>NC_083095.1:133422428-134753678 GCF_949774975.1 Lagenorhynchus albirostris | reverse complement strand
TTGGCAATGTGGGGGAGTGGGGCAACCCGTTGACATATGAAGTGGGTTGAATGGTGGCTCCCAGAAAGATATGTCCAATTCCTACCTGCCAGAACCTGAGAATGTGACCTTATTTGGAAAAGGGGGGTGGAGTATCTTTGTATATGTAATTAAGGATCTCTGGATGAGATCATCCTAGATTATCTGGGTGGGCCCTAAATCCAATGTTGAATGTCCTCATAAGAAACAGAAGAGGAGGGACTTCCCTGGTGGTGCAATGAAGAAGATTCTGCGCTCCCAATGCAGGGGGCCCAGATTCTATCCCTGGCAAGGGAACTAGATCCTACATGCATGCTGCAACTAAGAGTTCGCATGCCACAACTAAGGAGCCCTGGAGCCACAACTAAGGAGCCCGCCTGCCACAACTAAGACCCAACGCAACCAAATAAAAATAAATAAATAAATATATTAAAAACAAAACAGAAGAAGAACAGACACAGAGAAGATGGTGTGAGGAAGAGGCTGAGTTCGGAGAGATGCAGCCACGAGCCAAGGAAGGCCTGGAGCCACCAGAAGCTGGAGCCCCTTCAGAGATGTATTAGGAAAGATTTCAGTCTTTCTTCCACCTGTGTCTTTCTTTCCTGTGTGTCTCCTTTAGTTTCACATAGAACCCAGGAGAGAGGGAACCAACCTTGTCTGATAGATAAGAATGCATATTTATTTTCATGCTACAGTATTTAAAAAGAGAATTTAAAAAGCTACGTGGCCAAAACAAAAAAAAATGAAGAAGAACATTTCTGGTCACCAAATGTGTGGCAGTTTTTCCCACACCAAGCAATTCTTTGCGACACCAGCTGGGTGTCCTACGGTTTAACTCAGTTCCCATGGGTTAAGGCCTCGGTCCCATGAGATTCCTCCCACCCCACCCCTCTCGATGCCAATTGAGAACAGTAGGTCCCCAGGTTACCCACAACTACTGTCCAACTTGGCTACAAATCAGAGGTCTTCGTGACCTCCTCCCCACTGGATTTGATGATTTGCTAGAGTGGCTCCCAGAACTCAGGAAACGCTTGAGTACCTTTACCAGTTTATTAAAAGATACGGTAAAGGGTCCGGACGAACAGCCACGTGAAGAGATTCGCCGCACGATGTCTGGGTCCTGAGCACAGGAACTTCTGTCCCCGTGGAGTTGTGGGCATCCCCCTCCTGGTACGTGATGCACAGGGCAAGGTGTGTGAGAAGGGGCGAGAGCATCCATGCCCTCCCTGGGTGCCACTCTCCCAGCACCCAGCCAGAAGCTCTCCAAACCCCACATGTTGGCGGATGTGTATGGAGGCTTCATCACAGGGGCATGAGGAGTCACGAACTCCGTTCCCAGCCCTTCTCCTTTCTCAAGAGAATGGGGGGCGGGGGCTGGAATTTCCAAGCTTCTGATGGAGGCTTGTTCTTTCTGGTGATCAGCCCCCACCAGGGAGCCATCCAGGAGCCCACCTAGAGCTGCCTCATTAGAACGGAGAGGCTCCTATCACCCAGGAAATTACAAGGGTTTCAGGAGCGGTGTGTCAGGAACCAGGGCCAGAGACCAAATACTGGAACAAAAGATGCTACTAGTGCTCTCATCACTTGAGAAATTACAACAGTTTCAGGAACTGGAAACAGAGACCGATACATATTTTTTCTATCACCTCATAGGAGGGAGCGTGGCCCTGCTGACACCTTGATTTTAGACTCCAGAGCTGTGAGTAAATTTCTGTTGTTTTGAGCCACTCGGTGGTAATGTGTTACAGCAGCCACAGGAAACTAATACACCTCCAGAGCTGAGCGCTGCTGGCTGCAGAATCCCTTGACCATGACAGGTGACCCGCTAGCTACACTTAGGGAAGTGGAGGGGCGGGGGCTCAGCACTGCCCTGAGGGCCTTCTGGGGCCAGGCACTGGAGGAGATGAAGTACCCTCTTCACTGTGGAGGACTTGGCCCGTTCCTTGCCCTCTCTGGGCCTCAGACCCCCACTGGTCCCACCTCCCTGCTTGGCACTGTATGTATCTCTGGGTCTCTGGGAGAAGTATCTGCCTCCCAGAGGCGGTGGGTGGTCAATTCCTCTGAGTCCCGGCCTTGGCAAGGCACATAGCAGCCTCTGGGGTGAAGTGGACCCCTGCCTCCCTGCCCAAGACTTCAGGGCTCGGACCTCCAGAGCTGATGACTAATGTAACTGGAAGAATTAAACCTCTCACCGTACGTCCTCGTCTCCCCAAGTGGAGTTGGGGAAAATGAGCTCTAATGGAGTCCTTTCGATGGGGTGTTTGCAGAGCTTCCCTGACGTCAACTCTGGAGGTGACCAGAGGCCTCTGTCTGCCCTGGGGCCCCCTCCCACCCCCAGGGAGCACCGCCAGCCCCTAGCACCATGGGGCAGAGGGGCAGAGCCCCACACCAGGCTGAGTACCAGCCTCCTGCCAGGTGATTGTGCGCAGGACATGGTCTGGGCACCGTGGGGGGTTCAGGGAAGGGATTAAAATGGAAATACCCCCCACCCCTTACATACACATGCGCGCACAGACACACACACACACACACACACACACAGATTTACCATTTAAATGAGAATGTAAACCTGTGGGGAATTCTCTGCTATGTAAACCTTTACAAAAGCAGGTAAATGTGTACAAATCTTCATGGCCCTGGTGTTTTCCTAATAAGAGAAGTAAGAAGAATATAGGCAGTGGGCTGGGGGAGGAAGGGGGAGTTGGCTGGAAGCAGTGCTTTCCTGGAGGGCAGGGTGGGGGCTGGTGGTGAGGAAGGGGTGTGGCTGGGGAGTACAGTGGTGAGCGGCAGAGTCGGGGATGGTGGCCTGGGGCCCCCAGACTGCTCCACGGCTGCCACTGCCCTCAGAGCTGGGAGAAAGCTTCTGCGCTGAGCCGGGAGTGCCCAGGTGAGTAAGGGGCCGTCAGGGGCTCACAGGCCCCTCCCCTGGTTTCACCTGTGCTCTCTCCTTTTCCTGGATGTTTTGTCAGGAACAGCTGCTTCTATCATTTTATTATGTTTTGTTTTGTTTCTTAGCATTATCCTTGAATAGATTCTTGGTCTTTCTGTACACGGTGTGGAGGGCTCCCTTAGCTTGGGAAGGCTCCCAGCACACGTCTGGTGAGGGAGGGAAAGAGGAGAGATGAGACGAAGCAAAACAAACTCCTGGCATTTCCTCATGACAGGTTTTACTTATAGAGTCAAGCAGATTTTTAAAAATTGTACAGTCGTCCCTTAGCATCCATGGGGGATTGGTTCCAGTACCCCCTGCAGATACCAAAATCCTCGGATGCTCAAGTCCCTTATATAAAGTGGTGCAGTATTCGCACATCCTCCCGTATACTTGAAATCATCTCTAGATTCCTTAAAATACCTAATACAGTGTAAATGCCATGTAATAGTTGTCAATAGAGTGTGAAATGTATGTAAATAGTCGCTGGTGTAAATTCAAGTTTTGCTTTTGGGAACTTCCTGGAATTTTTTTTTTCAAATATTTTCGACCTGTGGTTGGTCGAATCTGTGGATTTGGACGGAACCCATGCATACAGAAGGCTGATGTAGTAAAATACACATAATATAAAATCAACCACTTCAGCCATTTTAAAGTGTACAATTCAGTGGCATTAAGTACATTCACAGGGTCTTGCAACCATCACCACTATCTAGTTCTCGGACTTTTGGAAACCACACGCCTCTGAAGGCGTCCCTCCTCATTCCCCACCCTCAGGCACTGGCCACCACTGTCTGCTTTCTGTCTGCATAGATTTGCTTTAAGTCAAGAAGATGTTTTGATCTTTGTATTCCGCTTAAAATGCAAATAACCGCGAGAGGACCCACAATTTGCATTTTTAATTTCATTCACTTCTACAACACTCGCCCTCCACCCCACTCCATAGTTTAGAAATTGTGTTGTGCGGGAAGCACTAGCTGGGAAGCCAAGAGACCTCGGTTCTAGCTCCTTCTGTCAGAGCTCTGTGACCTTGAGAGGGTCCCTGACTCTCTCTGGGCCTCAACATCCCCATCTTGAGTCACCAGATTTGGACTCAGCTAATGTTCTCCAGGGCCCTCTGCAGCTCCGAGCTTCTGGTGCAGCAGTGGAAGTCCACTGCTCTAGCTGCGTGAGAGAGAACCTGGGAGCTGGATGCTAAGAGGAAGCCAGGAGGGGGGAAGAGGCACTGCTGAGGGCTCCAGACCAGGCCCGCCTGGCCCACCACTCAGCCCTGAGCCTGCCCTGTCCACATCCACTTCCTGGCTGGCCCCAAATCCCAACCACACTCTGAAGGTTGGACTTACTGGGCCCCATCTGAAGGGATGAGTCTCCTGGGGGCCTCAAGCACTGGCCTCCCTGGGCAGGCTGAGGAAGGACAAGACAGGACAGGGCAGGGTGGCGGGGAGGCTTGAGGGGACTGGGGGAGCGCCCGACGTCAGGGTGGGAGTGGCTAAGGACTGGGATGTGAGGGCCCTCATCAAAGGCTCCTGGGCCCTGCTTGCTCCAGCGCTCATGGGAGCTGGTCCTGGGATCTTTCCAGTGGGCTGGAAAGATCTTTCCAGTTCCCATGTAAACAGGTATGTCAGGGAAGAAAATGATAGCAAAGGACTTGTAGTCACCTCTCCCGCCCTTTCTCTAAAGGAAGGATTCCTTGTTTGTGGGCTCTTGGCTTCCCAGAAGTTATTGTGTCTCTTATGTTGTGAAGGGAGAAAGGTTGAGGTGCAGAGTGGGACAAGGTAAGAGAGGCCAGATCGATCCATCTGAGGAAAGATGGAGAAACCCCTGGAGGGGAGGGTGGGGTAAAGGAAGACAGGGCATAGCTGCAGTTTGGGGTGAGCAGGAGAAAAGAGGGACAGAGGTTTGGGGAACGACTGGAAGGACCAGGCTCGTGGTGAGAAGTGTTTAGAGGAGATCTGGGGTTCTTTTGTCTTGTGATGTGTCGCATAAACCCCTCCTCCGTGTCCCCATGAAACCACGACTAACGATTTATGTTACACTTCAGCGCTTTGGCAGTGAGATTCATGTCTTTTCTTTTTTCTGTTTTTTGAATAATGCCTTGGCCTAGCTCCATTTGAATCACTCAGGGCTACACATCTTCAGCAGGTTTTGTCAGTGTTCCGTTAGCAAAATGTTGGTTTTCCTGCTTTGTGGGTTGCCTTGACCACTTCTTTGGACTGCAGCTCTGCTCCCCAGCCCTGGGGTCTCCTGAATGGGTGGCCCCATTCAGAGGATAATATTTGAAACTGGGTCGTGACCTGTCTGCTGAGGCACCTGGCCATCACCAGAGGCCCTTCTCTCACCCCTCCCCAGCCCTCATTCTCCCCTGGGCTCCCCACTGGCTGGGCTCCTGCATCCTCTCCCAGTCTCCCTCACACCCTGTGGGAAGTGGACATCATCATCTCAGGCCACTGGGACAATCACAACATTCCAGCCACGGAAAGTGCTACCAGGCCCAGTGGGGTAGAAGCACTTGGTAGAAAAGTCCCTCCATAAGGAAGGCTCTTGCAATTCTGCAGTGACCCTGGGAGGGTCTATGACTCCATGTCCGTTCCTCTAGCTCTGGCCCTTAGGCCTGTGGCAGCCTCTTGGAGAGCCCAACCCTCAGAGGGAGGGAGACGTGGATCCTTGGCCTGGTTCCCAGCCCAGTCTCAAACTCTAGGTACCTGCTTCTCCTTCTTCCCCATGGCCTCCCTGTGGCCTCTGACCCATCTGTCAGCCCCCCATTTGGGGGCTGCTGGGGAGGCTGGAGAGAATGGATGCAAAGTGCTTAACACAAGACCCCAACCCTAGTATGTGCTCCCTCCGTAGGACATTACGTCCCAATCCAGAACTCAGGTGCACAAGAAGTATCACTGGCCTTTATCTTCTTAAATGCAACATTTGAATTTCTAAAACTCAACATTCCCTTTCTTGGGCAGTCAGCTGTGCCTCTGTCCTGTGGTCGTATATAAAGTCAGGGGGGTTGGGATATGAAGAGACATCTCGTCCTCAGTCATCCTTCCAGCCAGATTACTGCTGAGATGTCCATCTTTTCTGTCCATTATTTCTGTTCTGTGGCCCAGGAAATGCTGTGCAAGAGGGCTGGGCATCCTCCCTCTGTCCTTCCCTTCCTCCCTCCACCCTACCATATCCTCCCCCGACAGGCAGTGGGGTGCAGAGCTGGCTCCCAGCTAGGATGAGGGGGAAGGACAGGAAAGAGAGAAAAGCTTGGGTTAGTATTTCCAAACTTGCTCCTGTCACAAGTACCCATGTGTCTGAATATAAATGTTTCACTGAGCCGTCCTTCTGCCTCACCAAGGCGGCCTAGGCCATGGGAGGGAGAGAGGGAAGACATTTAGAAAGAGCTGAGTTCCCGATGGGGAGGGAGCGATGAGGAAGCTCTCAGGGCCCATTGGGATGGTGTACTCTCCATTCATGCTTTGAAGCCAATTAGCAGAAATTGGTAATGGGATTTCACAGTGGGGCTCCTTGGCCATATGGCTCAGAGCCTCCCTGCGTGCACCCAGGATGGCGTTTGGGAAGCTCTGAGAGCGATAGACATGTTTGGTGACATTCAGGAAATTATGCAGACCTGCTCACTCCTGGGCCTGAGACCCTGATTCACGAGGGGCATCAGGAGGGCAGGGACTGGGAGGGAGGGCAAATTTGAATTAGTGATCACAGGCGTGTGTTCTGCCAGCTGGCTTTGGACTCAAGGGCCCTTTAAGTAAAACAGAGAACAGATATGTTTCTAGAGGGTTCACCCACCCCAGGGCTGCCTTGCACAGGGGAGGTGGAGGAGAATTGGCATCGGACTCGAAGTTAGAAGATGCAGAATGGAACCTGCTCTCACATCCTTGGGCAGATCACATCTCCTTTCTGAGCTGCAGGTTCCTGACTGTGAAATGGGGATGAAACCACCTCCCCTGGCTGTTCAGATTAAATGTAAATTCGCCTGACCAGTGCCTGGTGCAAACACAAATGCTTAATATATATGTTGGCCGGCCACTTTCCTCCTCACTGCCCTGGGCAAAATGAAAAACATTTTGAAATAGAGACACCAGCAAAGGGCAGCAGCAAAAGGAGGAAACAACTACCCACTCACTTCCCAGAGAGATGCCCTGAAGGAGGCAGCATTGAGCCTGGAAAACAGGAGGACTTCGGGGGGCAAGGGTTAGGGGATGGCAAGCCCAGTGTCCAGAGCAGCCAGGCGAAGGCAGGACATCACCTGGTTCAGGGCATAGGGCTCCTCATGCGTTGTACATGCGGATACAATGACAAGTCATGGGCCTCGGGTACCTGGTAAAGAACATGGACTTTATTCTGTAGGCAATGGGGAGCTATTGAAGATTTTTGAGGAGGTGAAGAGCAGGCTACGATCTGTGTGCTGGAAGCCCAGATCTGGTGACCCCACCGAGAGAAGACTGGAGGAGGTGAGATTGGAGCCAGAAAGACCAATTCAGGGAGAGGGGATGGGGAAGCGTAGGAGGGAAGAATCAAAAGATGTTGTGATGTTAGAATGAATAGGTCTTGGTAAGCAATGACCTTGGCAGGTGAGAGTGGAGTGGTGGTGGTCTAGGATGATGCCCAAACAGCTGGCTAGGAAGTTTGGGGGTGGGGGTGGAGCTGGATACAGGAGATGGGGAGCAGCAGTCAGGAGCAGGTGATGAGTCCGTATTTGGACAAGGTAAGTTTGAGGAGGCAGTGGGCCATCCAGGCAATTACCAGCAGGATATGTGGGTCTGAATCCCAGGGATATATTGTAGTTACTTGTTTGGGGTCCCCCCACCACCAAGTTCAGGGCCCCGTTGAATGAGCATCCCACTCATTGATCTTGGCAGTGGAGGTACAGGGCAGCCCAGGCTGAATGCTGTGTGACCTGGCTCAACTCCCTCCCCTCTCCTCCCATGCTGGGTGCTCAGCTGGGCCCAGGGCAGGGGATCTCTGAAGAGCAGGGCCCTGCTGTTCCATCTCTTCTGTCATACCCCAGGACCTGGGTAATGTGGCTGTGCCCCCGCTCCCCCCCCACCGAGACACTGTACTCCGTCCCTGCCGGGATATCTGTGAGAGCAGCGGAGAATGTCCCTTAGGACGGCTGCCTGGGGTTTGGCCCCCACACGTTCTGATAAAAGATTTTTGTAAAAAACCTTGCTCTTTCAAATCTCAATTTCCTCCTCACTTCCATTAAATAAAATTTTAAAAAGCTACTTAAAGATAAATTTAATATGCTTTATTGGATCCAGTGATTAAAAATGGATTTAGAGTTTTGATTTCCGTGCTCCCTGCTGGAGTGAGCTGTGTAAAGATAGCTCAGGAGGCCCTGGCAAGGGGGAGTTATTTAGGCTTTCACTGCTGTTACTGGAAGAAGAAGGCTGTTCTCTGGGGAAAGGTGAAGGTCAACATTTGTGATTTGGGATTTCGTTGAAGAGAGTATCTGGGAAATTACCACAAACTGGGCAGCTGATTCAGAGAATGATTAGATGTTCTAACCACACACAGCCTCTCTCAGATTTTATAATCCTCATTCAACAGTAATCATTCATTCAACAAGCTCTTACATTGTGCCAGGCTTTACAGACACAGATAGGAAGAAGCAGGATCCCATGTGGGTGATCCCTAGATCTCAGGGTACCTAAGGGTACTGAGTGTAATCCCATCCCTCTGCCACCTGAGCCTAAGCCAAACAGGGCAAAGCATAGCCCCAGTCACAGTGATCGGTTCAGAAGAGAGTACCTGACCTTAAGTATTATAATCAAAGTGAACAGGACTTTTGTTCGATGGTCAAAGGACAAGAAGCTTTCTTCTTCTGGATGTCGCAGAGGGTAGATGTGAGACCCAAAACAATGGTAGTCATTTTGTAATCTTGAAGGAAGCTGGACAGAAAAGGAAACAATTACACAGAGGAGAGCAGAGCCTAGGGAATGCAAAGAGACAGAGCCGGGACCCTGATCAAACTCTGCCTGAAGCCTGACCAACTTCCAAACTTTGAAGTTTTGCCAGCCTACACATTCCTTCTATGTAAACCAATTTGTAGAAAAAAGAGTTCTAACTGAAGTGAGCGCATAACATGTGCCTACCATTCACATGACTAATCTAATTTAGTCCTCACAGCAACTCTTTAATGTAGAGATTGGCCACCCCATTTTACAGATGAAAGTACTGAAGCCAGTGATTAAGTGACTTCATGAGGTCACCCTGTTAGTATGTGAGGGAGTTGGGGTTTCAACCGAAGAATTTTGACTCCGAAACCTGTTTTCTGCAACACAAGATTGACTGCTGTGTTGGCAAAACAAATTCTTCTTATTTGGGGATCCTTCTAGGACTGATTTTCTGGTGGTGTTTTTGGAACTAGAGAATGGGTCAAGTTTCTTGGCTGGTTTGACAAATGACAAAGGGCAGGCAGAGGAGAGAAGCCATGAGGTGCAGCCCCCAGAACCTTGCAGGTAGCT
The DNA here is from genome assembly GCF_949774975.1 of Lagenorhynchus albirostris. Lineage (NCBI taxonomy): Eukaryota > Metazoa > Chordata > Mammalia > Artiodactyla > Delphinidae > Lagenorhynchus > Lagenorhynchus albirostris. The sequence goes on along the minus strand of NC_083095.1, from coordinate 134,744,264 downwards.
TGGGGAAAGCTTCAGAAGGTGTGGAATTGCAGAGCTAGAACCACGATTAGCTGTATCTCAAGAGGCAGGGGATCCGTCTGGTCTCTGGGTAGAAAAACAGAAATCAGAGCTTTGTAGATAACATGTCTGTTCCTTATCGTGCAGACAGGCTTTCTGCAATGACGAACCTCCTCATTTTTGCTCACAGAGCAGGCTTGACATTTATATAGATTAATTCCAACTTGACATTTTGACCAAAGGAACTATTAACCCTTCCTTTCCCCAGGGGAGAAACAGCTTGTGGGGCCTGACCGGTAGGTGACCCCATCAATCTGTTCCAGCCCCTTCTCTGGCTCAACATCTGGCTGGACACGGATGGCTTCTCCACGGCTCCGAGGAGTTACAGCCAACGGGAAGAACGGGCGTTTTCTTTCCTGGGCTCATTTTTCACGCTGCCTGGTTTTGCTGCAGATGCAATCAAAGCTAAAGCTCAATTTGTTGGGCAGGAGGGGCAGCTGGTGGCAGGCCCGCACCTGGGCTGTTAGATAAACCTCCACACAGCCTGTGGAAGCCAAAATCGAGATTTAAAAGGGAAGAGCTTGATTTTGTTGACAATTGCTTTATGATTCATTTAGTAAAATTCTTTCCCTTTCACTCTGTTGTTCATCAGATCCTCTCTGCAGCCCTGCAAGGGGATGGACACGGGTCATTATCCTCATTTCACTCAAAGCCCAGAGAGGTCAATTCAGTTGCCCCAAGTTGCACAGCTGGTCAGTGCTTTCAGCCCCTGAAAACTAAGTGCTCTTTTTACTATACCACACTGCTTCTTTCAGGCAAATTTAGGGGAAAACTTAAAGGATCCACTGAATTTAAAATTTAACAACTCAAGCCACCTGTCCCTTCTACTCCCAGCAGATCTGAATGCACACCCCCATGCCACGTTGCTGCCCACCCCCTCTCCCTGCTGGTGCTAATCCCTCTGTGTTCTTGGTGAGCCCATCTCTCCATATGACTGTGAGCTGGTCCGGGCTGCATGATGTGGAATGGAGCTCCCCCATGGGGCACCACTGGCCTTTGGGGTCAGATAATTCTCCATTTTACAGGGCTGTCCTGTAGGACATTCCTGGATCCTGCCCACTAAACTCCAGTAGTGTCTCTCCATTCTTTAATACCCCTCCCCACCAAAACACCCCAGACATTTCCAAATTTCCCAGGGTGGCAGTAGGGACTGGGTGGAGAAGGGGTAGGCAGTACGGCCCCTGGATGAGAACACGGATTTTGGAATAAGATAGCTGAGGAGTCAAACCTTTCCTCTGCTCTTCCTAGCAGAGTGAACTTAGAGTCCTGGCTTCCTGCTCTGGAAATTTACCTCAGAGAGTAATCAGGAAGATGAAATGAGATAATGGACCAAATGCACAAAGCTCTCTGCCAACATGAGATGTTTTTATTAAGTAACATAAAAATAACAAAGTGAAGTCCTGTCCCTTTAATACTCAGTCCTACTATGTGCACAGCAGGTGCTGAGTAAAGGTGACCTCCTTCCTCTGTGTGCTCAGCACCTATCTCAACAGCCACATCAACAATAATAACTAACATTTATTGTCTGCTTCTTGCGTGTAAGGCAGTGAGCAAAGTACTTGACACATCACTCCATTTAATTCCCACAACAACCCTATGAAGTAGGTACGTTATTGTCCCCATCTTACAAATGAGGGGACTGAGTGCCATGGAGCAGACGTTGGCAAACCACAGCCAGTGGACCGAATCCGATCAGCCTCTGCCTGTTTTTCTGTAACACAGACACTTTCATTCATTTATGTATTGTCAACAGTCGCTGCTTTCACGTTGATTAATTGCTTGCAACAGAGACTATATGTATATAGGGGCTGCAGAGCCTAAAATATTTACTATCATTAGACAATGAACTTGTAACATATATTTTTTTAATAGATTATGTTATATTTTTTTATTGTGGTAAAGTGTACATAAAATTTACCATCTTAATTATCTTTACGTGTACAGTTCTGTGGCATTAAGTACATTCACAATGTTGTGCAACCGTCGCCACCATCCATTTCCAGAACCTTCTCATCTTCCCAGACTGAAACTCTGTACCCATTAAACAACGGCTCTCCATTCCCCCTCCCCTCAGCCCCTGGAAACCACTTTACTTTCTGTCTCTATGAATTTACCTCTTCTAGGTACTTCATATAAGTGGAATGTAATATTTTTCCTTTTATGTCTGGCTTCTTTTACTTAGCATAATGTTTTCAGGGCTCAACCATGTTACAGCATGTATTTGTTTGTGACTAGATAATATATGAATAGAATATAAAATTCAAAAGATGCAAAAGGACATAGAGTGAAATGTCTTCTGTTCCTGCCCACTCCAGGCCTCAGATCCCCTCCCAAGAGACAGCCAGACAACCGCTGTTACTGGATTCCTATGCCTCTTTTTTGAGTCAATGCATATTCAGCACATACATTTAAATAATATTTGCAAATATATTTTCACGCAGGTATTAGGAAACCAAGCACATTGTTCCTGCATCTCACTGGCATTCTTCACAATAGGTCTTGGAGATTGTTTCCTATCATTATTAGGGCTGTCTCCTTCTTTTCAGCAACTGCATGGAATTCCACTGTGTTAATATATCATTCACTGTTGAATGTATTATTTATCTGGTCCCTGTTAATAGACGTTTAGGTTGTTTTTGATCTTTTTCAGTATCAACAGTGCTAATAGTGCTGCAGTGAATGTCCTTGTCATATTTTTTTAATGTTCGTTTATTTATTTATGTATTTGGCTGCTCTGGGTCTTAGTTGCAGTACTCGGGATCTTTGCTGTGGCATGCGGGATCTTTTTTTTTTTTTTTTTTTTTTTAGATGCAGTATGCAGGTTCTTAGTTGTAGCATGCAGGATCTAGTTCCCTGACCAGGGATTAAACCCCAGGGCCCCTGCATTGGGAGAGTGGAGTCTTAACCACTGGACCACTAGGGAAATCCCCCTTGTAATATTTTCTAAGTGAGTTTTTAAATCCAATCTACTAGAGGATGGAAGGAAGCATTTTTCCTATCCACCCCATTCTAGCTGCATTGTTAGGGAAAGTTATGCTACCTGGAGAGCCATATTTGGCTAAGGGATACAGGAGTGCCTGAATCCTACCCTGTTCTAACTGCTTTCTCATCCCCATATGGACCCATGGGAGATGGAGAAAAAAGATGAGGACCACTTCATTCTTAGAGGGGCTGAAACCCTAAGGCCATGCTCTCTGGAGGATGCCTAGGAGGGCTCTTGCTGCCACTATCCCAGGGTTTCTCCACCTCGGCACTATTGGCATATTGGACTAGATAGTCCTCTGTTGTAAGAGGCTGTCCTGTGCATTGTAGGATGCAATGTAGCAGCATCCCTGGCTTCTACCCACTAAATGCCAGTAGCACCCTCCCCAGAGTTGTGGCAACCCCAAATATCCAGACATGGCCAAATGTCCCTTGGTTGAAACCCACTCAGAATTGTACCACCCTCAGCTGGCACATGGGGCAGGAGACCAAGGCACCAGGACAGCTCTGGCCTAGGATAGGAATGGAAGCGAGATGACCAGGCTTGGCCAACCAGCGTCAGCCTGTCTTGTGAAGGGAGCTCCATGGAGGCAGAGGAACCCTCGCATGCCATGTCCAAGTGCAGAACCTTTTCACAGTAATGACCCTGCTCACTGGTAAACATGACTTCACAGTACATTGGAATCAACCAACCTTAAGAGTGACTTCTTGCAGGAAGGATGGGCTGGGAAGCTGGGGGAGATCTTTGAGGCTATATGTACTCTACTCATGCACGGAGCAAACTTTGATTAGTTTATCCACTATTCTGCTCTGTGAGAGTTAGTGAATTTGAAAACCAAATTTTCAAGGTTTTGAATACAGGAGCCCAAAACTCAGAAGGAACCTCTGAGTTTATCTGGTGATATTCCTGTCCTCCCAAGTCTGTGAGTTACCTGGAGACTGTGTCTTACTTATCCCTGAGTGGTCACCACCAGGCCACAGTCCATTTGTGGACTGAATGAAGGAAGTTAAGAGGCAGCAAATACTACCCCCCCACACCTATCATCTCTCTTCCATCTGACCTAGTTTGCCCTTCAGGGTCTATAGATCTTTATCCTGGAGTCCCAAGTGTCTTGGCTCAGGGTCACTCTTTTTTTTTTTTTTTAATGTATACTTGACATATAACATTATATTAGTTTCTGGCATACAATGTAATAATTCAATATTTGTGTATAGTGTGAAATGGTCAAATAAGTCTAGTTAACATCTATCACCATACATAGTTACAAAATTTATATTATATATAATATTTGTTTCTATATCTATCACATTTTTTATCCACTCATCCATCAGTGAGGACTTAAGTTGTTACCATATCTTGGCTATTGTAAATAATGCTGCAATGAACATGGGGGTGCATATATCTTCTGGAATTAGTGTTTTTATTTTCTTTGGATAAATACCCAGAAGTGGGGTTGCTAGTTCATGTGGTAGTTCTATTTTTAATTTTTTGAGGAACCTCCATATTGTTTTCCATAGCGGCTGCAACAATTTACATTCCCACTAACAGTGCACAAGGGTTCCCTTTTCTCCACATCCTCATCACCTGTTTCTTGTCCTTTCAAAAATAGCCATTATAAGAGGTGTAAGGTGATACCTCACTGTGGCTCTGATTTGCACTTCCCTGTTGGCCATCTGTAGTCTTTGGGAAAATGTCTACTCGGATCCTCTGCCCATTTTTTTAAATTGGGCTGTTTGGTTTTTTGCTGTTGAGTTGTAAGAATTCTTTATATATTTTGGATATTAACCCTTCTCAGGTATATGATTATTTTCTCCCATTCAGTCGGTTGCCTTTTCATTTTGTTGTTGTTGGTTTCCTTTGTTGTGCAGAAACATTTTAGTTTGATGTAATCCCACTTGTTTATTTTTGTTTTTGCTGCCTTTGCTTTTGGTTGTCAAATCAAAAAAATCATCGCCAAAACTGATGTAAAGGAGCTTATTGCCTATGTTTTCTTCTAAGAGTCGTGTGAGTTCAGATCTTATGTTCAAGGCTTTAACCAATTTTGAGTTCATTTTTGTGTATGGTGTAAGATAGTGGTCCAGTTTCATTCTTTTACAAGTGGCTGTCCATTTTCTTAAGGACCATTTATTGAAGAGGCTGTCCTTCTCCCATTGTATATTCTTACCTTCCTTTTCATAAATTAGTTGACCACATATGTGTGGGTTTATTTCTGGGCTGTTAATTCTGTTCCATTATCTATGTCTCTGTTTTTTTTTTTTTTTTTTTTTTTTGCGGTACGCGGGCCTCTCACTGTTGTGGCCTCTCCCGCTGCGGAGCACAGGCTCCGGACGCGCAGGCCCAGCGGCCATGGCTCACGGGCCCAGCCGCTCCGCGGCATGTGGGATCTTCCCGGACCGGGGCACGAACCCGTGTCCCCTGCATCAGCAGGCGGACTCTCAACCACTGCGCCACCAGGGAAGCCCTATGTCTCTGTTTTTAAGCCAATACCATACTGTTTTGATCATTATAACTTTTAAATATAGTTTGAAGTCAGGGAGTGTGATGCCCCAACTTTGTTCTTCTTTCTCATGATAGCTTTGGCTGTTCAGGGCCTTTTGTGATTTCATGTAAATTTTAGGATTGTGTGTTCTATTTCTGTGAAAAATGCCATTGGAATTTTGACAGAGATTGCATTGAATCTGTAGATTGGTTTGGGTAGTATGGATATTTTAACAATGTTAATTCTTCCAATCCAAGGACATGGAATATTTTTCCATTTACAGGTATCACATGTAAATCTCTTCTTGAAAGTTTGCTTTGTGCTACTTTGCTTTTACCAAAGAACTATTACATTAGTACCTGTTTTTGCTAACCAAAAGAAATCTGAAGAGGATTTTTGCTTTTATATAAAAAGGTGGAAAGTGAAAATAGTGTTCAGTGTTTCTTTTGTAGCAAGCCCTTTCAGTGACAGCGAGAGTGGCACCACCAAGCTCCTGCCCTGGGAACTACACTCAGCATCTCAGCATCAAGCTATGGTAGCTTTGAACTGTGTCTGTGAGCATCTGTGCCTTATCTAGATTTGTTTTTTTACATCGAAATAAGATGTAAAAAATGTCCTAAGGTAATTGCTTCTTCTCTTTACATCATTTCAGCTTACAAAAGTTTTCGTAAGAATGCTCTTCTTTTGTATAGTGAAAGAAACCTGTATTTGTATCTTCTTCAGTTTCTTTCATTAATGTCTTACAGTTTTCCGTGTATAGGTCTTTCACCTTCTTGGTTAAATTTATTCCTAGGTATTTTATTCTTTTTGATGCAATTGTATATGGGATTATTTTCTTAATTTCTCATTCTGGGATCACTCTTAATGAGATGCAGTGGGAAGTGCTCCTGGGCCTAGTCCTATATGCCCTGCTATTTGCCATAGTGGCCCAACACCCCCCAGCATCCTTGGACTCATCCTTGAAAAGAGGGAATATGAAAAGAATAAGTCACAAAGACTGCAATATGGAGCAGTGTGGTGGTGTGACAGGAAGGAAGGGAGAGAGGGAAGGAGGGAGCCACAGAGTTTTAGCATTGACAGAGCCTGGGAGACCACCTTAGTTCCTGAGACCATATTATATGAGCCAGAAATCTGGACTTACTAGAGCTTTTGGATCTGTTGCTGTGTGAGAGGCTATCTGGGAGATAATAAGTGTTATTATGGGTAATAATTAGCTAACTTCTACGTCATAGCCACTGTTGCAAGATCTTTATATACATTACTTCATCTAATCTTTACAATCCCCTTGTGAGAACTAGATACTATTGTTATCTCATTTTAGAGTTGGAGAAATCCAGGCTTAGAGTGGTTAAGTAATTTGCCTCAGGTCACATGGCTAGTAAATAGCAGAGCCAGGATTTGAATCCTGAAAGTCTGAGTTTAGGGCCTTGACCACTCTACTCACTCCCTAGCTAACATATTTGAGGATGGAATGTTTGCATGATTTAGATAAGCTTTGATGGATGGTTTCTGTAATCTTAGTCCAACCTCCTACTCAGTGCAAACATTATCTCCACAGTTTGGCCCCAACAGGGGTAAATAGCTTCAGGAATGGAGAACTCACCACCTCATTTTTATAAATCTCTAAGGTTATTTATTGCTGCGTAACAAGACATCCCAAAACTTTGTGGCTAAAACAACTTATTCTTTCTCTCTGTTCTATGGGTTGACCGGTTCTTCTCCACGTGGAGTTGGCTGGGGCCGCTCACAAGACTGAATTTACCTGGGAGCTCGGCTGGAATGTCTTGGTTCTCTCTCCTCCACGTGAACTCTTCCTCATGAAGTGTCTCACCTTCCAGGGCCTCTGTATGTGATTCTCTCTCTCTCTACCAGGATAGCCTGGAGTTCCTCACAGTGTGGCAGCTGGGTTTCCAGAAGAGCTTGTGGGCTCTGCTTGTATCACACTTGCTAATGTCCCATTGGCCAAAGCAAGTCACGTGGCCAAGCCCAGAGTGGGAGGGGCCACACAAAGGCTGGAACACTGGGAACAGTGGTTTGTAGGGGTCACCAGTGGATCTCCCATAGATGCCTTCTATTGGAATTGGAACAGCGGATGTGGACTCTGCTTCCCCGTCAGGGTCCAAGGACAGGCTGCTAGAGTTGGCATTTCCTTCCCACACTTCTCCTGGATCAGGCCATATTTGAGTCCTATGTCAGCTTGTATTCCCTTAATTAACCTGAATCAGGTAAATCATCATTTACCCCTGTTTTGCCTTGGATAGTTGGCCTTTACTTTTTTCCTGGTTGACCTGTAGGATTTATGTAATATATTGGTATTCATCTGACCTGTTGATGCTGGACATCATGCTGGAGGACATCATGCTGGAGGATCAAACATCAAGGTGAATGTCACAGGACCCCATAGCTCACAAATTGAGGCCAGTGAGGGTTGGGGGCTCCCAGGAGAGGCATCACCCAATAAACGTTGGGTGGAGGTCACGATGTCATGCTGAGGCCTTCTAGTAAAAACCCTGGTTGTCATAGTGGTGGGAGAGAGGAGGATTGAAATCAAGATTGTGAAGTGCATCTGAAATGTCCCCTGCAGCTCCAGGCGAGGGAGGTCCACATCCTGAGATGGCAATAAAATCTAAGATCCCACAGGCCAAGCTACTTTCTGCCTCCTTGATGTTACCCCATGACGCATATGGACCACAGCTTTTGAAAGGGGTGGGGTGATAAAGATCATAGAATAAAGAATTAAAAGAACTGACTTGTAGGATTTGAAGCTGTTTCCCCTCCTAGGTGACTGGGCACCTCACCTCTTCTGGGTGGGGGGTCCTCTGGGACAGAGTCTGGGTGGGAGTGGTGGAGATGCCTCTTACAACACCAATTTCCAGGGAGTCGGACCATTTTTTGAGAGGAATGAATTTGGACTGGGCATTCACATTTATTTCTGTCTCTCAATGTCTTTCTTCATGGCTAAATCATTTCTTAAAACCAGAGTTATTTCCACTCCTTCCCAAAGGAGCTTTATCATGTATCATGTAAATTGGGCACCTGCAATTCAATCTTGTGATGACTCATGTAGTCCTGGGATGGCTCCCACCTTTAACCCTCTTCTCCTTCCCTGCCTGCTGCCTAGAAGGGGTCCCACAGACCTCCTCCCAGGCCTGGAGGTGTTCTCCTCACTGTCATTCTCTTCTATGCCCTCACCTGCTGGCCCCGGTTGTTTTCTGAGTGATGGAGAGGGTTTGGCCCAGATCCTTCTTGTCCTAACCAACCAGAAGATGTTTCCCTAGGCCACACCCTAGGAAAGCCCCTCTTCATTCATTCACTTGTTCATTCATCCAGTTAACACATGTTAAGTGCTTCTCGTATGCCAGGCGCTTCTCACTGAAACCTCACACGGCTCTAGGAGAAATAACAACAGGTACTATTATTAGTCCCCACTTATGGATGAGGAAATGGAGGCTTGGAAGGGTTAAGTAGCTTGCCCAAGACCACATGGTGAGTGAGCACCACTGTCATGCTTGGACCTAGAGTCGGAATCCAGGCAAGAGACTTCCACGCCAAGCTCACACCATGGGGCTGGCTGGGGTCTGCCCAGTGCGGTTCCCCCAGACCACACTCCGAGCAGAGGAAGCCAGATTACAGTGAACACCAAGGGCTTCCTGGAGGTGGTGTGTGGCCTGAGGCCAGGAAGGACCAGGCAGGGAGAGGGCCACTGGCTGTTTGTCTGTGTACTGGCTTCATATGTTTAACATCACAAGGCAGGACCCCAGTGTGGTGGGCCAGGGTGCATGAGGTCTGCTGGTGGGAATTGGGTTCTGTCATTACTTTTTGAGCTCTTACCATGTGCCAGGCACAAGCCTTGGCCCAGGCTTCCCATATCACACCAGCTGCCCCCGTGTGCTGTGGCCTAGGTCTCTTGGCTTGGCTCTGATTTAGCTTCCGTAGCTTACATCCCTCTCTCCCTGAATGCCTGTCTTTGAGCTAGGAGCTCCAGGTCATGCCAGCCACAAAATCCCCAAGCTTCTGGGTCCTTGTGGCCCATACAGCAGAGCTGACCTTGATCAGGGTCTCCCACTCCAGGCCTAGACAGCTTCTGTTCACCAGGGTCTCCCCTGAACTCAACTGAGCTCCAGCCCGCGTGAGTCACAGGTTGGGAGTCAGCTGAGGGCCGGTTGGGGCAAGCCCTGAGTAATGCATCAAAGCCCTTCTTCCCTGGATGAACCCGCGGAGCCCTCAGAATGAGGGTGGGTAGGTGCTAGGTACCACAGAGGAATCAGCGGGTCTCCTGCCCCAGGAAGAATATTAGAGGCTCCTATAGCCTTTCCCATCCCCTGGTGTGCGTGGAGGTCCCTGTGCCTTGGAACCTAAAGGTCCTCAGGGTTGAGTGAGTGACCTAATAAATGGGTGAGTTGAGGCAGGCTTAGGGTCACTGCAAAGCCCATATACCCTCCAAAAAAGAGCAAAAGAGGGTTAGCTGCCAAGTATTTACTCCATCTGTTGCGACTGGAAAATTTAGAAAGATACCATCTTATGTTCGGCATCCATCCACATGTTGTGTTCTAAGGTTTATAGTTTCGTTTTTATTTTGAATTCCCCCTGCCGGGGAAAACGACCATATTTTCAGTGCTTAGACCGGTAAAGGTCAAGCTCCAGCCTGGAGTTGCAGTCACAACCACAGAAGCACAGAAGGGGCAGAGCTGGGAGGGCCTGCGGAAGTGACCCATCCACCCTTCCCCCGCTCCCACCCCGGGACAGTACAGCTTGGGCCATCCAGGCCAATTCAGACACCCTCTTCTGATTCCACGAGGGAAGTCTTGGAAAGGGAGTAGAGAGCCTGAGCTAGAGGAGCCTCTGCTCCTCCAGCCCCAGCTGTCCCTCCCAGTGCGGTGAACGCACGCCGTCAGGGTACCTGCTCCCCTGCATCACCCCCGAGAGCCAAGCAGCCACCGGGTCCTCCCACTGTCCCCAGACTCTCACCCCTTCCTTCCTCCTTCATCTTTGCTTTGTCCCCCAGTTCCATTCCACTGGCCACGGTGCAGCCAAATTAGAATCTGAGCCTGGCCTTTTCCTTCTCGGAGGGGGCTCAGCGGCTCCCTGTGACCACGTGGCCCAAATCTTTGGTGGCATTCAGGGTCTTTCTTGGCCTTCCCAGCCTCCCCTCTCCCCGTGACGCATCCCCTCCCCTCCAGCCACAGAATTCCATGTAGCCTCAGAACAGGGGCCTCTCTCCGGCTGGAACGCCCTCTGCCTCCCTCCGTACGCAGGGCACTCTGTGCCGTCCTCTCTGTCCACCCCACGCTGTGTCCAATTGCTCATTTGCCCTCCTGCCCCTCTCTCCCTCCTGGGGTATCCCAGGGCCTGGCATCTTCCTAAAGTCCTTCAGCAACAGTTTGTTCAAGAGTGAAGGAAAGGGAATCCCCTGGCGGTCCAGTGGTTAGAATTTGGTGCCTTCACTGCCGTGGCCCCGGATTCGATCCCGCAGGCTGCACGGGTTGGGGGGAGGGGCAACAAAGGGTGAAGGAAGGTCTTGTTCATCTGAGGCCCCAGGGCCCAGCATGGTGCTCGGCTCACAGTAGGCTCAAATAAACGAGAGCTGAGGGAATGGATACTGCCCTCTCCCCTTCCTTCTTCCCCCCTCCTTCCTGCCATTCTCCTTCATCACTGAGAATTCCAGTTATGGGTCACACTCCATGATCTGCTACCCAGCGGCACTTCTGCAAAAGTCCCAGCTGCTTCCTGCTTGGTCCTCTTATCTCTAGCCCAGCAGAGCAGGAACTGATCACTTGCAGGGGGCGGTTGAGGGAAACTATAAATGGAACAGTGACAAGTATTTAGGTAGAGTTGAACCTTCATTTGATCCTCCTCCAAGCCCAGAGAGGATAGTGGCATTCTCCCCACTTTACAGATGAGGAAACTGAGGTTCAGAGAGGTTGAGTGATTGACCCACAGTCACACAGCAGCTTGGTGTTACAGCCACTACGGGAACACAAACCTCCAATCCCAAATCTTTTCACTATCTCTTTCAGCCAGACACCAGGGGTTTCAAAGGCTGCAAAAGGGATCTTGATCCTTGGGTGGTTTCATGCTGCATTCACTTTGCCAGCCTTTTCTTCCTAAACTGCTGCTTCCCGCTGCTGGCTGATCACTGGGAAAGGAACACAATTTTATCACTGTGTGAGGGCAGAAACAAGCTCAGAACTGGGAAAGGAAATCAGACTTTTCTTGGAGAAGGCCAGATGGGAGGTGGCTACCTTTGGCCCACCTGGATGCACAAGGTGGGAGCCCCTCCCAACCTGCCACAGGCACTCCCTCACCAGCTGCTAGGGCCTCTCCAGTCCCTGCCCTTCCCCTTCTCCCCAAAGACCTTCCTCTGTCTGATAAAGGTCCAGCTTTCAGCAGGCATCCAAGGCCTTCTCTGATCCCACCATGACTGGGGGTCAGATACATTCTAGATCTACAGAACGTGGCCCTTGGGGCTGAAACCCGCATAACACCTTGAAAAGGTGTGTGGGGTTTGCTTGTCCCATCTTGTCTCATCTCCTTGGGAATAGCTGAACCAAAAAACCCCACAGATTGCTGCTGTTTCCCCTCCCCCCCCCACCCCCGCCCTGCCCCAGGGAGAGTCAGCAGGGAGGCATGGATAGCACTTGTCTCTGGAGCTCTTAGGTCCAGTCCTGCCTCCATCACTGTCTGGCTGTCTTCCCTTCTCTTGGCCCCAGTGTCTCCTTCTGCCAATTATGAGGGTTTGACCAGATCATTTCTAAGAGCTCTTCCTCCTCCAGAATATACAAGTGAGTATACATCCCACTTTGGATGGAATGGCATCATTCCTTTCCAACGTAAGACTTCATCTTTTTGGTTTTTTTAAAGTTTTTATTGGAGTATAGTTGATTTACAATGTTGTGTTAGCTTCAGGAGTACAGCAAAGTGAATCAGTTATACATATACATATATCCACTCTTTTTTAGATTCTTTTCCCACATAGCTAAATCTTCATCTTTGAGGAGCCATCCCCAGAGGTTTCATTGTGAGAACTTGGCATTGACCATGAGTTTTCAATCGTTATGTACAAAGGTCATCAAGTCCTTCCTCTTGCCTTTGGGACTGACGATAGCAAATCTTTCTCTCCAGTGTGCAAATATGGCCATTTCCTGCCTCTCTGGGGAACCTCTGCTCTAGCCAGACACATTTTCATCGTCCCCAGCACACCTTAATGATCTCACCTCTGGGATCTTTCTAATCCCTTCCCCTGCCTGTCCAGATCCTCGCTGTTCTTTGAAGCCTTTTCTGACCATGGCCAACCATGGAGTGACTTGTCTCCTCTGATCTCTCATAATGTTTATTTCTGTCTCACTTCATCCACTCATTTATTCATTCATGCGTCCACTCAAGTTTTTGAATGCCTACAGTGTGCTGGGTATGGTAGAGTATTCAGAGCTGAAAACACAAGGTCATTGCCCCGATGGAGCTTTCCAGACTAATTGGATTCATGAAGCATGGACACGACTCCAACCCAAAGCTAACTGTAAAAAATGCCCAAGGAGGGGCTTCCCTGGTGGCGCAGTGGTTGAGAGTCTGCCTGCCGATGCAGGGGACACGGGTTCGTGCCCTGGTCTGGGAAGATCCCACATGCCGTGGAGTGGCTGGGCCCGTGAGCCATGGCCACTGAGCCTGCGCGTCCGGAGCCTGTGCTCCACAACGGGAGAGGCCACAACAGTGAGAGGCCCCTGTACCGCAAAAAAAAAAAAAAAAAAAAAAAAAAAAAAATGCCCAAGGAAAGTACACATACAGGGCCAGTATTGACAGAGAGAGAGAGAGGTGTGTGGGGGGGGTGTTCTTTTTGGAGACCTAGTAGTTAAGCCAGGCCCTTGAAGGATGGATATAATTTGGACTTGGGGAGAGGGAGGAAGAACGCATTCAGGGGAAAGTCACCGTGAAAGCAAAGGCCTGGAGGTGGGACAGCCCAGCCTGTATATTGGAAAAATCGATCCAATTTGGCAGGGGCCGAGGGGTGACACAGTGGAGTGGTAAAAGGTGAGGCCACATCAGGAAGAACCTTGAATGCCAGGCTGAGGTTGGAGTCATTTCTCGTAGGGTGGAAGGTGCCTTGGGTGGGAGGGAAGTTTACATGATGTATTTGGGGGATAGATCTGGTACCAGAGTGGGTAGAGGTAAGGAACAAGTGAGCACAGCTGGAGGCTGAGAAAGAAGCCAGAAAACTAGACATGTGGCCCAGAGTGCAGGCTTCAGGCTGTTCAAAGGGACTGAGTTCCAGTGCTGAGTATAGCATGGGGAGAGGATGTTAGAAAATAAAAATACCCCCTCCCAATTACCATGGCATTTCCCCATCGAGCTTATAACCAGAGTTCTAGAAGTGGAACAGTCAGTCTGCCCCCATCTCCTGTCTTTAGCAGCAGAAGGAAACTTGAAGACAATTTCACCTGGAACCCTGATAATTTTTGTGAGAAAACTGTCAATCACCTATATTAACTGCCAAAGCTTACACGACCCTGTGCAACAGAATTGAGGGTGAAAATCATCTTTCTTGAACTCACCATGCTACAAGTGGCATTCAACTCTGTCTCAACCAGTTAAGACTCCACAAACCTGTCTCCAGGGACTTCCCTGGTGGTCCAGTGGTTCTCTCCAGTGGGAGACTCCGTGCTCCCAATGCAGGGGGCCTGGGTTCGATCCTTGGTCAGGGAACTAGATCCCACATGCCACAACTAAGAGCCTGCATGCTGCAACTAAAAGATCCTGCATGCCGCAACGAAGATCCCAAGTGCCACAAATAAGACCCAGTGCAGCCAAATAATAAATAAATTTTAAAACTATTAAAAAAAAAAAAGCCTGTCTCCAGCTTGCCAGATGATGAGGCTGATGAGATTTTACGATAAATCGTGCCTCTCACTGAAGAGAAGGGAAATGAGGCTCGGCACATCACAGCCCCATCTGGCAGAAGTCACGAGATAAGCAAATAATTATTATTTAAAACCAGAGAGCCTTATAATTTATTCATGAATGCCACACATTCTATATTAGATTTTCCATTCAATTTAGTTGTATTCTTTGAAGCAAATCTGTAAGATTTGAATTATTCAGAAAGTGCTACCAAGCTCGTAGAAGAAAACACTTCAGCTACAGAAAGTATCACGCGGCACAAGGCGGTGGTGAGGTGTGAGGGCTCTGAAACTGAACCGTCCAGATTCAAATTCTGGCTCTACCACCTCAGGCAAGTTACTTGGCCTCTCTGTGCCTCAGTTTCCCCATCGGAAGCAACTCTACTTCATAGAGTTGTTTTCAGGTTAAGTAATATATATAAAGCACTTTGAACACTAGTAAGTGTTATGTGTTTGCTACAATTATTTCAGCATTTCGGATTGTAAATGTTCTACGCTGTTGTCCAGAGGACAAGTTTCCCTACGCTGAGAACACAATGAAGAGCTTTAAGGTTCCTTAATTTTCTATCAATTTTGAGGAAAAGTAGCACAAGGAGAAGATTGACTGAAGGAGGCATGAGGAGAAAAGTTGGTTTAAGACTGGATGGTTTTGGCTTTTGTCTTCTAAAAATTACTACGCTCCATTGATATGAAGATTTTTAATATCAATCTAGCCAAAGGGAACAACACACCCCATAAGACATTGTGTTACACATAAATAGGAGAGTAATAAATAAAATATGGGAAACCACAGCAATGAAAAATAAGTCACTACCAGTACACACTAGTGACATGGATAAATCATATACACATTATGCTGAGTGAAAGAAGCCAGCCACAAAAGGGCACATACTGTATGGTTCCATTTATATGAAATTCAAGAACAGGCAAAACTAGTTTATGATTGTGAAGATCAGAACAGTTATCTTTGAGGTGGGTAGAGACTGGGAGCAGGCATAAGGGAACATTTTAGGGTGATGGAAACTTTCTATATCTTGAGCTGGGCATGGTTACACTGCATATGCAAAAAGTCATCAAGTTGTACACTTAAGATATGTGTACCTTACCATATGTAAAATGTACTTCACTAATAAAGAAAAAAAATAAACATGGACAATCTTGCCTCTAAAAATAACAGTTTAAGATTTTATATATTTCGAACCTAATTTTCCTCTTGCTTACACATATTTGTGACCATATTTGTGACCATGAGGTTCTTAGCTGAGAAAATTTCTGTAAAAACATTTTTATTTCTCACATTAACTGCATTATTCAGATAAAGTGAAAAGCCTAACTTAGATTTTAGGTTAAGACTGAAATCTTTAGTCATTTGTGGCAAGTGTGAATGAAAGAGAGATAGGCTATTAACTAGCAAAATCCAACTCTAAAAATATGTTTAAGGGCACGGTTCTCTACAATGACCCCCCCAGACAAATCCATTACTTGGATATCAATGAATCAACCAAAATTGGAAGTGAGAAAAGTTTGAGCCCTTTTTGCAATGGATGGATGTTTATGAGGCTATTAAGTGAAGAGGATTCAGAAACAAGGGGATAAATGACATGCTAATTTGGGATTGAATGGAGTAACGGGATGATCTTGGAAATCTAAGAATTCTTCTTAATGGGACTTGTCTATTTGCAATTCAATAAACCAATAGAGTTAAATTCAAAGAGTTAAAGGATGTGAGCACTCAGAACAAAATTACAGGAATAAATTTATTCCTGAATAAATTTATAAATAAATAAATAAATAAATCTCAACTGAAGTTGAGATAAGGGTCACTGTTCCACATCTGACATCTTTAACTCTTGAGCCGTGGGGTTGGCAAACCAAGGAACACAGAATCTTCTGACTAGAAGTAAAACCAGCTATTGGAGTGGGTTCAGAGAGACTCTGTTCAGACTTAAGAAGTTAAAGCACGTGCTTCAAGGTCTAAAATATCCCATTGTGGGATATACCTGGTGGCGCAGTGGTTAAGAATCCACCTGCCAGTGCAGGGGCATGGGTTCGATCCCTGGTCGGGGAAGATCCCACATGCCACAGAGCAACTAAGCCTGTGTGCCACAACTCCTGAGCCTGCGCTCTAGAGCCCGCGAGCCACAACTACTGAGTCTGCATGTCACAACTACTGAAGTCCGCATGCCTAGAGCCCGTGCTCCACAAGAGAAGCCACCACAAGGAGAAGTACGTGCACTGCAATGAAGAGTAGCCCCTGCTCTCTGCAACTAGAGAAAGCCCATGCGCAGCAACGAAGACCCAGCGCGACCAAAAATAAATAAATAAAATAATTTATAAAAATATATATATATATATTAAAATGTCCCATTGCAAGGACAATATCCTCAAAGACAATGATGGGGGACTTCCCTGTTGATCCATTGGTGAAGACTCTGTGCTTCCACTGCAGGGGGTGCGGTTTGAATCCTGGTTGGGGAACTGAGATACCATATGCTGTGTGGTGCGGCCAAAAAAAAAAAAAAAAAAAAGACAGTGGTGATTGGGAGAAAAGAATAGTGAAAACAATGAAGAAAAATGTGACCTGAGGGTAAGGTGACAGGAAGTTCTGCTTTGCCAGGGACAGGTGAGTTTAAGCCTGCTGTCCCGGAAGCAATTATTAATCGTGCCCCTTTCACTCTGAAGCATCTGGATTTGAGGGATAAATCAGTGTCTGGATTTGAATGGTAAATCACATGATCACCCTACCAAAGAGAGGAAATTAGCCAGAGGGCCCTTGTGCCGATTTCAAATGGTGTGGACAGATGCCCCAGCCTGGCTTGCCGCCCACGTGTCGCTGCCCTGCTGAGCGGTCCTCACCACCTCTGCCTGCCCTATCCCACCTTGCTTGCTGGGCGGGGTGGCTAGAGACCGATGTCAGCTCCTGCGCTGCTCTGGTGCCACCTTCAGGCTCTCTGGGGGAAATGCCTCTTCCTTCCCTCCTTCCACCCTTCTTTCCACAGACTTGAACTTGGCCAAAAGACCTTCAGAGCATGGGAAGCGGGGGCTATGGGGTGGGCAGGAACCAGGCAGAGAAGACCAGGTTATGGAATCAGAAGGGCCCTGCTGGAACCAACAAAGCCAAGTTCCTCCTCTTCCTACCCACCCCTGTCCTGCCTAAGTTTATAAACGGAAAGCTGAGGCCTAATTCAGAGACTTGATTGGTAGGATTGTGAAGCATATGGCTGGAGCCTCCCTGGTACTGTTCTCCCCATCCCATTCCCCCATACCTCCATTCCCCCATCTTTAACACATACATTAGGATAGTGGGGAAGGAAGGGAACTTAAACTTACTAAGCTCCTACTATGTGCTGAGCACAAAGTGGGCACTTTACATACATTATCTCCATCCTTGTAAATGGCGGGAAGTAGGTGGCTATACAACAGGGACACAGGATTGGAGCGGGCTAGTGACTTGCTGGAATTTGAATGCAAAGGTCTTTGCCTCCAAAGCTGGTATTCTTTTTAGGTCTCTGACTTGAGCAATATTTGCAAAATGCAAAGTGCCTCATGGAAATCTAATATTGATCCATAACAGGGCTGCTGCACTGCAAACCAAAACAGGAAGTGTCTTTCCTTTGGGCTGGAATTTTCTCAACAAACATATCCCTCTTTTGTAACTTGGGATATTTCCTAGGAAAATGAGTGAAGCGTGACTGTGAATGCAGTTTGCTTGATAAACAAAATCTGTCCAAACACGAGGCCTTGTGGATCTTGGGTAGTAGAGACAAGAAGCCATTGTGCTGGACATTTTCGAAGATGTTCTTTATAAAATAACTGGGGGGCCCAGAGCCTCCAAATTCCTTCCTGTCTGACCACCAAATCCCCTTCTTTGGGTAAATAGTGTCTCCTATTATGGATTGAATGGTTGGTTCCCCCGCGCCCGCATTCATATGTTGAAGCCCTACTCCCAGTGTGGCTGTATCTGGAGATGAGGCTTCTTAGGAAGTAATTAGGGTTAAATGAAATCATAACGGTGGGGCACTGATCTTATAGGATTAATGTCCTTACAAAACTAGACACCGGAGAGCTAGTGCTCCCTCTCCTTCTCCCTCCATGCCACCGCCCCTTCTTTGTCTCTCACACAGACTCTCCTTCTCCCTCACACACAGAGAAGAGGTCATGTGAGCACACAGCAGAACGGCAGCTGCCTATCAGCCATTCTGAGAGGCCTCAGAATGAAACCTGCCTGGCTGGCACCTCGATCTCGGGCCTCTCAGCCTCCAGAACTGTGAGAAATAAGTTTCTGTTGTTTAGGCCACCCAGTCTGTGGCATTCTGTTGTGGCAGCCCCAGTAGGCTAATAAACACACCTCCCCACTCTACTCCAACCATGTGATACTAGAACGTCCCGCAGCTGTAGTGTCCTGGCTCCCCAGCCGGGCTGGACAGGCAACCCAGACTAGACCAACCAGAAAACTTCCCCTGGATTTTTCTGAATAGGAACTAAGATGGGGTGGGGGGGGGAATCATCCTTTCCGGGGTGGTAAAGCCAGGAAGATGGGAGCCTAGTACCACCAATAGCCTGATTCCTACCTCATGGGAAAAGTTGCTCTGAGAGAACAAAGCTGATACGCGGACTGAAGCAGAGACAGACGAAGGAGACTACAAATCCTAGCTGTGTTGATGACCCTGGGTCCAGGTATTCCCCAGGCCCAGCTGATCCTTTGCCCTTCTGTGGTTTATTTACTGAGCCAGTGAGCTTCTCTTCTTGCCTGAGCTAACTCAAGTGAATTTTCTGTCACTCACAGCAAGAGAGTCCTGACCGAAATGGCAGGACGTGGCAGGCTGGTCTGGCTCTGGCAGAGGACTGGGATGGGTGAAATCAGCTGTGACGAGGACACAGGAGGTGACGAACTAGCTTCCTCCAGCCCCGAATGTGAGCGAGGCTAGGCTTATTGTCTCAGTGTGTCAGAGTGAGGATTTGGTCAGACGTGCCATCTCTCTTTGAGTGAGATTCTTTGTCCTCAAAGCCTGCCTGTCAAAGAGAGTTTTGGCCGCATCTTGGGTTCACTCGATCAGTTGTTCTCCCAGTCCCAGGATCTTCAAACCATGCTTCCCTGCTGGAGTGCTAGGAGAACGTGGGTATCCTGGTCAGAAGCTAAGACCCCGAGGAGCCTCTCCATCAGCCTGCCCAGAGTTCCAGAGGGCAGGATCAAGGGATGGTTGGAGGAGCCCAACCTGGGCACCCCTGACATGCACACCACTCTTTT
This sequence comes from Lagenorhynchus albirostris, assembly GCF_949774975.1. Classification (NCBI taxonomy): domain Eukaryota; kingdom Metazoa; phylum Chordata; class Mammalia; order Artiodactyla; family Delphinidae; genus Lagenorhynchus; species Lagenorhynchus albirostris. The sequence continues at coordinate 134,724,606 of NC_083095.1, read as the reverse complement.
GTTTGTTTTGTTTTTAAATGGAAATATATTTTTATTTATTTTTATATTATATTTTGTTTTTATATACTTTTTTAAAGGTTAATTTCCATTTACAGTTATTATGAAATATTGGCTCTATTCCCCATGTTGTAAGATATATCCTTGAGCCCATCTTACATCCAATAGTTTGTACCCCCCATTCCTCCACATCCTATATTGCCCCCCCCCTCCACTGGTAACCACTAGTTTGTTCTCTGTATCTGTGAGTCTGCTTCTTTCTTGTTATATTCATTAATTTGTTGTGTTTTTTAAATTCCACATGTAAGTGATATCATACAGTATTTGTCTTTCTCTGTCTGACTTATTTCACTTAGCATCATGCCCTCCAAGTCCATCCATGTTGCTGCAAATGGCAAAATTTCATTCTTTTTTATGACTGAGTAGTATTCCATTGTATATATATACCGCATCTTCTTTATCCTTTCATCTGTTGATGGACACTTAGGTTGTTTCCATATCTTAGCAATTGTAAATAATGCTGCTATGAACATTAGGATGCATGTATCTTTTCGAATTAGTGTTTTTGGTTTTTTTAGGCTATATACCCAGGAGTGGAACTGCTGGGTCATATGGTAGTTCTACTTTTAGTTTTTTGAGAAACCTCCATACTGTCTTCCACAGTGGCTGCACCAATTTACATTCCCACCAACAGTGTATGAGGGTTTCCTTTTCTCCACATCCTCACAGCATTTGTTGTTATTTGTAGACTTTTTGATGGTGGCCATTCTGACAGGTACACACCACTCTTGATCCATCTCCAGGAACTGTTCATCCCTCAGGTGTGGGCACCCAGTGGTGTCCAAGTGGAAAAGGCAGTGCCCATGTCCCTGACTAATTCCCCCATTAGAAGTGGTCATTGCACCAAGCACTCTCCTCTGTTAAAACTGGACAGACCAAGGGTCACTTCCCTAATGGACAGGTCTTGTCGGCCTGTCTCATGCTCCTGATGGGGAACCCGTTTGACCTTGCCTCCAGACAAAGCTGGTTCCCTTGCCAAGCAGGCTGTAGAGTTACACCTCACGCTGACAGGCCTCATCTGAAGATTTCTTGTTGAAAATTCTCAGTTTCCTACATCAAGTACAGCCTGGCAGTTTAATTCAAATTAAACCCAAAAGGAGACTGCTGCTTCCATCTCTACTGCCCAGAAATCGGACTGTGTAGAGTTTTCATTTGCTAGAAGTTGAGCAGTCCAAAACTGTGCAGATTGACCCAGTACACAGAGCAATTACACATGTGGGGCGCCAGTCAAGGCAGAGTCCACACATGCATAGGCACACACACACACCCAGAAAATCCAGAAATAAGCTGGGTTTTTTTTTTTTTTTGGCCATGCCACTTACAGGATCTTAGTTCCCTGACCAGGGATTGAACCCGGGGCCCCAGGGAATTCCCTAGAAATAAGCTATTTTAATTTCAGCTGCCATGAAAGTGTCATTTCCCCCCAAAAAATGAAATTTTATTTTATGATTGAGTCTGGTTTTTATTTTGAATTACTTAAGAGATGGAGGCCAGGTAATGTTTGCTGTGTCTTGGGCCTTTAAAGACGACCTTAATTAGGCCCTAAACTCAGATTAGGCTGGGGTCCTGGGCAATATATCCCCAGACACAGCCGTGGGAGGCCTTTCTAAGATTCTCCAGCCTGAGGGGCCAAGAGAGGATGGAGTTGAGAGCAGCTGATATGCCAGTGGGTTTTAACCTGGCTGCACGTTGGAATCACTTGGGGAGAGTGATGGGTTGGAGGCAGCCTGGGCACCAGGACTTTTCAAAGCTCCTCTGATGACTGCAATGCATAGGCAGGGTTGAGAACCACTGTCCTTTGCTGTGTCCACTCTGCAGCTGCCTTGGTTCCCCGATACCGCCCCAGGCTCCCAGGCTCCCAGGTGATCGCTACAGGAAATGAGAATTAACTCTCCCACCAATCTGCTTTCCTCCCCTCCTGGAGAATCTGTGAGCTCTCCCTTTTAACTATTGGACCTTGTTAAACCATCAGCCCATGAATCAGGGGGCAGGAGGGAGCTCCTGGCAGAGGGGAAAGAGTGTAGTTAAACAGAGTTTAAATCCCAACTCTGCCTTGCACCAACTCTGCCTTCTGGGAAAAGTTCTGAACTGTACTTGCTTCCTGTGCAAAATGGGGGATGAGGCCCCTCTCTGGCAGGATCTCTGTGAGGCTAAAATGAGGTAAAGCTGGGAAAGATTAGTGTTCTCTTTGCCCCACCTCTGACTGGGTATTATAGGATTTCCCTGGTCCTCTGAGCTCTCAGCTGCAGCCCTCCTGCTCCTGTATCTTCTCTCTTGCTCCCTCCCTTCCCCAACCCCCTTCGCCCCCCCCCCCACTAAGGCTCCTGCTTCTCTCCACACCCGTCTTCCCATAGATGAAGGCTTCCCCTGCTGTGCCACCATCTCACTGATGCCTCTTTCAATCATGACCAAGCCAAATACAGTCTATTTCTCTCCCTCCCCATTTCTGCTACTAGGTCACTATCAGCCCTCACAGACACACTCCCAGTAGTCTCCACTTTGGCCCCTTCCAACCACCCATTCCTGTATTACAGCCATACTCATCTTTAAAAACCCAATATCATTAAATCACCATCTTGCTTAATCCTTCAATGGCCTTGACTCACCCTCGGCCTGCAGGATCTGGCTCCTTCCTGCCTCTGCAGTCTCCTCTTGCTTCAATCTCTCTCTCTTACTCCCTCTCTCATCTCAGATCCTTGAGGGCACACCCTCCCACCTCAGGACCTTTGCCCATACTGTTCTTTCTGCCAGAAAGACCTCTCCTAGAATAGATAGTGAACTCCTATTCAAATGTCCTTTGTTTGAGGTATTGACTACCCATTCCATCAAATCAGATTTCCTACTAATATGCCCTCATATCTCCTTATACTTTTCCAATTAAATAAGTTTGATTGTGTGCTTCATGGCCATCTCCTTCGCTAGACTGAAAGCTCCATGGCAGCAAGGGCCAGGATGGTTTTTGTACACTATTGTAACCCCAGTGCTTAGCATTGTGTTTGGCACAGACTCAGGACCATTTGGACCAAGTACGTAGGCTGTGTGGGCTTGTGTCACCTGTGTACACAGGAGAGGGTGTAGAGGAAAAGAGGAGAAACAGAATAACTGCTTCACCAGCTTGTTTGAGTATCTGCTGGGCGTGTCCAGTCTGCCGTCACGTGCTGGGTGGTATCAGAGAAGAGCCCTATTTTCCCTTCACATGCAAAGGGAAGGTTAAAGAGCATGAATAGTCACTGCAGAATTATAGAATGTCTGCCCCACTCCACTAGGGTCCAGGTCCCTGGGGCTTTTCGGAGGACGGGCTGTGCGTTAGTGCCTCCCTGGCCTGCGAAGCTGCCTCTGCAGGTGTGGAAGGCTGCATTCCACACCCTTGCACTCAGACAGCTGGGTACTTCTAACTCAAGCCTGTTCAGTTGCGACATTTAGTTTGTAAAAGATGAATTCCTTGTTGGCCAGCGCAGAGTGCATAGCAAGGGCTGAGGCCAAATGCAAAGTCCAGGGAGAGTGAGCGTTCCAAAGGGGATGTCTGGGTGGGCCCTTGGAATGCAGGGTGGGAGGCACTGGAGAGCTCACCTAGCCTAATTTCTCCCTGGTATGTGTCTTACCATGTTGGTCGTGGGGAACTCGAATCAGAAACCCAACTTCTGCCTCCCAGAACTGTGCTTTTGCTACACAGCTGCCTTAGAGAACCTGGTGTGGCGTGGGTCCTTGATAAATAAATGTCTGTGGAATGAACCAAGTCCCTAATTTCACAATGATGGACTGAGGTCTGGAGAGGTTCCATGGCTTGTCCAAGGTGTCCTAGCCAGTCCTGGCAGAGGCCGAACTAAAGCCAGGTCTCTTGACATCCACTCCGGGTAGGGCTGTGAGATAAAATATAGGACTCCCACTTAAATTAGAATTTCAGATAGGCGACGGATAATTTTTTAGGACAAGTATGTCCCAAATATTGCATATAAGAATTATTTATTGTTGATCTGATATTTGAATCTAATTGGGCATCCTGTACTTTCATTTGCTGAATCTGACAACCCTCTGCCTAGGACTTGTGTCCCCTTCTCTGTGATGCTGATGTGTCCTCCTTTCATTGGACCATACTAGGCACTCTGGGTGCAAAGAGGAATAAGACAGATCCTCTGCCCTCAAGGAACTCATAGTCTAGAGTAAGAGACAAGAATATAAACAGAAACCTCCAAAGCAATGCAAAATCCATTTCTGAGAACTTGGGAGCCCTTGTTGGAATAGGTATAGCTTTAGAATTTAGAAGAGGCCAGCATTCACAGAACAGAATAGGAAGTCCAGAAACAAACCCAAATTTTCATGAGGATATAATTAGGATGTGATAAAATGGCATTTGAAATCCCCAAAGAAAGGAAGGATTATTCAATAAGTTATGTTAGAACAATTAATTACCTACCTGGAAAAAAATCAAGTTTGATCATTACTGCTTTAAACCTCATATCAGAAATTAATTCCAGTTCTTGTAAAGGCTTAGATGTTTATAATGAAAACTATAAACACACTAACAAATGAATAGAAAACAAAAATGGATTTTTCTATAACCTTGGGGATGATTAAGGACTTTCTAAGCATGAAACTAAAAAGAAAAAGTGTTACATCGTTGTAAATTTGTTTTTTCCATTTGTCTTTTGTCTTTTAATTTATGTTTCTGGTGTCTCGTAACATACGGAAGTTTTGATTTCTACATAATGAAATATATCAAAGTGTGGAAATAGTATTTCCACTATATAAAAGTACTTGTCAACTAATGAGAAAAAGACAAGTACAGTAATAAGAAAAAATGAGGCAAGGAAATGAAGTGTAGTTCAGAAAAGAAAAAAAAATGTCCAATGATATAAAACAATATTCAGTTTCACTGGTGATAGAAAAAAAAGTAAACCCAGCGTTAATGATGATTTGAGAAAATAGGCCTTTCATACACTGCTGAGAATGTAAATTGGAGCAACTTTTATGGAGGCCAATCTGGCAACATCTATCAAAAGTCTTAAATCTGACCCATAATTTCCAGTAATTAATTATAACGAAATAATGTCGTATATCAGCTATGACTTAACTAGAGGCTATTTGTTACAATGTAGCTGATCATATTTTAAAAACAAAACAATATACAGCGGTCCCTCATATGTGTGAGTGATTTGCTCCAGGACCCCTGTAGATACCAAAATCAATGGATATTCAAGTTCTTTATATAAAATGGAGTAGTATTTGCATATAACCTACACACATCCTCTCCTACGTATACTTATAATTATTTCTAGATTATGATACCTAATACAACGTAAATGCACGCGGCAAATTCAAGTTTTGCTTTTTGGAACTTTCTGGAATTTTTTTTCAAATATTTTTGATCCACAGGTGTGGAACCCATGGATACAGTGGGCCAGCTGTAAATGTCCAACCGTAAGATTTTGGCTGAGTTATTAAACAACATTCCCATTATGAAACAGCATGTGCAGAAGAGCCCCAGCTTGAAGCTATGGGTCTTCCTGCCCTTACAGGGCTTACAGCAGACCCCAATTTCCTGCATTTCCCAAATGTGTAATAAGGTATAAATAGTATGCCTTATATAAATAAGTATTTATTTCATTTTAAACATTAAATGCAAAGTTTTCTTTTCTGGAAGATGTAGGCCAGTGAGCTAGAAGTAATACCTTATAATAGAATGGATCTATAAAAATAGCTACTGCCAAGTGGCTTGAGAACATTTTATTCTCCTAAGAGGATTATATATCCCCCCCGCACAAAAAATAAAATTCCCCCACACCTACCCATGATCTGGTTTGCTTACCCAGGGTTTCCTTGGAATCATCAAAATGAAATATACCTCTACCTAACTCTGGGTTCTTAAAAATCCACAAGGGACTGGCTTGACTCTGTGTGGCCCGAGGTGATCCTGAGTGGGTATTGGAAAGGAAAGCCCAGACTCACAGGGCTGACCTGGGTTCAAATGGCACAGCCAACTTCTCCTGATGAGGCCGCCTTAGACCAGTTGCTTACTGTCACTGAGCCCCCATGTTCTCATTCATGAAATGGATCTAAATTGCCCAGATCTGCTGAGAGGATTAAAAGAGAAAAAATCCCCGCAGTCAATAGCACCATGCCAGGCTCCATGCTGGTTCCAGCCCCTGCCTGTGTCAACCTCACCCTCCAGTTGTGAGGTTGAAATCCCTCAATTTCATTTACTCACCCATGGAGGCTAGTCGTCAGATGTGAGTTTCTTTGCTCTCTTTGATATGTCCCTTTCCCAGGGCACCAAGCAAGACCCACTGGTTAGGAAACAGGAGCAGAGGAAGAGCCCTGGACCAGAGGCAGAAGCTGTGGACTCTGACTTTGGGCTTTGACTCCCTGGGTATGGCCTGAAAACTGACCCCTGCCTGATCTGTGCTCCACTTTTCTGGTCTGAAATGAGACACTTGTACCAGTTATCTTCAAAGCATTTCCTGTGGTCTTAAGATGAAGTATTCACTTCTCAGTTGGAAGAGGGTCTGGCAAAACCACTTGAAGTTTAAATCAAATCCAGCAGCTTGGCCAAGGTTGTGAAATGTCCTTACATGACTGAAGGGAAGGTGATGATGCCTTACCTGCCCCGGTGACACTTTCAATGGAATAAGGCCTTCGTGCTGCCATTCTGTGGCACTTCAAAGGAAAAGGTACTTAGCTGCGGCCTGCCTTTCTCCAATTTACCTGTTCCTACAATTTTACCTCTATTTCATTTGCCCCCAAATTTGAAGTTTGTAGGTTTCCTTGGAGAAATAATGCTCTGGTTATTCGTGGGGGTGAGGTGGAGTGGGGTAGGGAGTTACTGAGGGGGAATCATCTCATGCCATGAAGGGAAACTGCTCTATGTTGATAAGACAGCCTTGGAGGGAAGATGTCCCTGCTGAGTGATGTGACGGGTTACATCCGCCCCAGACCTGGCACTGTTGTTTGTAAAGACTTGGCTTGGGGAGATGCCAACAGAACATCATGAAAGATGAGAAGGATGCTTTCTCCTCCGTGGAAAGCCTTGCCAACAGCAGCAGTCACAGCTGAAAGGACAGGGAGCGAGAGAGAGGCCTTCAAGTCCCAGAAGGAAAATCGTCTGTGGGTGGGGCTATATAACGAGGGCTGGATTCAGCTCATAAGAGCAGCAAAGGCTGGGATTCCTGTGATGACAGTGTCTGATTTCTGTCAGAGGCCAAAGGAAAGGATGACTCAGGGTGGTGGAAAAGACACTGGACTTGTTATGTGACCCTGGACAGTCACCTCCTTTGCTTATTTCTCCATCTGTACAAGCAGAGGGTTGGACTAGATCAGAGATGCCAAATAGGTGTCATCTCATGTGGAGAGCTGCGTTATAAAAGATTCTACAGTAGACCAGGCTTAAGGGGAAAGTGTGCCACGACTGATTAGCAATGTCTGCCATGGGCATGAGTTTGGGAACTAGTGGCATATGTACCAACTATTCACCATCTCTGGCAAAGAGACAAGATGACCTCTACAGTTACTTTCAGTTCTAAAATCAGGTTGTTATACCCTGTGATATAAACAGACCTGAACAAAGCCTTGTTAAATCATCATCTTATAACAAATTTAGGTCAGAATTAGTTATCAAATTTTTTATTTATTAATCTTATAGAAAAATTAGAAGTACTGACTAGCCCACTTGCAACCAAATTCTCACTTGGGTTAATTAATAAATTAACGTACTGTTGAATTGTTTTAAAATATACCTACCTATAAGAGCAAACTTCCTTCCTATCTTGTTTACCTCTGCTGGGTGCCAGAATTTTGACTGAAATTGCCAGATGGGGGTCCCTCTGGTTCAGGCTTCTATCTGCAGCAACACCTGGAAGAGTTCTTTAATTCAAGGCTTTATAAAATTGACAAGAGGAAGATGTTAGTGGGGGAAGCTTAAACTCCTATTGTAAAATTAAAAACAGTTTATAATTTCCTATAGAGGACCTTGAGAATATATGTTTTTGCACCTTGATTGTAGAGAACTGGATTGATCTAATCTCTGGTTGATGACACACTCTCATCATTGGTGCATGCAGGAGCATTTTTGTGTGTTTGTTTATTTTTAAAATGTAATTAGTGTTATATATTTTTTAAGGGAACTCACCACTTAAAATGAAAGTTAGGACCTTGTCAGCAACTTAGAGCTACGTATGTGGTACTTCTCCATGCCTGTCTTCTCATCACGCCCACTCCCTACCTCACCCACCCACAGGTAGCCACTCTCCTGAATCTCATGTTCCTGGCTCCTTTGACTTCCTTTTTTTGTGTTAAAATACACATAATGTAAAAGTTACCATCCTAATCATTTCTAAGTGGACAGCTCGGTAGTGTTAAGTATATTCACACTGTTGTGCAACCGATCTTCAGAATGCCTTTCATCTTGAGAAACAGAAATTCTGTACTCATTAAACAACTCCCCCTTCCTTCCTCCCCACATCCCCTGGCAGCCACCCTTCTACTTTCTGTATGTGTGAATTGACTGCCCTAAATATCTCATCTAAGTGGAATCATATGGTGTATGTTTTGTTTTTTGTGTGTTTTTTTGCGGCACGCAGGCCTCTCACTGTTGTGGCCTCTCCCGTTGTGGAGCACAGGCTCCGGACACGCAGGCCCAGCGGCCATGGCTCATGGGCCCAGCCGCTCCGCAGCATGTGGGATCTTCCCGGACTGGGGCACGAACCCGTGTCCCCTGCATCGGCAGGCGGACTCTCAACCACTGCGCCACCAGGGAAGCCCCCGAGTATGTTTTTGTGATGGGCTTTCTTCACTTAGCATAGTGTCCTCAAGGTTCATCCATGTGATAGCATATATCAGAATTTCTTTCCTTTTTAAGACTAAATTATATTCCATTGTATGAATATATCACATTTTGTTTATCATTCATCCATGGATGGATACTTGGGTTTCTTCTACCTTTTGGTTGTTGCAAATAATGCTGCTGTGAATATGGGTGTACAAATACCTCTTCCCCTTGAGTTGTTTTTGCTATAGCTTTATTTTATTTTACCCTTATATAATCCGAAATATATATACATATTCTCTTTTTAGCTGTTTTCCTAATTACATAAAGTATGCCATATGCATCCTTGTGGGATTTGGTTTTTTTCAGTTAATATTATATTGCTAAGATTCATATAAACAACGTTTGTAGCTGGTTCATCCTTTTTGACTGCCAAGTGACAACACCAGAGGACGCAGATACTGAAATCTCTTATGTGTTCCTTGCTGGGAGTGTCGATTGGTAGAACCACTTTGGAAAACAGTTTTGCTCTATCTCATAAAGTTGAATATTCACATGCCTCACAACCCAGCATTTCCACTCTATGTCCAAGAGGAATTCTTGCCCGTGTGAGATAGGAGACTTGTACAAGAAAAATTCCTAACAGTTCTGTTCACAATAGCAAAAACCTACTGCCCACCAGCTGAGAGTAGATGAATAAGTTGTGGTTTGGTGTTAACGTTTTTCATTCTCTTTGAGTTCCTGTAGCCATATGATGCAAGCGGCCGACCTGTGGTTAGCCTGGGGAGAGGAAGCCTTCTTGTAGCAACAGAGGCTGTGGAGGCAGTCCTGCTCAGCCGTAGGGCAACCGCTTCAGCCCAGAACGAGAGTGAAGAGAATGAAGGGCCCACTGAGCAAATGCCGAGGGTCTCTGGGGGTCGTGGATGCGGGAGGTTCACATCTCTAAGAAACAGTCATCGTCCAAGTCTGTCTTTTCAAATGCTTCTGCCATTAGGCTCCCCTAAAACATTATAAAGTTTATTGGGGTTACCATTTATCAAGTACCTATTATATGCCTGATAATGTACTAAGCAACTTCATGAAGGCCACATGGTTGGAGAGTGGCTGAGCCAGGATGAAAATCCAGGACTCCCAATCTAGTGCTCTAGGAAGAGAGAAACATCTCTGAGGGCTCAGGCTAGCTGCCTTCTGACAAATCTTTCTCCAAATGTTCTAAGAGCTCAACCACAGATCCACTTTTCATAAAGCAAACAGAACTAGGAGCCCCTTCATTCTAGAGGAAAAAAAAAAAAGTTAACTAAGCTCTAGGGCATCCCGTTTCAATCCCATCTATTTGTAAGGCAACTGCTGGGACAGCTCCCCAAACCAAAAGAAACCTTCACAGCTGCCTCTGGGGGCACGGCGTGTCTGCAGATGGAAAGATTCTCCAAGGTGTGCTGAAGGGTCAGGCAGCATCGTCAGTCACCGGTCAAGGGCAGCAAGGTCTGGCCTGGTAGGCATCCCTGTGGGAATCTGCTTGGCTTTCCAGCAAGTTTATTTATTGTTTGTGGTCAAGGAAGCCCTGAGGAGAAGGGGGTGTGGTTGGGCAGAGTTCTGATGTGAGGTCTCTTGTTCTGGGCATAATCTCTTCTCCCAGTTTCAGGGGACTCAAGCCATGTCCCCCAGCCCTCTCTTCCAACCTGATGGCCACCCCTCTGCTCCTCTGACTTAGCCTAGAGCTGCTGGTGGTTCTTTAGGATCTGCAGCCTCAGACCTGGCTCAGTTTCCTCTCCAAGGAGCCATCTGTAGGACCAGAGGATGACTGGCTCTGTCCTAACATGATACTGCACCCCATTTCCTTTTCCTGACTTTCAATGATCTCTAGCCAGGCTGTTTATACTTCTGATCCCATCAGCATTTCTTATTCTTCCCCTAATTGGATTGCTCACTCCAGCCAATTGAAGCACGCTGCTCTCCTTGACACAGACAGCTCTAGGCACATGGCTGGTGCTCAAAAAATGGGGCATTATGTCGGTTTCATTGATCAGCAGAAGTGATAGCTCAACTGTAAAGTTAACTTGTTGCTGCTGGGGGCTCTGAGTGCAAGAGTCCCACTAGACTAGGGGCTCTGAGCTAAAACACCAGAACGCACACACGTGTACCCCTCCTAGCTTGGCTGTGGAGCTTGAGCATTTTCCTGCCTCGTTGATGCAAGTGTAGTTGGCATGATAAGAAACCATAGCTAGCAATGATGGAGGACTTACCCTGAGCCAGGCAGTTCGCTAAAAGTTTTCACACAGACTCCCTCATTTCATAATTTCTATTCTTCAGGTCAAGAAACTGAAGCTTAAAGCTATTAAGTATTTTTTAGCTAGCCATTGCTGAGTCAGGATTCGAACCCTGCAGTCTAACTCCAGGATCCTGTGCCCTTAGCCATTATAATATCCAGTGTCAGCAACTCGAAGTTAATGTGCACGTATTTTCAATTATATTTTAAGAGGGTGACTTTGTGTTTGGGGACATTCCACTTACAAAATCCATTGAGCTAGATATTAACCGAGGATGCATAAAAACTAATGAACTCTGAAAAACATAAAACATGAGCAACATGGCATCACTGCAGGAGATATAATAGCAAATTGCTTTCTTGTGAACATAGTTTCCTGACAGACCATGAGCTAATAATCAGCCTGAACTCAGCAGTGCCCTGTTCCCTTGGGACAGACAGACAGACAGACACACACACACACACACACACACACGCACGCACGCACGCACGCACGCACATAGAGTTGCTTGTTTGTGCCACTGATAGGAACCCAGGCCCTACCCTGCATTAGTATATGATGAAGCACTTCAGAAGCAACACAGATCAACTAAAACAGCAAGTACCCATAGTCAGAGACCAATAATAACATAATGTAGCTATCAACCAACAAAATGTCCAGAATGGGAGGGAATGTGACAAAGACAGCAAATTTTTATCAGATTGCACAAAAAGACAAAAGGGGAGCTGCTGGAAGAAGGAAAATCATTTTACACAGTCACCCTATGAGTTGGTGACTTGAGCAGGGCCGTAGGATCAGGCTGGGACTTGAGTCTATGTCTCCCATCTCTTGTGTTCTTGCCATTATGTCATAAGCCAAGATGCAAATGGCAATGAGAAAAGCTCATCCAGCACAGATGATAGGTCTGTGCATCTCAGGGGTGTGGGCAAGGACAAGTAAGGTACTGAGGAACGGCCAATTTGGAAGGCGGAGTAGCCACAGTTTTCATGCTCAACAGGCTCTCCATACAGGAAACAGTAGAAGGCAGGTGTTAGCTTTAACGCCCCCTGCCCCTGGTCCCCAGATGCCCTACTCTGGCCTGCTCCCCTGCCCCAGGGTGGTGGTTAAGAGCACAGATGCTGGAGCCAGACGGCCTGGGTTCAAATCCTAGGTCTTTTTACTCACTAAGTGTGAACTCGGGCTATTCCTCAAACTCTCTGTGCCTCAGTTTCTTCATCTACAAAGTAGGAGTAGTAATAGCATCTCTTTGGCAGTGTCGCTGGGAGTATTAAATGAATTAACACATGTTAAGAGCTTAGAACGCTATGTGGCACCGAGTAAGCCCTCTCTAAAGCTTAGCTATTATTATTATCATCTCTGCTCCTGCCTGAATCCAGACTTTGAGGCTTCCTGCTTTTCCCTGTGGCTTTTCAAATTCAAGACCTTCTCAGTCATTCTTTCTGCGGCATAAACTTTACACCCGCTTTATGTCAGGATAAAGTCAAATTCCTTGCCCAAGAGTTAGCTGCCCCATGATCTGACTAGGCTTACCCATCCTGCCTCACCCACTTCATTCCTTGTTCCTGTCATTCAACATATATGCCTTTGTGAGGGCTGTTCCCTCTGGGGCACCCTTACCCTCACTCTCCTTGGCCCTGTCTCCTGGCTAACTACTGTTCTTTCTTCGTTCCTCAGCTCACACATCACATGCCTTAAGAAGCCATTCCAGACCTGACTACCTCTGGCCCCAAATGAATGCCCAGGCTTGTTAGATGTGCCCTGGATCAGATGTGTGCTCCCACAGGATTCCACTTTTCCTTCCATCCTGGCACTGATTATACTGCCTTGTGATGATCTATTTGCCTATTACCCCAAAAAGCCAATACACACCTTGGGACACAGACTGTGTCTCTGTCCACCCCCTTCCCCCACCAAGATATACCTTCTCTGTCCTCCATCCTGCCCTCTGCCCTGAAGGCTGACCTCAAAGGACTGCTTGTATTGGTGTCCTTGCCCTCTGGCTTCCGGTTGGTTTGGGCCAGTTGGGAGAGGCCCCAGCAGGAGACAGGAGGGCGGGAAGTGAGGTCCTGGTGTTTGTTCCTGGCTCTTTCCCTAGGAGATGGCCTCAGGCTGGCTGCTTCCCTCACTGAAGTTCACAGCCGCTCTTCTGGCCCTCTTCTTCCTCCGCAAACTATGTGGGGTGAAGAGTCAGCTTGTTTTATTTCCCACTGAGTGCAGAACGATACTTTTAGGAAATACAATTTAAATGAATTATTTAAAAGTGAATTATTAGAAAGATTAAAAAGTAATAACATAAAATATAAGACCAGATTTTTATGACTAGATTTAAAGTCATAAAGCTATATTCAAAAGAAATATAATCAGAAGAAACATAACAGAGGAAAAAAAGAAAAGAATTGCAAACACTATACATACTGCTCATTGAAAGTCTGCATATAGGTGGTTAGTATAAAGAATTGCTGCCCCACACATAAATTCTTGATGTTCTACAATGGTATCTAAACCCAAAATTAGGAAGGATGTAGTAATTGCCCATGTTAAATGCCTACACATAATTGGAAAGAGCAATGTATATGTCAATTTTAAGTTTTTAATGTGACAAATATCTTGCTTTTTGCTTCTTAATTTATCTAATCTAGGTTGGATGAACAACATTGATACCAACAGGATATGATGTATATATAAACGGTTTCAATGTTTTTAAAAAATTACACTTTAGAGTAATTAGTCTCAAAAAGGTATGTTGACAGGAATAGAAGAAAAGATTTTAAGCAATCTCAGCAGGCTCAGACTATTTGTTTTTTACTTCAGTACAATATGAGGCAAGTGATGCTACATTTCAAAAGTCATCTCCTTTCCTTTATCAATAGCCAACATGAACAATTTATCCCATAGAGTTATAGTTCTGGATCTATTAATTTCCTACGCATGGAACTTCTGTTGATGAAAAATAGAACTGAAAATGTTCTATCAAATTTGTAAGGTATTTGGTGTTAACTTTTCACAGATATGCAATATCAGCATTTTCACCAACTTTGTGGATAATTGTTAAGTTTTGGAATATACTATTCCATTTGTAGAAACACTGTTCTTCCAAGCTTCTATTCCTTCCTTGCATGAAAGTATTAGGATCATTAGAAATACTCAAGATATCAAACAAAAAAGCAGGTCTGGCTGTCCAACCTGAAAAAGTTGGGATCAAACTAGTATCTTATTTTGCAGAAACAGAGTTTGATTCTGTAGTTCAAACATTCTTGACAGAAATTTTCCCTTAGATAACCATCATAATTCAGGGTATAATTACCATTGTTTATGATCAGCTTCCAGATTATCACAAAATAAAGAAAATGGTCTCAAATTGAACACATTCACTAGCCTTTAAGGAATGAACAATTTTTACTATGTCACCTAGCACAAGAAAATTTAGCTTACTTTGTATTAATTTATTTCTTGCAGGGTGGGGTGGTGGGGAGGAGAGTACGACTTTCTCAATGAAGGAAGTAGCATGTTGATTTACATTCTGACACATGCTTCCTAATCTGAATAAGTACCCCAGAATGTTTTCCTGTCATTGCAGCTGCATCAGCAGAACATATTCCTCCACAAAACCTAAACTTCAGACTACAATTCCTGATACTGATCACATACTTTGATGTTATGGTAATGTCAAAATGCAATCAAATTTTCTAAAAGTCTACTTTCAATTGCCATACATGTCTCTCATAGACTGGTAACAGTGTACAGACCTGCACAGGTCCCCAGATCACACTTGGGGTAACACTGATTCTCTCTTATTCCAACTCCCAAGTAATCACTCCCTCCCCTCAAGCCTAGGAGTGGAAACAGCTTGGTTGCGTTAGGTTACTGCCCTATTCCTCGTGAGTCCTCCACAAATACACCTTTACACATTATTATTTTGTTAATAGACCTCCTCCTTAAATTATCTGGATCTAAGAGTGCCATCTGTTTTCTCTTGGGAAATGTTTTCTGATACAACCTCCTAATGTAGCAGTCTGCCCAACACAGAGAAGATACATGTTTCCTAAATGAATGACAAAATACTGCTTTGAAGAAATAAGATAGGATTTTGCAGGAGATTCAGAAAAGGAGAGGGGCAAAACCACACTATGAATGTGTGTCTCTTTCTGAGATGGTCATTATCCCCTCTAGATCTGGAGTCCTAGGCCAGAGCCACCACTAGCTCCTACACTGCCCTTGTGCGAAACAGGAAAAGCCACAGGCTCTGGAAGGAAGTGGGTCCCAAAACACAGGGTTTGAAGCGTTGAGTGTGGACTGGCTTTCAGCCCCCCAAACCAGGTACCCTGTTCTTGAACAAAACATATAATCTTAACACAGCTTGTCACTCCGTCTTAGAAATGTGACCGATTCTCTGAGGAAGCCTATTACAGCTCAGATTTTGTGGAAATGTGATATTTTTGTTTGCAGCGTGATCTTTTTCACACATTTCCTCCTTAGCTTCCTGAATGTGGGAGGAGAGCCCTGGATGGCAGAGCTCAAATAGGTGTATTATAATGCAATTGGGCCACAGAATCTCTGGGGGCAAATGCTTCTTGCAGTTCTGGATATAATTGCTTTGCTCCTGAGAGGCCTTTAAAACCCCAAACTGCATGGTTGGTGACTGAGAATAGCTGGGGGGCAGGGAGGTCGGGGTGCTGTTCTGAGCCTGCTCTTTCTGGCTAGAGCCTGGTACCACTCACACAGAGAGTGCACTGATCCCTGGTGTGGGCTGGGGGGCAGGGAAGGAATAGTTCAAGGAGCAGGGTGGGGATAACCGGACAACTTGTCTGTGTCTTGTGATTCAGACCTTCCTGTTGTAGAGAAGTGATTTTGTTTGACATGAATTCCCAGAATGCCTGACACACCCACATGCAAGCAGGCCCAAACCCATCCTGGAGCCTGTTGTGAATGAACCCGGGGTTTGTGCTGCTTCTGCCCTCAGCATCATTCCACACTCCCCGTTGAGCAGCCTTTCCCACGTGGAAGTGTCGCTGAGAGCTATGGGTATAGGAAAGTTCAGGTACTTTTACTAAATTGACTCTCTAAATGCAAATCAAAACTACAATGAGGTATCATCTCACACCGGTCAGAATGGGCATCATAGGAAGATCTACAAACAACAAAGGCTGGAGAGGGTGTGGAGAAAAGCGGACCCTCTTGCACTGTTGATGGGAATGTAAATTGATATAGCCACTATGGAGAACAGTATGGAGGTTCCTTAAAAAACTAAAAATAGAATTACCATATGACCCAGCAATCCCACTACTGGGCATATACCCAGAGAAAACCATAAGTCAAAAAGACACATGCAACTCAGTGTTCACTGCAGCACTATTTACAGTAGCCAGGTCATGGAAGCAACCTAAATGCCCATTGACAGACGAATGGATAAAGAAAATGTGGTACATATATACAATGGAATATTACTCAGCCATAAAAAGGAACGAAACTGGATCATTTGTAGAGATGTGGATACAGAGTGAAGTAAGTCAGAAAGAGAAAAACAAATATCGTATATTAACGCATATATGTGGGATCTAGAAAAATGGTACAGATGAACCGGTTTGCAAAGCAAGGCAGACATAGAGACACAGATGCAGAGAACAAACGTATGGACACCAAGCAGGGAAAGGGGTGGGGGGGTATGAATTGGGAGGTTGGGATTGACATATATACACTAATATGTATAAAACAAATAACTAGTAAGAACCTGCTGTATTAAAGATAAAATAAAATAAAATTCAAAGAAAAATAAATAAATTGACTCTCTAATTCTCAAGCCCAAGAGGGAAAGTTGTTTTCAGGGGAACCAGTTCCCAGTCTTTGCTAGAAGCTTGACACACCTTAACTTCTTCTTTATTTCTTAATCTGCCAAACAGATGGGTCAGCTGTTGGTTTGGTGGTAATGACAGGGATATTTACTCTGTAATCAAGCCAAGAGAGGTGAGATGGGGAGGACCTGGGAAAGGTGAATCTAGAAACCTGGGGAAAGATACTGCTCTTCTTTTCCAGAACTGCAGTCAACATAGTGACACCCTTTCATGTGGCCACTAGAGTCATCACTAGAAAGTAGTACTGCATTTGGAAACTGAAGAAATCTCAGAGACCATTCATTATCTCTTTGTTTTAAAGAGTAGGACAATGAAACTCAATGAAATTTATAATCGCTGAAAATTACCTGGGAAATGATGAAACCAAGGTTAGAACCCAGGTCTTGTGGCTATTAGTTCAGTGTGATTTCTACTATGCTATGCCGCTTCTTAAAGTAGCTTTCTTATCACTCACTCATTTATTCATCAAATATTTACTGTGTATTACTATGTGCCTGACACTGTGGTATATATGCTGGGATAGATAAATGATACGTGCTTGGACTATAGCAATGAACAAGACAGACATTGTTCTCATGGACTTTAAGTGTAGTGAGAAGACATATTACATATTGTATAATTATTTATAATTATATAAATAAGCAATTACAAGGGTGATGAACGCCACAAAGAATTTGAGGGTACTATTAGAGCTCATAAAAGCAGGCCTTACCTAGCCCAGGCGACAGTGACAGAAGTTAGATCTGGGAAGGCTTCCCTGAGGAAGTGACATTTAAGCTGAGACTTGAAGGATTAGTAGAAGATAGTGAGGTAAAGGGTCCAGGAGATGGGAAGAGAAATCTGGACAGAGGGAAAGACATGTACAAAGGTCGTGACGCAGGACAGAGATGGTACTTTGAAATAACTGAAAACAGATTCATGGCCTAGTATATAAATGGTCAGAAGGAGAGGGCTGTAAAATGGTTTGGGAAGGTAGGCAGACTGCAAGCCATGGTCAGGATTCTAGACTTCATCCTAAGAGTAACAGGAAACCAGTGAAGGGTTTTAAACCTAGAGGAGTTATGATCAGATTTTTAAAAGATCACTGAGAAGACTGCACTTGTGGGGAGCAAAAGTGGATGCAGGGAATTACTTAGGAGGCTATTGCAACAGCTCAGGTGAGAGAAGATGGTGACTTGGGCCAGGGCAGGGGTAGAAGATGTGGAGAGAAGTGAAGAAGACATTCAAAAATAATGAGGAGGTATGCCCACAGAACTTGGTACTAAATGGATGCGAAAAATGAGGAAAGAGGGGAGGTATCAAGAGTAGCTCGCAGGTGTTAGCATGGAATGGGGAAATGGTGGGAATTCCCTGGCAATCCAGTGGTTAAGACTCCACACTCCCAATGCAGGGGGCACAGGTTCAATCCCTGGTTGGGGAACTAAGATCCTGCATGCCACCCAGTGTGGCCAAAAAAAAAAAGAAGAAGAAGAAATGGGGAAATGATGGTGTATTCGTGGAACTAGGGAATGCTGCAGGAGGAGCATCCTCCAGGGAAAGACCAAGAGTTTGGATGTGTTAAGTTTGAGGGGCCTGGGAGACAAAAGGAGAAGATACTGAGAGGGCAATCAAATATATAGGACTGCAGTGCAGACAAGAGGTCTGCCTTGGAAATAGAAATTTGGGGATAATGTCATAGAGACTGTAATTGAAGCCATGGAGGAGATCACTTAGGAAGAGAGAAGAGGACAAGAAGAAAAGAAACAAATAAAGGAAATAACCAAAGGGTCTATTCCATTGCAAGAAATAATGTACCTCTAAGAACATATAACACCTTTGTTTTTAAGATCATTGCTGATTATTAAGCTATTGTTTCTCTGTTTCAAACCCACCCTTCTATACTCTGCTTGGGGTATTGGGGCTACAGACTATATTCCTCTTCTGCGTACTGGGTGGTAGGAGTTGCTTGAAGGCATCTGAAAGGTTGGAGAAGGGAGAAGGGATCTGTGCTTTCCTTGTTATTGCTTCCTGTTTCTGTCAGCATCCCCCCAGCAGCAGTCTTTCATCCTGGTGGTGGCAGTTGTCTTAAGGAGAAGCAAGCAATTCCATACGCAGTATTTATACGCTCTGAGACCCAGTCTTACACAACCCCTCAGAGACATCAGCCTTGCTGCCACGAAATCCCAATATCTTCACTACTGTGCTTACTTGAAGATCATTTTCCCTGAGTCTGGCCTTCTCATCATGTTACTCACATGTTACCATCCAAGAATATGTTAGAAACTTCGTCAAGCACCTGCAACCTAGCTGCAAGGGAGTCTGGAGCTGTGAGTTCTGACTCCTTCATTGAGGTGGTGGAATTCATAAAGTGGGAACTGAGAACTGCAAAAACATGGCTTCTAGCAGCCTAAGGCTGCATGCCTGGGACAATCCAGCTGCCTCCCGAGTGCCTGTCTGGAAAAGCTCAGGGCTGTCAAAGGAATTTACGGTCTGTTCTAACCAATACCTGAGGAAAGGCATCTGATCTCCCTTTCTTAGAGCATTTATCAGAAAGGACTTGCAATTATGAATCCTTTTTCTGTCCCCTCCAGATGTTTATGTATCTCCTACAAGTCAGGAGTGTCTTTTTCAAGAACCTGAAAACAATTTCTCTAAAATGTTATCATCAAGAAGGATAGGGCCTCTGTCTCCCAGTCTGTGTGGGAGGAGAGAATCCTAACTTCCGTAATTGCCAGCTATCAGACACAGCTGGGCTAATCACATGTACACCTGGCAACCCTTTGTAACTTTCTACTTGAGTTACCTCTTTCTCCCCCTCCCTGCTCCTTCCTTCTCCTTTTAAAATGCACTGTCACCTCTGTACAAATCAGAGCACAGTATTTCCTGTGCTGTCAGTAGTTACTGAATAAACTCTGTTTAGATCACTTTTACTCATGTCCAGCTGTATTTATCTTTGACAGAACCTTCCCAAATATAAAAAGATGATTTAAAGCATGACTGGAAGCCATGGATATGGCAAATATCACAGGGGTTTAGTTGTTCTTTATTTTTTTAAATTACTTGCCTCTTGCCAGGAAGGAGGTAAGGAAACATACTAAAAGACATTATCCAATAAGAGGGATAAGATAAGGCTAAAAAGGAAAAATTTAAAGTCCTGAGAGAAAGGAATTGTTTTGGTTAGGGTACAGGCTAAGCTGGTATAAATAGAGACCCCAAAATATAATGTTTAAACTAGAAAGAAGTTTGTCTCTTACATAACAATCAGGAGATAGCTTCAAAAGCTGGAAGGGTGGCTCCTCCATCATTAACATGTGGTTTCTGTCACTGAGTCCAGATTGGCTGTTCTGGTCTTAGCATCCCCTCCAGAGGAAAGTGGGGAGTCGGGGTGGGGGAGTAGTAGAGTGTCTGACCCATCCTTTTAAGGGCAAAACTTGGAAGTAGTGTACATCCTTCCAGCCACACGCCATGGTCCATAACTAGGCTATTTGGCCACAGTTATTTGCGAAGAAAGTTGAAAAAGACATCTCTGGTTAGGTAGCCCTATGTCCAATTTAAATTCTTATTTTGAAAGAGGAGAATGGGGGGTCGTTGGGGTGGGGCAGACATGGACAACTATGGTCTGTCACAGAGAGAACACAAATATCCAAAGTTAAGAAATCTGTGACTGAGCTATGCCCACCAGAGCAACAGTCAGCTCTACCCACCACCAGTCCCTCCCATCAAACCTCTTAGATAGCCTCATCCACCAGAGGGCAGAGAGCAGAAGCAAGAAGAACTACAATCCTGCAGCCTGTGGAACAAAAACCACATTCACAGAAATATAGACAAGATGAAAAGGCAGAGGGCTATGTACCAGTTGAAGGAACAAGATAAAACCCCAGAAAAGCAACTAAATGAAGTGGCGATAGGCAACCTCCCAGAAAAAGAATTCAGAATAATGGTAGTGAAGATGATCCAGGACCTCGGAAACACAATGGAGGCAAAGATCGAGAAGATGTGAGAAATGGTTAACAAGAACAAACAAACACAGATGAACAACACAATAACTGAAACGAAAAATACACTAGAAGGAATCAATGGCAGAATAACTGAGGCAGAAGAACGGATAAGTGACCAGGAGGACAGAATGGTGGAATTCACTGCTGCACAACAGAATAAAGAAAAAAAAGGATGAAAAGTAATGAAGACAGGCTAAGAGACCTCTGGGACATTAATGCAATAACATTCGCATTATAGGGGTCCCAGGAGGAGAAGAGAGAGAGAAAGGACCTGAGAAAATATTTGAAGAGATTATAGTCAAAAACTTCCCTAACCTGGGAAAGGAAAAAGCCACCCAAGTCCAGGAAGCACAGAGAGTGCCATACAGGATAAACCCAAGGAGAAACATGACAAAACACGTAGTAATCAAATTGGCAAAAATTAAAGACAAAGAAAAATTATTGAAAGCAGCAAGGGAAAAACGACAAATAACATACAAGGGAACTCCCATAAGGTTAACAGCTGATTTCTCAGCAGAAACTCTACAAGCCAGAAGGGAGTGGCATGATATACTTAAAGTGATGAAAGGGAAGAACGTACAACCAAGATTACTCTACCTGGCAAGGATCTCATTCAGATTCGATGGAGAAATCAAAAGCTTTACAGACAAGCAAAAGCTAAGAGAATTCAGCACCACGAAACCAGCTCTACAACAAATGCTAAAGGAACTTCTCTAAGTGGGAAACACAAGAGAAGAAAAGAACCTACAAAAACAAACCCAAAACAATTAAGAAAATGGTCGTAGGAACATACATATTGATAATTACCTTAAATGTGAATGGATTAAATGCTCCAAACAAAGGACACAGGCTTGCTGAATGGATACAAAAACAATACCCATATATATGCTGTCTACAAGAGACCCACTTCAGACCTAGGGACACGTACAGACTGAAAGTGAGGGGATGGAAAAAGATATTCTATGCAAATGGAAATCAAAAGAAAGCTGGAGTAGCTATGCTCATATCAGATAAAATAGACTTTAAAGTAAAGAACGTTACAAGAGACAAGAAAGGACACTACATAATGATCAAGAGATCAATCCAAGAAGAAGATATAACAATTATAAATATATATGCATCCAACATAGGAGCACCTCAATACATAAGGCAACTGCTAACAGCTCTAAAAGAGGAAATCGACAGTAACACAATAATAGTGGGGGACTATAACACCTCACTTACACCAATGGACAGGTCATCCAAAATTAAAATAAATAAGGAAACAGAAGCTTTAAATGACACAATAGACCAGATGGATTTAATTGATATTTATAGGACATTCCATCCAAAACCAGCAGATTACACTTCCTTCTCAAGTGCGCATGGAACATTCTCCAGGATAGATCACATCTTGGGTCATAACTCAAGCCGCAGTAAATTTAAGAAAACTGAAATAATATCAAGCATCTTTTCTGACCACAATGCTATGAGATTAGAAATGGATTACAGGGAAAAAACCGTAAAAAACACAAACACATGGAGGCTAAACAATACGTTACTAAATAACCAAGAGATCACTGAAGAAATCAAAGAGGAAATCAAAAATTACCTAGAGACAAATGACAATGAAAACACAACGATCCAAAACCTATGGGACGCAGCAAAAGCTGTTCTAAGAGTGAAGTTTATAGCTATACCAGCCTACCTCAAGAAACAAGAAAAATCTCAAGTAAACAATCTAACCTTACACCTAAAGGAACTAGAGAAAGAAGAACAAACAAAACCCAAATTTAGCAGAAGGAAAGAAATCATAAAGATCAGAGCAGAAATAAATGAAATAGAAACAAAGAAAACAATAACAAAGATCAATAAAACTGAAAGCTTGTTCTTTGAGAAGATAAACAAAATTGATAAACCATTAGCCAGACTCATCAAGAAGAGGAGGGAGAGGACTCAAATCAATAAACTTAGAAATGGGCTTCCATGGTGGCGCAGTGGTTGAGAGTCTGCCTGCCGATGCATGGGACATGGGTTTGTGCCCCGGTCCGGGAAGATCCCACAGGCCATGGAGCGGCTAGGCCCGTGAGCCATGGCCGCTGAGCCTGCGCATCCGGAGCCTGTGCTCTGCAACGGGAGAAGCCACAACAGTGAGAGGACCACGTACCGCAAAAAAAAAAATAAAAAATAAAAAATAAACTTAGAAATGAAAAAGGAGAAGTTACAACAGACACCGTGGAAATACAAAGCATCCTAAGAGACTACTACAAGCAACTCTATGCCAATAAAATGGGCGACCTGGAAGAAATGGACAAATCCTTAGAAAGGTATAACCTTCCAAGACTGAACCAGGAAGAAACAGAAAATATGAATAGACCAACCACAAGTAGTGAAATTGAAACTGTGATTAAAAATCTTCCAACAAACAAAAGTCCAGGACCAGATGGCTTCACAGGTGAAGTCTATCAAACATTTAAACAAGAGCTAACATGCATCTTTCTCAAGCTCTTCCAAAAAATTGCAGAATAAGGAACACTCCCAAACTCATTCTATGAGGTCAGCATCACCCTGATACCAAAACCAGACAAAGATACTACAAAAACAGAAAATTACAGACCAATAACACTGATGAATATAGATGCAAAAATCCTCAACAAAATACTAGCAAACAGAATCCAACAACACATTAAAAGGATCATACACCATGATCAAGTGGGATTTATTCCAGGGATGCAAGGATTCTTCAATATATGCAAATCAATGAATGTGATACACCACATTAACAAATTGAAGAATAAAAACCATATAATCATCTCAATAGATGCAGAAAAAGCTTTTGACAATATTCAACACCCAATTTGATAAAAGCTCTCCAGAAAGTGGGCATAGAGAGAACCTACCTCAACGTAATAAAGGCCATATATGGCAAACGCACAGCAAACATCATTCTCAATATGAAAAACTGAAAGCATTTCCTCTAAGATCAGGAATGAGACAAGGATGTCCACTCTCACCACTATTATTCAACATAGTTTTGGAAGTCCTAGCCACAGCAATCAGAGAAGAAAAAGAAATAAAAGGAATACAAATTGGAAAAGAAGAAGTAAATCTGTCACTCTTTGCAGATGACATGATACTATACATAGAGAATCCTAAAAATGCCACCAGAAAACTACTAGAGCTAATCAATGAATTTGGTAAAGTTGCAGGATACAAAATAATGCACAGAAATCTCTTGCATTCCTATACACTAATGATGAAAAATCTGAAATAGAAATTATGGAAACACTCCTGTT
This sequence comes from Lagenorhynchus albirostris, assembly GCF_949774975.1. Classification (NCBI taxonomy): domain Eukaryota; kingdom Metazoa; phylum Chordata; class Mammalia; order Artiodactyla; family Delphinidae; genus Lagenorhynchus; species Lagenorhynchus albirostris. The sequence goes on along the minus strand of NC_083095.1, from coordinate 134,700,423 downwards.
TACCATTGCAACAAAAAAGAATAAAATACCTAGGAATAAACCTACTTAGGGAAACAAAAGACCTGTATGCAGAAAACTATAAGATACTGATGAAAGAAATTAAAGATGATACCAACAGATGGAGAGATATACCATGTTCTTGGATTGGAAGAATCAATATTGTGAAAATGACTATACTACCCAAAGCAATCTACAAATTCAATGCAATCCCTATCAAATTACCAATGGCATTTTTTATGGAACTAGAACAAATCATCTTAAAATTTGTATGGAGACACAGAAGAACCCCGAATAGCCAAAGCTGTCTTGAGGGAAAAATACAGAGCTGGAGGAATCAGACTCCCTGACTTCAGACTATACTACAAAGCTACAGTAATCAAGACAATATGGTACTGGCACAAAAACAGAAACATAGATCAATGGAACAAGATAGAAAGCCCAGAAATAAACGCACCCACCTATGGTCAACTAATCTATGACAAAGGAGGCAAAGATATACAATGGAGAAAAGACAGTCTCTTCAATAAGTGGTGCTGGGAAAACTGGACAGCTACATGTAAAAGAATGAAATTAGAACAGTCCCTAACACCATACACAAAAATAAACTCAAAATGGATTTGAGACCTAAATGTAAGACCGGACACTATAAAACTCTTAGAGGAAAACATAGGAAGAACACTCTTTGACATAAATCACAGCAAGATCTTTTATGATACACCTGTTAGAGTAATGGAAATAAAAACAAAAATAAACAAATTGGACCTAATGAAACTTCAAAGCCTTTGCACAACAAAGGAAACCATAATCACGACGAAAAGACAACCCTAAAAATGGGAGAAAATATTTGCAAACAAATCAACGGACAAAGGAGTAATCTCCAAAATATATAAACAGCTCATGCAGCTCCATATTAAAGAAATAAACAACCCAATCCAAAAATGGGCAGAAGACCTAAATAGACATTTCTCCAAAGAAGACATACAGATGGCCAAGAAGCACATGAAAAGCTGCTCAACATCACTAATTATTAGAGAAATGCAAATCAAAACCAAAGTGAGGTATCACCTCACACCAGTTCGAATGGGCATCATCAGAAAATCTACAAACAACAAATGCTGGAGAGGGTGTGGAGAAAAGGGAACCCTCTTGTACTGTTGGTGGGAATGTAACTTGATACAGCCACTATTCAGAACAGTATGGAGGTTCCTTAAAAAACTAATAATAGAATTACCATATGATCCAGCAATCCGACTACTGGGCATATAACCAGAGAAAACCATAATTCAAAAAGACACATGCACCCCAATGTTCATTGCAGCACTATTTACAATAGCCAGGTCATGGAAGCAGCCTAAATGCCCATCGACAGACAAATGGATAAAGAAGATGTGGTACATATGTACAATGGAATATTACTCAGCCATGAAAAGGAATGAAGTTGAGTCATTTGTTGAGACGTGGATGGATCTAGAGACTGTCATACAGAGTGAAGTAAGTCAGAAAGAGAAAAACAAATACCGTAGATTAATGCATGTATATGGAACCTAGAAAAATGGTACAGATGAACCGGTTTGCAGGGCAGAAGTTGAGACAGAGATGTAGAGAACAAACGTATGGACACCAAGTGGGGAAAACCGCGGTGGGGTGGGGATGGTGGTGTCCTGAATTGGGTGATTGGGATTGACATGTATACACTGATGTGTATATAATTGATGACTAATAAGAACCTGCAGTATAAACAAACAAACAAACAACTAATACTAAACTTTGGGTTATTTGTATGTAAATATGTTAATATAAATGTTACAAACATTACATGAAATTTCTAAAAATCTTATATGTTCTGGTATAATGTCATAAGTCATAATTCTAGTTATTACTTTAAAATGTATATCTCAGAAATAACTAAAAAAAAAGAAATCTGTGATCATATGCAACCTTCTATCATGGGGGGCACGTTCTGTCATGCACAGTGTACTCAGCCCATGACCAATAGCGAACGGGGAGTTGGTGAATGAATACACCAGCGTCTTCCCTCATGGTCGGGATAACTTTGAGGCATATTCTGTAATGTTCTCAGAGTTCCCTGGAGGGGAATGAGCTATAGTTGCCTATGTGCCACTTTTCAAGAGAATTGACCACTGTTAACATTTTGGTATATCCTTCCAGATATATAAACACAACTTGATTTTAATGGCTGCACGTTATTCCATTGTGAGGACAGACAAAAACTTACATTGGTACATCCAATTCTAAGCACTGGGTCCCTCCTTATATTTTACTATTATAAAAAGAGCTGGAATAAATATTTTAATGAAAATTTTTTATTTCATCAATAAGTAGCTCCAAAAGGTAACTCTCATTTGAAAAATAAAATAGCAATAACAATACTATTGCCACACCAAAAAAATTAAACAATAATTCCATAATATCAGCAAATATTTAATGTTCAGATTTCTCCAATTGGCTCATAAATGTTTGATGCGTTTGGTAACATTCCCTTTGGTAACTAAATCTTGACGTACGTGCTCAAGGATAAATGCTTCAGGATAAATGCTTACATTTGAAAAATTACTGGGTCGAAGGTATATTATGCCTAGCTCTAGAAAGATGTTCTCACTCATTAGCCTTAAACATTCCAAAAGAACATTTTGTAAGAATGTGACAGAATTCCCAAGTGGATGGGATAAGGAGGGAACCTTTTTATTTGAATCTTTCATATGCTGATAACGGAGGGGAGATAATGCTCTGAAAGGTTTCTAGGGATTTACTGTAATGAACCTCAGGCTGATTTCCCTCCTGTCTCCTTTCGTCAGCATCAGGGGTCGGGAGTTCCTCCCATTGTATTAAGTAGCCTCTCTGGAGGAGCATGTGCCCCTACTCAATAGACCAGGTGGTCTTCCTGAAGGAGCTGGCAGCCCTCACTCAGCAATCAAGAATCTGTCTGTAGAACCTGTTATCTTCCTAACAGGATGATCTATATCTCACTCCAGTGAAGTTTCTGTGCTGCCCTGCCTTCTCAATGCTAAGTTATTTGCTATTTCATATTTATCTAAATTTACATTTTTATTTATAATTTATATAGAAGCAGGATTATCGTGGAAACAGCTAGACCGACCTGGGTTCAAATTCTGACTTGGTCAGTTACTTGCTGCATGATCTTGGGCAAATTACTTCCCTTTTCTGAAATTCAGTTGTTTGGGAGTATAATGATAGTTTCCTCAGGTTGCTACAATGATGGAGTAACTTGGCTACTTCAATAGATACTTGTTGAATGAGTGAATATTTGCTTACTAGAGTCTTAGGGTTTTTTGTTTTTGTTTTTTGAGCTAGAAGAAATCTTAGTGCACACTGTCTTTATGTTAGAAATAAGAAAACTAAGTTCAGAGAAAATGTGAAATTTGGTCTTCATTTAACATTTATTAAACACTGAGTCTGTCAGGCACTGAAGATATGGTAATTAGCAACAGATGGTCGCTGCTTTCAAGGAGTAAGGAAGGACAGACATGTTTTAAAAAGTGCTGGACTGAGCTAATATGCGGTATTATAGAATAACCTAGCGCTGTGCTGTCCAATATGGTAGCCACTAGCCATGTGTGGCTATTTAAATTTAAATTAATTACAATTAAATAAAAGTAACTTTCAGTTCTTCAGTCACATTAATCACTTTTCAAGTGCCCAATGGCCACATATGGCTAGCGGACAGTGCAAATACAGAACACTTCCATCACTACAGAAAGTTCTACAGGATAGGGGTGCTTTCGACTTTCTCCCCAGAATAATATTCATATGCATATCTACTTCAAATTCACACAATTTCAGCGTGTTTGCACCTTGGTGAAAGCCCCTTACAATACAGGCAAGAGGTGGGCATCGGTAACTAAAAGTAAAATCAAAGATGGGAGTTTTATTATAAGCCAGAGCCCAAACTTGTGAAAATTTCAGCTTAGAACAGTTTCTGGCTCAGTTGGCTGCAGCAGAATAATGAGTCACTTGTTCATTTCAACAGGGATGGGCCCCGTTTCCTGTGCCTCGTGAGGAGCCCTGTGGTTTGGGCATACTGTGGTTTGGGCATATGCGGCCACATAATGGTGTGTGCGCTCTTCGGACAGGGAGAGAGGGAGAGAGGGAGAGAGGTCCTCGCAGCTTCCCTGAGATTTCACTGAAACTAGATCACTTCTCTCACAATTTACTTGCAGTCTCTTTAATTGAAGACGTTACATGGCTTTCACTTCCAGTAGGCTATGTTCACTCTGTGATCACTCATTGGGTGCTTTCTATGTCCCAAGGATTGGGCTAAGTGCTACAGATATGAAGACGATTAAGACAAGAAGTTTATAATCTAGTAGAGGAGACAAACCTAAAACCAGCAAGTCATAACCAAGGTAAAACCAATGAAATAAGTGCCGGAACAGGCAAGGTACTGGGAAATTGGAGAAAAGGAGAGATTAAATTCATTTTAGAGGACTAGGGAAGGCTTGAAAAAGGATAAAGGCATTTGAGAGTAGCCTACAGGATATGTTGAAACAGAGTAGCATGGAATATGCATGGAATATGCTGTCACTGGGAATTATTCCTCATTCAAGTTCTTGAAGTTTGCAATTCTGTACACGTTGTGATTTCTCCCACTCTTCTTTCATACTGAACTTGCTCTGTCTCCCTGGAGACTTCCAGACTCAAGCCCAGCTTCTTCTCATGGTCCTTCATGTGCATCCAGGTGGGACTCCATGGTCAGAGTTTTCAACCCATTTTTGTCAGCGCTCCGTTGTCCTCTGGCTTCTGTATTTATGTCTTGCCCATCCCTGAACGTGCCTTGCTATATTCAAGGTCATTTATTCAGCATGAGGTCTCTCAACAACCCTACACTCTAACTCAACATTTCTTTGTGTGTTCCCCAATTCTCTCCCCCACCCCCATCCTCCTTGGAGGGGGAATTCCTCTCTATGTGTAGCTCCTTATCCCGTCCTTTCCCTTCTCTTCCAGAACCTAGTTCTACGCCTTATCTCCCCTCTTGTGTCTTCAGTTTTCATTGCCTGTAAATGGCTCTCTCCTTAGGGGCAGATCCAGGTTTTGTAGGGCCTGAAGCTTATTCAATCTGGAGAGCTCTCTTCAAGAAAAAGAATACAAAATTACAAATACCCACTTAAAACCAAAAGCTAATATTTATACAGAAGGGGGCCTGTGCCTGTGTACGGGGCCCTAAATCTTAAGTGATACAGTAAATCCACCTCTGTCCATACTATAATAAAAACAATACAAACCCCCAAAGCTTCCCTTTGCTATGCTACTACATGACTATTCATTTTTCTTTCTCATCACTCTGAAACCTTTCAAGGTAGTAGTCTACATACACTGTCTCCACTTCCACCCCATGCCCATCATTCTATTGTTTTCTCTAAAACACCATTGACCTCCTAATCCCTAAAGCCCACGGCTTTTTCTTGGTCCTGATCTTTCTTGCCCTTTCCACAAATAATTTGACACACGGGTCATCCTCTGACTTTCGACTTCGACTATCATCCCGTTTGGCTGATCCACAAGTATATGTCCCTTGCTCTGACTTCCCTTATAAACTCCAGACCTATAATACAATTCTCTGTGTGAGGTCCCATCAGCACCTCAAATTCGTGTTTGTCTGGCTGTGTCAGTAGTATCACTCCTTCCCAGCCACCTGCCATAGAAATTTCAAATTGTTACTTTAAACAAAGCAACACCTCTCTCCCTTCCTCTATCCCTGAATCAGCTCTAAGATCTAGCAGTTCTACTCTAGAAATATCCCTAGAATCAGTGTAGTCTTTCCATGCCCACTGCCATTTCTATTTCAGTGTTTCTCACTATTGACTTGGACCAATCCAAAAGACTCTATTGCTTGGAGCTGGAGAATGTCTGAGTTGGATGTGACTTGCCCCATGAAATTAATGGCATGCCAGATCTAGAATCTGGGTTTCCTGCCTCTTCTTCGTTGGCTTGACAGTTTTAAACCCATTGTAATCTATTTTGTGCACAAATGCCAGATTAATCTTCTTAAAAGTGGTGACTCTCACCAAATGAAACTGTAGTAGTCCCAGGTATTTCAGGGTTCCAAAATCCAGGCTCAAATAAAATCTCAACTATATCTTCTTTTTGGCACCTTGCTGTACTATATAATCAGCTGGGCTCTTGGATGTTCTCTGAACATGGCCATACTTTAATGCAAATAATTTCTGGAATTAATTTCTTCCTCCTCTGATATGTCATAGTTCAGTAGTTTGAACCTCTTATCAAATGTGATCTGATGTTGTCTTTATTTATGAGTCTGTAGTAGACATTATAGTTGACTCCCCAATATCCATTCCACCCCAGATGACTGGAAGTCCAATGAATGATCCCATCCATTTACCTGTGATTGGTTTAGGGGTAGGCTTGTGACACATTTCTGGCCAACGACACAGAAGAGAAGTCAGCTGGGTATATTCTTGGAAAATCCCCATGTCTTGGAAGGAGACATGGAAGAAAAAGTCCTTTCCGATTCTGGATATTGTTATGTCTGGATGTGACCTGCAAGAACAGCTCCAGCCACCTTGCTCTCATCTTGACAAAGGAAATAGAGAGTCTGCGCTCTTGATATTATCAAAGCTTTAATCAACCAATCCTAGTGCCTGCCCTGATTCTGGACTTCCTATTATGTGAAGTAATATATTTCCTTATTGTCCAAGCCACTTTAAGTCACATTTTTCTGTTATTTGCACCAGGAAACAATGTTTTGTTTCTGATGCTAGATTTTAAGCTTCCTGAATTCAGGGACTGTATCTATTTACATTTCTAGCTCTCTTAGGGCTTGGAACACAGCAGATACTCAAAAAATGGGATTGTGAAATTAATATATATATATTTCTGAGATATAACTAGTAAAAGTGTTTGCAATTTATAAAGCTCTATTTTCTCATAGCAATTTAGAGATAACAAAATAAAGTTTAGATAGATTAAATAACTTATTCAGGGAATTTTACTTCTCAAAGTCATACCAAGTTCTGAACAATTTGTTCTCTTTGTCTCAAGTCCTTGTCTGTGACTGCCATGCCTGTTAGGGTCCCAAGAGTACTGGGGACTGAAGGAAAAAAAAGCAGCAAGCCATACTTGTGCTTAACCCAGCAATAATGCCAATACAGTATCCTAGTTATTTCTGGCTCAGAGCTCAGGACTGGAACCCCTTCTTCTCCCAGTCCCAGTTCATAGTGGTACCTCTAGTGCCAGGGCCAGGAATCCCCATAAATATAACACTTTACCTGCAGAAGTATTTTCCTGGGAAGATGGATCATAGCTTTTATTAGATTCTCAGAGGGGTCTGTGACCCCTTGAAAGGCAATATAACATGATACGATATCTCAGAAGTAAATGAAAATAAAAACTTTTAAAATGTTCCCCATTCAGTGGACTTACTACCTCCCAGTGTTGTTCTGAATTTTGTTATCTAAAGGACCAGTAGACAAGGGACCATTTGTAGATCATGAAGTAGGATACATTTAGGGACCAGAGAAGGCTAGGTACCTCCAGTCAAGACCAGTGCAAAAGGAAAATGCAGAGCCCCTTGTTGGAAAATTATTAGCAAAGCATTGAACCAAGCACAAGGCCCTTCTAAGCCAGGACCCCTATGCAACTACAGGTTGCACACCCATGAAACTGGTCCTGCCTCTAGGACATACCACTAAACACACTATTAATTACCTGCCCAATTATGTTATATTCCTTTGGACTGCCACGCAGTCCTCCATCCATTTTGGGGGCATCTAGAATATGCCAGGGATTGTGTTAAGTGCTGTGGATTCCAGATAGGAGCATACATTCATAACATTGGGTGTCTATTACATAAAAGGCCTTGTTCTAGGTTCTGGGACTATGGCTCTGCATAAGACATTCATGTTGGGCAGAAACAATAAATAAACAGGAAAAATATCAGATAGTGACAGGTGATGAGAAAGAAATTAACATAGGATGATGTGATACAGGGTGACTAGGTGGCTATTTTATTTATTTTTTAAACATCTTTATTGGAGTATAATTGCTTTACAGTGGTGTGTTAGTTTCTGCTTTATAACAAAGTGAATCAGCTATACATATACATATATGCCCATATCTCCTCCCTCTTGCCTCTCCCTCCCACCCTCCCTATCCCCACCCCCCTAGGTGGTCACAGAGCACCAAGCTGATATCCCTGTGCTATGTGGCTTCTTCCCACTAGCTATCTATTTTACATTTGGTAGTGTATATATGTCCATGCCCAGGTGGCTATTTTAGATTAGGTGGTCAGCGAGGCCCCTTCTGAGATGACATTTGAACTAAGACTTTACTGAAAATAGGCCAGCCCTGCCTCCATGGGAGGTGGAGAGAGTATCTTAAGCTTGGGCAATGACAAAAGCTCAAGGCTGGAAAGAGGGAGAGAAAATGAATGCCAGAGTGAACAGAGGTAGTGGGTAAGGGGAAAGATGAAATTGCGAGAGGTGGGAGGGAGCAGCCGGCAGAGACCAAATTATCATTTTTTGGTAAAAGGATTGTTTGAGAGCAAAGGAGTGAGCAGAGTCCGGCGAGAAGGTCCTGGCAGGAACTCAGGCTAAAGTGGTGGCTAGGTGACTAGGATGAGAATAGCGGAGATGAAGCTAGGTGGGCCGATACGGGTCCCGAATGCTCCTCACAGCCCGCAGTCTCCCACCAGGGAGGGCCCGGGGCTGGGTCAGGTGAGTGGGTGGCCCGCTCGTAGCCTCGCGGAGCACCGCCCCCAGGGGCCGGCGCGCGTCCGCTGCCCCGCCGACGTGGCCGGCGCAGTAGGCCGCGCACGTGTCTGCTCCAGGGCTGGGGAACAGGGGAGCGCGGGGGTCTCAGGTTCCTGGTGATCAGAGGCCGGGGCGCCAGCTGGCCCGAGCCTGGCGTCCGCGGGCGCGAGCAGAGCAGTTGGGCCGGGCGGAAGGGGGCTGGGTCACGGCGAGGAGGGGGCGGCCTGGCGGGCGCGCGCGCTAGCCGCGTGCACGCGCCGGGGCGGGGAGGGATGGGGGCGGGGTGGGGGCAGCCGTTTCCCAGGCGGTAGTGGGGGCAGCCCTTTCCCAAGGCGGTAGCGGGGGTGGTGTCGCTGTTGCCCTTTTAAGCCGCGGGGCAGCCGCCTCCTGCCGGTGGAGTCAGTTACAAAGGGAGCAGCCGCCCAGGCCGCCACACAGCCCCTCGCCATTTTCCAGCCCCGACCGACGCGGGCCGGGGCGGCGGGGAGAGGCGGAGCCGCGAGAGCGCGGCCCGGGCCGGCCCCGCGGGGCGGTCGCGGCCGTGACGGCGGCTCCGGGCCCGGCTCCCCTTCCGCACCCCTCCCGCCGGAGATGAGGGGAAGATGTCCGTGTCAGGGCTCAAGGCCGAGCTGAAGTTCCTGGCGTCCATCTTCGACAAGAACCACGAGAGATTCCGCATCGTCAGTTGGAAGCTGGACGAGCTGCATTGCCAGTTCCTGGTGCCGCCACCGGCGCCGCCAGGCAGCCCTCACTCCCCGCCGCCGCCGCTCACACTCCACTGCAATATCACGGTGAGGCGCCCGGCCGCAGCCCTGTAGGGCCGGGCCGGGGAGGAAAGGGGCGCCCAGAGTCCCTGGACAAAGGGGAGCCTGCCCCGGAGAGGCCCCTCGGACCCCCGGGCGGGGCGGGCCCGCCCCTTTCCCCGGAGAAGGGCCCGGCCCAGCCCCGCCGGGACTGCGCGCGGCTCGGGTGGGAGGAGGCGGTCTGCTCGTTTCTCCGGCTCTTCTCGCCGGCCTGGGTTTGGGACTCCTGGTCCCTCTCGGCCCCCGTCGCCGCGCCCTGAGGTGGGAGACCGCTGCCGGCCGAGCCCTCGCTGGGTCGCCATGGCCGCCCACAGCCAGGGGCCTGCCTCCGGGGCCGCGGTGCGGCAGGTCGGCTGTTGTTTGAGCCCCGGCGGGGCAGGCGAAGGGCCCTCAAGTTTGAGCGCGTCCTTCTCGAGTCAGATTTCCCTGGTTCCGCGTATTCCCCCAATTATATTTTAAGTTTGTGCTTAAGGAAAAGCTAACATTGAAAACTGACGCATTTGAGGAAAAAAAAGTTTAGAATGCAGCCTCTGGCACTGTTTGAATTATCCCCTTCCTGCTGGCCTGGCTCCGCGCTAACGCGTTTCCGAAGGCGCATTGGACCTTGGATGCGGCAGGTGTTCTGGGAGTATGTTTGTGCAGCCCCTCCTGTGGGTAAGCCGTTCAGATTAGGAGCTGGCGAAAGGCGATACGTGCCCAAGTCTGCTGCCCAGTAGGATTGTTTTATGTCCCAAAGCCGAGAAGACCCGTTAAAGCTCACTCTTTAACTTCATCTGAAAGCTCGTCAGAAACGCGTAAAAAAAAAAAGTTAAATAAGTTTCTTCATAAAAGTGTATGATGAGGCTGTTCGTTGTGAAATTGACTTAGGGTATTGGTCCAAACTGCGGAATATGCCTCTTATAACAGGAGTTAAGGTTTCACGTTCCTCTGTAAATATGGCTAAAACCGAGTCTGGCGTCATTAAACTCCCTTTTGTTAAGTTAGTAGGTACTTAAGTGCCTACCCTGCAGCGTACCTGGCGCTCCGGAGTCTGTAAAAGCCTTGAAGTTATGATAATTAACATTAAAGTAGTTTTCAGAATACTGGGGAGCAGGTGTATATTTCAGAAAAAAAAAGTTCAGTAAAGAGCTGTACTCAGGTGTTCTTTTCTAGGCGCTGGTTTTGCACAACTGGGTAGCGCAGTCCCTGCTTTCAGAACTTAGTCTTCTTGGGGGAAGAGTTTTACACAACGAAGTGTGACCAGGTTCTATGGTATCATCATGAAAGCCAAAGAGAGCAATTAACTTGGACTTTGGTGGTGGTGGTGTCGCTTCAGAGAAAGCCTTGAGGAGAGGCTGATTGTGGAGTTGGGCTTTCACAGGTGAGTAGAATTTTGGAAGGGAAGGAAAGGGCATTTCAGGCAGAGGAAACTCCATCTAAAAAAGACAGCAAAGCTTGAGAAAATGTGGATTGACTAGGAGTAGAGAAGTTATAATGAGACTTGAGAAGCCCAGGATATAGGCTGGTGAAGGTGAAGATTTTCCAAGAATGGAAAACAGGAAGTAGTAGTGAGCATGAAGTAGGTGATAATAAAGAGACTGACTAGTCTGAATGATGATTATTCTGGTACAGGTTCAGGTATGGCCAGGAAAAAGTAGGGCTGGTTTCAATGATAGAGTGAACTTGTAGTCTTGTGGGCGAGCTGCTGAGTTAGGTAAATGGGAAGATGTTTTTGCCATCCAGGACTAGGAGTGGTTCTGTACAGTGGGTGGCATTAGGGAAAGTGTGTGGTTTTGGTAATCCCAGTGGGGGTGGGATGGTGGTGTTGCTGTGCTGTGCTGGCATTTAGTGGCAGGGGTACAGGGATGCCAGATGTCTTGTAATGTTCAGGCAGTCTGCCACGACAGAGAATTATCCCACTTCAAATGCCAGCAGTGCCCTATTGAGAGCCATATTGGAGGCTGATGGAGTCAGCTGCACAGAAAGACACTGAGTGATGACCTGGATTAGGAAGTGGAACAAGAAGTGAATTAGAGGCACCTGGCAAAAGGAGGCTCTGGTGGGGACCAGTATAATGGTACCACTAACACAAACTATTCAAATTGAGATGTTAGTGAATTATGACACATTATCAGAACATAATTATCATGGTAGATGCTCAGTGTATATGAATGTGTGTTAACATTATTATGGAGAAACATCAAACATATAAAAAGTTGAATAGTGTGGAGAACCTCCACGTACCCAGCCTCAACAGTGATAAACTTTTGGCCAATCTTATTTCATCTATACCCCACCTCGGATTATTTTGAAGCAGATTCCAGACATATCACTTCATCTGTAAATATTTCGGTGTGTATCTCTAAAAGATAAAGACTCTTTAAGCATGGCTGAGTGTTTAGATAAAATCACCATGGTTTGCTCTTGCTGATGCCATTTTCTTAGAGGGGAAGGAGCAAGGAAAAAATGGGGCTGGATTTCATATGTCAGGACCTGTCTACTGTGTTTGATTTGCTATTCTCTAAAAAGTTTTAGCTCTTAAAAAATAATGATAATTTTGATCTATCTTTTAAAAAACTTTTCCTCTTATTTCCTCTTATTCCCATATATTTATTGAGCTCTTCTACATGCCAGGCCCTGTCTTCTCCATGCTTATCAAGAAGCATCCTTAGGCAGTTTCTGTAATGTTTTGAGTGAATGGTACCTCACTAGTTGTTTCCTTATACACCTGCATGTCAATTTCTGAGTAGTCCTCTAAAGATATTGTGCCCCCTTTTTCTTTCAGGCTTCTGCATCAGCATTTTTTCCCATGTGGAATGTGCCCCTTACCCTACCCCAATCTGTCTTGACATGTCTGACCATCCCCAAGGCTCTTCTAGTCATAAGCTGTTTATGCTGATATCTATTTCCTTTCCTGTCTTCTATAGTCCTTAACTGTTTATTGCTTTGGTTATGTTTTCTTAATATTATAATACTTGTGGAGTTTTTTGTTTTTTGTTTTTTTTTTAGTTGTGTAGTTTTTAAAAGTCTTTTTTATGGTGGCAGGGGGGAATATTCTGTAGTTATATTTTTCATCTTCCTCTCACTAAATGCTCAGTAAATATTTGTACTATTGATGATATGGCCACCATTTTAGCTATATTCTGTTGGAACAAAAATCTTAACTACCATGTAAGTTAACTGCCAAGAGTTGGTCAAAAGGGCAGAGAAAACATCAAGAAAGTGTCATGGGTAGTGCATAAATATTTAAAAGGCCACTTAGGGTTCGATAGGAAATCTGCAATTTGACTTCACATGAAAGCGTTTTAAGAAGTAAACAAAACAAAACGAAAAACAAACCAAAAAAAAAAACAAGGCATAGATGTGTTACTCTTTAGGCCAAGGGAATGAAGCTAATTTTTTTTTCTGTTTTATAAATTTGTCCTAATCTTAAGTATGAAAGGGAAAGAGTGCTATTTTCAACTTCAAGGAGTCTTTTTTAAAAAACTTGTTTTCTGTGAACTCATGATATGAAAGTTTGTCATGCAAACTTAGAAGTATTGTCTTTCCATTTTCAGTAAATAGATCTAATTGCCAGTCAGTGCTAACATCCAGTTATGATCACACCTAAAATCAAAGCAGCTCGTTTTAATAACTTGTGCAGCCTTATTGGGAGCTAGTGTAGGACTTTGTTTTAGTCCTTTTGAAATATTTAGCATACCTTGGCAACTCCATTACTCCTTTTATGGACTTCTTGGCATTTGGGAACTCTTGGTAGGGAATTGCTGTTTTAGAGTGAGAAATCCCCCCCAGGAAGTAAATTAGCTGGTAAACAAATAAAACCTCATAGTACTTTATTATTTGTGTAGCATAAATCATTACTCTTTCTGCCTGAGTGGCTATTTGCCAGGCTATTTGTGGTGGAACATTTTTTTAATTAAATTTCTATTCATCATTGCCAAAAAGGTTACCCCCCTCCCAACCCTAACAGCAAGATACTAAATTAAAAATGTTAGAGCTGAGAGTTTAGGAGACAGAAAAAAATTTAGTCTTTAGTCTTTGGGACCTTAAGCAAATTACTACTTTCACTGTATTTTTCTCTGAAATAGATAATACTTTTTGCCCCACATGAGAGCATATATAGGAAACCTCTTTAACATTGATAATGATCTCTGCAAATATAAAAGTGATGGTGTCATTAGCAGCTGAATAACACTTTTGAAAATGCTTTTTAATAGCTTTTCATGGGAAATAAACCAGTGCTGTTAATTTCTTAATTTTTCTTGTTTCTAGTCTTTGCATTGATAAAAAGTAGCCCAGAGAAGGTTATACAAAGGAAAATAACAAAACTTGACTAAAGAGCCCAAGATCTTTTCTTTGGTCTACTCTCCTGGGACAGATTACTTTTCCAAATTGAACTCCTGGAGAATCTTTTGGAAGTATCACAGCTGTCATGTTAAGCACCTCAGTGGTACTTTCAGTCCAGAGGAATCATTGTTTCCATTCATTTGACCAATTTATAATATAGAGTCAAATTCCTAGTTGGTATCTCTCTTCCCTCATCCCCATTTTTATGCCCTTCCTTGAAAGGAACAGATACCTGAAGAGGGGAGACTTAGATTTCCATTTTGTGAATGGTGTATCCTTTAGTAACTTGTTTTTTTTCGTTGTTGTTGTTAAACTTCCTTAGGCCTGGAAAAGGATAGTATTAGATAAATGTCAGCTAGTTGAGGGGTGGGGAATTGAATTTAGTGGGGAATTGAATTTAAATAGTCCCTGCCAAATAAAGCATTACTGGAGAGCCAGAGTGGTGAAGCAGAGGTCCCTTTTTCCAAGGCCATTGTAATAGTGTTCTGTGTTCTCTTCTGAAAGATCATTCTGAGAGACAAAGCGGACTCAGATCCAAGGAAACCATTGGTTTCTGCAGATTAGGTGGTTTGAATTCTCTTCAGCACTTTTGTTTTCTCTGCCTCAGTGCCTTTAGAATGATGTTATGATTAGCTGTAATTTGCTATTCAAACAAGCACTTAGGAATTTTTTTCAGATCACAGGGGTATATATGCATTTTTCTTTTACCAAATGTTAGTGTTTTTACTCTGCTTCTCTGGGCTCTGGTCATGTTAGATATTTAGTTGTATGTTATTTACTTGTAAAATGATTATCAGGGAGCAATCTCTTTTTCTTTCTTCTTTTTTTTGGGTAGCTTTTTTATGTTGTCAGGTCATTTAGAATTTTATTAAGCTACCATATGGTAATTCTGTCAGTTTATTTCATTCTCCATCCCACATTTATTGAACGGCAAAGTGTGAAAATAGAGTGTCCCATAGCTGTTCTCCAGAAGAATTAAAACTGTTATACCTTTGAACCTTCAACAAGAAGTATGTATATCAATTTTCAAAAAAAGTTAGGATACAGCCATCTCCAAGGATTTCATGTCATTTGGAAAAATGCCAGAAACTGAGCATTCTGGCAGGCAGTTTTGCTGGCTGGTGCTTGATATAGAGCCACACATCGGTCTCTTAGTGGATTTATGTGGAAAAATAGGTAAAACTATTTCTGAACAAGACAAACTCCTTAGGCAATGACAAGCGAAGAGGTTGGTTTGATTAACCTTGAGTTATGTTGCCTTAGATTAGGACAACACAACATTTTATGGTGGCAGTGGCCGTGGTGGTGAATTTCTTTGAAATTTATCCACTTATGGTAACCTTTATGGTGGTGGTCACAGACAACTTCATCCTTCAAGCCTTAAAATCACTATAAAACTAATAGTAGAATTGAGGAAAAACAGGGTCCCTGAGTAATTAGATGCTTAGATAATTGTCTAAAATTTTCATAACTGGCGAGGAGAGGTGTTAGAAGCACTTAAACATTTAATGTAAGGAAAGCTGCTTGAACTTACACTGGGATTTTAGAGCACCATCTGTTGTTTAAAAATTGTATATCATGGGTCATTTTAAAGAGAAATAGTAAGGAAACTATCTTTTCAAGATAGATACAAAGCTTAGTTGTTAACCTTGTAAAAATTTAAAAGCTTGAGGTATATGAGAGGTTGAAAGCATTAATGCTTAGTTTTAAATATTGGTGATAATTTTGGATGCCTTTCAAAGTATGTAGATTGTCTTCTAAATATTACACTGAACAAGCCTTGACCATGATGTGAAATTTGTGCTGAAGATTACGTTTCCAGAGGTGGTGGTAGTGGATATTTTATAATGTGGAAAATAAGACATTTAAGAAGTCTAAAAACCAGATAAGCAAAACTAGAAAAAAAAAATCACCTGTAATTCTACCACTCAGAAGACACCACTGTCAAAATTATGGTACATATCTTGTCATCTGGTCATCTTTTTTCTCTTATGTTTATGTAGATTCCCTCTCCCTTTTAAAAAAAAATCAGGTTATTTTGTTATCTGATTTTTCACTCAGTAATGTTGTAGACCTTTGTCATAAACTTTTTCCTCCAATGTCTTCAATTATCATGTGCTGTTCTGTTACATGACTACAGCATTGAGTCAGTCGTGTCTGCTACTATCAGTGGTTTCTGTTTTCTTCTATTTTAAGTAATGCTTTGAGCATTAATAGCTAGAGCTAAATCCTTGTGCATATAGGTAATATCCTTTGAAATTTTCCTAGAAGTGATAGCTTTCTGTTCTTGTTGATGAATTGGTTTTTGGAGATGTTGTAACAAATTATATTGTATAGGAACTTTTTTTTTTTCTTCCAGGTTGCAGCTTTTATTAGATTGGTAAAAACGTTAGCAGGTGTGAAGTGAAAGGGGCATTCTCACAGTCATGGCACAAAGTATAGTATAAATATGACCCTTTAGAAAACAGTTTGGTTTCTTTTAACCCTCTCTATTTTGGCAAGATATATGCTGGCTACCCCGGTTGGCCAACATTGTCCTTGTGATGCTGGATCTCCAAGAAAGACGGCTCTAGTTCCAGAGAAGACCCAGATTTGCCTGGTTTAGCTCATCTGACAGCTAACCACTGGGAGTAGGATAGGCTGGTAGAGACCTGTGATCAGGTTTTGGGTCAAGGGAGGCAGGTAGGAAGATGGGAAGGAGATAGGAAAACTAACCTCAGTAGAACCACATTAATATAGAATGAGAAAAGGATGTTTCTTCCAAGGAAGAAATTCTGAGAGTGAGGGGGAAAAAGGTTGGGAGATAGGGGGCAGGCAACAGTTATCAAGGTTTTTTGGAGTCAAGACTCTTTTACACTATTAAAAATATATTGAGGTCCCAAGGAGCTTTTGTTTATGTAGGTTGTCAATATTTATCATTAGAAATTAAAACAAATATTTAAAATATTCATTAAGATAAACTCATTACATGTTAATATAAATGTTTTTGTGGAAAATGACCTTATGCTCTAAACCAAAAAGTTTTAATGAGAATAGTGGCACAATTTTACTTTTTTTTTTTTTTTTTTTTTTGCAATACGCGGGCCTCTCACTGTTGTGGCCTCTCCTGTTGCGGAGCACAGGCTCCGGACGCACAGGCTCAGCGGCCATGGCTCACGGGCCCAGCTGCTCAGTGGCATGTGGGATCTTCCTGGACTGGGGCACGAACCCGTGTCCCCTGCATTGGCAGGCGGACTCTCAACCACTGCGCCACCAGGGAAGCCCCACAATTTTACATTTTTTGAGGTGAATCTCTTTGATGTCTGGTCTGTCATTTGCTTCTGCATTCAATCTGTGGTGATACGTTGTTCTGGTTGAAGTAATAGGAAGAAAATCCAGCCTCACACCGATACTTGGTTGGGAAAAGGAATATTGTAACAGCTGTTTTAGATAGTTGTAGATATTCATTTTGGATACTCTACCCAAACTTGTTTTTTTCTTGAACTTTGAATGGATCTTTTACCCATGATATTATGACATCATGCATTGGTCATTTGGAAAATATTGGTTCACTGAAATCTTCTAAATGTTGATACATTTTGTTAGGTGACATGGAAACATTATATTCATTAATATCACCATCAACCTCATCAGAATACTGTTAGGAAGCTGTCAGGCTCACAGTGGTAGATACAGGTTTTGCAAAATTCTATTTTTGCTTGAAAGCTTGAATTTTATCATTGGCAATAAATACTGTCCTGTGTTTTCCTTGAAATGATAGGCTCTCTTCATTCTTTTTGGAGAAAACATCTATCAAAAATCCAAGTTGGAATAACCATTGTTTGTCAGTCATTCTTTCAAGTGAAAATTGTGTCCTGTGAAAGTGGTTAGTTCAGCTCACAATTGTCATACAAGTGCTTTTTCTCATGTGTTCTGTAGGAGTGCTCATGTGTGCTTCACATTTCATCACTTGCAATATTAAAAAGACATAAGGATTGAGATTTAGTAAAATAACTGCCTCATCACAGACATTCATAAGTGAAATGCCTTTTTTTTCTTTTAAACACCTTGAATGACTGGTGGTGAATACCATGTCTTCAAGTATAGTTTGGTGTCACTGCCTTTATCTGTGCTAAGGTACCAGCAGTTAGTTTTACCCACCATTATGTCTGCACCATTGGTACAGATGTCAATGTGAAAAAGGCAATTAACATTTTAGTATTCTTGTAGAAATAGTTCGGACCTAGGAGTCCAAGGGCCCCACTTGAGAACTGTTAACATAGTTGCTTAGACCTAGTATATATCCTGTCTTCTTTTGTACAGGATTAGAAAAATATGGCATAGGTAGTAACTGATCTCAGTATTTCTTTTATGTTTTTCTCTTTTTTTGCAATTCTCATAATATGGTTTTGAGGGGTTTTAGTCCAGAGCAACAATTCATATATTTTCTTTTGCTTATGCAGAAGTTTAATCTACATAATGAAGCTGAGAATTTAGTGCTTTTTTTTTTCTTTTAAGGCTAAAGAAAATACAAATCTAAAACAATAAAAATGGTTTAGATGGTGTGTTCTCAAACTAGGCTGAAGAATTTAAAGAAAATGTAATAAGTAATTCTCTTTAAGAATAGGATTAATTTTGAAGACAGTCTGTTTACCTTTTAGCCTTAAAGAGGTTTGGGACACAGTAAGAGTTTGAGGAATGAGAATACAAAAATAAACCATTACTGAATGGATATAATGATGTCCTACTTCAATACTGTTTTTCTTTCTTTAAAGAACATTTTGTAAAATGCTTTAAAAATAATCAGTTTCTGTGGCTCCAACTATATTATAATTGAGATTAGAGTTCTCAAAGCAATGCTTCTTTAAACTGTTTCTGCAAAATTGTTGTTTCTCTATGACTAGAATCTAACTGTACCTAATACTAATACTAATGGCTTTTCCCTAATATATAATAGAAAACAGTGCAAATGAACAGAGTAAATGTCTGTTATTAGGTGGAAACATGTACAAGGGTGTGACTACCAGGAGGTTAAGATTATTGGAACCATTTTAGAGGCAGCCTATTACAGTGTTCAATAACATCATTGACCTGGATGAGCTGGAGCACGCAGACAGTAGCTGTACAAGGAGAATGCCTGTCTCAGAGCCCAACTCCAGTGGCTAGTGAGCACTATGACTAATGTCATAGTGGCTAATGTAGCCCTAAGACAGCTATGTTGCTGTCTGTTCTGCCTTTCTAACACCTTGCTGTCTTGAAGAAGTAATCTTAACCTCATTTAAGAAATTTGTCCTTTAGAAGCCAGAGTCTTCCTTGCAATCTAAGAAGGGATGGGAAATTATTAGGAAAAAGGCAAAATTAAATGGGATTGATTTTTAGGGGCCAATAGGGGCCAATTTTCTATTGGAGAGAAATCTCAAAGTAGCTTCTGTAATTACACTACTCAGAAGGCAAGTAGTATAGTGAGTAGAAGATTTAAAAAATCATTTTTAACATTTGTAAGGATTTAAAAACATGTGCCTAGATATGTATTCCTTTGCTTTATTTAAAAAAATTCAGAGTTAGATCTCATCTAGATAAATCTTAGAAATGTAGTTTTATTATATTAAAAGGCAAAAAGTAGTATGGTTTAACTCTGTAGACTACTTCAAGGTTGGGGTTTTTTAGTTTTTGCTTTTAATTTGTTTTTGCTTTTTGAGGGATTTATTGTGATTCCAGATTTTAAAGCCCTTAAATGTTAAAGCTGGTGAATCCAGGCCATGATAGACCTTTCTTTGTAAAGAAAGGAATCCTGTCTTCCTTGGTGCTTGCATACTTTTGATGAAACATAACTTTTGAAGTGTATCCTCTTCTGTTTGTTTTAAATCATACTGCTTACTGGGTAAAGTCCTTTTTTTTTAAGACTAATAAATTATGTAACATGGAACAGGAAAGATTAAACTGTGAAACATAATTTTTATTTAAAAAAATCCATTAAAAATTTTGTTTCTCCACACATGGATTTTAATGTGTTACTTTTCTTTCCATGATATGCTTTACTTAAATTTGTGGTCATCTTGCCATTTAGTGGTGAGGTTTAATTGCATATCCAGGTTATCCTGTCTGTAAATGTGTTTAACGTAGGTGTCTCTGTAACAGGAATCTTATCCATCTTCTTCACCAATATGGTTTGTGGACTCTGATGACCCAAATCTGACATCAGTTCTGGAACGTCTAGAAGACACTAAGAACAACAATTCGGTGAGAAAATAAGCCACACTACTTTTTGTTTCTCATGAACATATAGAATTTAAGTGTTAAGAGGTAATATGATATAGAAGCCTGATTAATGATTATTTGATAACCTGGTTTTTAGCTCCTTTAAGATTTCTTTTTTTTTTTGTCCTTCATATTCTACTGTTTAATACCTGGTTTTTCATTTTTATTCCCCATAGGTATAGTCTTAATTTAGATCAGGAATTAGGTGGTCTCTTTTCCATGAATCCTAATCATTAAACTAAGCAGGCCTTTTTGGTTGGGACCACTAGCCAAGGTAGGAAATAGAAAAAGGGAAAAAGATCAAGGTAGATGTGAGGGGGAAATAATGACAGAATGACACCAATTGCTGTTTCTGTCAAGAGTCTATAACTCTGAGTAAAAGTCAAAGGTATATAAATAAAAAGTTATTTTCTAATATATCAAACAATCTAACTTTCCATTTTAGAAACCTGGTTTCTTTGATTATAAAACTATAAGTGACCATTGTGAGAGAACTAATAAAATTAAAAACAACAAAAAAAGGAAAATAGAAATCTTATTTTCTCTACCTGATACAACCATTGTTGACATGATGGCTATTTTTTCTCGGTATTTTTTTCCCTTGCTAGTAAAATACACATACTCTTATACATATGTTTAAATAGTTGAGGTTATGTTTTATATAATTTAAATGCTTTTTTAAAGTTAACATTATCATTACGTTTTTCCACGATGTCACAAAGTCCTTACAGAAAAATACCAATTATTATTTGCAGGTGACATGATTGTTTACCTTAAAAAAAAAAATTGAAAGGAGTCAGCTGAAAAAGCGATTTTTAAGATGACTGGTTAAAAGTTCTATTATATAAAAATCAAGTTTTCCCAAATATCAGCTATAATCAGAAAATATGGTGGGCAAGTATTTTATTGACAACTCTAAATACCTAGGAATAAGGTTAGGTGTGCAGGTTTTGTATCAAGAAAACTACAAAAATTTGCTGAGTAAAATGAAAGACTTGACTACTGTGTTCCTAGATGGGCAGACTCCATATTATAAATATGTCAGTTATCTGTATAGCTTCATGTTAGTTTATAAATTGAATGCAATTCCAGTAAAAATCCCAACAGATTTATTTTTGGGACTTGACAAGTGACTCTAAAGTTTTTGAAGAGTAAATAATCAAAAACAATAATGGAGTTGAAAAAAAATGAGAGACATGTCTGACCAGATATTGAATAAAATAAAATATTGAGTACTGGCACCGAACTGGACAAGTAAAGGCAGTTAGAAGTTTAGAAACAGAGTCATGCAATTGAGAATTTAGAATGAGTTAAATCGAACCAAAATACTCAATAAGGAAAGGATAGATTGTTCTATTAATAATAAATGGGAGAACTAATGATTTGGGGAATTTAGAGACTTACCTCAGATTTTTGTCACCATAAGTTAGAGGTGGTTTAAGCACATCTATTCTTAAAATTAAGAACAGAAGAACATTGGTTTATAGAGTATTATAAGAGTAATAAGAGAGCCATGAAAGTTAGAGGAAAAAAGTAAAAGCTAGACAGACATATGTTCACATCTCCAGCAGGGGAGGGGGCAACAGGACAGGTAAAGAGGGATAGACTTAGCTCCCTTACTGCTTAGGAGGTTGCCTCTAAAGATCTAAAGGTGTAAGTTTTGTAAT
Organism: Lagenorhynchus albirostris; assembly: GCF_949774975.1. Taxonomy (NCBI): domain Eukaryota; kingdom Metazoa; phylum Chordata; class Mammalia; order Artiodactyla; family Delphinidae; genus Lagenorhynchus; species Lagenorhynchus albirostris. The sequence continues at coordinate 134,678,643 of NC_083095.1, read as the reverse complement.
AGTAGAAATGAGTGGGGTTATTTTTTGATGTCTAAAGTATCCATCAAAAAAATGCTCATAAAGTAAATTGACAGGATATAAAATGGGATCCAATTTCATAAATAAATATTTACATAAAAGAAAAAAGCCAAAACTCACGCTTCACTCTTTCTTATACTCTCTGCCAGTTATTTTATTACCTAGTCTTGAATAAGAATAAGCTCTATTTCCTCACCTTTAATTCATTTAATTCATTATAATCTGGATTCTGCCATCTTTGTTGTACTAAAATTTTTACTTCTAGTTGCCAAATCCAGGACTTCTTTTTTAGTCCTAAAGTTTCTGCAGCATTTTGATACTGTTGATTCTTTCCTTATTGAAACATTTCTCCATTCAACAAACACATATTCCTTATTGTCCACCAATAAAGAGCTGGTTAAATAAAAATTACTGTATAGTTTTATGATAGAATATCATGTTGAAGTTAAGAAGAATGCAGCCAGTCTTCCCACAAGAGCACATACAATGTTCCAAGATATACTAAGGTGAAAAAGCAGGGCATAGCATATTGTCTATAATCTGGCTAGTTTAGTATATGAAGTAAAAATAAATAAATAAATAAAAATAAATCTATGCTGGATTATACATACCTTTTTTTCCACCTGGGTGGATACAGGAAACTATTAGTAGAACGCAGAAAAGTATTTTTAAAAAAATTGGCTTCTATGCCAGGCTTTGTGGTAAGTGGTGGGTATAAAAGACAAGTCATATCCCTGTCCTCTGGGAACTGATAATCTGATGAGGATTTCCATCAGATCACTGTCTCCTGTTTTTATCTCTTATTATTGCCTTGCCTTGGTCTCCTCTGAGCTCTTATTCCTTGGTCTGCCTCTTTCTTCTCATTCTGCGCTTTCTCTGAGTAATCTCTTCTACTCCCAGTACTTAAATCATGGCCTATATTCCAGTGATTCCTAAATCTGTATCTCTAGATAAAATTTATCTCCTGAGTTTGAAACCCATTATCTGTCTATATATCACACAGATCCAGGGAATCTTACCCAGATGTGCTGTGGCTGTTCAAAATGATTACATCTAAATTTAAACTCATCTACCTCTTAGTACTCCACCTCCCGCATCATGTTTCCCCTCAAAAATTCTCTCTGTGATTGTGAATGGGGCAAAATGAAATAATGAAACTTGTTACCCATGTCTGAAGCTGGGAACTATCTTAGAGTTCTTTTTTATACCAGTGTTTCCTGACTCCCACCCCCTCAACTCCAGACTATCTAGTAAATTTCTAAGACCTGTCCATCTCCCTTCTGTAAGTATTTCTTAAATTCTTCCCCATGATCTTAGTTACTTCCTTCGATCCCTCAAACACTTTTTTGGGTGGAGCGTGAAGTTGAAATTCCTGGAAGCTGTGCTGCCCTGTTTCTTACTGCTTGGTGCATCTCCACCACGCTGCTGTCTTTCCCACAGTGCTACCGTAGCTCTTCCTGTACCAGGGGTTGGAGTGTCGGGTCTGTGTCCAGCTCACCCTGCCTCGTCTTTGTTATGTACTGAGCACAAAACAGAGCTTATTGGATGGATAACAAATCCACGGTGGGGCTTTGCTGCTTTTTAAGCTTGAGGATATTTTTTTATACTAATTTACTGCTCAACTTTCCTCATTTTTACTTGCTCCATTGTCCACTTTGGAAAGGCTTGTTCTTTGCTTTGTTTAACCCATTCTAATTCTGTGTCTGTTTTCCTCAGTCCTTCATAAACCTGCTCCTTTCTCTTCATCTCTTTTCTTGGTTAGAGACATCCAGGAAACTGTTCCTGACCAAGTGAAGTTAAGTTACCTTACTTGCTGCCAATCATGGTTACTGATAGTGACCATTCTTCTTAAATCATAATTCTAAACTTATACATTGAAAACAATTTTTTAAACAATGAAAAACATGTTTGTGCACATAATTTACCTTGCTTACTTAAAGTAATATGCTTAAAAATCTGGATTTAAAAATGGAAACGAGTTATTCTTTGCAGTTTTCCTCGTAAGGTTTTTGTTTGTTTGTTTGTTTAGGCAAACACTTAAGAGCCTACTAAATGTCAAGTGTTTTCACAGAAGAGTTCATTTAATTTTTACCCTTATGAGAAGGTTTTAATTTCCTTGTTTTATAGATGGGGAGACTCAAAACTCAGGGTGTTAGATACTGTATCCAAGGTCACCTGGATTCCAAGCCTCTGTTTGCTAGACCACATTTGCCTCTACTTTCAAATGAATGACTGTGAAATATATAATTTTATAAACCGTGTGCAGCAACACTGCCTCTGTTTTTTGTAGCCTCATTAATGTATTAATGTACTCTTGTAAGTTACTAAGAAAAGAAGTTAACAACTGAAAATTAGACAATGTCTGGAGCTCCCCTTCCTCTGCCATTTTGTTGATGTCATTCTGCTAGGTATCAGTTGTAGGGATTGCACTAAAGCCATAGTAACTTTCTTACACTAGCAGCCCCTAAAATATTTTTTAAAGACTGTTATTTTATCTGTAGGCTGTAATTGAGCAGTAATAAACTTTTCTCATTTCCTACTGGATTAGTTACAGTAGTTATAGTGTTATTCATGTCTCTAAGGGCTCTTTAACATAATGCTTATTTACTGAAATGTGTTTTGTAGCTTCGTCAGCAGTTGAAGTGGTTGATATGTGAACTCTGCAGATTATATAACCTTCCTAAGCACCTGGATGTTGAGATGCTAGATCAACCACTACCCACGGGTCAGGTAAAGTAAAAATTCTCTAGTGTTCAAGAGCTAAAATAAATTGTCTCAAGCACAAGTAAAACTAGGATGATTTCTCATTATTATACAACTTATTTAGAACTTAGTTTTTGTTTTCCTGTTGAATTGTTTTGTTTGTTTTAGGTACTAAAAATAACCTTTTCATTCTTGGGAGCTGCTCTTATTTACTATGACAGGCAAACAGTTGCCCCCTCCCTACCACCACCTTTTTGTTAATGTTCCTGGTTTCCATAACTGTTCCTTGCTTCTGCAGTTGTTTGCTTTTGTTTATTCACTTACCTTCACCTGGAATGCCATCTCTCTATACCCATTTGTGCTTCTTAAGTCCTAACTCAAATGTTATCTCCTCCAGGCAGCAGAAGTACCCACTAGCTCACCACCACTTCTAACCTCTCTGGATTTCTGGATTTACCTATTTAGGCATAATTTATTGATTTGTACAATAACAAAGATTTAGCTTTTATACCACCCACTTACCCACCCACCTCCCCTTCCTAAAACATCATTATATTTAGTAATATGAATAATCACCACTTATCATTAGGACTTTGTAGTGTAGAGTTTTATATTTCATCTGTACAGTTTTTTGTTTTGCAATGTCTTCCTTATAATAATAATTCTTAGTTAAAAAAGTTATGTTCTGTCTCTTTTCTATGAGATCTCCCTCTCTTCTGGAGCCTTTGGCTCTTCTGCACTAGTCTTGGCAGGTTCTTTTCTGGGCTGGCTATTAAGCTGTCATATTGAAATTTTTCTTGTCTCCTCTGCTGGAGTAGTAGATCCATTGTTTCCAGATTTCATGTCTTCTTTCTTGGCTTACCTTTTCTCATTTTGCCTGAGGAAAATGATTTTACGCAAGTAAAATCTTAGAAAAACGTCAAGGGGTAGTACATTTTCTGAGTTCCAACTTCTTAAAAAAAAAAAAAATATATATATATATATATATATATGTATAGCCAGACCACCATGGGTTTGAATCTTGGTTTAATTACCTAATTAGCTTGGGCTAATTACCTAGCAATATGTACATCAGCTTCCCATTTGCAAAATGGGGAAATGGTAGTAATACCTATATTTGGGGAGAGCTATAAAGATTAAATGAGTTGGTGCATGTAAATCATTTAGAGCAGTTCCTGATGCATAGTAAATGCCCAATAAATGGTAACTGCCTTCACTTGACTGATAGTGTGGTTGAATATATAATTCTAAGTTGAGAATAATTTTCCCTGAGAATAAATGGTAACTGCTGTTGTCTTCTAGTCAATGGTATTGAAGCCTGATGCCATTCTGAGTCTTAGTCATCTCTGTGCGACTTCGGGAAGCTTTTAGGACTTTGTCCTTTCCCTGCTGTTCTGAAATATCACAGTGGTGTACTGAGTTTTTTTGTTTGTTTGTTTGTTTTTTCCATTTTTGTTGGGTACTCAGTATGGATGGACCTTCTCAAATTTGGATTCTTGAATCTTTCTTCTTGGGTAAATGTTCTTATATTTTTTTCTGTGGTAACTTTCTCCTTTCCATTCTTTATTTGTTCATTTTGGAATGCTTACTAATAGGATTTTAGACCTCCTCATTTGAGTCTTTGTATCTCTTATTATCACTGTATTCTGTCTCTTTGTCTTAATTTCAAATTCTGGAATGTTTTTCTTATCTTTCAACTTCTGGAAATTTTATTTGAACAGTCATAACTTTAAGTTTTATTTTGGTTATTTATTGCTGCTTAACCAGTTACACTAGAACTTAATGGCTTAAAACAACAGTTCTATCTCGCACGACTGTGTGAGTTGGTTAGGCTTAGCTGGACAGTTTTTCTGCTGACTTCACTGTGCAGTCAGATAGTGGCTGGGACTGGTAGTTATTTGGACACATGACTGCACTGAAATGTCCAGCATGCCTTCTTCATTCACATGTCTGGTGCCTTGCTGTTCCTCACATGGCCCTTCTGTCCACATGACATCTCCTCATTCCAGGGTCTCTTTACGTGGCTTCTCTTTATTTAGGAAGGTAGTCAGAATTTTTATTTTTGGCTTCTAAGAGCACAAAAGTGGAAGCTGCCAGGGTTTCGTAAGGTTTAGATCTGGAACTGGCCCAGTGTCATTTCTACCATGTTTATTGGTTAAAGCAAGTCCAGGGTCAGCCCATATGGTGGGAGGGGTCCATATAAGGGATGAATGCTGGGAGGTGTCGTTCATTGTGGGTCCTCTCCAAAGATGAACCATAAGTTCTTGTTCTCTGATTATTCCTTATTGATAGCATTCTGTTTTTGTTTTTATCAATGTAATATATTCGTGAGTGTCTTTAAGGAGTTACTTTGATACACTCCCTCAAGCATCTCTATTTTTCTTTAATAAGTTTAATAAGTCTTTAATAATTTTTTTTTTAGTTTATCTTGGTCTTTTTTTTCTTTCTGAAGACTTTCCTCATATATCTATTTATTCTTTGTTGCTTATTCATGTTTTTTCCTTCCTCTTCTTCATTCATATTTGAGAGAGGTGTACTGAAAGGCTGATTGGGAGTTCTTTGTTGCCAAGACTTGTTAACTGATCGCTTTTAGGAGGAATTTAAGCTGACTTCAACCCCCTATCCCCCACCCCCTATTTCCTGGCATAATCATAAATGATGGCTGGAACTATTTGGTTTCTCTGGACATGAAACCTTATAATCTCTTGCTTGAGGTAGATATGTATGCCTGAGTTTTGCTTAAGGAGAGCAGTGTGTTTTGGTGGCTGGACAGTTTGTTCTGTATATAGGCTTTCAGTTAATCTACATTTTCAATCCTATCCATCACTCCTGCTGTCGAAATGTACCTGGTGCCTGAGTCTAGAGCCTCTCCAGGGTGCTGTGGGACAAATTAGCCACCTGATTATCCCCTACCCTATGGCTTTACTTGTTTGCTCCATTAATTACCATTCTTCCATTCACTGTCATCTTCTAGCATGAGTGAATTCTTTTTTCTGCTGGTAGCCCCCTTTTATTTTTTGTTACCATTATGTGTTTGTACAGTGTTTATTCTTCATCGTATGTCTTCATTGTAATTCTAGTGGAGCCTCAGGAAAGAGATGGGAGAAGAATATATTTTATGTTCAATCTGCTTCTTTAGAATATTTGCAACTTAGGTTTTTAACTTAATATATCGTGGACACAGTACATATATCTCTACCTTGTTTTTCATGACTGCATTTAATTCCATTCACAAGATATAACTTGTGAATTACATGAAGAAATTTCCTAATTTTGAGTCATCCTTGCATTCCCATAATAAACGTTCGGCGCCTACATAGGTTGGTAGTTGGGGGTGGAACACAATAGATGTGATACTTTATTTTTGGATTTTTATACTTTAAGTGAGATTGTAATATAGTCTGTTTCCCTTTAAGCTCTTCTTGCTTCATTTTGGTATCAGGGTATAAGCAGTCTCATGACTTGGGAAGCTTTGTGTTTTTTTGTTTGTTTGTTTTTGTTTTTTTTGCGGAACGCGGGCCTCTCGCTGTTGTGGCCTCTCCCGTTGCGGAGCACAGGCTCCTGACACACAGGCTCTGGACGCACAGGCCCAGCGGCCATGGCTCACGGGCCCAGCCTCTCCGCGGCATGTGGGATCCTCCCGGACCGGGGCACGAACCCGTGTCCCCTGCATCGGCAGGTGGACTCTCAACCACTGTGCCACCAGGGAAGCCCCAAGCCTTTGTTTTTTTCCTAAGATCTAGGACAGTTGTAATTTTCAACTGGGGGCAGTTTTGCCTCCCATGGGACATTTGGAAGTATCTGGCTATATTTTGGATTGTCACAGCTGGCCGGGTTGGAGGAGTGTGCCGTTGGCTTTTTGTGGGTAGACAGGATGTTACTAAACATCCTGCAATGTCAGGACAGTTCCCCACAGCAAAGAATTATTTGGCCCCAAATATCAATAGTTCCAAGGTTGAGAAAGCCTGATTTAAACAAAGATCTGAACCTGATCCATTTTTCTCTTCTGTGTATTAGTCTATTTAGATTTTCCATTTCTTCTGTCAGTTTTAGTAATTTTAGGTTCTAAAAAATTGGTAACTTCATCTATACATTTAAAGCTCTTGGAAAGATGTGCAGAGTATTCACTTTTTGCATCATCTTCATCTGTGGTTATAATCCTGAAGTTTCCTTGAGTCCTTGTCAGAAGCTTGTCTGTTTTATTATAATGGTCTATTGAAAGAACTGGCCCTTAGTTTTATTTGTTAAATTGAATGTTTTTATTTTTCAGTCCAGTCTTAATAATGTCTCCTTTTACGTTTTTAGTTTACTGGATCAGTATGATTTAAAGTGCTTTTTTATCAAACATGTAAGGGTGTTTGTTTTATTCCGAGTGCTGTTTGACTTTATTGCACAGGTTTTAAAATTTAGTATACTTATTTTCTAAATAGTTTGTGTTTTCTAAGTAGTTTGATTCCATCTCTTGTTCGTATCACTCTTATATTTTACAAGAAAAAGTTCGAAATAATATGTATTGAAAGCATATAGACATAAGTTTAGTATAAAAGTTATGGTGAATACCTGACAACTATACCACCTAGCCACCACCCAGGTAAAGAAATAGAACATTGCTAGCACTGCAGAATCTTCTGCAGGCTCCTTTCAGATTATCATTCCCTTGTATGCTAATCCTCTCCTTACTTTTCTCTAGTCTTATCACTCATATATGCAACCCTGAACAATATGGTTTAGCGTTGCCTGTTTTTTGAGCTTCGTATTAAGTTATACTATGTAGTCTTTCATGTTTGTCTTTGCTCACCATTGTGAGTATATTCATTTATATTGTGTGTAGCTGTAGTTCTTTTACATTGCTGTATTTATTCCATTGTTTGAATGTACCATAACATACTTATCCATTTGACTGTTTACTGACATTTGGGTTAATTCCAGTTTGCTATTAGGAACAGTGCTACCATGATCATTCTTGTCTGTAGTACATAGTACACCCGTGCAAGTATGTCTCTGGGCATGTATTTAAGAGTGGATTACTGGGGCATGACGGTCCATTTTCTTCTTAAATTCAAGAATTATTTAGAAAAAAATGTTTTTAGAGATTCTCAGACAGCTTTGGGGTTTTTCGTTTTTCACTGTGGTCAGAGAATATGGCCTGTAACCTTTCAGCTGCATTAGCAGCAATTGCTTAGACTTAACCATTGATGTTGCTGTTGTCTCCGCTTATTGCTGTTTCTTGTATTCCATGGTTGCCCCTTTCTGAACTATATCCCTGAATAATGTCTTTTTTTCTAGAAAGGATTTGTGGGGATGTGTATGAAGAGTGTTCCTTGAATACTGTGTCTGTTTTTATTATTCATTTAACAAATATTTATTTGACTCTGTGTAAAGCACTCTATGTACTCTATGTAAATGTTGAGGATCCAGTGCTGAACAAACACAGGTATGGCTCCCATCCTGATGGAACTAGATATCAAATTCTAAGTTCATAATTGAGTCTCTTCCAAGTTCTTTACACTTTTTTCTTCTGGTATTTGTTGTTACAGATGAAAAGGCTGATGCCTGTCTGATTCTTAGCTCTTTATATTTTTTCTTTCTGGAAGTCGGCATGGTTTTTTTCTTTAACTGTGAAGCATGGGGTTTTAATTTCCAACATTCGTTGGGGCATTCAGAGCCACTTGCTATTATGAAGTCCTTCTTTAGGTTGGCAACATTTGTCCCTTTCCCTCATCTTCTGAATGAATGCTGGATAAATATTGGATCTCTGTATTCCTATTTCCATTTCCCTAACTCTTCTCTTATTTTAATCACCTTCTCCCCGTCTCCCACCTACTTTTTCTCCACATTTTAGGGGAATGTCACAGTTTGGTTGTCTTCTTCAGTCATAAATATTTTGTTCATTTAGGTCCATTGTTCTCTCTGGCCCCTCTGAGTTTTTTTTTTCTTTGAGGGGAGATCTTTTTGATTTTCCAGAACTTTCTTGTTCTTTACATAATAATCTTGTTAGGTTTTGTGGATGCAGTATCTTCTCAATTACTGCTAAAGATTCCAATTATTAGATTTTTAAATTCTGTTTTATTGCCTTCATTAATAATGCTTCAGGTCACTTTTTCTGCTTGTTCAACTTGGTGCCTTTCTTTCAGATTGCTAGTTTTCTTCAAATATCTGGTGATGCTTGGTTATCTACTCATTTATAGATGAGGTATACCATTGATCAGTATCAGTTGTTATGAGTGTCCTCAGCAATTGTCAGTCTTCTGTGCTATGGCCTCCCCTTTCTGGTTTTGCACACCTGTGCTCTGCCTGTGGCACGTGAATGGGGATGTGCTGGCAGGTGGACTTTTACAACTCCTGAGTAAAAGGGAGAGATAAATCTGTTAAGAAATTTTGCTGCTGCATTGAGTTACATTAAAAATTGTCTTTTCTCTCTGGTTCTGACACACTAAGAGGCCAGCAAGGTTGGCGTCCTATATGAGTGTGATCCTTACCAGCTGTAGTTGGAACAAATACAGCAAGAATTTCTAGGGGAAAAAAATCCTACTAAATTTTTATATATTGTGTCGTAGAGAACTGTGCTGTGGTCCAGGAAGCTTGTCTTTATGAACTCTGACAAAACTAGGTATGAAGGCCCTTCTTGAAACCTCGTCAGATTCGTTGTGAATGAGTGTTAAATTGTGTCTTATACAGAAATATTGTGGTAAATGACATGTTGTTTAAAAAAAAAAAAAGAAAAATAGCTCCTTAGTGAAATGGTGATCACTTTGTAACTTTTAGTTTTGTACAGTGTCTATGCCTGTGTAACACATTTGACCTTTTAAAATGTAAGCCAGTAGAATTTATGGAAAGATTCAGGCTTTTCAAAGCTAAAAAGGTAGATATTTTAAGAAACCCATCGTCTGGGGTATTTTAAGCAAAAGAAGCCCTTAGCCTTATACACGTAGCTATATGTGTAAAATGTTTTCTGACTTTAAATTAGAATATGTTTAATTTTTTTTTCTGTTTTGTTTTATATTTGACTAATTGCCTTTCTTAATTTCTAAGGCATCTATTAAGTTGAATTTTTCAAAATTGCTTCTTCTTAAAAAGCTGATAAATATTATTTGTGAAATCAAAGCTGAATTTAAAAGTAAATGTTTCAACTTTAATAAGCTCTTAGTGGAACTGCAGTGACAGATGATTGATACTTTGTCCCTAAAATCTTCTGAAGTACTCAGTGTTTGCTTACTTATTCTGTGTAGTCCTGGCAAACTCTTTTCTCTTTGCAGAATGGGACAGCAGAAGAAGTGACTTCAGAAGAGGAGGAAGAGGAAGAGATGGCTGAAGTAGGTATTTTATATAAGAATAACATTTCATAACTATCTTCACTTTTGAACATTTTATTAATTTTCTAATCTCCTTTATAAACCATTGTTAATGTGGAATAATGAGAAGCACATTGAATTTGTAATTTAATACAATTTCTAAAGTCTGGCTTTACCTCTAATTCATGGTATACTTTTTAGCAAATTTCTTATCTGATGTCCTTGGATTTTATTTCATGGAAAATAAGAGCTCTTAACATTTAGCACTAAAATTATAGTTACATTTAATAGTAATCAGTACTTAACCTGATTTGGTTTAAGAATAGGAACTACGAAGTTTCAGAATTTTTGTGTTTGAATAAAAGGAGAATTTGACCACATTTCAGTGACTATTCACTAGAAGTAATGAAAACTATCTCATGTTGAAAAATCATCTAAGAATATCAAAGAGGAAATTCCAAAGACACTGAGCTTAAGTCAGTTTAGTTGCCAGCCATTGATAAAATTTTAGACGTTTTCAGGCTCTGAGTCTTTGCATTTAAATTCAAACTTCATAATGAAGAATCTGTGTCTCTACATTGACCTGATACAAGGGATTTGAGTTCCACAGTCTTGGTTTTAAAACATTTTTCTGTTTGGATCTTAGAATTAATTTAGGTTATTACCTTAAATCTAAAATACACTTCTTAGAATGCCTTAGAACTAAAGTAGTTGTTGGTTTGTTTTGTGAGTCTGGAAGTAAAATAGTTCTTAACATTGTCCAGTTAGAATGATTTTTGGGGGGATAGATTTTTTTTTTTAATGTTTTCATGCAGTTTAACTTAGGAATAAACTGCAAGAAAACATTAAACTGGGACTTCCCTGGTGGTACAGTGGTTAGGAATCTGCCCTCCATTGCAGGGGGACGTGGGTTCGAGCCCTGGTCTGGGAAGGTCTCACATGCCGCAGGGCAACTAAGCCCGTGCGCCACACATACTGAACCTGCTCTCTAGAGCCCGTGAGCCACAACTGCTGAGCCCACGTGCCACAACTACTGAAGCCCGCACACCTAGAGCCCGTGCTTCGCAACAAGAGAAGCCACAACAATGAGAAGCCTGTGCACCTTAACGTAGATTAGCCCCACTTGCCGCAACTAGAGAAAGCCCGTGCACAGCAACAAAGACCCAACACAGCCAAAAATAAATAAAACAGAAAAAAAGAAAAATTAAACCTTTACCATGGGTCCAATGTACAGTAAAGTAGACATTGTACTCAAAAAGTTTATGTACCTTTCTTTTTTCCCCTCACAAGATAATAAGAAGAAAGGACAGCAGCATTTAGGGAAATCTAGAAAGGTGGGATGGACTTTGGAGATGTCAAATTAGGATAGGTGAAAAGATATCCTAGGCAACTAAAATAATGTGGTAAAAAGGCCCAGAACAACCCTGGGCATGGTGTCTTTGGGTGCATTGGACGCTGTCCTTTTGGGAGAAAGACATTGCTGTATTGGAGTCTTGGAAAGCAAGTTTGGCTAGAAAAGGCAGATGGCTAAGTCTTGAATTAGAGACAAATATGTTTATATTTGGTATGATTTTGGTAAGGCCTTAAGCAGAGAATAGTGTACAGTGAATATTGTTTTGTAAAGATAATGATGAATTCTGTGTTGATTAATACTCAAGTGGAGAAATTTTGTGGATTAGAACATGACTGAGGTTGAAGTTGGAGGAGGAGGAGGAGGTACAGGCCAAGGGTATTTGTGAGAACTCTGAGGAAAACAAGTGTAGGATGGAAAATTGTAGCTGAAAGGTGCAAACCAGGGGGAGGGAGCTCCATGAAGCATGCAGTCATAGACACGGTATGAATAAGAAAGGAATGTAACAGGAGTTGAAGAGATGGCAGTCCAAGAAAAAGACCATTGAGTCTGGACGAAAGTGATCTAAATTATTAACCTGGTCTAGAAATCACAGTGAATTAGTCTGCTTGATAAAGTGGAGATAAAGTATAAACTACTTCTTTAGAGATTTTGATGATTGAGGTAAAGTTAGAAGAAAGGTAATAGAAAAAGGTTAGGATTTATTATACAAATCTATGCAGAATTTTTAAATTTGTAAGAGCTGATGCTAAGGGAAGGGAGGGAGAAGAATGATGTAGTGATTAAAGATGTTGGCTTAGCGATACTCAAATTCTTTTTCTAACTTTTTTCCTAATTATAAAAATCAATAGGTGCTCACTACAGAAAACTTGGAAAAGGAAAAGCACTAAATGTCTCTATTGATAATTATTAGTATTTCAGTATGTGTCCTCCTATTCTTTTTTTCTGTGCTTATTTTGGCATAACTAAGATTCTATATATTCATTTTTGTATTCTGTGTTTTTCATTTCATTATTGATACAGAAGAAACCATTATGCTGTGTTGGCATTTTAATGGTCTTCCGGTATTCCATTGAATTAAGTTAACTGTTCTGATATTTTGCACATGAAGATTTTGTTTTTGTGGTTATAAAGTTGAAATAGGCATCTTTATGCCTAAATCTGTGTTCACATTTTAGACTAATTTCTAAACTGAATCTAATAGATTTCTAGAAGTCGAGTTATGGTTCTTGGTACCTCATGCTAAACTGTTGCAGAAGTTCCCCTTAATAGGAGATTTAAAGCAATTTAAGATGGCTCATTTGGTAGTAGTTATGGCTTTGTAAAACTATTAAATATGCTTTACTCAGATTCTAGCTTTAAAGTATAGTATATAAAAGGAGAGAACCTTTTGAATGGAATGTGAAGGCTTTTTTAGGATACATGTATTCTCTTTGTTCTCTGAGTCAGGAATAATTTAGCTTTTGACATGAGCTTGAATAAGCTAAATTTTTAAATTTTTTTAGGATATAGAAGACTTAGATCATTATGAAATGAAGGAAGAAGAGCCTATTAGTGGGAAAAAGTCAGAGGATGAAGGAATTGAAAAAGAAAATTTGGCAATATTAGAGAAAATTAGGAAGACTCAAAGGCAAGACCATCTAAATGTAAGTATGTGTAAATGTATAGAACCTGGACTTTTGTGGTTAAGTAATTACGGTTGACCCTTGAACAATGCTGGGGTGCTGACCTTGCACCGAAATCCACGTATAGCTTTACAGCCAGCCTTCCATATCCACGGTTCCACATCCGAGGATTCAACTAACTGCAGATTGTGTAGTATGTATTGAAAAAATCTGCATGTAAGTGGACCCACGCAGTTCAAACCTGTGTTGTTCAAGAGTCAGCTGTATAGGAATAATATAAATACAGGGCAATTCAATAAGATACCAATCAAAGCCACCCCCCTCCATCCCTGCCTTGGTTGTAGATTCAGCCATATGTTTTGTTGCCCTAGTTTCCCACCCCCCCCCACAACATTACTCATCTATTGATAGCCACTTTCTACCCCGTTCATCTGAAATCATTCACTTTCCAACTTGTTTATCCTGTTTTCTCTCCTTACCCTTCTCCTGTGGGATGTGCAAATTTAAATTCAGTCTCTCGTACAAAGTATAATTCAAATTCTTTCTTCTTCATGAAGCTGCCATCTGGTTTGTCCTGCCCTGACTGAACCAAAAGTAATTTTTTCTTTTGACTTAACATCTTTTATGTGAAGCAGCATGGTGACAAACACAGCTGTGTGGCTTCATTTTCCTCAATTTTACCACTTGACTACACATCCCCCCTCCATTTCTTTTTTAATCTCTATTTATTAGGTGGAACTCTTAGTTGAGGCATGCATGTGGGATCTAGTTCCCTGACCGGGGATGAAACCTGGGCCCCCTGCATTGGGAGCATGGAGTCTTACCCACTGCGCCACCAGGGAGGTCCCCTTCCTCAATTGTATAATGTGGACATTATGTACCATTTAGATGATTCCTGTAAATAATAAATGAAAACGATGTATATAAAATGCCCAGAGTAGGGAAATATCAAACGAAGGTCTAGCTATCCATCTCAATACTTATTATTTACTTACTGCCTTTGTTTTAGAGCTATCTATCAAACCCATAAAATCTGAGAACCAGTTCTTTTGTCCTGAGCATAGGTTCTCAAACACAGGGAATGAATTGTTATGCAAGGAGATGACAAGTGTTGTAAACAGGTAGATTACTCTCACTTCTTCAGTCCTATTTACTGTATTAATGTAATTGGCAAATCTTTCTTTAGAGAGCAAAGAAATTTAGCCAAGTCCTTATCTTGATTATTTTAAAAAAAAAAGCTTGTAGTATCTAAGTTAAAGATATTTACGATACTTTCTGTATCTTGTGATTGCTTCCAGTTTGTGTGTTATAGTCAAAACAACTACAAATTATTGAACACTATCACATGACAAACTAAGCAAAGTCTTTTAACGTTTATATGCCTTCCCATTTGATTTCTTTTGTAAACCTGATTTTCTACCCCACCTCAAAGTGTAGTGCAACTTTTGAAGGTGCAACATTTAAAATTTTACAAGGTCAGGTTTTTTTAATTCAGAAGACATTCTAAATGTTTTTGTCTTATGATAAATAGTTCCATTCATATTCAGTCTTAGGATAAGATACTGGTGCATTTTCATCTTCAGAGAAGGTGGAACACTGAAAAGAACTGAAACCAGTTGCATATATGTGGACATGTTGTTTCTCAATTTCTTAATATGTAAACTAGATTGTTAGTATAAGATTCTTATAGTCTGATTAAGGGACCTGCTTTAGTTAATGTATCACATTGAGGCTCTTCTAGTATTTTCAAAAATGCATGGAGCTACTACACATCTATTAGAATGCCCAAAATCTGGAACACTGAAAACACCAAATGCTGGTGAGGATGTGGAGCGACAGGAAACTTTTCTAATCGCTGATGGGAACGCAAAATGGCATAGCCACTTTAGAAGACTGTCTGACAGATTCTTTCAAAACTAAACATACTCTTACCATACAATCCAGCAATTGAGCTCCTTGGTATTTGCCCAAATGAATTGAAAAGTTATGTCCACACAAAAACCTGCACGTAGATGTTTATAGCAGCTTTGTTCATAATTGCCAAAACTTGGAAGCAGTAGGAAAATGGATAAATAAACTATAGTACATCCAGGCAGTGGAATATTAGTCCCTGCTAAAAAAAAAAAAAAAAAAAAAAAAAATGAGCTGTCAAGGACAGGACATAGACATGGAGGAACCTTAAATCCATATTACTAGGTGAAAGAAGCCAATCTGAAAAGGCTGCAGACTGTGTTTTCAACTATATGACATTCTGAAAAAGGCAAAACTATGGAGACAGTAAAAAGATCCATGGTTGCCAGGGGTTTCGGGGTGGGGGGTGGGATGAATAGGCGGAGCATGGAGGACTTTTAGGGCAATGAAAATACTTTGTATATTATTATGATGGGCGGATACTTGTCATTATCCAAATCCATAGAATGTACAGCACCAAAAGGTAAAGGTACCTTAAGGTAAATTATGGACTTCAGGTGTAATGATGTGTCCAAATAGGTTGATCAGTTGTAAGAAATGTACCTCCGAAGGATGCTGATAATGAGGGAGACTATGCACTGTGGGGGGCAGCTATATGGGGAATCTCTGTACCTTCCTCTCAATTTTGCTGTGAACCTAAAACTGCCCACCCCAAATAAAATCGTAAAGAAGAAAAAAATTAATAAATTTTTTTTTAATTGATGGAATTTGAAATAGACCCTTACTAGTTCTAGGCTATTGGAGTGGCCACGGTGATCTGAACATAGGTTAGCTGTTTATTTATTTTTTTTCAGATGACAAATAGTAAATGAATCAGACCTGCCCCAAATTTATATTCCTACTGCAACTTCATGATCATTGATTTAATTGAACTTAACTTTTTTGACTTCTTAAAATGTTGAGTGGTGATCCATTTTTACGATATCATTGTAAACGTTTATTTCAGGTTCAGATACCTTAAATCTTTAGTTATTTAAATCAGTAGATCCTGGTAAACAGCAAATTTTATGTTTCAGGGTGCAGTGTCTGGGTCTGTACAAGCTTCAGATAGACTTATGAAAGAGCTCAGGGACATATACAGATCACAGAGTTATAAAACAGGTAAGGACCTCTGGATCTCTGCTGTTGTCCTTATGCCCTTTTAAATTTTCAGATAGTAACTTCATTTCTTATAGTATAACTGGACAGAAACAGAAATGTTTATTAACTTTATTTTAGGAATGTGAAACACAAATTTAATCAAGTTACCAAAAGACGGGGTAAAATAGGATGAGTTCACTTGTTTGGATTTTTAAAAATGTTTTTATGGACACATAATTTTTTATCTTCTTGCTGATGGGGATTAACTCATGATTTTTATCTTCTGGGAAAGGTACAAGAAATATATGCTTTGGAAAATAAATGAGTATATGTTTATTGTATGAACAGAGAACTGTTGTCAAGTTGATTTTTATGTTCTTTTTTCCTTTTTTTGAAAACAACATAATCAACTCTTATTGTAGTTAATGGTATTACTTTTAAAAATTTATAGTTTGACTTAAGAGTTCTTTCTTACCCAATAAGGCTTAAATATTATGGAATCTCTCTAATTGAAATAAAATTCCTTCAGATTATTGCAGAGAGTCTAACAGTATTGAATAAGAGAAAGAGCCAAACTTTAGTTTGTTTGAAAAGGTAGCATTATGATCCATTAAGAATTTTTCGGAGTGATTAAGTCTAAATCATTAGAGCTTACTTAAAAACAAACAAGCAAAAAAACCCCCCTACTTTATAGAGTCCAAGATAAGTCAAATTTGTTTCTGAGGTTGTTAGAAGTTTTGGTGTCCTAACAGTTCCTCTTATAAGAAATCTAAAAGTTTGTGTGTAGAAACATAATAAAGTTAAATATTTGAATACTGGTTTACCTTAAAATGTTCAGTCATCACTTGTTTGTTACTGCATTATTTGTAGTAGCAAAAAATTAAATTAATAACCAGCTATATGGTGGAATTAAGTTATGGCTTATCCATAAAATAAATTACTACAGTTATTAAAAAGATTGACAATAAATTTTTATATTCTAATGGAAAGATGTCCCAAAAAGTTGAAGAAAGATTATAAAACTGTATGTAGAGGGATTCCATTTTAATAGAACTGTTTGCATATATGCATAGGAGAAAAGTCTTAAGTACATATGATTTTGCATAAGCTTTTTTTTCCTCTTACAATTAATGGTAAACAGTTTTTCAACCCCAAAAATCCTCTTCATTGATGGCTTTAGTTGTCCATCTGTTAACGGTATAAGATACTCAGCTCCAGCACCAAAATATTTATAATGCAGCTTAGTTGTTCCATGTTTTAATGGCAAAATTCGTAGCTTTTGTTGGCTATTTAGTGTATATATTTACACCAGAGCAATAGTTATAAGATCAAATGAAGAGTAACTAACATGCCCTATACCTTTACAGGGATTTATTCAGTGGAACTCATAAATGACAGTTTATATGACTGGCATGTTAAACTGCAGAAGTAAGTGCTTTTTTATGCTAATCCACTCTTTTTAATGGTAGACTATCACAGTGGAGATTTTTTTCCCCCTTAATTTGATACCTATTTACTGTGGCTTTTACTTACTGTTTCTGTAGAAATAGTTCTTAGGTTGTTAAAATGAGTTGTTTCTTGGGCTTAATAAGTAAAGTGAGAAAGAAGGAGAAAAAGAAGAGCCAGCTGTGGGAAAAACTGTTTCATGGAGTTAATGAGACAATTAGGAACTATACAAACAAAAGTGTATAAATAACTTGATGAGATTGACTGTGACAACCAGTTTATATTTGAAATAAGAAATTTGAGTAGGGCCTGAATATATAGAACAGTTGTAGACAAATTTAGATTTTTTTAGTGATTTCACTTTTTCTGGTCTTGTCCATGGTAAATTTCTCTCCTTGAACCCCTTGTCTAATAATACAGTTTGAGAGAAGCAGACTTTCTTGAGAAGATTATGTACATATGATCCTTTCCTTTAGAATAACTGCTAACTTTGCATGCCCTTAGGAGAGCAGGTGTAGAATACCGTGATCTCTTTTTGGACATTTAATCCCAAGGCGTTGGAGGCTATAGTTAATTTGTTTTTCCAGGAACCATAGACCAGCTTTAGACCTTCTCTGTTTGGAATTTACCCTAGGGGCTCTGTTTTAGCTCTTGGAATGGTTCATTTTTGAGTTTAGTGAGAAAAAAAATCTGACTTTTTGTTTGAACTGTTTTTTGTTTTGTAATTCTTAGGGTTGATCCTGATAGTCCTTTGCACAGTGATCTTCAGATCTTAAAAGAAAAAGAAGGCATAGAATATATTTTGCTTAACTTCTCTTTTAAGGTAAGAAAATTGTAAGGGGACTCCATATGCTTCTAATGGCAACGTATATTTGTACAATTGCTTTGGAAAACCATTTGGTATAACTTGGTAAAGTAGAAGATACTCATATCCTGTGGTCCAGGAATTCTCCTCCTAGATATATAACCTGCAAGAAATGAGTACTTAGATGCACCAGGAGACAAACACAAGAATGTTCAAAGCAGCATTGTTTATAATAGCCTCAAATAAAAATAACCCAAGTGTCTGTTCCAATAGAATGGAGCACTGTGGTATTCATAAAATGGAATAGAGCTATGTGCAACAAGATAGATGAATCTTAAACACAGTGTTGAGCAAAAGAAACCATATTCCCAAAACATGTTTTGTACAATTTCATTAGTACAGCTCAAAAATAGGTAAAACTGAATTATATTATTTAAGCATGCCTTCTCATCGGAGGCAGTATTCCCCCGAATGGGGTGAAAATTGGTCCTTGGAGTGAAAAAGTCTTAAATATTACAATAGTCTGTAGCCCTTGAAAGGGCCACAATACATAAATAGATACACAGTATGTCTGTGGTATTAAAAGTTTTGTCGGGGAGCAGGACGGGGAGGAGTTAGGAAAAAATTATTCTAAAAAGGCTTCTTAGTGGAACAAAAATGAGAAATATTTATGGATTCATACTTGGGCAATAAAACTATCAAGAGAAACGAAGATGTGATTACCATACAGTTTAGGATAGCAAGTACATCTAGCTAAGCGGGGAGGGAGTTGTGAGCTGAAAGGGACACATGGGGGCTTCTTGTTTATTGACTGTAGTCTGTTTCTTGACCAGGGTGGTAGTTGCATGGATACTATTTCATGCTAGTTTGTAATGGTGTACCTTTATATTTTATGCACTTTTCTAAATTTATGTGTTATATTTGTTTTTAAAAGATGCTAAAAAATAAAGGTTAAAGCAATGGAATCTAGGTAAAATGTAGTGGTTTTAAATCTTTGTTTAAAAAAAGTAGGAAGTGTTTCTAAGGGGTTATATTTTAATTATTTGGAGCTTCTTTTTGACCTGTTCTTTGAAATTGAGAAAAAATTGTGTAACAGTTGTCTTGCAGGTAAACCTTTTTTTTTCCCCCCATTTCAGTTAGGTGGACTTCAATGCACTAGGTGCTATAGAAGGCTTGAGGACATGGGGCATCTAAATAATCCCTGTTCTTCAAGAGCCTGTAGTCTTTCTGGGGAGAAATCTGTGAGGGAAACTGTAGGGCTTTGGAGATCATGATGAAGAGTCTGGGAGCTTACCTTAATGCAGTAAAAAGCCAACAGAGGTTTTTAGGCAGGGGCATGATTGATCTGTTAGGCTTTTTATTTTATTTTTAAAGAAGAATTAGTATGCCTTCAGCATCAGAGTAGATAGGATAGAGTAGATTTCTGGGAGACTAGTTGGGGACTTTGATTTTAATCTGAGCAAAGAGCAATGAAGGTTGGTAGTGGTAGGAATAGGTGAGAATAGATGGATATGAGATGTTTTGAAGGAAGAAAACAAAAGACATGAAAGGATACTTTTATACTTGCAAAAAGGGTAATTTTCTGAAAGCTGCTTACTTAGCTTTTGTGTGTGTATATTCTTGTTTGGGCTTATATCCTCATTTATGATTGAACTTTCTTCAAATAGCCCAAATGTCAAATGTCATTGTTTTCCCACAGCTTTGTTATTGTAGAAATTATTGTGGCTATCAACTGGGTTGTCTTCCTAGAGAGTGAATCTGGTATATATTTACTGAAATTGCTAGTGACTGTATTTTTACTGATGCATATGGTGACGAAAAACTCTAAGAATGTATCTTTTTAAAAAATACATGCAAAATATTTTTAACCTGAAATCTAAGCAATCATATTAAATCATATTCCCATAGGCCCAACACCAAGCTTAAGAAATAGAACCTTATCAATATCTTTGAAGACTGATGTCGGCCCCTCCCCTCTTACTTCGTCTTTCAGAGATATCTTTTAAGGGAATCTGAAATCTTGACCAGGAAACTGAAGGTCTTGTGACTGCAGATAGCGTTTTCATTATATTTTCCTGCTTTAGGTAGAACTTCAGGGAGGGGATGATCTGGGAGGTAAATGGCTGAAATTCTGTTGGATTTGTTTCTGAACCATGGTTCCTGATATCAGAAAGAAGGGCCTTTGCTAGGGTTGAAGTATTTCTTGAGAGGCCTGGGAAGAATGTGATTGCCTTGAGCTAACTGACCTCACTAAGAGGATCTTAAACTCAATTGCCAAGTTACTAGTATCGAGATTCATAGACTTTGGAGGATTAGCAAGTATGACTCAGAAAGAAGGAGTCACAGAAGGAGCATGAACAGTATTTAGGGCCTTGGATGGCCATGGTGACAACTTGAGGGTCATAAAGAGTAAGAAAATGAAACTTGAGATGTAACATGACACAAGGATGGGGAAGGGGAAGGGGTAGGAGGGAATGGGACCTGTTAGATTTGTCAGCAACTTGGTAAGGAAGTGGTGGTCTGGCTTTTCAGGCCACATCTGATCTACTGAGTTGAATTTTGAGGTTGTACTTTAAGAAGGGTTTATTTAGACAAATCTGGGTTTATTTAGAGAATAGTAGCAAGGATAGAAAGATTCCATACCATGTCCTAAGATAGCAGGTGAAATTATAGATTTGGAGAGGAGAACATGGGGGTTCCTGATACCTTGTCTTCAACTATTTGAAGGGCTGTATGTGTATAAATATTAGTTTGATTAGTTTTTGATGAACACAAGCCATGACAATAGAATTAGTAAGTCAAACTGTAAAGAGACAATTTTCAATTCAGTATAAGGAGGTGATGTATAACTATTTAGAGCCATCTGATGATGGCTCTAGTCTTTTAAAAATAGAATGTGCCTCATGGCTGAGAATAGCTTGGAAGCCCAAGATGCTGATTTGGAAATTGGATAACTTTATGACATCCTTGTAAAACCTGAGGTTCTTAGTTTCTGAGTTAGTATACCACAATAGCTCGCATATCTTTTTTTTTTTTTTTTTGGCCACACTGCACGGCTTGTGGGATCTTAGTTCCTTGCAGGATCTTAGTTCCCTAACCAGGGACTGAACCCGGACCCTTGGCAGTGAAAGCGTAGAGTCCTAACCACTGGACCACCAGGGAATTCCCTCTTGCATATCTATTTAAACAGAAACCTTCCTCCACCCCACCCACCAATGCCTGTAGACAACCCCCCTACAACCCCCCTACAACCCCATGCCTTTTTATTTCTGTAAAATCTTGATTACTGAGTTCCAAGGTACAGAGTTTATGGAATAGAATCCTTGTGTTTTGATGTAGAATAGTTAATCTGAAGGATTACTTAAAATGAAGGGAGTTCTCACTGTCACATAATCAATTAAAAGAGGTTTTGGGGCTTCCCTGGTGGCACAGTGGTTAAGAATCCGCCTGCCAATGCAGGGGACACGGGTTCGAGCCCTGGTCTGGGAAGATCCCACATGCCGTGGAGCAACAAAGCCTGTGTGCCATAACTACCGAGCCTGTGCTCTAGAGCCCGTGAGCCACAACGACTGAAGCCCGCGTGCCTAGAGCCCGTGCTACGCAACGAGAAGCCAATGCAATGAGAAGCCCACGCACTGCAACCAAGAGTAGCCCCCCCGCTCGCTGCAACTAGGGAAAGCCCGCATGCAGCAATGAAGACCCAATGTAGCCAAAAATAAATAAATTTATATATATAAAAACAAGGTATGGTAGTCACTCATTTGGGATCACATATTTAAAGATCTGAAATATAGAAAATTAAATGAAGTTGTACTTTACCAAGCTTTGCATCTATGCCTTTCTTTATCTGTTAAGTTGTAGATAAAAGGTAAGCTACTTATTTGGAAGTAGATTGTAATAACTGTCATTAAGCTAGTTTCTTGTGTGGGTAGATTTCTTCTTTTTCTGCCTTGCAGTAGATAGCTAAGATTATCTGTTTTAGCCGTCAGAAGTGTGCTTTTTTATCTCCCTCTCCTATTAGGATTGAATTTACATAGTTTACATGTTCCTCAGAATCTTACTTGAGGATGGGTAGTAAGGTACTGGAATTATCCTGGTTATTTTTCCAGTTAAAACTGTAGTTTTGTGTTCCTTAGAAATAACTGGATGAAACAAATGTTTGCTTAGCTCTTTTACTTGCAAATTGATTTTATAAGAGGTGTTAGTTTCTTCTCATTTATTTGAACACAGAAATCAGAAGTAATTTCTCTTAGACTTCCTGACATATCTTCATGGAGGCAGTATGCTGTTTACTCTGCTCCTCTGTTGTAGGAAAGTGAGGCATAGCCTTCTTGGCCTCCTGGCCACTAGAGACTGACCTCTAACACTCTTGGCCACTTCAGCTACCATCTTTACTTCAGTTCATTGAGAGAAAAAGTTTTATTCTTTTGGAAACCTCAGTTTCCAGGACTGAAAATTTGAAACAGAGAACTGTGCAGCCAGAGAGTTAGCTGAGGTTCTGTTCTCTCATCTTGCCATTATATATTTTTATCAGGTCTGATGATCGTTGTCAGATTAATTGGAGCAATCATCTATTTGCATTTAATGTTGGTATTGCTATTTGGGTTTAAATCTGTCTCATTTACTTGTCCTTGCTCCATGCTTTTTTCCCCCACATTCTTTTGGATTTTTTTTTTTTTTTTTATTACTCCAGTTTCCCACCTCTGTTAGCTTGGTGCTTATCATCCTTTACTCTGATTTACTACCTTACAATTATAATACATATCCTTAGCTTGTCAAAGTATAATATAAATTTGTTAATTTGTGTTTTTCCTTTCCCTTGTCAAGGCAAAGACCTTAGAACATGTACACCCTGCCAAATACCTGCTGTTGTTGTCATGCATTTAGTTCTATATTTATCTAAAACCTTATACATTATTGTTACATAATTCATCAGTATTCATTTGGATCTTTGTATATATTAGCTCTTTTCATGGTCTTTATTCTCCAGGTTTCCATCTAGGATCTTCTTTCTCTTGCGTGAAGAATATCCTTTTTTGTTTCCTTCAGTGTGGGTCTGCTTATAGGAAAATATCTTTATTTGGACTTCACTTTTGGAAAGTATTTTTTTTATATATATAATTTTCAGTACCCTAAATTTTCTTCTTTTAAGAGGTGAATTTTATTTATTTATTTATTTATGTGTTTATTTTTGGCTGTGTTGGGTCTTCGTTTCTGTGCGAGGGCTTTCTCTAGTTGCGGCAAGTGGGGGCCACTCTTCATCGCGGTGCGCGGGCCTCTCACTCTCCTGGCCTCTCTTGTTGCGGAGCACAAGCTCCAGATGCGCAGGCTCAGTAGTTGTGGCTCACGGGCCCAGTTGCTCTGCGGCATGTGGGATCTTCCCAGAACAGGGCTCGAACCCCTGACCCCTGCATTGTCAGGCAGACTCCCAACTACTGCGCTACCAGGGAAGCCCCTGGAAAGTATTTTTATTGTGTATAGATTTTTAGTTTGGAGATTCCTTTCTTTCAGCACCTCAAAGATATCATTCCCTTATTATAGCTTCCATTGTTTCTCTTGAAGTATTTATAGTGCGTAAATCTCACGAAGCCTTTAATCAGTTCTGGAAAATTTTCAGACATTATCAGGCATTATCTCTTCAAATATTGCATCTGTCCCATTCCAGGACTCTACATATATGATTAGCCTTTTCAATACATTTCCCTATGTCTTGTTTATTATCTGCATTTTCCACATTTTTCTCTCTCTTGGCTTCATTTGGGATGTTTTCTGACCTATTTTTCTAGCATACTGAATTTCTCTTCCAAGTCTCCATGGTGGTAAACTCATTCATTAAGTTATTAATTTCAGTAACTGTATTTCTAAGCTTCAGAATTCCTATATAGTTCATTTTTATAATTTTAATTTTCTGCCCAGGTTTTCAATCTTGCCTTTTCTTACACATACTCAGCATAGTTATTTTAAAATCTGTGTCTGATAACTCTTATTTTGACCCCTTATAGTTTTGTCTGTAGGTTGCTTCTTGTTTTCTGATCATGTTGTCTTTAAGTTTTTTTTTTTGTTTTAAACATCTTTATTGAAGTATAGTTGCTTTACAATGTTGTGTTAGTTTCTGCTGTATAACAAACTGAACCAATTATATGTATACATATATCCCCATATCCCCTCCCTCTTGTGTCTCCCTCCTACCCTCCCTATCCCCCGCTCTAGGTGGTCACAAAGCACCAAGCTGATCTCCCTGTGCTATGCAGCTGCTTCCCACTAGCTAGCTATTTTACATTTGGTAGTGTATATATGTCAATGCTACTCTCTCACTTCGTGCCAGCTTACCCTTCCCCCTCCCCGTGTCCTCAAGTCCATTCTCTACGTCTGTGTCTTTATTCCTGTCCCGCCCCTACGTTCTTCAGAACCTTTTTTTTTTTTTTTAGATTCCGTATATATGTGTTAGCATATGGTATTTGTTTTTCTCTTTCTGACTTACTTCACTCTGTATGACAGACTCTAGGTCCATCCACTTCACTACAAATAACTCAATTTCGTTTCTCTTTATGGCTGAGTAATATTCCGTTGTATGTATGTGCCGCATCTTCTTTATCCATTCATCTGTCGATGGACACTTAGGTTGCTTCCATGTCCTGGCTATTGTAAATAGTGCTACAGTGAACATTGTGGTACATGACTCTCTTTGTTTTTTTAATAAATTTATTTATTTATTTATGGTTGTGTTGGGTCTTCATTGCTGTGTGCGGGCTTTCTCTGGTTGCTGCAAGCGGGGGCTACTCGTCATTGCGGTATGTGGGCTTCTCATTGTGGTGGCTTCTCTTGTTGCGTAGCACGGACTCTAGGCACGCAGGCTTCATTAGTTGTGGCACGTGGGCTCAGTAGTTGTGGCTCACAGGCTCTAGAGCGCAGGCTCAGTAGTTGGGGCACACAGGCTTAGTTGCTCCGTGGCATGTGGGATCTTCCCAGACCAGGGCTTGAACCCGTGTCCACTGCATTGGCAGGCAGCTTCTTAACCATTACGCTATCAGAGAAGCCCAACATGACTCTTTTTGAATTTTGGTTTTCTCAAGGTATATGCCCAGTAGTGGGATTGCTGGGTCGTATGGTAGTTCTAGTTTTAGTTTTTTAAGGAACCTCCATACTGTTCTCCATAGTGGCTGTATCAATTTACATACCCACCAACAGTGGAACAGGGTTCCCTTTTCTCCACACCCTCTCCAGCATTTATTGTTTGTAGATTTTTTGTTGATAGCCATTCTGACCAGTGTGAGATGATACCTCATTGTAGTTCTGATTTATATTTCGCTAATGATTAGTGATGTTGAGCATCCTTTCATGTGTTTGTTGGCAATCTGTATATCTTCTTTGGAGAAATGTCTATTTAGGTCTTCTGCCCATTTTTGGATTGGGTTGTTTGTTTTTTTGTTACTGAGCTGCATGAGCTGCTTGTATATTTTGGAGATTAATCCTTTCTCTGTTGCTTCATTTACAAATATCTTCTCCCATTCTGAGGGTTGTCTTTTTGTCTTGTTTATGGTTTCCTTTGCTGTGTGAAAGCTTTGAAGTTTCATTAGGTCCCATTTGTTTATTTTTGCTTTTATTTCCATTTCTCTAGGAGGTGGGTCAAAAAGGATCTTGCTGTGATGTATATCATCGAGTGTTTTGCCTATGTTTTCCTCTAAGAGTTTTATAGTGTCTGGCCTTACATTCAGGTCTTTAGAGTTTATTTTTGTGTATGGTGTTAGGGAGTGTTCTAATTTCATTCTTTTACATGTAGCTGTCCAGTTTTCCCAGCACCACTTATTGAAGAGACTGTCTTTTCTTTACTGTATATTCTTGCCTCCTTTATCAAAGATAAGGTGACCATATGTGCATGGGTTTGTCTCTGGACTTTCTATCCTGTTCCATTGATCTGTCTTTCTGTTTTTGTGCCAGTACCATACTGTCTTGATTACTGTAGCTTTGTAGTATAGTCTGAAGTCAGGGAGCCTGATTCCTCCTGCTCCGTTTTTCGTTCTCAAGATTGCTTTGGCTATTTGGGGTCTTTTGTGTTTCCATACAAATTGTGAAATTTTTTGTTCTAGTTCTGTGAAAAATGCCAGTGGTAGTTTGATAGGGATTGCATTGAATCTGTAGATTGCTTTGGGTAGTATAGTCATTTTCATAATGTTGATTCTTCCAATCCGAGAACATGGTATATCTCTCCATCTGTTTATATTGTCTTTAATTTCTTTCATCAGTGTCTTCATTCCTTGCATACAGGTCTTTTGTCTCCTTATGTAGTTTTATCCCTAGGTATTTTTTTGTTGTTGTTGCAGTGATAAATGCGAGTGTTTCCTTAATTTCTCTTTCGGATTTTTCATTGTCATTGTATAGAAATGCAAGAGATCTCTGTGCATTAATTTTGTATCCTGCTACTTTAACAAATTCATTGATTAGCTCTAGTAGTTTTCTGATAGCATTTTTAGGATTCTCTATGTATAGTATCATGTCATCTGCACGGTATCATGTCATCTGCAAATAGTGACAGTTTTACTTCTTTTCCGATTTGGATTCCTTTCATTTCTTTTTCTCTCTGATTGCTGTGGCTGAAACTTCCAAAAGTATGTTGAATAATAGTGGTGAGAGTGGGCAACCTTGTCTTGCTCTTAATCTTAGAGGAAATGGTTTCAGTTTTTCACCATTGAGAACGATGTTGGCTGTGGGTTTGTCATATATGGCCTTTATTATGTTGAGGCAGGTTCCCTCTGAGCCTGCTTTCTGGAGAGTTTTTATCATACGTGGGTGTTGAATTTTGTCAAAAGCTTTTTCTACATCTATTGAGATGATCATATGGTTTTTATTCTTCAAATTGTTAATATGGTGTATCACATTGATTGATTTGGGTATATTGAAGAATCCTTGCATTCCTGGGATAAACCACACTTTATCCTGGCGTATGATCCTTCTAATGTGCTGTTGGAGTCTGTTTGCTAGTATTTTAAAGAAGATGATGGAGATAGGAGTTTATTAATTAATTTATTTCTGTTGTGTTGGGTCTTCGTTTCTGTGCGAGGGCTTTCTCTAGTTGTGGCAAGTGGGGGCCTCTCTTCATCGCTGTGCATGGGCCTCTCACTGTCGCGGCCTCTCTTGTTGCGGAGCACAGGCTCCAGACACGCAGGCTCAGTAGTTGTGGCTCTTGGGCCTAGTTGCTCAGCGGCATGTGGGATCTTCCCAGACCAGGGCTTGAACCCGTGTCCCCTGCATTAGCAGGCAGATTCTCAACCACTGCGCCACCAGGGAAGCCCTGTTTGCTAATATTTTGTTGAGGGTTTTTGTATCTGTGTTCCTCAGGATATTGGCCTGTAGCTTTCTTTTTTGGGACATCTTTGTCTGGTTCTGGTATCAGGGTGATGGTGGCCTCATAGAATGAGTTTGGAAGTGTTCCTCCCTTGCTGTATTTTTTATTTATTTTTATTTTTTGCGGTACGTGGGCCTCTCACTGTTGTGGCCTCTCCCATTGCCGAGCCCAGGCTCCGGATGCACAGGCTCAGCGGCCATGGCTCATGGGCCTAGCCCCTCCGCGGCATGTGGGATCTTCCTGGACTGGGGCACGAACCCGTGTCCCCTGCATCGGCAGGCGGACTCTCAACCACTGCACCACCAGGGAAGCCCCCTCTGGTGTATTTTTGAAGAGCTTGAGAAGGCTAGGTGTTAGCTCTTCTCTAAATGTTTGATAGAATTCACCTGTGAAGCCATTGGGTCCTGGGCTATTGTTTGTTGGAAGATTTTTAATCACAGTTTCAATTTCAGTGCTCATGATTGGTCTATTTATATTTTCTATTTCTTCCTGGTTCAGTCTCAGAAAGATTTGGTTTTCTAAGAATTTGTCCGTTTCTTCCAGGTTGTCCATTTTATTGGCATATAGTTGCTTGTAGTAATCTCTCATGATCCTTTGTATTTCTGCAGTGTAAGTTGTTACTTCTCGTTTTTCATTTCTAATTTTATTGATTTGAGTCCTCTCCCTCTTTTTCTTGTTGAGTCTGGCTAATGGTTTATCAATTTTGTTTATCTTCTCAAAGAACCAGCTTTTAGTTTTATTGATCTTTGCTCTTGTTTCCTTTATTTCTTTTTCCTTTATTTCTGATCTACATGATTTCTTTTTGCTAACTTTGTGTTTTTTTGGTTCTTCTTTCTCTAATTGCTTTTTTTTTTTTTTTGTAAAAGGCGAAAGATTTATTCTATCTGAAGAGAAACCAGAGTATTCTAATTGCTTTAGTGTAAGGTTAGTGTTGTTTATTTGAGATGTTTCTTGAGGTAGGATTGTATTGCTATAAACTTCCCTCTTAGAACTGCTTTTGCTGCATCCCATAGATTTTCAGTCATCGTGTTTTCATTGTCATTTGTCTCTAGGTATTTTTTGGTTTCCTCTTTGATTTCTTCAGTGATCTCTTGGTTATTTAGTAACGTATTGTTTAGCCTCCATGTGTTTGTGTTTTTTACAGTTGTTTTTCCTGTAATTGATATTTCATAGTGTTGTGGTTGCAAAAGATACTTGATATGATTTCAGTTTTCTGAAATTTACCAAGGCTTGATTTGTGACCCAAGATATTATCTCTTGTGGAGAATGTTCCATGAGCACTTGAGAAGAAGGTGTAGTCTGTTCTTTTTGGATGGAATGTCCTATAAATATCAATTAAGTCCAGCTTGTTTAATGTGTCATTTTAAGCTTGTGTTTCCTTATTTATTTTCATTTTGGATGATCTGTTCACTGGTGAAAGTGGGGTGTTAAAGTTCCCTACTATTACTGTGTTACTCTCAATTTTCCCTTTTATGGCTGTTAGTATTTGCCTTATGTGTTGAGGTGCTCCTATTTTGGGTGCATAAATATTTACAATTGTTATATCTTCTTTTTGGATTGATCCCTTGATCATTATGTAGTATCCTTCTTTGTCTCTTGTAATAGTCTTTATTTTAAAGTCTATTTTGCCTGATATGAGAATAGCTACTCCAGCTTTCTTTTGATTTCTATTTGCATGGAATATCTTTGTCCATCCCCTCACTTTCAATCTGTTCGTGTCCCTAGGTCTGAAGTGGGTCTCTTGTACATAGCATATATATGGGTCTTATTTTTGTATCCATTCAGCCAGTCTGTCTTTTGGTTGGAGCATTTAATCCATTGACATTCAAGGTAATTATTGATATGTATGTTCCTATTACCATTTTCTTAATTGTTTTGGGTTTGTTTATGTAGGGCTTTTCCTTCTCTTGTGTTTCCTGCCTAGAGAAGTTCCTTTAGCATTTGTTGTAAAGCTGGTTTGGTGGTGTTGAATTCTATTAGCTTTTGCTTGTCTGTAAAGGTTTTAGTTTCTCCGCTGAATCTGAATGAGATCCTTGCTGGGTAGAGATCCTTGCTGGGTAGAGTAATCTTGTTTGTAGGTTTTTCCCTTTCATCACTTTAAATATGTCCTGCCACTCCTTTCTGGCTTGCAGAGTTTCTGCTGAAAGATCAGCGGTTAACCTCATGGGGATTCCCTTGTATGTTATTTGTTGCTTTTCCCTTGCTGCTTTTAATATTTTTTCTTTGTATTTAATTTTTGATAGTTTGATTAATATGTGTCTTTGTGTGTTTCTCCTTGGATATATCCTGTATGGGACTCTGCGCTTCCTGGACTCGATTGACTATTTCCTTTCCCATGTTGGGGAAGTTTTCAACTATAATCTTTTCACATATTTTCTCAGTCCCTTTCTTTTTCTCTTCTTCTTCTGGGACCCCTATAATTCGAATGTTAGTATGTTAAATGTTGTCCCAGAGGTCTCTGAGACTGTCCTCAATTCTTTTCATTCTTTTTTCTTTATTCTCCTCTGCAGTAGTTATTTCCACTGTTTTATCTTCCATGTCACTTACCCATTTTTCTGCCTCAGTTATTCTGCTATTGATTCCTTCTAGAGAATTTTTAAATTCGTTTATTGTGTTGTCCATCATTGTTTGTTTCCTGTTTAGTTCTTCTAGGTCCTTGTTAAACATTTCTTGTATTTTCTCCATTCTATTTCCAAGATTTTGGATCATGTTCACTCTCATTATTCTGAATTCTTTTTCAGGTAGACTACCTATTTCCTCTTCATTTGTTTGGACTGGTGGTTTTTACCTTGTTCCTCCATGTGCTGTATATTTCTCTGTCCTCTCACTTTGTTTAACTTACTGTGTTTGGGGTCTCCTTTTCACAGGCTGCAGCTTCTTAGTTCCCATTGTTTTTGGTGTCTGCCCACAGTCGGTGAGGTTGGTTCAGTGGGTTGTGTAGGCTTCCTGGTGGAGGGGACTAGTGCCTGTGTTCTGGTGGGTGGGGCTGGATCTTGTCTCTCTGGTGGGCAGTGCCGTGTGTTGGTGGGTTTTGGGGTGTATGTGAACTTAGTATGATTTTAGGCAGCCTCTCTGCTAATGGGTGAGGTTGTGTTCCTGCCTTGTTTGGCATGGGGCATACAGCACTGGAGCTTTGCTGGCCATTGCGTGGAGCTGGGTCTTAACGTTGAGGAGGAGATCTCTGGGAGAGCTCTCGCCAGTTGATATTATGGGGGGTCGGGAGGTCTCTGGTGGTCCAGTGTCCTGAACTCGGCTCTCCCACCTCAGAGGCTCAGGGCTGACACCTGGCTGGAGACCAAGACCCTGTCAGCCACATGGCTCAGAAGAAAAGGGGGGAAAAAAGAAAGAAAATTAAAATTAAAAAAAAATACTAACATAAAAAAATAATTAAAAAAGAAGAGAGCAACCAAACCAATAAACAAATCTACCCGATAAGAAGAGCTAAAAACTAAACTAAGGTAAACATGAGAAACAAATCAGTCGCAGACAGCAAACCCCAAGTCTACAGTTGCTTCTAACGTCCACTGCCTCAATTTTGGGATGATTTGTTGTCTATTCAGGTATTCCACAGATGCAGGGTACATCAAGTTGATTGTGGGGATTTAATCCTCTGCTCCTGAGGCTGCACGGAGAAATTTCCCGTTCTCTGTTTGCACAACTCCTGCTGTTCATCTTTTGTTTTGGCCCCCTTGTGCGTGTAGGTCGCCTTCAGGCATCTTTTGGGAAGTCTGAGGTCTTCTGCCAAGGTTCAGTACGTGTTCTGTAGACGTTGTTCCAATTGTAGAAGTATTTTTGATGTATTTGTGGGGAGGAAGGTGATCTCCATGTCTTAGTCCTCCGCCATGTTGAAGGTCCCCTCTTCTGAACTGTGGCCTGAAGAGCAAGCATATCTTCTACACCTGCTTATCAGAGGCCTTGCCATTCCATTGTAGGCATTGAAAAAATGGCTTTCCCTGGAGACTTTACAGAAGCTAGACAGACCCCTGGTTTGGGTGTACCACAGACACGCGGGCACCCAGGTCACCGAGGCCACAAGCACCGCCCAGGGTACTGACAAGCTGCAGGGCCACATTTAGCACAGGGAAGGAACCTGGAGGAGCTGTTCTTTGCATGCAGGCAACTCACGTGGAGCCTCAAGTTGAAGAAGACCAGGCCTCACATGGCTGTCTTTAAGTCTTTTCTGACTGGTTATTTTTGATGATAGATATTATATATGAAAAATTAGAGAGGTAATTCGAAGCCTTAGATGCTGTTGCTCTACAGAGAAGATGTACCTTTGCCCCTGTCAGGTGCTTGGGCAGTAGCAATCCAGGATCACTGAATCCAGAAAGGCATTGAGATGATGTAAAGATTGGCTTCATTCCATCAGGGCAGTTTGTGGTTTGTCCTTCAGGGTCCCAACCTAAAGTGTTGGAGCCTAATAAAGGTCTCCCTTGGTGGACCCTGAGATCCAATTTTTATCTTCTTAGCCCTAGCTTCTTAACCTCTTATCTTCCTCTCCTGTAATTGAAAGAAAACCCAAAGGGAAAGAAAAGGCCCCACTCTCTGGGGTTCCCTTTCTCTTCCTGATCTTAGCTCTGTAATTGTACATTTTTGTCTACCTTTTCTAATTCTTAGCCAGAGGATCGATCCAAATTACCTAGTCAATCATTATTGGGATGGTTCCTTTATATAGTTCTGTTGGACATGGAACACCTTTGTGTATTTCTTTTTCATTTGAATTTTATTTTTTTTATACAGCAGGTTCTTACTAGTCATCTATTTTATACACATCAGTGTATACATGTCAATGCCAATCTCCCAATTCATCCCACAACCCCCCTCAACCCAACCTCGCCACTTTCCCCCCTTGATGTCCATACGTTTGTTCTCTACATCTGTGTCTCAACTTCTGCCATGCAAACTGGTTCATCTGTACCATTTTTCTAGGTTCCACAGATATGCATTAATATGCGTTACTTGGTTTTCTCTTTCTGACTGACTTCCCTCTGTATGACAGTCTCTAGATTCATCCGCGTCCCTGCAAATGACCCAGTTTTGTTCGTTTTTATAGCTGAGTAATATTCCATTGTATATGTGTACCACATCTTCTTTATCCATTCGTCTGTCAGTGGGCATTTAGGTTGCTTCCATGACCTGGCTATTGTAAATAGTGTTGCAATGAACATTGGGGTGCATGTGTCTTTTTGAATTATGGTTTTCTCAGGGTATATGCCCAGTCGAGGGATTGGTGGGTCATATGGTAATTCTATTTTAGGTTTTTAAGGAACCTCCATACTGTTCTCCATAGTGGCTGTATCAATTTACATTCCCACCAACAGTGCAAGAGGGTTCCCTTTTCTCCACACCCTCTCCAGCATTTGTTGGTTGTAGATTTTCTGATGATGCCCATTCGAACTGCTGTGAGGTGATACCTCATTGTAGTTTTGATTTGCATTTCTCTAATAATTAGTGATGTTGAGCAGCTTTTCATGTGCTTCTTGGCCATCTGTATATTTTCTTTTGAGAAACATCTATTTATGTCTTCTGCCCATTTTTGCATTGGGTTGTTTGTTTTTCTAATATTGAGCTGCATGAGCTGTTTATATATTTCAGAGATTACTCCTTTGTCCGTTGATTCGTTTGCAAATATTTTTTCCCATTCTGAGGGGTGTCTTTTAGTCTTGTTTATGGTTCCCTTTGCTGTGCAAAGGCTTTTAAGTTTAATTAGGTCCCATTTGTTTATTTTTGTTTTTATTTCCATTACTCTAACAGGTGGATCAAAAAAGATCTTGCTGTGATTTATGTCAAAGAGTGTTCTTCCTGTGTTTTCCTCTAAGAGGTTTGTAGTCTCCAGTCTTACATTTAGGCCTCTAATCCATTCTGAGTTTATTTTTGTATATGATGTTAGGGAGTGTTCTAATTTCATTCTTTTACATGTAGCCGTCCAGTTTGCCCAGCACCACGTATTGAAGAGACTGTCTTTTCTCCATTGTATATCCTGGCCTCCTTTGTCATAGATTAGTTGACCATAGGTGCGTGGGTTTACCTTTGGGCTTTCTATCCTGTTCCATTGATCTATATTTCTGTTTTTGTGCCAGTACCATATTGTCTTGATTACTGTAGCTTTGTAGTATAGTCTGAAGTCAGGGAGTCTGATTCCTCCAGCTCCATTTTTTTCCTCAAGACTGCATTGGTTATTCGGGGTGTTTTGTGTCTCCATACAAATTTTCAGATTTTTTGTTCTAGTTCTGTAAAAAATGCCATTGGTAATTTGATAGGGATTGCATTGAATCTGTAGATTGCTTTGGGTAGTATAGTCATTTTCACAATATTGATTCCTCCAATCTAAGAACATGGTATATCTCTCCATCTGTTTGTTTCATCTTTAATTTCTTTCATCAGTGTCTTATAGTTTTCTGCATACAGGTCTTTTGTTTCGCTAGGTAGGTTTATTCCTAGGTATTTTATTCTTTTTATTGCAATGGTGAATGGGAGTGTTTCCTTAATTTCTCTTTCAGATTTTTCATCATTAGTGTATAGGAATGCAAGAGATTTCTGTGCATTATTTTGTATCCTGCAACTTTACCAAATTCATTGATTAGCTCTAGTAGTTTTCTGGTGGCATCTCTAGGATTCTCTATGTATAGTATCATGTCATCTGCACACAGTGACAGTTTTACTTCTTGTTATCCAAATTGTATTCCTTTTATTTCTTTTTCTTCTCTGATTGCTGTGGCTAGGACTTCCAAAACTATGTTGAATAATAGTGGTGAGAGTGGACCTCCTTATCTTGTTCCTGATCTTAGAGGAAATCCTTTCAGTTTTTCAGCATTGAGAATGATGTTTGCTGTGGGTTTGTCGTGTATGGCCTTTATTATGTTGAGGTAGGTTCCCTCTATGGCCACTTTCTGGAGAGTTTTTATCAGAAATGGTGTTGAATTTTGTCAAAAGCTTTTTCTGCATCTATTGAGATGATCATATGGTTTTTCTTCTTCAATTTGTTAATATGGTTTATCACATTGATTGATTTGCGTATTTTGAAGAATCCTTGCATTCCTGGGGTAAATCCCACTTGATCGTGGTATGTGTTCCTTTTAATGTGTTGTTGAATTCTGTTTGCTAGTGTTTTGTTGAGGATTTTTGCATCTATATTCATCAGTGATACTGGTCTGTAATTTTCTTTCTTTGTAGTATCTTTGTCTGGTTTTGGTGTCAGGGTGATGGTGGCCTCATAGAATGAGTTTTGGAGTATCCCTTCTTCTGCAATATTTTGGAAGAGTTTGAGAGGGATGGGTGTTAGCTCTTGTTTAAATGTTTGATAGACTTCACCTGTGAAGCCATCTGGTCCTGGACTTTTGTTTGTTGGAAGATTTTTAATCACAGTTTCAATTTCAGTGCTTGTGATTGGTTTGTTCATATTTGCTATTTCTTCCTGGTTCAGTCTTGGAAGGTTATACCTTTCTAAGAATTTGTTCATTTCTTCCAGGTTGTCCATTTTATTGGCATAGAGTTCCTTGTAGTAGTCTCTTAGGATGCTTTGTATTTCTGTGATGTCTTTTGTAACTTCTCCTTTTTCATTTCTAAGTTTATTGATTTGAGTCCTCTTCCTCTGTTTCTTGAGGTGTCTGGCTAAAAGTTTATTAAATTTGTTTATCTTCTCAGAACACCACCTTTAAGTTTTATTGATCTTTGCTGTTGTTTTCTTTGTTTCTGTTTCATTTATTTCTGCTCTGATCTTTATGATTTCTTCTGCTAACTTCGGATTTTGTTTGTTCTTCTTTCTCTATTTCCTTTAGATGTAAGGTTAGATTGTTTATTTGACATTTTCCTTGTTTCTTGAGGTAGGCTGGTATAGCTATAAACTTCGCTCTTAGAACTGCTTTTGCTGCATCCCATAGGTTTTGGATCGTTGTATTTTCATTGTCATTTGTCTCTAGGTAGTTTTTGATTTTGTCTTTGATTTCTTCAGTGATCTCTTGGTTATTTAGTAATGTATTGTGTAGTCTCCATGTGTTTGTGTTTTTTATGTTTTTTCCCCTGTAATTGATTTCTAATCTCATAGCATTGTGGTCAGAAAAGATGCTTGATATGATTTCAGTTTTCTTAAATTTACTGAGGCTTGATTTGTGACCCAAAATGTGATCTATCCTGGAGAATGTTCCGTGCGCACTTGATAAGAAAGTGTAATCTGTTTTTGGACGGAATGTCCTATAAATATCAGTTGTATCTGGTCTGTTGTGTCATATAAAGCTTGTGTTTCCTTTCTTATTTTCTGTTTGGATGATCTGTCCATCGGTGTAAGTGAGGTGTTAAAGTCCCCCACTAATATTGTATTACTGTCGATTTCCTCTTTTAAAGCTGCTAGCAGTTGCCTTATGTATTGGAGGTGCTCCTATGTTGGGTGCATATATATTTATAATTGTTATATCTTTTTGGATTGATTCCTTGATCATTATGTAGTGTCCTTCCTTGTCTCTTGTAACGTTCTTTATTTTAAAGCCTATTTTATCTGATATGAGTATTGCTACTCCAGCTTTCTTGTGGTTTCCATTTGCATGGAATATCTTTTTCCATCCCCTCAGTTTCAGTCTGAATGTTTCCCTAGGTCTGAAGTGGGTCTCTTGTAGACAGCATATATATGGGTCTTGTTTCTGTATCCATTCAGCAAGCCTGTTTCTTTTGGTTGGAGCATTTAATCCATTCACATTTAAGGTAATTATCGATATGCATGTTCCTATGACCATTTTCTTAATTGTTTTGGGTTTGTTTTTGTAGGTCCTTTTCTTCTCTTGTGTTTCATGTCTAGAGAAGTTCCTTTAGCATTTGCTGTAGAGCTGGTTTGGTGCTGCTGAATTCTCTTAGCTTTTTCTTTTCTCTAAAGGTTTTGATTTCTCCATCAAATCTGAATGAGATCCTTGCCAGGTAGAGTAATCTTGCTTGTAGGTTCTTCCCTTTTATCACTTTAAGTATATCATGCCACTCCCTTCTGGCTTGTAGAGTTTCTGCTGAGAAGTCAGCTGTTTATCTCATGGGAATTCCCTTGTTTGTTATTTGTCCCTTGCTTCTTTCAATAATTTTTCTTTGTCTTTAATTTTTGCCAATTTGATTATTTATGTGTCTCGGCCTGTTTTTGCTTGGGTTTATCTTATATCGGACTCTCTGCACTTCCTGGACATGGGTGGCTATTTCCTTTCCCATGTTAGGGAAGTTTTTGACTATAATCTCTTCAGATATTTTCTTGGGTCCTTTCTCTCTCTCTTCTCCTTCTGGGACCCCTATAATGCAAATGTTGTTGCGTTTATTGTTGTCCCAGAGGTCTTTTAGCCTGTCTTCATTACTTTTCATCCTTTCTTTTTCTTCATTCTGTTGTGCAGCAGTGAATTCCACCATTCTGTCCTCCTGGTCACTTATCCGTTTTTCTGCCTCAGTTATTCTGCTATTGATTCCTTCTAGTGTATTTTTCATTTCACTTATTGTGTTGTTCATCTGTGTTTGTTTGTTCTTTAATTCTTCCAGATGTTTGTTAAACATTTCTCGCATCTTCTCGATATTTGCCTCCATTGTTTTTCCGAGGTCCTGGATCATCTTCGCTGTCATTATTCTGAATTCTTTTTCTGGAAGGTTGCCTATCTTCAATTCATTTAGTTGTTTTTCTGGGCTTTTATAGTGTTCTTTCATCTGGTACATAGTCCTGTGCCTTTTCATCTTGTCTGTCTTTCTGTGAATGTGGTTTTTGTTCCATAGGTGTAAGATTGTAGTTCTTCTTGCTTCTGCTGGCTGCCCTCTGGTGGGTGAGGCTATCTCTGTGTGTTTCTTAAGTTTACAATATACTGTCCTATTTGGGCCTGATCTTTTTATTTTATTTTTTTAACATCTTTATTGGAGTATAATTGCTTTATAATGTTGTGTTAGTTTCTGCTTTATAACAAAGTGAATCAGTTATACATATACATATGTTCCCATCTCTTCCTTCTTGCATCTCCCTCCCTCCCACCCTCCCTATCCCACCCCTTTAGGTGGTTACAAACCACCTAGCTGATCTCCCTGTGCCATGCGGCTGCTTCCCACTAGCTATCCACCCTACATTTTGTAGTGTGTATGTGTCCATGCCACTCTCTCACTTTGTCACAGCTTACCCTTCCCCCTCTCCATATCCTCAAGTCCATGCTGTCGTAGGTCTGTGTCTTTATTCCCGTCCTACCCCTAGGCTCTTCATGACATTTTTTTTTCCCTTAGATTCCATATATATGTGTTAGCATACGGTATTTGTTTTTCTCCTTCTGACTTATTTCACTCTGTATGACAGACTGCAGGTCCATCCACCTCACTACAAATAAGTCAATTTCGTTTCCTTTTATGGCTGAGTAATATTCCGTTGTATATATGTGCCACATCTTCTTTATCCATTCATCTGTTGATGGACACTTAGGTTGCTTCCATGTCCTGGCTATTGTAAATAGAGCTGTAATGAACATTTTGGTACATGACTCTTTTTGAATTATGGTTTTCTCAGGGTATATGCCCCGTAGTGGGATTGCTGGGTTGTATTGTAGTTCTATTTTTAGGTTTTTTTTTTTTTTTTTGCGTTACGCGGGCCTCTCACCATTGTGGCCTCTCTTGTTGCGGAGCACAGGCTCCGGGTGCGCAGGCCCAGCGGCCGTGGCCCACGGGCCCAGCCGTTCCGCCACATGTGGGACCCTCCCATACCGGGGCACGAACCTGTGTCCCCTGCATCGGCAGGCGGACTGTTGGCCACCAGGGAAGCCCTATTTTCAGTTTTTTAAGGAACCTCCATACTGTTCTCCATAGTGGCTGTATCAAATTACATTGCCACCAACAGTGCAAGAGTGTTCCCTTTTCTCCACACCCTCTCCAGC
Source organism: Lagenorhynchus albirostris (assembly GCF_949774975.1). Classification (NCBI taxonomy): domain Eukaryota; kingdom Metazoa; phylum Chordata; class Mammalia; order Artiodactyla; family Delphinidae; genus Lagenorhynchus; species Lagenorhynchus albirostris. The sequence continues at coordinate 134,640,150 of NC_083095.1, read as the reverse complement.
ATTTACTGTTTCTAGATTTTTGATGATGGCCATTCTGACCAGTGTGAGATGATAATCTCATTGTAGTTTTGATTTGCATTTCTCTAATGATTAATGATGTTGAGCATCCTTTCATGTGTTTGTTGGCAATCTGTATATCTTCTTTGGAGAAATGTCTATGTAGGTCTTCTGCCCATTTTTGGATTGGGTTGTTCATTTTTTTGTTATTGAGCTGCATGAGCTGCTTGTAAATTTTGGAGATTAATCCTTTGTCAGTTGCTTCATTTGCAAATATTTTCTCCCATTCTGAGAGTTGTCTTTTGGTCTTGTTTATGGTTTCCTTTGCTGTGTGAAAGCTTTGAAGTTTCATTAGGTCCCATTTGTTTATTTTTGTTTTTATTTCCATTTCTCTAGGAGGTGGGTCAAAAAGGATCTTGCTGTGATTTATGTCATAGAGTGTTCTGCCTATGTTTTCCTCTAAGCGTCTGATAGTGTCTGGCCTTACATTTAGGTCTTTAATCCATATTGAGTTTATTTTTGTGTATGGTGTTAGGGAGTCTTCTAATTTCATACTTTTACATATACCTGTCCATTTCTCCCAGCACCACTTATTGAAGAGGCTGTCTTTTCTCCATTGTATAATCTTGCCTCCTTTATCAAAGATAAGGTGACCATATGTGCGTGGGTTTATCTCTGTGCTTTCTATCCTGTTCCATTGATCTATATTTCTGTTTTTGTTGGGCCTGATCTTAACTTCATTTATGTTAGCTTTCGTTTTCATTTCATTTCATTTTGGAGGACTATTTTTATGTTTATGACCCTCATTCATCATTAGATAATAAATGTATACATTCTTTATAAACTTTTTTTTTCTTTTTAATGTTTTTTTTTTTTGGCTCTTTTTCGTTTATTGCCTGAAGGAGTTACTAGTCCAAGTTAAAAGCAGACCCCAAATGGTTACATTATACAAGCTGTGAGGTTTTTAAACTTGTGACAGGGGACAGAAGGAAAATTCTACTCATTGCAAGGAAATCCTCTCTTAAGCTTCAGCGAGCCAGAAGCACTTAAAACCCATGAACCTTGAGCTGATCGTCCTTACCCAGTCTAGTCTCTACGAGGAACTGGCATATATTTTTGATGTTCTTGTCCTGATCACCCCGTAGCTGAATTACTTCTCCATATTCTGAATGCTCAATTACAGTACCATTGCAAGCAAATTTCTTCTTAAACGCCTTCGCTAGTTTCTTTTTATCGTAATCATCAGTGATCCCTTGGACAGTAGTAAGGGTCTTCCTGCCGTTTTCCTGTTGAATTCTTATATGGATATAATCCTCAGTGCCAGCAGGAAGCAGATCATCACCCTTGCATCAGCAAAGGGGTAGATAGTGTGGAGCTTCTGGATAGTGGGCATACGATGCAATCCCTTTTCCTCGGTGGAAACGGCCTGTGGAAGGCGGCGGCTGGAGAAGGCGGGTTGTGGGGACAGAGTGTTGGGAAGCGAGGGGGCTCAAGGGGGAGGCTGCTGAGTCCTTGGTGGCGGCTCAGTGACTGGGCTATAGAGTATTTTTAAATCGTCTAAATAATACAGTATTAAGGATATTCTTAAAATTAAACTTGCTTATTTGTTTTTTAGGATAACTTTCCATTTGATCCTCCATTTGTTCGAGTGGTGTTACCTGTTCTCTCAGGAGGGTAAGTTTAAGTGATTGTTTTCTTTGATAGTCTACATCAGAATCATTTGGAGGGGTAGTTAAATGCTAGGATGCCTAGAGTGCTGGGCTTTACCTCAAGGTTTCTGATGCAGTAGGACTGGGGTAGGGCCTAAGAATTTGCATGTATTAGATGGTCTCAGGTGAAGCTGATGTTCTAGGCTGGGAACCATAATTTGAGAATCATTGGCATAAACCATTATGTTTACAGGTAGAGTTTTTAATGACCTCTATTTGTATATACTTCACCTTAAAAAATCGCAAGTTTTTCAAATGTAAGATGTGATTGAGGGTTTAGAGAAAGTTAGGATTAGAGTGATTCCCACATGCCTATGATCCTAGGAATAATACAGGAAATCTCATGAGCCTATGGAGCTGGTCATTGATCTTCTAAAGGTAGTTGTCTCAGTTTGGTAGGATCAAATGGTAATTGTCATCCATTTTTTAATTGAAGCTTATATTGCCTTTTGGTGATTAGAAGTCATATGAAGGATGGGGAAAAGATCAGAATTTGTACCTAGGTTAGTTGTGAAATGTTCTGTAGATCCTCAAAGTAAGAGCAGTTAAACTAATTTGAGAATTCTGATATGCTCAGCTAATCAATTCCACTTTGTGAGACATATTATGGTGATTAAAACCTAAAAATATCCAGTCCTCTGATCATCTCTATGGTTGATATAGTAATAGTTTCATTTAGATTAAAGCAATCTGGGTGGCTATAAATGATTGAGGAAAATATTTGGAAACTTCTTGTAAATTCAGGATAAATATATAAAAATATTTTTATCAGATCATTTTGAAATCTCATGTAAACTTGACATAGATTTTTCACATTCTGTTGTGAAAAATCCCAAGAATTTTAAGAATTTATGATCTTAGTAGTTTACCACCTTGTTGTAGAGAAAACACATGAAATTATGAATAATGCCATTTTCAGTTTAAAAATCTGTTATATATTGAACAGTTTCTCTTTGATTCCTTTTACCAAATGGGGTTATTTTCCCATAATTCAAGTGAATAACTGGAATAATAAGCTGGTGACTTATCCAGATAAATCTTCTAACTTCTAATAAAGTATTTTTCCATTATACGAAAAGCCAGCAATCGTAAAAGATTAAAAGTATTGAGTACTCAACTGATTGTCAAATGTTAAATATGGACTTAAGTTCTCTGAGGTTGAAGGAGAAGGAGATTGCTTCTGGCGATAGTGATCTGGGAAGACTTGGACAAGTAGATGGGATCTCAGCTAGGCCATGAAGTATTGGGTGGGGTTTGGTCAACTGACGGAGGTTGAAGGAAAATTGTCTATATAGGCGAAAAGTAAACACAGTCACTCATTTGGGAAAGAGCATGATGTATTCAGAGTGTACCAGATCAGTTTGAGCTATAACACAAGAGGGGTAGAATTCATATAGAAGAATTATAAGAAATTGTGTTGACAATATCTTATAATTATATAGGAGCATGGATTGGTGAGCAAACTATTTCCCATGGATATTGAATTTATCTTTCTGTAACTGGTTCAGGAACAGGGACATAACAGTAAAGAGAATGTTTTAGAACGATAAATATGGTGACAGTAGAAGAGACTACAGGACAAACTTATATTCACAAAACCTGGAAGAATGCAAGCCTTGTTAACTAGAGCTGAGGCCACTGTCTTAGGATGAAGTGATGAGAACCTAAATCGGTACAGTAGTAATGGGAATGGAAAGATGAATGAAAGGTGAGTGCTGATTTCAGGCAGAATCTAAGTGATTTTGAGGCAAAATCAAAAAAACAATCTACTATTAAGTAAAGAGGAAGAATTACTGGCTGACACGGGAAGAACTAAAGAACTAAAAAGTGTGAAGCCTGATAGAACAGAGCTTGCAATCTTAGAATAAGGCTAAAGCTTGAACACTGTGACTCTGGATAGATTATTAAGCAATTTTTGTTCCAGATATTTTATATCCCACATCTCCTAGCTACTCCCTTATTTGTTTCTTGTCATAGTCAAAAAAATTTTTTAAACATAACAGCTTTATTTTGATACAATTCACATATGATAAACTTACCTTTTAAAGTGTATAATTCAGTGGTTTAGTATACTGAGAGTTGTGCAACCTTTACCACTGATTTCCATCACCTTCCAAAAGAAACTCTGTACCCATTAGCAATCACTTCTCATTCCTCCCTCCTACACCCCACCCACCAGCAGCCACTAATCTCCTTTCTGTCTCTCTGGATTTGCCTGTTCTGGACATTTCATTTAAATGGAACCAAACAAATTACAGCCTTTCGTGACTGGCTTCTTTCACTTAACAAAATTGTGGGCTTCCTTGGTGGCGCAGTGGTTGAGAGTCTGCCTGCCAATGCAGGGGACATGAGTTCAAGCCCTGGTCCAGGAAGATCCCACATGCTGTGGAGCAACTAAGCCCGTGTGCCGTAACTACTGAGCCTGCGTGCCACAACTACTGAAGCCCATGTGCCTAGAGCCCATGCTCCGCAACAAGAGCAGCCACCGCAGTGAGAAGCCCTGCGCACCGCATGAAGTGTAGCCCCTGCTCGCTGCAACTAGAGAAAGCCTGTGTGCAGCAATAAAGGCCCAACACAGCCAAAAATAAATAAATAAAATAAATTTATATTAAAAAAAATTTGTCAAGGTCCATCCACGTTGCAGGATGTATCAATACTTCATTCCATTTTATTTATGCATGGACATTTATTTTTTCCACCCTTGGGCTATCATGAATAATGCTGTGAATATTCATGTACACGCTTCTGTGTGCATATGTTCATTTCTCTTTCGCATATACCTATGTGAGGAGGCACTAGGTCCTTTGGTAACTAACTTTTTGATGAAGTACCAGACTGCAAAGTGGCTGTACCATTTACATTCCCACAAGCAATGTGTATATAACCACACTCTTCACTTCCTGTTCACTTTTCAGCCCCATGTAGTCTGGCATTGGCTGTTAGTGTTCCTAACAAACTGGTATAGCTGATAGGGACTTTGGTATTGGACAGAAGTCCCTTTTCAGGCTCTGTCATATCTGATTATCAGATTTCTCAGCAACACTGAAACATTTTTCCCTTGGCTTCTGACTGCCTCTTCTCAGTCTCTTTTGCTGGAAACTCCTTGTTCACTTAACTTCTACCTGTTGGAGTTCTTCAGAATTTAGTACTGGGTCCTTTTTTCTTTTCCCTTCATTCCTTTGCCTTTTTTTTTTTTTTTTTTTTTTTTTGCGGTACACGGGCCTCTCACTGTTGTGGCCTCTCCCGTTGTGGAGCACAGGCACTGGATGCGCAGGCTCAGCGGCCATGGCTCACGGGCCCAGCTGCTCCACAGCATGTGGGATCTTCCCGGACCGGGGCATAAACCTGTGTCCCCTGCATCGGCAGGCGGACTCTCAACCACTGCGCCACCAGGGAAGCCCTCCTTTGCCTTTTTTTAAAAATTAAAATTTTAATTGAGTTAATTGTGTATTTGCACACAGTTGTAAGAAATAATAGAAATACCTTGTACCCTTTGCCTATTTTCCCCAGTGGTACCATTTCTGCAAAGCTGTAGTATAATATTACGAGGAGGCAGTGATACAGTATGAGACAGTGATACAGAGATAGTGATACGATAAGTAGAGATTATTCAGATTTTCCTAGTTTTACTTATAACTCGTGTGTGTATGTGTGTATTAAGTTCTATATTGAGTAGGTTTGTGTATCCACCACCACAGTCAAGGTACTGAACAGTTCCAACACCATGAGGATCCTTCTTGAGGCCCCTTTAAACCATACCCATTTTACTGTAATGCCCCCTCTTCCCTTAATTCCTGGCAACCACTAATCTGTCCTGCATTCTTAGTATTTTGTCATTTCAAAAACAATTTACATAAATGGAATCATACATTTTTGGATTGCAAACTTTAGGGATTAGCTTTTTTTTTAACTCATAATTAGAGAGTCATCTAAGCATCTGACTACTTTGTTCCTTTTTATTGCTGAGTAGTATTCCACGGTGCACCATGTACCACAGTCTGGTTAACCAGTAATCTGCTTTAGGACTTCTAGACTGATCTCAGTGTTTGGGTATTACAAGTAAAGCTGCTATGAATACTTGTGTACAGGTGTTTTTTGTGAATGTATTGTCCTTTTTCTGGGATACAAGTCCAGGAATGCAATTGCTGGGTCATATGGTCATTGCATATAGAGTTTTTAAAGAAACTACCAAACTGTTTTCCAGAGTTGCTTTACCATTTTACATTCTTACCAAGAATGTGTGAGTGACACACTTTCTCCACATCCTTGCCAGCATTTGGTGATGTCACTTGTTTTTATTATAGGCATTCTGTTAGGTGTGTAGTGATGTCTCATTGTGGTTTTAACTTGCTTTCCCTAATATTCCCCAGTGTTGAATATCTTTCATGTACTTATTTGACAGCTTTATATACTCTTCCAAGAGATATCTGTTCATGTCTTTTGCCAGTTTTCTAATTGGATTGTATTTCGTTGAATTTTGAAAGTTTTAAAAATATATTCTACATAATAGTCCTTTGCTGGATATGTGTTTTTTTTTTTTTTTTTTTTTTTGCGGTACATGGGCCTCTCACTGTTGTGGCCTCTCCCGTTGCGGAGCACAGGCTCCGGATGTGCAGGCTCAGCGGCCATGGCTCACGGGCCTAGCTGCTCCGCGGCATGTGGGATCTTCCCGGACCGGGGCACAAACCCATGTCGCTTGCATTGGCAGGCGGACTCTCAACCACTGCGCCACCCGGGAAACCCTGGATATGTGGTTTTTTAATTTCTTCTAGTATGTAGCTTCATTTCATCTTCTTAACAGAATCTTTTGTAGAACAAAATATTTTAGTTTTGATGAAGTCAAATTTATAGATGTTTCTCCTTATATAGATATGCTTTTGGTGTCAAATCTAAAAACTCTTTGCCTAGTCCTAGATCCCAAAGATTTTCTCCTACCTTTTTTTCCTCAAGGTTTTACAGTTTACAGATAAGTCTGTGAATCATCTGAATTAAATTTTGCATAAGGTATGAGGTGTAGGTCATAGATTTTTGCCTAATGTCCAGTTGCTCTAGCATGATTCGTTGAAAAAGCTCCCATGGCTTTTGAAATATTTCTATGTGCCAGTGACTCCCAGGTTCGTATCTCACATCCCTATGTCTTTTCTGCTTCCAATATCCTTCTGCCTTCTTGACACCTCAACTTGAATGTCTCTTATACAGGCATCTCAAACTCTTCAGGACAAAAACTTGAACCCATCTTCTTTTCAGTTTCCCTTCCCCAGTCTTGCTTATCTTAATTAATGAACCTAGGAGTCATTCTTTACATCACCTTTTCCTCATTTTCCTTTGATTCTCCCTTTTAAAGAGTTCTCAGATCCAATTACTTGTCTCCATTTTTGTTGCTACCACCATCAGTTCCCAGTTGGATCACTTCAGAGGATTCCTGATCAGACTCCTGCTTCTATTCCCTCATTCATAAAGCTTCTCTAGAGTGAGCTTTTACAAATTTGTTCTGATTATGTTGCTCCCCTGCTTAAGCTCTTCGCATGTCTTCCCACTGCTCCTACAGGTTGATGTCCTTACCATATTCTGCACGCCCTCTGTGATCTTGCCCTTGCTTTCCTCTTCAGTCATCTTGTTGCTACACTTTTCCTCTCTGAGCTAATGCCCCACTAGTTGTCTTTCAGCCCCTAGTGCCGAGCAGACTCTTTCCTCATGACTTCCATATACATTTCCTCTGCCTGGAATGTTATTCCCACCCACACTTCAATTCCTGCAGGTCTCAGCCTGTGTGTCACTTTTAGATATGCTGTTCCTGACCAGCAAATTTAAAATAAGCCTCCTGGTTTTTCCTACTCACAGAACTCTGGGTCTCCATCCCCCACTTTATTTGTTTAACATCTGTTATCTTTACTGGATTGTAAACATCATGAAGGCAGGGTCATGTCAGTTTTCTTCATTGTATGCTCTGTGTCTGGTTCAGTGCTTTAGCATCCATACTATATATGCAGTAGATATTTTTGAATGAATGAATGAGATAGGAAAATACAGTAAGTTAGCAAGATGTAGGCAATTTAGGGTAATATACAATTCCCAGTCCACTGGTATTTTTATGAGCTATATTATTGAGCCATCGAAACTTGACCATCTTTCTTGCTTAGTCCAGGGTGTAGTGTAGTGAGAATCAGAAAGATTATTTGATGATAATACAATATATTGTGAGAGAGCTGTTTGTAGGCAACTGAAGATGCTTTATTGGTTGATATAGTAAGAAGTATTCTTTGTGCCCCAGTCATCCACAAAGAAAATACTTCTACTTCTAGATGACCATGGGTTGTTTCTGTCTGTATTGAGAGAACATTATCTTAAGAAACTGGTTTTAAATGTCAGCATTTTCTTTATCCCTCTCTTAGGGCTCTGTTCTTAGAATCCATTGCCCCTTTCCTTACCTCGAAAGGGGAGGATTATGATTGTTCTGTGTGGGCTGATAAGCCTGTCTTTTTTTTTAATGTCATTATCAAGAATTTGACTATAATATAAAAATTTTATTTCTCATCTCTGTTTTTTGGATCATGTCATATGATTTAAGAATCATGTTGTGTGATTAATGTTACTTGTTGTCCCCTTAAGTACTGATTAATGGAATCTGTTGTCCCCTCAAAGCAATTAAGTGATCATCATAGACTGTGGGTGGGGAGGTTAGCTGGCAAACATTCTTGCAGGAACCTTCTAGTAAAACAAAAATTCTATAAATTGAATGCCTGAAGAGGCTGAGCTTAGGATACTGTTTGCTATACAACTTTGGCAATTGAAAATTTTTTTAAGTTGAAAATATTACTATGCCCATGTATATGGCATTTTATCTTTAGATGACTCTTAGATTATTATTATTTTTTTAGTGTTCTTGGATTGTCTCAATATTCAGCAGCAACTCTTTGGAGGCAAAGAGCAATAAGCGCTTGGAATACATATTGATAAAATGATACAGTACAGAAGTAGAGTTGATAAAATGATACAGTACAAAAGTAGAATTGGCTACTTTTTTTAGGTGTAAATGCTGCTGACAGTATATATTAAGGAAAAGCTTAGTAAGTGTATATTAAGGAAAAGTTTAATATGCATTAATATATACTTAGCTCACTTTTTGCATAGGTACTAGAACTACTTCTGTCTTGTGTTAGACATCCAACAAACATTTTTATAGCTATTATGTGCTTGTAGAAAATGTACTTTCTTTTGATCTACAAGTATGAAAACTTCCCTTCTTCCCTCCTGACAAGACTCTCCACCCCAAAATGAAGAGTGGGGTGCTAAAAGGGAAGGTGGTCGTTAGATAATTCGTGACTCAGTGTCATCTACAAATCTCCTTTTGCTAAAATGTTTCTCTTTAGCATTTCTGAAGTGTAAGGACCAATGAGTGTAACGAGTGTTAACTCATTAACAGATTACTAGACTTTGAGCAGTTCTGGAGGAGCCAAAATCCAAATGAGAACTTGGATCTTGTAATTCTGTTAAATCAGCAAGTGCTTATTTAAAGCTGACTATATACAAGATGCACTTTGAGCCCAGTGGGAGATTCAAAGAATTGGAGACAGATTTCTGAGTTTCAGGAACATAAGAGAATATACAAAGTTTAAAATCCCATGATTCTCCTCCCTAATTTAATTTTTTGGAGTGTTTTTCTTTCCTTCGTATTAAACTTTTACTTTGAAAGTTCCCAGAAGTTGGGACAAGCAAGTAAGAGAGACAGTTGCCTAAATTCTTCAGGATGGGGGTAGTTACTGACTACTTTATGATAGTGAATAATTTCACTGTAACTGTTTTTACTAATGGTCTACAGTAGAAGTTTTTAGATTGCTTACTTATGTGTAATTTGGTTTAGTCAACACAGGGATGCATTTGGTTAGCCAGAATGCAAAATTTGCTGGCTAGAATGGTCTTGGAAAGTTTTATGGGGCAGGGGGGAATATGGCATTTGGAAGAGTAGGCAGCAGTGGGAATCTCAGGCAAGGAAGGGAAAGGCATGGGCAAAGTCCCAGAGGACAAAAAAAATTTGTGGTAGACTCACTTTTCACCTAGACCTGATCAGTGGTCTTACCTTATGTATTTTCAAGATTACCACAGTTTTTCTTCTGTAATTACCATTCCTTTGATTTTATTTTTAAGCATGATATTTAATGATTTTTTTTAAAGATTCGAGCTCTTTTTTTAAAGAATAAATTTAGTTATTTTTATTTATTTATTTTTGGCTGCATCGGGTCTTCGTTGCTGCGTGCGGGCTTTCTCTAGTTGTGGCGAGCGGGGGCTACTCTTTGTTGCGGTGCACAGGCTTCTCATTGCAGTAGCTTCTCTTGTTGCGGAGCATGGGCTTCAGTAGTTGTGGCACATGGGCTCAGTAGTTGTGGCTCGCAGGCTCCAGAGCACAGACTCAATAGTTGTGGCACACGGGCTTAGTTGCTCTGCGGCATGTGGGATCTTCCCAGACCTAGGGCTCGAACCCATGTCCCCTGCATTAGCAGGCGGATTCTTAACCACTGCACCACCAGGGAAGTCCTAATGTGTTTTAAAGTTTAACATTAAAGGAGGAATTACTTTGTTTGAGAAAGTGTTAAAAGGCTGAAGAATCTTGATCTAAATAATGATTTCCTAACAGAGATCTGGGAAATCCCCAGTAACTGTCGTTGGTTCAGAGAACAGTCCTCAGGACTGGGAAGAGAAATAGGGGAGTCCCAGAGAGGGGCTCCATGGTCAGAACCATTTGATCCTCAAAACAGAATGAAAAAAAATTTTAAGTATAAATATAAATGCAGATGTTCATTATTATAGATAGGGTAAAGTCACTCCTATCAGAGGAAAAACTTTTGGCTGTGTAACATGATGGTGGAGAAATCTTTGGTTGAGTAGAACAGTTGAAGGCCATATAAGGAAATTTTTCTCCCCCATTTTCTCCCCCATTCTCTGGAATATTTAGGGCTAAGTTCTTAGTTTCTGATACCTTAAAAGTCTTCTGTTATTAAGAACTACTATTTAAAAAAAAAAGACATTTAGATGATGACATCAGAATTTTAGAATTACCCATAGTCCTGTAACTCTTAACAACTATTTTCATTTTTGCATGTTATCTTCTAATCTTTACTTGTATGCATACTTTCTTAGTAATGGTACTTTAAAAATTGATGAAGAAGGAATACCAAGATCTAGAGAATTTTGTATGATTCCGTTTTCTTTTTAAGGTATGTGTTGGGTGGTGGAGCATTATGCATGGAACTACTCACAAAACAGGTGACTATTTTCTTATGGTACTCGTGTTTTTCAAACATAGAGTGTTTTAACTATGTAAATTAGATTCTAAGTGGACAAAGCTCTTTGTAATAGTACCTACCTTAACATAATTTTTGTTTTTTGCTAAAAGCACCTACTTTTAATAATGAAAGCTTTTTAAACCAGTAAAATGACATTGTACTTGCTGCTTAATCTATGCTAGGATGGGCAATAAGAGTGATGTATATTTAAAGTTGTAATTTGCTCATTTTTAGCACTTCGAATGTTGGTTTGCTTTGCTTCGTTTTTTGTGAGATTTTGGAAATGGTCCAACTTTACTTTTACTCTTTGACCACAAACTTCTTAACATTAATTTGCTGTTATTGAGTCATTATATGCCATTTTCTTAAGCTTTCCTAACTGGGAATCAAGAATACCACTGTGTTTTAAAAAAGTGTTTTCTTCTTTCTGTAGGGCTGGAGCAGTGCCTATTCAATAGAATCGGTCATCATGCAAATCAATGCCACCTTAGTCAAAGGCAAAGCCAGGGTGCAGTTTGGCGCAAATAAGGTACTTTTATTAAGAATGTCACATAAACTATAAGATATATTTCCTGTTATCTTATGAGGAGGCTTCTTTCTATTCTCTTAGTTTTTGTTATTTCTACTATAGTTAAATATGTCTATAATTTGAAATTTATTCTTGGTTTATATATACTAATAAGTAAAAAAATTATATGTAGTTGTAAGTTTCCAAAAATTGAGATCATGTTGTAATAGTTAATTCCCAGTGAGCATATACGTGCTAGGCTGTAATCTAAACTTTTTATTTGTATTAACTTTCAGTCCTCTTAATAACCTAAAAGTAGGTACTGTTATTGTCCTCATTTTGTAGATGAGGAAACTGAAGCACACAGAAGTTAGTAACTCGTCTAAGGTCACAGGTGGCAGAGTGAGGATTGGAACCAGACTTTCTGGCCGTTAGTCTCTGCTCTTAACCGCTGAGTTCTTTTCTTTATTCACTTACTATATCAGAAATATCTTTTCATGTCCAATTGTAGTTATCTATAAACACTTAAGTGGACACTTAAGGATGTACTCTGAAGTTAGTATGTTTTGGAAAAATATGTGATGGAAATCATCCTGACCTGACATTTAAAAAAATCTGGATGTTCCTAAAGTTTCTTGTGAATTTTGTATTAAATGCCTATCCAAATAGTACTAAATCTAAATAGGTATTTATAACTGTATTGCACATCAAATCGTGAACCCACTAGAATCTTAACTCACAGGGGAAGCAAAAAATTGAAAAGGCTGTTTTACACAATTATATACTTGGGATAATATTATAAAATAACTTACTTTTAGCTTTTTAAACAGCTATTTCTTTGCATTAGAACAAAGTACCATTTTGTATAAAATCTAGAAGTTAATTGAAAAGTAGTGAATTGCTTATAACTACATTTAACTAGTGTTTCTTAACAGTGTATGTATTTTAGGTATTTTAAATGTGGCAATAGAATGATGTATTAGAACATCAAAACTTTGTTTTTCTAAATGACAATTTATGCTCACTATACAATACAAATAGAAATAAATACAAACTAAAAAAGTCATCTGTAATTTGAGTGTCTAGAAATACTATTAGCATTTTGGTGTACTTCCAGTCTTTTAAATTTTCTTCCTGGCATTTATTTATATGTAGAACTTGATGTTAAATTTCATCATTTTTTTTTTTAATTAGCATGTTTTTCCCATTAAGAGAAAATACAAAAAGCTTAGAACAGTGATTTTTTTTTGAGTAATTGAAAGACCATTTTTACCAATAACTCACACTGTAAACTTACCTCTCTGGGCATCTGTATCTTTACCTGAAATAAAATTGATCTGGATATTTTAAGTTTCTTCCAGTTTTAACATTCTGTAATAACAATACGCTATCTTTGTTCAGTGCTGTAATTCCCTTGGAATCAATCAATTTCAATATAATTGCCTTAAACCTTTACATTTTCATAATTGTAGTTTTGTTAGCAAGTAAATATAACCATTTTATATAGAGTGCCAAGTTAGGCAGCTAAATATGTTTGCATATTAGAGTATGTCTTAGAAGGTGAATTTTTTTAATTGTCAAGGTGAAACCTTACCCTTCTATTTTTTTTTCTTATTAAGAAATATTTGTCAGTTAAGAATGTAGAAACTTTGCATGATGTAATATGAGTTTTACCTTCCCTTCTACTCAGCAGGGAATAGTCTGAATGTTAACTTTAAAAATACTACTATCAAAAAAGTAAGGTGCTAAATGGTGTTAAAAATACGCTACCATTTGTGTAAGAGGGATAGACAAGGACATATTATAGATGTGCTTTTATAAGCAGAGAATATCTCTGGAAGGATATTCAAGAAAATGCTAATAACGATTATTTCTGACAAGGGAGTGTTGAAATATTGAGGGGGCAGGTTAGAATTGGGAGGGAGACTTTACTGTAAATCATTTGTGCTATTTGAATTTCTTTTTGCCATACAACTATTCAGAATTATTTAAAATATAAAAAAATACTGTCAGCTATTGGTTCAAAATAAATGAGTTTGTACCCTAAAAAACTTATTAAAATGAGATAATATACGTAAGTACTGAAAAACAGAAAAAGTTGCCCATCCACACACATGAAATTTGGAGATAGGGTCAGATGGATAGAGCTGAGGATCTGCAGCTATGCCTGGGACAGAAGGATCTTGGCAAAGCTGGTTTTCTTATTCAGTTAACATGGAATAGAATATAGACTGTAACATTAACTCTAGGCTATAGTAGTGAGAAAGCCTTCTAAAGTAGAGGTCTGATCATATGACTTTTAGCAGGAATTGGGGGTTTAGATAGGCAAGACAGTGCCTTCTAAGAAGCTTCTGTTCACTGTTTGGAGGGTAATGGTAGTTGAGCTAAATAGTGAAGTCCTAGAGCACACAGCCCTAACTAGCTATTTCTATCATCAGGAAAGGCATCTGTCTTCTCTACAGCCCATAGACCTCCAATTATTTACCTATAGGATCCCCTAGTCAGTGATCACATTCAGATGAGAGAACTGATTTTTTTTTTTTTTCCCTGGGGGAAGTTGTTACCTATACTAAGCACTCCAGTCTTCTATTATAAATGAGCGAGACTGGGGAGCCGAATCTGGGAACCTTGAATAATCCCGAGATTCTCCAAGGGGACTAAAGTGGTTTCATGTTAGTTGTATCCACAGTTCTCATCAGCAGCAGATACAATCTTCAGAGGAAAGCATTTCTAATTTAAGCCTGTAAGATTCTCAAAGATTAAGATCAAGCAAATACGAATTCAGTGAAAGATGACAAGCACATAAGTAGACAACCTAACATACATGAGAACTGGCAGAAACAATGAATAAGAGATACATATTCCCAAAGACTTGAGGTTTTGGAATTAGCAGATACTAGAATTTTGAGAAAATGAATAATTATATGTAAAATCTAGTGTAAAGAAAAAAGAATCATAAAATTGAGCAAATGATAAGACCAGGAATGATGAGACAGATCTGAAAAAGAATGAAATAGAATTTATAGAAATGAAAAATGTTGAAATGAGAAACAATAGATTAGACATCAGAAGAGAGAATTAATTGATTAGAAGAAATAACTCAGAATGTTGCACAGAGAGACCTGGGGATAGACAGTACAGCAGAAGTTAAGAGGTAGAGATCAGAATGAGGTCTAAAACATGTCTTATTCGAATCCCAGGAGGAGATAATAAAATTATATTAAAGAGAGAAATAGAAACCAGAAAGTGAAGTTGTAGAAGCAGGCCCAAATAAATAAGTCATAACAAATAAAAATGGACTAAAGTTACCAGTTAGTTCAAATTAAAAAGTGGTCTTGGGCTTCCCTGGTGGCGCAGTGGTTGAGAGTCCGCCTGCCGATGCAGGGGACACGGGTTCGTGCCCCGGTCTGGGAAGATCCCACATGCTGCGGAGCGACTAGGCCTGTGAGTCATGGCTGCTGAGCCTGCGCGTCCGGAGCCTGTGCTCTGCAGCGGGAGAGGCCACAACAGTGAGAGGCCTGCGTACCGCAAAAAAAAAAAAAAAAAGAAAAAAAGAAAAAAAAAAGTGGTCTCTAAGAAGTGTATTTGTTTATTTATTTTTATTAAAAAATTTTTTTGAAGTATAGGTGATTTACAATGTTGTGTTAATTTCTTTTGTGTTAATTTTTTCCTGTACAGCAAAGTGACTCATTTATACATATGTAAATATATTATTTTTTATATTCTTCTACATTATGGTTTGTCACAAGAAGTATATTTAAAATGTAAGGATACAAAGAGATTGAAAAAAAAATTTTTTTTAAAGAAGAACGATAAAGATAGGCCAGTATAGGCATACCTTGGAGCTATTATGGGTTCAGTGCCAGACTACTACTTCGATAAAGCCAGTATCACAATAAAGCAAGTCACATGAACTTTTTGGTTTCCAAGTGCTTACAAAATTTACACTATACTGCAGTCTATTAAGTGTGCAATAGCCTTATGTCTAAAAACCAATGTACATGCCATAATTAAAAAAAACTTTACTGCTAAAAAATGCTAACATTTACAACATCATCTGAGTATTCAGTGAGTTGTAGTAGTAACACCAGAGATCACTGATCGCAGATCACTGTAACAGATAGAGCAATGAAAAAGTTTGTGTCACATTTTGGTAATTCAAAATATTTCAGACACACAAAATGAGCCAGTGCTGCTGGGAAAAATGGAGCCTATAGACCTGCTCGACGCAGGGTTGCCAGAAACTTCAAATTGTAAAAAAGGCAATATCTGCTAGGTGCAGTAAAGTGAAGTGCAATAAAATGAGGTTTGCCTGTATACACTAACAAAAAGATGATGTAGCTGCAGTATCAAACAATTTGATTTTGGAACAGAAAGCATTAGCAGCTACTTAATGATGAAAGTCTCATTTAACCAGGAGGATATAATTTTTTACTTTGTCATGCTACCTATCATTTGTTGAGAGGAAAAAGCAGGGGACAGTGACTGACAACAATAGGCTGTACATTAATTTTCTTGTATAACCTTAAGGATATACAAGGAAACTAATAACAGTATTTAATTTGGATAGAAGAAGGGAGGTGGATAGGGGAGGAACTGGGTGGTTTCAGGACAGGTAGGAAGGAGAGTTGTTACTTAGAATATGTTTATACATTTATTCTTATGCTGTGTGAATTTATTTAAAAATTCTGTGACATAATATAATAGGTGTGTACCACTATGGAGAATGCTTATGATGTATTAACTGGAAGTTAAGATGTAGGCCAGTTGTACTCATGGGGATAAAATTAATGCTAAACTTGGCCCCTTAAAAGAGGTTCTGATCTAGAAGTTAACAAAAGAAGACTCCTTTAGTAATGGCTTGATGCCACTTGGACATTCTTTAGATTTTTAACTCAAAATGTCATTCATATGTGTAGTCCTTAAAGCCTAATGTTTCCTTACCTGAAGGTAATATTTTGTAGTTCTTTTTTTTTTTTTTGATGGAAGTTATGAGGAAGAGTTTTTCTACTTGCATCCAAATAGCATCCTTTAACTTTATTCATAAAGCCTTGTACTTGTGCAGTGGTAGGAGGACTTATAAAAATGAACTGTGAATTTTGTAGATCTTTCCTAGAGAACAGTTATGGTTTTGTTGTCCCTCTAAAATGGTAGAGAATAATGAAATTGAGAAATTTATTTTGGAAATGGAAATATAACTTAGTTTCCTGTGTTCTTTTAAGTACAGCAGTGATGCATCCATAAATTATTTGTAATGATTTTCATCTACTTATAGTTTTGATATAAAATGTATAATTCTCTTTCAGAATCAATATAATCTAGCAAGAGCCCAACAATCCTATAATTCCATTGTACAGATACATGAGAAAAATGGTATGTTTAGTTAAATAAGTATTTATTGCCATTTATGAAATTTTACATAATGTACTGTTGATATTTATCGTTTTATTCTTCTGTTTTTGCTTTAATTTCTTACAAAGTACAGCCACTACAGTGAAAAACTTTAACCTGAGGATACATAGTGTTTCATTCAAAATCTTTGTATCCTAAATACTTGGCCTGCGAACCTCTGAGTCAGAGTCAAGATTTTTGAGTAGATTGAGGAATGGATCACTTTACTCACTTGAAATGTATGGTATTAGGATAGGAATTGAGTTAAAGGCAACTCTAAAGGTGGAGTTCTTGCTGTTAATACTGAGTAAATGCAGTCAGGATCATGAACCAGTTTCTGAAACATCTTCAGACTACTTAATGCTTTTTGACAATTGTACACATTTATTTATTCAAGTAAAAAAGTACTGATTTCAGTTTATACTTAAGAATATTTGAGTTGTAAATTTTAAAAAAATATTAAAATATCTTTCAAAACTTTATTGGCCTTTTAAAATTTTGCTTATTTTCACAATGCATGTTTGGAGCTTTTGTCTCTAATAGTGAGGCAATAAACAAGTAGACCTGGAATCAGAAGACCTATTATCAAGTGGCATTTGTGTCACCCATTAGCTAATGGGTAATTAGTCCCATTACCGCTCAGCCTCAGTTTCCTCATCTCTAAAATTGGCATGATGTCTGTCTTGCCGAACATGAGGAAAAAGCGAGTAGTGTGTACGCACAGCATTTTATAACCAAGTGCTGATATTCGTGGTAGCTGGGGTAGTGAAACTGATGCTTTTTTGTGCAGAGTAAGTAAATTGATAGTAAGTAGTTTTCTTCAAGAGTATTTACAGTAAAGTGTTCTTTACTTTGCTAGAATGTGGTAGTTTGTGACTTAGGATTTGTGTTTTGTGTGTGCTCACTTTTATTTTAATGACAGAGCAAACTTGCCACTTTTGCAGTGACTGCTTACTTCTGAAAGAGTAGTATTCAGAACAATTTTCAAGCTTCTGAAGAGGGAAATGATAAAAAACTTGAGGACAAAGCTGGGTTTTCATAATAATAATCTCCAGGACCCTAAATTAACAGACCCAAAGACTCCTGTATGCTACTTCATTAACCACGTGGATGCTTCACAAATCTTGGTATATTCATACTGTTCCAATGGCAATTTCGTACCAAGCAGTACTTAATCTCATTTGCCTTTTTAGAGAGAGCTTATATTTTTGTTGAGCTTAGAAACATATTTTTTTCTTATGTCTTATTTTTTGTTAAATTAGATGTTGTAGTCAGCATTCAAAAATGTTTATGGAAACTGTATTTGAGAAAGTGTGGGTGTGTGTATAATTAGCTATGGTGAAAGAGCAATAGATTCAGATTCAGGAGATGGCTTCTAGTATCTTCTGCTAAATCTGATCTTGGGCTTACTTAATCAGTGCACCTGCTGAGATGGCACCCTCACTGGTAAAATGACATCACTGCCTGATGACAGTCCAAGTTCCTCTTATTCTAAAATACCAGGATTTTGTTTGGGGGATAGCTGTTTTCAGTGTGGTTTCCTTTCAAATACCAAATTGAAATGAAATATAAAACCTAGCTTGTTGCCTAATATTTCCACACTGTTCTCTTTTGGTAGAAATGCCATTAATATAGAGATCTTATATTGAAAACTCAAGTACAGTTTATTCATAGAAAATAACTTTATATTGTGAACATAAATATCAAAATGCTATGTTACCAACCTAAGTGTAAGTTTAATTTTTACAGTAGTTTACAGAGGAAAATTATGGGTAGAGAAAGTATCTAACCTTGGTAAAATGCCATTGCTCTTAGTTGGTTTAAGAATTAAAATATTTTAACTGTTTTTTTCCCCATTCTTTTTCAGGCTGGTACACCCCTCCAAAGGAAGATGGCTAAATGTGTTGACTTTTGTATGTTTGGACCAATGTTGCTTTAAAGAAAATCTTTCCAACATGCAGACACAAGCTTTGAGTGCCCCTATAACAGCAGTACCGAAGATGTTAGCTAATAGATATTTTAGTGGATAATCTGTCAACTGATCCAGTATAAGTTACAGCCTTTCCATTTTTCTCATTTTAGGTATCTTGGACTGAGCAGTGGGGCCTTTACTATATTTTTCCTGATAAATACACATACTGGCCACTCCTTATCTCTTTCCTTGAAAGGTGAAATGTGTTAAGCAGACAAGTCAGCATCAGGTTACTGAAGTTGCAACTTGAGGGCAACTTTCCCATTTTGAGCTCATGTGTTATGAGGATTTGCAATATATTGTTCCATTTAAAGCCAATAAAAGTTTAATTGATGTTTAATATTGGTTTAGAAAATTTAAGATGTTCTAAATCACAGTAGCTTTTTCAGGTTAAAACCATTTTATGATATTGCCAAAATAATGACAGGAAACATACTTATTAAACTGTTAAGATTTTTTTTTTTTATGGCTATGAAGATCTGAATTGTTTTTCCAAGATTTGCTCTTTAGTAAGTTGTACTTTTTAGGCAAAGCAAAGCAAGGCTGTGCCAATTCAGGCTTGTAAGTAGTCATTTCCACTGGGGCATCAGAGTCTTGCTGGGCTGAATCTGCTTCTTGTTGGTTCAATATTTACTATGAAGAAGAGCTTGAAGTATAGAGCTTGAAGTTATTTTAAATACTAAGTCATTTTACGTTTCCATTTTATTAACGGGATGTTGCAATCAGTTGTAAACTAATAAACTTATAAAGTGATTGGCACAAAGACTCTTTGAACAAAAACTGCACAGTTAAGTACAAAAAGTATCTAATTTGGAGACCTAAAGTTTTTGCTATAGTCATAACAATGGCTTTTACATTGAAAGACTAATAGGAACTCTACATATATTAATTCTTTTATAAAACCTGACTTAAATCAGTGTACTCTCCATTTTATTGCCTTACCAGAATCAGTCCTGTTGGGTTGGTAGTAGATTTTTTTATATACCCAAATTTGATTTAAAAGTAAACTCTAGTTATTAAGCACTTTTAAAAAGAAATCCAGAAGCACATTTTTTCTGCACAAACCAATTACAAAGTTCAAAAGTGTTTCTTATGCTTTGAGACTCAGTTTTTAACTTTGTAAACCACATCTGAGAGACTTGGCACTTCTGCATTATTGTGTTTAATTTCCTTTTTTTTTTTTTCTATTTTGGTTAAGAAGACGGTAGAAAAAGATTTTCTGGCATTCTTGTTCACTTGGTTACATTTGTATAACGTTATGATCGCCAGTTGCTCAGATAAGTGACAAGGAAGAATTCTTTAAAGCATTAAAGTTCCTTAAACCTAAGGCTAAATCTTGAATACATTATTGAATTCTTTAATATCCTGATGGCTAGCAGATTGACAGCTGCACATTCGGCATGCTTTGTTTGTTTTTTTTTGGTTTTTGGTTTTTTTGGGACTTTATTTTTCATTGCAGATTTATTTGGCAATGTACAGTAAATTTTGTAAACTTGCATCAAGTTTATGAATAAAGAACCATTTAAAAAATAACTTTGTCACTTTTCCCTCATAAAAGATAGTCTTTGCTTCAAGTTTCTACAGGCTGTTGGGTTTCTGGAATAGGATTATATATGGTGGGATGGGGTGAGAGGCTTGAGGGGAAGAGAGGCAGATTGATTTCACAAGAGAAAGCTAGAGAATCCAGAATTGGTGTGTATAGACTTGGAATACTCAGGGCTTCCTCAACCTGTTCCCTCTCCCACACTTATTTTTTAATATAAATTCAAGTGCTACTTTCTTTATGGCTGTCCCTAGTTCTCCAGGTTACAGTAATCTGCTCCCTCTTTAGTATACCGATAGCCTCTTACACAATTGTCAGTTTATCTCACATACAAGAAGTCCAGAGGTAGGAAAATTCTAGGCATGGTACCTCTGCTGCTTTGAGATTTTTCCATGTTGGTTTCATCTTTGGATAGACTGTTGTCTTGGATGTGCAGCCACCTTAATCCATCCAGAGGTAGATAATGGTCCTGTTGTCTAGTGTCTCCTTAGGAAGTGAGGAGCTCTTTAGAAGTCCCCCCCCACCCCCAAAGCATTATTGCCTCTCACTTTTCCTTGGCTAGAACTCGGGCCTGTGTCTACCCCTAAACTAATGGCTGGTGAAAAGAATGAGACCTTCATGATTAATATGGACCAGTGGTTCTCAAGTTATGATTTGGAGAAAGCTGGAGGCTCCTGAGACCCTTCTAGGAGGTTTTTAAGATCAAAACAATTCTCTTAACACTAAAGCATTATTTGCTATTTTCACTCTCATTCTTTTACAAGTGTACAGTGGAGTTTTCCAGAGGCTACGTGATGTGATAGACGTGATATTGCAACAGATTGAATTCAGAAGCAGATCAAGCTGTCTTCTGTTAAGCCAGAAATTAGAGGTTTGCAAGATGTAAAGATGCTACACTTATTCAATATTGGAGGGGGAGAGTGGTGGAGATTTGGTAAAGTTATTTTTTTTCATAAGTTATTTTGTTTATGTGTCATGAATTTTAAGTGAATTAATATTACAATGTTTTAATTAAAAAAAATAAAATTTATTTATTTTTGGCTGCGTTGGGTCCTCGTTGCTGCATGTGGGCTTTCTTTTAGTTGCGGCGAGCAGGGGCTACTCTTCGTTGCGGTCCGTGGACTTCTTGTTGCGGTGGCTTCTCGTTGAGGAGCACCGGCTCTAGGCGCGTGGGCTTCAGTAGTTGTCGCTGGCAGGCTCTAGAGCACAGGCTCAGTAGTTGTGGCACGGGCTTAGTTGCTCAGAGGCGTGTGGGATCTTCCTGGACCAGGGCTTGAACCCGTGTCCCCTGCATTGGCAGGCGGGTTCTTAACCACTGTGCCACCAGGGAAGCCCCCAGTGTTTTAATTTTTTATGTAAATATAAATAGTCATAACCCATCTAAAGAAGCTCTTTAGTGTTGCCAATATTTAAGATTGTGAAGCAGTCCTGAGGCCAAAATGTTTGAGACCAGCTTGTTTAGACCAACCAAATTTACCAGTCAAGAGCTGGGCATCAGATCAGGCCCTTGTTAGCCAGGAAGCGGCAAGAGGAATAGATGTTAGCTGGGGATACAGCAGTATCTGCTGTGCTTACATTCCTTCTATCTGTGATTCTCAAGCTGGGTTTGCATCACGGGAAAGCTTAAATCACAGTAAAGCTGAAACTACGACTGCTGGGCCCCACCCCCAAGTGTTTAAGTAGGCCTGGGGTGAGGACCGAGAATACGCCAAACAGAATTTCTCAGGTGAATCTGATGCTACTAGCAGGGAACTAGTGTTTGGGGGCGTGCTTTCATAGCAATGGTAGGTGCTCTTTAGGCCGTTGAACACATTCAGCACTTGAGGGCTGCACGGTGTTGAATAAAGGTGGTGATTTTCACAATTTATCTTAAAGCAGATACTGCCAGTTCAAAAATTGGACTCATGCGGTTAACAGGCATTGGGACTGTGAAGACCCATTATTTAGTCTGTGCCTTCCAGAACTCATGAATTAGAGAAAGACCTGTACCGACAAAGAAAATACCGCTGCAAGTGCAGTGAGAGGCACAGAAGGAGGTGGATGTGGTTCGACTGTGGAAAGCCTCCTGGAAAGTTCCAGGAGGATTACACGACGCGTGGCCACCACCTCCAAGCACCTGCCGCCGCTCCCAGACCAGCGCCGGAAACGCTTTGGCTTGGAGTCACGTGGGCGCCTCCTCAGCGGCACCACCTCCCCTGACCGGCCGGAAGTGGCGCGCGCGCCTGCTCAGTACGCGCACGGCCCGGCCTACGCCGCTCCCTCGGAGCCGCCGTACTGCTTCCCCGTCGGGTTGGTGAGGCATGGAGCCGGTGGGCGGTGGCGGTGGCGGTGATCGCCGCGGCTCCTCCCCTGCAGACCCGCGAAGCACCTTCGTGTTGAGTAACCTAGCGGAGGTGGTGGAGCGTGTCCTCACCTTCCTGCCCGCCAAGGCGTTGCTGCGGGTGGCCGGGTGAGGGGAGAGGAGGCGGGAGGCTTACCTCGGGACTTGCCTGGGCTGGCGGGGTGGGCGGATACCGTCGGGACCCAGGGATGACCCGGGCTCCCTATCCCTACCCCTGCCCCAGGTGGTGGCCCCATAAGCTAGGTACCCCGGCCGTAGTGCTCCCGGGGACCTTTCCCAGAGGAGCCAGGTTTTCTCTGCCCCCGGCTCTCCCTCCGAACCGGCGCCCGACGCCTCCCCCTCCCGGGGACTTTGGATCCCGCAGGAATCTCCTGCAGTTGCGCTAATGGGTGGTGGGGGCCGGTGGTTTGTGAGCCGCGGGAGAGAGGGAAGTGAACGTCCGTTCACAGCCCTTTGTGCGTTTGCGTCCCCAGCGTGTGTCGCTTATGGAGGGAGTGTGTGCGCAGAGTGTTGCGGACCCATCGGAGTGTGACCTGGATCTCCGCGCGCTTGGCGATTGCCGGCCACCTGGAGGAGCATTGCTTGGTCCGCGTGGTAGCTGAAAAGCTTGAGGTAAGTAAGAAGGGGTGTTGTGTACAGTCCTTTGCAGGGTTGGTGGGTCAGTCGTTGAGAACTAAATGCAACAATTTTGTATATGGCGTTACTTTTTGTAATTTAGGCAGGTTTTTCTCGTGACATGAAAAGATTTTGTAAACATCAGTTTTAATGACTATGTTGTAAGGATGTGCCATGGCTGCTTTGACCGTTCTTCACATATTGGGCACTTTATGTATCCAGATTGCCACTGTTATGAAAATGCTGTTTAGAACCATCCTTTTACCTGCTTTCCTTGTCACTGTTTTGCAGGGGTGGTAACTGAAGGCTCTTTATTGCATAGTGTCACATAAAAATGCCAAGAACCAATACTTAAACCCCAAAATTTCAATCCCTGGTCCTGTTTAAAATTATATGTTTAGTATAATCTAAATTATTAAAAGCAAAAAAGGAAGAACAGAAAAGAAATAAGCCAAAATGCTAGCAACAGTTTCCTTTGGGGGTAGAAGTGTGTGTGTGTGTGTGTGTGTGTGTGTGTGTGTGTGTGTGTATGTACACTGTGTTTTTAAAAACTTTTTCTTTTCCTTCAGATTTTTACCACTGCAAGTATTATTTTTATTTAGCTTTAAAAGTTTATATATTGCAATGGCTGTTAAAGCCAGGCAGACATAGGTGTGAACCCAGCTTTGGCACATACTAGCTGTGTGACTTTGAAAATGTTACCTAAACTCTCTGAGCCTGTAAAATGAAAAGAAAATAATGCCGTTTACACTCTTACAGAGTTGTAAGGATTAAATAATGAAAAGTTAACCCATGTAACATTACCTACAGTGCCAGGAATATAATGTTTTCAATAATTGAAAGTATTATTCTCTATTAATATCATTACTAAAATTCATATACTAATACCCTTAAAGAAATTTATACATTGTAGAAAACTCTAGTGTGGAGACAAAAACATGAAAACCTTGTCCAAATCATTCATGCTCTTTTTCTTTGTGTTTGCCAAATTATCTAGTAGACATGATACTTTATAGCCATAAAGAAAGTTGATTTAGCATTTTTACTAGAAATATTTTAAAATCCACTGAAAATTTTATAAGACATCTTGTCATTTGGAACTTCTTTAAATGAGGTTCTAGTTGTCTTCTATTTTGCTTTGAGAACATTTCATGTTGATGATTGCCACTGTCACTTCTAGTGAGACTTGGGAAGGAAAATTCAGCAGTTGCTTCTCAGTACGTACCAGAAAAGAGAATCATAAAACCTCAGGGTTAGACTTCCAAACTTTAAGAATAGGAAACCCAGGGCCTAAGCACTTCCAGGAGTTATTCTGCTGGTTTATGGCAGAGTCAGCACTAACACCTAAATCTCTTAAATTCTCTCTCCTTTACTCACTATACCCAGCATCACAAACTCAAATGACTCCAGAGTTAGGTAACTCACAGTGGGTGGATGACTCAGTGTGCCATCATAAAAAGTGATAGGGCTATGGCAGACCAGATAGTGCTTGCTTCTCCTTGGCCCCAGTCAAGGGGAATGCAGTCTAATAAGTGTTGCCAGAATGTCTACTTTTTCAAAATAAATCCACATTTTATATAAATATTTTGTGGGAATTTTAAATGTTGGCAACCGAAATACGTGTGTGTGTCTGTCTGCTTTGTTTTCTTCGGGAAAATTAATTATTTTACAATTTAAGTATACTTAACTTACATCACTAAGTTAGTTCCAGATGCACAATATAGTGATTTAATATTTCTATACATTACAGAATGATCGCCATAAGTCTAGTTCTCCTCTGTCACCGTACAGAGTTATTATAATTGATTATATTCCCCATGCTGTACATTTCATCCCTGGGACTCATTTATTCTGTAACAGGGAGGTTGTACCTCTTAATCTCCCTTACCTGTTTTACTCATCCCCCAACTTCCCTCCCCAATGACAACCACCTGTTTATTCTCTATCTATGATTGTTTCTGACTTGTTACATTTGTTCATTTGTTTTGTTTTTTAGATTCCACATATAAGTTAAATCATATGATATTTGCCTTTCTCTGACTTATTTTACTTAGCCTAATACCCTCTAGGTCCATCTGTATTGTCACAAATGGCAAGATTTCATTCTTTTTTTATGGCTGAGTAATATCACATTGTAGGTATACCACATCTTTATCCGTTCATCTATTTGTGGGCACTTAGGTTGCTTCTGTATCTTGGCTATTGTAAATAATGCTGCAGCGCATATATCTATTCAAATTAGTGTTTTTGTTTGTTTTTTGTTTGTTTTTTTTTTCCTCCCAGAAAAATACCCAGAGGTGGTATTGCTGGTCATATGGTAGTTCTGTTTTTAATTTTTTGAGGAACTTTCATACTGTTTTCTACAGTGGCTATATCACTTTACATTCCCATCAACGATGCATGAAGTTACCTTTTCTCTGCATCCTTGCCAACACTTATTGTTTCTTCTCTTTGATAGTACCTATTCTGACTAGTATGAGGTGGTATCTTGTTATGGTTTTGATTTGTACTTCTCTGATGATTAGTGATGTTGAACATCTTTTCATGTGTCTGTTGCTTGTCTGTAAGTCTTCTTTGGAGTCTATGCAGGTTCTCTGCCTTTTTTTATATATAAATAATTTTTATTGAAGTATGGTTGCTTTACTCTGCCTATTTATTAATTGTGTTGTTTGTTTTTTTGGATAAGTTATATGAGTTCTTTGTAGATTTTGGATATTAACCCCCATAAGAGATACATATTGTTTGCAAATATCTTCTCCCATTCAGTAGGCTGCCTTTTGATTTTGTTGATAGTTTCTTTCACTGTGCAAAAGCTTTTTAGTTTGATGTAGTCCCATTTGTTTATTTTTGCTTTTGTTTCCCTTGCCTGAGAACACATATCCAAAAAATATTGTGAAGACTCATGTCAAAGAGTGTACTGCCTATGTTTTCTTCTAGTAATTTTATGGTTTTAGGTATTACATTTAAGTCTTTAATGCCTTTTGAGTTTATTTTTGTGTACAGTGTGAGAAAGTAGTCTAGTTTGATTCTTCTGCATGTAGCTCTTCAGTTTTCCCAACACCATTTATTGAAGAGGCTGTCTTTTCCCCATTGTATATTCTTGCCTCCTTCATCATAGGTGAATTGACTATGTAAGTGTGGGTTTATTTCTGGACTCTATTCTGTTACATTGATCTATGTGTCTGTTTTTGTGCCAGTACCACAGTGTTTTGATTACTGTAGTATAGTTTGAAATCATGGAACGTGATACCTCCAGCCTTGTTCTTTTTTCTCAAGGTGGTTTTGGCTATTCCGGGTCCTTTGTGTTTCCATACAAATTTTAGAATTATTTGTTGTAGTTTTATGAAAATGCCTTTTGGTATTTTCATAGGGATTGCATTGAACCTATAGTACGTTGGGGCGTATGGTCATTTTCACAATATTAATTCTTCAGTTGATGACCAGAGCATATCTTTCCATTTGTGTCATCTTCCGTTTCTTTCATCAGTGTCTTATGATTTTCTGAGTACAGGCCTTTTACCTCCTTGGTTATTTTATTCCTAGGGTTTTTTTATTTAAATTATTTTCTTTATTTTTTTGGCTGCATTGGGTCTTAGTTGAGGCACATGGGATCTTCGTTGAGGCATGAAGGATCTTTCATTGTGGCACACGGTCTCTTCATTACAGCGCTTGGGCTTCTTTCTAGTTGTGGTGGGTGGGCTCTGTAGTTTGCGGCATGTGGGCTCACTCATTGAGGTGTGTGAGTGCAATAGTTGTGGTGTGCGGGCTTAGTTGCCCTGCGGCATGTGGGATCTTAATTCCCCAAACAGGGATCGAACCCACGTTCCCTGTGTTGGAAGGCAGATTCTTTACCACTGGACCACCAGGGAAGTCCCTTTTATTATTTTTTTAATATCTATTATTTAGGCTGCGGCATGTGGGATCTTTGTTGCTGCGTGTGGGATCATTTTAATTGCGGCATGTGGGATCTTTAGTTGCAGCATGCAGGATCTTTAGTTGCAGCATGCTGGCTCTTTTAGTTTGGGCATGCGGGATCTAGCTCCCTGACCAGGGATTGAACCCAGGCCCCCTGCATTGGGAGCTTGGAGTCTTAACTGGACCACCAAGGAAGTCCCAGTTCTTTTTGATATAAATGATGTTTTCTTAATTTCTCTTTCTGATAGTTCTTTGTTAGTGTATAGAAACACAACAGATTTCTGTATATTAATTTTGTATCCTGAAACTACTGAATTCAGTTAATAGCTCTAATATTTTTTTGGTAGTTTCTTTAGGGTATTCTATATATAGTATTATGTTATCTGCAAACAGTGAGAGCTTTACTTCTTCCTTTCCAATTTGGATTCCATTTATTTCTTTTTCTTGTCTGATTGCCATGGCTAGAACTTGCAATACTATGTTGAATGAAAGTGGCGAGAGCGGGCATCCTTGTCTTGTTCCTAATCTTAGAGGAAATGTTTTCTTTCAGCTTCTTACTATTTAGTATGGTGTCTATTTTGTATGATGTTAGCTGTGAGTTTGTCATATATGGCCTATATTATGTAGAGGTATGTTTCCTCTATATCCACTTTCTGGAGTTATTATCATAAATGGATATTGAATTTTGTCAAAAACTTTTTCTGCATTTATTGAGATGATCATATTTTTATTCTTAAGTTTGTTCATGTGGTGTATTACATGGATTGACTTGCAGATATTGAACCATCCTTGCATCCCTGGGATAAATTCCACTTGCTCATGGTGTATAATTCTTTTAATGTATTTGGTGTGCTTATACTTTGTTGAGGAGTTTTGCATCTATGTTCATCAGGGGTATTGGCTTGTAATTTTCCTTTTTTGTGGTGTCTATCTGGTTTTGGTACAGGGTGATGCCTCATAAGAATGAGTTTGGAAGCATTTCTTCCTCTTCTTTTTTTTGGAATAATTTGAGAAGGATAGGTGTTAACTCTAAATGTTCGGTAGAATTCACCCGTGAAGCTCCATGGTCCTGAACTTTTGTTTGGGAGTTTTTAAACTACTGATTCAGTTTCAGTGTTGCTAGTTGGTCTGTTCATATTTTCTGTTTCTTTCTGATTCAGTCTTAGGATATTATATGTTGCTAGAAATTTATCCCTTTCTTCTAGGTTGTCCATTTTATTGGCATGTAATTGGTTTTTGTTTTTTTTGTTTTTTTGTGGTATGCGGGCCTCTCACTGTTGTGGCCTCTCCCGTTGAAGAGCACAGGCTCCAGATGCGCAGGCTCAGCGGCCATGGCTCACGGGCCCAGCTGCTCCGCGGCATGTGGGGTCTTCCCTGACCGGGGCACGAAACCGTGTCCCCTGCATCGGCAGGCAGACTCTCAGCCACTGCGCCACCAGGGAAGCCCATGACATGTAATTGTTGATAGTAATCTCTTCAGATCTTTTGTATTTTTGTGATGTCAGTTGTAACATCTCCTTGATCATTTTATTTTACTGATTTCAGCTCTCTTCTTCTTGATGAGTCTGGCTAAAGGTTTATCTAAATTTTGTTTATCTTTTCACAGAACCAGCTCTTAGTTTCTTTGCTCTTTCCTGTTGTTTTACTGTCTCTATTTCATTTATTTCTGCTCTGAGCTTTATGATTTCTTCTAACTGGGTTTGTGTGTTCTTCTTTTTCTAGTTCCTTTAGGTATAAGGTTAGGTTTTGTACTGAGATTTTTCTTGTATTCTGAGGTAGGCTTGCATTGCTATAAACTTACCTCTTAGAACTGCTTTTGCTGCATCCCACAGATTTTGGATCGTGTTTCCATATTCATTTGTCACCAGGTATATTTTTCTTGTCACCAGGTATTTGATTTCTTCAGTTACCCTTTGGTTACTTAGTCACATATTGTTTGGCCCACCAGTGTTTTTTTGCCATTTTTTTTTCTTGTGGTTAATTTCTAGTCTCATAGTGTCGTGGTCAGAAAGGATGCTGGATGTGATTTCAGTCTTCTTAAATTTATCGAGACTTGTTCTGTGGCCTAGAATGTTATCTACCCTAGAGAGTGTTTGATGTGCACTTGAAAATAATGTGTATTCTGCTGCTTTTGGATGGAATGTTCTATATGTTATAGCTATTAAGTCTGTCTATTGTAATGTATTGTTTAAGGCCAGTGTTTCCTTGTTGATCTTCTCTCTGAATGATCTGTCCATTGATGTAAGTGGGGTGTTAAAGTCCCCTACTATTATTTTGTTACTGGGACTTTCTCCCTTTGTTTCTATTTGGTTTATGTATTTAGGTGCTCCCTTTTTGGGTGCATATATATTTACAATTGTTATATCTTGCTGGATCAATCCATTTATCAAAGTAATGTTACCCAGCTTGCTTTTCATTTCCATTTCCATGGAATACCTTTTTCCATCCCCTTACTTTCAGTGTGTGTGTCTTTAGATCTGAAGTGAGTTTCTTCTAGGCACTATGTATAAGGGTCTTATTTTTTCACCCATTCAGCCAGTCTGTGTCTTTTGATTGGAGCATTTAGTCCGTTTACATTTAAATTAATAATTGATAAGTATGTACTTATTGCTGTTTTGTTCATTGTTTCCAGTTTGCTTTTGTAGTTCTTTTTTGCTTCTTTTGCTTGCCTCCCTTGTGATTTGATGACTATCCTTAGTGTTAGGTTTGGATTCCTTTATCGTGTGTGTGTGTGTGTGTGTGTGTGTGTGTGTGCGTGTGTATCTTTTTTTTTTAATTTGTTTTATTTTATTTTATTGGCTGCGTTTTGGTCTTCTTTGCTGTGTGCAGGCTTTCTCTAGTTGTGGCGAGTGGGGGCTACTCTTTGTTGAGATGCGTGGGCTTCTCATCATGGTGGCTTCTCTTGTTGCGGAGCACGGGCTCTAGGCGTGAGGGCTTCAGTAGTTGTGGCTCACGGGCTCTAGAGTGCAGGCTCAGTAGTTGTGGCTCGCGGGCTTAGTTGCTCTGCGGCATGTGGGATCTTCCCGGACCAGGGCTTGAACCCATGTCCCCTGCATTGGCAGGCGGATTCTTAATCTCTGCGCCACCACGGAAGCCCTGTGTGTGTATCTATTATAGATTTTTGGTTTGTAATTACCTTGAGGTTCATATATAACAGCCCATGTATATATTTGTGATTATTTTAAGTTGATGATTCTTAAGTTCAAACACATTCTAACAAACCTGAATCCACCCCCACCTTTTATTGTTTTTTTTACATTATATTTTCCTTTTTTGTTTGTTTGTTTGTGTCCCTTAACTACTTTTTGTGGATATAGATGATTTTATTACTTTTGTCTTTTAACCTTCCTACTAGATTTTTATATTGCCTAGTGTGGTGTTTTTCTTTTCTGTTTAGAGAAGTCCCTTAAACATTTCTTATAAAGGCTGTTTACAGGTGCTGAACTCTTAGGATTTGCTTGTCTGTAAAACTCTATATCGCTCCTTCAAATCTGAATAATAGCCTTGCCAGATACACTGTTCTTGGTTGTGTATTTTTTCCTTTCATCACATTGAATATATCATGCCATTCCCTTCTGGCCTGCAAAGTGTCTACTGAAAAATTTGCTGACAGTGTTATTGGAATTCCCTTGTACCTAACTAGTTGCTTTTCCCTTGCTCCTTTTAAGCTTCTCTCTTAATCTTTAATTTTTGCCCTTTTAATAACAGTGTGTCTTGGTGTGGACCTCTGAGTTCATCTTGTTTGGGACTGTGCTTCCTGGACCTGGATGTCTGTTTCCTTTCCCAGATTAGGGAGGTTTTTAGCTACTGTTCTTCAAATAAGTTCTCTGCCTCTTTCTCTCTCCTCGACTTCTGGGACCTGTATATTGTAAATGTTAGTACTCTTGATGTTGTCCCAGAGGTTTCTTAAACTATTGTCATTAAAACAATTTTTTTTTTGTTCTGTTCAGCTTGAGTAGTTTGTACTATATATTTTAGTACACTCATCCATTCCTCTGTATCATCTAAGCTACTGTTGATTCTTTCTAGTGTGTTTTTTACTTCAGCTATTGTGTTTTTCAGATCTGTTTGATTCTTCTTTATCACTTACTGTTAAACTTCTCACTGTGTCCGTTCTTTTCCTGATTTCATTGAGCATCTTTGTAATCGTCATCTTGCACTCTTTATCAGGTAGATTGCTTATCTCTCTTCACTTACTTTTTCCTCTGGGATTTTGTCTTGTTCCTTTGTTTGGGACATATTCCTCTGTCACTTCATTTTGCCTGATTTTTCTGTTTTTATTTCTTTGTATTAGGCAGGTCATTTATGCTTCCTGATCTTGGAGAAGTAGGAGATGTCCTGTGGGGCCCAGGAGCACAGTTTCCTCTGGTCACCAGAGCTATATCCTCTAGGGATGCCCCTTAAGTGGGCTGCAAGGGCCCTTCTGCTGTGGCAGGGCTGATTACTGTGGGTGTGCTGGTAGGCAAGGCTGGCCCCCCAGCCTTATTGGCTGCCAGGTGCTCCTCATGTGGAGGCTGCCAGCTGCTGGTGGGTGGGGCTGGGTCCTGGTGAAGTTGGCTGTGTGGCCTGCAGAAGGGGCTGGAGCTGGTGGGTAGGTAAGCCCTCGGCACTAGTAGACTAGAGGGAGGACTCCAAAATGGTGCTAGCCAGCATCAGTGTTTTCCTGCTAGAACAAGTTCCTGTAAATGGCTGCTGCTAGTGTCTCTGTCCCTAGGGAGAGTCCCAGTTGCCTCCTGCCTCTCCAGGAGGCTCTCCAAGATCAGGAAGTATGTCTGACCCAGGCTCCTTTCAAATTACTGCCTCTTAGCTGGGACTCAGGGCATATGAGATTTTGCATGCACCCTCTATGAATAGAGTCTCTGTTTCCTCCAGCCCTCCGGCTCTTCTGTACACAAGCCCCACTGGCCTTCATAGCCAGATGTTCTGGGTCCTCATCTTCGTGGTGCAGGACCCCTGGGCTGGAGAGTCCAATGTGGGGCTCGGATCCCTCACTCCTTGTGGAGACCTCTGCAATTGTGATTATCCTCCCATTTGTAGGTCACCTATTCAGGGGTGTGGGTCTTGACTATACTGTATCTCCAGTTTCCCCCTTCTGCCCTTCTCATGGTGGTTCCTTCTTTATGTCTTTAGTTGTGGAAAATTTTTTCTGCTAGTCTTGAAGTTCTTCTCATCAATAGTTCCTCTATAAATAGTTGTAATTTTAGAGTGCCTGTGGTAGGATGTGAGTCAAGGTCTTATCACTCTGTTATCTTAGCCACTCCTCCCCAAATTATATTCTTTGAAAATGCCTTGTGGACCAAGGAAACTATATCCATAGGTCTTATCCAGCCCTTAAGCGACCTCAGGGTCATCGTTCTATCTCAGTATGTTTTATGAGTTTGTCTATATGGAATCTATTCTGAAACATCTTAACTTTCCGAAATCAACATTTCTTTTTCATTTAGTCAGTGTTGAGGCTTTGCTATATGCTCACTTCTTCATTCCATTTTGATAGTAAAAATCTTTGAAAATAACCAGGTTAGGAGGAAAAATATGTTCACCTTTTCATTTAGTTGAGCCACTTTGCCACTTGTCTGTTACGAATTTTGGTGGAAAACAAATAAGCCCAAGTTGTAAGGGCTTACAGCCCTCCCTTGTAAGTGGAGATAAGACACAAACAAGAATGACTGGGATGTCAGGGATGTTGCATGTGAGGTCAGAGGTCCTAAGGAAGTCTAGGAAAAGGTTTTATAGAGGGTCTGGCACTTAACGCTGTTTCTTAAGGGAAACAATCTTAAATCAAGTACAAAAGGAAGAGAGCTGCAGAAGAATATATACAGAAGCGGGCTTGTCTGGATAGTAGTGAGCAATAGATTCCTGTAGGAAACTAGTTGGCAAGCTGGAAGTGAAGACCTGGATTGTTTAATTCGGTAGGCAATGAAAAGAGGAATGATACGGTCTGTATACCTTCCCTCTGTTGCTGAGATGTTTCTGTTGCTGTGGTACCTGTTCACATAAAGCAAGTGGAATCTTTTGCTGGTACTTAATGTTTTTGTTTAAGAGCTTAAATTATTGTGAAAATGAACTTCTTGAGTCAAGCTGGAATGAGTTTGACTTGTAGAAATAATAGATGCTCAACAAATGAATGAACTGAAAATGAAAGCTCATGAGTGAAAAATGAGTGAGAAATGGATCGACTCAGAATGCCAATACTGACCTGAAGGGAGGGTAGGGCAACAGTAGTTTGGACCAGGGCAGAACTTTAAGGGACCACAAAAGCATTCATAGATTTGTGTGATCAGGTTCTGATTTTTTTTTTTTTCCTTTGCAGAATGTCCATATCTTACCACAGACAGTTCTTTACATGGCTGATTCAGAAACTTTCATTAGTCTGGAGGAGTGTCGTGGCCATAAGAGAGGTGAATATCAAAGGAAAAAGTTTTGGATTTTTTTTTTTTGTTCCCTGTGTACATCTTTTTGGAGATAAATACTATTCTCATTCTGAGAGTTACTGACTTTCTGAGGCTATGGGCCTACTCCCTGGAGAATGCATGAATATGCTGTCTTTGAACTTTGAGAAGCCCTTTTGCTTTGAAGATTGATTTCTAAACCTTGTGGTACAATCGAAACAAATTCTTTACTTTAGTAAGGTGTTTTTTTCTTTTTGAAATACTTGAATCCTCCAGGCACTTCTTTTTACTATTAAAACAGGATGTCTTTGGGTATTCAAGCCTTTTATTGTATTGGATGACCATTTACCAAGGTTATCTGTAGATACTGTGCATTCTTGGCTTGCTAAACGAAGAAGCAGACTCTATCCCATGTTGGGCACACTGAGGCCCAGAGTTAGACTTGGATAGTGGATTATCATTGTCTGATTTGAATCCAGGTGACAGTGTGGTAGAAAAGTCATTATGCTTTAATATCAGCTGAACAGAAAGGTATAATAGTAAATCTGAAAATCAGCTGCTGCTGCTGCTGTCATTGAGGCAGAAGCAGTATGTGAACAAGTAGAAGAAGGCAAACTGGCAATGTTTAAGGTCAGATTTAGAATTTAACGTATAAAACAAGGGCTCAAAACAGAAAAACTTTTTTGTTTTTAATCAAAGTTTTTAGACTTCCTTGTAAAGTGTTCTCGTGTAAAATAATTTAATATTTGCTTTTTTTCCCCCTTCCTCATCAAATTTGACCTTAAATGGATGACATTGAATAATTTTCCTGTGTTATTACAGCCAGGAAAAGAACTTCTATGGAAGCAGCATTTGCCCTTGAGAAGCTGTTCCCAAAACAATGCCAAGTCCTTGGGATTGTGACCCCAGGGATTGTAGGTGAGAGAATACCAACTTGATTTCCTTGCTTTGCATTAATGTGGGGTCCTATAGATTGGTGGGTTATTTGTAGCTTAACAGCATGTTTATATTTTTGGCCATCCAAAGTACAATAAAGTTGGTCATATATACCATCGTATTATATTTCACTTATATTAATTTTCCTTAGGTTATTGTGGTTAATATTTCAAATCTCAGGGCTGTCCATGCAAACCAAATCTAATTCATATCTTTCCAGGAGCCATTCATAAGAGGACAGAGATCTCATTCTTCCTTTCTACAAACTGGGAAGTATTAGCAAGCATTCTTACTTTTGTCAGTTCAGCCAGAACTGTTTCTGGTGGATGGGGTGAGGTAGGGCTGGGATCAGGAGCTGCAGTAGGCCTTACTAGGAAACTTCTCTTTCTCTGCTTGGCTGCCACTGTTTGAAGTTTATAGCAGGAACTTTCCAAGTTTGCTACTGGTGAATTTTTGCTCGTTTTAATTATTTTGACTTCTGTATCTAATGGGGGGAGCGAGATCCTGTTAAAGCTGTCATGGTGCAGTGGTTCGCATCCCTAGATTGGGATCCCAGCTGTACCACTTTAGTATCGGTATGACTTTGGGCGAGTTAGCTGACCTCATGGGGCTTCAGTTTCCCTATCTATTACATGGGGGTGATTGATAGTACCTTCTTCAGAGGGTTTGAGGATTAAATGAGTTAGCATATGTACAGCATTTAGAATAAAGATATGCAATAAGTGGTAACTAAATGTTAGCTATTATGATTTCTTGTTGCACTCCGTAAATGGCATTTTTAATCTTCACTGAGAGACTTTTGATTGGAATTTAGGAGTCTTGTACAATGAACTACAAAGGATTTCAAGTGTTTACAGATGAATAAGGGTAAATGTATGGTTGATGGGGGACTGTTTCATCCCTCCTGCTATCAGCTCCCACCCCTATACTATTATATCAGCCCCATCACCACAAATTTTGTTTCTCATTGGATTAAAAAAAATGACGGCAGTGACTGATTTTCTTTTAACTTTCGAATTTTCCTTAAATGAGTGATCTAGTTTTTACCATTATTAGTTATTAACAAATGCTTCTATAGAAACATAGCTTTCATTTCTTACATCATTTGGTTAGACCTCCCCACCCTACACTCTGTGGCGTCCTCAAAGCATGACTAAGGTTCTCCTCTTTAAAATTTCAGCTGGGGGTTAGGGACAGGAGAGGGCAGGCCAACCTGGGCAACACTCTTGCCTCCATGACCCCATAGTGAGGGGTGGGCAGTCTACCTGAAGCCTTCCTCTCATGTTTGCCATGTTTCAGAGCAGTTGGTCATCTTTCTAAGTTCTCTTAACGATCTTCATGTCGGGAGTGAGTATCATTCCAACTCCCTTTAGTCGGGACCTGTCCTCTTGTGTTTTCTTGGACCTACTCCTTACCCTTCTTATTGATTCTTGTTCCCACAGCTGAGCACTTTCTTTGTTCCACATATGTCACAGAAAAACTTCCACCAAGACAGTTGATTGGATTCCTTTTTCTTAGGCCACAGTTAGTGATTATTTCTAAAATAGCCATTGGCTACTAACCCATCTTCCTTCTTTAGGTTGGGAAAATTTCAAGTTTGAGAATTTGTTCATTTTTATATATACAGAGATCATTTTCTTTCTTAATTGAGGTAAACTTTACTTACAGTGAAATGCACAATTCTGAGTGTACAGTTTAATGAGTTTTTTTTTTGTTTTGCGGTACGCGGGCCTCTCACTGCTGTGGCCTCTCCTGTTGTGGAGCACAGGCTCTGGACGCGCAGGCTCAGCGGCCATGGCTCACGGGCCCGGCCACTCCGCAGCATGTGGGATCTTCCCGGACCG
Organism: Lagenorhynchus albirostris; assembly: GCF_949774975.1. Lineage (NCBI taxonomy): Eukaryota > Metazoa > Chordata > Mammalia > Artiodactyla > Delphinidae > Lagenorhynchus > Lagenorhynchus albirostris. Next base: position 134,603,709 of record NC_083095.1, on the reverse strand, counting down.
GGGCACGAACCTGCATCCCCTGCGTCGGCAGGCTGACTCTCAACCACTGCGCCACCGGGGAAGCCCCAGTTTAATGAGTTTTGACAAATTCATATCCTGGTGAAACTGACATGCTAGTCAATATTTAGTATGTTTCCATCACCCCAGGAAGTTCCCTCATGCCCTCTTCCTGCCATTCCCTACTTCCATAGGAAACCCCAGTTCCAGTTTCAGTGACCATAGGTTAGTTTGGCCTGTTGTTGAATGTAATATAAATGGAATCATGTTATATACTCTCTTTATCTTGGCTCTTTCACTCAACATAAATATTTTTAACAACATAATATTTTTGAGACTCATGTTATTTTGCATATGAGTAATTCATTAAAAAAAATTCTAGAGTAGTATTCTGTGACTTAACTTGAATTAATTTTTGTGTATGGTATAAGGTAGGTTCAGGGTTAATTTTTTTTCATATGTTTATCTAGGTATTCCAGTGCCATTTGTTGAAGACTTCTCTTCCTCATTAAATTGTCTCAGCACCTTTGTCAAAAATAATTGGCTGTATGTTTGTGGGTCTGTTTCTGGATTTGATTCTGTTCCTTTGATTTATTTGTGTATCCTTAAGCCAGAGTCATATTACTGTAGGTCTTGATGTTCTTTTTAAAGATTGATTTCCATAGATCTTGATGTCCTTCTTTTTAAAAATTGCTCTGGCTATCTAGGTCCTTTGCATTTCCACATATATTTTAGAAGCATCCTGTCAATTTCTATAACAAAGCCTATTGGCTTTTAATTCGGATTGTCTTGAGGCCTGCTATGGACAAAAAAAATTGCTTTTATGTTTTGATATTTTTTTGTAGAAGAGGGCCTGATAATAAACTCTGAAATTTTATTTTCATGTTTTTAAATTCAGAATATGTTATGTGGGGTTTGATTAGATTCTGAAATTTTCTCTTTGAAAATTTTTTTTCCATTTTGTTCTATCTTTGGTTTCTAAAAGGCTTATTAACACTTTTTTTTAAGAGTTTCTTTTTTATACTAGTAAGAGCCATTTACTGTTTTTAAAAAAAAGTAAAGGAAAATTAGAAAAGCAAAAAAGAAAAAAGTTAAGCTACGTTAAGCTTTAAGTAGAGTTAACCACTCTGTTAATTTTATGATGCATAACCTTCCAGACTTTTGGTATGTAGTACAGAGTATAGATACAGATAGGTGTGTAGTATAGATATATGTATATATGTGTGTATATGTATGTGCGTGCATAAAATATGTATTTATATATTTATATAAAATACAGTTTTCAGTGAACTTGTAATCTGCAGTATTTGTATTGGTCTGCCAGGGCAGCCATAACAAAATACTATAGACTGGATGGCTTAAACAACAGAAATTTATTTTCTCACATTTCTGGAGTCTGGAAGTCCAAGGTGTTGGCATTTTTCCTTTCTTCTGAGGCTTCATTCTTTGGCTTACATACAGCCACGTGCCTTCTCACTGGGTCCTCACATAGCTTTTTCTCTTTTCTCTGTATGCCTTCATCTCTGATGTTTCTTCCTCTTCTTGAAAGGACACCAATCTTACTGGATTAGGGCCTGACCCTTGTGACCTCATTTAACCTTAATTGCCTCTTTATTTAAAGGCCTTATCTCCAAATACAGTTATATATATATATGTGTGTGTGTATTTCAATTCTACATACACACAACATATATAGTGTATATAATTGTCAAATATTCTATGATAAATTTTACAAGTAGAATTGCTGTGAAGATGTAGTTACTACCCTCCCCCAACTTTTTATTTAGAAAAGCTTCAAACCTATAGAAAAGGGAAAAGAATAATAGAATAGTACAATAAACACCCATATATCCTTCATCTAGATTCACTGTTGTAAAAAATTTTGCAACATTTGCTTTTTCTGTCTTTGTTTATGAAAACATTTCTTTCTGAACAATTTGAAAGTAAATTTTAGGCATCATGACCTTATACCTCTAAAAATTTCAAAGCTGAGAAACTCTTATTCAGATAGTGGCCTGTTACCTTATTGATTATGTTAGTGACCTAAACTGAAGTTACCTAGGTGTGGCTGGGTAATTTACACCAGATGAAACTTCTGTTTTTATTGAATCTGTTCACAAAACTGTTTAACTTTTTTCCTAGTGACGCCAATGGGATCAAGTAGCAATCCACCTCAGGAAATAGAAATTGGAGAATCTGGTTTTGCTCTGTTATTTCCTCAAATTGAAGGAATAAAAATAAAACCCTTTCATTTTATTATGGATCCAAAGAAATTAACACTAGAAAGGCATCAACTCACTGAAGTAGGTAAGTTGTTATTATTTACCATTAATTGCCCGTATTGTTGATCGATTTTGTTTGTTACTTTGAGAGAGTCTGAATTAAGTACACGTTACTGCAGATGTGGATAATTCAAATTAGTGATTAACAGAGGCTAGTGCAATATTGTTTTTGGTAGAATGGATTTACTTTTTAAATTATTTTACTTACATTAAAGCCTGAGAGAACCAGAGATGAATTTTCCATAAATACTCTGTTGATAATAAACTTACTTGTATTTAATTCTGAATTTTGAAGGATTTCTTCCTCTTTGAACATTTTCTATTTTTTTTAAAATTATTTGGCCGTGTTGGGTCTTCGTTGCTGCGCGTGGGCTTTCTCTAGTTGCGGCGAGCAGGGCCTACACTTCATTGCAGTGCGCAGGCTTCTCATTGCGGTGCGCAGGCTTCTCATTGCGGTGGCCTCTCTCATTGTGGAGCACCGGCTCCAGGCGCGCGGGTTTCAGTAGTTGTGGCTCGCAGACTCCAGAGCGCAGGCTTAGCAGTTGTGGCTCACGGGCCTAGTTGCTCCGCAGCATGTGGGATCTTCCTGGACCAGGGCTCGAACCCGTGTCCCCTGAATTGGCAGGCGGATTCCCAACCACCGCACCACCAGGGAAGCCCTTAAACATTTTCTTATCATTTTGCCCTATTTTGTTTTTTGAAGCTGAAAAGTTTAAGGTTTTATTTCTCTTTTATGCTAGTAATAAGCATTTGTTTTTTCAAAAATTAAAAGATACAGGTTAGTTCAATATTGACTAATTAGAAAGACGGGAATAAGTGTAACGAACTTGGTAAGTTTTAGAAATAGTGTAAGTTAAGGCAGAGTATATCCAACAACGGTTTAGTAGGATATATCAGGCAGGAAGCTTGGCTGGAGTAGACAGGTCATGCATGAGGTGATTTTTTTTTTTTTTTGCGGTACGCGGGCCTCTCACTGTTGTGGCCTCTCCCGTTGCGGAGCACAGGCTCCGGATGCGCAGGCTCAGCAGCCACGGCTCACAGGCCCAGCCGCTCCGTGGCATGTGGGATCTTCCCGGACCAGGGCACGAACCTGTGTCCCCTGCATCAGCAGGCGGACTCTCAACCACTGCGCCACCAGGGAAGCCCCATGAGGTGATTTTGAAGAGGTAAAGGGTTAGCTCAGTTTCTAAGCTCTGATAAGAAAGCTTAATTTAATATAGTAAGCAACAAACTAATTATTCAAGCAAAGCAGTGTTAAGGCCTTGCATCTACCTCTGCAGATGAACTGATTGGGGTTAACTTGTTAGAGAAGCTTGTTTGGCCTTTGACTCAGTGCTTTTGCTGAAGGTCATATTGCCAAGCCTCCTCTGTACTGTCTTTTGGGGTCCAGAAGTAAGTGTGGTGCCTCCTGGGCATGCTCCCCTCTGCCCTATAGCAACCTGGGGGATCCATGATTGAGGTCCTCATGGTATGCTTGAAGCTAGAAGCCTAGTTTTGTCCATTTACAAGAAAGACCCAAAATCTTGAGTGGAAGGAACCATCTATTTTATGATAAAATAGTTATTAGATTTGTTTTAGACCTTGTTTGCATTATAGTGCTAAATAAGTACAGGAATCAGAAAACTGAAATGAAAAAGAGCCCCACGTTTTTCTGCTGTGTGAAGCGTTTTTATTGGTGTCCTTTCCCTAAGCTGTTTGCTGTCAACAAGTCTGGCTTATTCCAAGGCATCATTTTCATCCTGTTCGTGGCCTTCTGGAAATTGAGGCTTTGCCTAGATTGAGATGATAATCTCTATTCTTTCCATACTATTTTCTTCACTTCTAAAATTGGACCATTGTCTTTTATGTGGACGAGAAGATGGAGGCCTCTGAGGTGGGCAAGGAGTGAGTGTTTGGAGCCTGTGGGACGTGCCTTCTCCACAGAGTCCCAGCCTGCACTCCTGAACCAGACACCCGGAGCAACTCTTACCTATGTTCCATGACAGTGGAAGGCACCCCGTTCCTGGTAGTGTCCCTCAGGCTCGGCACACTTTCTCTGTAAAGGCCAGATAGTGAATATTACAGGTTTTGCCAGTGATACAGCCTCAGTTGCATCTATTCAACTCTGCCGTTGGGAGTGCAGAAGCAGCTATAGACAGTACATAAAAAATCAGCTTTGTTCCAATAAAACTTTATACAAAAGCAGGGATGCCGGATTTGGCCCCTGGGCTGTGGTCTGTCTTCCCCTGCGTTGTAGACTTGGCCACTCTGACTAGAAGGTGGTGTGTGAGCAAACAAAGCAGCTCGGCCTCCTGTGAAATAGGCAGTGCCTCTGTGCGCAGGGACCTCGTGTGTGATATTATAGTTTTTCCAGACCCTGTGTATAGGGAGTGTCGTAATCGGACCCACTGTCACGGTATGTATAAATTTATATATATACATACACACGCACACTTTCTTTTATATTCTTTTTGAAGAACTTACCAAACTGGTGCATTTCTTAAACAAGGCATAGGTTGTTTTAAAGTCTGAATGGTATCCTGTGTTAAAAATAGTCTCTGGAATGAAAAAAAAAATATATATATATATATATGTGTGTGTGTGTATGTGTATGTGGGCTAGCACTTAATTCTTAAGGAGTAAAGGCAAAAATACCTCTGTTCCCTAAGTGCCATAAAAGCCAATGTCCATTCATTCAAAAATTGTTCACGTGCATGTCATATGCCAGTCCCTGTATGTGTGGGGCTCTGGAGATGCTTGTTGGAGACACACTGTCCTGCCTCTTGGAGCTTCCAGTCTAGCAGGCCAGGCCGACTTTGAATACAGTACCACAGATGTGTAAGTGTTACCAAGTAGAAGAGGTGCTAGGAAGCGTAATCATGGACTTAATCCACTCTGGGGTGTTGGGAAAGTGACATTTGGGCAGAGCGCTGGGTAGAAGTGAACTAGAGTGGGGAGAGGTCCCTCAGATGTGGAGTCAGGAAGAGTATCGTAGGAGTACTGTACCTTCTTTCCAGCTTACTGACAAAAATAGATGAAAGGACAGGACATAGAAAGGGCCTGGCACGTCACCTTCAGGATTTAGGTGCTGTGGATTCACCGGCTCATAGGAAATGTAAGGAGTTCCAGCGTATCTGGAGAGTGGTGGGTGTGAAGAGGGGTGTGGTGTGAGGTAGAGCTGGGATGCAGGGTGGGGCCGCTCAGCACTGAGGATCTTGACGTGTCCAAGGGCAGCGGAAGCCGAAGCCGGAATTCTAAACTAAGGAGTGGCACAACTGATGGGTGTTTGGAAAATGCCCCTCTGGCTGTGGTGTGATGGCTTTGGAGGAACACAAGAGGGGAGGCAGGGAGAACGGGGGCTGTTGTGGCTATTGCAGTGGTGTTGTAGAGACATGGGCGGATTCAAGATGAAGTTCCCACGTGAGTCCACAGGGTGAGGTGATGGGTTAAAACGTTGTGGGGTGAGAATGAGGACCATGGCAGTGTTGTCACCGAGGTTTCTGCCAGGGCAGGTGCGCAGTACCTTCTCCTTGAGGTAAGGAATAGACGGGGGCGCAGGTTGGAGGAGTCAGATGATCAGTTCTGGGTTGGACACATTGAATTTGAGATGGGGACATTGATTAGACAGTTGAATATGTGGGTCTGGAGCTCAGGAGAATGGTCTCGACCACAGATACAAATTTAGGAATATCAGGTAATTAATGGTTGTTGTTCGGGTCCTTCCTGCTTACTTCATTTTGGTCTTCTGATGACTACTCTGCCAACAACTGAGAGGTGTAAAAACTAAATTTTAATTATTTGTTAAGTCAGAGTCCAAAAAAAATTTGAGGGATTAGGTTTTTAAATTATCTGGAGATTTCATAGAGAATCTTGAGGGGGCCACAGTCAGTGATCAGGTGCAAAGCAGAGAAAAATGGTGCTAAAAGTTAAGTGACGGAACTTGTCCTGCTTTAGAAGCTGCCTAGCCCTTGAAAAAGCTGGGCAGCTTCTAAAGCAGGAAGGTGACTTAGAAGGAGGGTGGTGCCAGTGTTTTGTTAGGCTTTCCTGCCCTTTGTGGTGGATTTCACTCAGCTCCAGGAGCAAAGAGCTAGGAGAGAGCAGAGAACTAGCAGAGAGCTGTAAGGGGCCTGGTGGGGGCCAGCTCCCAGGTTATGGTGCTGGCAGGATACAGCCCCTGAGCCCCCGGGCCGTAGGCTCATGTTCATGGAGCTGACTGGTGTGGTGCTTCTCTTTTTTTCAATCCCCTACCATGTACGTAAAGTGACACGGCTTCTCATTGAACGATATCAGAGAGATTTTTGAATAAGGTGCATCTCAAAAAAGCATGACAACTACGTGATAGCCAGAGCAGCACAGGTGACCCCTAGCTGGTTTGGAGGATAGGATGCATGGCTTCTTTATTTTCCCTCTAAATATGATGTTTACTTTAGATTCATTTGATTCAAGGGGAAATAGCATCTTGAGTGTCATTTCATTATTTGATAACTTGTGTAACTCGTGGTCGGGGCCCTCAGTTTAGCCAGAACATGTTTTGATAGCTCTCCTCTATTGAACCCTTACGGGGGCCAGGCACTGAGCAGGCTTGGATGCTTCTTTATGACATTATCGTATTTAATCATCACAACCTCTCTTGAGACTTGCTCCTGCCCCAGTTTTAGAGGAGGAAGCTGCACTTGGAGAAGTCTAGTAAATTGCTCAGTCAGATGGCTACAAGGGGTTGAGCCTGAGTTCTGACCCAGGTCTGACTCCAAAAGTCATGCCCTAGCATGCTGACTTCATATTTATACATGTTTAGTGTAAAAAAGATGGATATAAAGATACAGGGAAGGAAGTGATGCTAAAACTAAGGTTGTGAGGAAGAGAGAACACAGCTTCTGTCTATGAATTGTTCATGGTATTAGCCTCTCATTTCAAGTAGACATTATCTTTCACGTAGGTTTTCTACATGCATTTAGATTACATCACTTTCAAACAGGCCATAAAACAGCTGTCTTCAGAGAGGCTTCCCTAAAAAGAGTAGAAATCTGAACACGCAGACCTAAAGCCTTTTCAAGCAGTCCTAGCCAATCTTTGGAATAGTTCTTCATAGCTGGCTTTCCTGAATCTGATGCTGCACTGGGTGTCTAGATTTGATTTTTCTCCTTTTATTTAACCCTCCAGCTTGAGCACAGCTATAATGAATTTATATTCTGCCTTATTTGAAAATGAATTTAAGGCAGCATACAAAGATACATAGACTATCAGTGGAGGAATTCTGAGTTGAGGGACATGTGTAGGAGGAATATAGTGCAGCCAGGATGGAGGGTAGTACATGAGATACAGACCATCATCATTTGCTAGATGTGGGCCACAGGTTTGGCTGAGCTAGGGCAGAAGAAGCATTAACTCTTCCCAGTTTTCTGAGAACTGAGATAAATTCTAGTGGATCCATATGCCCTTATAATAAGTAGCTTGTTTTTCAAGCTGTTTCTTACCCCATGTCACTCTATGAACACCAGTGGCATCACCCCAACTATGTCTCCTTAAAATAAAAGCAGTTGTAGGATCCAAACCAATGAGATCTGGTTACTGAGCTCGCTGCAAAATCTAAAAATGTTTAGAGCTGCCAAAGGAATGGATGGCCCATGTGCTCTTCAGCCACTCAGTCTGCTGTGACTTAGATCTCATGCTGGATTTCAGGGAACAGTGAACTGGAACTTGCACCTTTTATAGTTGGGCTGGTTGAGTATGTCATCTGCCCAACAAACATCGGAGCTGAGAATATGGCTAGCGTGCTTTCCTGAAGTTGAAAGTCCTCAGATGCTGGTAGTGAGCAGAGGGCCCTCCTGTTTCCCCACAGAGGCAGGACTGAAGGCAGTGCCAGGATTTCCCTCAGAATGAGCTGGGTAGTCGTCTTTTCAGGCTCGTGTATCTTAGGCCTCAATTTTTAGTGTCAGGGAGTTTGAATTGTACCTTCCTTCTGGTACATGATACAGACCTGTCTGCTCTGTCAGGCAGCCAGCCTGGGCTAAGGCAGATTTGTTCTCCAAGTTGGGTGGGGGGAAGTGAGTCTAGTTTCTAGATTTGTGTGTGTGTGGTCCCGCTGTAGAACAAGACCACTGGAGGAGGATGTTGAAAGCACTCAGTGTGCGTTGGATGAATAAGGGCGGTGCCTATAGAACATTCAGATGAAAATTTTAGTAGGCAATTGTAAAAGAGGACCTAGAGCTTAGAAATCAGGAAAGGGAGAGACTTAGACGTTTTTAGGTTTCTAAAACTTAAAACTGAGAGTCAGGAGATGTGGGTCTAGAGTCTGCCAAGATGCCGTCCTGGGCCAGTCACTTTTCTAGGATTAGCAGCCCTTCTTTGTAAAACAGTCGTAAACTGTTGATCCCACGGGCCTCTTTTGACTCTGAAAATTCATTCTAAAAAAAAACACATTATCTGAAAATTTGCTGGGCTGGTCTGTGTGGAGAAAAAGACCTTTTAGTAATGGTTTGGGGTATGTGGTATCTTGAAAGTACTGGTTTGTACTAATATCCTTCTTACTCTCCAAATCAGTGATGTACTGTATAGAGAATTAGAAATGGACCAGAGGCAGTCTCCCTAGATAAATCATTATTCGGTGTTAGGAATTGGTCACTCACCTCTGCTCCACCCCGTTTCCTTATTAAGTGAGCCTTATTTCTGGCAACCTTTATTTACCCTTACGTCTGTGAAGATGGAAGTCATGTGGCTGAGTCAGTGGAAACTCAAATGTGAGTGAGGTGTTTGATTTTTTTTCTTTTTTGTGTCCCAGAGCCACCTCTTTGGCAAATTTCAAGTTGATAGTGTATAAACAAGGTGCAAGAGGCACATGTGAAAAGCCTGGGAGCTTGTAGGGGAGAGCATGAGTACTGCCTGCCTCCTGATAGACTATGCTGCCCTCTAGTGGTAGCTGCTTTTCATCCATATGCTGCAGAATTGAATATTTCCCTGCTTTGGAATGAGTTTCCAATGGTTAAACCACCTTCACTCCCACTCCCTTTCTTGGAATATATGGATAAGGCCTGTATTTTAATGGTGTATTAGTTTCCCGAGGCTGCTGTAACAAATTAGCACAAACTTTAGTGGCTTAAAACATTTATTCTATCACAGTACAGAAGGCCAGAAGTTTGGAATCCGGGTGTTGATGTGGCTGCATTCCCTCTGGATGCTCTAGGGGTGAATCTCTTGTCTCTTCCACCTTCTGATGCCATCGACATTCCTTATGGCTGCATCATTCTAGTTTCTGCTTCTGTGGTCACATTGCCTCTTCTGTCTGTCTCTATTTCTCTTATAAGGATACTTGTATAGTATTTAGGGCCTATGGATAATCCAGATGATCTCATCTCAAGATTTAATTACATCTGCAAAGACCCTTTTTCTTTTCAAAGTTAGGTCACATTCTTCTTTCCAGGGATTTGGTGTGGATATGTCTTTGGGAGACCACATTCAACCCACTACAGGTGGTTAGTGCTGTTTCTGTCCATTTTCTCTGGATGTTTAAATTCCCACTGCGTCTAACTCTGTCCTTTGTAAACCAGTGTTCCCTTCCATTCCAGGTGGTGGCTGTGTGGAATGGCACCAAGGCCCACCAAGGGTGCTGCTCAGTTACATAGCTGCTTCCTTATTTGTGTTGAGTGTTGATTGTATTATTTTCAAATAGCCATTTAGTATTCTTAATGATGAAAAATTAATTACAGCAAAGATTTTGAGTAATGTTAAAGTTTGCAAAAAAAAAATGGAGGACTTGACAGCTTAAACTGCACTTAACTAGGCTTACAGGACATTAGCAGTAACATTTCATTTTGCAAAATAATAAAATGAAGAATTCCTTTTTAAGGATTTCTTTTTAAGGCTATCTTTAATTGTTTCTTTTCATTTCTCTGCAGGTCTTTTAGATAACCCTGAGCTTCGTGTGGTCCTTGTATTTGGCTATAATTGTTGTAAAGTGGGAGCCAATAATTATCTGCAGCATGTAGTGAGCACTTTCAGTGATATGAATGTCATCTTGGCTGGAGGCCAGGTGGACAACCTGGCATCGCTGACCTCTGAAAAGTATGTCTGATGTGCTTCTGATTTCTTCTGCACATCGTGGGAAATGTTCTCATGGGAAGTGTTTGGGTTTTTAAAAAACATGCTTAAAGAATTGCTAATAGTTAATTCCGTTTTGCAATAGACATAGGTTGCGGGGCTCACACAATGTAATTCTGCTTATCTTTGAAGAATGAAATTTATATATGTTATCCTTTAAGAACTTAGTTGGACTTATACTCTCCTCAAAATTGACTTTCAACATTGTCTACTGAGCTCCCTTGACAGCTCTGTACTCAGTAACTGCAATACAGTAAGTCCCCTACATAACGAACCTTCAAGTTGCAAAACTTCTGTGCGTTTGCATGTCCAATCATGTAAATTAGTTCACGTGACTGGCATACATTGTCACATGCGTGCATCCTCTACAGGTGGTTATGCTTTTGTGTACTGTACAGTACTGTATAGAGTACAGTAGTACAGTATCTTTAATTAAAGCCCAGGATGTCCGGAAGCAAGCATAAAAGCAGCGGTGATGTAGCTGATAGTGCTAAGAAACGCCAAGCGAAAAGAACTGAGAGAGTGGAGCGAGGCAAAAAGATGGTAGACGTCGCTCATTATCATCACATGAATCGTTCAACCATTGGCACGATTCTAAAGAACAAGGACAAGAACATGTGAAGTCTGCTGTGCCGGTGATGTTGACAATATTATTGAAGAAGTGTGGAAAAGTGATGGAGGAGATGGAGAAGCATCTCAGTGTGTGGATGCAGGATCAGCCTCAGTGTCGAGTCCCGCTCAGCTTAATGCTGATTCAAGAGAGAGCTAAGAGCCTTTATGAAGACTTGAAGAAGAAACATGGCAAAGAATCAGAGGGCACATCTTTTAATGCCAGCCACGGCTGGCTTCATTGGTGCAAGACTAGAGTCAACCTCATGATGTAAAAGTAAGTGGTGAGGTAGCAAGTGAAGATATGGTAGCTGCCCGGGAATTTCCTGAAATGCTTCGAGAAATTACTGATGAAGGCACGTATTTACCTGAGCAGGTTTTTAATGTGGATGAGACTGTACTGGAAGAGGATGCCAGACCGAAGTTACATCAGTAAAGAGGAAAAGTTGATGCCAGGCTCTAAACAGCAAAGCATAAGCTAACTCTGTTGTTTGGTGGCAGTGTTTCCAGCGATACGAAACTGAAGACTCTCTTAGTTTATCATTCAGAGAACCCAAGAGCCCTTAAAAACATAGCCAGGGGCTCTCTTCCTGTTGTGTGGAAGAGTAACCCCAAAGCCTGGATTACATAGGCCATTTTCCAGGACAGGTTTGTCCACCACTTTATCCTGAAGGTAGAGAAATACTGCTTGGAGAAGGACGTCCCGTTCAGCATTCCTTTGCTGCTTGACAGTGCTCTGGGCCACCCCCCCATTCACAGACAGCTTTCATCCCACGTCAGAGTAGTGCATCTGCCACTGAATACAATGTCTCTCATCCAACCTATGGACCAGGGAGTTATAATGACTTTCAAGAAATATTATTTATGTCACACTTTTCGTCAGGCAGTAAAGGCAAGTGACAAATCAGGAACAACCTTGTGACAGTTTTGGGAGGACTATAACATATACAAGGCCATGAGAAACATTGACCTTGCTTGGTGTGAGGTTACGGCCGTCACCATGAATGGGGTTTGGAAGAACCTTTGTTCATGACTTTTGTGGACTTGAGAAGGTGGATGAGGAATCCAAAGAGGTCTTCAGCAACTTAGTGACCCTCAGCGAGAAGCTGGAGCTAGGTCTGCAAGAGGACGACTTCATTGAACTCCTTGCTGTGCAACATGAGGAGCTTACTAATGAAGACCTGATGGAATTGGGGGCCCAGAGAAAGGACACAGAGAAACAAGAGGAGGAAGTAACTGAAGAACCGAAGAGATTCACGACACAGGAAATGGCGAAGGGATTTTCTTTATTTGAGGAGGCACTGTTAACTTTTTGAGGCATAGGACCCGGACGTAAAATGGTACACAAAGGTTGTAGCAACTGTTCAGAATGCCATCCAGTGCTACCGTGTCATCTGTGACGAGAAAAAAAGAGCTACTACCCAGACATCACTTTTTCAAGACGGTAGATAGAACTGAATCCAGCAAGGAACCAGAACCTGTGCCATTAGCGTCAGGCGTGAGTGAAATTGCAGCTTCCCTCCATCTCCTAGAGCGATCCGATCCTTCAGCTCTACCATCTCCCACCTCCTCTTCCTCCTCCAGTCAGTATCTGTTCTTGCCTGTTCACTGGATGCTAGCCCCAGTATGCCAGCTGTTGTACTGTACTACTGTACTTTTCAAGGTACTGTACTGTAAGATTAGAAATGTTTTATTTTTTGTTTGTTTTTTATGTATTATTTGTGTGAAAAGTATTATAAACCTATTACAGTACAGTACTATATAGCCGATTGTGTTAGGTGGGTACCTCAGCTAACTTTGTTGGACTTAACTAACAAATTGGACTTAAGAACATGCTCTCGGAACGGAACTTGTTCGTATGTAGGGGACTTGTTCGTACGCAGGGGACTTCGTATGGTTCATATGTATGTCACTTCCTCTCTGGCTCTGTTTTCCTCCTCTAAAGGAAATGCGTGGTTCAACAGTACATCTTTATGGTAAAACTTCTCAGAGCCTCTAATACTGTGCTCAGTACTTTGGATCTTTTAGAGGGAGGGGGAATATTATTACCTGTGGCCCTTCTTAAATCTGTTTGGCCACAAAACCTTTTGTCCATGGAGCATCTTGCAGGCTGACTGGTATTACTTGGCACACATTTTTGGAAATACTGTACTAGATCTTTTTTTTTTAACATCTTTATTAGAGTATAATTGATTTAGAATATTGTGTTAGTTTCTGCTGTAGAGCAAAGTGAATCAGTTATACATATACATATATCTACTCTTTTTTAGATTCTTTTCCCATATAGGTCATTACAGAGTATTGAGTAGAGTTCCCTGTGCTATACAGTAGGTCCTTATTATCTACATTGTATATAGTAGCGTGTATATGCCAGTTCCAATCTCCCAATTTATCCCCCCGCCCCCGCTTCCCCCTTGGTAACAGTAAGTTTGTTTTCTACATTTGTGGCTCTATTTCTGTTTTGTACATAAGTTCATTTGTACCATTTTTTTAGATTCCACATATAGCAATATTACTTGGCACATGTTATTGGAAATACTGTACTAGATCTTTTGAAAGGCTTTTTCAAGCTCAAAAATGATGCATCTTTCATTTTATTATTAGGGCTTTTGTTTTCAAAGATAAAAAATATTTGCTCTTCTATCTTAAACCATTACTACTTTTCCATTTCCAATGAAAGTATGTAGTATTTTGAGTTTGAGCTAATTAAGTGGACATAAATATCAGCTGTTTCCAAAAGCAAGAAAATGAGACACCCCCCCCACCCCCATCCTCCAGATGTTTCCTGCAAGCACTATTATTTGTTTCTCTCTATATTTGTGTTTAGTATTTGGATCCTAGAGTGGTGACATGGAGACACACTGTTAGAGATCAGTATCATTAAGAGCAGCTTAAATCGTCCCAGTCATCATCTCCCTCCTGGTAGTCAGCACTGATGGATCAGGGAAAGCAGGTAGCTAAGTTGAGTTCCCTGGAACCTGAGGAAGAAGGGAGGAAAGCCAACTGCACTGAACTCTAAGCACTGGATTTCATGCATAAGTATACCTGATTCTTGTTAGCTATCTGTGGGTTATTTCTCCTTTTGCCTAATTTTCCTTATTGTCTTTGCTTTTACTTTGAAATTATATACAGATAGGGCAATGGCAATTTAACATACAGTTGATTTTTGAAATGCAGCTCACTCAGACATATAACTGAGGTGCTAGCCTGTTAGCATGGCTGTCTGTATATAATCTACTCTTTATACCTAATATTGGAAATATACCCTCAACAATCATTACCTCTTACATGACACATTAATTTTAACGTGGTCTTTACATTGTGTCATGGAGTAAGGGAAGCCATTGAGTAAATCAGTGCTCCATGTTAATGGTGTCCAGATAGGAGCCCCGCTCCCTCCAAAAAAAGGTGAATAATTTTTTTTAGGCAGGAGACTCGTGTTGCAGTTGTATACCAAAGAGGAAATGTAATAAGGTTAAAGGAACAGCAGCAGACTTCAGAAGATGGATTCTGCCCCTCAGAAACTGGTTTTGCCACTAGTTAGCCTTAAGTTGCTCAGCGCTTAAGCTTTTTAAGTCTTAGTTTCTTGTTAACCCAGTGAATCCTGCCCATTTCGTAAACTCTGATAGAAATGTTAGGTACTTACTTGGTTTTCCCCCGATGGGTGTTCACTGTATTATGCTTTACAACTTTATTGGCATTTTATTTTTATTTTCTGTAGTAACCATAAAATATTTCATTAAAAAAAAATACCAGGCAAATAGAAACAAAAAGAAAATGTATGATTTTACCTTCAGATTAAGCTAAATTATCAGGTCAAAGCAATAAATAAGACACAGCAATATAGTCTATTCCTTTATGGACCAAACAGTATAGAGCTTAAAACTTCTGGAATTATGGGTTCTTAATAAAATTATCCTCCATGATTGAATATTTAATACACCTCTTTTAGAATTTGACAGCTGAGGTAGGGGAGAAAAGATACCAAAGAGGTAAATAATACCAAAAGCTTTAATACATATCATAGTATATATGCATAAAACTGTAAGATTCCTTTTTCAGGGAAGTGAGAAAGGTAAGAATACTCTGTACCCTTCTAAAACTCAGGTTGGATTTTAGAAATCTTTGTGGAGATGATGCATTTGCCCTTTTGTATCTGTGACTGAGGAAATGGTTGCTTTCTTCTCCGTAGATCTGCCTTCTGCATTCTTTTAATATATTAATTTCAGTAGTTTAATTTTTAACCCTTAGTACAGTCCCTCTGATCAGGGAGAGAGAGCCTCAGACTAACTGTAGACTAAGGCAGCACTTCCCAACCAATGAATCAGGAGGATTTTTCTTTTATACTGTAAATTTGAATGGTGTTTCATGATATATTGCCACTTTTCTAATTTAATTTTCTAGGAACCCTCTGGATATTGATGCCACCGGTGTGGTTGGACTATCATTTAGCGGACATCGTATCCAGAGTGCCACAGTGCTTCTCAATGAGGATGTCAATGACGAGAAGACTGCTGAGGCTGCGATGCAGCGCCTCAAAGCAGCCAACATTCCAGAGCAGAATACCATTGGCTTCATGTTTGCGTGTGTTGGTAGGGGCTTTCAGTATTATAGAGACAAGGGGAATGTGGAGGCTGATGCATTTAGAAAGTTTTTTCCTAGTGTTCCTTTATTTGGCTTCTTTGGAAATGGAGAAATTGGATGTGATCGCATAGTCACTGGAAACTTTATATTGAAGAAATGTAATGAGGTAAAGGATGATGATCTATTTCACAGCTATACAACAATAATGGCACTAATTCATCTTGGGTCATCTAAATAAAGCCACCTGTAAAGTGGCTTTCACAATGTATAACTTTTGGGCTCTGTCTTTTCCAGAAAATGGAAACTTGGGATATGTATATTACAAACAAAAAACTTTCTATGTATCTGTTTTGTAGCTTTGACATTCTGAAGATTATTTGGTAGTTTTTAATATATTAGGTGAAGGACAAGTTTGTACATGATGTAATGCAAGACCGGGAGTTGAGAGCTTCTGCATCAGGCACAAGTGAACCAATTATGGCTGTACTGCACCAGATATGTAGCTGCTGTGTGATAGGACTTTAAATAGTCTTCTGCATAGGAAGACTGAAAAAGGATTCATCAACAGAAAGGAGATTTAAGACATTCCATGACTACCTCTGCAATGTTAGATGATCTTTCAGCAGACTCATGAAGATATTTTTCTCCCTTAAATAAAGGAGAAAAATACACAGATGGCTTGGGAAATTTTTCTCTGCTTTACAATTTTACCATTTTTTTCAGAAGCTGTAACAAATTGCTGACTTTTTACTTATTTGATAAATGTTAAAGAACTATTTTTGTTTTAGTACTCTAAAGTTGCTTAGTCAAATAAATTGCCAAGACTAATCAGTATTTTATTACCTTATAAGGAAAAAAATTTTCCTTTCCCCTCAATAAAGAAATTGCAACAGAAAATTCTTTTTTTCACCTACTTCTATGTAACTAATTGGCAGATGAGACAATTACATCACCTTATTTTGGTTTTATACCAATAAAACATACCTTGGAAACTCAGATAGCTGTGTACTTCATTGCTTTTAGTGAGTGAGTGAAGGAATCCTTTAGAAAAGAAAACCCAGAATAATGGTATTTGTTAGTTAGCAAATCCTGGCATAGTTCCAGTAAAATGTTTTTCAAGTTTAAATTTCTCATTATGTAAATATCAAAATGAAATCTGTGTAGAGAAAACCAGTTTCCCCCCCAATATCCATTCTTTCCTTTTCACACAGTCATAAAACCTTTGATTTTCAGCTAGGCACATGCACACCAGAATAAAGACTACATCCTTGTCTCCCTTGCAAGTATGACTGTTCTGGCTGGTGAAATGTGAGGGAAATGATAATGTGTCCTTTAAAACAGACTGGTTTTTTGTTTTTTTTTTTTTTGCCTTTTTTCGATCCTTCTGCTTAGAAGTGTATATGATTGTGAGCCATCTTAGACTCTACAGAAGAGGCAGTGCTCTATTGTGGAAGCGATCACACAGAATGATCCTAGGTTGCCATACAGTTTTGTTGACGTGCTACCATTACTGATTTGGACTGCCTATCTCCAGAGTGTTTTACAAGACAGAAATTAACATAATTCTTGCCTAAGGCACTTGTTTTTTTCCAGGTCATCTGTATTAGCATATTCTAATACAGTATGATATAATATATGGCACTTTTGTAATAGTGGTTTTAATGGGATAGAAGAAAACTTGCAAGGTAAGTGAAATCAACTATATTAACAACATTCCTGCTTTTTTTTTTTTTTTTTTTTTGCGGTATGCGGGCCTCTCACTGTTGTGGCTTCTCCTTTTGTGGAGCACAGGCTCCAGACGCGCAGGCTCAGCGGCCATGGCTCACGGGCCCAGCCATTCCGCGGCATGTGGGATCTTCCCGGACCGGGGCACGAACCCGTGTCCCCTGCATCGGCAGGCGGACTCTCAACCACTGCACCAGGGAAGGCCCTGCTTTTCTATTTTTAATCACTTTTTTTAAACCAATTTTTACTTCAAAAGATTTTTTTTCTTGCTGTTTGTTTATTTATATAAATGATAAAAATACTTAAAAGTTTCTTTAATTTATGGTTATACTCAATCTTAGTTCCTGAAGAAAGTCCAAAGAAAAGTTTGATTGCCATAGAACTTTTAATCTGTGAATATTAATATTTAGCCATTTTTATTTATTAACTCTTCTATTATTTGACATTGGTACCCATTATCAAGTAGAGAATATCTCAAAATTTAAGCCCTTGGTTATGCTTACATAGCATATAAGGAAAATACTTTGTAAATTTTCTTTGTCCTTGATATTAACCAGAGTTGACTGAACAGTAGAGGAAAAAAGATTTTGAAAATGGAAATATGAACAAAATGCACCTGGTTGAATGAACTGTTTTATTTTTTTCAAATTAATACATAAAATGTTTTATTACTACTCAAAGGAGAGTCTGCTGCAAGGTCATTTCATACAGTATTCGAGGTTAATATATGGCTCCTTTTTATAGCTGAGACTTTGGAGCTTGTTAGGAACAGTAAATTCATTTGGCCACAAGATTGTAACCCTGGTGCAAAATAGAAAGGGAAGAAGTTGAACCAATTGAAGGAGTAGTACTGATGAAAACAAAAGTTATTGGCCCTGCCTCTCAGAGGCTTTGACATTTCTGTGGAAGTTGGCGGGGGGGGGGGGATGATAATTTAACCAAAGTTAAAACAATTTATTATGGTTTTGAAAGGCTTGTCTTAAAAGCAGGCATTAAAGAAAAAGTTACTGTTTCAGCTAAAAACATAATTCCTAGAAATGGCAACTGTTGTAGTTATTTGTGAAACTGGAAAAATGATCACATGAAAAAGCTGACATGAGCACAAAAAGAGAAGATGTACCCTTACTGTTTTCTTTACAATACTGAGCTGTCTTCTATCAAGTGACAAGGATAGGATAGTTTAATCAAGATGTTTAAAAAATATTGATTTCCTTAATGTGCTTTCAAAGCAGAATCTTTCTGCAGCTACAATTTGCCTTGTTAAAGGCTGCTTCAAAGGAATAAACGCCTTGAAATGCCAAGTAGCAATATAAAAAAGAGTAAGGAAGCTTGGAATTAAGATCTCAAAACAGACACCCTACACATTGTTATAATTAATAGTCTGTGAGCTAGAGTAATGAAGGAGGTCCAGAAGGCCAGTTCACTACTGTAATTAATTCTCAACTTTGCTTAAACCTGCATCATTGGTAAATAAAACAACTTTTCAACCTAGTAAGAGAAGCCAAACAGCAAGAGTTTTGCCACTAATTTATATTACAAACTTAACACAATGAACATGCAAAGAATGTAAAATAAACGTTTACAAATCTGAGAATTTCCTAGGCATTCTGCAGAAATTTTTGAGAAAAAAATCTACTTCTGTCATTTTGTGCCCAGTCTAACCCATTTGAACACCACCATAAATTCCATTTTAATGAAAACAGAAGACTAAATCCTCTTGATTTGAAATTGAGATTTTAGATGACTGACTTGGTTTTCATTTGTAGAAAGGGAATGAGTCTGCTTAATGAAAATCCTAAAATAACAAAACATAGTATTAGTAATAACATCCTTGTTAAATAAACAAAACTAATACATGTGCTATGTAAAGAATGTTACCAGAAAGTTTTTTTTAATATTAGCCTGTGTAGAGAAAAATAGTCACATATTTACAAGACATATTATTTTTGTTTCATTTCTGCCTTATGCCATGATGGAGACAGAATAGAAGAATATATGCTACTCTAAAGTAGAAAACATTGGCAGAGGCCAGTAAACTTCATTTTTTTTTTTTTTTTTTTTTTTTTGCGGTATGCAGGCCTCTCACTGTTGTGGCCTCTCCCGTTGCGGAGCATAGGCTCCGGACGCGCAGGCTCAGCGGCCATGGCTCACGGGCACAGCCGCTCCATGGCATGTGGGATCTTCCCAGACTGAGGCACGAACCCATGTCCCCTGCATCGGCAGGCAGACTCGCAACCACTGCGCCACCAGGCAAGCCCCAATAAACTTCATTTAATGTCTTGGTACTAAGAGTGTATGGAGCATTTCACTTCATAAAGTTTTTATAAAAGTTACTGTTCTCTAGTGACATCACAGCCAGTAAAAAAGACAAGATAATTGGAAAAAATACATATATTCATTAATTTTAAATGTAAATCAGTGAAGATAATTGAGACCATTTTCTTAACCTTTTCACAATACCTCCACATCTAACCAAAATTCAGTTACCATACATGTATCTAAAACATAACTCTGTTCAAGGCCTAGTCAGGATACTAGAATTACAGATAGGAATAAACATAATTGAGCTGAGTGACACTAGCAACTGTGTGAACCAAATTTGTTGGTGCTCTGGAAAACAAAGGTTTACAGCAACTAACACAGTGCCCAGTGAAGAAAACCCATCCTCAGAATGGTAGGAAAGTTTTGTGATTTTTTACTCACCCTTGCCTCCCACGCAGTGGTGCTCTTATTCTTAAAATGACAGAAGGATGGTTTCCAGTTCCCTCCCTCAAACCAGAAGAGGAAGAATAGACTTTATTTGCAAATCACTGTTTGTCTTTTCTAATCTGTGGGGGGGATTAGAAGGACTGACTCAAGGTGCTCATCACTGTTTTGCATAACTTGGAAATCAGGCAAGAAAGAGTAGGCACTGCTTGTGAAAGCTGCAAGATGACTGCAGAATCACAGGCACCTGGATATGGGTGAAGACATAAAACAGGCTGTGTAAGGCCTAGAGGAGAAGCTGGGGTGAGATTTGTGAGAAACTGGGCATTCAAAAGCAGTTGTACCCAGGGGAAGATACAGAATGCCAAATGAATGCACAGGCAAAACATGCTCAGAAAAGATTTAAGAGAGCCTTAGGTTTTCATCTTGGTCTGATCCCTAGGATAGAAGCAGGCCTAGCTAAGAGCTGCAGGAGTGCCTTAGCACACAGCTGAAATGCAAAAAGGAGAACTGGCATTCAAGGAAATCTCTAAAAACAGCTGAACATGAGATAATAGGAACAGAGGTTTCAGTGATCACACACAAGGGATTGTCTTTGTAAAAGTACCTTGGAGAAGCCTCAAAAACAAATGAACAACAGTGTTCAGCAGTCAGCAACAACTGGTAAACACTGGGAATAGAAGAGAATGTTATATCCAGAATTACAGTACTGTAATAGTGAAATGCCCAATTTTCAACAACAAAAAATCTGTAAGGCATACAGAGAAACAGGGAAACGAGGCCTATTCAGTGGAACAGAAACTGGCCTGGCCCACACATTGAACTTACTAGAAAAAGACCTTTAAATATGCTCAAAGAACTAAAGGAAATCAAGAAAGTGATGAATAAAATGAGAATACCAGTGGAGAGAAATTATAAAAAGGAACCAAACAAATTTTGGAGCAGAAAGTTACAATAACAAAATTTTCACTGGAGGGGTTGAACAGCAGATTTGAGCAAGCAAAAGAACTCATCAGCAAGTTGAAGACAGGACAGTTGAAGTAATTGTGTCTAAGCAAAGTAAACAATCGAAGGGATTTGTAAGATACCATCAAATGGAAGACGAAACAGGAGTCCCAGAAGGAAAAGAGAAAGCTACATAAAGTTTATTTGAAGAAATGATGACAAAAGAGCTTGCCAAATGTAATGCAAGACATGGATGTACATATCAGGAGAGGCTCAACAAACTCCAAACAGGGTAAAGTCAAAAGAGACACGAAGATACATTATAGACGGTCCTTGACCTAGGACAATTTGACTTAGGATTTTTTCAACTTTACAATGGTGTAAAGATGATATGCATTCAGTAGAAACCATACTTACTTCAAGTTTTGAATTTTGATCTTTTCCCAGGCTAGCAGTATGCAGTAAGATATGCACTTATGATGCCTAGCAGTGGCAGAGAGCTGCAGCTCCCAGTCAGCTGCATGATCATGAGTAAACATCTAATACACGTACAACTATTCTGTTTTTCAGTACAGTATTCAGTAAATTACATCACTTCAAAATAGGCTTCGTATTAGATGATTTTGCCCAGCTACAGGCTAACGTAACTGTTCACAGCACATTTAAGATAGGATAGGCTTAGCTATGATGTTCAGTAGGTTAGGTATATAAAATGCATTTTCAACTTATATTTTCAACTTATGGGTTTATCAAGATACAACCCCATTGCAACTGGAGGAAAATCTGTATAATTAAGCTATACAAAGAGAAAGAATCTTGAAAGCAGCAAGAATAAAGAAACATCACATAAAAGGGATCTTCAGGGCTTCCCTGGTGGCGCAGTGGTTGAGAGTCCGCCTGCCGATGCAGGGGACATGGGTTCGTGCCCCGGTCCAGGAAGATCCCACATGCCATGGAGCGGCTGGGCCCGTGAGCCATGGCCGCTGAGCCTGTGTGTCTGGAGCCTATGCTCCGCAACGGGAGAGGCCACAACAGTGAGAGGCCCGCGTACCACATTAAAAAAAAAAAAAAAAAGGGATCTTCAATAAGATTATCAGATTTCTCGAAAAAACTGTCAACCTAAAATCTTCTATCTGGCAAAACTGTCCTTCAAAAATGAGGGAGAAATTAAAACATTACCGGACACTGATACAACTGGACCTGCCCTGCAAGAAATGCTAAAGGAAATTCTTCAAGTTGAAATGAAAGGACAAAGGATAGGAACAGGAAACCATATGAAGAAGTAAAGCTCTCCAGTAAAGGTATACATGAACAATTATAGAAGCTAGTATTATAACTTTGATTTGTAACTCTTTGTTTTCCACACGATTTAGGAACGAACATATAAAAATACAATTATTGGTTTATGTTTTTAGTTGGTTTATGTTTTTAGACACAATGCTTAAAGATGTAATCTTGTGACAGTAATAGTTGAAAGGGAGTGAGGGCAAAGTTATATAAGAGCAAAGTTTTTATGCACTATTGACGTTAAGCTGCTGTAAATTCAAATTAGTGTCATTACTTCATGATGGTAAATGGAATCCCCATGGTAACCACAAAGAAATAGCTATAGAATACACACAAAAGGAAAAAAGAGAATTTAAATGTTTCACTATAAAACAAAACACAAAAGAAGACACTAACAGAAAATAAGGAGCAAAAATATTCCATGCAAATAGTAACCAAAAGGGAACAGTATATTATTATGAGACAAATAGACTTACAACCTTTTTGGATTTAAAGAGAAAAGTACATTATATGTTAAAAGGTTTTATACAACAATGTTACAGTTATAAACATTTACACATCTAATAACATCCTCAAAATACATTAAGCAAAACACAACATACCAAAACAGCACTGCTTTCATTGCACCCCATAAGACAGAAAATTCTAGCTGTAAATGCTTACGTTTAAAAAAAAAAATCTGAAATCAACATTCTAACTTTATAACTTAAGGAACTAGAAAAAGAAGAACAAACTAAACCCAAAGCTAGTAGAAGGAAGATTAGAACTAAGATAAGCAAAATACTGAAAAGAAAATCAATAGAAAATTTTGAACTAAAAGCTAGTTCTTTGAAAGGGTTAACAAAGTGGAAAAACCTTTAGCTAGATCAATAACAAGAGAAGACTCAACTTCTAAAAACAGAAATAAGAGTAGGGTTATTACTAATGAGTCTACAGAAATAAAAAGGATAAGAGTACTATGAGCAGTTTTAAACAAGTTGAATAACCTAGATGAAATGGATATATTTCTAAAAACAAAAGCACAACCATACTAAGACTGATTAATGAAGAAATAAAAAATCTACATAGACCTATAGGTAGAAGGGAGATTGATTGAATCAGCCGTCAAAAACCTCCCAACAAAGGAAAATCCTGCAACCTCTGGCTTTACTCAATTCAACCAAACATTTAAAGAAGAAATAACTCCAGTCCTCAAACTTTTCAAAAAGATTCAATAGGTGGGAACACTTCCTAATCCGTATTATAAGGCCAGTATTGCCCTGATACCAAAGCCAGACAATGACAACACAAGAAAAGAAAAAGACCAATACCCCTGATGAATATTGATGCAAACATCTTAAAGTATTAGCAAACTGAATTCAAGAGCACATTAACAGTTTTATACATTTTGAACAAGTGGATTTATTGCTGCAATGCAAGGATGGTTCAACAGATGAAAATCCAATCAAATACAATACACTGCATTAGCAGAATGAGGGTCACACATGGATCCCATCAGTTGATGCCGAAAAAGAATTTGACAAAATTCTTTTTGATTAAAAAAAAAAAACCCACCACTCCCCTAGGAATTGAAGGAAGCTACCTCAATATAATACAGACCACATATGAAAATCTTATAGCTAACATACTCAATGGAGAAGGACTGAAAGAAACAAGACAAAGATGCAGCTTTTACTGCTGCTATTCAACATAGTGTTGGAAGTTTGAGGCAGAGTAATTAGTCAAGAAAAAGATTGAAATTAGGAAGAAGTAAAATTATCTCTGCAGAATACATGATCCTATATGTAGAAAACACTAATGTTCCCTGCACCTCAAAATCTGTCAGAACTTAGAAACAAATCAGCAAAGTTGAAGCATACAGAAGCAACACACAAAATCAGTTGCCTTTCTGTACACTAACATGAACAACCCAAAACAGAAATTAGGATAACTCCCTTTACAATAGCATCAAAAACAATAATATACATAGGAATTAACTTAATGAAGGTGAAAGACTTATACACTGAAAACCACAAAACATTGCTGAATGATGTTAAAGATGACACATAAATGGAAAGACATCACATGTTCATAGATTGGAAGACAATACTGGTATGATGTCAGGTGATCTACAGATTCAATGTAATCCACTTCAAAATCTCAATGACATTTTTTACAGAAAATAGAAAAATAAGCAGAATATCTAGGATCCCCAAATAGCCAAAACAATCTTGAAAAAGATTAAAGATGGAAGGCTCACACTTCCTGATTTCAAATTTTACTGCAAAGCTACAATAATCAAAACTGTGGTACTGAATAAAAACAGACATATAGACTAGTGGAGTAGAATAAAGAATCCAGAAATCCTCACATATATGGTCAAATGATTTGGGGGAAGTGCACCAAGACCATTTAATGGGAAAGGACAGTGTTTCCAACAAATGGTGTTGGGAAAATAGGATATCCACATGCAAAAGAATGAAATTGGATTTTTATCTAACACCATATAAACGGATCAAAGACCTAAACCTAAGACTTAAAACTCCACTCTTAGAAGAAAACAGGGGAAAAGTTTCAGGACATTGGATTTGGCAGTGATTTCTTGGATATGACACCAAAGTCATAGGCATCAGAAGAAAAAACAAACTGGGCTTCATCAAAAATTAAACATTTATGTATCAAAGGACACTATCAATGGAGTGAAAAAAGCAATCCACAGAATGGGAGAAAATATTTGCAAATCACATATCTGTGAGGGATTAATATCCATTAATATATAAAAAACTCCTAAAATGCAACAACAGCAACAAAAGACAACCCAAATCAAAACTGGGCAAAGGACTTGAATAGTCAGGTATCCAAAGAAGATACAGTATGGCCAATAAGCACGTGAAAAAATGCTCAACATCACTAACCATTTGGGAAATGCAAATCAAAACCATGATGAAATACCACTTCATACCCATTAGGGTGGCTATTATTGGGGAAAAAAAAAGTGTTGGCAAGGATGTGGAGAAACTGGAACTTCTGTTCATTGCTTCTAGGAATATAAAGTGGTATAGCTGCTGTAGAAAACAGTAAGGCAGTTCCTCAAAAAATTAAATACAGAATTAGCATTTGACTCAGCAATTCCACTTCTGGGTATTTATACAAAAGAACAGAAAACAGGGGCTTGAACAGATACTTGCACATGTATGTTCATGGAAGCATTATCTCAATGGCCAAAAGGTGAAATGACTCATGTTCATTGATTAATGAATGAATAAGCAAAATGTGGTAGATAGATACAGTGGAATATTATTCAGTCATATAAAGGAATGAAATTTGGATACATACTATAGTGCTGATGAACCCTGCAGACATGGTAAGTGAAATAAGCCACACACAAAAGGACACATACATGATTCTACTTACATGAAGTATTGAGAATATTCAAAAACTTAAAGTAGAATGTTGGCTACCAGGGTGTTGAGTGGAGGAATGGGGAGTTATTGTTTAATGGGTACAGTGTTCAGTATGGAATGCTGAGAAAGTTCTGGAGATGGATGGTGGTGATGGTTGCACCAGTGTGAATATACTTAATGCCACTGAATTGTATATGTAAAAATCGTACATCTTATGTATGTTTTTCTACCATAAAAACTTTTTTAAACCACCAAAAGTCATATAACCTAGCTATTAAAAAAAAAAAAAAAGGTTATCAAGACACAGAGGAAGTTAAATTTGTATATGGCTAAGTGAAAGA
This sequence comes from Lagenorhynchus albirostris, assembly GCF_949774975.1. Taxonomy (NCBI): domain Eukaryota; kingdom Metazoa; phylum Chordata; class Mammalia; order Artiodactyla; family Delphinidae; genus Lagenorhynchus; species Lagenorhynchus albirostris. The sequence goes on along the minus strand of NC_083095.1, from coordinate 134,577,777 downwards.
AGACAGTCTGAAAAGGTTACATACTGTATGACTCCAACTATATGACATTCTGGAAAACTATAGAGCTAGTAAAGGGATTAGTGGTTATCACTGTGAGATTGGGAAGGCTGAGTAGATGGAGCACAGGAGATCTTTAGGGTGGTGAAGTTATTCAACATGATACTGTAGTGGTGGACACATAAAATGATGCATTTGTCAAAATCCATAAAACTATAACAAGAGGAGCCTTAATGTAAACTATAGACTTTTGTAAACGTTGTTTCATTTAATTTATAATTGTTTCATTTATATTAGCAAATGTAGCGCACTAGTACATTTTACATAGATGTTTAATAGGGAAAACTGTGTGGGAGAGGGAAGTATGTGGGAACTCTGCAATGTCTTCTCAATCATTCTATAAATCTGTAACTTTTTAAAAAATAGTCTGTTAAAAAATTCTGTGAGGGTTTTTTGTTTTGTATACTCTAGTGCCTCAAGCTCATATGTATTAGTTGTAAGTGAATGATGGGTAAATGAATGAGTGAATGAATGAATCAGTGGCACTAGTGACAGATTCAATTCACAGTGCTCACACTGGGCTAGACTGTTGGGAAAAGTCAGTGTGTACCGACTGAGGGATTAATAACCAGAATATCTGAAGAACTCCTAAAATGCAACAATAGCAACAAGAGAAAACCTAGTTCAAAATAAGCAAAGGACTTGAATAGGCAGGTATCCAAAGAAGATATACAGATGACCAATAAGCACATGAAAAGATGCTAAACATCACTAATTAGGGAAATGCAAATCAAAACCACAATGAGATACCACTTCACACCTATTAGGATGGCCGTTAAAACAAACAAAAACAAGTGTTGGCAAGGATGTGGAGAACTGGCTTGAAGGGGTAGTTGTTCACAGGTGGGCTGTTCATTTGGCCAGAGCTTGCTCCTCTGCCTCAGCTATTTACTAGCCCTAGACCTTTGGTGTTCAGAACTCCCACTGCTCCAAGCTACTCCACAACTCTTCATATGTCCTGAAAGTTGCCATTGGTTTTTTCTATTATATTTCAGGGTAACTACACAGTTGGAAAAACTGAAGAAACTGTTCTGGCCTAATGAATTCTTTATTTTGCTCCTAATAAGATGAAAACCTCACATTCTGCAAAATCATGCCCTAAAATTAAAAGCCTTATGGGGAAAATAAGTTTGGAATTTTGTAACCTGAGCAGTAACAAAAACTAGAATCCTAAATTTCCACTAGTATCCACTGAGAATTAGTCCATCTTCTGTATACTTAAACTTTTGGGCTTGTGTTTCTTTCAGATATAGATCCTTGAAATCAATTGCTTCTCATAGAGAAATGATTTTCATCAATATGAAAAATATAACCTAAAGGTAGCTGCCAATGATAGGGATAGAGCAGGATAGTTAACACAGGTAGTTTTAGAAGTCCCACTAGGGGATTATAGACACAAAGGGAACTTTGGGAGACCATTGTAAGCTAATGAACACTCAAGAAAGCAATCAGAACACTGTGAAACAAAACAGCTCTGCTTAACAATGAAACCATGCAATAAAAGCACGAGATATGCCCCAGGCCATTAAGTGAAAAAACAAGGCCTGCAGCCTGCTGGTCAAGGTCAGCAAGATAATGATCCTTAGGACGTGAACCTGAGCATGTACAGGAATACAGGGGAAAGGTGGCATTCCAAAGTATAAGACCCTCATACTGAAACCTGAAATGATTTAACATATTTTAGCCTATGTTACCACCCTTCTGCTGATTTGAATAGCACCATGACAGTCCCCGTTTGACCAAATAGGGTCAAAAACTCTTCTGCCCCACCCAAAGGAGGAGCTAGTGATGTAAGCGTGATGTCTACTCAAAGAATGTGGAAGAAGGTGGGCTTCTCCCACTTCCCACTTTCCCTTTGATTATAAAAACGTAGCCCACTTAGTTCCTGGGGCAGAGTTCTCTTGCCTGCCCACTTGTATCCTTCAGAAGCATCCTATACTAATAAATCCACTTCTTACCTCCCACTTTGTCCCTCACCGAATTCCTTCTGCACCGAGACATAAGAACCTGTGAGTTATTAAGTCCCGAGACAAGTTGTGTGGTTTCACCTTCATCAATCAATGCTTTTTTTCTAATCACCGGGTGAAATGTCTTCATGCCTTACCTGTACTTGCAACTTCCCCAGACAGCTTAACACAGTGAAAGCCACTAAAGCCTCTCCTTGCCCTTAGTTAGGATTTTCATCTTTTCTCTTAGGGTCGTGGTATATTTGCTAAAAGTTTCTCCTTATCTGTGAGAAAGTTTGCCTCTGGATGCTTCAACACATTAGCTTACTGGGAAAAATCATGTTTGACCAATGCAACTCTCACATAGGATTGATATTACTCCCCTATTTACCTGCTGCAAATGAGCTAATAATACACGTGACAGAAACACACATACCTTGCAATAGGACAGTGTTTCAGGGTATGATAACTTTCAGTCTTTTATTTAGAGAAGAAGGATTAATGTTTAATTTCTTTTACCTTTTGGTGTTACATTTTCTGCCTTTGTAACAAAAAAGCAGTGATTTGGGTTCACTGTGATATTTCTTCAATGTTCTCCATGACCTATAGAAAATAAGAATTAAGATGTTTTCTCCATCTCAATTTTTCTTTATATGCACACCTTCCAACACATCTTTATTTTATTCACACATATACATCCACCCCTTCTGTTTGTGATATGAAGAGTTGAGGTGAACTAGCCTAGAACATCCAAATAAGCCACACAACGCTCCTCAGAACACAGAAGAGTTGTGTCAGCACCTCCATTCAGATCTCACAGAGGAAAGTGTCCCTGCCTTTCTTCACTGCCTGTTTTCTGTTACCTGAAGTTCTAACAAGCCTGGTGAATTTTTTTTTTTTTTTTTTTTTTTTTTTGCAGCACGTGGGCCTCTCACTGTTGCGGCCTCTCCTGTTACGGAGCACAGGCTCTGGACACGCAGGCCCAGTGGCCATGGCTCGTGGGCCCAGCCACTCCGTGGCATGTGGGATCTTCCCAGACCGGGGCATGAACCCGTGTCCCCTGCATCGGCAGGCAGACTCTCAACCACTGTGCCACCAGGGAAGCCCCGTTGGTGAACTTTTTAAAACGATATTACAAATGATAAAGAGAGTAAGGGGAAAAGATTGCTAGAGTGAGTCATTCTAATGGCAATAAAAATTAATAACTGATGGCAAGAAAACAGAAGAAAGTAGCAAAAACAAAACAAAAATCAGGACTAAAAACCAAACCAAAACAAACCAAAAAAACCCTGTGGCTAGCTAGGACTATTTAATGTAGGGACAATTCCCTCCATAGCCGATGAGCCCTAAGTCTGTAACCCATATCTGTGGAAGCATAAGTGCAGTACAAAAAACTTGGACTTGGGGTTTAAATCCTTGTTCTACCACCTCATGTGTGATCTTGATGTTAACCTCTCTAAGCCTCAGTTTTCTCTTTTGTAGAGTGAGAATAATACCACCTGCCTCACAATGGGTGTTAGGACTTAAAAGAGTTCTCCTCCGATATGAAATATCAACCACAGTGCCTGGCACCTACAGACACCTGATGTTCATGATTACATATTACACTGCTTTCTTTTCATTTGAAGAGCTGTACTTTCAGAACTAGTGCATTATTGCAATAGGGATACATAATCACAATCTAAATGTATGCTAGGACTTTAGACTGTAGGTTTACTTAATGAACGAATTGAAAAGATTGCCTAGGGAGGTTTATATTCCAGAGGCACACAGGGTGACACGAACAAACCTATCAGAAGGGAGTGATAAAATGAATAAAGCTTTATGGTGTGGTGGCAAGAGGAGTTTCCTGGTGAAAGCAGGTCATTAATAAAATTTAAAATAGAGTGTACCATCATGCTGTGATTTTCATAACAAATACGAGCTAATAGCATTAAGCAATTCCCAGTCCGCATGATCAACTTTATTTTCATGACACAGATCTTGTCACATGCGGTAAAAGGCATTTCTTTTTGCTTTTCTTAAAGTAATGGCCTTGCAGTTACTGATAGACTGTTTGACCTTGAAAAAATAAGTGGTCAGTCAGCTAATTTTGTGAGCTATGCCCAATACCTTATCTAGATTTTTACCCTTTGTTGTGACATTTTCTGCCTCCATTAAAAGAAAGCAGCAAATTAATACTTAAGTGCCAAAACTCTTTTCTCAATGAAACCAGAGTACCTCTGTGTGGAAAGGCTCCAAGGTAGCTTCTATTTTATTACAAACATGTCTTTATAAACAGGAAGAGGTCGACTTGTTTTTTATGTGTGTACATTTTCTAAAAAATAATTGAGTTTTTACCATCCCATTGAACGTTCTGAAAAAAAAAATTAAGAGGCAAACCTTTTGAAGAGAAATGTTATTGGTGAATTACAAACACGGATCCTTGTGCATTCAGTCAACCATTCCTACATTTTTTCTTGTCAGACTTAGCCTTATTTGTGTTAATCTTCCCAGTTAAAACCATGCTCAATAATAAATTTTCAGTTCTCTGAGAATTTCTTCACTGGTTACTTTACCATCAGGCATTTTACAAATGAATGTAGTTCCAGACAGTATCATTATTACAAATTTAGCAAAAATCAACAAACTCACCAAGCCATTAAAATACATGATTTCACTCAATTACAAAGTAGAGGAACACATCTCAATCTCTTGATAACTCAAAAGTTAATTTTGAGCATATTAAAATGAATCATGTGACAGTATCATTTAATAACAGCATCTCTTTCTGGCTTTTTATTGTGAAATATACATAATAAGATTTACCATTTTAACCATTTTTAACTGTACAGTTCAGTTCCACACTGTTGTACAATCATCACTGCCATGCATCTCCAAAACTTTTTCATAATCCCACACTGAAACTCTGTAGTCATTAAATAACTCCCCATTCTCCTACTCTTAGCCCCTGGTAACAACCATTTTACTTTCTGTCTCTATGAATTTGATTACTCTAGATACTTCAAATAAGTGAAATCATGTAATACTTATCTTTCGTGTTTGGCTTATTTCACTTAGCCTACTGTCTTAAAAGTTCATCCATGCTGTAGCATGAATCAGAATTTGATTCCTTTTTAAGGCTAAATAATATGCCATTGGATTTATGTACCACTTTGGGTTTATCAATTCATTCCTTTTTAAAAAAATGTTTTATTTAAGTATAGTTGATTCACAATGTTGTATTAATTTCTGCTGTACAGCAAAGTGATTCCATTATACATATATATATATACAATCTTTTAAAAAATATTCTTTTCCATTATGGTTCATCACAGGATATTGAATATAGTTCCCTATGCTATACAGTAGGACCTTGTTGTTATCTATTCTATATATAACAGGTTGCATCTCCTAACCCCAAACTCCCACTCCATCACTCCCCCACCCCCACCCCCTGATAACCACAATTCTGTTCTCTATGTCTCTGAGTCTGTTTCTGTTTCATAGATAAGTTTATTTGTGTTATATTTTAGATTCCTCATATAAGTGATATCACATGGTATTTGTCTTTCTACTTACTTCGCTTAGTATGATAATCTCTAGATCCATCCATGTTGCTGCAAACAGCATTATTTCATTCTTTTTTCATGGCTGAGTAATATTCCATTGTGTATATATACCACATCTTCTTTACCCATTCATCTGTCAGTGGATATTTAGGTTGTTTCCATGTCTTGGCTATTGTGAATAGTGCTGCTGTGAACACAGGGGTGCATGTATCTTTTCGAATTATAGTTTTGTCTGAATATGTGCCCAGGAGTGGGATTGCTGGATTATATGGCAACTCTGGTTTTAGCTTTTTGAGGAACCTCTGTTTTCCATAGTGGCTGCACCAGTTTACATTCCCACCAACAGTGTAGGAGGGGTTGCTTTTCTCCACACCCTCTCCACCATTTGTTATTTGTAGACTTTTTAATGATGGCCAGTCTGACCAGTATGAGGTGATACCTCATTGCAGTTTTGATTTGCATTTCTCTAATAATTAGAGTCATTGAGCATCTTTTCATGTACCTGTTGGCCATCTGTATGTCTTCTTTGGAGAAATGTCTGTTTAGTTCTTCTGCCTATTTTTTGATTGGGCTGTTTGGTTTTTTGTTGAGTTGTATGAGCTGTTTGTATATTTTGGAGATTAAGCCCTTGTTGGTTGCATCATTTGCAAATATTTCTCCCATTCCGTGGGTTGTCTCTTTGTTCTGTTTATGGTTTCCTTTGCTATGCAAAAGCTTATAAGTTTGATTAGGTTCCATTTGCTTATTTTTGCTTTTATTTCTATTGCTTTAGGAGACTGACCTAAGAAAACCTTGGTACAATTTATGTCAGAGAATGTTTTGCCTGTGTTCTCTTCTAAGAGTTTTATGATGTCATGTCCTATGTTTAAGTCTTTAAGCCATTTAGAGTTTATTTTTGTGTATGGTATTAAGGTGTGTTCTAACTTCATTGATTTACATGCAGCTGTCCAGTCAGTTCATTCCTTGATGGACATTTGGGTGGTTTCCATCTTTTGGCTATTGTGAATAATGCTTCTATGAACAGTGGTATACAAATAACTATTTGAGCTCCTGGCTTGGATTCTCTTATGTATATGCCCTGAAGTGGAATTGCTGGATCATATAGTGATTCTATGTTTAATTTTTTTGCAGTCACTTCCCATTCCAAACTCAACCCTAGGCAACCACTTGCATAGTATCTTCAAGGTTCATCCATGTTATAGCATTAACCTTAATATAAATGCAAGCATGCAATTTGTGGTCTTTTGTGGCTGGTATCACTTAGCATAAAGATTTATCCATGTTACGGAGTGTATCAATACTTTGTCCCTTTTTATGGCTGAATAGTATTCCATTTTATGGACATACCATATCTAGTTGATGAATATTTAGATTATTTCCACTTTGGGTTTATTATCAATATTGCCACTGTGGACATTCAAGTCTTTGTGTAGACATATGTTTCCATTTATTGTGGGTTGTTATCTAGGGATGGGATTGCTGGATATTAAGATAAATTTATGTTTAACTCTTTAAGAAACTGCTAAACTGTTTTCCACAGTAGCTATACTATTTATTTCTTCTTTTCTTTTTTTTTAATTGAAACATAGTTGATGTACAATATTATGTTAGTTTCAGGTGTCCTACATAATGATTTGACATCTGCATACATTATGAAATAATGATAAGTCTAGTAATCATCTGTCCCATACAAAGTTATAATATTATTGATCATATTCTTTATGCTGTATGTTACATCCCCATGACTTATTTATTATATAACTGGAGGTTTGTACCTCTTAATGCCCTTCACCTATTTTGTCCACCATCCCTCCTTTCTGGCAACCACCCATTTGTTCTCTGCATCTATGAGTCTGTTTTTATAGATTCTTCCTTTTGTAATTTTTATATTTCTAGCTGTGGTTTCTTCTTTTCTGCTTATATAAATCCCTTTAACATTTCTTGTAAAGCCAGTTTACTGGTGCTGAACTCTCAGCTTTGGCTTGTCTGAAAAACTCTTTATCTCTCCTTCCTGGGTAGAGTATTCTTGGTTGTAGGTTTTTTCCTTTCCTCACACTGAACATACTGTGCTGTTCCCTTCTGACCTGCAAAGTTTCTGCTGAGAAGTCAGCTGACAGTGTTATGAGTTCCTTTGTACATCACTAGTTGTTTTTCCCTCACTGCTTTTAAGATTCTCTCTTAACCTTTAATTTTTTGCCATTTTTAATTACAATGTGTCTTAGTGTGGACCTCTTTGGGTTCATCTTGTTTGGGACTCTCTGTGCTTCCTGGACCTGGATGTGTTTCCTTTCCTAGGTTAGGGAAGTTTTCAACTATTATTTCTTCAAATAAATTCTCTGCCCCTTTCTCTCTCTCTTCTCAATTTCTGAGACCTCTATAATGTGGATGTTAGTACTCTTGATGTTGTCCCAAAGGTCTCAAACTATCCTGATTTAAAAATCTTTTCTTCTTTTTTCTGTTCAGCTTGGGTGATTTCCACTACTCAATTTTACTTTTTTACATATACATGAAATATACATGTTAACAAATTCCCAGTATACAATATAGTATTATTAACTACAGTCATCATGTTGTACTTTAGATTTCTTCATTTATTCATCCCTACATAACCGCAACTTTGCAACCTTTTGACCAGCGTCTCCCCACTTCTCCCACTTCCTTACCCCCATAACCACCCTTCTTCTACTCTCTGCTTCTGTGTAACTTTTTGTAGGTAAAACGTATGTGGGACTTCCCTGGTGGTCCAGTGGTTAGGACTCTGCACTTCCACTGCAGGGGGCGCGGGTCCAATCCCTGGTCAGGGAACTAAGATGCTGCATGCCAGGCAGTGTGGCCAAAAAAAAAGATTAAAAAAAACATATAAACGAGGTCATGAAGTATTTTTCTTTCTTTGTCTGGCTTATTTCACCTAGCATACTGTCCTGCAGGTCCATTCATGTTGTTGCAAATGGCAGGATCTCCTTTTCAAAGGCTGAGTAATATTTCGTTGTATATACCACCATTTCTTTATCCGTTCATCCACTAATGGACACAGGTTGTTTTCATATCTTGGCTATTGTAAATAATGCTACAATAAACATGGGAGCACAGCTATCTCTTTGAGGTACTGATTTCATTTCCTTTGGGTATATACCCAGAAGAGGGATTGCTGGATTATACGGTAGTCCTATTTTTAATTTTTTGAGGAACCTCCATAACATTTTTTTTTTTTTTTTTTGCGTTGTGTGGGCCTCTCACTGTTATGGCCTCTCCCGTTTCGGGGCACAGACTCTGGATGCGAAGGCTCAGCAGCTACGGCTCACAGGCCCAGCCGCTCCGTGGCATGTGAGATCTTCCCGGACCGGGGCACAAACCCTTGTCCCCTGCATCGGCAGGCGGACCCTCAACCACTGCGCCACCAGGGAAGCCCCATAACATTTTCTATAATGGCTTAACCAATTTACATTCCCACCAACAGTGTACAAAGTTTCCTTTTTTTCCAACATCCTTGCCAACACTTATCTTTTTGATAATAGTCATGAGGTAATATTTCATTGTGGTTTTGATTTGCATTTCCCTGATGATTAATGATAGTGAATACCTTTCATATACTTGTTAGCTATTTGTATATCTTCTTTGGAAAAATGTCCATTCAGGTCCTTTGCTCCTCTCCTCCTTTTTGGTCACACACACAAAGGAAAAAACTAATTTCTGGAAACTCTGGGAAATTTTTTGTCTCCTTCATGGGCTTATGTATTAAGATGTAATTGGTCCTATGACACTCAGTAAGAAGAGAGAGGAATCTTACTTGAACTTAAGGTTTAAAAAATAAAACTTGTGATTAACTCATAAGAAATCCTACACTTAAAATCCCGTTTGACTGCTTTATAAACAGTTAGTTTAATATTTCATATATTTAGAATTATAGCAGTAAAAAGGCATTCCACATACATTTCTCTGAGAACTCAAAGAAAGAATGAGCTTAGCATGCTGGAGAGGCCCATTTTAAAATTGGGTTGGTTGGTTTTTTTGCTATTGAGTTGTATGAGTTCCTTATTTATTGTGGGTTTTAACCCCTTTTCTGATATATGTTTGCAAATATTTTCTCCCATTCCTTAGGTTGCATTCTCATTTTGTTGATTATTTCTTTTGCTGTGTGAAGATTTTTAGTTTGATGTAGTCCCTCTTGTTTATTTTTGCTTTTGTTGCCTGAGCTTTTGGTGTCATATCCAAAAAATCATTGCAAATGCCAAGGAGCTTTTTTCCTATATTTCCTTCTAGGAGTTTTATGGTTCAGGTCCTGCATGTAAGTATTTAATTCATTCTGAGTTGATATTTGTGTATGATGCACTATAGTGGTCCAATTTCATTCTTTTCTATGTGGATATCCAATTTTCCCAACACCATTTATTGAGAAGACTATCCTTTGTGTATTCTTGGCACCCTTTCAAAAATTCATTGACTGTACATGATGGGATTCATTTCTGGTTTCCTCAATTCTGTTCCATTATCTATGTGTTTCTTTTTATGCCAGTACCATACTGCCTTGATTACTGTAGCTTTGTAATATAATTTGAAACCAGGAAGTATGTTGCCTCCAACTCTCCTCTTCTGCAAGATTGCTTTGGCTATTCAGAGTCTTTTGTGGTTTCATACAAATTTTATGATTGTTTTTTCTATTTCTGTGAAAAATGCTATTGGAATTGTATGGTTTTCATTGTACAGATCTTTCACCTCCTTGGTTAAATTTATTCCTAAGTATTTTATTCATTTTGACACTACTGAGGATAGGATTGTTTTCTTGATTTCCTTTTTGTATAGATCACTGTGTAGAGAAATGCAACTGATTTTTTTATGCTGATTTTTGTATCCTGCAACTTTACTGAATTCATTTATTTGTTCTAACAGTTTATTAATGAGTGTTTAGGGTTTTCTACATATATGATCATGTCATCTGCAAACAGAGATAATTTAACTTCTTCCTTTCATATCAGGATGTTTTTTCCTTTCTCTTCTTTCCTTTTCTTTGTCTGATTGCTCTTGCTAGTACTTCCAGTACTATGTTGAATAGAACTTGTGAGAATGGGCATCCTTGCCTTATACTGAATCTTAGAGAAAAACCTTACAGTTTTTCCCCATTGATAATGATGTTAGCTGTGGGATTTTCATAAATGGCCTTTACTGTGTTGAGGAAGTATCTTTATACCTATTTTGTTGAGAGTTTTTATCATAAATGGATGTCAAACTTTGTTAAATGCTTTTTCTGCATCTACTGTGATGATGTGTTTTTTTTTTTTTTTTTTCGGTACATGGGTCTGTTGTGGCCTCTCCCGTCACGAGCACAGGCTCTGGACGCACAGGCTCAGCAGCCATGGCTCACAGGCCCAGCCACTCTGCAGCATGTGGGATCCTCCCAGACCGGGGCGCGAACCCGCGTACCCTGCATCGGCAGGCGGACTCTCAACCACTGTGCCACCAGGGAAGCCCGATGATGTGGTTTTTATCTTTCACTCTATTAACGTGGTGTATCACATTGACTGATTTTCATATGTTAAACTAACAGGTTTGTAATTTTTGATTGGATGTTAGATATGTGAATTTTACCTGTTGGGTACTGGATTTTTTTTTTTGTATTATTGAGCTTTGATCTCGGATGTAGTTATTTGGAAACAAGTTGATTCTTTCAGTTCTTGCTTTTAAGGTTTGTTAGACAGGACTGGAGCAGTGCTCAATCTAGGGCTAATTATTCCCCACTACTGGGGAAACACTCTTCTGTGTACTCTACCTACTACCCAATGAATATTTAGGATTTTTAGCCTTATTATTGGGAACAGGCACTTTTCCTAGCCTTGTGTGAGTACTGGGTACCTCTAATCCTGTCAGGTAATTCTTACCCTAACCTCAAGTATTTTCCTACTATATATGTGCTGATTATTACTCAGCTGAATACTTGAACTGAAGATCTCTGAAATTCTCTCTCTTTGCAGCTCTCTCTTTTCCAGTACTCCATTCAGTGAACTATAGCCACATTGATGTTTCTGGACTCTCAGCTTCATCTTCTCAATTCAGGGAATCAACCAAGCTCAGCCTGGGCCATCCCCCCAAACCCCTGTGCCACAGCCTGGAAACTCCTTCAAGGCAATAATCTGAGGCAATCACTGGCTCATCTCAACTGTTTCCCATCTCTCAGGGATCACGATCCTTTGTTTCCTGTCATCCAATGTCTTGAAAACCATTGCTTAATGTATAATGTCCATTTTAAAATTTTTCAAGTAGTAGGTAAATCCAGGCCCTATTACTCCATCTTGGTCAGAAGCAGAAGTCTCACAATACTTTTAAAACATGAACTGACCTACAAGCTTCCCAAAGATTTGCCTATACTTGTAGGTAAAAATCCTCCTCCTCCTCCCTGTCGACCAGCCCACTTCAGATTACTTCTGGAGAGATCAGTCCCTTACAGTAATCTATGTAACACATTATAGCTAACATCGTAATTTCACATATTGAGATAACATGGTTTTCTTTGGGGTAAAAAGGTGACTTGTGTCATACAGCTAGTAAGAAATTCATCTTCACATGAAAAACCCACAGAAAAAAATTTTGGGTCAACCATTTTTTGGATAGATCCAAATCCCATGTAACAACCACCATCTAATCTAGGGCTTTAAAATAAGCACTTCATTTTGAATTTACTCACTGTGGTGGACACTGGTACTGCTTGTCTCTACCAGGCTGATATCATACTGGATCGAACTGGCCCTCTGAAGGTGGCCCTTCCTGACAGTAAAGAGGAAAGAAACACACAAATGGAAAATGGGTAAGTGGAAAACCGGAAAGAAAGTTTAAAGTTGAACATGTGGAGGTACATTTTCCTTTCCACAACTCTCTGAAACTGCCAGAGCTTCCCTCAAACCATGCCCCATTATTTAACAAATCCACCAGGCCAGGTAGGTCATCTGTGGGGACCTCAGATGCTGATGATGCCACTTAGTCTTCCTCCTTTAAGACAGCAGAACTGTTGTATTTTAGTGTAAAGTTTTTGTGCTCTTCTTCAAGTGGCTAGTTTTAATTATTAGTTGGGACCCTTATGTGACATGGGGTGGCTTTAGTCAACTATTGAAAAACTCATTTGCACTTTTATAAGGTTTCAGTTCATCAATCTTTTTGGTCATCGTGTCAATTAATATAGGTTCTAATTGTATTCAGGTGTCATGACAGAGTTTTAAAAAACTACTTTTGGGGCTTCCCTCGTGGCACAGTGGTTGAGAGTCCACCTGCTGATGCAGGGGACACGGGTTCGTGCCCCGGTTCGGGGAGATGCCACGTGCCGCGGAGCGGCTGGGCCTGTGAGCCATGGCCGCTGAGCCTGTGTGTCCGGAGCCTGTGCTCCGCAATGGGAGAGGCCACAACAGTGAGAGGCCTGCGTACCGCAAAACAAAAACAAAAACAACTATTTTTAATATTAAATGAGATTTTGGAATGTACACTTCCTTTCAGTTTTTTTCAATAAGTCAGTACCTAAAATATTACCTTACATTAATAAAAATTAATTCAAAACCACTTTTACCATAGCAAAATGAAAGTGTTTTGTAAAAATATACTGATTCCTCCTCATGAAACACAATTGATTCTAGCCTGGAGTTCAGCATTAGTGGGTTATCATTTTGGACCTCATTCAAATATGGCATTAATTACTTATTAAATTTCAAAAGGCCCTCAGCTTAAAGGAATTTCAGAAGTGAAACTGCTTGGTTGCAGCACATATAGTTTTTTAACTTTACAAGACATTTGCAAACTGAATCAAAAGTGTTCAAAACTGTTTCAAACTCTAAAATCTCACATTTTATATTGTTTGGGTTTTTAAAAAAAGTTTTGCCAATCTTATGGGCGAGATAATTGCAGGCTGAATTTGCAGTTTCCTGACTAAGAAGATTGAGCATCTTTTCATGTTTATTTTATGGAATTTTCTTCATCTTTTATAAGTTTTTTTAATTTTTCCCATTTGTCTACAGGTTTACTATTTTCTTGATTTGTAGGAGTTCACGATGCATCTATTTTCACATGTTGCAAACCTCTTCTCCCACTTTGTAGATAGGCTTTTTTTTCAATAGTGTCTTTTGATAACTAGAAGTTTAGTCAAATTTATCTGCCATTTGTTTTACAATTTGTGCTTCTTGAATCTTGTTACAGAAATCTATCCCTACCCCCAAGGGCACAAAGACATTCTTTAAATGTTCTTCTGAGAGTTTTCATTTTGCATTTCACATTTAGGTCTTTAATCTACCTGTACTGATTTTGAGGTATGCTTTGAGGCAAAGATCCAACTTTACTTTCTTCCATGTGGATAAACAGTAATGCCAAGACTATTTATTGGAAAGTCCGTTATTTCCCCACTGCACTGTAAACCATTTCTGTTGTACAGTCGACCTGCTGTATCAGAGGGTTCTGCATTCGTGGATTCAAACAATCTCAAATCGAAAATATTTGAAAAAGGAAAAAAAGAATACAGAAAGCTCCAAAGAGCAAAACTTGAATTTGCCTAATGCTGACAACTATTTACATAGTATTTATATCATATTTACAACTATTTACCTACCATTTACATTGTATTAGGTGTTCAGAGATGATTTAAAGTATATGGGAGGATATGTGTAGGTTATTTGATCTTTTTAATGTCTGTGGCACCTGAGTTATTATATCTTTATTCATTCCTAATATTATTCATTTGTGCCTTCCCCCCGTTTCTTTGAAAGAGATTTGTCAATATTATTAATCTTTTTATAGAACCAAATTTTGTCTTTGTTGTTCCTCTCTATTACACCTATTGTACATTTATTATCTTAAACTCCTACTCTTTAGTTTTACTTCCTTCTAGTTTCCTGGCATTTATTTTGCTATTCTTTTTCTAACTTAGTGAGATGAATGCTTAGCTTATTTATTTCCAGGCTTTCTTCTTTTCTCATATAAGCATTTAGGGCTATAAGTTTTCCTCTGCTGGTTTATTTGCATCTCTCAGATTTGTTATACAGTATTTTCATTATAGTGCCAGTCAAAATACTTCCCAATTTCCATTGTGAGCTCTTTGATCCATGAATTATACAGACATGTATTTCTTAATTTCCACATGTGAAGGTCTTTGATAGTTATTCTTGTCCCTGACTTTCCTCTTAATCACACTAAAGACTGAGCATGTGGTATAACATCAAACCTTTGAAATGTGTTGAAAACTGTTTTACTGCCCAGCACAGAATAATATTCATAAATATTCTGTATGAGTTTGTAAAGAATTTTGTACTGTGTTCTAGAATAAGTCTAGATCAAATGTGTTAATTACATTGCTAAAATCTTATAAAGTCTTACTGATTTTTATCTCCTTTCTTATAAATTTCTGAGACTCATACATTAAAATTTAACTGTGATGGTGGTTTTGCTTATTTCTCCTTTGTATTTCAAATTTTGATTTATACTTTTTAAGATTTTGCTTATAAGAGCACATACATTTTTAAATTGTTAAATCCTCCTAGTGAACTAAATCTTTTACCATAACATTTATTTTGTCTGATAGTTATATGACCTTTTTACTCCTAATCTTTTTGTATCCTTATCTGGAAGGACTTAGCATCTAGAATTTAGATTTTAAAATTTAGGTGTATTATGACAATCTTTGTTTTTTACCTGGAATCTTTAGTACAATTATATTTAAAATAATTACTGATATATTTAGATTTAAATCTACCATGTTATATCATACTTTCTATTTATCCTTTTTTCTCTATTTTTCTTTATGTTTAATCAATTGATTATTTTTTATTCCTTTTTGTCCTTCCTCTAAGTTGTAAATTATGTGTTTTGATTTTTTTCTTCAATTGTCACCCTAGACATGTTCATTCCTAATATATCAAGGTCTCACATTAACCTATATATTATCCTCCTCCCATTTAAAAACCTTTAGTATATGTTAATTACAATCCTTTCAACTTACTTGCTATCGCCATCATGTGTTTCTTTTTTAAAATTTATTTATTTATTTATTTTTGGCTGCATTGGGTCTTTGTTGCTGCATGTGGGCTTTCTCTACTTGCAGTGAGTGGGGGCTACTCTTTGTTGCAGTGCATGGGCTTCTTTCTCATTGTGGTGGCTTCTCTTGTTGCAGAGCATGGGCTCTACGGAGCACAGGCTTCAGTAGTTGTGGCACGTGAGCTCAGTAGTTGTGGCTAGTGGGCTATAGAGAGCGGGCTCAGTAGTTGTGGCGCACGGGCTTAGTTGCTCCACGGCACGTGAGATCTTCCCAGACCAGGGCTTGAACCAGTGTCCCCTGCATTGGCAGGTGGATTCTTAATCACTGCGCCACCAGAGAAGTCCTGCCATCATGTGTTTTAATTCCTCTTTTCAAAGACATAGTATAGTACTATTATTAAAATTTATACAATATTTGTTTTGATTCATTCACATAATGACTTTCTCTGATCTTTCTTCTTTCTTGCATCTCAATATATTTCCTTCTGCTTGAAAATATGAGAGGACAAACTCTTACAAGTTTTGCTTATCTAAAAGTATCTTTGAGACTTCCCTCGTGGTCCAATGGTTGAGAATATGCCTTCCAATGCAGGGGACATGGGTTCAATCCCTGGTCCAGGAAGACCCCACATGCCATGGAGCAACTAAGCCCATGCACCACAACTACTGAGCCTGCACTCTAGAGCCCGTGAGCCACAACTACTGAGCCCGCGTGCCACAACTACTGAAGCCCATGTGCCCTAGAGCCTGTGTGCTGCAACTACTGAGCCCATGCACCGCAACTACTGAAGCCCACACGCTCTAGGGCCCCCGTGCCGCAACTACTGAAGCCCGTGTGTCTAGAGCCCGTGCTTGGCAACGAGAGAAGCCACCTCAGTGAGAAACCCATGCACCACAACGAAGAGTAGCCCCCACTCACCACAACTAGAGAAAGCCCACGGGCAGCAACAAAGACCCAATGCGGCCCAAAATAAATAAAATTACAAAAAAAAATAAATAAAAGTATGTTCATTTTACCCTCATTCCTGAAAGATGTTTTCTGTGATATAGAAATTTGGGGTTGATGGTTATTTTCAGTGGATACTGAAAATATGATTGCTTGCTCTGTCTTCTGGTTTTGCTTCTTTCCTACTGAGCAGCCAGCTTTCAGTAAAACTGCTGCATTTTTAAAGATAATCTGTGATTCTTTTGTAACATTTTTGCAATCTTCTCTTTGAGCATCCTACAGTTTTACTGGGCTGTGCCCATAGGTAAACTTATTTTTATCCTGCTTGAAATTTGTTGGACTTCTAGAATCTGTGGTTGACTTTCATCAGTTCTGCAAAGGTCTCAGCCATTACCTTTTCAAATACTGCCTTTGCCCCTTTCTCTCTTCTATCATACATTTCTAGGTACTTTCTCTCCAGTCTCCCTTTTTCTTGACTTCTCTTGACCTCTCTATAACATTTCCATTTCCTTTCCTCTCAGAATTACCTTCTGGGTAATTTCTTATCTATATCTTTCACTTCATTAAATCTTTTATTGTGTCTAATTTGCTATTAAAAACATATTCTTGGTTAAAAAATTTTATTGAACTAAGACATGTATTGGCTTTTAAAAAATTACAATTATTATATTTTATGCATTACAGTTCTGTTTTGGTCTTTGTCAAATTTGCTTATTTACAAACCTCTCATTTATTTCTTGGTATATATTAAATATATGTATTTTATATTACGTATCTGAGTCTTCCAAAAAATAAAGATTTTGAATATCTGATTTTACTATCAGTTGTTTCTGTGGGTTCTAACTCATGGTGCTTCTTTTCTTATATGTTTGGTAATCTTGTTATACTGTGAGATACTTTTTAAGGTAAAGGATGAAAGTGGGTTCTTCAAGAATTAATTTGCATTTGTTTCTGTCAACCACCTGGGGCACCGCCAGCCTGGATTATTCAACATTCCTAGCTTTTTTTCCCTAGACGTTCAGACTGCATCAGGATGCAAACCAGATAATATTTGCGATTGGAGGTTCCTTTTGTCCTTTCTTGTTCTTATATACAGTTGACCCTTGAACAATGCAGCAGTTAGGGGTGCTGACCACCACCACACAGTTGAAAATCCACATATACCTTTTACAGTTGGCCCTCCATATCCATGATTGCACATCCAGGGATTCAACCAACCATAGTACTGTAGTATTTATTGAAAAAAAATTGCATATATGTGAACCCATGCAGTTCAAACCTGTGTTGTTCAAGGGTCAACTGTACTTTCATTTTTCTTTTATCTATACTTTCTACCAGAAAGGTATTGTTTAGCCTCCTCATACTAGCAATATTGCTAAATTCTGGCTCAAGCTTGCAGAGTTACTGTGTTCTAGAAGGTCTCCTCTGAAACTCTGTGTCATTAAGCACCTGTGGGGTACAACATACCATGGCACAAACTCAATGGGTTTGCACAGGAGTTTCATTTTTAGACAATTACAGCAATGTTAAAGCTCTATGGAATAAAAAAAATCCCTCTTAACAATTCCCAGTGGAATGAGTATTAGATTTCCTAATAAATCCTTTGGTCATTATGTAGGACATGTATTTCTAGCTCTCTAACTTATAGGCATATGGTAGAATTGCATTTCCTGGTACCCCTTGTAATTAAGTAGGACCATGCAGCTCATTCTGGCCAATGAATCATGGCAGACAGATCTTTTCAACTCAAATATGAAACCCTCTGGCAGAGCAACCCACAGCATTCAGGATGGTGGTTGCTCCATCAGTTTGAGATTTTAAGTGACTATGATTATAAAAGCCGGTCTGCCAAATGATAATAATTATACGCTATGAATGGGAAACAGTCTTATTTTTTAAGCCACTAAACTGTTAGGGTTGATAATTACCTAGCCTATCCTGATTGATATTACAAAAGTATTTATTATCCAATCAATAACACATGAAATGCTATATTTCCAACCTGGCACTAGAGTGATTAATGAGGGAATTAGTCAGTTGGTCTTTTCCTTAGCATATGAGACCAACAAAATATTTGGAGGGATAGAATAAAATAATAAATCATTATTCATTCTTTTTCCAAACATGATTTAAAGTCAAGAGTACACCTAATTCCAAACATGGGTGTTCTGGTTATCTATAACAGTATAACAAATCAACCTGAATTTAGTGGATTAAAACAATTTATCTCTCATGGTTTTCTGTGGGTTGACAGCTGGGCAGTTTTTGCTTGGGATCTCTGTGGTTGCAGTCAACTGGCAGCTAAATCTGGATCAACTAAAGGTTCAATTGAACTGGATGTCTGAGGTGGCTTATTCAAATGGTGGTAGTTGACACTGGCTGTCGGCTGAGAGATCAGCTGAGGCTGGTTCTCTGTTCTCACAACATGGTAGCTGATTGTGTGAAAGAGCAGCGGAAGTATGAGTGACAGGAGATGGAAGCTGCCAGGCCATTTAAAGGCTATGTCCTTAACTAGAACAGCACCATTTCCACAATATTCTGTGGTCAAAGCAGACTGAATGCCTGCCCAGATTCAAAGATTTAGAGAAATAAACTCTTCCTCTTGATGTAGGAGTGGCAAGGTCACACTGCAGAAGAGCATGTGGGAATGAGAGATATTGTTGTGGCTATCTTTGGGAAATATAATCTGACACAATGAGCTTGTATTTAAATTTTTGTATCTGTAGTAAGATGCTAAAATTATGAGAGATAAAACATATTAGATTGCCTAAATAATATATTTTAGAATAAAATATGTAATACCAATACCACATATTTTAAAAGCACAATCTCCAATTTTATTTACTCCATGGTGTAAAGTAATTCAGAATTGAGGATTTTATGAAATATTATTTTACATATGTTACTTTTCTTAGAATATAAATTTCTCAAGCCCACTGTATCTCTTTTATGACTACCCTCAGCTCCATTTTCCATTTGCACAAATATCTATGATAGCATACAGTGTGCATTTAATAAAAATTAATAATGAGAGTTATGATACCAGATAACTCCTAAATTTAATAAATTCTATATTCACTTATTTTCACAAAACTTCAGAAAAAGCTGAAGACCAAAACTAATGAATGAAAGTAATCTTCAGTGCAAAGCGTTGCTTCATGTGAATAAATTTTCCTTTGGTCTTATGAGTTACTAGTCTTCTCAAATTAATTGCCTGCCAATTCATCTGTCTCTCCAAATTGATTTAAATCTCTATGAAGTTAGGGAACATGTCTATTTTCTTCACTATTATATTCTTTATGCTTATCAGCATACAGTGTCTAGCACATAGTAGGCACTAAATAAAGAGCTGATCCTAGATATTAACTATGTCTTAAATTTGTATTTACAGCGTGTTGCATAAATTGTTTCTTTTCTTTCACAAAATCTATTTTAAATAGACCTAGTCCAAATATTTAGGTGTTTTTGGCAGGATGACTTTAGTGAATGTGGATCTACCTTACTAGTTTAGAAAAGTCAAGGTCAATAATGATGATGACAGTAACAAAGAATAAATAGAGACTGCTTAAGATCCTTTCAAAAATGACTTATTAATTTAATAACAAAATAAATAAATAATAAAATTTAATAACAGTAACTCTATTAGAGAAATAACTCTAAACAGAAAAACAATCTGGAAAAATAATCTAGAGCTAAAGGGCATATTGATTATTTAGTAGGATAACTACTTTTTGCATTACTTTTTCTTTCCAAAAGCATGTTTTTATTTTGGTTACCTGCAAAGGAAGTAGAGGGCTCCAATGATAAGAGTTCCTAGAAGAACAGCCAATGCCACGAAAGCTGCAAACAGGTCACTTTTAGTTTGGATGCTGGAGCTTGGGAGAAAAACCTCTTCACAACGAGCTCCTGTATAATTTTCAATGCATCTACAGAATAAAATTTTAGATAAAGAACTGCATTCTCTGTTCCATTAACTAGTATAGAAAGCATAAGGTTTCCAGCTGGTATGAAAAAAAAATAAGACTAATTTTCAGATTGTGAACACAGAATAGGCATGCTTTCCTATAATGCTCACAGAGCTACAGTTATAATAAAACAAATTAGCATGTGCAGTCTAATCTTTGCTATCTTCCTTTTCCAGTTTTCAAATTGTTTAGAAATTCCAGAGAAATTATAGAATATTCAGTCCTTTTATCTTTTAGATTTTCAATTATGTAATTATCCACACTTAAGTTTATCTGAAATTTATTTTGTTATTTCTGGTATAGATGTGGTTCTAAGTATATTTTTCCTTGACATTGCTAACTAGTTATTCCAACCCCATTTATTAAATAATCATTCCCTTTCCTACTGTTTAACAGTGCCTCCTTTAATGTATGTCAAACTTGTACAAGTAACAGCATTTCTTTATTCTTCAATGATCTATACATCTAATCTTGGGCTTCTACCATATTGCTTCAGTACTGTTGCTTTATAATATGCTTTAGTAACCGGTAGTTCTACTCCTTACCTTATTACTTTCCTTTTCTAGAGATTTTGTGGTATTTTCATTTGCCAGCCAAATATTTTAAAGCCAATTACTTTCAGCTCTTTAAAACTATGTGACCATAGAGAGAACCATAATCTTTGGTAATATCAGTCAGTTCCTTTTTCCCTGTTAATATGTTCAGAGATTATAAAACTAGAGATTGATATGAACTAATGAGTTTGGCACCAGATCAATTTCATTATTTCATAGTTGCAGTTAAAATAAAGAATAGTATTTTAATATATACTAATGTTTGTTTATAAAGCAACCCATGAAGTTACAGAGTAAACCAGGGGTCCCCAACCTCCGGGCCACGGACCAGTACCGGTCTGCAGCGGGCCAGCAAGCGAAGCTTCATTTGCTGCTCCCCATCGCTCACATTACCGCCTGAACCATCCCCCTTCCCCACCGGCTCCGTGGTAAAACTGTCTTCCACGAAACTGGTCCCTGGTGCCAAAAAGGTTGGGGACCGCTGGAGTAAACTACACTTAGCAATAATTTTGCGTAAAAAAAAAATGTGTGTGTATATATATTCTTTAAGCTAGTATTACCCAAAATAGAAATACCTGTTCTACTAAATTAATTCTCCTCCTCACCTCTTTCCAGTTTAGGGAGTATTTACAAATGTTATCTTCTTTTCTCCCACCCTAGTCTAACAAGGACGCAGTCCTAGAAAGTTACATGCTGAACTGATTACTAACAAAGCTTGGCAACTAACGCAATAGGCTAATAAAGCAGTATACAAATAAATAAGAGAAAAGAATATCAAGTTATAGCACAGGGGATCGATTTTACTTAAATGAGCATATGAAAGATGTTTTATGAACCTCAAGCCCTACCCATGGTGAGGCAGTGGTGTTATTGGTTACGGCCTCCACTGAGGGGGGAGGGGTGTCAGTTTGAGCAAAGAAGCAGTTTTGATTCTCTCAAACTACTGTAAAGATGGAGTTGAGGAAACATAGAAAGGAAAAGAAAGGACAGAATATGAGTGGCAAACTGAAATGCAAGTAAAATACTTTACAAAACACAATTACCTAACGTCTAAATAAAAAATACTTATTTTTTCCGAAGATCAAGTCAGGTTAAATAAGTATGAGGAGAAAAAAGATTAAATGAAAATAATTTGTTTCTTTCTCCTCTAGCCCCACATCCCACTTCCAAAAAAGGGAATAAATAACGCACAGAGACACACACACACAGACACACACAGGCCTAGAAAGTTAATACAGAGACTACCAAAAAAATCAATACATATGTCATCACAAAATAACCAAAGAAGGAAAGGGGCATTCCACACAGTAAAAAAAAAAAAAAAAGTTCTAAATTTTTCAAAACCAGAATTCAGTAAGTAGTAATTATTTATGACTTCCGAAGGTTTTTAAAGAAAAGATTTAGCCACTGGAAAAGTTACTGTCATCGTTTTAAAATAACTCTCAGGTTTTGAAATGATATTAAAATGGGGTTCAGTTTCCATTTGAATATAGCTAGAACTCTAAAGAAATAAATTCTGAATTGAAACAGTATAATTCTTCTTTATAAGGAAGATTTCTTTTTTAAAATGCTATAAACTCATTACTCAAGGCTGTTCAAGTTTAGGTAAGGTTGAACTTCAAGGAAAAAGATGACAAACTAGCTGATGTAACTAACCCTATGTGTTTACTTTGAGCTGGAAGGAGTCAAGAGAATGGTATAAATATAAGCTGAGTGGTCAGATCAGGCTATAAGCAAACAAACAAAAAAGGCATATAAAGGAAAACAATCAACACTACAGTGTTGTTCTATTGTCTTACAGCAAGGCCAAGCAAACACATGCTCTTGTGGGAAAGTCAAAAGCTGATGGTATCTTTAAATAAAGCAAAGTGAAGAATAAACACATCTTGTTATTATTTAACTAGTCAAATCAGAATTTAGAGAAAAGCAAAGAAATTTAAATATTATGCTGTTATCTAAGAAGTAGAAATGGCTAACCTAAAAATTAATTTTAAAATTTCAGATATTTATCATACAAAAAAGTAAACACAGCCTACCAATGAGTATGTACAAGGATTCCACTTTTTTTTTTTTTTTTTTTGCGGTACGCGGGCCTGTCACTGCTGTGGCCTCTCCCGTTGTGGAGCACAGGCTCCGGACACGCGGGCTCAGCGGCCATGGCTCATGGGCCCAGCTGCTCCGCGGCATGTGGGATCTTCCCGGACCGGGGCACGAACCCATGTCCCCTGCGTGGGCAGGCGGACTCTCAACCACTGCGCCACCAGGGAAGCCCAAGGATTCCACTTTTAAAGCTCAAGCTCATTTATGAAAATGTTATGACCCAGTTATGACACAAATATCAAACTTTAGGCAAAGTCAGCTCCTTTAAGGATAAATAAGGGTGAATTAAGAAGATTTAGACAGATAACTAAGTGGTAGTACTAGATGAAGCAAAACAGAAGGTGAGGCACTTGTACCACCATTTCATGCAGAACAAAGTAGCCTTCAGTCTTTATGTAACTTTCTTGCTAAATTATTTCCGGACATCACTTCTGCACAGACTGCCAAGTAGCAAACAGTTGTTCCACCTAATGAGGTGAATACCAAGCACTAGGGTCACACACATTCTCCTGGAACTGAAAGATGAATGCTGGAACAGGTACAAATGCTCAACTAGGTGAGAAATTCCAAAACTCAGAATCCAAGTCATATGGTGCTAGTTTTCTGGCTGAATACCACCAACAATCTTGTCCTTAAACCCAGAAGCTATGTTTAGTACACTGGACATGAAATAAACTCATTAGATTCTACAGCATTCCAGGTAAGTTGTAAGAACCAAGTTTTTAATCATGTAAACAAACAGTGCCATTTAGCTTCAAGAAAGAGTATTGGACTATGAGCTAGAAAAAACTGATTTCTTGATCCCACTCTTATGATTGTTGGCTGTGTGACCTTGGGCAAGCCACTCAAACTCTCTAAGACACTGTAAAAATCAAAATAACACCTGCTTTTGCTATTTCATAGGGCTATTGTCAGAATCAAATAATGTCTAAAAGTGATTTGAACACTGAAACACACTATGCAAGTGAAACTGAAATTAAAGTAGTTAATAAAATGCTCAAGAAAAATTACAGCCAGAAAAAGTTAAGAGCATGGAGATCAATAAATGTGTTATTATTATTAAATATTTTTCAGAAACAATAAACAACTTTATAAGAGTCCACTAACCAAATAGTGATTCAACGTCAATGCCACTTCACTTGGGCTAATCTATCCTGGAAAGAAAAAGTATAATATTGGCATATGCCAAAATTGACTTCCAAGTTTGATTCCTACTCTGTAGTAATCAAAGTTCAATCTGAAACCCATGAAAAATGGTAACAAAACCAAAATAAAATAAAACTATTAGATTGTTCAAGAAACACAAATTAACCACATGGGCTTAAATCCCTTTAGCATTCCAGGGCTAGATAACAATACACAAACATGCCAACATCCTATGAAACTGCTACTAGATTTTTAGAAGCCAAGAATTCAGGGAAAACTGACTCTTTTATTAGCTAGTGCCATAAATGTAACTTCACTAAGCATTTATTAGATTCTTAATAGTACCTAGAGATACTTAGCTAATATTTGATCTTGCAAAAGTTTTAATATTTATATGATATTAGCACCAATTAAAACCAATAACTAGTATGCTTCAAGTGTGTAAGTATAATCTAAGTCTAGTAAAAAAGCAAAATCTATTAGGTTCTTCCAAGATTGACTATGAACAAGATAATTCATGTGCTGAAATGGACTACAGACTATATCTGTATATAAATGAATAAAACATCCTGCATAGAGAATAATTCATATTTGTCATTATGTACGGTATTGTTATAATTTTATTGTGAAGGGTTATAATTTTTTTGCTTAAGTAAATCACTGTGAAAATGTGAAATATTTTACTTACTGAAACTAGCTAAAGCACAGCGAATGAAGGAAGCATGTAAACAAATGATGAGCAGCAGTAGTTTAAAACATAACCTTCATTACTGAATCCATGCATTGGCTATTCTTTTCCGATTAAGCCTTTTTGGGAGAGACACCCATAGAATGCTGCTGGGTTCACCAGAGTACTTGGGGAAAATTTTGTGACTAAAAAATGTTTCTTAAATGTTGTCTTCCTCCATGTGAGAAAAATAATTATCTCAATTCTCACCCTATTTTGCTTTCCTCAAGAAAAAAAAAAAAAATCAGGGAGGAAATCCAAAACTGCTCTTGACAGATAAGGTATATATATGTTTTAAAAAAATGATCAGGGAGGAAAAGTAAAACTACAAGCAGAAAATATATATATATTTTTTGTATTCTATTTTGTTATGATCCTTGGTGTAAAAAATACACACATATTTGTATATACAAAGATTTATTTATACATAAAAACTGGTATATGTCAGTTCTTCCTTTCTTTTAAGTAATAATTTCAGTAAATATAAAGCTATATTTAGAATTTATAAATGATAAATTATAAATGGGCCTTCCAATTGTAGACATTTTTCACATGTTTTGGTAAAACTTAAAGGACATCAAGACCATAAATCCAGGAACAAATGGAAAGACTTACGCTCTTAAATCACCAGACACTCAATTAAACCACAGTTCTAAACGGACAATATTCATGCTGGCATCTTACCTTCCCAGGCTTCAGGTCTCAACAACCTTCTAATGCAGGGAAAATCTCATGCCCCAACTTGGAATAAGACAAAGAGAAGCCAGCATCAGTTCACTT
Source organism: Lagenorhynchus albirostris (assembly GCF_949774975.1). Taxonomy (NCBI): domain Eukaryota; kingdom Metazoa; phylum Chordata; class Mammalia; order Artiodactyla; family Delphinidae; genus Lagenorhynchus; species Lagenorhynchus albirostris. The sequence continues at coordinate 134,552,009 of NC_083095.1, read as the reverse complement.
CCTGACAAAAGAAGTTAAGTATTAGAGCTGAACAAAAGTCACAGTTGTCACTTTGCATGGTATTCCTATGTTGAAAATGAAATCTTACTGGTGAGAAATTGGGATATTTTGCAGGGGCCTTTCAAAGGAAATAGTGGATGAAAAGACACTATCTAAAAGGATAACCAAAATTCAGAAGCAAATGCGTAATCTGATATAACTTATTATGCAACAAATAAGAAGAAAATGAAGGAGCTTTAAAGGAGGACATTCATTATCTTTCACTGGCATTCTGCTTCCTAGAACAGCAATGAGCTAACCTGAGTTAGTTCTGAAGAGTAGCTTCTACTCTTGAACAAGTGACACAATTGAGTAAGACAAATGCTGGTGGAAGACAAGCAGACCTAAGAGAGCAGTTATGTTTCCACTGTTTCAAAACCATATTCTGCTATGTTTGACAAGCAGATGATCTGGAAAAACATGGTTTCAAGAAGATTGATCCTCTTTTAAGTTTTTGTTCTAAGCATGGTGAGGTCAAGAAAGATATGTCAGTTGTTTCTGCTGAGAGTACTAATGAAAAAGCTTTATCAGAAGTAAGGTTACTAATATGAAAAGTGTTAACAAAATGCATAGCTAAATAGAGCAGCTGTTTCGTGCTTTTTGCAACTGTTCTATTATCAGCTTCAAGGCTGTGATTTCCTTTCTGTAAAGGTGTTCTGAAGATCAATCTAAATCCTGATGTTTAATAAAGCATATTGTACAGTGCCCAAAGTCAAAGTAAAAAGGACTTTGTTCTGATTAATGTCACAGTAGCATTTTGAATTTTTTTTCTTTGAACCATAACCTTCTACTAAATTTACAGATGAAAAAACAGAAGTCTTACCTAAAAAGAGTGCCAAGAACTAGCCTATGGTAACCAACTGACCTTAAGAAAACTTTAAAATTTTATGTGGTTAATAAAACAACTCATAAAACCCAGATGATTCCTTTTGGAAACTGAGTTTAGTAAAAAGCACACTGAGGTCCAGCAAAACTGTGGACAGACACACACGCAATATACAATTAAAAGAGGCAACGTATCAAATGCAGAAGCACAATAAATGTTGATTTTCTTACATTTTTCCAATTGTGATTCTCAACCTCAATTATTTTACTTTCATAAAACAAGCCTTTCATATATTATAAGTTGGTACTCCTAAATTGCCTCTCTTAAATAGAATTCAGTCTTTATTTTATCACCTGACAAATGATGATTTCTACCTAGCCAACACTGACTGTTGTGGATAGGGGACAAAGCTTGGCTTCTGTCAAGGCAGCAGGGGCCTGCTTTGGTCTGAGCTTGTGGCCCTCTGGGAGAATTCTGGTGATCAGGCTCAGGGAACTGGAGCTTACTAAGTCACTCTGGGTAACTATACCAACAGATACCCCTTTGCCTGATGTCTTAAGACTCCACCTCCACTGTGCAATGATTGGCTTCACGGTGATCACAAGAAGCCTGGAGGAAAGTGAGGCAGCAAGGAAAGGCCTCATCCAGCTAGTGATGCAAACATAGGTGAAGACAAATCCTTTCCCCCATCCTTGCTCCACGAACCTATAAAGTTCTAGTTGGAAGGTTGAAAGATTAGGGGCTTTCTAACGTTGTGCCCAAGTTGGCGAAGAGGACAAGGGCTGGAAAGGGCTTCTGCCTGGATTGTTCTCAGTGAAAGACTTTGAAATAGACAAGAAAGATTGTTAGGTGCCCTGTCTAAGGACCCTTCTGAGTTATCTGATTCTGTGGGGGCCTGTGCTTTCCATTGTCTTTGAGCTATTTTACAAACTCTGTAAATTGTAGAAAACCTACAATAAATAAATTTTGTCCAGTATAATACAAGAGATTTCCCTGTGGATATTGATAAGTATTTAGTATTTCATTTCAACATGGCTGATCACCTATACTTACATGTGTGTGTTGTTTTTGTTTTTGTTTACGGCTATGCCATGCGGGCCCTCGGCAGTTAAAGCCCAGTCCTAACCACTGGACAGCCAGGGAACACCCAAGTATGTGTTGTTTGAATTCATCTTTGAGTCAGTTGTAATGTCTTATTGGTTCCCTTGTTAATGAATGAGTTAAATATGTCTTTGACACATGTTCATTTTATATTTGTATGAAAATCATGATTTTCCCTTATATAAAAATTTATTTTTTTACCAGTTTGAAGGTTGGCCACTGAGATGGATTCATCTGACAGAGCTAGTTAAATGGAGTTGCCAGTGAAGTGCACCTCCTTAATAGCTTAAGCCCAGTCATGTTTTTTCCTGGCTCCCAGAGGTGAATCCCACTCACCAATAGAACTTAAAATTTGCTGGTTCTCTGTTTCTCTAGCTTTTTTTCCCCTCTCCACTAACTTTATGTTTTATTTTTTTGTCATTGGTTTAGTTACTACTGATAAGTTATTTTCCCATTAGTAAGAGCAATGGTAAGAAGTTTGGTTTTATAGTTTGACAATCTGATGATCTCTGTAAATGGATGATAGAGATCTACTGAACCAGGTGAAAGGATAGAGAAACTGGTTTGTCAGACTCTTATTAAAAATTTATTTCTCTATTTTTTAGCTCAAATCAATTAAAAATTACATACCCACTGGGAAGGAGAGTACCTCTTGGACATTTGGACCAGTGAGATTCTATGTTTCTGTGTTTACTTGATCTGTGCCAAAGTTATAGATCTGAAGCTATAAGCTCTCTCTGTGCCTATGTGTCAAACTCAGAAAGGCCTTTACCTCTTACTCTGTGTGAAATTTCTTTCTTTCTCCAGAGGATACTAAAAAATGATAGTATAAAGACTCTTAAATGAAAGAAGCTCTGTTCTGATGATTGACTTACAGAGATAAACAAGCTCTTACATAAATTCAGTATTGCTAAAATTACCAGAATAGGAAATCGAACTTCTAATACTTTATTTTTTAAAATTTTATTGAAGTATAGTTGATTTACAGTGTTGTGTTAATTTCTGCTGTACAGCAAAGTGACTCAGTTATACATATACATTCTTTTTCATATTCTTTTCCATTATGGTTTAATCACAGTTTATTGACTATATTAATAATTCCCTGTGCGAAACAGTAGGAACTTGTTGTTTGAACTTCTAATGCTTTAAACGTACTAAACTTAAATAAAATTCTTCTTGCTAAAACTAAGAAACATTTTAAGAATCCAAGTTCACATTAATAAGAGTAAATCTTTGGTAAACAATACTAGCTTAATAATTTTGGCTTAATATAACAGCTATATCTTTATCAGTATTAGGTATAACAGAAGCATATATTTTATTCCACTTGGGTTTGCTTTTCCTAAAATTATACAGGTTTACTGATCAAATAAGCTAATATTACTCCTACATATTATTAAAAACTATGAAAAATGAAAACTGTATTCAATTAAATTCAATCATTATTCTGACAAACATTTATTTCAACCATAATTATGTTCTGTAGTATTTATGTTTTGTAGTAGATAATTTCTAAGGTAAAAGCTTGAATTTATATTATTTTTTTTTAAACATCTTTAGTGGAGTATAATTGCTTTACAATGGTCTGTTAGTTTCTACCTTATGCGGCTGCTTCCCACTAGCTAGCTATTTTACATTTGGTAAGGTATGTATGTCCCTGCCACTCTGAATTTATATTAAATTGAATTAATGGATATTATTAGACACAGATAATTTTTAAGTAAGATAGAATACTGAAACATTAATCATTAAGTATAATTTCAAGTTTATATAATTTTGCTTCTGGAGGTTACAGCTTTGGTCATGTTAATGAACATGTTAATTTTTGCCACGTTAAGGAGTCATAGAAGAGATGTGTGTGGCAGTAGAAAGTTGTAATATGTGAGTTCATGACTTTGCAAGTCTACTAAATTGCTTGTGTATGCCATACAGTTCTAAATTATCCACTACCCCAGTGTTCTCTGTGAAACAGAAGTTAGTTATAGTTACTTGGCTGAAAGATATGAGTAATGAGACTATACTTGGAACAACTGTGACGGAGAAACACAACTCTGTGTGTACTTTTGTTTTCCAAGGGTAGATGTGTCTGAAAGCAGCAGTTTGCAGTAGTTCTCAGGCTTTTTAGTCTCTAGTCCAAAGGACTCTAGGACTTACTGAGGACTCTAGAGAGCTTTTGTTTATATGGGTTAAGAAACTATTGGTATTTATTATATTGGAAAGTGAAATATAAATTTACAAAAATACTTTTATTTTATTTAATTTACAAATACTTTATTGATTCATTTGAAGATAATAATATGAACACACAGTGTGTTATAAATAACATCTCAGTATTATAAAAATGGCTTCAACGGGTAAAACCCCTGAAAGAGAACCAGGTCAGTTTGTTCTAATTAGAATATGGGAAAGTGTAGTGAACAGAATTTAGAAAATAAACTTTATTTTGTCCCATTGATGAAAGAGGTTATTAAATATTAGTTCTCAGGCACCTATCTTAACCAAGTGCCAAAATCTCCTCTGACAACTTTTTTGATTTTGTCTTCTCAAAATTGGATCCTAAATATAGAAGAAATAAAAAAAAAAGTCACCCAAAACTGTATTTGAGATTTCTCGAGAAAACCCAGAAAATCACAAATTTTCTTTGTCTTTTATCTTTTAAAAACAGAGATGACAGAAATAATTATAACAGTAAAATAATGAACAAAAATCTATGAAATTTCCTGGAGATCTGTCAATGCCTTTGCTGCACATAATTTTTTCTTTCTTTTTTTTTCGGCCGCGCTGTGCAGCGTACAGGATCTTAGTTTCCCAGGGATCAAACCCCTGCCCCCTTCAGTGGAAGCACAGAGTCCTAACCACTGGACCATGAGGGAATTCCCGTTCCATAGTGTTTTTAATCTCAGGGCAAATGCCAATCAAAACTCTTATTAAATAGTTGTACACTATACTTCCAACAGAGAATTTTACCCTTATTCACCCTGATATTATTAACTGGCTCACAGCCATTACATATCTGTCATCTATGTAGTTTTGTTTTAATGTGATGCGTGTCAGAAGGCACTGCTACAGGCTATAAGGCAGGGTTTGTATTCTGAACTAAAAAGGACAGTCCCAGAGCCTCATGGACAAAGAATGTACCAGGATTGCAAATTTCTGACACTTAAAAAAAAGATTCTTGGATACAAGCTTCTGAGGTGACTGGACTGAATCAGAATTCTTTATAGTTCAAAATCAGACAGCCTCGTGAAAGCAGGTTGTTAACCCAAGATCTCAAGGAGCACAGGACTGAATGAATTGATGAGAATTTATTGTGGTTATTTGTTTAGGACAGTGTTAATACTGTAATGATCTATTTTTCTTATATTAAAAAAAAAACCTTCTCTTTTTTCTTAAGCTATCCATAACCCACAACAATTTAGTAAATAGTACTTCTGTAAAATGCAACAAAATACTTTGAAATGTTATCTGATTCTCATTAAGCATCCCCTGACTCGCAAATTCAGAAACTATTACTGAGTCTCCTTAATCTTCATGGCAATATAGTTATTTGCATATGTCCAACAAGAACCCGTTCTTCTTTTCATTAGGACAAAACTGGACAAATCATTTGATCAACCAAGGCCTCCCACGGACTATCGTTTCTGAGAATGACTCTCTTTGAATTAGGTAAGTCAAGCCACTTTTACAAAACAAAAGCTGACTTTACATATGGATCCAAAATCTACAAAGCAATAAAAATGGCCTGGTACCTGACTTATAGGTTCAAGCCCTCAGGAGGTAAGGAAGTCACTTATTGGCAGGCCAAGAACCTTAGCAAATTTGGGGGACTCTGAGAAAAGAGAAACTCACCAAATTTACAGGTACTCTACAAGTGAAATCTGGTATAGTTAGTTTCTTAGGCTTGGTTTTCTAGCCCCACAACAACAAATAATAGAGGCTTATAAAGTCAATTCCAAGATTCTTTATGAAAACTTTCAAACAGAAGTTAATTTTGTAACTGTCATGGATGTTCAGTACTGAATTGCAAAATTCAGTAATTCTATATATTTAACTAATGCTCTTATTGCACTAGCATTTTCTACACCAAGAATAATTTTTTTGGATTATATAACTACAAGGGATTTTCACTTTCCAATATAGAATAATTTTTTGGGATTATGTAACTACAAGGGGGAAGACCGTTACGAAAAATTATGAAAGACTTTGAAACAGACCAAAAAAAAAAAAAAAGGCTACTGGGTGTTCTGTCCAATCCATCCTTCTGGATGATCTGATTCTTTAGGGGCCTGCATCTTTCATTGTCTTCCAGCTGTTTTACAACTCTGTAAATTATAGAAAACTTAGAGTAATACAAATGATTCTTTTCCATAGAAATTCAAATGAATTTTGTCTGGTGGAATACAATTGATTATTGCCCTGTAGATACTGAATAGTTTTGCATGTATTTGTAAACTTCTTTCAGCATTCCTGATTATATATGCATCTGTTGCTTTGAACTGGTTTTAACATCTTACTGGTCCCCTCATGAATTAATGAACTAAACAATGTCTTTCATGTGTTCATTTACATTTGTATGAGGTCAGGCCTTCACCGTTTTTTTAAAAAAATTATGTTATAACATCAGGAAGGCTGACCCAAGGCTACAGAGCCTGGGAAGGTTCTTATCCCTCCAATTAGGTTGCAAAGATAGAGGGGAGCAGAAACTACATGATCATATCTGGGAATTTTATGACACATTAGGCCTTGAGGGTACCTTACACCACACTATCATTCGACTTTCAGACAATGACCTTCAAACATGTTTTCAGGAACATATTATATGTGAAAATTAAAGGTAAGATAAAAGTCATGATAAAACAAACTACCCTGGATCAAACTCTTTTACTAGAAAAGAACCATACTTTTGCAATTTTTTCTACTACCCTATTTTTAACAACTAAGTAGGTAAAAGTAAAGAAAATGTAATTTCTTTCAGAATCAAAACATGCCATGGCATACGACCCGGCAATCCCACTACTGGGCATATACCCCGAGAAAACCATAATTCAAAAAGAGTCATGTACCACAATGTTCACTGCAGCTCTATTTACAACAGCCAAGACATGGAAGCAACCTAAGCATCCGTCAACAAATGACTGGACCAAGAAGATGTGGCACATATATACAATGGAATATTAGTCATAAAACGAAACGAAATTGAGTTATTTGTAATGAGGTGGATGGACCTAGAGTCTGTCATACAGAATGAAGTAAGTCAGAAAGAGAAAAACAAATACCATATGCTAACACATATATATGGAATTTAAAAAATAAATAAATAAAAAATAAAGACGCAGATGTAGAAAATGGACTTGAGGACACAGGGAGGGGGAAGGGTAAGCTGGGATGAAGTGAGAGAGAGGCATGGACTTATTTATACTACCAAATGTAAAATAGATAGCTAGTGGGAAGCAGCCACATAGCACAAAGAGATCATCTCAGTGCTTTGTGACCACCTAGAGGGGTGGGAATAGGGAGGGTGGGAGGGAGATGCAAGAGGGAGGAGATATGGGGATATATGTATACGTAAAGCTGATTCACTTTGTTATAAAGCAGAAACTAACACACCATTGTAAAGCAATTATACTCCAATAAAGATGTTAAGAAAAAAATGCCATGGGTTAATTTCTGCCACATGTACACTGTAATATAACAGGAAAATAATCTCAAAAATAATATAAAAAGGAATGTCAAGCAATAAATCAACTGTAATTTCTTTTATCTTACAAACAAGTAAATGATAAATTAGTAAAATCCATCTAGATTGGGCCTAACAAATTTAGTGGCAGCTTTGATGAGATATGGGTAAAGGACTTCCTAATAGCTAGGCAATTGGTGCCATGAGATTCAGCTGCTCTCAATTCTCTTTCTGCAGATAAAGTTAAAACGCCAATATCTTTGGGGAAACTAATACATTAAGCTACACTGTCATTTAAATCTCCATGTGTACGGAAATTTTCAGAAAGAATTTTTAAAACAGAAAGAACATGGAAAGAATGTATAATAGAAGGAAAAGAATCATGACACAAAAAGAGGTAAAAGGATAAAATTTTGCTACTTCACCCTTGGCCCCTGATTAACAACCACCTTTTTCTTGGACAGAAATTAGAATACGTGTTCCTAAGAGAAGTCTTGGGTACACAAAGGTGAGAAGGAGTACAGCAGTAGAAAGGGCTAGTGGCCTGAAATAAGTTACTCAAACTTGGGGCCTCACACTCTCTAAAAGGGACCTTGGGATGATCCAATGAGATCATGTATTTCAAAGCACCTGGCATATCAAGGTGATCAAAAATGTTTATGAACAAATAAATGATCGAACAAACTCTTGAATATGAGCTGTGGCCTGACTGTTTGTTGTTTTCCTAATTTTATGAATGGTGTTAGCAGAGAAAGTCTGAGAAGGAAATGAATAAATGGAAAAAGGAATAATGCAAATTAGACACACTAAACAAAAGCCTAGCATGTGGATTTCTGAAATTTATTTGTAAAACCAGAGTAAATTATATAGAGTATCTGATTAACTACAAAATATACTATATACATACGAATCTATGGAGATGTATAATAATTACTCAGTTTTCTGAAATTTCTTTAAAAAGTGTGAGGTAGTTACACATACATTTTCTTTAAAAGTGAGTAAAAAGCTAATGATATGACTGAAAATCTAAAACTTGTGCTATATTTTCTTCCTATTGTATTAACATTCTCAGTTGAAGTTCGAAAACAATAGTATCCTTTTACTCCAGACTATAAATTACAGTAAATTCTTATAATGACAACATAAGTCCATAATAGAAATGCTGACACCTGAATAACAGTGGAACAGCTCAGCATAGCTATAGTTAGGCAGTAATAGCATTAGCCTGTGCTTATATCAGCAAAACTCTTTATATTATTCTTTTCTTATCTCCAAATTGAATGGATTTTGACACCCCCCCCCTTTCTTTTGTAGTTGGGCTAACTCTCTCTCTCTGCATATAAAATACATTTATATATACCCACAAACATATCTTACTTCTATATTTCCAAGCAATGTATTATGTGGGAAATACAATTTTCTGTTTTAATGAACCTAAATATGTAGGTTTAGAGTGAGAACACACAAACAAATAATTCTATCTTGGTGCCATTTTGAAAATATTATTTGTCAAGATCAAAATAGCTGAAATTTAACTGTTTTTACTATTTTTATCTGATAATCTTATAACCCATTCAAAACACATATATGAGAAAGAATTTTGCTTCAAAAGAGTCCACAATCTAAAACGGGACAACATGAATCAACTGTTCAGTAGTAAAACAAATTAGTTTCAGAACAAACATTAACTGATAAGAATGCATTTCAAGGATTTTTTTACTAGGCACATAAGAAACTGTCAGCTTTCCCAAAATATCTTGACTCCAGAGGATAGTAAAAGCGAAAATAGAGATTAGTGAAAGGAATAGTGGGGGTGTACTGAAAAATATTGGATAAATTCAAAATAAATAAAAAAGTTTTCTTTGAGGACTTCTTAACTGATGTTAATTAGTATAATCAAATACAGCAAACCAATAGATAGTATGAGGAAGAATACCCCCAGTATGAATGTCAGACACAATCTGGGGTATTTCCAAATGAAATGGCAAACTTCAAGGTTATCGCTGGCATCATTTCACCTCACTTTTCAGTTTTCTGTTGCCATATGGCACCCAGTCCCGAAGGCTTGAGTCTTAAAAGGTACTTAGGACATCCTACTGCAGTGATATCCAGAAAAGATCCCATGCTCCAGACTCTCTGCCCCCTTCATCCATCAGAGACACTTCGCTCAGTTCTGATAAATTGATTCCTAATACTAAGTAATACTAATGACCAAAGCATTAATCCTTGGAGGATTATTTGCATATAACAGAGGACCTCACAATTCACAGAAAATAATCAAGTCACATCAGTCAAGATCTTTACACATTTAGCTAGATTTGGGTAATAATAATTGGCTACATTTATTCCCACTAAAGGGAAGTTGAGCAATTAATCACCTAAAGAATTTAGATATCCTCAAGGAAAACTTTCTATATAACTAAGGCTCCTCTCAATTTAGATCATTGTTAGAAAAAAAGGATTATTTCATATTCTAGCTTGAGAAATACACATCTATCCTTTAATCCTTACCAATGTTATATATGTTATTCTTTATCATTTAATTACGTGTGTTTGAGACAATAATGCTCCTTTTCCTTAATAAGACTGGAAATATGGCAGAAACAGCTAGATATCCCCTACTCCCATTATCCTTTTATCCTTTCTATTCTCCAATTACAGAATTCCTTAGCTAGGCACAGGGCTGCATGAAATAAAGATTGCATTTCTAAATCTCACTTTAACTGAGGTATAGCCATGTGACTAGGTTCCAACTAATAGAGTGTGAGAAAAGTGATGGGTGCAACTTCCAGCTTCGAGAAAATATCCTTAAAAGGAGTAGAAGTGTCTCCTTTTCTTCCCTCCTACTTTTTGAAAAGATGTATCCACAGATTCTAAAATATCTGTGAGAAATATCAAAAGAAGCTGAGATGGGGCAGGTGCTACAAAATAAGAGCTTGAGGGACTATGAAGGAGGGAGAACTCCGTGTGTACCATTTGCTTCCTGGAAGGTGAAAGGCTCATTTTGACTTCCAAGAATCTGGTTTCTTGTTTGCAGTGGCCTGAGAAGGAACCAGGAGCACAGGAATGATGAGACACAGTGGCAGAAATGTGCAAGTATGCAGAGCATGGAGGAAATATTGAACCTGTGAGCCCAACTTCTGGAAGGCAGCTAGGAGATAAACTTCAGCTAATCGTGACAGGATTGCAGAGGCACTGGCAAAAGCGCAAGCAAGGAGCACTGAATATATTCAACTACAGAACAAAGACTAAAACAGATGAGGGAAAGTAGTGACAAAACAAATGAAAATGTCATATACTCTGACAAAGTAGAAATTGTACCATTTACAAAAACTGGGAAGAGAGTAAGGAGGATAGGGGTAAAGTGAGGACTGAGATCTAAAGCATACGTTGGCTGGCAGTCGCGGCATGTATTTAACATTGAAACATCAAGTAGTAGAGAAGTATAAGCACATTAAAGATTTTTTAAAAAACTGAAAATGTAAAGCAGAAACTAACATACCATTGTAAAGCAATTATACTCCAATAAAGATGTTATTAAAAAAAACTGAAAAAGAATATCACTGTCTAAAACTAAAGGGAGAGGTGGGGAGAAGAGAAAGGATGCTCATCTTCATCACCGTTCATAGTAGGGAATTAATAGATGCTACCTAAAGATATGGGGTGGGAGGATTTGGAAAGATGACAGGAACAAAAAATAACATGGCTGAATTAAAACCAAACACGTGCTGCACCAATAAATAAAAAGGGGTTTCAAAGAAAAAGATGCTCATATTGCTCACGATGCTAAACTCAACTCTATGCTGCATTTATGAGGCATATCCAGAATAAAGTAATTTAGAAAGGAAGAAAGTGGAAGATAGAGGAAAGGCAACCAGGAGTCATGATTTTAATATTAGACAAGGTAGAATTCAGGCCAAAAAGCATTAAATTAGATGAAGAAAGGTACTTCCATAATACAAAGATCTAACTCACAATGAAGACATAACAGTTATTAACATCTTCACAGAAAATAACAGAGCAGCAATAACCATGAAATATTAATTGCAAGAGATAAAGGAAAAGCCAGAAACAAGAGTAGTAGTAGAAGACTATAATTTACTTCTCACAGTCCATGACAAATAAAATAGACAAAAATTATGTAAGAATAAAGAACCAAATAATATAATTAAGATGACCTGATTGACACATTAAACTTTTTGCCTTAAAAATAGTGTAATCCTTCTATATAAATATCCAAGGAATAGTTCAAAATACTAAATATTAAACCACTAAAAATCAAAACAGAACCTTAATACATTCCAAAAGGGAGAAATATTACAGAGACCATCCTGATAATATTGCAGGGAAAAAATGGAGATAAATAAAAGCAGAAAACAAAAGGTCTTTCCAAGTGGAAGTTCCTTGGGTCAAGAGGAAATTTAGAGCAAAATTATAGCATTTCTAGACAATCACAAATATTAGAATCTATAGGATACGGCTAAAGCAGTGTTCAAAGCAAAGTTCATTAGTTCTAAATACTTACATTAATAGGAAAGAAAAACTGAAAACAAGTTAATAAGTCCTCTTGATTAAAAACAATGATATAATAATTAAAAGGGAAATAGAAGAACTTAAGATAAAGGCAGAAATAAATGGGTTAGAAAACAAAAAAAAAACCCAACAATAAATAAATCTATGAGCTACTTCTCAGTAAAATAACTTTGGGAGAAAGCACATTGTGGTGGATTAAAGATGGCCATAAAGTCTTTGTCACTCTCCTCATTGAGTGTCAGTCTATTTCCCCTCCCCTTGAATCTATGACTTGTTTTGGGAAGTAGAATGTAGGAGATAATGCTTCATAATTTTCAAAGTTACACCTTGAAAGAGATCTGCCTGCATCTATTTGAATATTCCCTCTTGATCTCTATGTGAGAAGTCTGACTACCCTGTTGGGACAGAGACTTGAATCCACTTTGGATGTTTCAGAAACCACCAAGCCCCTAGCTGAACACAGCCCTATACGACATAGAAGAGAAGAAAAACCCAGTATCACTCTGCTTGAATTCCTAATCCACAGAATTGTGTGCAAATTATAACATGGTTGTTGTTTTAAGCCACTGAGTTTTAGGATGTTACACAGAAATAGATAACCTTAGAATAAGGTGTTGGTGCAACTAAAAACCTAACATCTGTGGCATTAGATTTGAACCAACAATACGTGGAGGCCTCAGGGGCAGAGACTATTGGTAGAGACTACAAATATGGTGAGGAAATGCTACTGGAAGCTGAATGTAGCCTAATGAGTGACCTTTTGATACCATGTGGAGTAGAACTGCCTACATAAGACCAGTACAAATTCGTGTTCCATGAAATTATGAGCAAATAAAATGGTTGTTTTTAAGTTACTGATTTTTAGAATGGTTTGTTATACAAAATAGATAACCAAAATACAAATGCATAAGACATGATAAAGGAAATAACCACAAAGATGAAGAATATTTTTTAAAATCATAAAAGAGGCTATTTTAATAAATTCTTTACATATAACTTTGGAAACCTAGATGAATTGGATAATTGTATAACAAAATATAATTTACCAAAAATGACCCCAGATGAAATACAAAATCTAAACAGGCTGATTTCCAAAGAAGAAAATCCAAACAGACCATTCTCCATACAACAAATTCATCAAGGAGCTATCCCTAAAAGACTAGACCCAGACAGTTTCATAGAGAATTCTACCGAACTTTAAAGATTAGGTCATTTTGATGCTAAACTGTTCCAAAGCAGTTACAGAACAAAAAAGAAAGAAAAAGAAGGAAAATACTCAAATTCTTTCAATGAAATAGGATAATCATTGATCCCAAAACCTAACAAAGATTTTACAAATAAGAAAACAATAGGCCAATCTCACAAATATCAAAGCAAAAATCCTAAATAAAATGTAAGTAACAAGAATCAGCAGACCGCTAAAAGAATAAGTGAGTTGTATTCCAGGAACACAAAAATGGCTCAAAATCAGGAAATCTAACAACATAATTCATCATGTAAGTAAAGTTAAAAACAAAAAACACAATCATGTTCATAAACTCTGAAAAGGTATTTGATAAAATTCAACAACCATCCTTGACAACAACGACATTTGATGAATGTGAGAGGTTTCACTTCTGGGTATGACTTGCTAAGATGCTACAGGATGACCACCACTCCCAGCCCCTGCAGAAAACTCTGAAGATCTGGACAAAATATGAAAAGCAACTACCTGAAAGTCCCAGAGAATGAACAAATACAGAGTCTATTGGGGAGTTCATGCTCTGTGGAAGGAAGAGAGGCAATGAGATAGTGTAAGTTCCTATTTCTGCAGCTTTTAACCTGGGGCTGAGTGTGGCTTAAGTAGTGAGTAGAGCAGCAGTGGGGCTTTACATGGAAAAACTCTTTCTGGTCTGGGAAACCAGAAAAAAGAAGCTAAGAAGCCACAAATGCTGAAAGAGTGGGAGAATCCTAGATGAGAAAAAGCCAGAGAGGGGATCCCCAAATTCTGTCTACACCTAGCTCAAACTGACCCCTGAACCATGCATGCTCAGAACAAATTCAAAACAACCTAGGTAAAAACAAAGTATCAGAACAGAGACTGAAGCTACCAAATAAGAGACAGTGTTTGCAGTAAACACAGAAAACCATGCTCATCAGAGAGAAATAACAGAATTTAGAATCTCCACGATTTAACACTCATGTCTAAGAAACAATCCCAAATTACCTAGCATACAAAGAACCAACCCCCCCCCCCAAAAGAGAACATTTTCAAGAGAAAAAAAGATGAACTGAGTTCAAAGTTAAGATGAATCATATATTGGAACTCAAAGCCCAGAATTTTATTTTATTTAATTTTTAATTTAGCCGCACGGCTTGGCTTGTGGGCTCTTAGTTCCCTGACAAGGGGTTGAACCCTCACCCTTGGCAATGAAAGTGCAGAGTCCTTAAAAGGCTAGAATTTTTTAAGCCACTAATATGACTATCTTTAATGAAGTAAAGCAAAACATGTTTGGAGTGCATGAAAATCTCAGCAGAAAAATGGGAGGTCTCAGCAGAGACACAGAAACAAACAAACAAAAGGAAATCCAAGAACTGGAATTAAAAAAAAAATTCAACAAAATAGAAATACATGGGTACTTACTAACATGATAGAATTTATCTACCTCACAACCAAATGTTAGCATCAGGTTTACTGGTGGAAATACTAAAGGCATTCCCACTAAAGTCAAAACAAAAAAAGGACACCATTGCCATCACTACTATTTAATATTGTACTGAAGATCCTAACAGTGCAATTATATAAGATATAGAAATAAATGTCACAGCAATTAGAAAGAGGTAAGTACTATTAATAGATGCTATGATTGTATACCTTGAAAACCCAAGGGAATCAAATGAAAAACTCCAACAAATAGAAATATAATTCAATAAGAGAGTGGAGGAAAATTAATATATAGAAATCATCAGCTTTGTTACTTATAAACAATAATTAGAGATAGGAAGAAAAGGTCTCAATCACAAGAGAAACAAAATGATGAAATAACTAAGAGCAAATTTAAGAAATATGTAAAAACTATTTGAGGAAAACTTTTAAAGATATTCTAAGTAAAACAGACTCAACTTCAGAAGCATAAGTTCTAAGTTAATTTATGAATGTAAATGTTATCCCAATATCCAAAGACAGAAACTATAAAGTTCCTGAAGAAAACATAGGTAAATTCTATGGTTTGATGATCTGCTAGGAGGACTCAAAGGACTCAGCATGTAGTTGTACTCTTGGCTATGATTTATTACAACAAAAGGATACAAAACAAAACATGCAAAGGGAAAAGGCACATCGGTTGAAGTCCAGAGGAAATCAGGCAAAAGCTTCCAAGTGTGCTCTCCTAGCAGAGACACAAAGGACATACTTAAGTCCTCTAGCAATGAACTGTGACAATATATGTGAAGTTTTGTCTACCACGGAAGCTCATCAGAGACTAAATGCCCAGGACACATACTAGAATTGCAGACTCTCAAAAGGAAAGCATGTATTCAGCATAAACCACACTATTTATAGAAACAATTTAGGCACAGTGAGACACCCTTATGATATAAGAAGTATATATAAACATACGGAACTGTTTACCAGCCAAGTTCCCAGACACCAGCATGGGTCAACTTTACAAACAGGTCCTTCTAAGAACAGCAGTCACAGGACTGCTATGTTAACTGTTTTCTGCACTTCTTGAATATGAAAAGCCTAATTATCAGTCAACATCCAAAAACCATATGAGATTGATAAAATTAACTACGTAAAAATTAAAAAAATCTTATTTGTGGCCAAAATTCACTAGGAGTAAAGTTACAGATAAGTGAAAATTTATGAAACTGTGAAAGAATTTTTACAACTCATATCTCAGACAAAAAGATACTATATCTTTTTATAAATCCTTATTATATAAAAAGCCCTGAAAAATGAATCCTAAAAGGACTACAACTTAATAGAAAAACTGAGAAGAAAAAAAAAACATTGACAGAAAAAGAAATACAAATGTCTCAACCTCACCTACCATAAGATAAATGTGTCAGACAGAGAAAGACAAATATCATATGATGTCGCTTATATGTGGAATCTAAAAGAAGGGTACAAATGGACTTATTCATAAAACTGAAATAGAGTCACAGATGTAGAAAACAAACATATGGTTACCAAGGGGGAAAGGAAGGGAGGGATAAATTAGAAGATTGGGATTGACATATACACACTACTATATATAAAACAGATAACTAATAACCTACTGTACAGCACAGGAAACTCTACTCAGTATGCTGTAATGACCTATATGGGAAGAGAATCTAAAAAAGAGTAGATATATGTATAACTGATTCACTTTGCTGTACAGCAGAAAATAACACAACATTGTAAATCAACTATACTCCAAAAAATATTAACTTAAAAAAAACAGATAATGTGAATTAAGGCAACACTCAGATACCATTTCTCACCTATCAGATTGGTGAAAGTCCAAAGTTAGACAGCATACTCTGCTGGGAAATGAGGCACTCTCAAACACAGCTGGTAGGAATTCAAACACCTATGCAGAGCAATTCAGCAATATCTACCCATATTACAAATGCATATACCCTTGACCTAGTCAAATTCTTGGAATTTACTTGCAGTCTATAAAATTACATACATATAAGGTTATCCACTGTAGCACTATCTGCATTAGCAAAAGATGAGAAACAACCCAAATGTCCATCAAAAGGGTTAAATACACCATACATAAAACATAATACTATGCAATTTTAACAAAGTTGTTGCCTTTTGCCATGGAAAGATCTCTAACATGTATTATGAAATGAAAAAAGCAAAGTAGAAAACAGTGTTATGATTTATAGAAAATAAGATTTCAGGTTGGTTTTGGCTTATACACGTGTAAATATGTTAAAGATAAACAATACATAATATTAGTTACTTGTGAGTAGAAAATAGGCAAATAGGTGAAAACAGTTTATACTGTATATCTTTTATTATTGCTTAATTGTTGGACCATGTAAATTTATTATCCAATTTTTAAAATGTCAATGTATTCTGTAACCAAAACTGAAGCAACCTTAGGAGATGGTTGCTTACGGAATAATCTTAGCATGAGTTAAGACCATGCCCCAGGCCTGTTGTTCATATCTTTGCCAGACACTGGTAGCCAGCTCAGAGGCAAAGTTGGAATGGAAAGGATAAACTAAGAGGACATTAAGTGAAAGACCTAAAATTTAAAGTTAAAAAAACTGTTCACGTTAGGTCTCTAGCTATGGTTATTCGCACATGGAACTGAGTGGAAACAAGGACACATCTAGAGCCTAGTAATGATACTGAGCAGATGATGCCCACAAGCATGTAGACCCCAGACCAGTTGGACCTGAACGTTGATGATGCTGACTCCTACTTATCTCACCACCAACCCATCAGAAGAATGTCCATGAGCCGATCACGCCCTCTTTGAACAATTACTATTAAACTTCTATCTTCTCCAAGGGGGGGACACATGGTTTTTCGTGGCAGAAGCCCACTGTGTCCCCCTTTGCCTGGTGAAGTAATAAAGCTATCCTTTTCTACTTCACCCAAAACTGTCTCCAAGATTTGATTCGGCACCAGTGTACAGAGAAGCTGAGCTTTCAGCATCAGTTAAGTTTTTAAGTGGACTGCATTACCAAAGAAACCACAAGTCAAAAGCCTGTTCAAATCCTAAAGCAATCTCTAGACCTCCAAATCTAAACAGCTGGGACTTGGCTATGAAAACTTTGTAGTCCTCAAGAGGGATGAAGGGTAGCAGAATATGCCACCCCAAAATGTGCCACTCTGAAATAAGGATTATTTTCAGCTGAAGGAAAGTGAGAAGAACCAGACACAAGAAAAATTATCTGTCCTTCTCCTCTCTACCAGGAAGAGCAGGACGATTCTTCATCTCCAGACTACTCTAGATTCTAATCAACCTGTAGGTTGACACCAGAGGAATCTATGTGGCAAAACTTACTAACTAGTCCCTATCTTCCATTAAGTTTTCCTCATATATTTACTTTCCCACAGGTTGCCATCCTTGAAAGCCTAAAATCCCTTCTTGTCGTTACTTCTCTACAAATTTGTGGTTCTTTGTTCAGATGCTGTATAAGCCCCAAATTTAAGCTAACCCTTTGAGTTACCCATCACCAAATACTCACATGTGTTTTTCACAATATATGCATTAATAAACTTCTGTTTTTCTCTTTTTTAACCTGTCTTTGTCAGTCTAATTTGCAAGGCCTCAACCAAGGAACCTAAGATGGGTAGAGGAAAAATATTTTTCTTCCCTACTAGGATACATACTTTACAATGGCTACACTCAAGTGGAAAGAAAATCAATGGCGTCTGACCCCAAGATGACCTAGATGTTGGAATTAGCAGACAAGAATTTTATATCTCAAGGCTTTATGCTCAAGGATATAAAAGAAAATATACTTGTAAGCAATGAAGAAATAGGATAGCTCAGCAGAAAAATAGGAAATATGAAAAAAAATTAAAATGGAAATTTTAGAACTATTAAATACAATATCTGAAATAAAAAACTGACTGGATGGGCTTAACAGCAGATTGTAAAGAACAGAAGAGTCAGTGAACTTAAAGACAGATAAGTAGAAATTATCTGTTTAAAATACAGAAAAAAATTTTAAAAAAGAAAGAAAAACCCTATGATCTGTGGAACAGTATTAAAAGGTCAACATATTTGTAATTGGAAACCCAAAAGGAGAAAAGAGAGAGAATGGGGCAGAAAAAAGAATATTTAATGAAATGATGGCCCCAAATTTCCCAACTTCAGTGAAAGACAAATTTGCATATTGAAACTCAGCCTACACCTAGCAAACTTAGGCACATCACAGTTAAAGGACTGGGGGAAAAGAGAGAAAATCTTGAAAGCCATCAGAGAAAATGACACAGTACATATGGGGAAACAGTAATATGAATGACAGCTGATTTTGTATCAGAAGCTATAGAGACCAGAAGATAGTAGAAGGAAATATTTAAAGTGATGAAAGAAAAAAATTGAACCCAGAACTCTGTATCTTGCAGAAATATGCTTTAAATATGAAGGCAATAATAGCAGCATTATTCAAAATAGCCAAAAAGTAGGAAACCCCTCAAATGTCCATTAACTGATAAGTGGATAAATAAAATGTATATCCACACAATGCAGTATTATTTGGCAATAAAAATAAAGTACTGAGTCATGCTACACATAGATAACTCTACAACATAAAATAACTTAGGCTAAGTCAAAGAAGCCATTCACAAAATAACTCTTATTGTCTGATTCCATTTGTATTAAATGTCCAAGATAGGAAAGTTTATAGCGATTGAAAGTAGATTAACTGTGTGGTGGGGAATAGGGATTAATTACTAATGTTTGTGGTATACTTTTAGGAGGGGATGAAAATGTTCTAAAATTAGATTACAGTGATAACTGGTTGCATAACCCTGTGAATATACGAAAAAACACTGAATTGTTTACTTTAAATGGGCAAATCCTATGGTATGTGACTTACATCTCAATAAAGCTGTTAAAAAAAAAGACTGAAGGCAATATAAAGACATTTTTAGATACGAGAAAATTAAGATAACTCATGGTCAGCAAGCCTGCATAGTAAGAAATGTAAAGGGAAGGTCTCCAGGCTGAGAGGAAATAACTAGATGGAGACTTGAATCTACAGAAAGCAATGATAAGCATTGGAAACAGTTAAAAAAAGAAGTGTCACTTAAATATCGATTTAGATAAAATACAATGACTATTTAAACCAAAAACAATAACATTGTATTATGGAGTTTATAGACTTATGTAGATGTAATACCTACAATAATGATGGCATAAAGAACAGGGAAGTAAATAGAACAATATGGTTGCAAGATTTTTGCATCTTATATGAAGTGAAAATTATATGAAAGTTAATATAATTATATTAACTGTAAAGTTAAGTCTGTACATTCAAAGCCTTGGAGCAAAAACTAAAAATATAATAATACAGAGGTAGTTAAAAGGCTTACAGATAAATTAAAATTCTACTTTAATGTTTAGTCAGTTTGAATGGTACTAGCCATAAGAATCATACTGTTGATAGTCATGGGCTAAAGGACACTTAAAGAAAAATAAACAATACAAGAATATGTAATACTTGCAACATACCTCAACTACATTTAGATTGTGTATTAAATACAAGGGTACAACTGTAAGATGCTCTATACTACTGATAAACGAAGGGAACAAGGTTATTTAACGAAAGCTAAATTATAAAGTCTATGGGTCAGAACTGAACAAAGCCAAGGTCCTTTAAAAAAATGGAGAATGGCTGAATATATATTAACATATCTAAAGAAAAAGCCTGTCAATCTGAGGAGCTGTTGGTCAGCAAGAGAAACCAAGGGAAAAAAGGCACAAGAGGCAAACCTTAGCAGTGCTCATCTAAGCACTAACAGAGAAGAAGTTATGGCCCGAAGACTTCAAGTACAGTCCTAGGTAAGATTATTCCTCTTGTGGCAATGAATGCATCAGGCTAGTGACAAATTCAATTTATATAATTTTTCTTGTTTCCACTCTATATTCACTAAATAACATTCTAATTATAAACTTGGCTTCCCTTGTATGACAGTCACACAGAGAGAGGATATCTGACTCACATTAACTCAAGTCTGTGTAAACTACCACTCATAAATTAATAGATTAGAATAGTTATTTTAGACATTGGTCTCTGTAAGTCTAGTTTGTGCTCATGAGAGATGAGACCCACCCCCCATCACAATATGCTTAATTAGCTTCCTAAGCATAGAAGCTGAGAGGAGATCTCCAGACTATGATAATACCATGGTCACACAGTACTTCATGAGGCTATTTATTTCCTAGGTGTATGAACTTCACTGAGTCGTTCAAATCATTTTCTTTTTAATTACAAGAGTTTGAAATTTAAATCTTCATATTATTAAAAAACTTTGCTTTTTAACAGATGTGCTTGATTACATAAGACAGTGGAATAAAGAGATACTGCTGACAAAAGAGAACATTGGCAAAAGGTCAGGAAATGAGACATAGTCCCTAACATAAGCTATCCCTTAGATGTAACAGAAAAGAGATTCATTCACAAAACTGGAAAATAGTGCCCAATTCTTGTTTATAATAATTTATTTTTACAGCAACTAGTGAATTGCTTAGACCATTCATCTACATAATGATAGTGCTAGATCTCAATATTATATTTATTATTACTACATCTGCTTGTACTGTCTTGGTAGAAATCAGACAAAATGGTTGTATCAGAATGTGAAAATGAACAGGTCCTAGATCAAACCTCAAATATTCCCAGTGAAATGTGTTATGAGAATTGCATCATAAAGATCTATAAATATCAGAATTACACATTTCCTCTTGATGGCCAGAATTAGCTCTACATTTTGAATTTCCATTTAACACATATTGGTTAAGATGCCTTGTAAAAAGGATGAGGCAGGTGTAAAACAAAGGAAATTATTTTATTGATATTTTTAAGACTTTTTTCCACGGCCCTCCCCCCATATGAGCCCTTTCCCACTCTAATACTCTATTGAGATTAAGAAAAGTTTCTTATCTTTTCAGAAGCACTGGTTTGTTATAAACTTAATGAGAGAAGGCAATATGTAAACTAAAAAAGAAGGGTAAAAAAACAATTCAGTAACATCTCTGTAGAAAATTACAAATAACTTTTATTTTCAAATCTACTCTATTACAAAGATCTTCCTCACAGAATGTCTTATTACATCTTAGCTTTGTTTGCTTGGTATTAAATATCCCTATTTTTCTGTGATAAGACTTCCAAATTCTTCTCCATCCTGGTTTTCCTCCTCAACATTTTACTCAAAAAACATTTTCTTTTAGCATTTATTATACTCCAGGACCTATACTGGATGGAGGCAATTCAAAGACAAATAAGAGGATGCATTTCTTCTAAGAAGCTTATATTCTATTAGGGAGCAGCATATACATAAATCATTAAGTGAAGTAGAGAGTTATAAAGATGTCTGAAACATGTCTGAGTACAACGTGAACATATAATAGTCAGTAAAATTAATACTAGCTGCCATTTAAGGTAAACCCTCAAATATTGGTGGCTTAATACAAGAAAAGTGTTTTATTTCTTGTTTACATTACAGTCTAATGCCCAGTGACAGGCAGCACTTCTCCATCTCTTAAATCTGTTACCTGGAAAACATGGCCTCCAAGGTCACTGAGGCAGGAAAAAGACAGGCTGGAGTTTTTCAGGAGATGGTTGTTTAGGGCCAGGTTTCAAAGTGGCCTGAATCCTTTCGCATAGCAAGCATACTGTCCCAGAACTCAATCACGTGGACCCAACCTAATGATAAGTGAGGCTGGGAAATGTAGAGGACCCCATAGATATTTATTGAACACTAACAGGCTCTGCCACAGGGTGTCAAATGGAGAACAGTTAATTCTACTTGGAAAAACTTCATAGAAAATGTAACGCTTGAGTTGGGTATCAGATCACTCTACTTTATCAGTTTCCACCATACATGATGGGAAAGCCAAGAGAATCAACTGAAAAAAATATTACGAACAATAAAAGAATTCAGCAGAGTAGTTGGGCATTCACTCATTCAATAGATAATTATTGAGTGCTTACTCTATGCCTCTTCTAGATGCATGGGAAACATCACTGAATAAAATAAAAATTCTTAAATTTTTAAATAAAAATAATCCATGGAGTTTATAATCTAGCTTGGGGAGATACTAATAATAAAAAAAGTAAATAAAAAATCATAGCATGTTAGTAGATGATAAGAGATTTGGAGAAAGAAAGAGTGGAAGTGGGAGAAGAATAGGTTTCATTTTTTTAAAAAGTGGTCTGGGAGGCTTCATCCAGAAGTTGACAGTGAAGACATGAAGGACGTGAGAGAGTTAGCCATAAGGATATCCTGGGGGAGAGCATTCCACACAGAAAGAAAAACCAGGACGTTATCTTATGATCAGGAATTTTCTTGGCATTGAGAACAGCAAGGATGTCCGTGTGGCTGAAATAGATTGAACAACAGGACATGAGAAGGATATGAGGGCAGAGAAATACTGTGGCCATATCATTAGGGTTTTATAGGCCTCTGATCTTTATTTGACAGAGATGGAGAGTCACTGAAGAGTTTTAAATATAGAAGTAACATGATATTTATTAAGTTTATGTATAAAAATTGATTTACATTTGTAGCAAAAAATAAAATCTATAGGAAAAAACTAGAGAAATGTGCAAAACCTATATAAAATGTTTTTAAAACACCCCTGAAAGACACAAAAGAGGATTTGAATAAGTAAGAAGATATGTACTGTTCTTGGATAAAAAGACTCAGCACTATAAAAAATTTTTCCTTATGTGAATGTATCAAACTAATGCAATTACCCCCTCAAAAAGTCCACAGTTTTTCTTTTTGGACAAACAAATTAATTCTGAAGTTCATATGAAAAAATTAAAAAGCAAGGATGGTTAGGGGTGTGGTGGTGCAAAAACTAGACTTACCATATATTAAATCTCACTATAAAGATTCATCAATTAAAAGAGGTTGCTACTGGCACATGAACAGATGGACAGACCAAAGGAAAATGAGAGAAATTCCAGTAAGAATTTAAATACATATGAAACTTAGTATATAAGAAAGCTGGCATTTCAAATCAGTGGGGGCATTCGTGCATTTAATAAATAATTATTGAGTACCTACTATGTTTCAGGCACTATTCTAGCAGTAAACATATGAATAAAAATTCCTGCCTTCATGAGGATGACATTCTAATGGGGATTATGACATTTAAATCAAATATTGGAAGGACTGGGTAGCTATATTGAAGAAGATAAATCTGGATCCATACCTCATACCATATATGTATTCCAAATAGAAAAAATATTTAATTTAAAAAAAGGAAGCTGAAACAAGCATGGGAAAATTCTTTACAACTTTGGTATAGGAAAGGCTTTTCTAAGTATGACTTAAACTCGAAGTTTAAGAAAACAAAGATTGAAAATTTTGACTGCAGACAAACAGAAAAATTACTGCATGGAAAAATAAACACCATAGGCTAGGTAAAAAGAAACATAATAAACTATAAATAATTATTTTAAATTAATATTACACAGAAAAGGCTAATCTCCCTAATATAAGAAAAGTTCTAGAAATAAAAAGAAAAGGATCAATAACACAATTTTTAAAAATAAGCAAATATGTGAACAAATACTTATCAAAAAAGATAGTTAATAGTTAAACAATGAAAGTTGCCTGACTTTACTTATAATTAGGAAAATATAAGTGAAAAGAACACTGAGATACCATGATTTTATCTATCATATTGGCAAAAATGCAGAAGTTTGACAACTCTGTTGCAAGGGAAACAAGTACTCAAATACATTACTGGTGGGAGTTCAAAATGGTATTATAATCCCCACAGAGAACAGTTTGGCAACACCTATTAAAATCACACATGTATATATACCTTTAGCCCAGAAATCTGACTTCCAGGAATTTATTTTACAGATAAATAACTTCATACATGTGCAGATTTATGTACAAGGTTATATACTTCAGCATTGTGCAAGCAATAACATCCAACAATGAGTTCACCAAACTTGGGAGAAGAACAGATAAACACAGAGAGAACTTCAACAAAGAAAGGGAAAATATAGGAAAGTACCAAAGAGAAGTCACAGAGCTGAAGAATACAATAAATGAATTAAAAAATACGCTAGAGGGGTTCAATAGCAGATTAAATGAAGGAGAAGTAATCAGTGGTCTGGAATACAGGGCAGTGGAACTCACCAAACCAGAGCAGCAAAAAGAGAAAAGATTTTAAAAAGTGAAGACAGCTTAAAGGACCAATGGGACAACATCAAGTAGAATAATCACATTGTAGGGGTCCCAGAAGGAGAAGAGAGAGAAAAAGGGGCAGAATGTTTATTCAAAGAAACAATGGCTGAAACTTCCCTAACTGAAGGAAGGACACAGACATCCAGATTCATGCATATGAATGTCGAATCATTATGTTGTACACCTGAAACAAATGGAATGTTGTATGTCAACTATACTTCATTAAAAAATGACATTAAAGTGATCACTGTCAAGTAGACGATTCAATGTAAAAAAGCATTTATGAGATAATGTTAAATGGAAAAAGTTGACTACACCATTTGATTTCTTCTATGTAAAAACAATTGGTCATGAGGCTCAGCCTAAGGGCTGAACTGACTTGAAGTTATGTGATTTGGGATGGGGACTGAAGTAAATTTCTAATTGAAAAGTTTCAATGGAAAAAAAAAATCAATGAAATAGAAAAAAAATGCAATTGAGAAAAATCAACAGAGCTTAAAATTGGTTTTGAAAAAAATTAATAAATAAACCACTAGGAAAGAAAGAAGAAAACACAAAACTCTACATCAGAAATTAAAAGATGAACATCACTACAGACTCTTCAGATGTTTACAAGGTAATAAGAGAATAATATAAACAACATTATGCCAACACATTTGACATCTTATGAAATGGAAAAATTCCTTAAATACAACTTACCAAAACTAGCACTTGAACAAACAGAAAAGCTGAATTTCTTGTTTCTGTTAAAGATACTAAGTATACAATTTAAAACTGTCTCACAAAGAAAGTGCTATTGTCAGATGGTCTCACTTATAAATTCTTCTAAGCATTTAGTGAATAAATAATACCAATTTTACACAAATTCTGTCAAGAGACTAGAGAAAAAGGGAACACTACCAAATTCAATTTATAAGACTTGTATAACCTTGATACCAAAACCCAGAAAGGGTATTAGAAGAAAAAAAATTACAGGCCAATATTCTCTTGAATACATATGCACAAATCCTAAACAAAATACTTGAAAATCAAGTCTAGTAATATATAAAAAGAATAACATAAATAAACGGGGTTTATTGCAGGAATGCAGGGTTGGTTAAACATTTGAAAATCAATGTAGAGACTTCTGTTCAGCCATGATGGAGTAATAGGTACTAAATTTATCTTCTTACCTTAAGCAACTAAAAAATAAAGACAAAAATATAAAACAATGTTTACACATAGTGGACAAGAGGCAGCACAGAATGGGGATCCCTGAGAGAAGGGTAATAAATGAGGTAAACTCTATGATTACCACAGTTTACTGGCTGGAGAAAATTTTCAAGCCACAGCACAGGGAGGGGTGTTCACATGGAAATGGGTCTTCCTGATTTGAGGGACAGAGTTTAGGATCTGAGGAGCCCAAGGAAGCTAAAATTCACATGGCACATCACCATATAGAGAACTGCCCAGAGAGAGAAAACTCCACAGATCTTCAGAGGGTTCTACTTAAGTCTTCAACTGAACACCGATCAGCACACACATAAGGAAAACAAGGTTGGGGAAAAAAAAGAAAACACTGGAAAAAAGCAGGTGGAAAAATTCATGAAATTTACACAGGGTTGAACAGTTCGTGCTCCTGGCAGCCAGAACAGAGAAACCTTGTAATACACGGGTATCAGGTAGTGTATTCAGAATGGCATTGGCTCGGTAGTGGGGGTAAATTATTAACTAGATTAAAAATTTCTCTAATCTCACCAAGTTTAAAAAGCAAATCTGAAGGATCATACTGCTTTCAAATAAATTAACAACATCCTAGGAAAAAGCTCAAAATTATTTAAATAAATACAAACAACACAACAAACCCAGACGTGACACAGGACAGAATTAGTGAACAAGGATATTAAAACAGCTATTACAAATTATCCCATATGTCCAAAAAGGTGGAAGAAAGTACGATCATGTTAAGGAAAGATATAGAGTGAGGTTTTTTTTTCATGTTATAAATCTCTTTAAGAGTTGATTTCCTGTTAATGCCAAAAATAATAACAATGTATTGTGTGGTTTATAACATATAATGACTTAAAGTATATGGCAATAATAGCAGAAAGGCCAAAAGAGGGGAAATGTAAGTGTACTATTGAAAGGTTTTTATATTATAATTGAAGTAGCATAATATTAATTGAAAGTAGACGATGATAAGATGTACTATAAAACCCAAAAACAACCACCAAAAAAAAAACAAAAGCAAAGAGACTATAGCTGATTCAAAGGCAATTAAGTGGAACCATAAAAACATTCCATCTGAAAGAAGGCAGAAAAAGAGGAAGAAGGGAACAAAGAACAGAAGGGACTAGTAGAAAACAAAGAGCAAAATAGCAGATTTAAACCCAATTGTATCAATGACTACATTAAATGTAAATAGTCTAAACAATCTAGTTAAAAGGCAGAGATTGTCCATTGGATTTTAAAAATCTGATTATATGCCATCAAAAGGAAATTCACTTAAAATATAAAGACATAAATAGGCTTTAAATTAAAAAATGGAAAAATATATACCATGCTAAAACTAAGGGGAAGAAAGCTGGAATGTCTATGTTAAAATCAGACAAAGCAGGCATAGAGCAAAGAATATTACTAGGGATAAAGAGAGTCATTTTCTAAGGATCAAGGAGACGATTCATCAAAAGAACATAACAATCCTAAATTGCTTTTGCACCTAATAGCAAAATACATGAAACATAAACCAATAGAAGAAACAACAAATAGAAAAATCCACAACTACAGTTGTAAATTTCAGTGGAATAGACAGAATGTCAGCAAAAATATAGAAACCTGAACACTATCAATTAATATGATCTAATTGACATTTATCAAACACTCCACTCATTAAAATCAGAAATACATGTACTTTTCAAGTGTGCATGGAACATGGTAAATGATAGATATGCTAGACATATTATGAGCCTAAAACAAGGCTCAATAAATTTAAAGGAATTCAAATCATACAAAGCATAAAATGTGAACATAGCAGCATTAAATTAAAAATCAATAATACAAAATGTCTAGAAAATCCCCAAGTCTTTGGAAACTAAACAACACACTTATAAGTCAAAGAAGAAATCACAAGGAAATTAGAAAGTAAATAAACTAAATGAAAATGAAAACACAATGTATCAAAAACAATGGGAACTAAAACAGTGTTTTCAGGGGACTTCTGACTTCCCTGGTGGCGCAGTAGTTAAGAATCCACCTGCCAGTGCAGGGGACATGGGTTCAATCCCTGGTCCAGGAAGATCCCACATGCTGTGAAGCAACTAAGCCCATGCACCACAACTACTGAGCCTGTGCTCTAGAGCCCATGAGCCACAACTACTGAGCCTGCGCACCACAACTACTGAGCCTGCGCTCTAGAGCCTGCAAGAGACAACTACTGAGCCCGTGTGCCACAACTACTGAAGCCTGTGCACCCTAGAGACCGTGTGCCACAAGTACTGAGCCCACGTGCTGCAACTACTGAAGCTTGCGCACCTAGAGTCAATGCTCCGCAACAAGAGAAGTCACCACAGTGAGAAACCCACGTGCTGCAATGAACAGTAGCCCTCGCACGCTACAACTAGAGAAAGCCTGTGTGCAGCAACGAGGCAGCCAAAAAAGAAAACAACAACAACAACAGTGCTTTCAGAAGAAATTATAGCACTAGATGTTTATTTAAGAAAGAAGAAAGGTCATCAACACTGGCCTAAGGTACCTTGGCAAACTTCTTCCCCATCCAGTAAGACACTGCCTTACCCTCTTCAAGAAGATCTGAACCACAACTGGGGTATTGGGCAAGGTGTTTCTTCCTTAGGTAGGCTCTCTCAGGCTAGAGGTTGTGGCTGCTCTCTTCACCTGTTATTCCTGTATTCTTTAGGTTTCACTATACCCTTCTTAGAAGCTAATCCTCTTTTACATATTTAATAATTCTCTATATATTTAATACTCAGATTACTGTTCAAGTTACTGTTTTGGTTCCTGTCTCCTGACTGAACCTAACTAAAACAGAATTGGTACTGGGTGTGATGGCAGGAGATAGAACCTCAAGGATAAGATTTTGGGATTGATCTGGTCATGCCCTTACGTTTAAGCGTAGGCATAAACTCCCTGACAACAGGAAATGGGAGGCTATTAATCCATAGCATGCAGTAGCATCACAATTAATTGCGATGAATTACAATTCATTGTAATTGTACCAATTAAAGCAACTTAAGAGCTCTTAAGTATTATGGCAGTAATGTTGGCCATAGGACAAGGTATGGGATAGATTGTCTTGAATGCACTAGAGCACTTATAGAAAGAAAATGATAAACTCAAATCCAAGTCTGGGAACTAAAAAGCTCCCAGAGCCACCCTAAAATAATCCATTTCTTATAGCCACAGAGCTGATTTTGCTGAAAATCTAATGTGAAATTTACTTTGTTCAGGCTATTGAATTACAATACTAGTTGAGTTTATGGTCTTTCCAAGCTTCTTATGTGACTAACAGGGCACTGATTGATAAAGAATGAGCCCTTAAAACTTGAAATGGGGACATCTGGTAGGCAAGATGAAACTGGCAATCTTAAATACCCTAGTCCCTTAATTGTGGAAGTAGCTGGCCTTCCTGTGTCTGAGGAAAGGAGCTTTCCTTTGTTTAAAGAACTCTGTGATAACTTTACATGGGGCAAATGCCTGGCAAGGGGACACTCGTTCTCCTCAAGACCCACCAAAATCAACCCTTATTTCTACTAGGCCAATAGCTAGGGTCAAACATCAGCATACTCCAAACATAATGTATACACTATGACCCAAGAGGAGAAAGCTTATATACCAGAAGAATTACATTGTGTGTGTGTGTGTGTGTGTGTGTGTGTGTATCCCGGGGAATATGTGCAGGAGTAGATTCTAAGAAAAGACCAAAGAGGGATAAGTTTATTGATATGGGTGCACTTACTAGAGATTCTGGATTTAATGTGTTAGAGCTTCTTCCCATTGTATGAGCTAACAACTTGGTTGGTTAACTGAAACTTGGACTCAGTAGCCTACATTTAATGAAAATAAAATGCTGGAGCTCCTATGGCATGCTGTACATGAGGGAGCATGAAATCTTAGGGTTAGGAGTGCTGGAGTGGATTTATCGTGTGTGAGCTACATGACTACCTCACCAATATGTCTCCCAAGAAGGTGTAGAAGGCACTCCTGTCACTAAGGCATTGGTAAATTCATTAGTGAGGGCAGTATCTGTATCTCTGAGGAGCTCTGTGGTTGCTCTTCTGTGTAGGCCACATAGACTATGGGTGATGCCACCATGAGACATCAGATGACCATATGGTCTGAGCTTCCCATCATGAACTGCGTGCTGTCTGACTCAACTAGCTGTGTTTGAGCATAAACAATTCATTATCAAATGGAAATACCATATAAGAGACCAAGTATAGGCAAATCCATAAGGTACAATAAGTTATATGAGCAAGTAGTTCAGACTCTGATTCCTGTTGTGTTACCTCTTCTCAAATCTATGCTTATAGTCTCCTGAGGAGTTCCTAATAACTAGCAGAGGAAGCAAATATTCAAGCCTAGTTTATAAATGGGTCTGTACAATATGCTGGTGCTGAAAGTGGACAGTTACAGCATTACACCCCTACTCAGGGGTGACTAATATTCAGTGATAAAGGAAAATCCTCCCAGTGGGCAGAACTCTGAGCAGTACATTGCCTATCCACTTTGTCTAAAAAGATGGCAAGAAGTATGGATCCACGGACAGTTGCTCTACAGATCTATATAGATCCACAGGCAGTTGTTAACAATTTGGCTGTATGGTCAGGGAAGGAAGTAACAAGAATAGAAGATACGTGACAAGAAAATGTGGAGAAGTAGGTAGATGGATATTTCAGAATGGGCACAGACTGTGAAGATATTTGGTTCCCATGTGACTGCATATCAAATGGACTTCACTGCAGAGGGTGCTCTTAATAATAAGGTGATGTGCTCTAAATCAAAATGACATGCTCTGTCAGTCACCCTCTTTCCCAAGCTGTCCTAGTGCTTGCTTAAAGGGTCCAGTAACAAAGTGACCATAGTGGCAGAGTGGAGGATATGAATGGGCTCAACAACATGGACTTCCCTTTACCAACGCTGACTTGGCTAATACTATTACTGAGTGCCAAGTCTGCCAACAAAGAGACCAACACTGAGTCCCTGATGTGGAACTATTTTCTGGGGGAACAGTCAGCTACTTGGTGGTGGGTTGGTTACATGGTACATTTTCCATCACAGAGGAGGGCAGAGATTTGTTCTCACTGGAAATGACAACGTAGTCCAAATATGGATCTGCCTTCCTTGTTCATAATGGTCTGCCAGCACAAACATCCAAGGACTCACAGAATGTCTCATCTACCATCACAGTATTCCATAACACAGCTTCTGATCATGGAACTCATTTCTAAGGAAGTGCCGCTCTGAGTTCATACCCATGGAATGAAAATGGTTTTACCACATATGCTATCACTTAGAAGCATCTGGCCTAATTAAAAATGAAATAAAACTAATGGGAGAAAAATAAAGCTGAAAGGATAGGGTTCCATTTTACAGGATTTGGTTATGTGCTTTGAATCAGACAGATATCATTTTATACGGTGCTGTCTCCCCCATAGTTAGAATGCATGGGTCTGGGAATCAAGAGGTGGAACTGATAGTGGCTTCACTCACTATTATACCTAGTAACCCACTTGTTGAATTTTATTCTCACCTTACAATTTTGAACTTCATGCCTATGAAGTTCAGAGATGCTAGACCCAAAAAGGATAACAATTCCATCAAGGAATACACAGATGGTCTACTGAATTGAAAGGTAAGACTTCCACATGGTCATTTTGGGCTCCACATGCAACTGAACCAAAAGGAAGAAGAGGGGGTTACTCTATTGGCTTCAGCAGTTGATCCCAACTATCAAGAGGAAATTGGGCTATTGGCATATAATGGGGAAAAGGAAGACTATATCTGGAACCAGCGAATTCTCTGGGCTGCCTCTTAATACTCTACGTCAATTCTCAATAGTGCAGGTTAATGGCAAATTACAGCAATCAAAAAAAAGGCTGGAGTACTGAGGACTCAGATCCCTCAGGAAAGAAGGTTTGGGTTACTCCACTTGGTAAGAAATCTACTGATGCGATGGCTGAAGACAAGTGGAATATGGAATGGGTAGTGGAGAAGGAAGCCACAGATATCACCTATGGTCTCATAACAAATACTTACAAAAAAGATTGTAATATGTATCTTTTTTGCTTGTTATATGTATGTATTTATTTGGAGCTATTAACCATTTTTTTTTCATTCTCCATCTTACCATTACTGGAGGTTAAACTTAGCGATTAGTCTTTATATTACAGTATATTCAGTTGCACTATGACTAAACCTGAGGAGTAATTAATATTGCCAGCTATAAAAACAATTACTGTTGGGACTGAATGCCTCTTAATTTGGGGAAAGTATGAGAATTTCTTGGTGTGTGGAAGTTCAAGTGAGTGTAAGATGTACATATAGAAGCTGGGTAGCCAAAGGAAGGATATGCCAGTTATCAATTTACTGCCTCTCACCTCTAAATCTAGACTTTGTCCAAGCCTTGTGAAACTTGGGCTTGAAAGTATACTATTTTTCCTTTGCCAGCTGGCATAATGTTAGGCCTTGTCAGTAGAGAGCACTGGAAGGACACCGTAAGAAGGGATTTTTTTCTTGCTCTTACGGTGTGATGGCCAGTTGGAGGCTTCTGGTGGTATACCCAGTTAGACACACCCTCCAGAAAGTTTCAACAGCACCCCAGCAGGTCTTGCTCACACACTAGCAAGCAGCCTCCCAGTGAGACTCACCAGCAACCCAACGGGTGATTTCTGCTTAACAGCCTTGGCCTGAGAATTTCTCCACCATCTAATAGGCCATAGCCAAACTCTCTCCATCAAGATCTGAATCTCAGCATTGATGGAGCATCTCCCAAGTTTTTTCCTTTCTAGAGTACTCTCCCTCAGCTTAGAGGTAGTAGCTGCTCCCTGCATCTTCTAATCCTGTATTCTTTATAGGAATTCTTTTTACCAATTTAAATTTTTGTACTAAATTAGAGAATATCAAGAATGACTCTATGCCAATAAATTTAACTACTTAAATGAAATGGAATTATTCCTTGAAAGGCACAAACTACCAAAGATTACTCAAGAAGAAACAGATAACTTTAACTTTACATCTATTAAAGGCATTGAATTTATATTTAAAAATCTTCCCACAAGTAAAACTCCAGGCCCAGATGGCTTCATTTTTAAATTCAACCAAATATTTAAG
Source organism: Lagenorhynchus albirostris (assembly GCF_949774975.1). Taxonomy (NCBI): domain Eukaryota; kingdom Metazoa; phylum Chordata; class Mammalia; order Artiodactyla; family Delphinidae; genus Lagenorhynchus; species Lagenorhynchus albirostris. Next base: position 134,518,631 of record NC_083095.1, on the reverse strand, counting down.
AAAGAAATATTACAAACCCTACATAAACTCTTCCAGAAAACTGAAGAGATGGGAACAACTTTCCAACTCATTCTATGAGGCTAGCAGTACCCTATAAAGAGTTCACAGTGTATAATTCCATTTACTATATAAAATTCTAGCCACTGCAAAATCAATCAATAGTGACAAGAAGCAAATCAGCATTTACTTGAGAACACAGGGATGGTAGGAAGAGATGAATTACAAAGGGGAATTAGGAAACTTTGAGATTATGGATATTTTCATTATCTTGATTATGCATGTGGTTTCATAGCTCCATACTTATGTCAAAACTCACACTGTACATTTTAAATATGTATTCTTTAAATATGCTTTAATACAGGTATAAAATATACCTTAAATATACCATATCAAGCTGTAAAAAATTAATATAATCTACATTAGTCAAATAAAAGAAGAAAATCATATGACCATTTTGATAGGCACAGAAAAAGCATTTAATAAAATATAAAACACATTTATGATAAAACTCTCAGCAAAGAACAGAAGGGAACTTCCTTAATCTGTTAAAAGATATCAACAAAAAACCTACAGTTGATATACTTAAAAATGAAATATTGAGCTTTCTTTCCTTGAGGTCAGAAACAAGACAAGGATGAGTGCTCTCACCACCTCTATTCAACAAATATACTACAGATTCTAGCCACTACAATACAGCAGGCAACAAAGTAAAAAAAAGGTATAAAGATTTGATAGAAGTGTAACTGCCATTTTCAAAGATGTCAAGATTGCAGATTCTTTAGGACTATTTAGACACATAATTATCATAATTCATATGCGAATTCAGCAAGATCATTACACATAAAATCAGTATAAAAATAATTTTATTTCCATACACAAGCAGTTAGCATTTGGAAAATGATTTTTTTAATGCCATTGAAAATGCCATCCAAAAACATTAAAATATCTATTTTTAAAAACTAATGAAATATATGCAAGATCATAACACCAAGACTAAAAAATAGATATTGCTGAAATTTAAGAAGATATAAAATCACAACATTGTAAAGAATTATACTCCAATAAAGACGTTATAAAAAAAAAGAAAAAAAAAGAAGACATAAAATCAAGGTATATAACATGTTCATGAATTGGAAGTCCTCAACTTTATTTGAGGCCAATTCTCATTTTTTTTTTTTTTTTTTTTTTTTTTTTGTGGTACGCGGGCCTCTCACTGTTGTGGCCTTTCCCGCTGCGGAGCACAGGCTCTGGACGCGGAGGCCCAGCGGCCATGGCTCACGGGCCCAGCCGCTCCGCGGCATGTGGGATCTTCCCGGACTAGGGCACGAACCCGTGTCCCCTGCATCGGCAGGCGGACTCTCAACCACTGCGCCACCAGGGAAGCCCCAATTCTCATATTTGATCTAAAGATTCAATCCCAGTTAAAATCCTTGCAGGATTTTTTTTGGAAGTTGACAAGTTGTTTCCAAAATTTAATTAGACAAAATGGTAAACCAGACAGACTAGTTTCTACACAGCAGCTGAAGTCCTGCTTTGAACAATCTCAATCATTAATTGGATTAGGTAATCTATGATTACTAGTGCCTCTAACCACTTGTCAGAATCTTATGTAAATCCTCTCTAAAAGAAGATAACACCATCAAAGACCTTAAAATATCTCTACAGTTTTCACACAAAATGTCTGACACATTAAAAAATAACTACCTATGTAAGTACTCGAGACAATCTGATTAAAAACCAAATAGATGTTTTCCACAGAAACAAGAAAACTGATTCTAAAATTCATATGGAATTTCAAGGGACCCTGCATAGACAAAACAAACAATTGTGAAGAACAAAGTTAGAGGACTAACACTTCCCAAGTTCAAAATTTACTACAAAGCTAAGTAATCAAAACAGTATGATACTGGCATAAGGACAAACATATACACCAATGGAATAGAATAGAGAGTCCCCAAATAAACCCTCACATATACAGTCAATTCAACAAGCGTGCCAGGACCATTCAATGGGGAAAGAGCAGTCTTTTCAACAAATGGTGCTAGGAACACTGGATAGTCATATGCAAAAGACCTTACCTTACACCATATATAAAAATTAACTAAAAATACAAAAAGCCCTAAACATAAGACCTAAAACTACATAAACTCTTAGAAGAAAACAGGGCAAAGGCTTCATAACATAAAGCAAAAGTGTCATGACATAGACTTGGCAAGGATTTCTTGGAAATGATACCAATAACACAGGCAACAAAAGAAAAAAAACAACAAATTGGACTTGATCAAAATTAAAATGTTTCGTGCATCAAATGACACTATCAACTGTGTAAAAAGGCAATTCATAAGATGGGAGAAAGTATTTGTAAATCACACATCTGGTAATGTGTTAATACCCAGAATGTACAGAGAACTAAAACTCAACAACAACAAATAAAAACCAACCCAATTCAAAAATAGGCAAAGGACTTAAATAGACATTTCTCCAAAGAAGATATACAAATGGCCAGGAAGCACATGAAAAGATTTCAACATGTCTAATCATTAGGGAAATGCAAATCAAAACCACAATGAGAGATGAGAGGAAGATGGCGGAAAACTAAGACGCGGAGATCACCTTCCTCCCCACAGAAACACCAGAAATACATCTACACGTGGAACAACTCCTACAGAACACCTACTGAATGCTGGCAGAAGACCTCAGACATCCCAAAAGGCAAGAAAGTTCCCACGTACCTGGGTAGGGCAAAAGAAAAAAGAATAAACAGAGACAAAAGGATAGGGTCAGGACCTGCACCAGGGGGAGGGAGCTGTGAAGGAGGAAAGGTTTCCACACACTAGGAAGCCCCTTCTCAGGTGGAGACTGTGGGTGGCAGAGGGGGAAAGCTTCAGCGCCGCAGAGGAGAGCACAGCGACAGGGGTGCGGGGGGCAAAGCAGAGAGATTCCCACACAGAAGACCGGTGCCGACTGGCACTCACCAGCCCGAGAGGCTTGTCTGCTCACCCGCCAGGGTGGGCGGGGCTAGGAGTTGAGGCGCGGGCTTCGGTCGAACGCAGGGAGAGGACTGGGGTTGGCGGCGTGAACACAGCCTGTAGGGGGTTAGTGCACCACGGCTAGCCGGGAGGGAATCTGGGAAAAAGTCTGGACCTGCCGAAGAGGCAAGAGACTTTTTCTCCCCTCTTTGTTTCCTGGTGCGCGAGGAGAGGGGATTAAGAACGCTGCTTAAAGGAGCTCCAGAGACGGGCATAAGCCGCGGCTGAGAGTGCAGACCCCAGAGAAGGGGATGAGACGCTAAGGCTGCTGCTGCCGCCACCAAGAAGCCTGTGTGCGAGAACAGGTCACTATCCACACCTCCCTTCTGGGGAGCCTGTGCAGCCCGCCACTGCCAGGGTCCCGGGATCCAGGGACAACTTCCCCGGGAGAACGCACAGCGCGCCTCAGGCTGGTGCAACGTCACGCTGGCCTCTACTGCCGCAGGCTCGCCCCACACTCTGTACCCCTCCCTCCCCCCAGCCTGAGTGAGCCAGAGTCCCCGAAGCAGCTGCTCCTTTAACCCTGTCCTGTCTGAGCGAAGAACAGATGCCCTCCGGGTGACCTACATGACACACACAGGCGGGGCCAAATCCAAAGCTGAGCCCCAGGAGCTGTGAGAACAAAGAAGAAAAGGGATATCTCTCCCAGCAGCCTCAGAAGCAGCAGATTAAAGCTCCACAATCAACTTGATGTACCCTGCATCTGGGGAATACATGAATAGACAAAGAATCATCCCAAATGGAGGATGTGGACTGTGAGAGCAAGATTTATTATTTTTTCTCCTTTTCCTCTTTTGTGAGTGTGTATGTGTATGCTTCTGTGTGAGATTTTGTCTGTATAGCTTTGCTTCCACCATTTGTCCTAGGGTTCTATCCGTCCGTTTTTTTGTTTTGTTTTGTTTTTTCTTTAAAAAAAAATTATTTTTCTTAATAATTATTTTTTATTATAATAACTTTATCTTACTTTATTTTATTTTATCTTTTTTCTTTCCTCCCTCCCTCCCCCCGTCCCTCCCTCCTTTCTTTCCTTCTTTCTTCCTTCCTTCCTTCCTTCCCTCCTTCCTTCCTTTCTCTTTCTTTCTTTCTTTCTTTCTTTCTTCTTTTTCTCCCTTTTATTCTGAGCTGTGTGGATGAAAGGCTCTTGATGCTGCAGCCAGGAGTCAGTGCTGTGCCTCTGAGGTAGGAGAGCCAACTTCAGGACACAGGTACACAAGAGACCTCCCAGCTCCACATATCAAATGGCGAAAATCTCCCAGAGATCTCCATCTCAACATCTGCACCCAGCTTCACTCAACGACCAGCAAGGTACAGTGCTGGACACCCTATGCCAAACAACTAGCAAGACAGGAACACAACCCCTCCCATTAGCAGAGAGGCTGCCTAAAATCATAAGTCCACAGACACCCCAAAACACACCACCAGATGTGGACCTGCCCACCAGAAGGACAACATCCAGCCTCAACCACCAGAACACAGGCACTAGTCCCCTCCACCAGGAAGCCTACACAACCCACTGAACCAACTTTAGCCACTGGGGACAGACACCAAAAACAACAGGAACTACGAACCTGCAGCCTGCAAAAAGGAGACCCCCAAACACAGTAAGATAAGCAAAATGAGAAGACAGAAAAACACACAGCAGATGAAGGAGCAAGATAAAAACCCACCAGACCTAACAAATGAAGAGGAAATAGGCAGTCTACCTGAAAAAGAATTCAGAATAATGATAGTGAAGATGATCCAAAATCTTGGAAATAGAATAGACAAAATGCAAGAAACATTTAACAAGGACCTAGAAGAACTAAAGATGAAACAAGCAACAATGAACAACACAATAAATGAAATTAAAAATGCTCTAGATAGGATCAATAGCAGAATAACTGAGGCAGAAGAATGGATAAGTGACCTGGAAGATAAAATAGTGGAAATAACTACTGCAGAGCAGAATAAAGAAAAACAAATGAAAAGAACTGAGGACAGCCTCAGAGACCTCTGGGACAACATTAAACACACCAACATTCAAATTATAGGGGTTCCAGAAGAAGAAGAGAAAAAGAAATGGACTGAGAAAATATTTGAAGAGATTATAGTTGAAAACTTCCCTAATACGGGAAAGGAAATAGTTAATCAAGTCCAGGAAGCACAGAGAGTCCCATACAGGATAAATCTAAGGAGAAATACGCCAAGACACATATTAATCAAACTGTCAAAAATTAAATACAAAGAAAACATATTAAAAGCAGCAAGGGAAAAAAAACAAATAACACACAAGGGAATCCCCATAAGGTTAACAGCTGATCTTTCAGCAGAAATTCTGCAAGCCAGAAGGGAGTGGCAGGACATATTTAAAGTGATGAAGGAGAAAAATCTGCAACCAAGATTACTCAACCCAGCAAGGATTTCATTCAGATTTGATGGAGAAATTAAAAGCTTTACAGACAAGCAAAAGCTGAGAGAGTTCAGCACCACCAAACCAGCTTTACAACAAATGCTAAAGGAACTTCTCTAGGCAAGAAACACAAGACAAGGAAAAGACCTACAATAATGAACACAAAACAAGAAAATGGGAATAGGAACATACATATCGATAATTACCTTAAATGTAAATGGACTAAACGCTCCCACCAAAAGAAACAGACTGGCTAAATGGATACAAAAACAAGACCCATATATATGATGTCTACAAGAGACCCACTTCAGACCTAGAGACACATACAGACTGAAAGTAAGGGGATGGAAAAAGATATTGCATGCAAATGGAAACCAAAAGAAAGCTGGAGTAGCAATACTCATATCAGACAAAATGGACTTTAAAATAAAGACTATTATAAGAGACAAAGAAGGACACTACATAATGATCAAGGGATTGATCCCAGAAGAAGACATAACAATTGTAAATATTTATGCACTCAACATAGGAACACCTCAATACATAAAGCAAATGCTAACAGCCATAAAAGGGGAAATCAACAGTAACACAATCATAGTAGGGAACTTTAACACCCCACTTTCATCAATGGACAGATCATCCAAAATGAAAATAAATAAGGACACACAATCTGTAAGGATACATTAAACAAGATGGACTTAATTGATATTTATAGGACATTCCATCCAGAAACAGAATACACATTTTTCTCAAGTGCTCATGGAACATTCTCTAGGATAGATCATATCTTGGGTCACAAGTCAAGCCTTGGTAAATTTAAGAAAACTGAAATTGTATCAAGTATCTTTTCCAACCACAATGCTATGAGACTAGATATCAATTACAGGAAACGATCTGTAAGGAATACAAACACATGGAGGCTAAACAGTACACTACTTAATAATGAAGTGACCACTGAAGAAATCAAAGAGGAAATTAAAAAATATCTAGAAACAAATGACAATGGAGACACGACGATCCAAACCTATGGGATGCAGCAAAAGCAGTTCTAAGAGGGAAGTTTATAGCAATACAATCCTACCTTAAGAAACAGGAAACATCTCGAATAAACAACCTAACCTTGCACCTAAAGCGATTAGAGAAAGAAGAACAAAAAAAAACCCAAAGTTAGCAGAAGGAAAGAAATCATAAAGATCAGATCAGAAATAAATGAAAAAGAAATGAAGGAAATGATAGCAAAGATCAATAAAACTACAAGCTGGTTCTTTGAGAAGATAAACAAAATTGTTAAACCATTAGCCAGACTCATCAAGAAAAAAAGCGAGAAGACTCAAATCAATAGAATTAGAAATGAAAAAGGAGAAGTAACAACTGACACTGCAGAAATACAAAAGATCATGAGAGATTAGTACAAGCAACTATATGCCAATAAAATGGACAACCTGGAAGAAATGGACAAATTCTAAGAAATGCACAACCTGCCAAGACTGAATTAGGAAGAAATAGAAAATATGAACAGACCAATCACAAGCACTGAAATTAAAACTGCGATTAAAAATTTTCCAACAAACAAAAGCCCAGGAGCAGATGGCTTCACAGGTGAATTCTATTAAACATTTAGAGAAGAGCTAACACCTATCCTTATCAAACTCTTCCAAAATATAGCAGAGGGAGGAACATTCCCAAACTCATTCTATGAGGCCACCATCACTCTGATACCAAAACCAGAGAAGGATGTCACAAAGAAAGAAAACTACAGGCCAATATCACTGATGAACATAGATGCAAAAATCCTCAACAAAATACTAGCAAACAGAATCCAACAGCACAGTAAAAGGATCATACACCATGATCAAGTGGGGTTTATTCCAGGAATGCAAGGATTCTTCAATATACGCAAATCAATCAACGTGATACACCATATTAACAAATTGAAGGAGAAAAACCATATGATCATCTCAATAGATGCAGAGAAAGCTTTCAACAAAATTCAACACCCATTTATGATAAAAACCCTCTAGAAAGGAGGCACAGATGGAACTTTCCTCAACAAAATAAAGGACATATATGAAAAAGCCACAGCCAACATCGTCCTCAATGGTGAAAAACTGAAAGCATTTCCACTAAGATCAGGAACAAGACAAGGATGCCCACTCTCACCACTCTTATTCAACATAGTTTTGGAAGTTTTAGCCACAGCAATCAGAGAAGAAAAGGAATCCAAATTGGAAAAGAAGAAGTAAAGCTGTCACTGTTTGCGGATGACATGATACTGTACATAGAGAATCCTAAAGACGCTACCAGAAAACTGCTAGAGCTAATCAATGAATTTGGTAAAGTAGCAGAATACAAAATTAATGCACAGAAATCTCTGGCATTCCTATACACTAATGATGAAATATCTGAAAGTGAAATCACGAAAATACTCCCATTTACCATTGCAACAAAAAGAATAAAGTATCTAGGAATAAACGTACCTAAGGAGACAAAAGATCTATATGCAGAAAATTATAAGACACTGATGAAAGAAATTAAAGATGATACAAATAGATGGAGAGATATATCATGTTCTTGGATTGGAAGAATCAACATTGTGAAAATGACTCTACTACCCAAAGCAATCTACAGATTCAATGCAATCCCTATCAAACTACCACTGGCATTTTTCACAGAACTAGAACAAAAAATTTCACAATTTGTATGGAAACACAAAAGACCCCGAATAGCCAAAGCAAGCTTGAGAACGAAAAACGGAGCTGGAGGAATCAGGCTTCCTGACTTCAGACTATACTACAAAGCTACAGTAATCAAGACAGTATGGTACTGGCACAAAACCAGAAAGATAGATCAATGGAACAGGATAGAAAGCCCAGAGACAAACCCATGCACATATGGTCACCTTATCTTTGATAAAGGAGGCAGGAACGTACAGTGGTGAAAGGACAGCCTCTTCCATAAGTGGTGCTGGGAAAACTGGACAGGTACATGTAAAAGTATGAGATTAGATCACTCCCTAACACCATACACAAAAATAAGCTCAAAATGGATTAAAGACCTAAATGTAAGGCCAGAAACTATAAAACTCTTAGAGGAAAACATAGGCAGAACATTCTATGACATAAATCACAGCAAGATCCTTTTTGACCCACCTCCTAGAGAAATGGAAATAAAGACAAAAATAAACAAATGGGACCTAATGAAACTTCAAAGCTTTTGCACAGCAAAGGAAACCATAAACAAGACCAAATGACAGCCCTCAGAATGGGAGAAAATATTGGCAAATGAAGCAACTGACAAAGGATTAATCTCCAAAATTTATAAGCAGCTCATGCAGCTCAATAACAAAAAGCAAATAACCCAATCCAAAAATGGGCAGAAGACCTCAATAGACATTTCTCCAAAGAAGATATACAGACTGCCAACAAACACATGAAAGGATGCTCAACATCATTAATCATTAGAGAAATGCAGATCAAAATTACAATGAGATATCATCTCACACCACTCAGAATGGCCATCATCAAAAAATCTAGAAACAATAAATGCTGGAGAGGGTGTGGAAAAAAGGGAATACTCTTGCACTGCTGGTGGGAATGTGAATTGGTACAGCCACTATGGAGAACAGTATGGAGGTTCCTTAAAAAACTACAAATAGAACTATCATATGACCCAGCAATCCCACTACTGGGCATATACCCTGAGAAAACCATAATTCAAAAAGAGTCAAGTACCAAAATATTCATTGCAGCTATATTTACAATAGCCCGGAGATGGAAACAACCTAAGTGTCCATCAACGGATGAATGGATAAAGAAGATGTGGCACATATATACAATGGAATATTACTGAGCCATAAAAAGTAACGAAATTGAGCTATTTGTATTGAGGTGGATGGACCTAGAGTGTGTCATACAGAGTGAAGTAAGTCAGAAAGAAAAAGAGAAATACCGTATTGTAACACATATATAGGGAATTGAAGAAAAAAAAATGTCATGAAGAACCTAGGGTTAAGACAGGAATAAAGACACAGACCTACTAGAGAGTGGACTTGAGGATATGGGGAGGGGAAAGGGTAAGCTGTGACAAAGCGAGAGAGTGTCACGGACATATATACACTACCAAACGTAAGGTAGATAGCTAGTGGGAAGCAGCCGCATAGCACAGGGAGATCAGCTCGGTGCTTTGTGACCGCCTAGAGGGGTGGGATAGGGAGGGTGGGAGGGAGGGAGACGCAAAAGGGAAGAGATATGGGAACATATGTATATGTATAACTGATTCACTTTGTTATGAAGCAGAAACTAACACACCATTGTAAAGCAATTATACTCCAATAAAGTTGTAAAAAAAAAAACAAAAACCGCTATGAGGGCTTCCCTGGTGGCACAGTGGTTAAGAATCCACCTGCCAATGCAGGGGACATGGGTTTGAGCCCTGGTCTGGGAAGATCCCACATGCCGCGGATCAACTAAGCCCATGTGCCACAACTACTTAGGCTGTGCTCTAGAGCCCGCGAGCCACAACTACTGAGCCCGTCTGCTGCAACTACTGAGGCCCACGTGCCTAGAGCCCGTGCTCTGCAACAAGAGAAGCCACCACAATGAGAAGTCTGTACACTGCAACAAAGAGTAGTCCCTGCTCGCCACAACTAGAGACAGCTCGGGCGCAGCAACGAAGACCCAACGCAGCCAAAAATTTAAAAAATAAAATAAACCACAATGAGATACTGCTTCACATCCATTAGGCTATTATCAAAAAACAGAAAATAACAAGTGTTCACAAAGATGTGGAGAAATTGGAACTTTTGTGCATTGCTAGTAGGAATGTAACACGGTGCAGCCACTGTAGAAAACAGCAAGGCAGTGCCTCAAAAATTAAACATAGAATTACCATACAATCCCACTCCTGGTTATATACTCAAAAGAACTGAAAGCAGGGTCTTGAAGAGATATTTGTATACCTGTGTTCATAGCAGCATTATTCAGAATAGCCAAGAGGCTAAAAACAACCCAAATGTCCCCCAATGGATGAGTGGATAAACAAAATATGTTACATACATACAATGGAATATCATTAATCTTTAAAAAGGAAGGAAATTCTACACTATGCTATAATGGAAGAACCCTGAAGTCATTATGCTAAAATAAGACAGACATACAAGCTAAGTATTGTTATGTTTCCACTTATTTGAGGAACCTAGGATAGTCAAATTCATAGAGCCACAAAGTCGAACAATGCTTACCAGCGCTGGAAAGAGGGGAAATGGGAGGTTATTGTTTAATGGGTACAAATTTCCATTTAGGATATGATGAAAAAGTTCTGGAGATGGATAGTGGTGATGGTTGCATAACAATGTGAATGTACTTAATGTCACTGAACTATACACTTAAAAATGGTCATAATGGTAAGTTTTATGTTACCTATCTTTTACTACAATAAAAAATAATTCAAAAAATACTAGAATTCACCTAAACCTTTAAATTAAGTGTTATGGTGAATAAGAATCATACTTTCATAAAGGAAAATTCACAACTTCAGTTAATAAATAGTATGTAAAATATATTTATACTGCCATTTATACTGCCTCATTTTCTTTTTTATATGAAATATACTGAAAACCACAAAAAAGGTGTAAAAAAACCCACCCATAATCACTGCATAAAAATTATATACTCATCTTGTAATGCTAATATAACACAGTACATTTTACTAAACAATTTAAAATTTGAGTTTTCTGTAATTACTTGCAGCAATACATAGGTATAATTTGTTCCTTTCCTTCCTTCATTATACTTATTTATTCATTTATTTATTTTGCTAGGCACAAAAAGCAGAAAGATGGCAAATCTCTGCCCTCAAGGCATTCACAATTTTGAGGAAGGCAGTAAATAAACAGTTAAGATATTAATCAGTGGCATAATAAAGGTATGCATGAAATGCACAAGGTATTATGGGGTACAAAAGAAAGAGCCCATGAAACTGCCTGGTTAAGACAAAGAAGGCTCCACAGAAGTGATAAATTAGCTCTCTTCAAAGACAAGGGAGGAAAGGCATTTCAGGCAGGCGAACTGACATATGCCAAAGCATGGAATCAGGCTTAGCATCTTTGGGAACCTTCACATTGTTCAGGATGTTTAGAACTCAAGGTATGTGTGAAGAAGTTATAGGAGAGGATGTCAACAGAACAGACCGATATGATGAAAAGCTTTGAATGCCAGGCTAAGAAATTTGGAGATACAGTGTATCCTTTGAAATATTTTGTGAACAGAAAAGACAAAGACAACTAGAGCAGTATTGTGAATGAGAGTAGGATAGAAGAAAGAAGGCTACTGCAATACCTCAGGAGAGAAACAATACTAAGGAAAGAGCAAAGAGATACAGAAGTAAGGATAAATTCCATTTAATCCAGGACTTTGTAAATAATTAGATGTTGGTACAAATGAACTTATTTACAAAACAGAAATAGAGTCACAGATGTAGAAAACAATCTTACGGTTACCAGGGGGGAAAGAGGAGGAGGGATAAATTGGGAGATTGGGATTGACATATACACACTACTATACATAAAACAGATAACTAATAAGGACTTACTGTATAACACAGGGAACTCTACTAAATACTATAAGTGGATATATGTATATGTATAACTGATTCACTGTGCTGTACAGCAGAAAGTAATACAACATTGTAAATCAACTATACTCCAATTAAAAAAAAATATTGAGTCACTGAATCAAAAAAATAATAATAGACATGACTCCAAACACATGCACACACACACACCTGAAGCACAACTTTCACAAATAATACACTCATTATGCACTATTTATTCTAATATTTTTTCTATTCTTTTCATTAAAAAAAGACAGACACAACTAAATTAATTTCAAGACATATCAATGAAAATAAATAGAATGTAGGGTGGAAAAATAAAAATCATTTCAATAAAGACAGAAAAGGTAAAGTTCAACTAACTGTATGTATTTACAGACACACATTGAAAAATTGGAAGAAAAAAGTGTATTAGTCAAATACTGAAAAATGAAAGCTAGTATAGCTACCTTAATGTCAGATAAATAGATTTTAAGGCAAAAAACATTAGAGATAAAGAAGGTCACTGTATCATGATAAAAAGGGATACCTCACCAGAAGACATAACAATTCTAAATTAATATAGGCTTAATAACATTGCCTCAAAATATTTTCAGCAAAAATTAACAGAAATTGTGATATTAAAGATCCAAAAACAGTGAGAAATTTTGACATAACTCTTCAGTTATTGATAAATCAAGAAGATTGAAAATTAGTAAGGATATGTAAGATTTGAACTGCACATTATAACAAGCTTGATCTAAGGTACATACATAAAACCCTGTATCTGTCAATTAAAGAATATACATTCTTCTCTAGGAGACACAGACCATTTAAAATATTGTACATGAACCAGGCTCCAGAGCAAATCTCAACAAACACTAACGAACTGATGTCATGTAGTCCTCAACTTTAAAATATTAGCTTAAAAAAAGAAAATCACTGTGCTAAATCACCAAATAAAGAAAGTAGATAAGAAAAATGAGAGGAGGCTGGTTTGAAAGAAAGTCCAAAGAGGCTCTAGAAAGCTCTCTCTTCCTGCCATGTATGGCATAATCTTCCGTATTTTTGCATGTGTTTTTTACAATGCTTTAAAAAGCAAGAAAAATACTCTTAGCTTGAGGGTCATACAAAAACGATCTGGCCTGTGGTTTGTAATTTGCTTACATCTAGAAGAAGGTACTCCTCATTCTGTCATATGTTGTCTCTGCAGTCTGATAGCTGGCTCCTTACTAGCTCTTCCAGAAAATAAATCTGCCAGTCAAAAGTTCTACCCAGGTACATCTGCAAACCAGGAAGCAGGCACTCACCAGAACCCAACCAGGCTGGCACCCTAATCTCAGACTTCTGGCCTTTAGAACTGTGAGTAATAAATTTCTGTTGTTTATAAGCCACCCAGTCTATGATATTTTGCTATAGTAGCCTGAACTAAGACCCTAGATTTCTCCCCATTACAATGATTCTCCAAATTTCAGTACTCTGAACTCTTTCTTTCAACTTATTCACTGCAGCATAACAGACATTTATTTAGGATACAGACAAGTATTAAGTATACAGCTTAACAGAACACATACTCTGACTACAATGCAATTAAATTAGATATAAATCTTAAAGGATAACCAAAAAAAAAACCCATACGTTAAAGAAGAAATCATAATGGAAAAATTTTAAACTTAGTACTGAACAACAGGCTATAAAATTTGTAGGAAGGAGTTAAAATGTATTTGGAAATTTTTAACATTAAATACTGTCTGTTAAAAAGAAGGCTAAAGATCAATGAACTGAAGACCAAAGTTAAGGACTCACAATGCCTGACTTCACTTATTATAAAGCTACAGTTATTGAGACTATTTGTTATTGGTAAAAGACAGAAATACAGATCAGTGATTTAGAATAGCCCAGAAGTAGACCCACACATATATGGTCAGTTAATTTTTGACAAAGATGCAAAGGCAATTCAACAGAGAAAGGATAGCCTTTTCACCCATATAGCTACACCAAGATCAAGATACAAAATGTTACTATTTTTTTAATTATTAAATTTATTTTTTCTGGTAAGCATTTTGGTTTTGTTCTATGAATGCCACATGCCATATCCCCTTATAAAGAATCCAGAATGAATATATCATAAGATTAAGTGAACCCTGGGAGTTATACTCATAGGCCATTTCTTTAATTTTTTCCTAGTTGTATGACTTTTGGCAAGTCAGTTAATTTTTCATTTTCCCTTTATTTTTCTATTTCCTTAGGTCTCCTCTCCCCCTTTTCTCTAAGGTTTTTCTGAGAATGAAACATGAAAATGTAAATAAAGAATATGGTCAGTAAAGAAATTTGGGGGGATAATGGAAATGTTCTGTATTTTGTGGTGGTGGTGGTTTCACAGGTATAAACATTTGTCAAAATTCATCAATTATGCACTTAAAATGAACGTAGGGACTTCCCTGGCGGTGCAGTGGTTAAGAATCCCCTGCCAATGCAGGGGACATGGGTTCGAGCCCTGGTCCAGGAAGATCCCACATGCTGCAGAGCAACTAAGCCCGTGTGCCACAACTACTGAGCCTGTGCTCTAGAGCCCGCGAGCCACAACTACTGAGCCCACGAGCCACAACTACTGAAGCCCGTGCACGTAGAGGCAGTGCTCTGCAACAAGAGAAGCCACTGCATTGAGAAGCCCACGCACCGCAACAAAGAGTAGCCCCCGCTTGCCAGAACTAGAGACAGCCAGTGCATAGCAACAAAGACCCAATGCAGCCACAAATAAATAAATAAATAAATATGAATGTAGTTTGTCATACATAAATTATATCTCAGTAAATGGATTTAAAATGTAAAATAACGTAGAAGCTCCTGGTGGGTAAGAAATAATTGCTAATTTGTTCCTTTATCCCCTTCCTTTTTTACCTGAGAGGAAAAAATGCCTATTTTTAAAAACAGTCACTCACTATTCCCTCCATGAAAACTTCTAAAAACTTCCTGAGATAATTATAAGGTTATTTCTCTGCCTCTCCTCCTCCACACTAAATTCCAGTATCTTTCACTTTTCCTGTGAATTTTACTTTCCTATCCTTTAGTAAGATCTTAAATCTAGATTCTATACCTCTCACATTTCAGTTAAGTAACAAAAACAGAGTAATTGATGCACATGCTACAAAGTATCTTTAGATGTTAGCTCTGCTAAAATCTGTGGACATTATTGGTAGTGCTATGTTTTTCGTTCACATATTAAAAGAGGTTTATTATAACCCCCTTAAATCCTGTTCAACCAAACTCACACGAAGCCAGCTACACAAGTACTATTTTCAAGTCTTTTATTGATCACTGGCTATAACGATACTCCCAAAGTGAATAATATTATTTTAAAACAATAATGGCTAAGATACCCTTCTTTTTAAAATTTGCTGCTACCATTAGAAAAACTTAACTCTTCATTTTCTTTTTAATATATCAAATGAAGTTTTGGTACCAACACAGTTATCATGTATTCTAAATCAAAGCAAAATATCTCATGTTGCTTTTCTTACATTAGTGAATTCTATAGCTGTTTTGACAGTAATAAATATAGACTGTCTTCCCTAAATTGCTAAAATCATAGAGAGTTCACTAAAATGGATTAAAAAATCTGAATAGGCTTGAAGCTACCACTACCAATTTTCAAAATAAACACTTTTGAGATTGTGATTTGCCACTTTGCTTTGTTTTTATTTTAAAACCATAATTTTGTTCTACATAAATATGAAGATTGTTCCTCACACTTTTTCATCTTATACTCTTTGTTCAATATTTATCACTTCTCAAAGAAGTTAGTAGATGATAAAAAATAAAATCACCCTCTCCCCCAGTCCATTTCACTCACCTACAAAATGGGCTGGGAATAGTAGGTATCACATAACAAATCCCTCCATTCAGGCAAAATGACCTATGACTGGGACCACAGGGCTCTTCATGATCTAAAACATATACATAAATAAAATAGAGAAAAACAAATTATAGTTTTTTTAATAAAATAAGGAAAAGGACCAAGTATCTTATACTGAAGTAGTAATTCTAAAAATTAGAATGAAGAATTGTTTCTTAAAATGAAGGACTTAATCTTATTCCTTATTTGATGAGCAGGGACTTCTATCCCTTTGAGGAAAAAAATTAATCTGTCTTGAAGATATGGTCATTAATTATAATGGAGTTAAAAGCATATTACAGAAATAGGGACTCTCTATAATAGATTAAAAGGAGGACATTATGATCTTAAAATAAATAGTGGCTTTTCTCATTTAGTACATAGATTCTGCAGCTTTGCTTAGAGTTTTTCTGTCCCAAGTGTATATTTAGATTCCTACCTTTCCTTTAAGGTCTCAAATACATTAAAGTCTGAAATTGTTGTGGGAAAAAAATTAGATTATTAAATAAATTCTGATGTGCAAAATCATCTTTAAATATTTCTACATATGACAATTTTAACATCAAAAAAACAAAAATATAATCTTATTAGGTTTTGGTTTGCAAGGGAATTTTACGTAATAACTAGTAACTATTGAAAACCTGAGTCATCATCTGATAAATAGCAAAAATTTTCAGAATATTAAGAAAATAAACCTCCATTTCTCTCTTGCTTCCTTTCTCTCCTCCTCTTTCTCCATCCTTCTTTATCTTTATCTATCTTTATCTATCTTATCTATCTCTATCTTTATCTATCTTATCTATCTTTATCTTATCTTTATCTTTGACCTTCTTTATCTTTGACCTTTCCTTTATGTTCTTTCTCTCTTTGCCTTCCCTTTCTCTCTTGGTACCTCTCCTTCCTTCCAGCCTCTACCTCCTCCTCCACCATTAAAAAAAAAAATCCCACAAAACCATCAGACAGAAAAATTTAGAAATAACATAGTAGAATTCATTGAGTCATTATACTACTGTATACTACTATTTATGATTAGAAAAGCAAATTGCTGAATGATTTATCTTTTGGTCCTGAAGGGGGAATCACATTGCTTTAAAATCGCACATTGTTGGTTCCTGATTGGTTCTGTCCAGAAAGTGACATAGAATCTATTGTGAAGAAGAAAATGACATTATTCCAATTTAGCATTTAAAAAAATAGCATACTAATTTAAAAAAGTTATCTAGCATTTATTTGCCACTAAGATATCAATACCCTTAAGATATAACTGCTGTAGAACCAGATGTCTTCACTATCAGAATTTGAAATTTTAAAACTTTCCTTTTACTTTAGAATTGAGAAGATTCTGTTTCACCATCACATTACAATTATAAAAGTATAAAAATGTAAAGAGGAAAACAGAACTATAAAGAATTTAAGTGGAAAAGAAGAAAGTAAACCAACCAGAACTAATCTTTTAGATTTTTTCTTTTTTACACAATGTCATGCTTCTTTACAACCAAACAACTTTTAATAAGATAATTCTTACAACTCTTCAGGAATAATTTGGCTAACAAATAAAATCCCAGTTGACATTACATTATGCTAGAATCATGGAAGTCATCCCATAGGGTTTCTCCATTGAGGGTGGAGTGTCAACTTCATCACAGAATGCTTCCTGTGGCTGAAATTAATGTCCTTGTTTTTAATAAGATTACAACCAGTCATGACTCAGCACTTGCTATTTTATCAGTAAAGAATACTCATCTAACCTGAATCACTATCTCTGAATCTATTTTTATTCTGATTTCATTTACTTATTTGTAAAGTTGTTATCAGATTTAGAGTAAGCCAGAATTTGTCAGCTTGTAAAAAGTGATAAAAGTGATAAAATATAGGTCTAAAATAAAATAGTTTCATGTTATAAAGGAAGGTCTTTCAAAACCAAGGTATTCCATATTTCTAGGACAATTTTAGATGGGGAAAAATATAGTCTATACATTTGTTGTTTGGTTCTATTTCTATGTGACACACATTGACAAAAGTATAAACTTACAAGAAATTACCTGTTGGCATCTTAATTTTTAAATAGTTTCATTCTTGGTCAAAAGTTTAGGGTTGAAAAACAGCACCTAAAATTAACAATTTAGGAAAAATTATCTTCTTTTGAGAGCATTATAAAATGTCAAATATTGTAACAGTAATATTCTTTTAAACGATGAAAATAATTAAGACATTTAAAGGCTAGGGACAAAATTCTTTGGTTAGAGCATCTATTTTTTTAGATACTTATCACATATCAATAAAAAAAATCTGAACAGATAAAACTAAAAGATCAACAAGCAGTATAAATGCACCAGATACAAATCATTGCCTAAATAATATAATGTATTCTTAAATCTCTCTTTGAAGAAACGTCTAATGTTTGAGTTTTAGTAAACATTGTTAAATTAGTAGTATACTATATGAGATTATATATGAAAGATATGAGTCAGTAAGTGAAACTGAATAACCTGAATTGACTTTTCAACTTTTTCATAAAGCCTATTTCTAATTTGACTTTAACAGAACAACTTTCTATTTTTCAGTTTATTAAAAATGGCCAAAAAACACACTATAGAAAAAACGAACTGCATTTAAAAGGTCTGCATTTCTATAGAAACTTTAAAAATTTTATAAAAGTACTTTCAAATTTACTGTAGATTGCACTACATTTACCAATATACAAATGCCTTTTAAAAAGTATCTGGCATCTAGCAAAGCAAAGTAGCTATATATGAAGTTATCTGCTATAACAGAAACAAAGGAATTACAAAATACAGTTGAAAAGATGACAGATTTATACTTACATTATGATTACATGCTCTCAATTTCTTTTTATAAAAGAGACTCACTCCTGACTTAAGCAGAAAGACTTTGTAACAGAAATCTCAATCAGCAACTTCCTATTAACACAGGTGTAATAATCAAGGCCTTCTCTCAAAGCCAGTCACTCTTTCTTAAACAGACAAGCAATGAGAGAAAGAAAGACAGAAGTTAAACCTATTTAATTTGAAATAATCACTGTCTCATCATATAATTTTCTTTTTCTAAAGAAACAAGGCTTACCTCAGTAAAAACTCACATTCATACAAACAATAAATTTTGTTGGATATGCAGCGCTTCAAAAGTTTTTGAACAATGCAGTCTGCAGCAGCTGTGCCTTGCCCTTTATAACACGTCAAAAATCTGATTTATATGGCTGCAGTGTGCAGTGTGGGCGCAGTGGAGACAAAGACCAAGGTGTGCACAGAGGTCAGGCTCCAGCCAAGGGAACCACCCCTTTCAGTACACATGTTCAGAGTTGCAAATGGAGCAGAATTTTATTTAGAAAAGAAGTTGTACTAAAAGCTGAGCTCTCAAATCACTGTCCAATTCTTTAACTTATAAAGTAAACCACATTCTTTAGACTGCTAATTTATCTCTGCATGTCTGAATAATTCCAAAGTGTTGTACAACTTTGTGAAGAAAAGGAATTTGAGTATGGATTTAGTGGACAAGTGTTCCCTGGGGTTTTTTTAAAAAAGGAATTTCCTTACAAAAGGTGTAACGTTTATACAAATGGTGATTTGAAGTACTTATAAAACTGAAAGAAGGCAATATTTATAATACAGCACATGTACAATGCCATGTGCAATATGAAGTGAATATAATCACTGAACATGACTAATACTGATGGCAAAATAACCATCTGCAAACTATAACAAAGCTGTAATACATGCATTAAGGGAAGCTATGAGGTTTAAAAATCATAAATAACTTAAAATATTGACAAAAACTATAATTTTGTTTAAAATGAAGTGCGGGGTTCTTCAGCACGTAATTACCTAAAGTATGCCAACCATTCAGATGGTTATCTTTTCTAAAACCACAATTCAGACATGACTCCTTGTTTGATGTAAAACATGGAAACGAATACATTTGCTCTTTTAAGAAAATATTAAAATAATCTCATATAATTCATATTCTGAGAACAATTCTTTTCATTACTATTATCTTCCACATTCAAAGGCAATTTTTACAGTTACAATCTTATACATACACACACATACATATATACACACACATATATATAAAATTTTGTTAGCTTACAGTGTTTCGATTTTAAAATGGTATTTTTATGAAAAATCAGTAACCTTTATTATGTGATTTGAACTATGGAACTATGATGCTGTCCACTAACATGAAAATGACTACTAAATTGTATGTAAGAGATAATAATCTGTGACTTCATTCAGGATATTAAAGATGTATTTATTAGGAGACATACCATGGCAGTTGGTTTGGTATTAATAATTTTTCACACAATACAAATAAACTTAACCTTTGAAGCTACATGATTCTAAAGAAGACCTAATGTTTTTCAAGTTGACTTTTCATTCTAAATAAAAGCCATGGTCTTTAAGAATAATTTGTTCATGCATCTATTAACAAATATGTTGTAAGTGGCCTGCTATTGTTAACAAATGATAGACACATGAACAAAAACAGGTAACTACAAAAATGTTGTAGGCTGACATATAAACCATATTTTGGCTTAAAATGATAATTGGGCTTAAAATGATAATTTCATGCAATTCAACCAAATATAGTCTCAAAGACACCTATTTATGTCACTATAATAACACACAAAAACAAAGCTTAAGGAGAATCAGAGAAAGATTCCAAGAGGGAGTTTTATTTGTGCTGAGCCTTGAAGAATGAGTAAGAGTTTGTAAACAGAGATGGATGAACATTCTAGACAGAGGTGACATCATGTTCAAAGGCACAGAAGAAATAAAATCCTAATGTATTCAGATAACTGCAGGTAGATTACAGGTCAGGATGTGTGCAGAGTATGTGTGTGGAGTGTACGTGAGTTCATAAGAGGATAGGATGGTGGGGGAAGGAGTGGTAAGAATAGATTTTGTAAAATAACCAGGGTTCAAATAGTGACTCTATCTGAAAGGCAATAGGGATACTTTGAAAGGTTTTTAGCAAAGAAGTGGCATGATCACATCTACATTTTAGAAAATTCATTTTGATAGTGGTGTGGAAAATAGATCGCAACCTGCCGAGGAACTGGTATCAGAGAAAACTATTTGGAGGACATTTTAATTATCAAGAATAGTGAAGAAATAAAGCAATGGGAATGAGGATAAAGGAGAGAACTAAAGATATACTTAATAGGTACACCCACAGAATGGGAGAGCAGGGTACAAAAGAAAGAAAAATCAAGGCTAACTTTCAAGTATCCATTAGGGAAATGTATATTAAACCCACAATGAGATACCATTTCACACCCTACTAGAATGGTTATAATAAAAATGACAGACAATAACAAAGAGAAACTAGGCCTCTCATACATTGCTGGTGGGACTAAAATGGTACAGTCACTTTGCAAAATAATCTGAAAGTTTCTTAAAAAGTTAAACATAAATTTGCCATAAATGTATCCAAGAGATATGGAAATATGGGTCCACACAAAGATAGGAGTGTAATGCTTAGAACATTATACATAATGCCCCAAGCTAGAAAACAACTCAAATGTCCATCAACTGATGTATAGCTAAACAAAATGTGGTACAACCATACAATGGAATACTACTCAGCAGTAAAAAGGAATGAAGTATTGGTACATGTTACAACATGAATTAACTTCAAAAACATGCTAAGTGGGGGGGAGACCTTCAAGATGGCGGAGGAGTAAGATGTGCAGATCACCTTCCTCCCCACAAATACATCAGAAATACATCTACATGTGGAACAACTCCTACAGAACACCTACTGAACGCTGGCAGAGGACTTCAGATTTCCCAAAAGGCAAGAAACTCCCCACGTACCTGGGTAGGGCAAAAGAAAAAAGAAAAAACAGAGACAAAAGAATAGGGACGGGACCTGTACCTCTGGGAGGGAGTTGTGAAGGAGGAAAAGTTTCCACTCACTAGGAAGCCCCTACACTGGCAGAGATGGGGGTTGGTGGGGGGGAAGCTTCGGAGCCACAGAGGAGAGCGCAGCAGCAGGGGTGCAGAGGGCAAAGCAGAGAGATTCCCGCACAGAGGATTGGTGCCGACCAGCAATCACCAACCTGAGAGGCTTGTTGGCTCACCTGCCAGGACGGGTCAGGACTGGGAGCTGAGGCTTCGGCTTCGGAGTTCAGATCCCAGGGAGAGGACTGGGGTTGGGTGCATGAACACAGCCTGAAGGGGGCTAGTGCACCACAGCTAGCCGGGAGGGAGTCCGGGAAAAAGTCTGGAACTGCCTAAGAGGCAAGAGACCATTGTTTCAGTGTGCGCAAGGAGAGGGGATTCAGAGCACTGCCTAAACGAGCTTCAGAGATGGGCGTGAGCCACGGTTATTAGCGTGGACACCAGAGACAGGCATGAAACGCTAAGGCTGCTGCTGCAGCAACCAAGAAGCCTGTGTGCAATCACAGGTCACTGTCCACACCTCCCCTCCCGGGAGCCTATGCACGCCACCACTGCCAGGGTCCTGTGATCCAGGGACTACTTCCCTGGGAGAACATGGCATGCCTCAGGCTGGTGCAACTTTACATTGGCCTCTGCTGCCGCAGGCTCGCCCCGCATTCCATAACCCTCCCTCCGCCCCGGCCTGGGTGAGCCAGAGCCCCCTAATCAGCTGCTACTTTAACCCCATCCTGTCTGAGCGAAGAACAGATGCCCTCAGGCAACCTACACGCAGAGGCAGGGCCAAATCCAAAACTGAACCCCAGGAGCTGTGCAAACAAAGAAGAGAAAGGGAAATTTCCCCCAGCAGCTTCAGGAGCCGGGGATTAAATCTCCACAATCAATTTCCTGTACCCTGCATCTCTGGAATATCTGAATAGACAACGAATCATCCCAAAACTGAGGTGGCGGACTGTGTGTGATTTTGTCTGTATAGCTTTGCTTTTACCATTTGTCCTAGATTTCTGTCTGTCCTTTTTTTTTGGTATAGTTTTTAGTGCTTGTTATCATTGGTGGATTTGTTTTTTGGTTTGGTTGCTCTCTTCTTTCTTTCTTTTTTTTTAAATTACTTTTTAATTCTTTTTACTTTTAACAATTTTTTTAATAACCTTATTTTATTTTATTTTTCTTTCTTCCTTTTCTTTCCCCTTTTCTTCTGAGCTGTGTGGCTGACAGGGTCCTGGTGCTCTGGCCGGGTGTCAGGCCTGTGCCTCTGAGGTGGGAGAGCCAAGTTCAGGACATTGGTCTACAAGAGACCTGCCGGCTCCACGTAATATCAAACAGTGAAAGTTGTCCCAGATATCTACATCTCAATGTTAAGACCCAGCTCCACTCAACGACCAGCAAGCTACAGTGCTGGACAACCTATGCCAAACAACTAGCAAGACAGAAACACAACCCCACCCATTAGCAGAGAGGATGCCTAGTATCATAATAAGGTCACAGACACCACAAAACACACCACCGGACATGGTCCTGCCCACCAGAAAGACAAGATCCAGCCTCATCCACCAGAACACAGGCACCAGTCCCCTCCACCAGGAAGCCTACACAACACACTGAACGAACCTTAGCCACTGTAGGCAGACACCAAAAACAACGGGAACTATGATCCTGCAGCCTGCAAAAAGGAGACCCGAAACTCAGACAGTTAAGCAAAATGAGAAGACAGAGAAACACACAGCAGATGAAGGAGCAGGTAAAAACCCACCACACCAAACAAATGAGGAGGAAATAGGCAGTCTACCCGAAAAAGAATTCAGAATAATGATAGTAAAGATGATCCAAAATCTTGGAAATAAAATGGAGAAAATACAAGAAACGTTTAACAAGGACCTCGAAGAACTAAACGGCAAATGAACAATGATGAACAACACAATAAATGAAATTAAAAATTCTCTAGAAGGAATCAAGAGCAGAATAACTTAGGCAGAAGAATGGATAAATGACCTGGAAAATAAAATAGTGGAAATAAGTACCACAGAGCAGAATAAAGAAAAAAGAATGAAAAGAATTGAGAAAAGTCTCAGAGACCTCTGGGAAAACATTAAACGCACCAACATTCGAATTATAGGATAGAATATAGAATGTTCGAATGTTCGAACATTCGAATGTTCGAATTATTCAAACATTCTTCCCAGAAGAAGAAGAGAAAAAGAATCGGACTGAGAAAATATTTGAAGAAATTATAGTTGAAAACTTCCCTAATATGGGAAAAGAAATAGTCAATCAAGTCGAGGAAGCACAGAGTCCCATACAGGATAAATCCAAGGACAAACATGCCAAGATACATATTAATCAAACTATCAAAAATTAAATACAAAGAAAACATATTAAAAGCAGCAAGGGAAAAACAACAAATAACACACAAGGGAATCCCCATAAGGTTAACAGCTGATATTTCAGCAGACACTCTGCAAGCCAGAAGGGAGTGGCAGGACATATTTAAAGTGACGAAAGGGAAAAACCTACAACCAAGATTACTCTACCCAGCAAGGAGCTCATTCAGATTCGACAGAGAAATTAAAACCTTTACAGACAAGCAAAAGCTAAGAGAATTCAGCTCAAACAAGCCAGCTTTACAACAAATGCTAAAGGAACTTCTCTAGGCAGGAAACACAAGAGAAGGAAAAGACCTAAAATGACAAACCCAAAACAATTAACAAAATGGCAATAGGAACATACATATTGATAACCACCTTAAATGTAAATGGATTAAATGCTGCAACCAAAAGACATAGACTGGCTGAATGGATACAAAAACAAGACCCGTATATATGCTGTCTACAAGAGATCCACTTCAGACCTAGTGACACATAACAGACTGAAAGTGAGCAGATGGAAAAAGATATCCCATGCAAATGGAAATCAAAACAAAGCTGCAGTAGCAATTCTCATATCAGACAAAATAGACTTTAAAATAAAGACTATTATAAGAGACAAAGAAGGACACTACATAATGATCAAGAGATAAAACCAAGAAGAAGATATAACAATTGTAAATATTTACGCACCCAACATAGGAGCACCTCAATACATAAGGCAAATGCTAACAGACATAAAAGGGGAAATCGACAGTAACATAATCATAGTAGGGGACTTTAACACCCCACTTTCACCAATGGAGAGATCATCCAAAATGAAAATAAATGAGGAAACACAAGCTTTAAAAGATACATTAAACAAGATGGACTTAATTGATATTTACAGGACATTCCATCCAAAAACAGCAGATTACACTTTCTTCTCAACTGCTCATGGAACATTCTCCAGGATACATCATATCTTGGGTCACAGATCAAGCCTTCGTAAATTTAAGAAAACTGAAATCGTATCAAGTATCTTTTCTGACCACAATGCTATGAGACTAGATACCAATTACAGGAAAAAATCTGTAAAAAATACGAACACACGGGGCTTCCCTATGGCACAGTGGTTGAGAGTCCGCCTGCTGATGCAGGGGACATGGATTCGTGCCCCGGTCAGGGAAGATCCTACATGCCGCAGAGAGGCTGGGCCCATGAGCCATGGCCGCTAAGCCTGCGTGTCCAGAGCCTGTGCTCTGCAACGGGAGAGGCCACAACAGTGAGAGGCCCGCATACAGCAAAAAAAACCAAAAAACAAACACATGGAGGCTAAACAATACACTACTTAATAACCAAGAGATCACTGTAGAAATCAAAGAGGAAATCAAAAAAATTTGTATTGCTAGAAACTTCCGTCTTAGAACTGCTTCTGCCACATCCCATAGGTTTTGGGTCATTGTGTTTCCATTGTCATTTGTTTCTAGGAGAAAAACCATACGATCATCTCAATAGATGCAGAAAAAGCTTTTCGACAAAATTCAACACCGATTTATGATAAAAACCCTCTAGAAAGTAGGCATAGAGGGAACTTACCTCAACATAAAAAAGGCCATATATGACAAACACACAGCCAACCTCATTCTCAATGGTGAAAAACTGAAACCATTTCCTCTAAGATCAAGAACAAGACAAGGTTGTCCACTCTCACCACTATTATTCAACATAGTTTTGGAAGTTTTAGCCACAGCAATCAGAGAAGAAAAAGTAATAAAATGAATCCAAATCAGAAAAGAAGTAAAGCTGTCACTGTTTATAGATGACATGATAGTACACATACAGAATTCTAGAGATGCTACCAGAAAACTACTACAGCTAATCAATGAATCTGGTAAAGTAGCTGGATACAAAATTAATGCACAGAAGTCTCTTGAATTCCTATACACTACTGATGAAAAATCTGAAAGAGAAATTAAGGAAACACTCCCATTTACCATTGCAACAAGAAGAATAAAATATCTACAAATAAACCTACCTAAGGAGACAAAAGATCTGTATGCAGAAAAATATAAGACACTGATGAAAGAAATTAAAGATGATACAAACAGATACAGATACAGATGATACAAACAGATGATACAAACAGGAGAGATATACCATGTTCTTGCATTGGAAGAATCAACATTGTGAAAATGACTATATTACCCAAAGCAATCTACAGATTCAATGCAATCCTTATCAAACTACCACTGGCATTTTTCACAGAACTAGAACAAAAAATTTCACAATTTGTATGGAAACACAAAAGACCCCAAATAGCCAAAGCAATCTTGAGAAAGAAAAACGGAGCTAGAGGAATCAGGCTCCTGGAGTTCCAACTATTCTACAAAGCTACACTAATCAAGACAGTATGGTACTGGCACAAAAACAGAAATATAGATCAAAGGTACAGGATAGAATGCCCAGAGATAAACCCCCACACATATGGGCACCTAATTTACAACAAAGGAGGCAAGAACATACAATGGAGAAAAGACAGCCTCTTCAATGAATGATGCTGGAAAAACTGGACAGCTACATGTAAAAGAATGAAATTAGAACACTCCCTAACACCATACACAAAAATAAACTCAAAATGGATTAAAGACCTAAATGTAAGGCCAGACAGTCTAAAACTCTTAGAATCAAACATAGGCAGAACACTCTATGACATAAATCACAGCAAGATCCTTTTTGACCCACCTCCTAGAGAAATGGAAATAAAGACAAAAATAAACAAATGGGACCTAATGAAACTTCAAAGCTTTTGCACAGCAAAGGAAACCATAAACAAGACCAAAAGAGAACCCTCAGAATGGGAGAAAATATTTGCAAATGAAGCAACTGACAAAGGATTAATCTCCAAAATTTATAAGCAGCTCATGCAGCTCAATAACAAAAAAACAAACAACCCAATCCAAAAATGCGCAGAAGACCTAAATAGACATTTCTCCAAAGAAGATATACAGACTGCCAAAAAACACATGAAAGAATGCTCAACATCATTAATCATTAGAGAAATGCAGATCAAAATTACAATGAGATATCATCTCACACCACTCAGAATGGCCATCATCAAAAAATCTAGAAACAATAAATGCTGGAGAGGGTGTGGAGAAAAGGGAATACTCTTGCACTGCTGGTGGGAATGTGAATTGGTACAGCCACTATGGAGAACAGTATGGAGGTTCCTTAAAAAACTACAAATAGCACTACCATACGACCCAGCAATCCCACTACTGGGCATATACCCTGAGAAAACCATAATTCAAAAAGAGTCATGTACCAAAATGTTCATTGCAGCTCTATTTACAATAGCCAGGACATGGAAGCAACCTAAGTGTCCATCAACAGATGAATGGATAAAGAAGATGTGGCATATATATACAATGGAATATTACTCAGCCATAAAAAGAAATGAAATTGAGTTATTTGTAGTGAGGTGGCTGGACCTAGAGTGTGTCATACACAGTGAAGTAAGTCAGAAAGAGAAAAACAAATATCATATGCTAACAAAAATATATGGAATCTAAAAAGAAAAAAAAAAGGTTCTGAAGAACCCAGGGCAGGACAGGAATAAAGACGCAGATGTAGAGAATGGACTTGAGGACACGGGGAGGGGGAAGGGTAAGCTGGGACGAAGTGAGACAGTGGCATGGACATATATACAGTACCAAATATAAAATTGATAGCTAGTGGGAAGCAGCCACATAGCACAAAGAGAGCAGCTCGGTGCTTTGTGACCACCTAGAGGGGTGAGATAGGGAGGGTGGGAGGGAGATGCAAGAGTGAGGAGATATGGGGATATATGTAAACGTATAGCTGATTTACTTTGTTATAAAGCAGAAACTAACACACCATTGTAAAGCAATTATACTCCAATAAGAATGTTAAAAAAAAGAAGAAGACAATAGGATAACATTTGGAGCGTTAAAGGTATAGAATTTTGAACCTAGACATTTATAACCAATAAAATATCCTTTAAGTTTTAAAAAAATTAAAACAAAACATGCTAAGTGAAAGAAGCCAGTCATAAAAAACCACATATTGTATGATTCCATTTATAAGAAATCTTTAGAAAAGGCAAATCAGAAGAGACAGGAATAGATTAATGATTGCTTGGGACTGGGGCTGGGAAAAGGAAATTATGCAAATGAGCATAAAGGATGTTTTTAGAATGATGGAAATATTCTACAATTGGATTGTTTAGGTGGTCGCAAATTTGATAGAGCTAAAATATAGGGCTTCCCTGGTGGTCCAGTTGTTGAGAGTCCGCCTGCCAATGCGCGGGGCACGGGTTCGTGCCCTGGTCCAGGAGGATCCCGCGTGCTGCAGAGCGGCTGGGCCTGTGGGTCGTGGCCGCTGGGCCTGCGCGTCCGGAGCCTGTGCTCCGCGACGGGAGAGGCCACAGCAGTGAGAGGCCCGCGTACCGCAAAAAAAAAAAAAAAAAGTAAAATATAAAATAAGTGCACTTTATGGTATATAAATTATGCTTTAATAAAGCTAAACAAAATAAAGGAATACCAAAACAGATGTCATGAGTAAGATAATGATTTCTCTCAAGACATGGTATATTTAAAATGTTACTGGGACATGTAGAAGGAAATGCCTGAAAATGCAGATCTTGCATGTACGATAAGAATGAGGTTAGAGATAAGAGATTTGGGACTCAAATTCCACAGGTGGCTGCTGAAGTCATTAGCTCAGAGTGTGCACATGTGTGAGACAGAGGCCATGGACTGATCCCTGGAAAATATCAACATTTAGTGGTTGGAGAAGGAGCCCACTAAGAAATTATCAGAGAAATAAGAGAAGAACCAATATGACCAATGGCAAGCTCTTCTTCCATAATTCAAAATGCTTATCCTCTCTATTTCTAGATTTAGCACTCTAGACAATATCTAACTCCCAGTGATGAAAGATGAGGCTTCAGCTCTCTTACACTATCCTCTACCTCTTTAATTTGAATGTTTGATAAGTTACACTATTATCTGTTTCTTCTCTTTGTTATATCTGTAATTTTAAATAATATACTCATACTTCTGTCCTCATCAATGCACTTGAGTCAATTCACAGACTAACTTCTTAACATGTAAAATAAGTAACTGTACTGCTAACTTTGCTTCCACCTTTTCTCTCCCCACTTCCTCTTTCTGCCTTAGCAGCTATACCTTGACTCTTACATCCTGAAGGTTTTTAACATTTACATTCTCGTCTGTGACCTTAATGAAGTGTTTTCATAACTTTGCCTCTAGACATAAAACTTGAAAACCAATAAACTACAGTTCTGTCAATATAACTGTAAATAGTAATCACAGCAGATCCATGCAGTGTGAAAGAATAACATTTCCTTCTATTGTTTCAGTGTCACAATACCTGGGCCATTCATAAGACAATATTCCCACAAGCAAGATAAAATAAATTCTCCTTTCTTAAACTCTAGGTTGATTAAAATCATGCTATATTTGAATTTGCATCTTATTTGTATCTTGTTTTTTTTGCACAGCTTTAGAGTTTACAGTTTCCTTCTTTTTGGGGGGCGGGCGAGACGACTGAAAAATAATGTGCTTTATCATAACATCTCAAATATTCAGCTGCTTTTTTTTGTAGTGTAGAGATTTATTTATACCGATAGCACATGATCCAGCATAAAACCAAATCTCTTGAAATGTTTACTCCGTGACTTCCTAATTATTCAGGGACAGGGCTCATCAGCTAATCTCTTCACACACCAGGAGTCCAAGGTAGGAATTTCTTAAACCACAGGTATGACGTGGCTGCACAGAGTCTGTACCAGGTGAATGATGTACTGCAGGTGCTCATTCCTCAGAGTGACTCTAGTTTGCCCTCCAATAGGTCTTTTAAGAACTGTGCTCTGGAAGTCAGCATCAGTGAAAATGGGGTCTGCACCTGGGAGCCTGGATGTGGTCTCCAGGTCGTGGTAATGCCAGTGGTTCCTGTCTGGATTATTCTCAGAGACAAAGGGCTTCCTGGTTTCTGTCAGCCTCACCATCACGACTAGGTCCACTTCTCCCTCAATCTGTCCTTTACACCATGTTTCAGGATTCACTTTCTTCTTGGGCACAAACCGTCTGTTTAGCAGGATGGTAATTCCCAGGTCAGCACAGTAAAAAGGTAGCACCACCGAACAAAGAGAGCCAGTAGGCCAGCCTCCTGGGCAGGGTTCACCATGGTCCAAAACATCATGACAGCAACTTGGAGTGGTCAAAGTGCCTCCTGACCTTCACTGGCCTGTACTCCAGATTTTTCAGTTCCACTGGGTCTGTTGGCAGTGAGATGGGCTTGGCCACCACTCTAGACTAGCTCTGTGATCAACTTTAGCTTCCACTTCTGACGTTGGACCTGCCATGTCCTTGGGCCAAAGATAGCAATAGGAATGAGAAGCAGAAACCACTAGAGAAAGGTGTCGTCTTCTGTTTCTGTGGCAGTTGCTTCGGCTTAAGAGCTGCCACACCTACTGGGTCTCTAGGCCAACACTTGGGAGGAACATGCAAACTGTGATGATTAGTTATGCTTTCCTTTAGGATCCTAGACACCTGGGTTTCAGTCTTGGGTTGGCCCAGCACTAGCCCAAGGAGGCATAGGAAGTTACCGCATGTCTACAATCAAGTGTATAATACAGGAGTGCGGGAGGAGCCAGCCCTGGGGCTTTCATGAGGACAGAGTGCTAACCAGAGCGGGTACGCAACCAGGGCCTGATTCAGAGGCTCAGGGGGCAGTTCCAGAGCGTATTGCAATGCCCATACTCACCGACTCTCCTGGGCAAAGTGGAGGGCAGGGACAGGGCAGCTTTTCCTAGGTACATAGGGCATACCTGGATGAGTCCTCACCTGAGCACAGGACAACCCCAAGAATGTTCCTCCTGATGACGCCGGCCTGGTGCCTACCCTGCACAGCAACAGTCCTAGTCTTGTGGCCTGCAGCCCCAGCCCTCAGATATTCAGCTTCCTAATCATACTATTTATTACATGTAGTCTTCTTTCATTTTCTTAGACATCCTTTCCAAAGCTCTTTCTACCTCCTACTCAAATCTAGAGCTATATCAAATTCAGCATATCAGTAATAATCACTATCTTTTTAACTTTTATTTTTTTATTGAAGTATAGTTGATTTACAATGTTTCAGGTATACAGCAAAGTGACTCAGTTACACATATATGTATCTGTTCTTTTTCAGATTTTTTTCCATTATAGGTTATTAAAAGATACTGAATATAGTTCCCTGTGCTATATAGTAGGTCCCTGTTATTTATCTATTTTATATATAGTAGTCTGTATTTGTTAATCCCAAATTCCAAATTTATCCCTCCCCCTTTTCCCCTTTGGTAACAATTTCTTCTGTATCTGTGAGTCTATTTCTGTTTTGTAAATAAGTTCATCTGTATCATTTTTTTAGATTCCTCATATAAGTGATATTATATGATATTCTCTAAAACCATAACAAAAATAAACTCAAAATGGATCAAAGACCTAAATGTAAGACTGGACACTATAAAACTCCTACAGGAAAACATAGGCAGGACATTCTATGACATAAATCACAGCAATATTTTTTTGGATCTGCCTCCTAGAGTAATGAAAACAAAAATAAACACAAAAAACAAAAAATAAACAAAGCTTTTTAAACTAAAAAGCTTTTGCACATCAAAGGAAAGCATAAACAAGAGAAAAAGACAACCCTCAGAATGGGAGAAAATATTTGCAAATGAAGCAACTGACAAAGGACTAATCTCCAAAATATATAAATAGCTCATGCGCTCAATATCAAAAAAATAAACAACCCAATCCAAAAATGGGCGGAAGACCTAAATAGACATTTCTCCAAAGGAGACATACAGATGGCCAACAAACACATGAAAATATGTTCAACATCACTAATTATCAGAGAAATGCAAATCAAAACCACAGTGAGGTATCACCTCACAGTGGTCAGAATGGCCACCATCAAAAAATCTACAAACAATAAATGTTGGAGAGGGTGTGAAGAAAAGGGAACCCTCGTGCACTGTTGGTGGGAATGTAAACTGATAGAGCCACTATGGAAAACAGTATGGAGGTTCCTTAAAAAACTAAAAATAGAACTACCATATGACCCAGCAATCCCACTATTGGGCATATACCCAGAAAAAAACATAATTCAGAAAGACACATGCAGGGCTTCCCTGGTGGCGCAGTGGTTGGGAGTCCGCCTGCCGATGCAAGGGATGCAGGTTCGTGCCCCGGTCTGGGGGGATCACGCGTGCCGCGGAGCGGCTGGGCCCGTGGGCCACGGCCGCTGGGCCTGCGTGTCCGGGGCCTGTGCTCCGCGGCGGGAGAGGCCACGGCAGTGAGAGGCCCGCATACAGAAAAAAAAAAAAAAAAAAAGACACATGCACCCCAATGTTCACTGCAGCACTATTCACAATAGCCAGGACACGGAAGCAACCTAAATTCCATCGATAGAGGAATGTCTAAAGAAGATGTGGTACATATATACAATGGAATATTACTCAGCTATAAAAGGGAACGAAATTGGGTCATTTGTAGAGACATGGATGGACCAAGAGACTGTCATACAGAGTGAAGTAAGTCAGAAAGAGAAAAACAAATATTGTATATTAACACATATATATGGAATCTGAAAAAATTGGTATAGATGATCTTATTTATGAAGCAGAAATAAAGACACACGTAGAGAACAAACATATGGATACCAAGGGGGAAAGCAGGGGTGGGGCAGGGCAGGTGATGGTGGTGTGATGATTTGGGAGATTGGGATTGACATATATACACTACTGATACTATGTATAAAATAGATAACTAATGAGAACCTACTGTATAGCACAGGGAACTGTACTCAGTGCTCTGTGGTGACCTAAATGAGAAGAAATCCAAAAAAGAGGGGATATACGTACATGTATAGCTGATTCACTTTGCTGTACAGTATAAACTAACAATATTGTAAAGCAACTATACTCCAATTAAAAAAAAAATGAAGAAGGAAATCCTGCCATTAGCAACAACACGGATGAACCTGGAGGGCATTATGCTAAGTAAAATATGCCAGACAGAGAAAGACCAATACTGCATGGTATCACTTATATGTAGAGTCTAAAAATAAGTTTTTTTTAATTAAAAACTCAAACTCATAGAAACAGAGAATAGAACAATGGTTGCCAGGAGCTGGGGGTAGGGGAAATGAGGAAAGGTGGTAAATGGGTATAAACTTTCAGTTGTAAGATAACAAGGTCTGAGGATCTAATGTATAACAAAGCAACTATAGTTGATAATACAGTATTGTATAACTTAAATTTGCTAAGAGAGTAGAACTTAAGGGTTCTCATTTTAAGAAAATGTACATATGATATGAGGTAATGGATGTGTTAACTCGATTTTGAAAATCCTTTCACAATGCACACATATATCAAATCATCACATTGTATACTTTAAGTATACTACAATTTTATTTGTCAATAATTCCTTGATAAAGCTGGAAATGAAAACTCTGCTCTACAAAAGGCACTGTCAAGAAAATGAGAACACAAGCCACAGACTGGGAAAAAGCATTTGCAAAAGACATACCTGATAGAGGATTGTTATCCAAAATATACATAGAACTCTTAAAATTCATATAAGAAAATGATCAAACCAATTGAAAAGTGGGCAAAAGGCTTTAACAGACATCTCTCCAGAGAAAATATACAGATGGCAAATAAGCATAAGAAAAGATTCTCAACATCGTATGTAATCAGGGAACTGCAAATTAAAACAACGAGATACAACTACACACCTATTAGAAGGGCAAAAATCCAAAACAGTGACAATACCAAATACTAGTGAGGAAGTGGAATGTCAGTAACTCTTTTTTTTTTTTTTTTTTTGCCACACTGCACGGCATGCAGAAGAACTTCCCGGACTAGGGATTGAACCTGTGCCCCATGCAGTGAAAGCATGGAGTCGTAACCACTGGATCACCAGAGAAGTCCCAGGAACTCTTATTCATTGCTGGGAAGGTAAAAGGGTGCATCCACTTGCATGACAATTTGGCAGTTTCTTACAAAACTAAACATAACTCTTACCATAAGATGCAGTAATCGCATCCCTTGGTATTTACCCAAAGGAGTTGAAAACTTATGTCCACACAAAAACCTGTACATTAATGTTTATAGTAGCTTTATTTATAACTGTCAAAACTCTGAAGCAAGCAAGATGTCTTTCAGTAGAAAAACAGGTAATTAAACTGTGGTACATCCAGACGATGGAATATTATTCAGTGCTAAAAAGAAATGCAATAACAAGCCATGAAAAGACATAGAGGATCCCTAAGTGCATATTACTAAGTGAAAGAAGCCAACCTGAAAAGGCTACACGATGTATGATTCCAACTATATGACATTCTGGAAAAGGCAAAACTATGGAGACAGTATGAAGATCAGTACTTGCCAGCAGTTACAGGGGAGGGAGGGATGAATAGGCAGAGCACTTTTCGGGCAATGAAACTATTCTACAGGATATTATAATGGTAGATACATGTCATTATACATTTGTCAAAACTGAGAGAATGTACACCACCAAGAGTGGACCCTAATATAAACCATGGATTCTGGGTAATAATGATGTGTCAATGTGATGTTTATAGCTGGGGAGGCTGTGCATGTATAGAAGCAGGAAACATATAGGAACTCCATGTATTTTTTGCTCAATTTTGCTGTTAACCTAAAATTGCTCTAAAAATTTCGTGCAGCAACAAAAACCCAATGCAACCAAAAAAAAAAAAAAAAAAAAAAACCAAAACACCTCAAGGATGAAACATCTAAAGAGAGAGAATAGCATCCAAATACCCAGACTGTACATTAAGAAGCGCTGGGCTTGTAACTTAAAACAATGTACAATGCAAAAGCAGCATTCTGAATTGAATAGCATTACCGGGACTTCCCTGGTGGCGCAGTGGTTAAGAATCCACTTGCCAATGCAGGTGACACGGGTTCGAGACCTGGTCCAGTAAGATCCCACATGCCGCGGAGCAACTAAGCCTGTGTGCCACAACTACTGAGCCCGCATGCCTAGAGCCCGTGCTCCGCAACGAGAAGCCACTGCAATGAGAAGCCCCCGCACTGCAACGAAGAGTAGCCCCTGCTCGCCGCAACTAGAGAAAGCCCGCGTGCAGCAACAAAGACCCAATGCAGCCACAAATAAATAAATAAATAAATACTATTACCAATTAGATATAATTAGTTGAAAACATTGCTAAAATTTGGCCTTAAGGCCAAATTAAAGCTTCCTCATAATTCAGTACTTGAACTGGATGAATTTTTGACTACTGAAAGATTTTACTCTTACTATTCGAACTGAAAATATTATTAATTTTTTTTTGTGTGTGCGGTATGCGGGCCTCTCACTGTTGTGGCCTCTCCCGTTGTGGAGCACAGGCTCCGGATGCGCAGGCTCAGCGGCCATGGCTCACGGGCCTAGCCGCTCCGCGGCATGTGGTATCCTCCCGGACTGGGGCATGAACCCGTGTCCCCTGCATCGGCAAGCGTACTCTCAACCACTGCACCACCAGAGAAGCCCTGAAAATATTATTTTAATATTCAATGGCATAGATATAGTACAAGCAGAGATGTCAGAAAAAATGCAAATAACTGAACCAAATTCATCCTTCCTCTTAAGAACAGATCAAATAAAGCATCCTTGTTGATTATACCTTAAAGGTGCTATGCTCCAAGGTTCAACTCTGTACACTCTCTCCTTTGGAGATCTAGTCCATTCCCATGGCTTCAATTACTCCTCTATGGAAAAAACTCTCATTTTTATTTACAGCCCTAATCATTCTTATAAGCTCCACTTTTGAACTCTTACACATAAATATCCCACTTCTATTTAAATTCAAAATACAGAATTCAAACCAACAAATACTTACTGAGTCCCTACTCTGTAGCAGACAACAAAAGAATCGCAAAAGAGTTAAATCATTTCCTACTCTTAAGAAGCATATAGTCTAGTTGATGAGAAACATGAAAAGTTCAACAGCAAAGGTATAGCCATACAAAGCAGTTTCTACACGTTACACATACATAAATTATAAAAATAGTTAGTTGTTATAGTATTTTGCTATAACATTATTGAGAGGTTCCCAATCCTCCATCAGTTCACACTAATAAAAAGAAAATCTCCAAAAATCTTTGCAACTTTGGAGAAAGCAGATTTCTTAGAACATAAAAAGTATGAACCATAAAAGAAAAAAAATGGATAAATTAGACTTGAGCAAATAAAAACTTTTGCTCTTTGTTGTTGTTGCTCATTTTTGGCCACACTGCGTGGCATGCGGGATCTTAGTTCTTTGACCAGGGATCGAACCCATGACCCCTGCATTGGCAGCATGGAGTTTTAACCAGGGAAGTCCCAAAACTTTTGCTCTTTGAAAGACACCATGAAGACAATGAAAAGGCAAGCCACAAAGTGGGAGAAGATATTTCCTATAAATGTATCTGACAAAGGATTTGCATTTTATATTTATATATTTTATGTTTTTATATATGTTTGTATATATATATAAATGAACTCTTCCAACTCAATAATAAGACAGCTCAATTAAAAGATGGGCAAAAAAAATGTGAAGTCATTTTACCAAAGACATATGAAAATAATAAGCACATGCTCAACATAATTAATCACCAAAGGCAACATAAAAGCACAATAAAAATCTACATCCCTATTAGAATGCCTAAAATTAAAAAGGCTGTCTGTCCATCTCAGATGTCAGCAAGGATGTGGAACAACTGTAACTCTCATCATCACTAGTGGGAGTGTAAAGTGGTATAAAGACTTTGGGAAACAGTGTGACAATTTCTTAGAAATTTGAGCAGACATCTACTGTGGTGGAAAACCTTTAAGGTGCATCCCAATGAACACCACTTCCTGATACTCACACTCTTGTATAACCTTCTCCCCTTCAGGGTGGGCCGAACTTACTGACTTACTTCTACAGAACAGATACGGCAGAAGTAATGACGTGCTGCTTTCAAGACTAGATTATAAAGATTGTGGCTTTTGTCTTAGATGTCTCTTTTTCCCTCTTTTAGATTTCTTTACTCTGGGGGAATCCAGCTGCCATGTCATGAGGCAGACCTGATAAAGAGGCTCACATGACAAGGAACTGAGGCCTGACAATAGCCACATGTGTGAGCTTGGAAGTGGATTTTCCCCCAGTCATCCTTGAGATGAGCACAAGTCCTGACTGACACCTTGACCGACCCTGAGCCAGAACTATCTGGCTAAGTCATTCCTGGATTCCTGACCTAAAGAAATTGTGAGATGATAAATTTTTGTTGTTTTTAGCCTCTGAGTATTTGTTTGCAGCAATAGATAACTAATAAACCAACCATATGACCCAGAAATTCCACTCTCTCATATTTACCCAAGAGGAGTAAAAAGCACATCTGCAGAGTGATGTGTACATGAGTATTCACAGTAGCATTATTCATAACAGCCCCAAACTGGAAAAACCCAAATGTCCATCAACAGGTGAAGGGATAAATCAGCAAGCATCAGAATTATCTGGAAGGTCTGTTGAAGAATAGACTGCTAGGCCCTACCCTCAGAGTTTCTAATTCAGTAGATCCAGTGTGGGGTCTGAAATTTTGCATTTATAACAAGTTCCCAGATGATGGTATGGTGCTAGTTTGGCGCTTTGAGAACCATAATATTAGTCTACAATTTGAATGTCTATGGTAGTCTGTGCTGTATAAACTAGAACATATCCACAGGGTACTACCAGGTTGATGAAGGGAATAAAACTCTAAGGAATTCACTGGAAGAAAAATGGAGAATTAATCACCTAGAGAAAAGATAAAAAGGAGAAACTCAATAACTTTCTTAATTTACTACCCTGGATTTCTCTTTAGTCTCTATATGAATATGCTTTATTTCCTTACTAGACTATAGGTTTCCTGAAACAGGAATAGTGTCTTATTTATCTTTATCCCTCTAGGCTAAATCTGGCCTACTGCCTTATTAACAGTAGATGTTTAACAAATATTTTGTTATGAATTTATTGCTGATAGTTGACTGCTAGACTGACTTGTAATTTCTTATGTTTTACTAAAAAATGACAAGCTTTTTAATAATTATCAAGGGGATTTCTTAAAAGAGCATATCAATCTTCCCATATTTCATTTTAATTTATGTAAATAAGACAGAAAAATTATCAACACCTCAAACTTCACCTTCTTACACATAAGCTGAATAGAAGTGTGTGTTTCATAAACCCTAAAAAATAATTCTGTATGGAATGAACTGGAACTGCACAAAAGAATGTACTGGCCAGTGACACACCTTTAAATCTCATTCTTACAGGTTCTACAGGTTCTTCTGGTTCACCTCCCAAACACAAGAAAAGAATGTTAGCTGCCACTAGTCTTATCTCAAAAAGATAAAAACCCATCAACCAGAAAACTTTCTGAAATTTTTCAATGCCTATGATGGTTATGCCTTTGCAATATCCAAAACAGATTACAGTCCTGATAACAAGAAATTAAACAGAGAAACTTCTGCTTTAAAGATAGTGGTCTATTAATTTCCAAAATATACAAAAAGCTCAATCAACTCAATATCAAAAACACAACCCAATCAAAAAATGTGCAGAAGACCTAAACAGACATTTCTACAAGGAAGACATACCGATGGCGAAAAGGCACATGAAAAGATGCTCAACATGGCCAATTATTAGAGAAATGCAAATCAAAACTACAATGAGACATCACCTAACACCAGTCAGAATGGCCATCATTAAAAAGTCTACAAATAATAAATGCTGGAGAGGGTGTGGAGAACAGGGGACCCTCCTACACTGCTGGTAAGAATGTAAATTGGTGTAGCCACTATGGAAAACAGAATGGAGGTTCCTCAAAAACTAAAAACAGAGTTACCATATGTTCCAGCAATCCCACTGCTGGCCATATAACCAGAGGAAACCATAATCTGAAAAGATACATGCACCCCAATGTTCATAGCAGCACTGTTTATGAAATAAATAAATGTCCTATTTATGGAATAAGTAAATGTCCTAAATGTCCGATGACAGATGAACGGATAAAGAAGATGTGGTACATAAACACAATGGAATACCATTCAGCCATAAAAAAGAATGAAACAATGCCATTTTCAGCAACATGGATGGACCTAGAGATTATCACACTAAGTGAAGTAAGTCAGAGAAAGACAAATATCATGTGATATCACTTATATGTGGAATCTAAAAAATGATACAAATGAACTTATTTACAAAACAGAAACAGACTCACAGACATAGAAAACAAACTTATGGTTACCAAGGGGAAAGGTTGGGGGGGTAAATTAAGAGTTTGGGATTAGCAGACACAAACTACTATATATAAAATACATAAACAATATTCACTATCTTGTAATAAAACATAATGGAAAAGAATTCAAAAATAAAGATAGTGGCCTAAAGTTGGCATTTCTCTTTTCTTCCTGGAAATAAGCATACTCCCTTATTACTACAACAGCAAAATTTGAAATCAGGTAGTGTAAGTCCTCTAGCTTTGTTCTTCTTTTTCTAAACTGTTTTGGCTATTCTAGGTCCTTTGCCTTTCTATATACATTCTAGAATTAGCTTGACAATTGCTATTTTTAAAATGCTGTTGGGATACTGATACGGAATGTGTCGAATCTACAGATCAAGAACTGTGCACTGAAAATAAAGCCTTATATTATTTTGACAAAAGAACCAAGGTAATTCAGTGAGGAAAAGATAGTCTTTTCAACAAATGGTACTGGGATATTTGAATATCCACGTGCAGAAAACAGACTTATACCTTTACCTTAAAGCATACAGAAAAATTAACTCAAAATATATCACAGACCTAAATGTAAGAGCTAAAGCTATAAAACTTCTAGAAGAAAATCTTTGTGACTTTGGGTTAGACAAAGATTTCTTAGATATGACAGCAAGAGCACAATTCATAAAAGAAAAAATTGACAAAGTAGACTTTATCAAAATTTAAAACTTTTTCAATTAAAAAAAATTAAGAAAATGAAAAGGCAAGCCACAGAATGGGAGAACATATTTACAAATCATATATCTGATTAGAGACTTGTATCCAGATGATATAAATAACTCTTACAAATGAAATAGAAGGAAGACAACCCAATCAAAAAATGGGCAACCACTTTTTCAACTTAGGGAAATTGAAATTAAAACCTCAATGAGAGGACTTCCCTGGTGGCACAATGGTTAAGAATCTGCCTGCCAATGCAGGGAACACTGGTTCAATCCCTGGTCTGGGAAGATCCCACATGCCGCAGAGCAACTAAGCCCATGTGCCACAACTACTGAGCCTGGGCTCTAGAGCCCACAAGCCACAACTACTGAGCCCACATGCCTAGAGCCCGAGCTCTGCAACAAGAGAAGCCACTGAATTGAGAAGCCTGCGCACCACAACGAAGAGTAGCCTCTGCTCGCTGCAACTAGAGAAAGCCCACACGCAGCAACAAAGACCCAATGCAGCCAAAAATAAATAAATAAAAAATAAAATAAAATTTTAAAAAAACCTCAGTGAGATACTACTACATACCTACTAGAATGGCTTGGCTATAATAAAAAATACTGACAATATAGTTTTGGCAAGGATGTAGAGAAACTGGAAGCCTCATACAAAACTGGTGGAAATGTAAAATGGAAATGTAAAACAGCCACTTTGGAAAAGTGTGGCAGTTTCTTAAAAATTTAAACATGTGCTTATCATACAACCCAGCAATCCTCCTCCTAAGAATCTACCTAAAAGAAATGAAAACATATGTCCACTAGAAGATTTGTAAACAAATGTTCATAGCAGATTTATTTTTTAAAATGTAAACACTTTTTGGATAAACCAAACATGAAAAAAGTTCCACTAAAAAAACTGCATTAAAGTATGAATGGAAAGTACTGAAGAATGAATGCAAGAAACGAAAATGATTCTAGCTAACGATATAGATGTAAGAAGGAATTAAGGGCAAAGAAAGCTGTGAATATGGTGGTAAATCTAAATAAACACTATATAAAAAGTGGAAATGTCCTTTGGGTTTAATTAATATGCATGTAGTATTAAATACCTGAAAACAAAAGCATCAAAGTTAGGAAGGAGTACATTAAATGTGTCCTAATGTTCTTTTATTTTCTGGGATGACAGCAAAAGTATTGAATAACATTAGACTTTGCTAAGTTAAGAATGTATGTTGTACTTAATAAGGTAACTACCAGCAGAATAGAAACTGTTTAAGTTCAAACTAGCAGAGGGGAAAACTGAAAAAAAAAAAAAATCCCAAAGAAGGCAAAGGAGAGAAAATAAATATGAAACAGATGAGACAGAGTAAACAGGAAGAAGACTTCTCCCCTCTCCTCTTAGGAACTCAGCCAATGAAAAAGTCACAGACTCTTTGTTTACTATAGCCTTTCCAACTTGTTTCTCTCCTCTATAAAAGTGTTCTCCTTCCTTTGCTGTGTGAGGACTTGCACGTAGCTCACCATGGTTGCAGACCCCAAACTGAAATTCTCTGCTGATCCCAAATAAACCCACTTTTCTTGTTGCTGGTAAAGTAACTGGCAGATATTTCATTTAGGTAAAAAGTTAGAACAACGATATACGTTTGAATTACATAATAAAAAAACTTGATCAAATGAAGATATACAAAACAATGCTCCTAACAACTGCTAAATATACTTTTTTTAAGCATACACAGGACATTTATAAAAAACATATCATTATTGAAAAGCAAGTCTCAGAAACGTTTAAATGATTAAAATCATACAGAGTAAGTTCTCTGACCACAGTGAGAATAAACTAGAAATTTTAAATGGGTCAGTGAAGAAATTTAAAACATATTTTAACTCAACTTCGCAAATATTATACATTAAAACATGTGGATGAAACTGAAGCCACATTTAGAGAAAAATTTACAACCTTAAATGCACATGTTAAGGGGAAAAATTGCTTACAAATGATAAGCTAAACATCCAACTAAAAATAAGAAGAAAAACAAAATCAAAGAAAGTTTAAAGAAGGAAATAAAAAGCAAAAACAATAAAATGGAAAGCAAACATACAACTGAGAGAATTAACAAGGCCAAAAGTTGATTCTTTGAAAAGACTAGAAAAATTGACTAACATTTATTGAGATTTATCAAGAAAAAAATGTTTAATTACAGGTCAATATCCCTGATGAAATAGATGTAAAAATCCTTGACAAAACACTAGCAAAACAATTCAACAGCACATTAAAAGTCACCATACACCATGATCAAGTGGGATTTATTCCTGGGATGCAAGCGGTCCAACATGTGCAAATCAATCAATGTGATTCACTATATTAACAAAAGTGATAGGGATAGAGTAGGATAATTAAAGAGTCAGTTTAGAAATCCCACTAGGGGATTAAAGACAGAAAGGGAATTTTAAGGGAGGTTT
This sequence comes from Lagenorhynchus albirostris, assembly GCF_949774975.1. NCBI lineage: Eukaryota > Metazoa > Chordata > Mammalia > Artiodactyla > Delphinidae > Lagenorhynchus > Lagenorhynchus albirostris. The sequence goes on along the minus strand of NC_083095.1, from coordinate 134,475,963 downwards.
GGAGACTGTTGTAAGCTAATGACCACTCAAGAAAAGAATCCAGTAACCTAGCAACAATCTACACTACCTTGAAGGAAGACCAGGTGCGTCCAAGTGCCAACACACTCAAGCCACTAACCCTGACAGTTAAAATACAAGACAATAGATACAGGGTCTCAATCTTGTGAAGTCAGAGAGTTAATAGTCCTTGAAGAGTAGCATTTTTACATGTAGCCAAGACAGAAATATAGTTGACAGGGGAAAGAAATTAGGTGAAAGGGGACATTATACTGAAACCTAACATTAATTACCATATTTTAGTATATGTCACCACCCTTTTGCTAATATATATATGATTTAAATAGCACCATGACAGTCCCGGTTAAACCATGTAGGGCCGAAGGAGGAACTAATGATGTAAGTCTTGATGTCTGCCAAAGAATGAGGAAGTAGGTAGTCTTCTCCCCTTTCCACTTTTTCTTTGATTATAAAAATGTATCCCTCTTTGTTCTTGGGGCTTTGCTCCCTTGCCGGGCTCCTTGTATCTCTCACCAGTGTCCTATGTTAGTAAACTCACTCTTTGCCTCACGCTGAATTGTCTCTGTAATGAGACAAAAGAACCTGAGCTTCAGTAAGTACTGACACCAAGTGAGCAGTTCTAATCAAAAGACAGTGGGTTCAAGTCCCCTCCTAAGTCAGGGATTGTGTGTTCAAGCCCCACTCTGAGGTGCGGGTGGGTTCGAGTCCCACCCAAGAAGGAGTGCAGTTTCAAAAGGACGGATTAAAATCCTACCATCATTTCAATAGTTACAGAAAAAGCATTTGACAAAATTCAAGATCCTTTCATGATTAAAAACTCTCAACAAATTAGGTATAGATGGAATGTACCTCAATATAATAAAGGCCTTATACGACAAGGTCACAGCTAACACCATATCCAACAGTGAAAAGCTGAAAGCTTTTTCTCTAGGATCAGGAACAAGACAACATAGTAGTGAAAGCCCTAGTCTGAGTAATTAGGCAAGAAAAAGATATAAAAGGCATCCAAATCAGGAGGGAAGAAACAAAATTCTCTGTTTGCAGATATATGATATCACATATAGAACACCTTGAAGACTCCACCAAAAACACTATAGAACTAATCAATGAATTCAGTAAAGCTGCAAGATACAAAATAAATATACAAAAAACAGTTGCATTTCTATACACTAACAACGAACTATCTAAAATAAAGAGGAATTAAGAAAACTATCCCATTTACAAAAAATAAATACTTAGGAACATATTTAACCAAGGAGGTGAATGTACAGTGAAAGTCATAAAACACTGAGGAAAGAAATTGAAGATGACACAAATAATTGGAAAGATGTTCCATCTTCATGGATTGGAAGAATATTTCCATATTACCAAAAAAAGATATACGATTCAAAACAACCTCTATCAAAATTCCATGGCAAAACAACAACAACAACAACAACAACAACAACAACAAATTCCATGGCATTTTCCACAAAAAATAGAAAAAAAAATCCTAAAGTTCCTATGGAACCACAAAAAAACCCTGAATAGCCAAAGCAATCTTGAGAAAGGACAAAGCTGGAAGCATCACACTGTCTGATTTCAAAATATACTATAAAGCTATGGTAATCAAGGCAGTGTAGTACTGGCATAGGACAGACATAGAGACCAATGGAATAGGATACAAAGCCCAGAAGTAAATTCTCACATTTACAGTAAGTTGATCTTTGACAGGGGTGCACAACAGAGATAAGATGGTCTTTTCAATAAATGGTGTTGGGAAGGCTGAATGTCTGTGTGCAGAAGAGTGGGGTTGTTTCACACCACATACAAATGTCAACTCAGGATGGATTACAGACCTAAACATAGGACCTAAAACTGTAGAACTACTAGAGGAAATCACAGGAAGAAAGTTTCTTGACATTGGCCTGGGACGTTCTGAATATGACCTCCAGGATCACAGGCAACAAAAGCAAAAATAAACAGATGAGACTGCATCAAACTAAAATCTTCTGCATGGCAAAGACACTCAGCAGACTAAAGAGGCAGCCTATGGCACAGGAGAGGATGTCTGCAAATCATACATTTGGTAAGGAGTTCAGAATATATTCAGAATATATGAGAGACTCAAACAACTCCATAGCAAGAAGATAGATGACCTGATCTTATTTTGTTTTTTTGTTTTTTCCCAAACACCTTATAGTTCTTTATTTAAAGATTGAATGATTTATCTTTAGTAAATTGAAATGTCTTAAACCTGTTAACACGGCCAATGAATTAAGGTTCTGAGTGATAACTTATTTTGTAAATAAAGGACATGATTTTAAAAATGGGCAAAGGACCTGAATAGACATTTCTCAAAGGAAGACAGACAAATGGCCAATGAATATACGGGATGATGCTCGACATCAATGATCAGTAGGGAGGTGCAGACTAAAACCACAGTAAGATATCACCTCACACATGTTGGAATTACTATTATCAGAAAGACAAAAAATAACAAATGTTGTTGAGGATGTGGAGAGAAGGAGCCTTTGTGTACTGTTGATAAGAATGTAGACTGCTACAGCCATTATGGAAAACAGTATGGTGGTTCCTCAGAAGACCGGAATTGGAACTGTTATGTGATACAGTGGTCCCCCATCTACATATGCATCCAAAGGAAATGATATCAAATCTTGAGGAGATATCTGCACTCCCACGTTTACTGCAGCGTTATTCATGATACCCAAGATATGGAGTCAATCTAGGTGTCCATCAACAAATGAATGGTTGGAGCTGGTGTGGTGTATAACAATGGAATGTTATTAAGCTTTAGGGAAGAAGGAGATCCTGTCATTTGTGATAACGCGGATGAACTTGGAGGACATAGCACTGGGTAGACTGAGCCAGACACACAAAGGCAAGTACTGCATCATCTTACTTGTGGAATCTGGAAAAGTCAAAGTCATGGAGGCAGGAAGTGAAACAATAGTTGCCAGGAGCTGGGGGGTGCAGGAAATAGGGTGATGTTGTTTAAAAAAAAAAACAATGGCTAATTTCTCATCACAAAATAAGTCAGAAGAGAAGAATAAGGACCTCTTTCAAGTGCTGAAGAAAAAACAAAAATTCTTCTATCATAGAATTCTGTACCTAAGAAAAATATTCTTCAAGGAATGACACAAAATAGAGACACTTTAAAATGAAAGCTGAGAGTATTTGTGGCTAATAGACCTACTCTCCAAAAAAACAACAAAGAAATTTCTTCAGGCTAAAGGTAAATGATCCCAGACTGAAGCCTGATTCCACAAGAAGAAATGAAGAACTCTATGGTAAAGAAACTAAGAACACGGTGGTAAATTCAATATCTATTTATGATAAAAACTCTCCACAAAGTGGATGTAGATGAAACGTTTCTCAGCATAATAAAGGTTATATGTGAGAAGCCCTATCAAAACCCCAATGGCATTTTTCACAGAAATGGAACCAATCACCCTAAAATCTGTATGGAACTACAAAAGACTCTGAATAGCCAAAGCAATGCTGAGAAAGAACAAAGCTGGAGGCATCACATTCCCCAATTTCAAATTCTATTACAATGCTATAGTAATCAAAACTGTATTGTATTGGCATAAAATCAGACACATACAACAATGGAACAGAATAGACAGCCAAGAAATAAACCCATGCCTATATGGTAAGTTAATCTATGACAAAGAAGGCAAGAATATACAATGGGAAAGGACAGTCTCTTCACTAAATGGTATTGGGAAAACTAGATAGTCTCATGCAAAAGAATGAAACTACTAACTTATAGCATACACAAAAATTAACTCAAAATTGATTAAAGACTTGAATGTAAGACCTGAAACCATAAAACTAGAAGAAAACTTAGGCAGTTAGTACCTTGATATGGTCTTGGCAATGATTTTTTGGATCTGATTCCAAAAACAAAGTCAACAAGAGCCAAAACAAGTAGAACTGTATCAAACTAAAAAACTTCTGTACAGCAAAGAAATCATCAACAAAATGAAAAGGTAACATGAACTGAATTCAACTTTGATTTGGACAAAGTTGACTGGGTGTTTTAAAGGGAGAATGAGGGAATAGGGAGGGGAGGTGAGTGGGGGCTTAATAGAGTTGAGGAATTGAAAAATTACAAAAAGCAAGAAGGTGGGGAGGTTTTTCCATGTGTGTCCCATCTGGGTTTGTTAACTGGCAGTTATCTAAGGTAGGCTCCTACACTCCCATAGAGGGTGGGAGATAGGAACCCTATCTTTGGGTAAATTCTTTTGGCAACCTTGAGTTTCCTGAGGCAGGCACTTTGGGGGTGGGGGGTAGTGTAATTCTAGGGATGTGGCCTTCAGCTGTTAGAAGGTATGTTACTGTTCTGTTCAAGGATGAGGCTTAGTCAAGAAGAGGGTTTAGAGGACCCTGGCTAGAGACTGGTCAAGAAGAAAATCTTTGTTAGCCCCCAAATGTGAATCAGATTCAGATAATACAACTGATTATTCAAGAATGAACCTAATATATATGGAATCTAAAAAAAAAAAAAAGGTCATGAAGAACCTAGGGGCAAGACGGGAATAAAGATGCAGACTTACTAGAGAATGGACTTGAGGACATGGGGAGGGGGAAGGGTAAGCTGGGACGAAGTGAGAGAGTGGCATGGACATATATACACTACCAAATGTAAAATAGATAGCTAGTGGGAAACAGCTGCATAGCACAGGGATATTAGCTCGGTGCTTTGTGACCACCTAGAGGGGTGGGATAGGGAGGATGGGAGGGAGGGAGAAGTAAGAGATACGGGGATATATGTATATGTATAGCTGATTCACTTTGTTATAAAGCAGAAACTAACACACCACTGTAAAGCAATTATACTCCAATAGAGACGTTAAATAAAAAAAAAAAAGAATGAACCTAAATTAGATCTATGATATTTTGGCTTCACAGAATTGCTCTATGCCCTCTCAGTATTTTATGAACAAGAACTGTGGATAAAAATTCAAAGTCAGAAAAATGTTCACATGTGACTGACATTAATATCCATGTGAGTTAATAATAATGGCTACCATTTCCTGTGCACTCACAGTATGCCAGACAAAATAATAAAAGCTTCATATACCTTATATAGGACTTAACAATAGTTTTACAATGTAGGGATTATCTTCTTTTTACAAAGGAAACTGACGCTAAGAGAAGTGAAGTGGCTTTTCCCAAGGTACAGCTTGTAAGTGGCAGAATTTTTAAAGATTTGCCATGGTAAATAAACTATACATACTTAGTCTTATGAATTTACTTATAAATGGAATATGTAAATATATTCTCAAAATCCAAGATACAGGATATATAAAATTCTTTTAAATCCCAGGTACAGAATGTATCTGAGATCCCCTTTCTCTGAAGATGATTGCTATTATAAAAAAAAAAAAGCCATTTAAAGTTAGTCCACTTAGGGACTTCCCTGGTGGTCCAGTGGTTAAGACTCCATGCTCCCAATGCAGGGGGCACGAATTCGATTCCTGGCTGGGGAACTAAGATCCTGAACACCTCATGGCACGGCCAAAAAAAAAAAAAAAGTCCACTTAAAAGAGATGAAAATTTCGTATAAAAAGAGGGGTAAGAAACTTCCCTGGTGGGCGTAATGGTTAAGAATCCGCCTGCCAATGCAAGGGATACAGGTTCAATCCCTGGTCCAGGAGGATCCCACATGCCACGGAGCAACTGAGCTGGTGTGGAGCAACTATGCTGGTGTGGAGCAACTGACCTCGTGTGCCACAACTGCTCAGCCTGTGCTCTGAAGCCTGTGAGCCACAACTACTGAGCCCGCATGCCACAGATGCTGAAGCCCGCGCGCCTGGAGCCGGTGCTACGCGACAGGAGAGGCCACCACAATGAGAGGCCCACGCACAGCAGCAGGGAATGGCCCCTGCTCGCCACAGCTGGGGAGAGCCTGCGCACAGCAACAAAGACCCAATGCAACCAAAAATAAATAAATAAAAATTAAATTAAATTAAAAAAATAGTGGTAAGAATTTTGATGTTTATTTCATCTTTTATTTAACAAATTTGGGTTATAATTGCAATTATGTGCTAATTTTTTCATAATTAATTTTTTTTTTTTTTTGCTGTACGCGGGTCTCTCACTGTTGTGGCCTCTCCCATTGTGGAGCACAGGCTCTGGGTGCACAGGCTCAGTGGCCATGGCTCACGGGCCAAGCCGCTCCACGGCATGTGGGATCTTCCCGGACCGGGGCACGAACCCGTGTTCCCTGCATCGGCAGGCGGACTCTCAACCACTGCACCACTAGGGAAGGCCCATAATTAATTTTTATTGGGGTATAGTTGATTTCCAATGTTGTGCTAGTTTCTGTTGTACAGCAAAGTGAATCAGTTATACCTATACATATATCCACTCTTTTTTAGATTTTATTCCCATATAGGTCATTACAAAGTATTGAGTAGAGTTCCCTGTGCTATACAGTAGGTTCTTATTAGCTATCTATTTTATATATAGTTGTGTTTATATGTCAATCCCAATTCCCCAGTTTATCCCTCCCACCCCCCCTTTCCCCTTGGTAGCCATAAGTTTGTTTTCTACATCTGTGACTCTATTTCTGTTTTATAAATAGGTTCATTTGTACCATGTTTTTGGATTCCACATATAAGTGATACCAGTGTGTGCTAATTCTTAGAAGGAACAAATCAAGTGGGGATTTGGGCATAATTTTTCTGACAAAATTGTGTTATATATAAACAGATTTAATCTAATGTGTAGTTTCCATATGGACAGTCGTAAAGAAGGCTGTAAAAATTTTGACATTGTTGACAATTTTCCCAAGGCCCTCCTTTAATCCTGATATCCAAATATTTTAAGAGATGAGAGTCATCATCATCATTGCAATTTCTCTGTTTTTCAATTGTTGTGGCCTAACTCTGCCAAATCTTCATTTGTCATTGGTTTCATTTGTGATTTGAGTTCACCAACATCATTTTCATCATCTCTCCTACATCTTTTCAAGATTCACAATTTTGCCCTAAAATCACTTGTATTGTATTTGTGTTTTATAGGAGTATTCAACAATCATAAAAAGACTGGCCAACAATGCCTCTAAGCTAGACAAGGATGCATGCATGAGGGACAACCAATTTTATAAGTGGTTTGTTCATTAGTGAATGTTATTATAACTTTGGCTTCCCTTTGGAATCTCATAACTGTGGGAACTTAGATAACAGTCAGATAACTAGGGTACCTGTACTAAAAGACCACCTGTGAAGTTTGAACAGATAATGGCATAAGATGAGGCCAGAGTGGGAGGCATCCACCTAGCAAGGCTGCCTCTCATAGTGAAAGAAGATGGGCACGTGTACATCATATAGGATTTAAGCCAGCAAACTTAACCATAAAAAGTAGATAGAGAATCACCCAGCAGACTTTATACAGTAGTCATAAAAGCCACCACTCCAATAATAATACATGCTTAAAAATAAGAGTAATTTAAATCAAGAAAATCCCCAAGCTTTACACTCTGTTTCAAACTCTTTCTATAGAGTGTTCAAATCTTAGTAGAAATAGATCAAAAAGAGTTTTCAGGGGCTTCCCTGGTGGCACAGTGGTTGAGAGTCTGCCTGCCGATGCAGGGGACGTGGGTTTGTGCCCCGGTCAGGGAAGATCCCACATGCCGCGGAGCGGCTGGGCCTGTGAGCCATGGCCGCTGAGCCTGCGCGTCCAGAGCCTGTGCTCCGCAACGGGAGAGGCCACAACAGTGAGAGGCCCGCGTACCACAGAAAAAAAAAAAAAAAAGTTTTCATCAGTTGGTTAAAAATATCCTTATCGTATATTTAAGAATTTCCCACTTAGATGTTAGCTTGCTAGTCTTACAATATTAGTAGTTTTTTGGCAGGACTGACTCAGGGTACATCAGGAAAGGAAAGCAAAATATTATGTATGAAACCAGCAAGCAAGAAAATCACAGTGGAGACCAATATATCTCAATACGCCAAAATCACTTCATGTATATTTAGATATGGTAATAATAGGATCTTCAGTGTCAGGCCTTTCCAGCTTATTCTAAAAATAATTTAAAAGCTTTTGTTTTTAGGGCTTCCCTGGTGGCGCAGTGGTTGAGAGTCCGCCTGCCAATGCAGGGGACATGGGTTCGTGCCCCGGTCCGGGAAGATACCACATGCCACGGAGCGGCTGGGTCTGTGAGCCATGGCCGCTGAGCGTGCGCATCCGGAGCCTGTGCTCCACAACGGGAAAGGCCACAACTGTGAGAGGCCCGCATACCGCAAATAATAATAATAATAATAATAAAATAAATAAAAGCTTTTGTTTTTAGAATTTAATGTATTTTAAAAGAAACTTTCAGATTAAAATACTTTTTTAGGAAGTGAAAAAAATGATTTGGATCACATTTTGTCAATATGTGAACACAAATTAAAAAGCTAGCTTTTCTTGAAGCCAAATGTAATTTTTCTATAAAATACATCCAAATAAATATGTCTGTTCTCCTTAATTCCATATTTACTTTTGGTTAGTGTTCAAGCATTTCCTTTTGATATAAAAAGCTGCCACACATGGCTATTACCACTAATTAATTTTAAGAAAGGCAAAAATAGAAAAGTACAATCATGAACCTCATGTGGTTGAGTCAAAAACTGGAATAAAAAATTTTTCTGAAATGATGAACAAAAACATTTAAAAGGATACTGGAAGAAAAAGTACATGTTCTGATATAAAGGCTCTAGAGTAAAACATCATTTTGGAAGTAGTAAACATTTACTAGTAGTCAATGATGCAGAAATAAAAGATTGTCCTATACAAAAGTCAAGTCTTACATTGAACCTGTTCTACTCCAGTCAGCAATTTCTTCCTGAAGACTTCTGTTTGGTTGTAACAATTTTTAGCTTTTCTTGCTGTATACCTCAGCAGGAGAAACCAATTTCCAAAAGGTGTTCCCTAATTATATTAAATGTGCACGCTGAGCCATGCCAATATTCTATTCCAAAAAGTAAAAATGTAAGATGTCACATATGGAGGAGATGCCTGTCAACAGTAACGCATCAATAATGCAATTTATATGTGAATCAGGTTATTGTCAAAGTTTTTTAAAAAAATCTTTTCCTCCAGGGATCAAACCCATGCCAGCTGCATTTGAAGCACAGAGTCTTGACCACTGGACTGCTAGGAAAGTCCTATGTCTGCTCCTTTCACTCAGCATTATATATCTGAGGTTCATTCATATTGCCATATGCAGTTGTAGATTGTTCACTGCTGTATAGCGTTCTTTTATGTGAATATACCATTAAAAATTCCATTATCCATTGGAAAAAAAATATTTTCCTCACTTCATATAACTATTTACTAATAAGACTTCATGGTATAAATGAACCAACAAATAAAAACTATCCTTGAGGTTGCAGTATAGGAAAGAGACATTTATACTGCATCCGTTTAGAATGCTTTGGATTGCAGGCAACAGAGAACTCAGTTCACAACAGCATAAACAAATATGGATTCACTTCTCTCACAAGACAAAAAATCTTGAACTGGTGATTGCTAAGGTTGGTGTTTACCCATCAATGGTGCTATCCATATCTTCAATATTTTTGCTTCACCATCCTGAGTGTATTTACTTTTAATATTCGTGTTTGTTGCCTAATGCTTTCAAGATGGTCACTGCAGCTCCAAGCATCACATCTATGGTCAAAGCAAGAAAAAAGTTAACCCCAGTGCTGTCTGACCCTTTTATCAGAAAAAGGGAAAGGCTTCAATGAAGTCCCCTGGCAGGTTTATGGGCTAGAATTGTATTACATGACTACTGTAGCAGTAAAGAAGACTGGAAAATCAAATATTTAACTTTGCTAATTTTTATGGTAGAGGTAAGAAATGGATATGGATTGGCCAGCCAACAGTGTCTGCCAGTCCTCAACTCAATATGCACACACATACTTCTTACACGTGTTAAACACAACATACTCATCCTCTCTTCAAGGAAGACCACCCCACTATCTCATCCAATTACTGCATGACGCAGGATCTTTGGTTGACTTTCTGTCTGCTCTATCAAGTCCAAATATGACAACTCTTATCTGACCATTTGTATGGCTAAAAGGGAAGCTGTCTCTTAACCACTCCCCTCACATATATACAACGATGAAAAAGAAAGAACAGAGTGACCCCCAAAAAATTCCATTAAGAAAGGGAGATAGAGGAAGTACACAGTAGTCAACAATCCACAATCTATATCATATCTTCCTAGACAGAAATCACAGATTCCTGGGCAGGCAATAAAGTAAATCCCTTGGCCAGTCAATCTGACAGCACCTACTTTAAGTCTCAGGAGGATCTGCTTTGTCATTGTTCTCTGTAGCCATATCTAAGGCAGGTTTTGAAGCAGATGTCCTTCCCAGGGGATCCACAGCTTTTGTAGCCTACTCCATACTGGTTTGACTTAGGGAGGAAAGGATGAGGATTGCTTGGAAGGTAGAGACAATCACAAGGAATCGCCAGCTTTGTACTGCAGGTTCCCTCAAAAACATATCAAGCTTCTGGTCTGTCTGCTTCAGATCAATTCCTTGTGTGAGTAACCACACCCAAAAAACATTTCCAGAAATAATCTTTAAGACTGGAGATTCTAATCTCTTAGCTGCTGACCTCTGAGCTCTCATAACAGATAAGGCAATTCCAACAATAGTCTTAGGTAAGAAGGTCCTACCCTTAATCCCTACAAAATTCCAAATTACAGGGCTCTTTTGTCAATTTAGAGTACAAGCTAAAGGCAGAATACCTCTGTAGCAAAGCTATATTCTTCTGCCCTCTCTGCTTTCATGCTGAGGAGCACTAATTTGAGTTCACCCCCTTCTGTAGGATCCTACTGAAAAGCCACAAGAAGTCACCAATACAGCACAATATTCCAAATTCTTCCTTTCATTTCTCCTAACACCACAGTTTCAGTTTGCATAATCAGCCTTCCACAGAACAGCAGGTACAGATTAATCAAATGCTTTGCTACTGTATAACAAGGGTTACAACTTTCCTTATTTTTCTCCATAATGTCTGGAGGTAGGCAGTCCAAGATTGGAAGAGCTGTTCAACAATGTCCAGACTCTTTCAATCCTTCTCCTTCATGGTCCTCAGCTTGTCAGAATCATCTTTCCTCTCTCATACTTGTCATCTCATAGTTGCAAAGATGGCTGCTATATCTCCAGGCTTCATGTCTGCATTTAAGGCACAAAGAAGGGGGAAAGAGGAGAGTACCAGCCACCACTGTTCTCTTTATCAGGAAAGCAAAAGCCATCCCTGAACTTGGGAGCCTTCCCTTCATGATCACTGGCCAAGGAAAATGGGATTGTCATGACTGGCTTCAACTAGTCAGGATTTTTTGCTTGAAGCTGGGAACATTGCTGTCCCTAACAAAATGAAGGTAAGCAATAGGGAATGGGTATAAGGAAGGTCACTAAGAATATCTCCACACATAGACATTTACAGTTTTAAGAGAATGTTTGAAAAATGAAAAGCAATCTCTATTTGGTGAAATTTCAAGCAATATCACAGAAGCGGGGGGAAGCTCCTCAGGCAGTGCTATAGAAATACACTTTAGGTAACTCAGGCATACCCATCCTACTTAGGAGTCTATCCCTTAAATTAACACCCTTTAGTAACTCTGCTTTTCACAGACTCTTCCCTTCCTTCAATTCTGAACCCCCAGATTCTCTAAAATACCCATGTTTATTCAACAGCTGTTTCTATGGCAGCAGAGCCCCTGGTGGAAGGGCACAGGGGTGGAGGCTATTTATAATTTAAGGACTGACAGTACATGCCAATAGCAGCTATTATTGATGAAATCCTTGAGAAATGTATAAAACAGATAAATACTTTGAAAAGCCAAAACCAGAAATATTCATGGTGCCTGCTGTTCACCAAGAAACCTCTTATAATTTGGTTTCCCATCTATATCCACCACCTGGAAGAAAATACACTGATCATACTGGTACAACTGGTTTTTGTAACAATTTTATCTCATTGTATTGGGTTGGCCAAAAAGGTCGTTTGGGTTTTTCCATGTTACCGAAAAACCCGAACGAACTTTTTGGCCAATCCAATATTTAAATTAATTTGCTTTCTGGCTTTACATATTAGGCTGATGAGGTCGTTAGACTAATTTAATCCTCTTTGGGACACTTACTGACCAGATCAGGTTTCTAAGACCACAAGACTGAGAGTTAGACCCTAGTAAACTCACTAAGGTTATACCACCCAATGTGGTCTTTTGAATAAAAGCAGCTGGCCTGCCCCAAGCAACAGCCCTTTACATCACTGAGTGTATTGGCATGAACTTCTTTAAAACATTTAATCAATTTTCATTCCATGTAGCTGCTCACAAGAGCCACTTTCTTTGATGTAAATTGTGCTACCTATAAATATACTCGAGTCACCAACCATTCAAAGTAAAATAGTTTCCAAGCAACCCTCAAATCACCATTTTTATGTATAAAAAGATAAGTAGCGTAGGGGTTATGGGCATGGGCTCTGGAGCCAGAAGGCTAGAGTGCAAATCCTAGTTCCACATTAGAACATTCTACCATAGAATCGGGCAAAAATCTTTGTGCCAATTTTCCTCATCCATATGTGAGGCTTGAGGTAGCGGGAGACAGAATAATAGTGCCTATTTCAAAGAGTTGTCTGAAAATAAAATGAATTTATATATATAAGGTGCCTGGAACACAAGAAGCACTCAACAGGTGTTAGCTATCATTATTCTTCACTGGAAAATCTAATAGTATATGGTTGCATTTAATGCAAATGTAAAATGATTTGATAATAAAGATTCACTTTATGTGCAAAATATGAAATAACACAAAATCCCCCCAGTTAATAATTCATCAAGAATCACAGTTTCGGGCTCCCCTGGTGGCTCAGTGATTGAGAGTCCGCCTGCCGATGCAGGGGACACGGGTTCATGCCCCAGTCTGGGGAGATCCCACATGCCGCGGAGCGGCTGAGCCCGTGTGCCATGGCCGCTGAGCCTGCACTGCGTCCGGAGCCTGTGCTCCGCAACGGGAGAGGCCACAGAAGTTGAGAGGCCCGCGTACCGGAAAAAAAAAAAAAGAATCACTCTTTCAAAGCTGGTTGGTAATTGACTTATAAACTCTTTTAAGCTACTGCCCACATGGCAATAGCAAACTTCCCATTCTTTGCTGCCAGGAATAGTCTTGAATTACGCATGTCTCCTACAAAAGGCTACAGCTCTATACAGAGATGTGAAGGAGATAATAATCATAGCACTTCCCAACCCCACTGACCTCTCAGTGTTGATCCTGGTCTTCCTGGAGGTTTCCTATGTCCTTGGAGCCTAGAAACTCTACAACCAATATCCGAAGAGAATTAAGTCTCTGAACACTGCCCCAGAAAACTTTTCTTGAAATAAGGGGTCACTCAGCCTGGTTATTTTTCACATGTGTGTACCCTTCTCAGAACTGGAGTAATTATCATCCATTCCCATTTTCCTTACTGTACATAGTTTTTTTTTTAAACATCTTTATTGGAGTATAACTGCGTTACAATGATGTGTTAGTTCCTGCTGTTTAACAAAGTGAATCAGCTATACGTATACATATATCCCCATATCCCCTCCCTCTTGTGTCTCCCTCCCACCCTCACTAACTGGTCAAGTTTAATACTTCCTTGCTCACAAAGAAATATTATCCTAAATGGCCCTGATTTTCCTTTAACCTATGTCTACTCTTCTCTCCTACTCAAATACTTCTTTCTCTTCTGTTTTATTTACTTGCCTCCATCAGCACAAGTCTTTTTTCCCTTTTGCATGTGACTGGCACATCTTCACTCTCAAACTCCCCCAACCACGCTCATTCCACACCCGATTCTTCAACTTCTGTCATTCTTTACCCTCTGCCCTATCCCCCATCTACTAGACAGTCCATTTATTTGAGGAAAAACTCTTTTATCCAAATTTATTTTTCACTTTTCTGCAGTTTACTCTTTTTAAGAAATTATTTATTTATTTATTTGGTTGCACCAGGTCTTAGTTGCTGCACATGGCTTCCTTAGTTGCAGCTCAAGGACTCCTTAGTTGCAGCTCACCAGCTCCTTAGTTGTGGCAGGCATGCTCCTCAGTTGTGACTCGAACTCTTAGTTGTGGTGTGCATGTGGGATCTAGTTCCCTGACCAGGGATTGAACCCGGACCCCCTGCATTGGGAACGTGGAGTCTTAACCACTGCACCACCAGGGAAGTCCCTCTGCAGTTTACTCTTAATAAAAATCTGGTTCCTCCTTAGATCACAAAGTACCTTTTCCAATATAACTTATTTAGTCCTTATTTTCTGCTTTCTCTGAATCGATGGGAAGAAGTGAGGAACAGCCTCTTCCTTGCTCCCAAATGCCATTTTCAGATCATCACACTGTGGCCCACTCTCCACTGTTTGAAATCTCTACCTTATCTCACATTTCAGAGAGCTGTTCTCAATAATCCTATCTGAACACACTCATCTTTAAATTTATCCTCCCATCCTTCTCTCTAGTCTTAATAGAAGTGATTCAATTTCTGTTGACAGTGACGTATGTATTTGAAGAGCATTATATGAACCAGAAAAATTAAACATGTTAATGGTGATCACATGGTCAACAATGGAACAAACTGAATAAAACACATGACTACTGTGCTCCTAAAAGAACTTTATAATTTTCTATAATACTCCTAAAGTCAAGTTCTACTAGTTCATATATTCTATCATTAGAAATATATCATGTTAGTTACTGCCTTAGACATAAATCACCGTATGTTTGTCAAAATAAACCGTAGCAACAGACAATTAGAAGGCTATTCTTGGCAGATGATCACTGTACTTAGAAGACCTTCCAAAAAGAGGATTCTACAGCTTCCCAAGGTATATCATTCTAATCTTACACATCCTGAATTTCAAAAGCTTTGACTCTTCTTATCTAAATTTCTCCTGCTGTTTTTCCTCTATAGAGATGGAAAAAGGACAGGCACCATCCTCAGTAAGTCAGCATCTCAACTACTTGAAAAGCAATATCATCCCTTAGCCTTCACTCTTCTAAACTCAACAACTTGAACTATTTTCCAGACTCTTGTTCTCCAAGTCTTTCTTAACCTTCTTTAATTCTATTCATATTATTTTTAAATTACAAAGACCAGACCAGCTTACAAGTTTGTTGTTTTTAATATGTTTTTATGAATAGTTAACACATACTTGAACATGGTTCTATACACACACACCTTTCCAACTTTAGAATGGAGACCCAAGCTTCTGTAATTTAAAAGTTAAAGAACTTTCCATATTGTGGAGTCTACCACTATTTTCTCTTAGTTGAATTAAAACAATGATCTATGGCTATAGTTGACAAATTATGGCTCCACAAATGGCCCCAAAACATTACAAAGAATAAATTAACAAATAATTATTTACCTGATCTGTCCTCGGGTAAAAGTTTTTCTCCTAGATTGCAGAGTAGAGATGAAACTGGCTCTCACTTTATAGCTCACCTCTTTTTCTTCTGCTTTGATAGAAATTGTGGCCACCATAAAGAAAAATAAAAACAGAAAATATTTTATATAACAATTTTAGCAACACATGGAAGAGAAGAGTAGAATCTGTTTACAAATTTTACAGGCTTTTTCTTTTACTTAGTAATACTCTCAAAGAACTTCGTAATAAGTAACAGAAACTTTAATATTTTTAATTTCTCCTGCTTCCCCTTTTTTAAGCCTCAGGAAAACTATTTATTGTTAATACTTCTAAATACTAGGTTAGGAGCTGGATTAAGAGGGAAATAGAATTTTATTAGAAGATTATTGTGTGGGAGGAAAAAAACCCTTTCAAATAGAGACTTTTGGGGGATGACAAGGAATTTTATTTCTTTTTCTATGAAAGTTACTTTTTGTGTTATGTCTCCACCAAGAAAAAAATTTACATACAATATTATGGATAGAGAGTTAATAAGGATTGTCATTTCAATAAAGTGGTAACCTTCATGAGAAAGAAAGGGAAAAAGTGGTATAAAATATGATCTATCTTCCACTTTAAAAGTTCCTTTTCCCAAAGAGCTTTACTTTATATGGCATGAAAAAGAAGGTCAAGGCTCAGAACACCTTAAGTATATAAAAGTGGCATATATGAATAATATAAATTTTTATATCAAGCCAATTATCAGAATGCATAATCAATCCCTCAGAAGTTTATGGTCTTTCTAGACCCATATGCTGAAAACTATAAAACATTGATAAAGAAAGCTGAAGATGATTCAAAGAAATAGAAAGATAGCCTGTGCTCTTCAACTGAAAGAATATTGTTAAAATGGCCATACTTCCCAAAGCAATCTACAGATTTAATGTCTATCAAAATATCCATGACATTTTTCACAGAACTAGAACAAATAATCCTAAAATTTATATGGAACCACAAAAGATTCAGAACTGCCAAAGCAATCCTGAAGAAAAAAAGAACAAAAGCTGGAAGTATAACCCTCCCAAACTTCAGACTATACTACAAGACTACAGCTATCAAAACAGCATGGTATTGGCACAAAAACAAACACAAAGATCAGTGGAACAGAATAGAGAGTCCAGAAATAATCCCACTCACCTATGTTCAATTAATCTACAACAAAAAAGGCAAGAATATACAATGGAGAAAAGACAGCCTCTTCAACAAATGGTGCTGGGAAAGCTTGATAGCTACATGTAAAACAATGAAATGAGAACATTCTCTCACACCATATACAAAAATAAACTCAAAATGGTTTACAGACCTAAATGTAAGATATGACACCATAAAATTCCTAGAAGGGAACATAAGTGAAACATTCTTTGATATAAATTGTAGATCAGTCTCCCAAGGCAAAAGAAATGAAAGCAAAAATAAACAAATGGGACCTAATCAAACTTAAAAGATTTCACACAGCAAAGGAAACCATCAACAAAATGAAAAGATAACCTATGGAATGGGAGAAAATATTTGCAAATGATACAACCCACAAGGGGTTAATATTCAAAATATACAAACAGCTCACACAACTCAATATCAAAAAAAACAAACAACTCAATCAAAAAATGGGCAGAAGACCTAAACAGACATTTTTCCAAAGAAGACATACAGATGGCCAATAGGCACATGCAAAGGTGCTCAACATCACTAATTATTAGAGAAATGTAAATCAAACCCACAATGAGGTATCACCTCACATTGGTAGAATGGCTATCATCAATAAGTCTACAAATAATAAATGCTACAGAGGGTGTGGAGAAAAGGAAACACTCATACACCATTGGTGGGAATATAAATTGGTGCAACCACTATGGAAAACAGTATGGAGGTTCCTTAAAAAAACTAAAAACAGATCTACCAAATGATCTGGCAATTCCACTCCTGGGTATATATCCAGGAAAAAAAACGAAAACTCTAATTCGAAAAGATACATGCACCTCAGTGTTCACAGTAGCACTATTTATAATAGCCAAGCCATGGAAGCAACCTAAATGTCCATCAACAGATGAATGGATAAATAAATTGTGGAATATATATACATATGTGTGTATATGTATATATACAATGCCATTAGAAAGAATGGAATATTGCCATTTGCAGCAACATGGATGGACCTAGAGAATATTATGCTTCGTGAAATAAGTCAGAGAAAGACAAATACTACCTATCACTTATATGTGAAATCTAAAACTAATACACATGAATCTGTATACAAAACAGAAACAGACTCAGACATAGAAAACAAACTTATGGTTACCAAAGGGGAGAGGGTGAGGGATAAATTATAATGGATACAATAAGGATTTACTATACAGCACAGGGAATTATACCCAATATCTCATAATAATTCATAATGAAATATAATTTGCAAAAAAACAAAATCACTGTGCTGTACACACGAAACTAAGACAATATTGTAAAGCAATTATATTTCAATTAAAAAAAATAAGTTTATGGTCTTTCTGTAGTCACAGGAATAATGAACATGAAAGGTTTAATAGTAGCATAGGACTTCCCTGGTGGCACAGTGGTTAAGAATCTGCCTACCAATGCAGGGGGACACAGGTTCAAGCTCTGGTCCGGGAAGACCCACATGCCGTGGAGAAACTAAGCCCGTGCGCCACAACTACTGAGCCTGTGCTCTAGAGCCCGTGACAACTACTGAGCCCGCGTGCCACAACTACTGAAGCCCACGCGCCTAGAGCCTGTGCTCCACAACAAGAGAAGCCACTGCAATGAGAAGTCCACTCACTGCAACGAAGAGTAGCCCCCGCTCACTGCAACTAGAGAAAGCCCACCCACAGCAACGAAGACCCAACACAGCCAAAAATAAATAAATAAAATTTTTTTCAAAAAAAGTAGTATAATTTTGTAACTACAAAATATCAAAAGTTTATCTACCTTCAAATTTAATCATGCTAGTTTCTTTTCCCCCTCTGGTTCATTTTTAGTCTGTTAGATAAGTGAAAAATCAAATTTTCTTCTTTACATAAAAATAATCATAGAATCAGAAAAATTTAGAGCTAGAAAGAAATTTAGAGAATTTCTAGATGTACCAAGTTCAATCCTCTCCAAATCAGAGACATTCATTTAATTGCCTTTTTCAAAGTTAAAGAATGAATTGGAGGTGAAACCCTGGAATCCAGAATGCTTTTCCCACTTAATTCCTCAAGCTTACTGAGACACAACTTTGTGTGTGTATGTGAGGCAGTGAGGCAGTAGGGTTGAACTTGAGGTCTCTGAATCAGACTGTCCAGGTTTGAATCTTATTTCCTCCACTTATTATCTGGGTGTTCTTGAGCAAATTACTTAATCCCATGGTGCCTCAGTTTTCTCATCTGTAAAATGAGATAACAACTATACCTTCCCAACAGGACTTATGAAAAAGTTAATACAAATAAAGCTCACAGAATGATGTCTGACACACTGTAGGCATTTAACAAATGTCAGTAATCATTAGGAGTCCATCAATAAACACATGGACATGTACTTGCTAGGTTTTAAAATAGCCTAATTAGACTAGAATTGGAATACTAGATCGTTTTTATGTTTTAAAATACATATACAATCACTGATATTTCAATTTGCCATATAAACAGTGCCCCCAAAATGGTTTCCTCATGAAGTACATGCAAAATTCCAGATATTAAACACATAATAAAGCTCACTTAATTTGAATACCATTTATTTTGTGATCACTTGAGCCCAGTGGTATACTCAGAATATGACACCCAAAAGGATCATTTTTTTTCTAACACACCCTCCTCTACGTGACAAAATTATTTTTAGTAATGATCGTGAAATGAAACAAATAATAATAGCCAGGAAAGAAACAGACAGTGAAAATTCTTTTACTCAACTCCACTTATATGCAAATATAAAATAAATATTACAGTACAAAAAAGGAAAAATGCAACGGAATTCATGTTTCTGAAAAAAGGAAAAACTTAAACCTACATATTGTTTTGTGGAAGTACTAAGTAATAACATTGCACCTCCTATTGATTCCTTCTTCAGTTTTGAAGTAAACATTAATAATTTAAAAAGAACAAATTTCAAAGTAAAACGTTTTTTAAATTCAATTATTCCGAAGAATAATTTCACATATTAACTAAATTTGTACTTACAAGCCAAAAATATTAGACTTTGTTTCCCTCAAATGTTACATGCAAAATGAAAACCCTAAGTGGTCATACAGAATGACAACACTGAAGTCATCAAGTCTGTTTCTTCATCCTTATAGTCGCTATGCAATCACTGCTTAAGAATCTACTATATAAATGCAAAGATATGGACCAAAGGGGCTGCAGACATGAACTGCACCTGAAGCCTTGAATTACCCTGAGTTTTTATGAATTTATTTGGAAAAATATCCGTAGAGCTGAGTCTATGTTTATTGAAGGCCAACTGTATAACTGGGAGTTCTCTGATTTAACTTCTATGTAGAATATGATATTTATTAAAGGATCAATAATTAAAATGTGCTAATTTGAAGCTTACATATACATTACTAAAACTTAACAGTAACTACAGTAATTGTTTAGAACATAGAATCATAAGAAATTTTTCAGGGAGAAATATTTTATCATTGACACTGTTTTGAATTTCTGGTACACAGAAATTGCTGGTAATAAAAATTGGACAGACTTTTAGTGGGTTTATTATAGTTTAATTCCCTACAGACAATGAGAATTTTTGTTGCCTACACCCCAAGTGATGCTCTCATTGCCCCCACGCCTGGCATGCCACCGCTCAAGGTGAAATCTGCCACTGAGGTACTATCCTTGAAGATGGGCTCGCTACGTTAAGCATATTTAAGCTACTTATGAGAAAATGTTTTTAAAAAGAATGTTAATTGAGGACCTATTCAGTGCACGGTACTGTGCTTTGTTTTATCCACATAGAATGTAAGCACATGAATTTTACTAGTTACAAGTCAATCACATTTATTCATTAAAGCCCTCTCAGCAGAATTTTTAAAGCTATTTTGTTAGCAGTTATTATGTATACTTAAATTTTTAAATAATTATCAGAGTCACATATATTCCATTTTTCAAGCTTTTCATTAACTTAAATTGGCTTTCTCCCTGTGTGTTCCAAATAAGTGAGGGTGCATCACGAATCAACATTCAGAAGAGGTTTTAAAATATTAACATTTACATAAACATTAACAACTTAAAATCTCTTGATATTTTAAAATTTCACAACTCATGTGGCATCAGATTCATATGTTCTACTTTTTCAAGCAGCTACCTCAAAAGAACAAATTTTAACTCTAATAGCAATCTTTTTCATTCATACGATCAACATAATCTCCAGTCCGCCTTCTCATAATCTTGCAGCTGCATACATGCACAAATTTTCTGGTTATGTGATTCTGGTACTCTTGAAAAGACAGTCTTTTTAACTGAAAGGAAATCTGACTTACCTCAAAAGGTACTTTGGTATGGGATAGCGTGCCAATTACAGCCACATTAGAAGCAGATATATCTGGCAAGAAAGTGACACACAAGCCTTAAAACTACAGTTAATTTCTTCTACTCCTGCTGTATAGGTCCTATTTTCTTTTATGCTGTGGGACTCCTTCACCCACAAAATCCCTCTCACTAGTCACCTACAGTCTACTAAAGCCAAACCCGTTCCGTTTATAGCTCTAGGATTCCCCAACCTCTCCCATTGATAAGAATCACCTGGGACAGTTAAAAATAAAAATAACAGGCCACACTCCCGTAAATTAGATTTTAGTGGGTTTGAGGTGAGGCTCTGGTATCTGATTTTAATCAAGTATCCTCAAGAGATTCTTACAGACACATTTAAGAATAAACTAAAGAGGCCTGCCAGAGATCTTCAGAGTTCCTCCAAATTGATCAGTCTCAAGGGCTATTAGGACTTAGGGTATTTGAAATTAGAGCAGGAGAAGTTTGGAGAAAGCAGAATACCATCTTGTCTACAACTCTGATTTAGGTTTCCAACATCCTAAAGAATTAAAGAAGTGGAAGATTTTAGTTTGGATAGGTGATGTGAAGTAGGACACCACCAGGGAGCAGCATAGAGCTGATAAATTACACATGTTTGGGGATTTTTTGACTTCACACTACCACATAAAATGGTGTACCCACATTTTCCATGAACTCAGATTACAAAAAAAACAAAAACAAACAAACAAAAACCCCAAAGCAGCACACTTAAAAGACACAGATAAAATATGTTAGCATGTAATTTCCAGTTTTCTCTCTCTAGAGGGTCTTCATTGACAGCTGTTGTAGGAAAAAATTTCCCTTGAAGTAGCCTTGCACCTGAATCCAAAACTGATATAAGACTACAAAGATGCCAGGTAAACCAAAGTGGTGTTCCAATTTTTCTGTCTGCAAGTTTCAAAATACTTGTCCTACTCTTTTAACTAGCATTGTAACTGGATGCTTTTCAATGGTTTTAATCAAGTCTTTAGAGTTCTACTAAGTGTGTGTGGGGGGGAATGGGGTGGAAAACAACTTTAACAAGCTACGCCGAGGTTTTGGTTTTTTTTTTAACACTTTTTAAAAGTGTAGTTGAAATTTTGCCACCACCTGTCAGAAAACTATACCCACCCACCCAGCAATCCCATCCACCCTCCCAAGTTTTCTTGACTCATCCCCACTTTCTCTTTTCCAGTCCACATTAAATGTAGAAAAAAGTCCTCTGGCAACCCAGGTAGCTTCTACAAATATCACCTCCAAGGGCTTCGTGTTCCTCTGAAATTCCATTACAGTTGGGTTAAGAAACATTGAAAGATGAGGGAGGACTTGAAGAAGGAATTTTACTTACTTCCCAACTTGCCAAAATTCGATACTCATTCCCTACCTAGAAATTCCTGTGTCTAAGAAAAGTATGATCCAAGCCCCTGTGGCAATTCTGTGACCTGGGTTTTGATTTCCATCTTCTAGCTAGAAAAGCTGAGGTGGGAGGAGGAAGAGGCAAGAATGACTAAGACATTCCTGGGAGACCAAATAGGCCTAACCAAAAAACAAACAAACAAAACAAAACAAAAAACCCACTCGAGAAGAGGTGTGAGAACCGGAAATCAAGGCTGTCTGCGGAGCTAGAGCCCATCCTGGAACTTAGCGTTCTAGAAAAGAGGGTTTCCAATCTTTTCAAGTATCCTAGCAAAAATGTCAGGACCCTACTGGAAAATGGCTAGTTTAGCCTGAATTGAGACGAGTAACAAAACCTATTCCGAATCCAGAAGCTGCTTAAGTGATTGTATTCCACTGCTCACAGCAGCGCCTGCAGACATTAGAAAGAGTTGTATGGGAGGACTTTAACCTACAGAGAGTAGGTCGCATAGTAGGATGTGGGTGCATCCACAGCCCTCCCGTACTCCACTGCTCACAGCAGCGCCTGCAGACATTAGAAAGAGTTGTATGGGAGGACTTTAACCTACAGAGAGTAGGTCGCATAGTAGGATGTGGGTGCATCCACAGCCCTCACGTACTCCACTTGCTCCACCCGCTAAAACCAAGAGCCACGGTCCTAAAGCAAGCATTCATTCTCCACGGGGTTGATGTTATCTCCAAGGGGCGAAATCTTACTCTTTTCATGTATAAAGCACAGATACACGTATGGTACATAAACAGCTATTCTGGATATGAATGGTATTATAATTTCATGGCGGGTGGGGAGGAAGGGACTGGTGAACAAAACGTTTAAAAAGGCTTTTCTTAAGAGAACGACAATGGAAAGAAAAAAAATAGGCTGAGTAACACTGTCCTATAAGGGTCCTGAGCTAAAACCATCAAATGAAGGTCCTGACAGGTAATTTTCTCCCAGACAGCAGCCTAAGGGTCAAGGGTCTCTGATTCTGGTTCGATCTCGGCCACAAAGAGGTGTTTTCCTCTCCGTGCCTCAAACCTCAGAGGGCAGTGAATGCCCGCCGTTTGCTCCCTCACGGGGTACTGTGTGTGGATGTGCCCAACAACTAGCAAAGAGCTTTGGAAACCGCAAAGCGCTGCACCAAAGCCAGAGGAAGTTTCTATTCTCGGCTGCACGAAATTCCCCGGGTGGGGCCCCCTCGGCCTCCGCACTTGTTGCTTCCCGGCCCCGCCGGCCTCCACCTCAGACCTTCTCTCCGCGACCCCGTCCTCTCTCCACAAGCGCACGCACAGCACCCCCCTCCCCCGGCCCCGCGACCCCCTCACCCACGCCACGAAACCGGCGCGCTCCGTTCAGGCCCTGGCGCCGGCCGAGTCCCCAGCCCCCATCCCCCTGCCCAGTTCCCGCCGACTGCCCGGCCCGCAGAGGCCGCCGTTTCCTAGACAGCCGCGCGGCCGCTCCGCAGCCTCCGGGGCGCGCGCGCCGACGGCGGGAGGCGAGGGCGCAGGCGCGGGCCCGGGCGAGCCGCCGGCGCGTGGCCGCGCGCGCCCCCGATCGCGGTGGGCGGAGGAGCGGAGGCAGCGGAGGCAGCGGCGGGCCGCGAGGGGGCGAGGGGGCGGGGGGGCGGAGAGGGGAGCCCCGGGAGCGCGAGCCGCGGCCGGCGCCGCTGCAGAGCCGAGCGAATCCACAGCCCGGGCAGCAGGTATGTGTCCCCGCAGCCGGCCGTGGCCGGGGCTTCCCCTGCCACTCTTCCCGGGTCCTGTGGCCGGGGCGGGGGTGGGGGCCGGTCAGGGTTTGCAGGGTACGTGTCCGGGAGGGCTGGGATCTTACCACTGACCTTCATCCCCTCTGGTCGCTGTAGCAAGGCGAGGGTGCCTGGGGCAGCCTAGGGCTTCAGCTCCAGCCTGGGGATCTGCTTCTTGTCACATGCTTCTTATTTATTTTTGCAAACTGCCCTGGTTCGGGTCCAGCTGCAGATGCCTTACCTCCCATTCTTTGCCTCTGTGTGCCATCTTGCATTTATTAATAAAACATGCAAGCTGGGGGTTGGGGATTGCTGCTGGGGGGGAAATCCCATTGCAGTATAACAAGCGGGTGCCTATTTTAGGTTTTCAGGCGTGGTATTGAGGTGGAAATCCCACACCCTGGGGATTTGTAGCTTTGTTGGTCGTGACCACTTCCTAGTGGGCTTCCCCCATTTGTCTGGAGGCGCCACAGCGGCAGGATGGACTGATAGGAAAGGATGGTGGGTTTTCACCGTCAGGCTAAAACCCCGTTCTAGGGACAGGTGCAAGCTACGGCGGACAGTTCCCTGCTTGCTAACTTGCCAGGGTGGCTTAAAACCAGAAAATTGTATCCCTTGATTGCCGAGAGGAGGCCTTGAACAGAATCCCTGAGACTTGCATACTCAAACTCATTAAGGTTTTGCATCTGAAGATGACTAAAGCTTGCCACCTGTTGGAAGTTAGACCCCGTGAAATCCCCCGTAATCTAGCCCACCAATCCCTGTTTCAGTCACTAATACTGAGATAGCAATAGGCCCATATTGATTCCTTCCATATTCTTTAATACTGCTTGGCTTTTGTCTCTTTTAAAATAAAACCTACCTATGATTTGATGCCCCATAGGTTATAGATTGAAATTACATGATTTGTTTATATTCCATACACATATAACATCATATCCTAAAGAGTAAATTTCTCTTCAGTGTATATGTTGCCTATTTCCCCAGCTTTTCACCTTGCTTCAAGAAACAGTTCAAAAAGTGGGATGTATGTAACTGATTACCTTTCTTTTTTTTCTCCCCTGAAATACTGTGGTGAAAAAAATAGTAAAAGCTAGAAATATAGAATGAAAATGGTTACCACAAGATGTTGGGGTATGGCAGCAGGACTGTAATTTCTTCTAAAATATATAATAGTCAGAGTGCCACATTTAATCATGAGAACACATTTCTTAAATGCTCAT
Organism: Lagenorhynchus albirostris; assembly: GCF_949774975.1. Lineage (NCBI taxonomy): Eukaryota > Metazoa > Chordata > Mammalia > Artiodactyla > Delphinidae > Lagenorhynchus > Lagenorhynchus albirostris. The sequence goes on along the minus strand of NC_083095.1, from coordinate 134,450,634 downwards.
ATGTGCCAGGTACTGAGCTACAAGCTATTGGTACATATCTCATTTCATCCTCATAACAAACCTGTTATCTCCATGTTGAAGATAAAGAGACTAAGACTTAGAAAGGTTAGCTAACTTGCCCAAGGTCACACAGCCAGGGACAGGATAAGGATGCAAACTCTAGTGCATCTGATTGCTGGGGGGGGGGGGTCAGTGGGGGGGTCAGTGGGGGGGGGGATGAGAGTAGCCTTTAACCCTGGTGTTGCTGTTTCATCTACATTTTCATTAAGATCAAAGCTTATGCATGAGCACACAAGCTTGGATCTGATTTTCCATTTCATAGATTTCACATCAACCTTTGTGGCTCTCCAGTACGAGAAACTGTTGTTTCAGAATGGGTTTGTGTGGAATTTTTTAAGGTGGCACTGAGCCTGTAAACATGGGGTTCAAGATGTTTCCATTCAGCTCTCCCAAACAAACAATTAAGTTCAAAAAGTTGTTTCCCTTCAGATTTAAATCTGTAAAATGTATATGCATCAGGTAGAATGAATTACGTTTTTCATTATCACATCCTCCTCCAATCTTCTTGCCGCCCTGCACACTATCTTCTGGTCTCGCTGCCAGTCATTAGAACAACACTGTCTGTCATGCTTGTGTGTGAGTGCCTTAACCAGGTGAAGGAATCCCTACAAGTCATGAACCATAATCCAGTCTCTGTGATTGTAGCAGCTCTTCATTTGAAAGTTTTGGAATTTGTACAGCCAACAATGGATATAAATTTAATCTTTTTTTGTAAATGCATTATTATAATGCAGGGATTGGATTGTGCTGCACATTCCTAACAGTTCTCACAGACTTAGAAATCACTGTAGTTGCATCAATGGGAAATTCACTCGGGGGGCTACAAAGTTTTATGCTCAGGTCACATATTTGAGATGGTGGTGAGAAAAGTACAGCTAAGTAGAAGGGGTTATTTGAAAATTATATCCTATGGAAATTACAGCTTTAATGATAAATTGATGAATAATATTAGGTCAGAAATAAAAGACTCTTGTAAATTCTATAAGGTCTGTTTTCTTTCTTGACTGGTTTTAGGACACCATCATGTTACTTTTTTCATTATACTCTATTCTGTTGATAGTAAAGTAATTTGTTATAGCCGTTTTGCCTCATGGAAATCCCTCGGTTTTGGAAGAGCTCAGCCCCAGTGCTTATGGAAATGCTGAGATGGAGTCTTTCTGCCCTGGGGATTTCCAGTCTATGATCAGATAAACTCAAGATGAGTCCTGATGTTACTGGAAAAAAAGCAGAAAGCAAAGAGAGGTACTGCTTGATTCTGGGGAGCAAATTGGTTTTCCTATGGGGAGCACCATTATCTTCTTCAGTCAGAAGTCTCATAATTAAAAAGCATCTAAGAAGTCTACTTTCTTCTGTTCAAGCAGGATTTTATTTACTGCAGACCTGAGCACCCTTTTTTGGTGCAATGGTCAATTTGAGGAATGTTAAAATGTTTCTGACTACATATTTGTTTTCTTGAAACATATGTTTACACTGGGAAAAGCCATATGAACAATTATGGATGCTTAAGCATTATTTTTTTTTATTCCCCTCATCAAGGGTTTTTTCTTCTTATTTTTGGAAGTGGGGAAGCAACTAAAATTTTTCCAAGCTATATAACTAGCATGCATTGCAGTGACTGATTGTAATGCACATTTTAATGCATTGTTGAGTAAGATACTGGGAACTGGCATATTTGACTTTCCTTGACTGACCTTGTAGGCTACTTAGTTGTGAAATGTCTTGTTTTCTTACAGTATTTCTTAACTCAGTAGTCTCTAAAATGAGGTTTTTTTTCAATGTCAACAATCTTGAATCACAGTAGTTCATAGCTTACTCTGAAATACTTGATTTTCACCAGTCTTCTTTTTCTCTCCTTGATGGAAGCTATAGCAAGCGTTTTAATTTTATTTAGAAAGCAGTTCACAACCTGCAAGTTAAGCCATCCCCTTTCCAAACTGAACCAGTCAGAGTTCACAAATGCTGGCCAGGCACACCCACCGTAGGACCTTCTCCTATAGAGAACCCTAGACCTCCTGCTGGACTTACATGCGCTCATTTTCCCCATATGGAAGATTTAAGAGGTCCTAAAGTGAGCTCACACCAGTGGGCCTTGGGTGCAAGGTAGGATGGAGGCTACTTGTAGGAAAGAGTCAGGAAATCACTTCTCCTGTACCAACACTAGTCTATATTGTGATTTCTGCTTGCAAATATGTATTCATTATAAAATGTTTGATCATTACATAAATAGAGAAGGTAGAGGTCCATGGTTAGAATCTTTGATATTCTTATACTTTAGTGAGACCACCATTAATAGTTTGGTATAGATTTCTCTGGATTTTTGAATGTGGATACTAAAATGTTACTGTTTGCCAACAATACTATACATAGATGCACACTATTTTGCAGTTTCTCTTCTTGCACTTGGTAGTAGACTTTGGACCTCTAGAAGGCCCTTGAATGGCATACTTTCAGACACGGCCACAATGGGAACTAGATGAGAGGAGCCCTGTAACCAGGGGTAGAGGAAGGGAACTAATGTGTGCTGGGTAGGAACCTGGCATTAGCTGTGTCCTGGGATAGGTAGTTTCACATGCCATATCTCCTTTAACCCTTTGCAATGACCCTTTGTGGTCAGCTGTTTCTAGATTAGGAGAGAAGAGCCCAAGGTCCATGACATAAGGAGCAGAGCTGAGATTCAGACCCAGGTCAGTGTGGCTCAAAATCTGGGCCTTCTCCTTCTTTTCACTCTGATTGCAGGATGGAGAGTGCTGTGTCCCGTCGTTCTCTGGCCTCCCATCCTCCTCTGCCTCTGCCCATCCATACAGGCCTCCTTACTGTTCTCCCGCCTTAGGGCCTTAGCACTAGTGCTTCCGTCTCCTGGACTGCCCTTCCCGCAGATTCTTGCATGGTTTGCGCCCTCACCTCTTTCTGGCTTTGCTCAAAGTCTCACCACTCCTTTAAAACTACACGCCCTCCCACAGGCATTCCTGTTCCTCCTCCCTGCTTTGCTTTTATTCATAGCCCTTCTAAATATACTATATAAATCTCCCACAGAGAATGAACACTCCAGAGTACAGGGATTTTGTCTATTTTGTTCACTCCCCTAACCCTGGTGCTGTGGAAAAGAACTGACAGGTCACGGTGGCATCCTTGAGTATTTCCAGCCTCCCAAACTTTTTGTTTTTTGTAGCCCTTACATTTCTGGTAGTGAGCAGTGAAACCTCTCAAATGCAAAGGCTTTATATGTGTTTGGGGGCAGGGGGAACAGCAAGGAAAGTAGAGAAGAATTAGGAGAGATGTTGTCTTACTCTTGAGTCGAGGTTAGGAAGAGAGGAACCTCCCAGGTAGAGTCAGCCCTGTAATGGAAAGAAAGTCTCCTGAGGGCTGGGCTGTATAACAAGGCAGCAAAAGCTACATGCGGAGATGGCCTGGGTTGGGGAGGAGACCTGTGTGGGTTCCCCTCTATTTGGAGTGCAAAATATTTTGAAGACTTCCAAGAATGGTGCTCCAGATTCCACCAACTTTCCCATGGCCTGAGTCAGTAGAAAGGAAAAGGAATCTGTGGACGTTCACACAGGCAGGTTAATCACTGCGCTACCAGCATCAGCATCTTGCTTTTTTTTTTTTTTTTTAAATACCTGTTGGTGCCTTCCCCCTCCCCTCCCCTCCCATCCCCTCCCCTCCCCCTCCCCCCTCCTCCCCCTCCTTCTCCCCTCCTCCCCTCCCCCCTCCCCTCCTCCCCTCCTTCTCCCCTCCTCCCCTCCCCCCTCCCCTCCTCCCCTCCTTCTCCCCTCCTCCCCTCCCCCTCCCTCCTCCCCTCCCCCTCCCCTCAACCTCCCCCTCCCCGCCCCCTCCCCCTCCCCCCTCCTCCCCCTCCTCCTCCTCCTCCTCCCCCTCCTCCTCCTCCTCTTCGGTGTCTTTAATTGCTGCCTTAGGCAGTCGGAATTATCTGCCAGGAGAGAATTCCCCTCCAAGAAAATGCAGCCTCCCTAAAACTGCTTTTGATTTGTAATGGAAACTACTCAGTAGCTAGGACAGGGGCTGATAACTCAGTTCCCACAGCTCATTAAAACAAAGAATTTTAATAAGTATTTCTGCCTTTTGCAGCCCAGGTATTTGGAAGTCCAGACTGCAGTCAGGCAGCTCTTCCCTGGATTTCATTCTCAAGCCATAAGGCATGCAATGCTTTCTGCTACTCTTGGTTCGAAACAGGTCCGAAGCAAGTTATTTCATCCGTGATTCTCTCAGTCTCCCACCCCAGTTTCAGAACTGCCATCATGTCCAGCCAATGCCATATATAGTATGGTCAAGTACCTTTCTCCCATAACGATTTCCCTTCAAACAGTTAAATCTTTGGTTTTACCTGAGTTTAACGCAGTGTTTTTAAAAAAAATTTCTGTGACACTTGCTAATTTTCGTTTAACCATGGCTACTAAAATTTGTTAGTTTTGCCCTTCAAAACAAAAGAACAAGGTGAATTATATTTGTATCCCTCAAATAAAGAAAATGTTCCATTGTTTGGGAGGGCATAGTCTCAAAAGAGAAGCCTGGAAAATTCCCTCCCATCTCTCCCTGTCCTTCCATTATCAGTTTCTACCCAGGACTCTATCACTCCCCACTTCATGTCCTGCCAGGAACCCCGGTCCCCACCCTTCTACGAAACAGAACTCTTAAAGGTCACGCCTGATTGCCTAATCACAAATCCAGTGGCCCTTTCTCAGATTTCGTTCCTGATGGCTCAGCAACATCTGACCCCATTGACTCCACTCCTTGAAATGCTGGCAGCTTCTTCCTAATGTGTCTGGTCTTTCCTCAGCTCTTATCCTTCCTGTTCTGTCAACAGGCAGTCTGGAGAAGCAGTTAAGAGTGTGGGCTCTGCCCAGGGGGTGAATCCTGGCTGTAGCCCTTGCTAACTATGTGACTTTGAAGGAGTGATTTACAACCCTGTGCCTCAGTTTCCTCCTCAGTAAAATGTGAAGAAGAAGAGTGGCTATGTCATAAGGCTGTCAGGAAGAGGATGAAATGAGTGTGCCTAGAAAACAGTAAGCACTCAGTCAGTGTCACCTTTTATCATTATAACTTCCTGTTTGGATGCCTTTGGAGACTCTCTTGTAGCTGCAAGATAAAACCGTAACTTTAGCGCCTGATTAGTTTGCTTCCTGCCCCTGACCCTTTCCAGTGTGTGCCCACTTCCGAGCCTTTGCTCTGCCCCTCCTTCCCTGGCCAGAGGAGGGAAAGAGAGCTGAGGGCTGTGCCTGCCTGGAGGCTCTGAGCACAGACCGCCTTGTAATGAAAGACATCCTCCCTTGGGCACCAAGCCTATCCCTCTCAGGCAGATTATAAATTACTTAAGGACACCAGCTGTGATTTATACTTAAAAAAAAATATAGGCCTCAACATTTAGCACTATACTTTACACATAGTAGGAATTTAACTCATATCTTTGGACTGCCAAAACATTATAGGTTTTCTTGGTCCTTCCAAAATCCTTTTTCCTCCTACACTGAAACTTCTATTGATCAGTCCTAAAGCCCAGTTAAGCTTTATAGGGGAAAATTGAGTCAACACCACAGGGCGAGTTAACCACATCAACGTTTTTGGAATGAGGAGGGATATACAGAAATCATTAAAATAATGGGATCACAGGGAGTAATTTAATGCTTTTTAAAAGGAGTTTGAAATCCTACCAACCCATGAAGCTGTTAGGATTTTATAGTGTGTGGAGCTTTTTTCTGTCCTCACACCATCACTCCCAAGTAAAGTGAACCCTGAGGGTATAAGTGGAAAATCTTCAGACCTTGTCACAGGCCTGCTCCTGAGCCAGTGCTCTAGTCCTGTTTTCTTTCCCCTTACTACCCAGGTGAAGAGGACATTGAGGTTGAATGAAGATCAAAGGAAGGGCTGCCTACTTAAAAAAAAAAAATTAATCCCATTCCTGACGTTCTTCGTTCTTCGTTGGCATGGCAAATATTCCATCAGTTTCTGCTGTGTCTCTGAGGTCTTGTACAGTCACAGAGTTGGGCTACCAGTAAAACCAATAGAATTTGTGCTCCCCTGGAAGCCTTAAGGACCATGTTGTTTGCATCTTGAGATTCTATAGCAGGGTTTTTAAACCTCAGCACTTTGGGGACCGGATAATTCCTTGTTGGGGGGAGCTGTCCTGTGCACTGTAGGGTGTTTAGCAGTATCCCTGGCCTCTACCTATTAGATGCCAGTTGCACTACCACCCTCCCCCAGTTGTGATAACCAAAAACGTCTCTACACATTGCCAGATGCCCCCTGGGAACATTTGGCATCTCCCATTTGAGAACCGTTGCTCTATAGAATCAATCAGGAAAACTCAGCATCTTACCATTTTGTAGAATACCAGAGTTTAGACAGTTGGGGGCAATTGAAGATAAAGATTTTAATAGCTATGAAAGGTAAATTTGGGTTTGAAATTACTAACACAGAGAAAATTTAGTGTTAATAAGCAGTTCTAGAGTCTATCATAAATAAGAAGAAGTAAACAAATGAAGCAGTTACAGAAATTGAGACCACTCAGGTCTGAACACAACAGCACATTCTAGGACTGTTTCAATCATCCTTGGAGTATTTTTGTTGGAATTGTATTGAAGTGCCCCACATACTTTTAGGCCTTTGACAGTAAGTATATTAAACCAAAAATCATTAATATTTCTAGTGAAATCTTGGTTGATTACCAATGGAGAAAATTACATTTGACCTAAGGTAGGCTGGCTCTCTTCACCAGAGTCTGCTTCTGACCACAAACCTGCTTGAAAACAGCACTTTCAGGCACTTCAGGGGCGAAGTAGGAATGACAAGGCACTTTGGGCTTTGGTGAAGGGCAACAATTGATCAGCGATCTCCATGGCTATTAGAAAATTTAACTGTATACTTGTGATTTGAAACCCACCTCCAACTGACAGTCACCATTGTGTTCTTTCTAAATGCAGTAGCTAATTTGCATGCCATACCCCAAAACTGAAAGTAATAGTTAAACATACAGCTTTCTGAAAAACGTTAAGGCTCCAGCCTTAGGAGAGACCTGCTTTGGTAAGAGATCACATTTGGTATATTAATTGCCTTTGAAAAGGAAAAACATACACAGAAGACCCCAAGATGCTCACTACCCGAGAGTAGAGAAATAAGCCTTGTGCAGTTTCTTGAATCAAGAAGGTCAGGTGGAATTACTGATTCCACAGGTAATTGTGGTCATCTTCAATGTTCCAGACTTGTGCTAATAGGTGGAAGGAACTCCAGTGCTGTGGACTGGATGGGGACCCCCAAAATGCATATGTTGAAACCCTAATCCCCAATGTTATTGTATGTGGAGATAGGATCTTTAGGAGGTAGCTGTCTGCAAGCCAGGAAGAGAGCTCTCACCAGAACTAGACCATACTGGCACCCTGATCTTGGACTTTTCAGTCTCCAGAACTCTGAGGAAATAAGTTTCTGTTGTTTAAGCCCTGCAGTCTATGGTATTTTGTTATGGCAGCCCAAGCTGACTCATGCATCCAGCATCCTCATTGTACAGATGAGGAAACTGGACCCAGAGAGGTAAACGACTTTCCCACGGTCAAGCTACTAGTTAATGGTAGAACTGGAACACAAAACCTAGGTTTCCTGACTCCTAGTCCAATGTCTATTCCCCTTTCCCCACTGCCTCGGGTCATGTAGCACTTTTATTCATTATCTCTAGAACCCGTGGCTCATCACAGTCTTTATACTTGCCCTGTTTATCTCAGCATTGTTGTGAGGATCAGTGAGATGGTACAAAAAAAGGCAGTTTAAGTTTCTGAACTACAAAATATTTTACTAATATAAATATCATACTCAACTCAGATTGTGCCTGGATAGCAGGAATCTATTTGGCTCTGAAAATTGTAAGTTGACCTCTAGTCAAGTTGGAACTTCTGTGAGGTAGTATTAGGCTAGGAGGTCTCAGGTAGGGGGGTTGGCCCTTAGCTTTAGGGAATGAATCAGAGGACGGAGAAGGCAGAAGGAGGTAGGGCACCTGGTTCAGTGGTGTACCATCTCAAAGAACAGCTGAGAGCAAGACAACTGCTCTTTTTTGTTGAGTTGTGAAAGTTGTGGGTGATGTGAGTTTGCCTAGTAAGAGAAATGTCCCTCTTATAAGGACAGAATATCAGAGCTGGAAGAGAGCTTGTGGTACCACTTGGAGTTCCTGGTGGTAAACAACAGAACAGTTTATGAACTATAAAATATTTTATAAATGTAAATACAACCATTCTCAACTTTTATTTATTGAAAATATATCATGAAGGAATATGCTTATCTGAAAGTAACAGTGGCTTGAATAGGTAAAAAACTTATTTTTATTGTGTAAGAAGTCTAAAGGTGGTGGTCCGGGCTTGCCTTGCTGCTCAGAGATATCATCAGAGGCTAGGGTTCTATTTAGCATTTTGTTCCTCATGGTCATGAGTGGCTGCTTCACCTCCAGGCATTTCATCTGTATTCCAGGCAGGAGGAAGGAGAGGGACAAATGTGAAGTGCAAAAGCTTTCTCCTCTCCAGTGCAAAAGCTTTCTCCTCTCCAGGTTTTGCCTTCATTTGGGGGAAGGGACTTATTCCTTTATTTTAATAATCAGAACTGTATCACATGACCACTTCTTAATGCAAAGGCACCTGGGGATTCAAGTATTTTGCTTTCTAGCTTCTAGGGTAGAGGGAAACAAGGGAGAAAGAGGTTGAATGGGGCTTGTGAGTCAAGTTGAAATAACTATCACAGAAGAACATGGCATTTCTGCAGAATCATAGGGGACTAGAGAGCCAGCCTCAGCAAATAAGCAAGGTGGCCAGGCACAGCTCGAGGGCACTGGGCACTCCTGTACTCTTCTAGGCTGGTCACTTCCAGTCAGCATTCATGCCATACCCCTGGACTTCTCCTTCCACCACAGCTAGACTTTTGCATTCTTAAGGATTCAAAGTCCTCAGCTGAGCCTGGGTCACATTTCCATGCTGTAGTATATGGGAGGGGTAGGGAATGAGACTATATGGCCTCCTCTTGGGCTTCCGTGATGGACCAGGAGGGAGTCTGCCTGCATCCCATCTTGGAATTCCTCCAAAACGAGAGGGTAGTCCAATGCTTTGTAGCCACAAATATTCACCATCCCCCTATTTTATAGATGGGGACCCTGGAGCCCAGAAGGAGGAAAGGGCTCAGGCTGTACCACTGAGTGGGTGAAGGGCAGAGGCGGGGTTTTGTCTTATCCTCGTGCACCCGATCTGGTTGGTTCCAGGGAGGCAGCTCCCCTCAGAATCTTCCCCTCAGAGTCCTTGACATTTCCTAAGGTGAGGGGATTTGTCCTTGGAGGCAGCCCCTCCTTTTCCCAGCAGTCCGTGGGCAGTTCCCTTTCTCTCCCCAGGACCTTCCCAGCGGCTCCTTCCTCTCTGTGTAATGTCTTCCTTTCCAAAAGTAAGAACTACCCTCCCACCTTGCAAACAACACTTAGGACTCTTCTAAGAGAATACTGACTGGGATTTTTTTTATGAAGATACTAGGTGGTACGTATCCCCACCTTCTAAAGAGGAACAGCTAGGCACAACCGCTCCAGATTTATGTAAAGGTGGTTGAACTTTTCTGGCTGCCATCACCCACCTATATAGCCTGTGTGAAGAAAAGACTAGACATTCAAGGAGAGTTGATTCCCTGGGCAGAGTGTGAGGGACAGTGCAATGGTGGGGGGTGGGAGAGCGGGGAGAGCCTTGATTCCTCCCAGCCAAGGGAGAGGGCTCCCAGAGCACCATCAGTTTGGTGCCCCTGACTCAGATCCTTTGGAGGTTCCCATAAGGCCTTTTCAGAAGCCATAGCTGCCTCCCACGGCACATTCGGCATTTGGACACCAGCCCAGAGAATGCTGTCAGCCGAGGGAGATCTAGAAACAGTCAAGTGCAGAGACTTTAGTCCCTTGACTTCAATCCTTGACAACTCCCCCACCCCAGGCCCACCAGTGATCCTGGGAAACCAGAGCCGTGGAAGAAGGGGAGGAGGAGAGAAAGCAGATTTCACCCCCTTCCCCATCACAAGACCTCAAGCTGTGAGCCATGATCACAGACAGTCTGAGCCATGATCAGAGGAAGAGCTTTGAGCTGGATGTGAGATTGAAAACTTGATTTAGACCAGATGAGTTTTTTTTTTTGAAACACCTGAAAATTAGTCTTAATGGCTGAAATGAGGTGGTTCTCGAAAGTGTAACCAGAAAGCTATAGAGTCTGTTTGAAGACAAAGGTTGGAGAGAAATAAAGCTGTTCTAGTCGTAACCACATTCAGGCTGTTGTTACTCTCCTTTTCCAAAGATAACATTCCAACTTTTGAGAAGAAGCACGGGACTAAGGTATGAGGATTTCTGGAGTCCAGCCCCAGCTATTCCACACGCTAGGAGGGCAGCTCTAGAACAGTCACTTTACTCTCCTGGGTCTTGGCATCCTCTCCCCAAATGATGGGATTGTGCTTTGTGGTTTAGGTGTTCCAGAATAATTTCTCTACTCCTCTGAACCGTGCAGTGACTTAAAACAGCAGGACAAAATAATTCGCACAGTGAGTTTGCTTTTCAAATTGTACTTCGGTTCTAGTTGTTGGAAGACTCAAGCATAGATGAATGGCATTTGGCAGGAGAAAACCTTAGTACACCCGAAACCCTTAATTATACACGATAGGCAGCTCTGTAGCTTGGTCTGTGTCAAAAGATGCCACATTATCAAATGACACATGGTAGAGATATTCAGAGTTTTTGCAACAGCTTGTTCATCTGTAGCATGATTGGCCTGTGTCAGGTAGCATCCACGTTTTCACCTGAGTCTGCGTTTGAAAACCTGAGGGCTCCTGTATTTAGATTAAAGGCCTCTTGTCTGGTTCCTGTAAAGATGAGTCCGTTGAAATTGATGACACTCAATAGGAAGTTTGGGGCCCATAGCTAGTGACACGTATTTATTTCCAGAGTTTGTATGTAGTTAAATATTATCACCACACTAGGTATAAGTTTTATACACAGCTCTTTATGTATTTTATTACATATGTAATATATAAAAATCACACATAAGTAATACATAAATACTTTTCCTGCAATAAGAAAATCATATGTAATCATATGTAACCCTAAAGATAATTATTATTCCCCTTTTGTTCCTATCCTTTCAGACTTGTTATACATGTATACATATATTAATTATCTTTTTCTTTTCATTATTATTTTGGTAAAATACACATAACATAGAATTTACCAGTTTGACTAATTTTTTTTTTTTTTTTTTTTTTTTGCGGTACGTGGGCCTCTCACTGTTGTGGCCTCTCCCGTTGCGGAGCACAGGCTCCGGAGGTGCAGGCTCAGCGGCCATGGCTCACAGGCCTAGGCGCTCAGCGGCATGTGGGATCTTCCCGGACCGGGGCACGAACCCATGTCCCCTGCATCGGCAGGCGGACTCTCAACCACGGCGCCACCAGGGAAGCCCCAGTTTGACTATTTTTAAATGTACAGTTTAGTGACATTAAGTACATTCACATTAAGTTCTGGAGATCTGTACGAAATAGAGCCTATCATTAAGTACATTCACACTGTTGTGCAGCCATCACCACCATCCATGTCCAGAACTCTTTTCGTCTTGTGAAACCGAAACTCTGTACCTGTTAAACACAAAAACTCCTTTGCAGCTCCACACCCCCCTACACACACTCTGTGGTATTGATGTCACAAATTTTCTCTTTATATCTTACATTTTTAGGTAGTATACGTTCAGTTTAATAACCTGCTGAAGACAGCAAGGAGGCCTGTGTAACCAAAGTGCTGTGATGAAGGGGGTAGGAAATGAAACTGGAAAGGGAGCTTGCAGGGCCTTGTGGACCATGGTGAGCACTTGGACTTCATTTAAAATTAACTGGGACGTCTTTGGATAGTGGAGGGCAGAGGAGTAACATGACTTAGTTTTTCTCAGAAGGTTCACTGGGCTCCTCTTTAGAGCGTGACTGGTAGGGGTTGGGAGAGGAAACAGGAGAGCAGTGGGGAGGCTCTTTCAGGTGAGAGTTGATGGTGGCGTGGATCAGGTTGCTCTCAGTGGAAGCAGAGGCAAGTGGTTGGATTCTGGATATATGTTGAAGGTAGAGCTGGTAGGATTTGCTGATGGATTGGTTGTGGGGTGGGAGAGAAAGAGGAGTCAAGGTTGACTTCAAGGTTCTGGGCTTGAGCAACTGAATGAAACTGCCGTTTCCCGAAGTGGAGACGGAGGAGGAGGAGATTTTAGGTGGGGGGAAATGAAGAGTTCTGTTTCAATCACGTTAAGTTTTACAGTCTATTAGATGTCTCACTAAAGAGGTTCAAGTAGGCAGGCAGATATGCAAGTCTGGAGTTCAGGGGAAAGAATGGGGCCAGAAATAGAAATTTTGGAGAAAGCCTGTGTGGATGACATTTTAAGCCGTGAGATTGAATGAGCTCACCTAGGCCCTGGCAGAGAGGATAGATGTATAAGATATGAGGCTTGAGTACTGAGCCCTGGGGCACGTCACCATTTAGAGGTCAAGAGGAGGTGGAGGACCCAGGGAAGGAAACTGAGAAGGAACATCCAATGAGGGCAGAGAAAAAGAGAACAAAATACTTCAAGAAGAAGGAATGAGCGGTCCGTTGTGTCTAATGCGGCTGAGAAACTGAGTGTTGTATTTAGCAGCATGAAGGTCATGGCTCGTACTTGGGATGCGGCTCCCGTCACCAGGGTCTGTGTCTAACCGATGATGTGGCGGGGACTCCTGAATCAGGCAGTTCTCCTTCCTTTTAGTGCTTCTGATTCTTAGTGTTCTTCTGTCAGATATTCACATACATTTTGAAATTGGGGCTATATTTTGTCTACACAGATGCTTCACCAAATCCTGTCTGGGAGGAGAGGAAGACACTTTGGGTCCTCTAACTTTCCTTCCTGAAAGATCTATGCCATATTTCTTGATAGAAAATCACATTCCCTGTCTTAACAGTTACCACTTACGTAAAAGAACTTTACCTTTTAGCTGAATGTTAAACATCTCATCCTCTAGGAGATAATTATCTTATTTTCTAAATCAGTTGACTCAAAACAAGTATTCTCTCTTCTCTTGGACCTTCCAAGCAAACAGGTGTTTTTTTCCTGCCTCACAATGGAGAGTAGTCTTGTTTTGGTGTGATCTGTGCTTTAACCATCACTAGTTCCCCTTACATTCATCAACCAACAGTTATTTAACAAAATTCCGACAATAGACTGTATTATATGCATCGAGTCTAATTGGAGAAAGAAACTCTCAGGAAGAGTTTATCAAGTCCCAGGCACAAGTGATTCCCACGGTCAGGGTAGGAAGACCTCAGAGGAAAGCAGGATTGTGAGAAGCTGTGGAGAGTAAGAAAATGTCATGCCCTGGGAAGGCGAGGGGTTAGCTGGGCCTCAAAAGGTAGAAAGGATTTGAAGAGGTAGAGTAAAAGATAATCATGCCAGATATTTGATATCATAGTCAAATTTAATGCTAATTGCAATTACAGTTTATAGTGACAGATTGGCCTGAAGAGATGTCAGAGATAATTCGCATTGAATCATGAGCCCATGAAACCCATTCACACTGGCCTGTGCTTGAGAGGCCTATGATATCAAGATTCTAGATTTCCTTTCAGAGGGATATTGATGGTATATAGCGGTAGTGAGGTGCCTTAGAATTTAGAAATAAGATTGCCTTAATTTAACTCTTCAGTCTTATTCATGTATGAGACACTGAAGATGTATGAATACAGATAGATAGGTCCAGTGTTCAAAAGCCTCGAATGGTGACGCCAAATCCCCCCAACTGCGAAAGATACTCACATGAAGTCCCCAGAACCTGTAAATGTTACCTTATTTGGAAAAAGATGTGATTAAGTTAAGGATCTTGAGATGAGGTAATTCTGGATTATCAGTATGAAAGTCACGGAGAAAAAGACGTGGCAGTGTGGCCACGGAGGCAGAGATTGGAGTGATGAGACCCAAGCCAAGGAACACCTGGAGTGACCAGAAGCTGGAAGAGGCCAGGACCAGATTCTCCCCCAGAGCCTTCAGAGGGAGCCCAGCCCCACTGACACACTGGTTTTGGACCTTTGGCCTCAAGAACCGTAAGAGAATAAATTTCTATTCTTTAAAAAGAATACCACCAGGCTTCCCTGGTGGCACAGTGGTTGAGAGTCCGCCTGCCGATGCAGGGGACACGGGTTCATGCCCCGGTCCGGGAAGATCCCACATGCCGCGGAGCGGCTGGGCCCGTGAGCCGTGGCCGCTAAGCCTGCGCGTCCGGAGCCTGTGCTCCGCAACGGGAGAGGCCACAACAGTGACAGGCCCGCGTACCGCCAAAAAAAAAAAAAAAGGAATACCACCAAGTTTGTCGTACTTTGTTATAGTAGCTACAGGAAACTAATGCAGGCGGTATTAGTTATTATGGTATTAAACAAATTGTAAATGTGGGTTTGGAAGAACCCAGAACTTTAGTTAAGGTTACCTGCTTTGTGATCTTAGGGAGGCAAGTCCAGACATAACTGTAATATAGCAAGTTTAAACATAATCATTTAACACCCTGTTTAGAGGACAGCTATGTGAATGGAAGTGGGGCAGTTGGCCCCAGACCATGGAGAAGAAGAGCCAGAAAACCAGAAACTTGCAGTGAATGCTGCAGACAGGCGGGCCTGAACTTTGCGGTCTGTCATGGTACAGGGAAGGCCACTGGGCCTCTCTATGGCCTGGATGGAGTCCCTTCCTCTTTGCTTGCTAGGTGGTGCCCTGCCTCCTAGCTTTCATTCCATACAACTTACAGTCACTGATCAGCTTCCAGGTGTGCTGACTCTGGGCCCCTGCCAGTGAACTTGAGCATTTTGGATCCTGAAAGAGAAGCTTTCTCTCTTTCTCACACACATACAGATCAATACATTTGCAGCCTTGTTTTTATTCCTTGGGAATTTGATTAGCATGATTTAGCTAATCATGCTAAGGTTGACTCAACCTTGAGATTGACAAAACTAGAAGCCGCATCCTGACACTTACTGAATTTGCCAGCCAAAGCCACACGATGAGACTTTTTGATAGACAGCCTTCAGATCTTCCAGATACTATCTAGTGTTATTGTTGATCCCTCCCTGCTAACTCAGGGACATCATGCTTCTCCCTCAATTTAAAATCTGGGAAATGCATTTATTCAGCAGACATTTTTTCTTGGCGCTCACATATAGGGGTGTAGCTAGGGGCTGGAGAGCTCCTAAACATGCCCTTTAGGGAGAATGACCTCAGCTCCTGTATTTGTTTCCTAGGGATGGTGTAACAAAGTACAACAAACTGAGTGGCTTAAAAGAACAGAAATTCATTCTCTCACAGTTCTGGAGGCCATAAGTCTAAGATCAAGGAGTCAACAGGGCTATATTCCCTCCAGAAGCTCTAGGGGCGAATCCTTCTTTGCCAGTTCTGGTGGATTCAGGTCTTCCTTGGCTTGTGGCCTCATCGCTCCAAGCTCTGCATCTGTCTTCATTTGACCTTCTCTGTCTCCTCTTCTGTCTCTTATATGGAAAGCTGTCATTGGATTAGGGCCTACCCTACTCCATATAACCTTATCTTAACTAATTACAAAGACTGATTTCTGAATAAGATCACATTCTGAGGTTCTGGGTGGACATGAATTTTGTGGGGACACTATTCAACTGACTATATAGCTCCTCAAGTTGGAAAAGCTGTCAGGGCTGGAATGAGTCTTAGGTTATGCTAAAATAAATGTGAGTCAACTACAGCACAGACTAAGTAGATACCAATTTGTTAAGTGCATGGGCTGTAAGATAATAAGGAAGCTTGGTAACGATCAAGAGACCACCCTCTCTGGTGGCAGCAGTGATACACAATGATGTCTCCTGTTAATATCCCTAAAGGCACCTCTCCAAATGGAACCTGCCCATCTGGCTCTCCTGCCCTCCTCTAATTCAGATCACTCCAGCAGTACTGCTCTCTACAGGTGGAACTAGTTCCCACATCGCCTGCTGTTCTCTGTGGGTGTGGATACCTGTCTCCTGGTGCAGGATCTTCACAGCTTTGTAGCTTTCCATGGACACTGGCAATTCTTCCAAAGGCTCTTTTACTCCTCTTGGGATAGGTTTGTCTTCTAAGGGCTGCCCCACCCGTAGTCATTCTGGTTATCACCCAAGTTATTGCCATCTTGGCATTTGTGCCCCGAGCTCAAAAGGTCACATGAAGGCATGTCTCCATGGCACTCTTGGACTCCATGGGACTCTGTGGAGAAGTTATTGATGTCATCTTTAGTTAGGTTAGCCTGTGATGTACTCCAGTGTTGGTTTTTTTCTGATCCTTCCCATCTCAATAAGAAGACAATGTGTTCTATGCCAAAGTGTTACATTCTAGCCTCCCAAACTGTCTTCTTATTCCTCATACACTGGTATGAGACCCTGGAGGGCACATTATGCAAATTAAACTGACCCTATAGGCAAAAACTGCCTGTCCCACCTTGCACTGTGCCTAGGCTACAGCTGTATTGGAGCAAAACATCTGAAACCAGTGAGAAGGGACAAGAACTCACGTTCTGTGGCTCCCAAGTTGCCACAGGCCTTGAGTTCCAAATCCAGGTCACCCACTCACTGACAGTGTAGATCCAGGAAAGGTTTGTAACCTCCTTGAACCCAAGTTCTGTACATTGTAATTTATCTGTAAATTGGGCCTAAAACTATATACTTTGAAAAATTATGAAAATTTAGTGAGATGGCGAATGTATGTGAAAACTCCCAGCATTGTGCTGGTTGCACAGTCACCAGTCCATAAATCTGCTACCATGATTATGGGCAGAATCCATGACACAGCTGACAAAAAGTGATTGTCTGATAGCACCATGCAGATTCAGGAAAATGTCCAGTGAACCACGTGACTGTAATAACTACCAAGAGTTAGTGTCTTTTCTCTAGATCTTTCCCCATTTTCCTGCCCTTTTCTCTTACCTCAAAGGAAGAATGATTATTCCTTTTCAAAACTGAAAATCTATGTATTTGTGATTCCATCCTTTCCACCTATGGCAGAACTGTATTTACATATTTCATCCCTTTACCTCTGTTGGCTGTATTCCCTCAACAAACCCAAGTTGTGCCTTTGCTTAAAAACACTCTTCCCCCAACTTTGCAGCCCACCCAGGATACATGTAATCTCTCTTTCCATTAGCTGTCAAACTCCTTGAACACTTCTAAAATTGACTAATTCACAAATGTCTGTTTCACATGACCCTGTCGCTGGGTACAGTGATGGACAGTGGACAGCCATCATGGCTGTCAGCAGAGGATGATACTACCAGGTCTGCTGCTGTTCTGTCTTGACCAAGACGGTGGCCACATGTGAGCAGCTTCTGGTCTGGCCCTTGCCCAACTCTTTTCCCTCACACGGGGCCCATTAGTCTCTGTTCTCAAACCTCTGCCAGCTTAATTTCAGTTTCCTGAACAGTCTCAGGTTCTCTCCCACAATAAGGAGCAACACACTTCACCTGATTAGTTCCTGTGCCTCCTTTAGATTCCAGTATTATTTGCTCAGGGAAACCTTCCATGCCCCCTCCACCCTATTTAGGACAGATTCTTGTTTACATATTCGTAGACTCATCACTCCCTGTGTTCAGACCACTTAACTCAGTTTCTAATTCTGCATTTGTGAGTGTGATTACTTGGCTTTCTTCTCCACCCTTCCCTAAGCTCTAGGAGAGCAGGGACCATGACTGTTATTACTCATTCTATGCATAGCAGCTAGTATAGTGTCTGTCTGGTGGTAGACCATCATTAAATAATGGTAGTAGTGTCTTCCAGGAGCTACTCCAGTAGCAAGTAGAAAATAATGTGTTCTAGTGCTTTGAGCAGAGTATTCTAATGGAGTTGTATCCTGTATGTTAAGGGAGCACAGAATAGCAGCAATTAACTCACAGGGGTGTGGGTACAGGTGTGAAGTAATCAGCACATAGCTCTGAAAAGATGAGTAGGCATTTGCTATGCAAATGCAGCAGAGGGAAGGACTTAAACAAAGAAGTGAAAGAACTTCATGAGTTGAGGGAACTGAGTGAGGTTAGTATGACTGGAGTGAAGGGAACATGTGGAGAAGTAGCAAGAGATGAAGCTGGACAATTGGGACACAAATAATGGAGAGCCTTGCCTATTTCCTTTGGAATGTGAACATAGGTGGAGAGAGCCAGAGATGGTCTTTAAGTAGGAAAATAGTATGACAGATTTGCATTTGAAAAAGACTTGTTTTGGCAACTGGAACTCTCAGACATGGCTGGTGGAATTATAAAATACTAGAACCATACTGGAAAGCCGTTTCGCGGTTTCTTATAAAATTTAACATACACCTATCCCGTGAACTGGCAATTCTACTCCTGCATACTTCTCTAAAATTGAAAATATTATGTCCAAAAAAGACTGACACAGAAATGTTCATGACAGCTTTTTCATACGAGCCAATACTAGAAACAACTCAATTTTTCATCAACAGATGAATAGAAAAATAAGTTATGGTATATCCATACAGTTGGATACTACTCAGCAATATAAAGGAACAAACTAGTGAAAATGCTATAACCTAGATGACTCTCACAGACACTGTGTTGACTGAAGAATCCAGACACAAGATAATCCATACCATGTGACTCCATTTATATACAGTTCTAGAACAGGCAAAACTAATCTATGGTAATAGAAATCAAGATATCAGCTGCCTCTGGGTATCAGGGGCTTGACTGAAAAGAATCACAAGGGAACTTTCTGAGACTACAGAAATGTTGTATATCCTGATTCGGGTGGTGGTTCTGTTTAAACCCATCAAACTTTACACTTATAATTTGTGTGTTTTATTGTGTGTAAATTATGCATCCATTTTTTTAAGTACTAGAGGAAAAAGACTTCTTTGGAAGCAGTTGGAGCGTGCTGGAAGAGGGATTGAGAATTGAATTGGGGAGACTAACAATGCAGCTGAAAATTTTTAGGGCTGGGGTTTAAGCTGTGGGTTTGGAAAAAGAGGGGATACATTTCTGGATTTTTGAGGTAATAGGATTTTTTTTCTCTTCTCTCCTCAACCCCCTCCCCTCTAGCAACCACCTGTTAGTTCTCGGTATCAGTGCCTCTGTTATTTAGTTATGTTGTTCATTTACTTTGTTTTTTAAATTCCATATGTAAGTGAAATCATACAGTATTGTCTTTCTCTGTCTGTATTATTTCACTTAGCACCTCTAGGTCCATCCATGTTGTCACAAATGGCAAGATTTCATTCTTTTTTATGGCCAAGTAATACTCCATTGTGTGTGTGTATGTGTGTGTGTGTATCTATAAATCTGTATATCACCACTTCTTTATCCATTTTTCTGTTGATGGGCACTTAGATTGCTTCCATATCTTGGCTATTGTTAATAATGCTGTAATTAACATAGGGGTGCATATATCTTTTCATTTTCTTTGGATAAATACCCAGGAGTGGAATTGCTTGATTGTATGGTAGTTCTATTTGCAGTTTTTTAAGGGGCCTCCATACTGGTTTCCAGAGTAGCTGCACCAATTTACATTACCACCAACAGTGCACAAGGGTTCCCTTTTTCCACATCTTCACCAACACTTGTCATCTCTTGTCTTTTTGATAATGGCCATTCTGACAGGTGTGAGGTGATATCTCATTGTGGTTTTGATTTGCATTTCCATGATGATTAGTGATGTTGAGCATCTTTTCATGTGTCTTTTGACCATCTGTATGTCTTCTTTGGAAAACTGTCTATTCAACTCCTCTGCCCCCCCCCCGCCTTTTTTTTTTGCGGTACGCGGGCCGCTCACTGTTGTGGCCTCTCCCATTGCGGAGCACAGGCTCCGGATGCGCAGGCTCAGCGGCCATGGCTCACGGGCCCAGCCGCTCCGCGGCATGTGGGATCTTCGCAGACCGGGGCACGAACCCGCGTGCCCTGCATCGGCAGGCGGACTCTCAACCACTGCGCCACCAGGGAAGCCCATCTCTGCCCATTTTTTAATCGGGTTTTTTGTCTTCTAGATGTTGGGTTGTGTAAGTTCTTTGTGTATTTTGGATATTAACGCCTTATCAGTTATATCATTTGCAGATATCTTCTCCCATTCAGTAGGCAGCCTTTTCATTTTGTTAATAGTTTCCTTCACTGTGCAAAAGCTTTTTAGTTTGATGTAGTCCTATTTGATTATTTTTGCTTCTGTTTCCCTTGCCTGAGGAGACATCCAAAAACGTATTGCTAAGACTGATGTCAAAGAGCATACTGCCTATGCTTTCTTCTAGAAGTTTTATGGTTTCAGGTCTTTTTCTATGATGATCTTTTATTTATTTATTTTTTGCCACACGGCATGTGGGATCTTAGTTCCCTGACCAGGGATTGAACACGCACCCCATGCATTGGAAGCACAGAGTCTTAACCACTGGACTGCCAGGGAAGTCCCCCAGGTCTTACATTTAAGTCTTTAATTCATTTTGAGTTTATTCTTGTATATGGTGTAAGAGGGTAGTCAGTCTGATTCTTTTGCATGTAGTTTTGCCTAGTTTTCCTAATACCATTTATTGAAGAGGCTGTCTTTTCCCCATTGAATATTCTTGCCTCCTTTGTCGTAGGTGGATTGACCATATAAGTGTGGGTTCATTTATGGGCTCTCTATTCTGTTCCATTGATCTATGTGTCTGTTTCTATGCCAGTACCATATAGTTTTGATTACTGTAGATTTGTAGTTTGAAATCAGGGAGTGTGATACCTCCAGCTTTGTCTTCTTTCTTAAGACTGCTTTGGCTATTCAGGGTCTTTTGTGTTTCTATACAAATTTTAGAATTATTTGTTCTAGTTCTGTGAAAAAATGCCATTGGCATTTTGATAGAGATTGCATTGAATCTGTAGATTGCCTTGAGTGATATGTTCATTTTAACAATATTAATTCTTCCAATCCATGAGCACAGTATGTCTTTCCATTTGTTTGTGTCATCTTTGATTTCTTCCATCAATGTCTTATAGTTTTTCTGAGTACAAGTCTTTTACTTCCTTAGTTATATTTATTCCTAGGCATTTTATTCTTTTTTTTTTTTTTTTTTTTTTTTTGTGGTACGCGGGCCTCTCACTGTTGTGGCCTCTCCCGTTGCAGAGCACAGGCTCCGGATGCGCAGGCTCAGCGGCCATGGCTCACGGGCCCAGCCGCTCCGCGGCATGTGGGATCTTCCCGGACTGGGGCACGAACCCGTGTCCCTTGCATCGGCAGGCGGACTCTCAACCACTGTGCCACCAGGGAAGCCCCATTTTATTCTTTTTGATGTGATTGTAAATGGGATTGCTTTCTTGTGATTTCTCTTTCTGCTGGTTCTTTTTTAGTGTATAAAATGAAGGTGATAGGAATAACAAAACTTAAAAAGTGATAAGAGGAAAGAGTTAAGAAAACTTCAGGTTGTACCCTTTGGTAGGTAGGTATAGTTGGTGAAAATTGGGAAGCAAGTTTTCGAGGGAGCTTTTTGGTGGTGGGAGATGAGTTGAGTTCCAGAAATGTGAGCTTGCTGTGCCCCTGGGGCATCTACACATCCAACAGGTGGAGTTAAATATGGGTCTGAAGCCTGGGGATATTCCAAGGCTGGAGATAAGGATGTGGGGTCGCCAAGAGGTAGGCATCATTGCAATCATCATGAATGGGAGCAGAGACAAGATCTAAAAACAGAACCTTGGAAACCTTGACATTTAAAGGGCAGTAGAGAACAAGGAGCCCATGAAGGAATCTGAGGAGATGTAAAAATGTGCCTCATAGAAGCCAAAGAAGGGGAAAGTGATTCAAGAAATAGGCAGGGTTGATGTCAAATGCTGTAGCAGTCAGGTCAGAAAAGAACTGCTTCCACACCACTTCCTCTCTCCTAAGCCCTTCAGATCTCATCAGCTCCTTCTTCATGCTACTGAAATGCTTTTTCCTGAAGGTGGCCAGAGACCTCCAAGTCTCCAGATACCGTGACCTATTCCCAGCTTCATCTTCAACCTCCCTGCAGCATTTGACATCATTGACCATCTCCTTCTCCTTGAAATTCTCTCCCCTAGGCCTTTGTGACTCTATTGGGTCCTTATTACCCTCACGCAACCCTTTCCATGGTTCCCCTTCCTGCTCCTGAACATACTCGTTCCCTGAGGTTTTGCCTTCTTTTCTTCCCTTGACATCGAATTGAAGCATCTTCTCATGGTTAGATCTGTGCTGGGTGCTGATGATACCAGTAAGTGTAACACAGGCCTGGCTTCCCAGGAGTTGACAGCATAGCCACAGAGGAATAGGAAAATAGATCTCAACAATATTGTATGCTAAAAAGTTATTAGCAGGGTTCTCTGGGAATGTGGAAGGACAACTGAGCCTGAAAAAGTTAGGAATGAAACAGTAAATAAGAATGCATAGCGCCGTGAAGGGGAAAGTCTAGGAAGGGATGGGATCCTCAGAAATTTCTATGGCTGAAGTGTATGTAGAAAATGTGGGGGTGAAGGATGAGAGGAGGGGTGAAAATATAAATGTAGAGAGGTAAATTGCAAAGTATTTTGTATAATCCTAAGGAGTTGAAGCACTGTTCTCTATATATAAGCAGTAGGGAGCCAGCTGGGGTCTTAAACAGAGGAAAGGTATGATCACACACACACAAAAATTTTTGGAAGGTAACTAGCTGAATGAAGGATAGAGAGACTGGGAGGAGGCTGGGGACAGAGGGGCCAGTTAGGGGGCTGTTTCTGTAATTCAAGTGAGAAATGATGAGAATTCGAATTAAGGTAGCAGTGAGAATAGGGAAGATGATGAAATTCCAGAGATATTTCTGATATAGACTTGAATAGATTAGGCGACTGGTTGGGAGATATGAAAGAGGGAGAGGTTGAGGATGACGGCACAGTTCTTAAATAGGGAGACTTGGGTCAATGGTGACTCCATGATCCCAAATTAAAACCACAAGAATGGAAATAGCCTTTGAATGGAGGTAAACTAATGATTAAGATTCAGACATACTCGGCAATTCCCTGGCAGTCCAGTGGTTACGACTCAGTGCTTTCACTGCGAAGGGCGCGGGTTTGACCACTGGTTGGGGAACTAAGATTCCACAAGCTGTGCAGCACAGCCAAAAAAAAAAAGATTTAGACATACTAATTTTTTTTAACATCTTTATTGGAGTATAATTACTTTACAATGGGGTATTAGTTTTTGCTTTATAACAAAGTGAATCAGCTATACATATACATATATCCCCATATCTCCTTCCTCTTGCGTCTCCCTCCCACCCTCCCTATCCCACCCCTCTAGGTGGTCACAAAGCACCGAGCTGATCTCCCTGTGCTATGCAGCTGCTTCCCACTAGCTATTTATTTTACATTTGGGAATGTATATATGCCCATGCCACTCTCTCACTTCATCCCAGCCTACCCTTCCCCATCACTGTGTCCTCAAGTCCATCCTCTACGTCTGCATCGTTATTCCTGTCCTGACCTTAGGTTCTTCAGAAACTTTTTTTAGATTCCATATATGTGTGTTAGCATACGGTATTTGTTTTTCTCTTTCTGACTTACTTCACTCTGTATGACAGACTGTAGGTCCATCCACCTCACTGCAAATAATTCAATTTCGTTTCTTTTTATAGCTGAGTAATATTCCATTGTATATATGTGCCACATCTTCTTTATCCATTCATCTGTTGATGAACACTTAGGTTGTGTCAATGTCCTGGCGATTGTAAATAGAGCTGCAATGAACATTGTGGTATATGACTCTCTGAATTATGGTTTTCTCAGGGTATATGCCCAATAGCAGGATTGCTGGGTTGTATGGTAGTTCTATTTTTAGGTTTTTAAGGAACGTCCATACTGTTCTCCATAGTGGCTGTATCAATTTACATTCCCACCAGCAGTGCAAGAGGGTTCCCTTTTCTCCACACCCTCTCCAGCATTTATTGTTTCTAGATTTTTTGATGTTGGCCATTCTGACTGGTGTGAGGTGATACCTCACTGTAGTTTTGATTTGCATTTCTCTAATGATTAATGATGTTGAGCATCCTTTCATGTGTTTGTTGGCAGTCTGTATATGTTCTTTGGAGAAATGTCTATTTAGGTCTTCTGCCCATTTTTGGATTGGCTTGTTTGTTTTTTTGATATTGAGCTGCATGAGCTGCTTGTTAATTTTGGAGATTAATCCTTTGTCATTTGCTTCATTTGCAAGTGTTTTCTCCCATTCTGAGGGTTGTCTTTTGGTCTTGTTTATGTTTTTCTTTGCTGTGCAAAAGCTTTGAAGTTTCATTAGGTCTCATTTGTTTATTTTTGTTTTTATTTCCATTTCTCTAGGAGGTGGGTCAAAAAGGATCTTGCTGTGATATATGTCATAGAGTGTTCTGCCTATGTTTTCCTCTAAGAGTTTTATAGTGTCTGGCCTTACATTTAGGTCTTTAATCCATTTGGAGTTTATTTTTGTGTATGGTGTTAGGGAGTGTTCTAATTTCATTCTTTTATATATAGCTGTCCTGTTTTCCCAGCACCACTTACTGAAGAGGCTGTCCTTTCTCCATTGTATATTCTTGCCTCCTTTATCAAAGATAAGGTGACCATATGTGTGTGGGTTTATCTCTGGGCTTTCTATCCTGTTCTATTGATCTATATTTCTGTTTTTGTGCCAGTACCATACTGTCTTGATTACTGTAGCTTTGTAGTATAGTCTGAAGTCCAGGAGCTTGATTCCTCCAGCTCTGTTTTTCTTTCTCCAGATTGCTTTGGCTCTTCAGGGTCTTTTGTGTTTCCATACAAATTGTGAAATTTTTTGTTTTAGTTCTGTGAAAAATGCCATTGGTAGTTTGATAGGGATTTCATTGAATCTATAGATTGCTTTGGATAGTATAGTCATTTTCACAATGTTGATTCTTCCACTCCAAGAACATGGTATATCTCTCCATCTATTTGTATCATCTTTAATTTTTTTTCATCAATGTCTTATAGTTTTCTGCATACAGGTCTTTTGTCTCCTTAGATGTACTAATTTTGAAATTATTATGCAGAGTTTAGTTAGAGCTCTGTTTCAACACAGAGATGGTGGCTGAAGTCCTGGTGTTAGATGAGCCTTTTCAGAAAGCCCATGTAGAAGAGACCGTCAGTGGGCAGAGATGGAGCATCAAAGAATATCAGCATTGAAGGTTTGTGAAAAGAAGGAAAAACTTTAAAGGAAATAAAAGCAGAAAGGAAGGAAAGAACAAAGAATCCCCAAAACCAAGAGAATAAAGAGTTTTAAGCATCAGACGGTCATCAGCAATGTCAACTTTCACAGAAAGTTTCAGGACTAAAGGTGTCCATTGTGTTTGGTAGTTAGGAGGCTCCTGACTAACATATCAAGATCATTTTTATTGCAGGGCAGGGGTGGAAACCACAGTGTTGAAGTAGGAAGAGAAAAATTAGAAAAAGCGTAATGTAAAATTATGTCACATTCAGGCATGCAAATACTCAGAACATCTCCTTTCCACATAATTTTACTCAGGAAAATTACTTGAGGATGTAACTCCAGCGTAAATAAAAGGAATTCAGCGAAGAGGAGGACATGGTATCTGAGGTGGAAAAAAATGGAACCGGGCCTCCCTGGTGGCGCAGTGGTTGGGAGTCCGCCTGCCGATGCAGGGGACGTGGGTTCGTGCCCCGGTCCGGGAGGATCCCACGCGCCGCGGAGCGGCTGGGCCCGTGAGCCATGGCCGCTGGGCCTGCGCGTCCGGAGCCTGTGCTCCGCAACGGGAGAGGCCACAGCGGTGAGAGGCCCGCGTACCACAAAAAAAAAAAAAAAGGAACCAAGCCAGGATAACAGCTGTGCAGCAGATCCATAGAGTAATGTGTCCAAAATTCACCATTTAACAGGAAAATTAGAAATCATGATGATCTTACCATAAGATGAAGAAAACATATATATCTACTTTCTGTAAGAAAAAAGGCAGTGAGAAACTTCAGAAATATAAAGAAAAACCTGCGGAAGACGTCTGGACTAAGCGCGAAGCATACTAAAGTATAGAATGATTTTGAGCAGCTTGATGGCGTACAAGAAAAGAAAAACAAACCTATATACTTGAACTTTTTCCATCCAGAAACTTCGATAGAAATAGTGTTACATCACTTCTGTCCTGATTTAACCACACTACCTGATTCTGCAGTGGATATAATCATAAATATAAAGGTTGCTTATTGCTCTACAAGTTTTAGATGCAATTTATGAGCAATTTGCAAAGCATGCAAAAATTCATGTAGCTCCGAAACACACTCTGAATGATTTAAACCTTGACATGTAAAGAAGCATTGGTAATCAATCAGTCAGCTAATCGAAAGTTGGAATGTGGAGAAGGGTATTAGTAATTTGATAGCTAACATTTACTGACTCTCCACTATGTCCCAGTCCCTATCCTAAGCCTACTATAGGTTATTGAATTCATAACAAAGCTATGAGTTAGGTGCTATTTTTATATCCATTTTCCAGATAAGAAAACTGAAGTACAGAGAGGCTAAGTAACCTGTCCAGGGTCACACAGCTAGAAAATGGAAGCAATGACATTAGCACCCCAGCCATCTGGCTCCAGAGCCTACATCTACGTACAAGCCACTGTCCTGTCTCCTCAGGAGAGGCCAAGAGAAGTGTCCAGGCCAATGACTTCATCACACATCCTGGAGGGGCAGGAGATACTGACCCAAATGGATGCAGCAGACAGGAAACATATATTTTAAAAAGTAACCTGAGGTGGTTGCCTCTGCAGGTTAGGACTGGGGGGTGGGAGGCTGAGAGGAAAACTTTTACTTTCTGTCATATTATATACCTGTGTACCGTTTGAATTGTTATTACTATGTGCATAGATTCGTTTCATCATTTAAAACTCCTGGGCTTCCCTGGTGGCGCGGTGGTTGAGAGTCCGCCTGCCGATGCAGGGGACATGGGTTCGTGCCCCGGTCCGGGAGGATCCCACGTGCCGCGGAGCGGCTGAGCCCGTGAGCCGTGGCCGCCGGGCCTGCGCGTCCAGAGCCTGTGCTCCGCAACGGGAGAGGCCACAACAGTGAGGGGCCCGCGTATCAAAAAAAAAAAAACTCCTACCCTTCCTTTAGGGTAAAAGTTTCCTCCCAAAGCTTCCCTAATTCCTTTAGTAAAAAATGGGCTTTCAATCCTCTGAGCTCCTGTAGGGTTTTGTCTCTGTCTCTGCCCTCTTTAGAACCCACTGCTTCTTTATTTTTTCTATTAATTTTTGTGTTTTTAAAAAAATTTTATTGGAGTATATTTGATTAGAACCCACTACTTCTGACGTTACTACAGTTGCCTTTGAAAATGCCTTGAGGACAGCATCTTTGCCAGATTTATCTGACTGATCACCATAGCCTTGGCACCATGCCCTGCCTATGGTATATGCTCAGTCAATATTGAATGAACTGGATGAGTGGCTTCTTTTAGCACCAGATCATGTCCATTTCCTTCAACTGGGGGAACCTGGAAATGTAGCTTAAGTATGTCTATGTGTCAGTCATTGTTCTGCCACTGGGGAAGAGGGAGGTGGGAAGAGAAGGAGGTGTGGAGTGGACACTCTGCCTCATTCTTCTATAAGAGCAAAGTCACAAAATGACAACGCTGAAATGAACCTTAGGTCACTACGTCCAACCCCATCATTTTACAGATGAGGAAACTAAGGCCAGGGAGCAGAAAGGACTGGAAAACCTACAGTTAAATTGTAATAGCTGTATCAGCTTAAGTTCTTAAGGGTTTTTTTCCTAATTACCAAAGCAATACATGTTCAATGCTTAGCTTGAGTTTTTTTTTTTAACCCCCTATAATCTCTCTCTATTTCTACCTGAACAGGGTTTTGAGCTTTTATTTTTCTCTTAGAGGTCATGCTGTGTATGTGATATTTTAAGCTGGCACAGATTCTGTTTGGATGTCAGTGAATGATGGATGGGTGGATAAATGGATGAATTAGTGACTTTCCCAGGATAACATAGCTGGTCGGTGACAGTAGCAAACCACCTCGCTGAGGGATGCCAAGTACCTGACGCAGAAGCACTTCTGAGTTGCCATGACAACTACAGTAGTCCTCTAATTTCCATCAGAGCATGTGAGGATCAGGGTCAGACCCTTACGTACAGGCACAGAGGTTAAGGCCCAAAGGAGGATGCTCCTTCCCAGGTTGTGATGGCACAGCCCAGGCTAGACTCAGGAATCAGCATTTTGTTGAAACCACCAGGCCTGGTCTGAAAGAGGGGCCAAGGGAAATGGATCCAAAGGACACTGTTATCCAGACAGCACCATGTGGTGAAGAGGTGCAGGAGGCGGACCCAGATTCCAGTCCTGGCTCAGGTACTAACTCACTGAGTGACTTTGGGCAGGACCCTGGGCCTCGGTTTGTTTACCTGTGAGGTGAGGTGGTCAGACTAGTGCCTAGGTGATGTCCACGGGCTCTTCCAGTGTGAAAATGCCCTGACACTTTGCAATTGCAGGCCACACCAATTGCAACATGTCTCGTCAGAATCCATAAAAGGCTGGGATTCCAGCCTCAGACCCACATAGAGGAGACATCCCTCCCTGCACCCCTTTGTCACACACAGACTCCGCTCCCCTCTGACAGCCAGCCGGAGCAGTGGGAGGGCAGACCGAAGGCAGGTAGACCCCCCCCAACCCTGGCCAGCTGCCCACTTCAGGTGAGGTGGGAGTGGGGCCAGGAGCAGGTGCTCTTCTTCAGAGACTGCCTCCCCCTTTGGAGGCACTCGGGAACCGCTCCTGCTACTAGCGTGGTAAACAGAGAGCCAGGTTCCTTGGCTGGAAGTGGGGGTGTGTCTCCTACTCCATGGAGGTGGGGGCTGGCAGGAGGTCAGCAGTTCTGGGAGCAGTGCTGGGAGGATAAAGAAGCCACCTGGCTAGAGGGGCAAGGTGATCTGGCGACCTTTGGTGACTCTCCATCCATGCCCAGTCCCTGAGGGTCGTGTCCCCCAGCCTCTTCATGAGCCATCTACCTCCCAAGCCTCTCCACCTTCCTGTGCTCATCGCCACTTATACTTCATTCATTCCATAAATATTTCCTGAGCACGTGTTGTTCTGGGTGCTGAGGATACCGTGGTAAATGAGAGAGACACAAAATCCCTGCTCTCAAGGAGCTTATGTTCTAGTGGGGGAGGTACTTAATAAATAAATACTAATCATATAGTATATTATACAGATGGTGAGACGTGCTATGAAAAGAATAAAGCTGGTAGAGGAGATAGGAAATGTGGGCAGAGCGTATTATTTGAATTAGGGTGGTCCAGAAAGACCTTGCTAATAAGGTGGCATTTGAGAAAAGACCTGAAGGAGGTGAGGGTACAAGCCCTGGGACGTCTCAGGGAAGAGCATCCCAGGCAGAGAAGAGGCCCAGAGCGGGGAGTGTGCTTGACACGTTTGAAGAACGAAGCTAGCGTGGCTGGAGAAGTGAGCACAGAGGAGACAGGTGGAAGTTGCAGGGGCTCCGGGGGGCAGGGTACAGAACCTTGAGGGCCGTCACTCGGCAGCCAGGGTAGGGAGCTACTGGAGGTGGTGAGCAGCAGGGTGATGTATCTGCCTTGGGTTTTAAAAGGGTTTCTGCTGGGCGAAGGACAGGCGAAGGAGAAAGCAGGGGGACAGGTGAGCTGTCTATTGCAGTAATCCAGCTGAGAGATGACGGGGGACGTGGACCAGAGTAGAGAGGTGGTGAGAAGTGTTAAGTTTGGGGATGTATCTTGAAGGCAGAACTGACAGATTTGCGGACAGGGTGAATGTGGGGTATGAAAGGAAGGAGTCAGGGATGACCCCAAGGCTTTTTGGCCTGAGCAACTGGAAGGATGGGGTTGTTGTTCACAGAGACGGGAAAGGCTGTGTTGAGGCAGGTGAGACATCTAAGTACAGTTGTCTGGTCAGCAGTTGGATCCACAAGTCTGGAATTAAGGGGAACAGTTGAGGGTAAAGATGTATTTGGGAGTCATCAGCAAATAGACCTGCACTGTCCAGTATGGTAGCCACTATCCACGAATGGCTTTTTAAATTTGACATAAATTAAAATTAACTAACATTTAAAATTCAGTCCCTCAAGCACTCTAGCCACAGTTCAAGTGCTCGATAGCCAAATGTGAGCAGGGGCTACCATACTGGACAGCACAGGTATAGAACATTTCCATCATCACAGCAAGCTCGTTGGACAGTTGCGTATATGTCTGGATGAGATTCCCAGGGGAGTAAATGGAGAAAAGTGAGCATTTATCTGTTGGCAAGGTGAGGAAGAGTGACCTGTACAGGAGGAGGAAAACCCAGGAAAGGATAGATTCCTAGATGCCAGTAAAGAAAGTGTACTGCAGAAGAGGTCAAATGCATTTATTAGGCCAGGTAGACTGACAATCAAGAATTGACCCGTAGAGGGACTTCCCTGGCAGTCCAGTGGTTAGGACTGTGCGCTTCCACTGCAGGGGACAGAGGTTCAGTCCCTGGGCGGGGAACTAAGATCCCGCATGCCATGTGGTGTGGCCAAAAAAAAAAAAAGCCTGTTTGGAAGAATTGACCAGTAGATTTAACAACAAGTAGGTCATTAGTGACCTCAGTGAGAGCAGTTTTGAGGAGGGGGAGGCAAAAGCTTGAGGGAAGATAGATTCCAGAGAGAATGAGGAGAGAGGGATTGGAGGCAGCACATGCACACACCTTTTCAGATGAATGTGCTGTGAAGGAGCAGAGAGATAGGCAGAGGCTTATGATGTTAAGGGAAATTTTCAGGACAAGAGGAGGAGTATAGCATGTTTGAAGCACTTGAGATTAATCCAATGGAGAAGGAGAAATTGATGATGCAAGAGACAATTGAGAAAACCATGCCTTGAGTAAGGAAGAGCCAACAGGATCTCATCCCCAGCGGTAGGATGGTCTTTGGTTAGATATGGACAATTCATCTGGAGGATGGAGGGAGGGCAGAGTTGGTGGCAAGGCGGCAGGTAAGAGGGAAGCTGGGGAGCATGTGGAGGTTCTCTTGTGATTGCCTCAGTTCCCCCAGGGCAGTAAGGAGTTCATCAGCTGAGTGTGAACAGAGGCGTTGGAGGTGTGAGGAGAGAGAGGAAGGCATCGAGTAGTCATCCAGGAAAGCGCGAGAGTGGTGGGATTAGGGGATGGATGTGGGGTTGCCAGACTGCACCAAGGGCTTGCTTAAAGTCTGTGGTCCTGGGCTTCCCTGGTGGTGCTGTGGTTGAGAATCCGCCTGCCAATGCAGGGGACACGGGTTCGAGCCCTGGTCTGGGAAGATCCCACATGCCGCGGAGCAACTAAGCCCATGTGCCACAACTGCTGAGCCTGCGCTGTAGAGCCTGTGTTCCACAAGAGAAGCCACCACAATGAGAGGCCCACGCACCGCAAGGAAGAGTAGCCCCCGCTCGCCGCAACTAGAGAAAAGCCTGCGCGCAGCAACCAAGACCCAACGCAGCCAAAAATAAATAAACAAAAAAATTTTTTAATGAATAAAATCTATCTTTAAAATAAAGAAAAGGCCTGTGGCCCTGCCAGAGCCAACTTCCAGAATTTGCCCTGTTTTACCTCTGTGTGTTCACATATGCAGCTCTTTCTCCTAGGAGGAGCCTTTCCATTTCTCTACTCCCTAGTCTGCCCAGCCAACCCGTGGTCCTGCAAGGCACAGTTTGAGCATCAGCCCCTCTGATACCTCCTTCCCTTTCTTTTCAGCAGTGCCCATCCTTCTCCCAGAACTCTGGTAGTGTCACATTATCATTATTTTCTTACATGGGTGTTGCTCGAAGACAGGGGTCAGTAAACACTTTCTGCAAAGGGCCAGATAGTGAATATTTTAGGCTTTGTGGGCTGTTTGATCTCTGTCACACTATTCATTCTGCACAAATTGTAGCACAAAAGCAGTCAGACAATACAGAAAAGATTGGGCGTGACTGTGTTCCAGTAAAATGCTATTTACTAAAGCAGGCAGTGGGCTAGATTTTGCCTACGGGCCATAGTCTGCCAACCCCTGCTCAAGGGGATGGCAGAGCTGGTGTCTCAGTTATCTCTGTGGCCCCCATATCTGTTGTCGGATCTGGGTACCAGGTAGGGGCTCAGGAAATGTTTGAATGGATGAAAGATGAATGGATGTGCTGAAATAAATACTTGGCCTGCCGAGATGCTTAGATTACAAGACAGTGCTCCCTCAGACATGCAAGTTTTGGTCTGTTTGTCAGTGGTCTGTCATTACAGTCACCTTGTGACTAGGGAAGGATTACACGCGAGAGCATGAGCCCTGGACACCCGGGAAAGATCGGAGATGGCCTCGCCATCCACTGCCTCAATGCTAAGCTGCCACCCTGTCTAGCCAACCTTGCTCCTACTTGTTCCCAGGTGCACAGCCCCCCAGTTCTGAGGGTCCAGCCTCTTCACAAACAAGCCCTCTGTGTTCACTCTCCCTCTGCATGGTTCCTGTGTTCCCCTTCAGCCCACCACCCCTCGGCCCCTGCAAAGAACAAACAGTCATCAGTCGTATGCAAGGCATGGTGGGAGAATCATAGGCCCTTCCCTGAAGAAGCTCACTCACAGTCTGTGCATCCCTCCAGGGGTGCCCTCTGCCTACCCACACCGTACTCGCCTGAGCTCCTCCTGAAAGCTTGCCATAGCCACCCCAGGCCGCCTGATTCCCCCTTCCTTTCTACTTTTTCACAATCCTGTGCTTCTGCACCACACTGGGGTTCTCTTGGGTATGGATTCACATGTAAATATCATCTCCCCATCGCAGTGTGAGCTAACAGAGCACAAGGACAGCAGAGTGTGCTTTTGTTTCTCTGAGACCAGCACTGTCCAATAGAAATGTAAGCCACATACACAATTTTAAAATTTTCTAGGGGCACATACAAAGAGTTCAAAGAAACTGGTGAAATTAATTTTAATGTATTTTATATAACCAATATATCTAGAATATTATCATTCCAACGTGTAATCAATATAAAAATGATTTTATTCATACTAGGTCTTCAGTGTCCAGTGTGTATTTTGCATGGACAGAACATCTTAGTTTGGGCTAGCTACACTAGAGTACGTAGTTCATGCAGGGCATGTGGTGGTAGCTGTCTACTAAGTGACTGCATTGAGTTCTCCTTGTGAAGTGCTTCACACCTACTGTCCAACCCTCACAGCAACCATATGAAAGAGGAACTGTTATCCCATTTTCTAGATGAGAAAACTGAGATTTAAGAGGTTGCTTGTACCCAGCTGCTAAGTCACAAAGCTCAAATTTGAACCCAGGTCTCGGTCCAAATCCTGTCCTTAAAATAGAATATTTAAGCTGGAAGTTTCTTTAGAAAATGATCCAAATGTCAACGCCATAAATATCACGTGTGTTCTCAGCACCTAGCCCCAGTGTCAGGCTCATCCTAGGAGCTCAAAGACTTGAATGAGCGAATCTGGTCTCACTTTACAGATGTGGAAATTGAGAAATGCGGGGAGACTTGTCCAAATCAATCAAAATAGGGAAGTCAGGGGCTTCCCTGGTGGCGCAGTGGTTGAGAGTCCGCCTGCCGATGCAGGGGACACGGGTTCGTGCCCCGGTCCGGGAAGATCTCACATGCCGCGGAGCAGCTGGGCCCGTGAGCCATGGCCGCTGAGCCTGCGCGTCCGGAGCCTGTGCTCCGCAACGGGAGAGGCCACAGCAGTGAGAGGCCCGCGTACTGCAAAAAAAAAAAAAAGAGGGAAGTCAGGAGCTAGAACCCACATTGCTGGTTCCCTCTGCACTGCTTTTGTTCTGTGTCCTTCTGTCATGCAGATGATCAACGCCAAAAAAGCATGGGAATTTGATATCTGAAGCTTTCTTTGTATTTGCAGGGACAGATTTTAGCAGGCATTTTCTTCCCCATCTCCACAGCCTCGGAACTCGCCATAAATCTTTCTTGCAATTCCCGTCTCTCCTCTTAACTCCACCTACCCAGCAGCCCAAAGGATGGGCAGAGCAGTTGAGCCTGCTCCGTGACCAGGACTCCAGGTCTCTAAGTGAAGCCGCATAAACCGGCAGAGCTCACTGCACGTGGGCGCCACCCCCAGCTTTCATCTCGGGTCACGCTCCATCGTGACAACTTGCGCTGTTTCCTTGACTGGAGGGCAGCATGAATTTACAACAGGGTCACGCTAACTAGCCGCCAGCAGCTGCCTGCCGTGCCTGGATGCCTGCCCTGGAGCCTGGTTAGGGAGGCACCCTCAGGCTCACTTCAGGCCTAGCCAGTCAGCATCCTCCCAGGGAACTCCTAGCAGCCTCCTTCCTGATCAGGTCATAGTAAAGGTCACAAACTGCAGAAGCTTAGAACTGAAAGGGAATTTAAACATCATGCATCCTACTGCTCTTCAAACTGTAATGTCCTACAAGTGTCCCGGGAATCTTGTTAAGATGCAGATTTCTGATTCAGTAGGTCTGGAATGAGAATGAGAATCTGCATTTCTAACAAGCTCTCAGGGGATGTCAATGCTGCTACTGGTCTAGGGACCACACTCAGAAAAGCTAGGATTTTGGTGAGAAAACTAAGGGGGGAGGGATTAATTAAACTCACAGTCAAGTCTCCTCTAAATTTTAACTATACTTACCAACTGTATTTGCTATCTGCAGAATTTGTTGGCACTTATCACAGACTACTTTGTATTAATATCCTTTTCTTCCAATTAGACTGTTAGAAGCAAGGATATATCTTATTCTTCTGTGTATCTCCCTTGAAGTCCCCTCTGAGAGGCCGCATGAGCTGGGAAAGCCCATGTACCTGGGCCTGTGCCTTGGAGGGTCTTGGTACCAGGTGTTCCTGGGATCAGAGGCACAGTGAGGTGGAGCCCAAGTTAGAACTAGAAAGACCTCAGCAGGTACCAGACCTGAAGGGCAAGGTGAGGTTGGAAGTGGAAACTTGTAGTTTGGGAGTTAGCAGAGGTGCAGAGGCTTGGAGTCTTTCTGAACACAGTCCATGGATAGAGAGGGAAGGCTGCGGGCTCAGCTCATTATGTGGTGCCCAGGGCCTGGGGCAGAGGCAGTGTGGCTGCTTTGGAAGCAAGGACCCAGGCCCAGCACCGAGTTTTTCCAGGGGCTCTAACGTTTGTTGAATAAATGCACAAATGAAGATCAAAAAAGATGCAGCAGCAATACTTAAACATATTAAAAGACTCCACATGCTTAGTGATGATTTACACACTTCCTGGCACACTTCAAAAGTGGCAATGGCAGGTTTTTCTATTTGACTTAAAAATTAGTTTTTCTTTTGACCCCAGTGAATCGAGGTCTGTTCAGGGCACACACAGGACCAAGCATAAGCCCATAGACCTGGGGGGCCGAATGGAGTTGCCCAATAAATGCTGGATGTCAAAGATGGCCCCAGTCTCTCTGTGTGCTGTGGTACTTATTTTCATAAAGGTAGAAAACAATATGTAATGAAAAGATAAGCCACAAACTTGGAGGAAACATTTGTAAAACACACATCTAATAAAGGACTTGTGTCCATATTATACAAAGAACTCTTTTTTTTTTTTTGTAAATAAGATCCTTTGTATCATTTTTTAAAATCTTTATTGGAGTATAATTGCTTTACAATGGTGTGTTAGTTTCTGCTTTATAACAAAGTGAATCATTTATACATATACATATGTTCCCATATCTCTTCCCTCTTGCGTCTTCCCTCCCATCCTCCCTATCCCACCCCTCTAGGTGGTCACAAAGCACCGAGCTGATCTCCCTGTGCTATGCGGCTGCTTCCCACTAGCTATCTACCTTACGTTTGGTAGTGTATATATGTCCATGCCACTCTCTCGCTTTGTCACAGCTTACCCTTCCCCCTCCCCATATCCTCAAGTCCATTGTCTAGTAGGTCTGTTTCTTTATTCCTGTCTTACCCCTAGGTTCTTCATGACATTTTTTTTTCTTAAATGCCATATATATGTGTTAGCATACGGTATTTGTCTTTCTCTTTCTGACTTCACTCTGTATGACAGACTCTAGGTCTATCCACCTCATTACAAATAGCTCAATTTCATTTCTTTTTATGGCTGAGTAATATTCCATTGTATATATGTGCCACATCTTCTTTATCCATTCATCTGTTGATGGACACTTAGGTTATTTCCATCTCTGGGCTGTTGTAAATAGAGCTGCAATGAACATTTTGGTACATGACTCTTTTTGAATTATGGTTTTCTCAGGATATATGCCCAGTAGCGGGATCGCTGGGTTGTATGGTAGTGCTATTTGTAGTTTTTTAAGGAACCTCCATACTGTTCTCCATAGTGGCTGTACCAATTCACATTCCCACCAGCAGTGCAAGAGTATTCCCTTTTCTCCACACCCTCTCCAGCATTTATTGTTTCTAGATTTTTTGATGATGGCCATTCTGAGTGGTGTGAGATGATATCTTATTGTAGTTTTGATTTGCATTTCTCTAATGATTAATCATGTTGAGCATCCTTTCATGTGTTTGTTGGCAGTCTGTATATCTTCTTTGGAGAAATGTCTATTTAGGTCTTCTGCCCATTTTTGGATTGGGTTGTTTGTTTTTTTGTTATTGAGCTGCATGAGCTGCTTGTTAATTTTGGAGATTAATCCTTTGTCAGTTGCTTCATTTGCAAGTGTTTTCTCCCATTCTGAGGGCTGTCTTTTGGCCTTGTTTATGGTTTCCTTTGCTGTGCAAAAGCTTTGCAGTTTCATTAGGTCCCATTTGTTTATTTTTGTCTTTATTTCCATTTCTCTAGGACGTGGGTCAAAAAGGATCTTGCTGTGATTCATGTCATAGAGTGTTCTGCCTATGTTTTCCTCTAAGAGTTTTATAGTTTCTGGCCTTACATTTAGGTCTTTAATCCATTTTGAGCTTATTTTTGTGTATGGTGTTAGAGAGTGATCTAATCTCATACTTTTACATGTATCTGTCCAGTTTTCCCAACACCACTTATTGAAGAGGCTGTCCTTTCTCCACTGTACATTCCTGCCTCCTTTATCAAAGATAAGGTGACCATATGTGCATGGGTTTGTCTCTGGGCTTTCTATCCTGTTCCATTGATCTATCTTTCTGGTTTTGTGCCAGTACCATACTGTCTTGATTACTGTAGCTTTGTATTATAGTCTGAAGTCAGGGAACCTGATTCCTCCAGCTCCATTTTTCGTTCTCAAGGTTGCTTTGGTTATTCGGGGTCTTTTGTGTTTCCATACAAATTGTGAAATTTTTTGTTCTAGTTCTGTGAAAAATGCCAGTGGTAGTTTGATAGGGATTGCATTGAATCTGTAGATTGCTTTGGGTAGTAGAGTCATTTTCACAATGTTGATTCTTCCAATCCAAGAACATGGTATATCTCTCCATCTATTTGTATCATCTTTAATTTCTTTCATCAGTGTCTACAAAGAACTCTTTAAACCTAGTAATAAGAAAATAAAAAACCCAGTTGAAAAGTGGACAAAATATCCCAACATCAGATACCTCACCAAAGCAGCTATGCTGATGTCAAATAAGGAGATGAAAAGTTGCTCCACATCATATGTCATGAAGGAATAGCAAATTAAAACGAGATACCACTACACACCTCTTAGAATGGTTAAAATCCCAAAACACTGACAACACCAAACACTGGTGAGGCTATAGAGCAACAAGAACTCTCATTCATTGCTGCAGGGAATGCAGCTTGGTGAAGCCACTTTGAAAGACAGTTTGGTAGTTTCTTACAAAAATAAACATACTCTTAACCACATGATCCAGCAAGCACACTCCTAAGTATATATACCCAAAGGAGTTGAAAACTATGTTCACACAAAAACCTGCACATGAATGTTTATGGCAATTTTATTCATTATTGCCAAAAATTGGAAGAAACTGAGATGTCCTTCGATAGGTGAATGGATAAACAAACTGAGGTGTACCCAGACAATGCAACTTAATCAGCAATAGAAACACATGAGCTATCAAGCCACAAAAAGACATGGAGGAAGCTTAAATGCATTTTACTAAGTGATATGGTTACACTGAAAAGCTTACATACTGTATGATTCCACCTATATGACTTTCTGGAAAAGGCAAAACTATAGACACAGTAAAAAGAGCAGTTGTTGTTGGATATTGGTAGGGGGGATTTTTCGGGCAGTGGATCTGTTCTGTATGGTACTGTCATGGTGGACACATGATATTTTGAATCTGTCAAAACCCAGAGAGTGTCCAAGACAAAGACTGAACCCTAACAATAAAGTATCAATACTGGTTCATCAATTGTAACAGATATACCATTGGAAGCTATGGCGGGGTGGGGGGGAGATGGTCACATGGGAATGCTCTGTACTTTCAATTTTTATGTAAACTTTAAAACTGCTCTAAAAAATAAAGTCTATTAAATTTTTAAAAATGTGCTTCTGAATTCCAAGGGGAGATCAGTTGCTGGGTAATGGCTCATCCATGTTTCTCCTTAGGTGCAAAGATGATCTTGCACATTCACTGCTGACAGCCCCTCCAAAAGCTGCCTGCCTCAAAGCATTGACTTGGTTTGAGAATTGTCCTCGAGTTTTATGGGTTACTGAGGAATACTTTTTGAATGCAGAAAGCATACTCATGGGGGCCATCTAAGGGCCCTGAATTATTTTTCTGCCTTTAGAAAAGCTGCTGAACTAAATCTGGCACATAGAAATGTGCCTGAGGGATTTTTCTTTTATTTTTAAAGGTTTAATTTAATTTTTATTTTATATTGGGGTATAGATGATTTACAGTGTTGTTTTAGTTTCAGGTATACAGCAAAGTGATTCAGTTATACATATATCCATTCTTTTTCAGATTCTTTTCCCATATAGCTTATCACACAATACTGAGTAGAGTTCCTTGTGCTATACAGTAGGACCTTGTTATTTATCTATTTTATGTATGTTCGTGTGTATATGTTAATCCCAACCTCCTAATTTATCCTTGCCACCCTCTTTCCTCTTTGGTAACCTTAAGTTTGTTTTCAAAGTCTGTAAGTCTCTTTCTATTTTGTAAATAAGTTCATTTCTATCATCTTTTTAGATTCCACATATAAGTGACATCATATGATATTTGTCTTTGTCTGACTTATTTCACTTAGTATGATGATCTCCATCCATGTTACTACAAATGGCATGATGTCATTCTTTTCTGCGGCTGAGTAATGTTCCATTGTATATATGTACCACATTTTCTTTATCCGTTCCTCTGTTGATGGACATTTAGGTTGCTTCCACGTCTTGACTATTGTTAATAGTGCTGCAATGAACATTGGGGTGCCTGTATCTTTTCGGGTTATGGTTTTCTCCGGATATATGCCCAGGAGTGGGATTGCTGGATCATATGGTAGTTCTATTTTTAGTTTTTTGAGGAACCTCCATACTGTTCTCCGTAGTGGCTGTATCAATTTACATTCCCACCAACAGTGTAGGATGGTTCCCTTTTCTCCACATCCTCTTGGCATTTATTGTTTGTAGACTTCGATGATGGCCATTCTGACCAGTGTGAGGTGGTACCTCACTGTAGTTTTGATTTGCATTTCTCTAACAGTTAGCAATGTTGAGCATCTTTTCAAGTGCTTTGAGATTTTTTTTTTAATTTGCTAATATGAACCCTGACCTTAGTGAGCTTGTAGTCTAGAGTAGATGGTGCAGGAGCCTAAACCACTATAACACAAGATAGAAAAGTGATTCATGCACTGAGTGAGGTACCATTAAAGTGGTTGGGAGAGAGATGCCCTTCCCCCACACTGTCTTCAGGTGGAAGCAGTGACACTGGGTTATAGAAGATTGGATGGGAGAGCAGGTATTATGGTTGGGGCCTGTGGAATAGGGGAATCCATGTTCCATGCAGAGAGAATTCCATAAGCAGAGGCAGGGAGGTGGATAATGTGTGTGCATGTGTCCGTGTCCTGGGAAAAGTGGTGTCTGCACAAGGTGGCTGGACCATAGCGCATGAAGAGGATGAAGAATGGCTTCAAAGGTTATGGCCAGTTGGTGGCAGCCTCTGAATCACAGGCCAAGGAATTGAGACCATGTTCAGTAAGCAGCGGGGACCAAGCAAACCCTAGCTGTGCTTCAGAAGAGTCATGTGGTAGCAGCATATAAGATGTGTCAGAGAAAAGAAGCCTGGAGGTAAGGATACTTGTCAGAAGACCACTTTGAGGAAGTATCAAGAACCCAGGAAGTTGGAAGCTGTCTCTTCAGCCTCTGAATTCCCGTATCCCTTTACCTGTATCTCTTGTATACACTTATCAATTTTTACCTTATGTATCTTTTTTAGTTTAAAAGTAGATTTAGTTCATTATTAAGGAAAATTAGACAACATAAAAAAATATAAAGTAAACAGTTCCCTGTAGTCCCACCACCCAGAGATAACTACTGTTAACATTATGGCTCTATCCTTTCAGATCACATTATATAAATCACACTATACTGGCTTTTTTTTTTTTACAAATATGAGCATAGTTTTAAAGCCTACTTTTTTTTTGTAAAGTTAGAAGTTATTTTTAATTTAATTTTATTTTTTTGCGGTACGCAGGCCTCCCACTGCTGTAGCCTCTCCCTCTGCGGAGCAGAGGCTCCGGACGCGCAGGCTCAGCGGCCATGGCTCACGGGCCCAGCCGCTCCGCGGCACGTGGGATCCTCCCGGACCGGGGCACGAACCCGTGTCCCCTGCCTCGGCAGGCAGATCCCAACCACTGCGCCACCAGGGAAGCCCCTAAAGCCTACTTTTTAAAATTACCTTACAGTGAACATCTTTCCTTGTCAATCAGTATTTCTAGATTTCTGTTGTTGTTTTGGTTGGTTTTCGGTTTTGC
The DNA here is from genome assembly GCF_949774975.1 of Lagenorhynchus albirostris. Taxonomy (NCBI): domain Eukaryota; kingdom Metazoa; phylum Chordata; class Mammalia; order Artiodactyla; family Delphinidae; genus Lagenorhynchus; species Lagenorhynchus albirostris. The sequence continues at coordinate 134,409,821 of NC_083095.1, read as the reverse complement.
TTTCCCAGTTTTTAAAATTGTGGTAGAATACACATAACATGAAATGTACCATTATTGATAATACATTCACAGTGTTGTGCAACCATTACTGTTATTTAGTTCCAGAACATTTTCATAACCCCGAAAGGAAGCCCTGGATCCATTAAGCATTCATTCCCTATTCCTCTCTCCTCAGCCCGTGGCAACCACTTATCTGCTTTCTGTCTCCAGAGATTTATCTGTTCTGGAAATTTCATGTAAATGGACTCGTACAATATGTGGCCTTTTGTATCTGGCTTCTTTTACCTATCACAGTGTTTTCAAGGTTCATTATATCTAGAATATCCTTTTTTTTTTTTTAAAACAAAAGGTGCTCATGAACAAAAAGCACTGAGAAACAAGACCTCTCCTCAAGATTTCCACTTCCCTACCTCCCTACCTGTTAATAATTTTGGATACAGCATCTGGACCTTTTAGATGAACATATCAAGCGATACGTCCTTCCAACATATTCTGCTGTCTCTCTCTTCCCATCACCTGACATGAATGTGGGAAGATGCCTTAGCTTTTCTAGTCACTTTCAGGATTTAGGACAGGCTCATTTTCAGGTGTTAAACTATCCCATGTAAATCAAAACTTCCATCCAGTCCACACAGCCTGACCTAAAGATCAGCCCTTCTGCTCCTTCCCCACAATTCACTCAGCCTAATCCTGGGATGCTTTTGTAAGTTCCTTAGAAACCCACCTCCTGTGTTCTGCCCACTCTAACCCCTCTGGGGGCAGTAGGGGAGTTGCACGCACCATTCCACTGGATACTTGCCTAACTTCGGAGGGCTACCTTCAGTTCCTCCTTTTGACACTGTCCCCCTGGAACCCCTCTGGCCTTCTTGGGTGGAGTCCTGTCAAGATGTCCCCTGGAATCTGTAACTGTAGAGGGCACTTGCCATATTTGTGATCATCTTGCATCCTTTTAGTGGCCTTTGTAGATCTGGGGAAATTCCCATGTTGAGTCCACCCCCCATGCAAGGTGGTCGCCTCCCTTGCAGCCAGGATACAGCTGTGTGTTCTATCTCTGCCAATCAGATGGAGCTGGGACCTAGGATTTGGAAGCTGAGAAGGAGAGGATGTTGGTGTGGTACAGTGGCATCAGCGATGCTTTTGCTGGAGCAGCGCCAGGGTCCAGTCGCTGTTCCTGACCATAGAGTTTTGATGCCTGGCTCTCTGACCCACCTGGCATTCAGCATCCTTTAAAAATGCATACTCTGCTTAAACTATTGAGTTTAATTTTTACTAAGATCCTTGACTGATGCCACATCCTTGCTTAGCCTGGTGGTTAAGGGCAGGTTGTTCCCACCAATGCTCTCTGTCCCCACCTGGCCACCTCCCATGCCCCAGCCAGCCTGGGAGTCTGGCATATGTTTCTCTTGCCTTCTCTCCTGCAGGCTGTCAGGAGTAGTAGTTACTGGACCAGCTTCACCATCTGTTAGTATGTTCCAAATATATAGTCTGACATCTCTCTTTAGAAAATGTGAGTACTTACCATTTTGTCCTCAACTTTTGGGCATCTGCAAAACTCTGAGACAACAGGAAAAGTCCTATTGCACACCCTGTCACACACATATTTTCTCTATATATTATGTAAGTGGGATCATCATCTACTTGTCATTTTGTAACCTTTTTACTTAATGTTATATTGCAGACAACTTTCCATGTTAATGAGAATAGTACACCTTCATCCATTTTTTAAAAAAGTATCAGCCACATTGGTGAAAGAATGATTTATAAACAATAAAAAGCACCCATTTTAAATGCACACTTGGAACCATCACCACAATAAAGATTTAGAATATTGCCTTTATTCCCAAAAGTTCCCTCATGTCCCTTTGCAGTCAGTACTTCCCAATCTTCAGCTCCAGGCAACCATTCAACTTCATCCTTTTCAATAGCTGTATGACAGTCCCATAATATAGAAGTTCCTTAATGTATTTAACCAACCTCCTATTGATAGACATTTACATTGCTTTCAATTTATTGTTTCATGGATTCCTTATCAACACATATTTGTGGAGCACCTACTATGTGCTAGGCATGGTGCTATTATAACAATTCAACGAACTTCTATATGTGTATATGTGTGTATGCATTTATTATTCCCCTAAAGTGTATCACCTAACAGTTGAGTGACTGGGCCAAAAAGTGTGCACGTTAAGATAATTTTGATGAATATTGTTAAATTACCCATCGGCAAATTTGCAACAATTTACACTTCTATCAACAATGTGCATGAATGGCCATTTTCCCACACCATCCTCAGTACTAGGGATTATAAATCTTTCCCAGTCCATTAGAGAAAAAAATGGTTTGAATTTATGTGTCTTTGCTTACTGAGGAGGTGGGCCAACTTAGCGTCTGTGAATTTTATTCTGGAAATCACGGCCCCAGAAGCCAGACTCCCTTGACCTCACCCCTCAGACTCCCTTGACCTCACCCCTCAGAGTGAGGCTGTGGCCGGGCTCTCTCCACTGAACTGGAAGGACATCCTGTCCTGTTGGAAGTGGGACAAAGGTCACCCTTTGGTTCCTGACAGCTCCCTACCTCCCGCCCCCCTTTTCTTTAAATTAATTAATTAATTAATTTTTGGCTGCATTGGGTCTTCGTTGTTGGGTCTTCGTTGCTGCGCATGGGCTTTCTCTAGTTGCAGCGAGTGGGGGCTACTCTTCGTTGCGGCGTGTGGGCTTCTCATTGTGATGTCTTCTCTTGTTGCAGAGCTCGGGCTCTAGGCACGTGGGCTTCAGTAGTTGCGGCACGCGGGCTCAGTAGCTGTGGCTCGCGGGCTCTAGAGCACAGCCTCAATAGTTGTGGCGCACGGGCTTAGTTGCTCTGCGGCATGTGGGATCTTCTCAGACCAGGGCTTGAACCCATGTCCCCTGCATTGTAAGGCGGATTCTTTACCACTGGACCACCCTGGAAGTCCCCCTACCTCCCCTTGAACAGCCACGTTGGAGAAAGCCCCTCAAGGATGGGGTTGGTCCTAGTCTCTCCCGTGATTGGACCTGCCCCTGCAGGTACACCTGAGGAGGTCCATGTCATTTAGACTTCTAAGCTGGCAGAGAGTGTGGGTGGAAATATAGCAGGCTTAAATTAGATAGAGTTCCTGACCAACTAGATAAAAATCATTATCAAAGGAGAATTTTAGCAAGAGGCACTCTCTTTTTAACAAGTAAGTATATCAATATATAGGTTAGTGCCCCCAAAATTACTGGAAACTGTTAGAAAGTGGCACCAGAATTTCCTGTAGTCGCCCCCTCCACTGTGGTGCTCTCCTGTCCTCATTCCCAGGAAAGTCAGATCTGCTTCCATAGAGCACAGCTGGTAACTCCTGGGGGTGGGCAGGAGATGGGCACGGGTGGGAACCCAGGACCTGGTTATGTGGTTGGTTTAGCTGGGAGAGGTTAGGGTTTATGGCACAAGGAAGGAAACAGGATCCTCGGGCCTTGACTGTTGCTGAAACAGCTCAGAAATACTGTGACAGGGTAGTTCCTAAGTCAACTATGTCTCGTCTTGTGGTGTAAGGATATCTATTGCTATTTTTGGTTTCATCCTGTCCTCCATTTTCACGCCAGTGCCCATGGAGAAGAGGGTATAATTAAACAAGTATTTGGACTTATTTGGTCCACAGCCACCCTCAACAGCTTGCAAATGATTAAGACGCTCCCTCAAAAGGGAGCATTCATACTTTGCTGTGGAGTGTGAATTGCTATAGCCCTTTGCAAAGCAGTCTTGTTTTAACTATTAAAATTTAAGATACATACTCTTTGGCCCAGTAGTCTCACTCCTGGGAATCTATCCCATACAAATAAAAATACCAGTACATAATGAAATGTATACAAGGATATTTATTGTAGCATTTTTCACAGTGGCCAAAAAAAAAAAAAACATCTAAAACTGCGTATCAACAGGAACATTGTTAACTATATTATGGAGCATTCATACCATGGAATATTATGTAGCATAAAAGAAAGAATGAGTTCGAGTTTTACTGCCTGACTTGGGAGAGGGGGATTTCTATAGTTTCCGCTGTTGAGTGTGAAAAACAAAGAGCAGTTAAGTTTGAATAATGTATTTTTTTAATAAAACAAACAGTGAGATGTTTATTTGTGTATAATTGTGTAAGCACAAAGAAAAGTAAGGAAAAATATACACAAGCTTAACACTGGTGTGTGTTTGTGAATATGTATATTAAGGGAGGGGGAAGCAGGCAAAAAAGAAAACATAGGTGCCACTAAAGACATGAATTTTATGATAAGCACATTATATAAAATTATATATTGTACCTGTGTATATATATGAATTAAGAAGTTAGAAAAAATGTAAATCTTTACCTATTGATCAGAAAGGATGTCCATTATATATTGCTAAGTGATAAGAGCAAATTGCAAAGTTGGTTTTGTTTTGTTAAACACAAACCCACAAAAATTAGGCTATATATGTGAGTACATGCTTGCATAGTTCTGAGCAAGGGTTTCCACACCTGGGTATTAACATAAGACCTCAAGGGAGAAGTGGAGGGTTAAAATGGAGGCTGGAGAGAGGTTTGTCTTTTTTAAAATATACATCTTTGTATTATTTTATGTGTTGCAGTGGACATTTATCTATAATGTGTCAGTGATCTATTGCCACAATAATACCACATAACAAACCACCCCCAAAACTTTGTGAGCTTAAAGAAACAAACCTTTCCTAACAGATGGCTGAAGGAAGAGGATTGTTCCTGCCAGTGTGAGCAGTCATTAGCTACCTAATATTTATAAGGAAGTTCAGAGCTTTCAAAACACTCCTTTGTAATGCTTCATTCTTCTCACCTCTTTGAATTTTAATTTCTATCTATGCATCTGTCTTTATCACTAGCCCACTAGTTTCTTGAGTGCATCTCTTTTATCTTGATAACTCCAATGTTTGGTATACTTCCTAGAACACAACAGGTGCTAATAAATGTCTAAAGAATGATTTTTTTTTAAAAACCAAAGTTTTATTCACCTCCTGGGTCTGTGAGCCTGCGAGTTAGGCTGGGCACAGCTGTGTGACTCTTCTGGTCTTGATCCAACTCACATGCCTGGGGGTGGGGGGGAGGGGGGGTGGGCAACTGGCTGTTGGCTGTCCTTGGCTGGGGTGACCAGGCATGCAGACTGTCATGGAAATGTGTACGTGAGAGGGCAGTCCCAATCACTTGAATGCTTTTCATGTTTGCTGATACGGTTGTCAGGGTTCTACAGAGAAACAGAAGCAATAGGATAGATGTATATGTGTATTGTCTCTGTGTGTGTGTGTGTGTGTGTGTGTGTGTGTGTGTGTGTGTGAATAAAGAGATTTATTATAAGGAACTGGCTCACAGGATTATGGAAGCTGATAAGTCCAGACCCAGTAAAGCCCATAGTGTAAATTCGAGCCTGAGTCTGAAAACAAGAGGCTGGTGCCCCAGCTCAAAGTCAGTGAGGCGGAGAGAGAATTCTTTCTCACTCAGCCTTTTGTTCTCTGTAGGCCATTGACAGATTGGATGAGGCCCACCCATACTGGGGAGGGCAACCTACTTTACTCAGTCTACCAATTCAAATTTTAATCTCATCCAAAACACTCTTGCAGACACACCCAGAAATACTATCTAACCAAATATCCCTTTATGCGTGTCAAGTTTCCAACCTACGTGGACAAAGCAAGTCATATGGCCAAGCCCAGTGACAGGTGAAGGGGCAGTGGAAAGTTACGTGACTTGTCTTCGTCCATTTGGGCTGCTGTAACAGAATACCTTAGGCTGGGGGGCTTCAACAACACACATTTATTTCTCACAATTCTGGAGGCTGGGAAGTCCAAGGTCAAGGTGCTGGCAGATCTGGGGTCTAGTGAGGACTCGTCTCCTGGTTTGCAGTCAGTGGTATTCTGGTTGTATTCTCACATGGCTAAGAAGTCATCTCTCTTGTGTTTCTTCTTATAAGGTACTAATCCCATTTGGGAGGGCTCGTTCCCCATGAGCTAATTACCTTCCAAAGGCCTTACCTCCTAATATCATCACGTTGGGGCTTAGGATTTCAACATATGAGTTTTGAGGGACACGTTCAGTCTGTAACAATGACAAATACAGGAAGGGTGAGAATGGGGTCATTTTTGCATCATACCATATGTAGTCCAAAAAGTGTTGAAGAAAGAGGACTTCATCCCTCCATTTACCAAAGAAGAGTCACTTGCCTGGTGCCATGTAGAATTCAATTGCCAAGTTAATTATGTCTGGGTTCTTAACATGTTTAGTCAACATCATGTACAGGTGAAGATTGCTTCAGAGATTTGCAAATTGCGGCGTTTACGCTTAAGATCTTAAATCTTACGCTTAAGATTTGCTTGACTGGGACGGAAAAGGCGAAACGTAGGGGTAACAGGGCAGCCACTTGCAGCCCTAGCTCATTGTTGGTGCTTCCCCATATCATACCTATTTGAGTTCCCCAGGAGCTCTGCAGAATTCTGGAGGGAAAATGACATCAGGCTGGGGTTGAGGAATGCCTGCTGGGGGGGGGCATCCTTTTCTGCCCAGGCCAGCCAGGGGTGAGGAGCCAGTAGTTCCTTTGTCCCAGCAGGGACAACTTAGGGGAGTGTTTGTTAGGAAAAAGAATATCGAGAGGAAGGGAAGGATTAGAATAACGGTCCTCTTTGTTTTCTTCTCGGAATACCTGAGTAATTTCAGATCTAGTTTTGTGTGATCTCGTTTTGTGTTTCCCCTGCTTTATGAGACTGGTAATAGTTGAGAGGCTGTGTAAGTGAAGAGGCGCAAACAATAGAAAGTAAGAGGGGTCCACGGGAGACTGTGCTGCATCTAGAAAAGAGAGCCACTGTGCGCTCCCTGCCCACTTGCTTAGCCACTAAGGATTGTGCAGTGGACTGGAGATCAGAGTGGGAGAATGCTCGGAGACATGATTGATTTTCTTCATTTTCACTTCTTGTTAACGGAGCAAGGTGTGAATGGGTCAGGGTAGCAACAAGGATGACTTCATGTTGTTATACACCAACCTTTCTCTTCTAGCATAAGAATCACCCTTCTCCGCCTGGGGGTGTGGAACATCATGTCTGTGAAAGGTGCCTGAGTGGCTTCTCCCTAGGAGCAGTTTCTACAGCGAGCTTTAGGATGTCAAAACTGAACCCCACACACATGCAATGCTCTCTAACTAAAAGAGCCCCAAGGTTTGGTAAGAACACATCTTTCACATCTCCTGCCGACCAGTTACCAACACTTGGCCAGTCTTGTTTGGAGACCCAGGAAACTTATTCAGCGGAGTGTCCAAACCTGGTCTGGAAGACAATGGGTTATACACACAATAGCTCCTTCCTGTCCTTGCTTGTTAAGAGAACTGAGATTTGTTTATGGAAACAATATGCACAGCTCCAAAGGATGAATCAGGATTGGTCTAGGCTCTCATATCACTCCTTACTCCCTTGGCCAGCTGTGCGTTGTCCTCGGTTCCTTTGCAGCCGTGTGACCCCACTCTGCGCAAGAGACATCAGATGTTGACTAGAGGACTTGGAGAGATAATGCTGACTGAATAAAAGATCAAAGCTTCGTGAGGAGAAAGCCTTTGATTCTTTTTTTTTTTTTACATCTTAATTGGAGTAAACCTCTGATTCTTTTCTTGTTTGGGAGCTAGTGTGAGGATGTGCAAGCTGGAGCTGCAGCAACCATTCTGCAACCACAAGGCAACAAGTGTGAATAATGCATCACACAGGGGATGGGGGAATGGAAAGATGCAAAGAGCTTGGGTCCTTGGTGATACCTTTGAGCCACTGCCTCCAGGCCTCTTGCTATGTAAGATAATTAAAAGTCTTCACTGCCTAAGTCACTGTTAGCCAGATATTCTGTTACTGGCAAATAAAAAGTATTCCTAACTGATACATCTGGTCATCTTCAGCCTGGCCAGGGTAGGTTTTGCTGACAATTCCACCACGCTAGCTTTGTAACCAGTTAACTTCATCTGCAAAATATGTTGGGAAAAAAATCCCTTCTTTATTACCTCAAGCAAACTTTCTGAATCACAAGATCAGAGCGTGGTCTGTGGATCAGCAAATCATTATCCCCTGGGGTTTCTTCAAAACGTAGACTCTCAAGCTTCCCTCCAGACACACTAAATTAGAAATTTCGTGGGTAGGGCTATCAATCTGTGTCTTCATAAACCTTCCAGGTGATCCAGTTGCAATGGAAAGTGTAAGACCACTGATACTGAGGGTCAACTGGAGTGGTTGCATGTCAGAAACACCAGGGGAACTTTAAAAAGATTCTCAAACTCCACCTGCAGAGTTCTGATTCAGCATTTCTGTAGTGTAACCTCTGAATTTATATTTCCCGGAAGGCCCCCAGGTGATTCACAGTGAAACCAGGTTTGGTAACCAACGGAATGCATATGAAAGCAGGTCACCTATGCCAAGGGGCTGTCACTCTAGTAAGAGATGAGGAATAGACCTGGTCACCCCGGGGACAGGTGAGCTGAATTATGGATTTTCTCACCTGGTAGGTAAGGGAACTGACTGCTTGATCTTAGAAGTCTTTTTCAGCTCTAAGGTTCCTAGGATGCCCACTTGAACTTTGCAGATCTGGCTGGAACAAGCAAATATGGTCTTGGCAAATTACGTAGACAGACTCATGAGCAACAAGTGGAAAGGACTGGAATTTTACTAAAGTTTAAACAGCAGCCTTGCTCCCCACCCCTGCCAGACCCAGTAAATCCAAAACAGGTTTTCTCTTCTGCTTTTACCGGGTTTATGAGACACAGCAGGTTTGCACTTCAGATGTTCACTTATAGAGTGCTAGACTACACCTGCTTCACGCTAGGCTTGTGCTCTGGGCGTTCTTTCCTTTGGAAAATATTATTTTTAAAGAACATCATCTTAAGGCATCTTGCCTTCTAAAGTGTGCTACTTGTTAAGGATCAAAACTTCTGAAGCAGCCTACTTACCGTCCATCCAAATATGATTTTAACCCTCTCTCCTGCCTCATCTCCGCCTTGTACAGGAGATGCCAATCATTTCTTCCCCACTCCCACATCTCCTTCCAGGAAACTGCAGTCCCTGTTTCCAGCGAGCCTGTTCCCCCGCTCAACCCCTGCTGAGTGAGTGTTTAAATCCGTGACACTGTGGAAAATAAACGACACCTCATCGATTGACTTCGGAAGATTATTTTGAAAACCAATAAATAAAGGGGGAAAAGTTAAGCATTTATCCTTCCTTTTCTATATGAACTGTACCTTAGGCTAATCAAATAGTTGATGAGAGGGAGTTTTTCTTCATAGAAGCTGATAAATGAAGAAGGAAAGGTGAAATCATAGCATGATCCTTTTGCAAGGCCTAATGAATTAATGGATCTAGAAGGCAACCCTCAATGGCTGTTATGTCACAAAAAGAGAAAAAAGAAGACATTCTGTGTCTCTGAATGGAAGTCATGACACTGCCTATAGTCTTGCAAAAAAACAGTTCCACCTGAATCTGATTAAAGTCTATAGACTAAAATTTACAGGAAATACAGAGGACAGAGGAACATGTTAAATGAAAACGAAGGGATATAATCACCATACTCCAGACTGTGGGAAACTTTCTAAGACAAATGATCTAGTTTTTCCAACAAATTGCACAGAAAACATAAGACACAGGGGGAAACCTACAGATTAAATGAGACTGAAGAGTCATATTAACCAATCATAATGTGTGGACCTTGTTTGGCTCCTGATTCAACAAACCTTTAAAAATTACAGGAAAAACAAGGAAATGTGAACAATTCCTGGATATTTGATAATAAGAAAATATTGTTGATTTAGTAGTGATGACAGTTTTGTGGTTACATCTTTTCAAAGGAATCCTTATCCTTATTCTTAGAGCTACGTATTGAAACATTTACAGATGAATGAAGATTTCTTTCAAAATAATCATGAGAGGTGGGGAAAGGGCAGGATACAGGGAAGCCTGTCCCTGAGCTGTTCACTGTTGAAGTGGGTGATGCCTAACTAGAATTTCACTGTACAGTTCCCTACCACTCTCTATATTTGAAATTTTCCTTCCTAAAAAGTCAAATTAAAATTAAATCACTTTCATTTCTATTTTTTATATATATTTTATATTAGCCATAATATATTAGTATAGGAGTTGATGTTTATTTTTTTATACATATAGATTTATCAAGTTTTACTTGCTCTTCACTGCTAAGGGTACCCAAAAATTTTGGAGTTTTTTATTTTTCACACTTGCCTGCCCAGCTGGACTGGAAGGTCCATGGAAGCAGAGACCTTCCTCGTATATTCTCCACAGAGCTAATACCTTGTGGAGCTTGTAAAGTGCCCACCCTGGGAATACAGCTCATTAAAACACCTTCCCAAAGGGAGTATTGCTCACCTGGTCTCCTATTTGTGGACCCCTCCATCCCGACTTCATTGTTAGTGGAGGATGGACAGTCCACACGACCATTCCTACCACTGGGAGGAGTTGGTTAGCTTGAGGCTTTGTAGAGAGAACAGAAATGATTGAAACTGACTAAATCTGTGTTATGGAATGGAGAACGTTATAAATTTACTAGGCAGTTAATACTACAAATACTACAGGAGACTTCTGGCTTATACATGTAGACCCTCTTTATGAAAGTATAAGGTAAAGTGAAACCACTGGCAAGGTGTGGCTACAAAATGCCTGTCCAAATTCTCTTTGCTGTTGTCCCTGCCTCTTGGTTCCATGTTGTTGTTGTTATTGTTTTTGCCCCAGAAACATCTGGTGTGAAAATGGTGGTCCCCTGTATTAAAGCCCTTATGATTTTAGAAAGCTCTCCATCTCTTATTTCCGGTTGCTCGAAGTTCAGGCTTTCCCAGGATTTCCTCAGTTTCCTTTAACTTGAGCTCTCACTTTTCTTTTTCTTTTTAAATAAATTTATTTATTTATTTATATTTTTGGCTGCGTTGGGTCTTCATTGCTGCACGCGGGCTTTCTCTAGTTGTGGCGAGCAGGGGCTACTCTTCATTGCGGTGCGCAGGCTTATCCCTGCGGTGGCTTCTCTTGTTGCAGAGCACAGGTTCTAGAGCACAGGCTCAGCAGTTGTGGCACACAGGCTTAGTTGCTGCACGGCATGTGGGATCTTCCAGGACCAGGGCTCAAACCCGTGTCCCCTGCATTGGCAGGCGGATTCTTAACCACTGCGCCACCAGGGAAGCCTCTCACTTTTCTTAATTACACAGAAGTTAGAGACACTTCTCCACTTTGTAAATTTCCCATCACTGCTTACTCCAGGAGCACCTTTTACTTCTGCGTGATGTAACAATTCTATCCCTTTGTCTCTCCTGAGCTTCAGGATTGGGAGAGGGTATTCATCCTGGGTTGATGTCTCGTAGGAAAAGCAGTTTGCAATTAGAATATAACTTACAAAAGGACCGCCCCTTGGAGTAACCTCCCTTGTAACTTGTTCAAAATCACCCAGAACATGGGTCTGTCTCCTTGTCTTTGTACATTCTGCCTGATTGTTACTGTCTCCCAGAAGACTTCTAGGTGGTACCACAGCATCCACTTATAGAAAAGTATATTCTATTTACCTAGTCTGGATTTTAAGAGGAAATCTTACACTCGGGCATCCAAATGCTTTCAACAGACCGTGCAATTTAAATTTATAAAACAGTAACTATGTCGATAAAAGCCAACACTACATGCCAGGCACTATTGTAGGTGTTCTACACGCATTAACTCATTTAGTTAGTTCTATTATTATTCCCATTTTATAGGTGGACAAACTGAGGACAGAGGGCTAGTGAGTGGGAGCCAGCCTCTGACTATTTTTGGGACAGCAGTCTTGAAGCAGATCTTATTTCCCTGCCCAGGGATTGAATCTAGCGGCTAGTCCACCAGGGGCTAGAGGCTAGAAGCAAAGTTCCCTGGTTCTTACCTCCTTTGAAAGCAAAAATGTTTCAAGGAGGCAAAAACTGCAAAACAGATACAAAGTTTATTATAAGAGGCACAGCACAACGGTATGGGAGAGCACAGAGAGAAACAGTTTATTTTTTTGTTTTGTTTTGTTTTGTTTTGTTTCATTTTGCGGTACGCGGGCCTCTCACTGTTGTGGCCTCTCCCGTTGCAGAGCACAGGCTCTGGACGCGCAGGCTCAGCGGCCATGGCTCACAGGCCCAGCCGCTCCGCGGCATGTGGGATCCTCCCGGACCGGGGCACGAACCCATGTCCCCTGCATCGGCAGGCGGACTCTCAACCACTGTGCCTCCAGGGAAGCCCAGAAACAGTTTATTTATCGAAATCAGAAGCAAGGCAGAAATACACACCCAGAGAGGAGTGCAGGCGTCCTGAATGAGGAGGCAGTAAAGAAGGGATTGAAATCACTTATATAGGGCAGTCCTTCTGGTCTTTGTTTACATTTGGCCAAGCATCTTGTTTCTTTTCTCACACCTGACTGGTCCTGGGACCCTCCCCAACTTTTTGCACAACTTTTTGCTAGGATGGATCCCACCGCAGAGGCCTGTGGGGGTATGTCCACACTTATTATGGGGTGGCTCCCCCTCCCTTTTTGACCCCCAAGGAGCCTTCCTGCGCATGTGCAGACAGGGAAGTTTTCCTTGACCTCCGGAGCGGTCATCTTATCTCTACTTCAGCAGAGCTCAGCGTCTGCCACTAGCTTTGTCCTTGGAGCGTCTGGGTGAGAACAAAGCTTCCATTTTACTCCACTTGACAGACACCAGCTGTCCAGCCCAGGGGCCCATCTATCTCCTCACTCATGACCACGGGCAGGCTGGCTCTAGGGTGTGCTGCCTGTCTCCTGGAGAGACCCAATTGGGAAGAAGAGAGGAACGCCTGAAAGAGTGGAGAGACAGAACTACCAGAGGAGAGGGAAATCTCGGGAGAAAGAAATTTCTGGGAAAACGAGATATTTTTTAAAAAATTAATTAATTTATTTTTATTTATTTATTATTTTTGGCTGTGTTGGGTCTTCATAGATGCGGGCGGCTTTCTCTAGTTGCCGCGAGCGGGGGCTACTCTTCGTTGCAGTACGTGGGCTTCTCATCGCGGTGGCTTCTCTCATTGCGGAGCATGGGCTCTAGAGCATGCGGGCTTCGGTAGATGCAGCACGTGGGCTCAGTAGTTGTGGCTCGTGGGCTCTAGAGCGCAGGCTCAGTAGTTGTGGCTCATGGGCTTCGTTGCTCCGTGGCACGTGGGATCTTCCCGGACCAGGGCTCGAACCCGTGCCCCCTGCATTGGCAGGTGGATTCTTAACCACTGCGCCACCAGGGAAGCCTGGAAACGAGATTTTTGAGACAAACCTGATTTTTGAGATTCCTAAAGCTGAAGTATAAAGTTACCCTGGTTTTTCCTTGTCTATTTAGTAGAAAGAGCTGTGGTCCAACCTGGCTCTCTGCCATCTCTGTGTGACACAGAAAAGTCACTTTATCACTCTGAGCCTGTTTCTTCATCTCTAAAAAAGAGTGAAATTATGCCTATTGCTATCCGCCGTAGGTAATGGTAGGAATCTGTTCACTATTACTTTGAAGGAAAGTCTATATGGAAGAATGTTCTAAGGGCTTCCATTTTTAGATGAGCTTAGGAGGACTTTGGTTTTGACATCTGAGTGTAATCAATTCCTACTATTCAATTATTTGTTTTCAGGGCACCACATTTGTATGCCTTATAGAACCCACGCTTGGACATGCTGACATCAGGCTTCAAGACAGCTGAGCCCCACTAGACACCCAAAAAACTCATGGCTCTGGTTGCATCTTTCAACATGACCAGTCCGCAGTAAGTAGCATTGGGAGCGGCTCTCTGTGGATACTGAGTTGGCACATCAGGATTGGGGGTACAGCCAATAGCTCCTTCCCCAGCCCTGTAGAGATGGAGGGGCTCCAGGTGGTTTTGTCCTTGAGCCTGACATTAAAATAATGTGTTAAAATCTACTTTTTCTCAGAGTTACCTTATTCATGTCATCTCATTTTTTAGTTTAAATAGGCAGAGGAATTCTGCAATCCAAAACTGGGATTGTAATCCCATTGCTAATCCAGTGGGATTGCTAATATCAGATTGGCCGAAACAAGTCTCATGACTGAACACAGCATCAAGGGTGGGGAAATATACTCTTCCCTTTGATGGGAAGCTCCAAAGTCACGTGGCAAAGTGAGGGGTGCAGAGCAGAGCCACTGATACGTGTTGTACACCATACTGTTCTTCATATTCAAGACCAGGGAATAGTCCCAGTACTCAGGCTATAACTGTGAGACTTTCACTCCCCCTAAAGGAGGCCTTGTCTCCTCCCACTGAGATGATCCATGGCCAGAGATGGTGCTGGGCCACCATGACCATTGGCAAGAGGGGAACAGAGGGCAGGAAGGCAGGAGTAGCTTATTCCATGCTTCTCAGAGCCACATCCTGTTAGTTTCAGAAACTCACCCCAGCCCTCCATGAATATCTCATTGATCAGAAAGCTCTACTTGTTCAGTTTGGCAGTCCACAGTTTCCAAAAGAACAAATTTGACCCAGCATCTACTTTTTGGGAAACATCTGGAAGAGCCAGGATTCCCCCCATGAACACCCACACTTTTATTTCAATTGTTGAGAAACACAGAAGCTTCACATCCTGTGACTGTTCTGTCTGAAGATCTTGAGTCATTTTGTAAATGCCACACCGTGATGAGTACTATTATCTGTGCTTGACAGGTAGCAAAGAGCTAAGGTTTAAATAAAGCCTACAAAAGAGAAGTGGGGCATTGGAAATTACTTGGTGAATTCAGGTAGTTTAGGCAGCCAATCTGTGGTGTTCAAGGAAAAATCCCACTTTTTCCTCAATTATCTGGGATGATTCAAGCAAAAGAGAAGTAGGCAGATTCAGTTCCAAACTTTCTGGATAACTGCCACTGTGTATTATTGGTTAGCTTTCAATGGTGGTTGGAAACATTTAGAATGTAGTACTGTCCAGCCAAGTGTAGGAACTTATCACTCCAGAGCCCCTCCCACCTGCTCCATACTTCTCACATCCATGTCAGATCACAGAGAAAGAATAGAGCCTCTATTCCACCTCCTCATGCTTCAGCTGGAGAAACTGAGGCCCCAGAGGAGGTCCGCAGAAGTCAGCATTGGAATCGGCACCAGAGCCCCCGAACAGTTTATCGCAGACTGGGCTGCATTACAACTGGCCTCTCAGTGTTCCCTCAAATGTTTAATTTTTACTCCTCTCCACTGTTTGGCCAGAGACACAAGACCCAGCCCCTCAGATTCTACAGATGAAATAGGGTCAAGGATGTGTTGGGGGAACCAAAGATGGAAGCCCAGGAAGTTAAAGGAAAATGATCCAGCCCACCATCTCCTCACAGTGTAGCTGTTGGTGTTTGGAAAGAAGAGTTCTTAGTTACTGAACACACTGCAGGATGTGTAATGTCCCCTTTCTTAGTTATGTCATTAGTGACCTCCTTTGGTAATGTGACAGCCACAAATGCCTCCACCAATTGTCAAATACCCCTGGTGGGTTGGGAGGTAGTCCTGCCTCTGGTTGAGATGCCCTGTAATGCCAATGGAGTTGTGGGTTACTTGCAGTGCCCTAGGGGAGCCTGATGGTAACCTAGTAGGAGACCCAAAACCCCTCAGACATTTGTTCAAGTGAACCCCATTTCCTACTGTCAACCTTATAAAGGGAGCTGTAGTAGGACCAGTTTAAGTAGGAAGGGAGTGGCACCTAGAACAGCTGGCCCCTCCTGTCCTCACCGTCCCAAGGCTCACTTGGTCCCTACAGGCCTCCAGGTCAGCTCCCCGAGCACCAGCAGTACATCCAGTTGTGAACAAACACCTCTCTTCTCTATTGTGGTACAGATGGTAGAAACATTCCCAAGGACCTTTACAAAGAAACACGGAAGACAATTTAAAAGAATGTATTACTCCAACATAAAGTCTAGTTATTGAGAAGACTAAAAGTCTAAGTCCTGGCTTTGCTGGTTGGCAGAGTTTCCATCTGGGTCTTTACCTCCCTTTGATGAAGGACTCTGCCCCCCAAACCTCATATTTTAAGATCTGAGCATGCTTCCACTTTTCCCCAGCTCGTGAGGGAGATGCAGCCGGTAGGGCCTCAGTCCAGTCCCTGGGTTGGCCAGCGGGGAAGAATGGTGACCTCACACTTCCCCTGCCCCCCTCCAGCACAGATTCTGGTGCATTCTCCCTCTTTTCCTTGGGGAATGGAAAAATCATTTTGTTCTTGAGGGATGAGTCTGCCCTGTTGCCATCCCCAACTCAGGCCTGCCACAGAAGGAGGAACTTCCGAAGTTGAGATCATCTCCCAACAAGTAGACGAAGAAACCAAGAGCATTGCTCCCGTGCAGCTGGTGAACTTTGCCTATCGGGACTTGCCCCTGGCTGCGGTTGACCTCTCCACGGTGGGCTCGCAGCTCCTGTCAAATCTGGATGAAGATTACCAAAGAGAAGGGTAGGTGTTGGTACCGTTGAGTAGCTAAGACGTCTCTTGCATAACTCCCTGGGTTTCCATGGGTACCTACAGCGAGGCAGCCTAGAGGTGAGAGGTGCTGAATAGTAAGAGGCCAGAAGTTCACATCAGGCCACTCCGGCTCTTCTCCTCAGATATTGTTTCCTCAGAAAAAGGCTGCGGGCACAGAAAATACCTGTTGCTGCTAGACAACCTATTAAGTGACATTTGCTTGGAACTTGGGGAATTATAAAATTAAACGCTGTCACACTGCATAATAGCCCATCCAACCCCCAATCTGGACACCTGGGAATCAAGAGACCAACAGGATTTAGTGTGACTCACCCAAGGTCTCAGTGCCTATAAAGAATGGATTTAGAATATACTTTCTTTTTATCAAGTCTTCTTTCACCAGGGACGAGATGGGGAAGAAAGCACATGTGCAGTAACATGCTAAGGGTGGGAGGGAATTTAGCACCGTTCAGCCAGGAGCTTTGCAGACCTTAAAAAGGTCTGCTGCTTTTTCCAGTGAGAACAAATAGCAGATGCTGGCCCCTGATTCAAAGGAGTGGCCCCTACCTACTCCTACTTAACTGGTCAATCAGATTGGATGCCTTTGTTCAATCTGGACAGGGAAGACACAGCAGTGACACCCTCCATTCACGTGGGGGAAGCTGAAGGCTGGACAAGGGCAAGAACAGGTCCTGGGGTCACAGGGCAGGTCAGACTTTCCCCAGCCCCACCCTGTTGCTCTTAGATATAGACTTTTAAACATTGGCCAGGAGCTTGGGAGCCAGTTCTGGGCTACTCTCCTTCCTCAGATGCCACCGCTAAATATTTTGGAACATGCTGACAGCTTTGAATATAAAAACGAAGGGTTGCCAGGTTATTTTAGAAGCAAATGAGAAGCCTTAGCTACAATTAAATTTTCAGAGCTTGGATTCCCTGTAAGTGTTTTTGAAGGGCCTCCCCGCCTCCCTAAGATAAATTGCGTAACAATTGTGAAACCATACACCTTTTGCAAAAACTTCACTCCAGTGGCTTTCTCTGAAAATATAATTTTTTCCAAGTACTGTGCTTAGAGTCAGCAAGACATTGGAAACAAGGGTAGGCAAATGGGTTGGAAATAGTTGAGGGTGGCCTGGCGGAGGGTGGCAGCATTCTGAGCATGGGCAGCACCATCCGACCACAGGGCCAGCTTCTCCAGGTCTCCAGGTCCTTGACTCCGCCAGAGATGTTGGCGGTCAAGCCTTCCTTGAGCACCTGGCTACTGTGCCACTGCCCTCTGGAGGTCAAAATTGGTAGTGCAGCCTGGTATCCTGCCCCAGCCATTCTCATGGACTCATTTCCCGCCCCACCAGCGCCACCTTTAGGCTCTTTTCAAGTTTATAGTCAGAAGGCAAGGAAAGAAGCGGGAAGACCTTGGAGGATCTAGTTCCAGACCCTATCCACACCTGCACCCTGGAGGCATACGCACCACAGGTGGTCCAGGCTTTGGGGGCACCACTCCTTAGCCTGAACTGGAGAAGGCAGAGTCCCTGCTTTGTCATTCCATTTGCTTCTGAATCAGGCCCCTGCAAGGTTTCTTCTGAGCAGGGAGAATACAGATGGGATGCCTGCAAGGCAGAGAGGCTCTTGATTTGGTTTGGGTCTCCAGGTGTGCCCTGGAAAGCTGCTCCTGTTGGGTAAATAGGAAGCAGCCGGGTGAAGAGATTTGCTTCGCTGCTGGAGTTCTCAGCAGCCGGCTCCATTGGCAGCTAGAGGGCTTCCTGGAGGAAGGAAGAGCAGGCACAGGACACAAGCCAGGTGACAAGGAAGCAGAACAAAAGCACACTGTGAAGGGGGGAAAAAGCCTCTCTTCACAAGCTTCTTGGCTTTTGCTGCATTTCCTGGGGTTTTCCCCAAATTTCCAACCTGGCCCTTTCTGAAATGATGCAAAACAACACAATTTACAGTTCTGGTAGGTCTTCGAAAAGCTTTGGTTTAAGTCTTGTCAAATACACCTCTTCCTACTAAGGGAAGTGTTATATATAGGAATGAATCTTTTCTGTAGGAAATGAAGGGACCTCAGGGACCCCAGCAAGATAGTGCCCAGCCACCCCACCATTCACTTCTTTTGAGTTCAGTGGTATTTCAGTGCTTTTAAGTTTCCCAGAATCTGAGAATGTTAGAGCTGGAAAAATCCTTAGAAAGTATATATTCTAAATATTCTAATAGGATAGCAGAGTCCAGAGAGTGGAAGGAACTTGCCCAAGGTCACATAGTGACAGAGACAAAAATAGAGCCCTGGCTCCTGATCCAGGCTGGCACTACTGGGCTTCCATTTGTCACCTGTCCCTTTACAACGTCACAGTTGTGACTATGGTTAGCATGCATTGTACATGATACCACTGTTAGGCTATACCGTCAAAGGCCCTTAACTTTTTGGTGTGCAGTCACTGAGATGTGGGTAAACCCCTAGGCACAGGTGGAAGAGTTTCATCTGTCTCAAGCTCCTTGACTTTCCTAACAGTGCTTTGTCCTTCTCGTGGACCTGCCTAGCAGATCTTAAACTGCAGAGCTATCTATTGTCTACCCTCTTTGCTTCTACACACAGACTGCTGAGGGCTCAGGTAGGAAAGTCAGACAACTGTGCAGATTGGTGCTGTCTTAGTCTGGTGGGGCTGCCATAGCAAAGGACCACAGACTGGGTGGCTTAAACAACAGGTATTTATTTTCTCACAGTTCTGGAAGTGTGAAGTCCAAGATTGAAGTGCCAACAGAGTCAGTGGCTGGTGAGAGCTCTCTCTTTGGGCTGCGGACAGCTGCTTTCTCACTGTGTTCTCACATGGCCATTCCTCGTTGTGCATGAGTGGAGAGAAAGAGTGAGCTCTGGTCTCTTCCTCTTCTTATAAGGGCACTAATCCCATCATTAGTCATTAGGGGCCCCACCCTGACCTCATCTAAACCTAATTACCTCCCAGAAGCCCCACCTCCAAATACCATCACGTCAGGGTGGGGTGGGTGTGGTGCTTAGGGCTTCAACATACGAATTGGGGGGTGGGGTGGGAGGACACAAACATTCAGTCTATAAAAGCACCTCCCAGACTCAAGGCCTCCAGTCTCAACTTGCTTCTCAGTTTTACCTGACAGTTCTCTGTGGTCCTGGTTAGCTTTCACTCCTGGTCCCCAGGTGGCCATTTCAGATTGTTTCCATTTCCCCCAAGCCTTCTCTTGCCTCCAGCAGATGACCTCCTCTCCTCCTTCCCTAAGAAAGTAGAAGCAGTCACAAATGAGCTTCACCCCACCCCTCAGTCCCTCGCTTCCTCCCTTCTAGGACCAACCTCACCTCTGGGTTCTGATTCCCCTCCCCTCACACCTTCTCATGAACTGTGCTGCATCAGTTGCATCCTCACACTGACTCGTCACACACTCAGGTCTCTCACATCCCCCCTTGACTCCATGCCCCCCTTAGCTGCCACTATCTCTCTCTTCCTCTTTGCAGCCAGACTTCTTAAAAGCCTCATCTGCACTAGCCATGCCCCCTTTGCTCTCTCCCATTCATTCCTCAGCCTGCTGCAGTCCAGCTTTAGCCCCATCCACACCGTGGAAACTGCTCTCCTCAAGGTCATCAACAGCCTCCGTGTTGCTAGGGTCCTTACACTGTCCTCTGTCCAGCATTTGAAAACGTCATCCACTCCCCGCCCTTGAAACACAGTCTTGTGTGTCCTCTGCTCTATCACACTTTCTGGATTTTCTTCCTACCCCTCTGGCTGTCCATTCTAGGCCTTTTAAAACTTGTTCTTTCTCTGCTTTGTCCTTAGATGTTGGGGTTCTTCGTTTTCTGTCTTTGGCCAGTTTAGCTCTACTAATTCTACCCACTGGGTAATTGCATCCACCCACATAACCAAAATTCACATTCTTCAGCTTGTAACTTTCAAAGCTGAGTCTCTAGCACAGCTGCTCTCTCTTTCTCTCTCTCTCTCTCTCTCTCTCTATCTCTCTCTCTCTCTCTCTCTCTCTCTCTCTCTCAAACTGCTGGCTCACATCCAACTACTTCCTGGACATCTCCACAGGATCCCAGACACACCTAGAATCCTAACAAGTGTCTGTGGAATTATCTGTTCTTCTACCTCTGAGTTGGCTGCATATTTGAGCAAATATTGAGCAAATGTTCTTGTCTCCACCCAAGTCATTGCTAAAAATAGCCTTTTTGGTGACAGCACTTAAATCCAGCCTGAGGAACCATTATCTGCCCAACCAGGACTTCTGGCCATCTCAAACCCAACAAGGCCCCAAACTGAACTGTCTTTTCCCAAAACATATTCTGTCTGGCCCCAGTCAGTGGATCTAGACTTACCTGGCTGACCTCCCCAACCCATTGTCAGAGGGAGTCACATGTGCATGTTGGCTCATTTCCAATGACCCTCAGCTTCCTTCCTGCCTCAACAGGAGCCAGTGGCTTCCAAGACACCAAAGATCCATGAAGCCAGTCGGTCAGGCATAGTCACCACTGGAACTTGCATCCTTCTTCCTCCCCTGCTCTGGCTCCCTCTTGTCCATGTTCCCTGCCCATGAAGCCGCTGACACTGACAGTGTCCACTGTGGGAACACTAGTGCCCAGTTCAGGGCCTTTCAGAAACCACAAGGCCACAGGATGCCCATGCAAGGTGGGCAAGAAAAGCCTCCCCTCCCCCCAGACTCTGTACCAAGCTATCAGTGAGCCCAGAAGTGTCTCTGCTTATGGCCACTGCTCTGGTCCTATTTGCTTCTGGCCTTCACTTCTCTACACCCAGGCCTCCGGTTCAATCCAAGGGGCTGCACTGGCACATCATGCCAGCTACACCATCACCATCATCATCATCATCATCATCATCCTTTCCCTCCTTGCATCTTCCCCCCAGCCATGCTCCTCCTCCTTCAGATCTGGTAAAACACAGATCTCCATGAACGTCTGCAGATGTGAACAGACAGAGGAGGGGGAAGGGGAACAGAGGAGGTTCTTGAGCACTTCTGAGCCCCAGCTGAGCCAGCCACAAGGCCCCACTACATCGGTACCCTGAGAGACCAGCTTAATTCCTTCTCCTTCGTCCTCATGTTCTGTCATCTCCAAGTCCTGTACCTTTCTCCTGCCCTAATATCTCTTCACTGCATCATCCTTCTCACAAAGGATTGGTAACCCTGTCAGCCAGGTGCTTTGGACTGCATACCACAGGAAGCCTATCTCAGACTCAAACAATGAGGGTTTTCATCAGCCCATGGCCCATGGAGCCCAGAGCTAGGGCAGCTTTGAGGTTGGTCCAGACCCTCAACAGTAGCAACAAGGACCAGATTCCTTCTATCTGTCCACTCTGCTGTCAACAGTGTTAGCTTCATCCTGATGCTGTAAGGTTCCCCTTATTTTTTGAGAGGGCTGCCCTTGGTAATCTGGCCACATCCTTCATACATGTCTGGCAACAGAGAATGGCTACCCATCATTCTCTTTTAAAAGCAGCAAAGAACTTTCCCAGAATCCTTTAGTTGCTCTCTCCTCATGTCCCATTGGCTAGAATTGGGTCACATGGTAAGGGGTATGGGAATCCACAGCCCAGTCAGGGCCACCCTTGAACTGTGTCATTTCCCAAAACACACTGCTGTTACCCCGTGGGTCAAGGGTGGGATGGATATTGGAGAATTGCCCACAATACACCACAGTCTCTAAGAAAGCGAAGCCTCCATTCGTAGCTTTTGATCCAGAATTAGAGCTTCCCTTTTTCCTTTCTAGTCAGTGTTCGACTTGGAAAAGATCTAGAAGCATGTCTGCCTTCTCAGACTGTTTCTTCAGTAACTTGGTTGGCTCGATTATTTCGCTCAGATACAGTTTGAATTGTGTCCACTATGCCAGGGGACAACGCTTTGTGTTTCCATGTAACCAGAGCCCCTTCTGCCTGGTTGCCTTTGGACATCACCCCATTCAACAGTGGGAAAGTGAGACACAGAACTGCTTCTCAGTGAACCAAATGTCCACCTTTGGAAGAGGGACACTGGGTTTGCAGGAGGCTAACTCAGGGCACAGACTGGGAGTTCTACTCTTTCTCAACCAGCTACACTACATTGAAGGCCTGGTTGGTTTGCAGGGTCTGGGCTAGACAAGAGGCCACAGCAGACAGAAAATTCGGAGAAGCGCAGAACCTCCACCCTCGGGAAGCTCACAGCCGATAGGAAAAATGATGGTGACAATATATGTGTGAGGAAGGCGGCGAAGGCAAGGGTCATCACCCCCTTTTATAGAGGAGACTCTGTGGGCTACATCGAGAGATAGTGCTACCCATCTTTTAGGTGGAAGGAGGGTGCAGAGAGGGTCATGGAAGAGTAGGTAGGATAGTCTTTGTCAAAATATAAAAACAAAGTAAGAAATGAAAGATATTCAGCCTTTTGTAATCATTTACATTTTAGGGTTCTAAGAGGTCTGACCTGGTTGGTCAGGGCCAGACCCCCAGATGGGAGAAGCTTGGAGGAAGGCTGGGTAGACAGAAAGGGACGTTATTGCTTGGAGATGATGCCAATGGCACATTTCTGCTGGAACTTAACAATCAGAGAAAGAAAACCTAATGGTTTTGAGATGTCAGGCTAGGAAAAGATGACAGGGTCCAATATAGCAACATCTTTAAATAAGGACTGAAATAATTTTAGATATGCCAGCAAACAAAGGCTGGAGGCAAAGAGGGAGGAGGGGAGGTACCCCCTGAGCCATAACCCCCAATTCCCTTCTCTTTTCCCATACTGTCCAGCCCAAGGACCACCCGCTCTGGAAAGTCTTCTGTCTCCCACCCCACCCAGGCCAGAGCCTCACCTTGGTGCACCCATAGCCCTTGACCTTCTTCTATCTCAGCACTTGTGACACTGAGCTCTACTCTGTTCTCAAGTCTGCCTCTGGTACTGGACCAAGGGCTCCCTCAGGGCAGAGATCAGATCCTTTGAGCCTGGAACGTGAGGGGTGTTGATTAAATGAAGGAATGACTTGAGCGAGTGAGTGGATGAGTGAGGCTGGGTTGAGATAAGGATTAGAAGAGAAGGGGAAGGCCACTTCCATTTGGGGAGAGTTGGGGGCTGGCTCTAGACCTGTGTGGCATCCAGGAAGAACCACAGGAAGGGACCAGGCTTCTCACTCCCCACAACTCAAGGCCATGGTCTGTGGCTGGCCCACCTTTGAGCATCCCTGCTAATTCCACACCCCCTCCACAAAGTCATCCTAAAAGAAAGAAATCAGATTTGCCTCAGAACATGCCCACTTCACTTAGTACAATCTTAGCGTCCTTTTAGAAGAAGGGAAGGGTTTTGGGCGTTTAGGGTTAAAAGGCATTTGCATCCCTGCCATGACCTTGCAAGTGCAAAGTCCAGAAGTTCTGCATCACGTGGCTTGTGAAGTCTTTGATTCATTTTTCCCTCAAGGAAGAAAAAAAGTTAAAAAGAGCTTCCTTATTCCATTTGCTTGATGCCAAGCAGATTTGTCTCTAATAAAACTCTGCCTCTTCCTCTGGCACACCAGCTGTCCCTGGACCCGAGCTGACCCTGTGACCCACGACTCCTTATATTTTTTGTAGGCTTAGGCTTCCAGGAGGGTTCTTGATGTCCCAACCAGGAAATAAAGGTTTGATTCAGATCAAAAAGCATTTTCTGGTAAGCACAGGTGAGCCTATTTCCTGTAGTCCAAGAACTGCAAAGATTTTATATTGATTAAGAAGGCAGGAAGTTCACAGATAACATTATTTCTCAGCGAAGTAAACCTCTTGTCCCCACCTACTCACAGGGCAGGGTGTACAGCCTCTGGAGAGCACTAGGTGGCGGCAGAGCACCTCTGACCACCTTCGCGTGGGTGCGTGAGCGCTGCATGGAGTGGGGTGGGGGACTTGAAGCCAAGGCCAGGTCGCCCAAGGAAAGTGAGCTGACTTTATGGAATCTGGGGGTCTCCAGTCATCTGCGGAGGCCCTTGAGATCTGAACTTTAGCCAAAGAGAAGAAGAGGGAGCTGGCCATCCCGGGATTTGCCAAGCCACATCTCAGAACCAGAGAGAGCTGGACAGAGAAGTGGGCGTGGGGTGTGCCTGATAGCCGTAGCCCACTGGTTCCCACCAGGGTAGGAAGCTGACCTCATTCGGGCAGCCCTGCCCACAAAGCATAGCGTGAAGGAGACTCTCAGGCTTCTGGCCAGTTCCCGGAATTGAGGACTCGAGGTGGGAGAGGGTCTTGTGGCCCCTTGGTCCAGCAGGGCCCCACTCCCTCCCCTGAGTAGGCTTGAACCCCATGGAAGCCCTTCAGAGATGTGTGGGCAATGCCCTGGGTTCCCCCAAGTAGGGGCAGCCAGTCGATGGTGCGTATTAGCCATTGTGTTCCCAGAGGGGGGTTGGTGGCTCGCCAAGCGGGGTGACAGCTCCTGGGCTGGGCTCTTGCCACCACACCCTGCTGTCTTTCCCAGCGCTTGCATTTCCCAGGGTGCAAGAAATCTGAGATTCTGGAACAGGAACGTGTCAGACTCCCGTGACCCTGGCTGCACACAGCCCTCCTCCCTCCCTCCGCCCCAAGGCAGTGGGGCTAACCTTTAGCTCTGATTGCAGAACGGAAGCTGCTCGTATGGGAACTTCAATTTCTTCAGTTCCCCCAAGGGCTGGGAGAGTCACCTCTGACCTCCAACCTGAGAGTCCTCGTGACTGCAGTGTGTTGTGTGCTCTCGTTTCTGGGTGTTTTGTGCTGCTGTGGCTTGCCTCTTGGAATTGGGTACAGGAACAAAGGGGATGCTTGACAGTGCTTTTCCTGCTCTTCTGGTTCTCCCTGCGAGAGTGAGAAAGAAGTACAAGGGTGTCCCTGCGGGTGTTGGGTTGATGGTTCTCATGGGTGGGTATTTGTCTCTCTGAAGAAGTTCTGCACGTGTGAGCTCATTTCCCTCTCCTGCCTTTTCCTCTCCCTTTATGTGTTTAGCTTTTCAGGGTAGTCTGGGGCAAAGAGCTCATTGCATAGTCTGAATTCACTTATAAGGCTGCAGGCTCCATGCGGAGGAAGGCCCTGAGCACTGTCCTGTGCTTAGCGCCCAGTACAGTGCCTGGCACTTAGTGGGCATGTAATGACTGTGTGCAGAATGGAATGGATGTTGGAACTGCCCATATTTAGATGATTAATCCCTTTTCTAATGCTCACAGGCCTAAATCATCATAGTACGTATGAATGGTAGCCGTGCAGTAAGCGTTGTGTTATGGGCTTTACATATGTTATTTTTAATATTTTAGAACAACAATCCTGCAGTAAGATAGTACTTATTCCCATTTGGGAGCTTAGGAAACTGGGGATCAAAGATCGCACTCAGCGTTCAGGCAGTGGTGGGGCTACAGTTACCACCAAAACCTAGACGGTTGGAAGAGTCTGGCTTTCCCCGTTGTTTGTCAACAGAGAAAAAAATAGAAGGAATTGTCTTTTAAAACTACTAGATGAGTTAACATTTGTAAAGTGCTCGGAATAGCATACAGACATAGTAAGTGCCTTATAAGTGTTTGCTAAATCAATAAAAATAAAACCCATGTCAGTGCCAGAAGTTGGATTTAAGTCAGCTTCGTGGCTTTCTCGGACAGTGTGTTAATCCTCGGGAAAAAAATACAGTAAAGAAAAATCAAGTGGGGCCATAGGATGTTCTGACAAAAACACCACCAAGTCTGTGGCTCCAGGCTGCAGGTGTTTAGCGTCACAGAATTGGAGCATCTCAGGGCCTGGACGGGTCTCAACTGCCCAGTCCCGGGATTTGAACTCGGATCCCAGGTGTCCTTAGAAGACCTATCAGTGAGAATCAAGGGGTCCGTGCACCCCTTGGAATGTTATGCACAGTGTTGTGGTTTTGTGCACTGTTCAGGTATGGGGCCATGGTTTTCATGCCCTGGAGAGCTCTGCAACACAGAAGGGTTCTGAGGCTCTGATCTAGCAGTGCCTCCCAAGGTCATAGTTGAGGCAGGTTGGGGAGGCTCAGCACCCCAGACTTCATTAAGGCTTCAACTACACGCCCTTTCTTTGGGGACTTAATGGATGGAAATCTCCACTGAGTAGGACTGGCAGGCCATCTGGTCTGGCCACCTACTGGGAAATAAGCTCTTCTGTGATCTTCCGCCTCCTCCAGGGACATCATGACTGTCCCCTGCCTGTGGACTTTGCAGGCAACTTGGGGGTCTCCACAATCCCCATACCTCGCCACCGCCCCTTCCCCCCATCGTGCATCCTCCCAGCCACGCCAGCCTGGCAGCCACACTGTGGATTGCCAGGGTGGGAGAAGCCAGACCCCCCCAGGAGCAAACACAGCCCCTGCCATCCTGGCACTGCACAGAGCAATTCTGCTCTACCTTTCAGAACGGGGCTGTTTCAGTGCCAGGCTTGGGAATGCTGCCTGATGGAGCAGTGACCTGGAGCCGCTTCCTTCTGGGCCACTCTCGTGGCTTGACCTCATATAAAGGATTCATCAGAAACTTGCCAGAGTTCATTTTAATATTCTAAAAGTTATCCTCTCAGACTTTTATGAAGACACCCAAGTATAGAAAGCAGAAGAAGTAAGGGTACTCGGCCTCTTCTCCCTCTCCAGGGTTTCTCTGAGGCCGCAGGAGTGACTGGTGCACCCACACAGTAGAACAGTCACCTGCCTGCCAGGAGATGCCATCTGGTTGGTATTTACAGACTTTGGCAGCCGAAGCCGGCGTCCTGGAGCTGTCCCCTCGCTGCCACTGCATCGATAGGAAATTGAGAGACGCCTGCCCTCTGGTGGTAATCCTGGGGATAACACCACCCTGAGAACCAGCTCTAGGGCTTTGATGGGCTGAACGCTCAAGAGATGGAGGAAGGTATCTTTTCTAATTAAAGAGTCAATGCTGATTTCCCTTTTGACCCATTAAACTCCTTGAGTCATTATTTAATCACTCAGGGATATTTTGAAGCTGGAAAGATTCTATTTTTCTACTAAAACCCAGTCTCCTAGGAATATCTGAGTCATTTGAATTTCAGAGGAAATTTTATTAGTAGCTGGGATTTCCAAACACTGGGGCAGCCAGAAAGTCTTCTGCTTCATCCCAGCCTCTTTTCTGGAGTCTTGGGGTCCGTGGTCCTGCTCTTCAAGGAGCTGGAAGCCCAGAGCCTGCTTGGGCTCCGGCTTCAGCCTCAGGTCTGGGCTAAGAAGCCCTCGATGCCCCCAAACACATACACTCAGTCTCAGTGCTACTCTCTGCTCCCCAGGGGGCCTACCTGCTTCCCCATTCCCTCAGTGTCGGGTCCTGCACCTCGGCCCCAAGGGCTGGCTGGGGACCTGCTTGCCTTCACTGCCTCATCTCTCCTGCACCCAGACTCCCTTTGCCATGCCCTGCCCACCTCCTGAGCTACCCGTTACCTCTTGTTAAATCCAAAGCAGTGGTTGTCACCTAAATCACCCAGGATCTCACTGAGATGCAGACACTTTTCAGTGGGTATGGGAAGGCCCAAGAGTCCGCATTTCCAACAAGGTCCCACGTGATGCTGATGCTGCTGGTCTGCGGAGCCCACTGAGCATCAAGGAGCAAGGACAGTGGTTCTCAATCTCAGCTGCACATTGGAATCACCTAAGGAGATCAAAACACGCTAAGGCCTGGGTCCCACCCCACAGTGTGTGGTCTGCGTGGTCTGGTGTGTGGCCCAGGCACTGGGATTTTTAAAAGCTCTTAGTGGTCCTCAGCCAGGGTTGAGAACCACTGACCTGGAAACAGATTGCAGCCCCCCTGCCGCCACTCCTCAGCCGCTACTGTATCCCTGGACACCATCCTTTCTTGGATGGGTGGTCTCCCTCCATCTGCTTCAGTTGAGTCCTCCCCTGTGTGTATTGTCCTGGGGTTCACATAGAGTGTGTGCAAATAGCACCCCTTGAACTTGTGCACAAAGGGGGTTTCAGGAAGTCACCCCCAGACGGGCATGGTTGAGGGGCTTGTAGTGGAAGGCAGAGCAGAGGTGGGGGGAACCACTGGGCTGGTGCGGGAGCAGAAGCACAGGACCAGGGCAGTGAGCATGGGCTCCACTTTGCAGCTGCCTTGGGCTTTTTTGGGAACTGCATTGGTTGGTTGCCCCGTGGGCTGTGGGAACACCTGCAACACCTGCTCGGGGTGGGGTTAGGTCAGCTGCCCCCAGCCCTGAAGGGGAAGCCCTTCCGGGTGAGACCTACCCTGACCACCTAGTTTAAAATGTCACCCTTCATGCCCCCCTTTCCTCCCACAGTACCTACCACCTTGTAGGACACCATCTCATTTCCTAATTCGTTATGTTTGTTGTTTGACTCTCACCCACTGGAATGTCAACTGCCCTAGAGCCGTGGCCTGTGTTGAGCACAGTGCCTGACTAGCACATGGGGTGTCTGGCGTTCACTTGACTTCCAGACCTTCCCCTCCCTGCCTGGTTTCTGAGTCCTGCCACCTTCCTGGCCCCTCCCTGGCTGCTTCCCGAGGCCGAGGAGTGCCGTGGTGCCAGGGCAAGGCTCGCATTGCCAGCTTTGGACTACAGGTCCCCCCTTTGCACCGACCGCTTCCCAATAACCAAACCTGGGTCTGCTTAGGAAGTTTTTCTGATCAAACGAGAAAACGAAAAGCAACATCTTTTCTTCTTTTTTCTGGCTGCACCTTGCAGCACGCGGGATCTTAGTTCCCCAACCAGGGATCGAACCCGTGCCCCCTATATTGGGAGCGTGAAGTCTTAGCCACTGGGCTACCAGGGAAGTCCCAAAAGCAACATCTTAACATTTGAAGCCGCAACAAAAAATGACTTTTTGTTCCCATGGAGAGGCAGGTCAAGTGTGGAGTCTCCTTTTTAGAGGGAAAGCCTGCCACTTGAAGAAACAAATGGTTTGTTTCATCCCTTTCTCCCCGTGGGACCTTCCTCTCAGGGTAGAAGGCCCGGTCTCTGAGGGATGCACCCCACGCTTCTGGGGTGCACAAGGCACAGGTGAGATCAGGTGCCCCGCTTCTCACACTGGACGTGCAGGCGAGTCTTCCTCTGGTTGCTCAGCATGGCAGCAGCCCAGGCAGACGGCTTTGGCACCTGCCCTTTTCATTTATCACTGCGGAGGGTGCTTGCCTCAGACTTCAGGTGACAGTGGAATGGCATCAGTGTAGGGGCCACAGACGATTGGACTGGGTTTTAGAGAGGATGTGGAATTGAAGCCGGATCTCCTTTGGGAACCGGGGAGGAGGGCAGGAGGGTAGGAGGCCGCAGGAAACTTCCAGAGGGAGTGCCGAGGCAGCTGGAGGCTGGGCGAGAACTGGGGTGAGAGGTGCGAAAGATTAAAATAGGGCCAGTGGAAGGGGGCGGGGATGTCACACTATGGGAGAAGGAGGGGTGACACTCTCGGGGTGTATCAGGAGGAGAGGAGGTCAGCCAAGTAATGATGGCCAAAGGTACCTTACAATTCAAAGGGTCTTTCATAGGCAAAAGCATACACAGCTGATAGCACCTGTGGGTGGAGCCTCCAGGATTCTCTGTGCCAGGTAGGGCGCGGCTTTCCCTGCCCACTCTGGTCCTTCTTTCCTGGCCTCCTGGACAGACACGCTCAGCCCTCCCACAGGTGTCCTTCACGTGGCCTTTCCTTTCCTGACACTGTCTTCTAATCTGTATCCCAGGGATCCCATGCATTCCTCTGACCAAATCCCAGCCACCCTCACCAGGCCCCCTCAAGACCCCTCTGCTCTGAATTTAGGGCTGTCAGTTTAGCAAATAAGAATAGAGGACACCCATTTAAATTTGAGTTTCAGATAAACAATGAATAAATTTTTTTAGTGTAAGTGTATCCTATACAACATTTGGGACATGCTTATACTAGAAAATCGTTGATAGATTGTTTACCTGAGATACAACTGCTTGTCCCGTATTTTCTCTGGCAAGCCTACTGAGCTCCACATGGCATCAGTTTGGGGTTTACCCTGTAGCCTGTTGCTTTTGGGTGGCCCTCGTGAACTTGCAGGAAGGTGGAGAGAAGTGGTTCCACGGGGGACTTTGAAACCCATCTGCAGCGCGTGAAGCAGGCCTTCATCGATGGCCTTCTGTCTGGCCTCCGCTCACCTTTGTCCCCCTGTCTTCTGCTTGTCCTCAGTGAGAACCCTCTCTTCTGCCTGGCAGCTCTCCTCGCTTCTCGCCCCATGCTCTTGGCCATGGGCGAGGGTGTCCCATCAATCATCCTCTGCTTGTCCAAAAATGCCTCCCTCCTCTTCCCCCGTCACCTGAAAGCCAAATTTCCTTGAAGAGCCATGAGCTTTGTCCCACTTTCCAACAGCTGGGGCCTCCTTCAAGCTTTCCCTTGATGGACCGTGGGGAAGAAATCTCCCTGAAGCACCTACATTATTCCTCCGAGGAGGAGGGAGCACCTCAAGGCAGAGCTCCCCTTTCCAGAGACACCCTCGGGATCTTCAGGGATGGGTACCGGCCGCTTTGCAGCAGGCTCCAGCCAGTTGCTCCCTCTGGACAGGAAGGACAGTGGGTGACGGCCGAATCTTTGGGCCATCAGATAATTTATCATCATCATCACCATCACCATCAACTACATGGTGCTTTAAGTTCAGATACATTTTCTCATTTAACTGTCAATAACCCTGGAGGCTAAGGAGTTTGACAGATGGGGAGGCTGACGTCCGGAGTGCCTTTGACGTGGTCCCGGGAGGCTGAAGGCCAAGTGAGGACTTCCAGAGGGAGCAGGAAGACACCTCAGACTGGGAAGTGAGGACTCCCCAGCCAGGGCTGTCTCTGCTGTTCTAGGGCGCCTAATTCTTCCTCATCAAGGCAGGCAGGCGGGTCCACTTGTCAACAACCCACCAAGGCAGTGAGGTCTGACTTCACCATCCCCATGCCCCCTTAGAGGCACCCCCTTTTCACCAGGATCTTGTGTTCCTGAAGGGAGTGGATCAAATGCCCTAAGGGGCCCACCAGCTCTGAGATTCTGTGCCTTCTCTCCACTTCCAAACCTACTCAGGAAAGATTTCATTGTTGGTGGCCTCATGTCTATGTGTGAACGTTCACAATCATCTAGTCAAAGGTTTCCCAAAAGACGGTCCATAGAGCACTAGTCCCTCCAGGTGCTACATGACAACAGGGTGCGTGGGCCAGTGAGTTTGGGAAAAACTGATACTATAATCCCTTTTGGAGCACAGTGATGCATGATAGCATATTAATGGCACTACAAGGTCCTGCAGAGAAAAATATCCACTTAACTTTTTTTTTATAATTTTTTAAAATTTTTATTTATTTTTGCCTGCACTGGGTCTTCGTTCCAGTGCGCGGGCTTTCTCTAGTTGTGGTGAGTGGGGGCTACTCTTCATTGTGGTGCACGGTTTTCTCATTGCGGTGGCTTCTCTCGTTGTGAAGCATGGGCTCTAGGCACATGGGCTTCAGTAGTTGTGGCTCACGGGCTCTAGAGCGCACGCTCAGTAGTTGTGGCACATGGGCTTAGTTGCTCCGTGGCATGTGGGATCTTCCCGGCCCAGGACTCGAACCTGTGTGCCTTACATTGGCAGGCAGATTCTTAACCACTGAGCCACCAGGGAAGCCCTATCCACTTAACTTTGACCCAAATTTTCTAAAACTTATCCAACCCTAGTAACTTTTTATTGAGTAACAATCATTAACTTTCTGTGGAACTAGCATTCCTTACAATCTACTTTGAGAAACAGGGATCAGTTCAAATCTTTCCTTGTATAGCTGAAAAAACAGAAAATTCACTTACAAATTCATTGAGCATTTATTAGAGGTGGACTGAGGGTATCCTAAATGCAGAGCCTGTGCTAGGTTCTGAGACCTATGCGGAAGTATAATATAATAAGTGTAATAATAATAATTCATGCAGCACTTACCACATAGCCAGGCTCTCCACTAACCTTTGTGGTCTTCCATCTTTACAAGAAGCCTATGAGATGTGGTTTTGTACCCATTTTAAAGATGAGGAGACTGAAGCACAGGGAGATGCTGTGAGCTGCCCGGGTCAGCCTGTATACCGAGCTCCATCTCTTAATGAGATGTTTCCGGTCTTCATCATTCTACCTAGTGGCCCCTTGAAGAAAGCTGTGTTTCATCAGGAAGCACAGAGCCGGGGAGGTGTTGAGAGCAGGGCTGTGGTGGGGACGTCACCCCCTCTCAGTGCCTCCTTCCCCACTTTTGTCCCCGCAGGTCTACCTGGCTGAAGCCGTGCTGTGGGAAGAGAGCAGCCGTGTGGCAGGTATTTTTGCTCAGTGCAAGTGTCAACAGTTTCCTGGTAGCCTGTGTAATATTGGTGGTGATTCTCCTGACTCTGGAACTTCTAATAGATATAAAGCTTCTCCAGTGTGAGTAGCAAGAGAGATACATATGTAAATACATATGATGTCAATATTCCATGTGCATTCATCAGGGGTCCCCAACTAGCAGTGTGATCTGCCCCCAGCCTGACGGCACTGCCCACCCCCGGCCCCATGGCTCATGGGTATGACCACTGGGAGGAAAGCATCTGGCAGCTTCTCTCCCTGCCACCCCCAGCATCGCTTTGCCCCGCTCCGCCCAGTGTGGCCTCTTCACTCCCCTTCCCCAGCATTCCATGATCAGAAACTGATGAGATCCAAAATGTTGGGGACCCCTGTGTGCACCATTTTTTTTATTGTTCCCATTTGGAATTTTCCAGGTTGGGATTTGCTGTAGCTTAAAGAGAGTTCCCATGTGTGGAGGCGTCTCACCTTGTAGTAACTAATAATGACAGCAGCCACAATGACGCTATGATTCCTTGTATTTTTATCCATCTGTAAGTTGGCAGTGTTATTTATCTATAACGTGATCATTTTGAAAGCACTTCTCCATGTATTTGACCCTAGCAGCAACCCTGTGAGACAGGCAAGACTGGTATTATCCCTTTTTATGGATTTGGGAATTAAGCTTGGGAGAAGTTAGACTTTTCCTAGTTGAGAGGTATTAGAGCTGGGACTTCAAGCCATCAGGCCAGTTTTCTTTCCCAACCTGGTCCTCTTGGTGTTCATCCTAGTTTCATGTTCACGGGAGCCTGACGCACATGGCAGCGGATAGCTTGTCCGCCACCTCTTCTGTCCTTCCAGGTGTCCCTTGGCAGCACGTCTGTCAGAGCGGAGGGCCCTCTTCCCGCCTCCCACCCTGTGGACCCCTGTTTGGGGCACCAGCAGGGGGCCAAGGGTCTTGACTCTTGGCTTTGGCTAAGTGAGTGGTTTCTGGTAGAGCTCCTGGTTCCCCAGAGGTCCCCCAGTCAGAAGACGGCTCATTCAAGTGCAAATTTAAAAAAGGAATGAAACTGTTGACCACCCCCCCCACCCCGCCACCAAGAGATTTCCTTTCCTGCCATTGGCCAACTTCCAGGACTGTAGATCTGGCCACCCCCAGACCCATTCAGTCATCTTGGACTTATATTCTCCAATGACCCCAGACCCTTTACTGGAGTCTCTGTATCCAGGGTCCGTCCTCTTCAGGGTTCCAAGTCCTATTAGCCTTCCCCACTCTCTGAGAGAGGATGGCGGGGAGTGCAGAACTGCTTTTGTCTGATAAGCCTCGTTGGCTTTTGTACAGCTGGTGGCCCCTTGGTTCCAATCAAAGTATCTTCCAGCAGAAAGTGACTAGCACTGATTTTACAGTCAACCTGTCTTCAATTAAACCATGTTGTATACTTTCCCTCCTACTCATTGGTATGTCTGCTTTTTATGAGGTCTGACCGTAACAGAGTCATTCTTTCCTGGGTTATACTTGGGGCTCCTGGCCGCTCAGGCATTGAGTAGAACTGAGAACACGGCCGACACTGGAATTTTGCTTAAAACTAAGCATCCAGGAGATTGATTTTGGTGGGAGATCCACTACCAGCTCATAAAAGGCATCTTAAATTCCATAAAATGCACAATCAGAGATTTATTGCTCTTCTAAAGCAAACCATAAAAAAAGGCACAGGAATTCATTTGAGAAATAATGGGGAGAGATTTTATGCTTCCAGAATCATCTGGAGGTCTCTTCAGAGTCACACAGGCCTCAGCCTCCCAGTTCCCACTCGTATTCATGTGACCCAGGACGGAAAGAATCCACAGTGTGGCAGGACTTGCCTTCTGAGGCTCGTATTGGTCCAAAGCCAGGAACCCCAAAGTCTCCCACTTGGAACCTGTCTTTGAAGCCTCCTTCCCCCAGGACATGCTCCAGGACCTTGTTTCCACCCACCCCCAGGGCTTGCCGATGTCAGAGCTTTGGGGGAGGCTGTGGGTTCCTCTCCTTCGGCCAGCCCACCCCACTGATAGCTCTGGGCATCTTTCCTTGTCCCCCAGGGGATCTGAGCTGCGTGCTGACCAGAGGGAAGTGTGCTCCGAGCTGCATTCCTGCACCTTGTTTTGGTCCTGCCCCACTGTCCGGGGACGTTCTACCAGTATCTCTTTTAGGCCGGCCCTCTGAGGGGGCATCCCCGCCCACCCACTCTCCATCGGAGCCCACCTGACCTTGTCCTGGGCCCCAGCACCCTACTTTTGGCCTTACTCCCTGATAAACTATGCTCCGCTGCAGCTCAGAGGCTGGTCACGGCCCCTGTATTGTGAAAGGGCCTGCCAGAGGTGCTGCCTTAATGCCAAGGATTGCCTGGTGGAAGGTGGGGTGGGAGCTTTTAGTGGCCGATAGCTCTCCCCGCTCATACTCTGGCGTCCGGAAGCGTGGCAGCCCCCAGCTGCTCGCTCTGCCACTTTCGGGAGGCTGACACCCTGCCCCACCACTGGTGTCCTCTCCAGTCCCGGCTCCTGCCTTCTCTCCCAGAAGACCCTGGCTGACGCCGCCGTCTCAGCCACTCAGAATTTTCAGAATGAGAAGAGTAAGCTTGCCTTAAGCCCCACTCACAGTGCTTTGGGGGTGAATTGTGGGGATTTCTGGAAGCTCATCTCGATCTGACCGAAGCTTCCCACCCAGGTCTGAGGTGTCTTCCTGCTCCCTCTGGAAGGCTCCCCTGGAAGGCTTCTTTCTGGGCGCAAAGCCCACGGCGGCTGATGGGACGGAGCTGGAGCTCTGAGAGGCAGCCCGTTGGATGGAGGGAAGAACAGCATCACCGGCCCACCAGCCTCCCACCACCTCCATCACAGACACCCCTTAAAGCTGCCTGGTGTTCTCTGGCCCGAATGCATCCAGTTCTAAATACTCATGCTCCAGGCTCCTGGAGGCCTGCCTCCGCGCTGTGAGGCCCCCTCTACAGTTGCACCTAATTCCTTGCTCCTAAAATTGGCCCCTGTTATTGTGCTTTTGCAGTTTCCAGTGCATTCCAGTTTGCTGGCGTGATACACTGGATCAGTCTGGTCATTCTCTCAGTGTTCTTCTCAGAGGTAGGTCGAGACTTGGGCCCTGTGACCATCTCTTTAGGGCAACTCCTGGCCCGGGGAGACCAAGCTTTATTCTCTAAACACTTTCTAATGACAGACCCTCTGCCAGACCTTGAGGCTGCAAAGAGGGAGACACGATGCAGGGAGCTGAGTTCTGTGCTGGGCCTCAGCGGGTGACCCAGACGGTGAGCAGGTGTCGTCCAGGTGAGGGTAGATGGTGACATCTGTGAAGGTGAGACTGAGTGAGACATAGTTGAAGGAGAGCAAATAGTTTGTGTGACTGGTAAGGAGAAGGCGGAGGCCGGGCTGAAGCCCAGGGGGCTGGAGGTGGGGAGACTGATTAGGACGCTGTGGCCATGGTCCTGGGTGCATAGGTGACTTGCCCCTCGGGGCCGAGGCCCAGGGGGCAGAGAGGGCGGAGTCACAGGGCTGGGCAGTGGACTGGACCCAGTGCTTCAGTGGGTACACGGTCTGGCTAGACTGAGCTGTGCCCCCTCTGTGGGAGCAAAGGGGCACATGTCTGGGATGAGGGAGCATGGGTGCCCTTCGCCGTTGCTAGAGCCAGCTGATGAAGCCCGAGTCCGTATCTCTATGTGTGAGGTAAGAGGGAAAAAGCACCTGGAAACTCGTGGACGCTGGGTTTTGGTGGGAGCTGATAGCCCTGAGTGGGTCTGAAATGTGTGGGAACAGTTCCCCCACCTTGACATGGGGGTGAGTGACGCGTCCTCTGAGCAGCTCCCAGCCTCTCACAGTGACCCCCTGGCCTGTGTTTCAGGGGCACTGACTTGGGGCTGCTCCCGGCAGGGTCTTCAGGGGAAGCCGAGAAGACTGGGCTTCATCCTATGTGCGGTGGCGGGTCTTTGAAGGACTGGAGAGTTTTGTGTGGAAATCCTGTTCCTCCTAACAGAAGACGGGCCCAAGTCAGCTGGCCACTGGCCCACTCCCTGTGTGTGCCCTCGGCCCCACGACCACAGGTCCAAATTAGCCCATGCAGAGCCCCAGTGGGGCCTTTCAGCATGGTCAGCAACCGTGGGCGGAAAGAAAGGAATACGGTACAGAGCCTGCTGGGGTGGCATGTATGCCTGCACGTGTGCGCGTGCGCACGCGCACACACACACACACACACACACACACACACACACACGCACGCAGCTTACACCAGCAAGCGTCTCAGAGGCAGAGGGGGCTCTGAGTCCCAGAGCCCAGCGGGGCCTTGAAGGAGGAAGGATGCTCCGGGAGAGCAATGCTGTGGGTGGAGTTACGGAGGAAAAGTTTTTTGTGCTGTGATCAGGGAGCCCAAGGAGTTAGGCACCCCAGGGTCCTCCTGGGCCGGCTCTGACCCCATCTAATGGCACGCACTTTCTCTCTCAGACTCAAGGGAGGCCTGGGCCTCAGGCCTTGAATCCAGAATCCTGAGTCTGGGTGTGGGGTGTGGTGGGGCTGGTCAGCAGGCATTCCAAGCATGGAACATTCTTTCCCAGGCCTCGGCTCCCGCAGCCCACGGGGTTGGCAGGCGAGGACTCCGACACTGCCCTTCCTGGGAAGCGTCCCTAACAGCTCGCCGAGGTCATTGCCCTGGAGGCGCCTCAGACCCCCGAATAGTGCCTGCTCCCCAGCCTGCTGCCCCTTGGAGGGTCCTGCCCTCCTGGCCCCCTTTGTCTCCGCTCACTGGGATTCCCTCCCACGCACACATGGGCTGTGGCCAGATGTCTCCTTGATGCAAACCTTGGAAAATGTGCCATGTGTCTGTGACTGCCAACAAAAATGTTTAATCAGTTGCTGCGGTTCTTCCATCTATCCCTCTGCTTTCGTTTTATTGGCTTTGCAGAATTTATTACCCAGTGTTAATTTGGCATTCCCTTCCTGTCACTGCCGAAGACGAGCCACCTGAAACAGACAAGCGACAGTGCAGAGGAATGGCGGCCTCAGATCCCCCCCTCCGCCCCCCCCCCCATGCCACGGAAGAGTCTGGGCTTCCCACAGGCTCATCAGGGAGAGCTGGGGGCTGGCGGAGGATGACTGTGACCTTGGACCTGGTTAGAGATGGTGAGGGTGGGGGTGGAGCTGTAAGGTGGGAGTAACAGAGGAGTAACAGAGGAGTAACGGGGTAACAGGAGTAACAGAGGGGTAACAGAGGAGTAACAGAGAGGTAATAGAGGCGTAACAGGAAAGTAACCAGGGAGACCTGCCTCCCCCAGTACACCCAGCCCAGCGTGAGCAGAGGGGCTGGTACCCAGTGATCTCGTGAGGAGGCAGCCCAGCTAGCAAGCCGGGGTTTCCACGGACCTCCCAGGAGAACCTAGCATCCGAAGAGGTTAGAACAGTCCCATAGAGGCCCCCTCCCCCTGCTCCCCGGAGGGCTGGAAATGTGCGAAGGTGTCTGTGCTTCTCACAATGACTGGGGCACAATGACTGGGGCACAATGACTCCCTCTTTCTAGTGGGAAGGGCCAGGGCAGCCAAACATCCCTCAGCCACAGAGCAGGTCCTGCGTTATTTGCCTGCTGAAAATGCCAGCAGTGTCCCTTTAAAACCACATGGACGAGGACGGCAGCTCAGGATCACACAGCCAGTTCCCACCAAAAGCGGCCCAAGGCTCTGAACTCTTCATCTGGTCCGTCACCGCTGCATCCTCCCCATGGCCCTAGTGCCGGCAGGTGGGGAGCAGACCAAGTATCTGGGGGAAGGGCCTGGACCAGCAACTGAGAAAGAAAAAGCCCAGCCCTGGAATACCTCTCACTACAACCCAGCACAGCTGGGACGCCGCCTCACCTAGGGAGAAGCGAATGCCACCCCTTGGGGGCTGGCCTTCCTTCCTCTGGGAAATGGCTGCAGGCCAAGTGTGGGGGTCAGTCCGAGATGACTTAACATGACTTAAGATGACTTAACATGGGTGTGGTGTCACAGGCAAATTCCAAGAAAGTCCAACCCAAAGGACTCCTGATGCCAGGCAGCCTTTCACCTTGTGCTGAGTGATATTCCACCCCTTGTCCCCACTGAGCTTTAGGACAGCCCCTGAACTGGGCGGGACACTTTGTGAGTTAGGAAACTGAGGCCTATAGGAGGAGCAGAAACCTGCCAGGCCTGCAGGTGGGACAGATGCAGGCCTCGGGGTGGGTGTGCAGTGGGCCAGCCCATCCTTGCCCATCTCAGAGCTCTGAGGGCGGCTCCAGGGAAGATGCCCCGGAGGACAGAGCTAGGCCCACAGAAGAGAAGTGCAGGGCTGGTTTGGCCTCAGTTTGAGGACATCTATTCAAATAGGCCGAGCTATTCACCAGTGAGGCAGGTGAGAGCAGGCGCCCCGCACGCAGTCAGGCTGTGTGGGTGCCCGACAGGGGCCCGAGGTGAAAATGGGTGCCTGGGAGGCTTCTGGGTCCTGCCGTGCTAGGTCAGGCAGGGTCATCCCACTTCCATGGGACCCTGCAGCACCGAGATGGGACAGAGCCTTCGGAATCCAGATGAAGAATTATGCTAACGGTGTTTCCAAAGTGCCCCCCTGCCCTTGTCTGAGACCAGGCCCAGCAGCCACTTGCCACCAGGGAGGCCAGCAACTTCTCTTCCTGAGACCGCATGAGGCCTTGGGGCCCGGCCAGGCTGGGCTACCCTGCAGCAGGGCCTTAGTACAGGTCATGGGGTGTCGGCCCCATCCCCCAATTGGGGTGGAGATGCAGAGAGGCCCTGCTCTTCCTGGGAGAGGAGAAAGCCAACCCACGGCCGGCCTTCTGGACAGGAGCCTCAAGGCAGCAGCTGCAGCTGCTGCGTCCTCTTCCTCGTCCTCCTCCTGTTTATTATTATTAGGATTCAGTTGAGGTGACATTTACATAACAAAACATTTTAAAGGTTCAGTGGCATTTAGCACACACACAGTGTTGTGTGACCATCACCCCTTCCTAGTTCCAAAGCATTTTCATCACCCCCAGAGGAGACTCTGTCCCCATTAAGTGGCCACTCCCCCATCCCCCCTTTTCCCCAGCCACTGCCAACCACTAACCTGCTTTCTGTTTCTATGAACTTAACTCTTCTGCATATTTCATATAAGCGGAATTGTATGATGTATGACTTTTTTTTTTTTTTTTTTGTGGTATGCAGGCCTTTCAGGGCTGTGGCCTCTCCCGTTGCGGAGCACAGGCTCCGGACGCGCAGGCTCAGTGGCCACGGCTCACGTGCCCAGCCGCTCCACGGCACGTGGGATCCTCCCGGACCGGGGCACGAACCCGCGTCCCCTGCATCGGCAGGCGGACTCCCAACCACTGCACCACCAGGGAAGCCCGATGTATGACCTTTTGTGTCTGGCCCTTTCATGCAGCACAGTTTCAAGTTCATCCACGTTGTAGCATGCATCAGTGCCTTGTTCCTTTTTATGTCTCGATACTATTCCATTGTATGGATAGACCACATTTTGTGTATCCACCTGTCAGTTGATCAAGGTTTCCTTTAACATCAGCTATTAGGGCCACCTCGTTTTCCCCGGCACTGTCTCTTAAAGTTGTCCTCGGCTGCGCTGGGTCTCGAGGGATTCTGGCCTGCTGGGTTACCTGTGCTGTGTGCCAAGCAAGGGCCGTTGCCAAACTAAACTAAGCCAGGGCCTCCCTCATCTGTGCACATCAGCAGCCACCCCAAGATTCTGGATCTGTGAGGGGTCCCTCTCCTGCCTGCTCCCTCCTCCCAGGGGGGCCCTGGTGAGCCTCAGTCATCAGATGGAAGGCAAGAGGGTTGTGCTTCTTTTTTTTTTAATTTATTTTTTATTTTATGTTGGAGTATAGTTGATTAACAATGTTGTGGTAGTTTCAGGTGTACAGCAAAGTGATTCAGGTATACATATACATGTATCTATTCTTTTTCAAATTCTTTTACCATTTAGGTTGTTACGTAATATTGAGCAGAGTTCCCCGTGCTATACAGTAGGTCCTTGTTGGTTATCCATTTTAAGCATAGCAGTGTGTACATGTCAATCCCAAACTCCCTAACTATCCCTTCCCCCCGGTAACCATACATTCCGTTCTCTAAGTCTGTGAGTCTGTTTCTGTTTTGTAAATAAGTTCACTTGTGTCATATAAGCAATATCATATGATATTTCTGTTTCTCTATCTCACTTACTTTACTCAGTATGACAATTTCTAGGTCCATCCATGTTGCTGCAAAATGGCATTATTTCATTCTTTTTAACGGCTGAGTAATAGTCCATTGTATATATATACCACATCTTCTTTATCCATTCATCTGTTGATGGAATTTAGGTTGCTTCCATGTCTTGGCTATTGTAAACAGTGCTGCAAAGAACTTTGTGGTGCTGTATCCTTTCAGACCATGTTTTTCACCAGATATATATCCAGTAGTGGGATTGCTGGATCGTATGGCAACTCTATTTTTAGTTTTTTAAGGAACCTCCATACTATTCTCCATAGTGGCTGTATCAATTTACATTCCCACCAACAGTGCAAGAGGGTTCCCTTTTCTCCACACCCTCGCCAGCATTTATTGTTTGTAGATTTTTTGATGATGGCCATTCTAACTGGTGTGAGGTGATACCTCATTGTAGTTTTGATTTGCATTTCTCTAATGATTAGTGATGTTGAGCATCCTTTCATGTGTTTGTTGGCAATCTGTATATCTTCTTTGGAGAAATGTCTATTTAGGTCTTCTGCCCATTTTTGAATTGGGTTGTTTGTTTTCTTGATACTGAGCTGCATGAGCTGCTTGTAAATTTTGGAGATGAATCCTTTGTAAGACGGCGAACTTAATCGATGAATGTTTTGTGTGTTCTGACTGCTCCACCCACCAGCTGTTCCCCAGTCTCTCTCCCTTCCCTCAGCCTCTCTATTCACTGAGACACAGTATTGAAATCAGGCCAGTTAATAACTCTGTAACGGCCTCTAAGTGTTCAAGTGAAAAGAAGAGTCACACATCTCTCACTTTAAATCAAAAGCTAGAAATGGTGAAGCTTAGTGAGGAAGGCATGTCAGAAGCAGAGACAGGCCAGAAACTAGTCCTCCTGCATGAAACAGTGAGCCAAGTTGCGAATACAAAGGAAACTTTCTTGAAGGAAATTAAAAGTGCTACTCCAGTGAACACACGAAGGCTGAGAAAGGGAAATAGCTTTACTGCTGCTATGGAGAAAGTTGTAGTGGTCTGGATAGAAGATCAAACCAGCCACAACATTCCCTTAAGTCAAAGCCTACTCCAAAGCAAGGCCCTAATTCTGTGAAGGCTGAGAGAGGCGAGGAAGCTGCAGAAGAAAAGTTGGAAGCTAGCAGAGTTTGGTTCATGAGGTTGATGGAAAGACGCCATCTCCATTACGTAAAAGTACCTGGTGGAGCAGCAAGTACTGATGTAGAAGCGGCAGCGAGTTATCCAGAAGATCTAGTTAAGATCATGAATGAAGGTGGCTACACTAAACAAAGGACTTTCAATGTAGACGAAACAGGCTTCTACTGGAAGAAGATGCCATCTAGAACTTTCATAGCAAGAGAGGAAAAGTCAGTGCTGGCTTCAAAGCTTCAAAGGACAGGCTGACTCTCTTGTTAGGGACTTAGGCAGCTGGTGACTTTAAGCTGAAGCCAATCCTCATTTACCATTCTGGAAATCCTAGGGCCCTTAAGAATCATGCTAAGTCTACTCTGCCTGTGCTGTAAAATGGAACAACAAAGCCTGGATGGCAGCACATCTCTTTACAGTAGGGTTTACTGGATATTTTAAGCCCACTGTTGATACCTACTTTCTTTCCACATATTACTGCTCACTGGCAATGTGCCTGGTCACCCAGGAGCTCTGATGGAGATGTACAAGGAGATTCATGTTGTTTTCATGCCTGCTAACATCTATTCTGCAGCCCATGGATCAAGGAGTAATTTTGACTTTTTGGTCTTATTCTTTGAGAAATACATTTTGTAAGGCTCTAGCTGCTACAGATAGTGATTCCTCTGATGGATTTGGGCAAAATAAATTGAAAACCTTCTGGAAAGGATTCACTACTCTGGATGCCATTGGGAACATTCATGATTCATGGGAAGAAGTCAAAATAGCAGCATTAATGGGAGTTTGGAAGAGGTTGACGCCAGCCCTCATGGATGACTTTGAGGGGTTCAAGACTTCAGTGGAAGAAATAACTGCAGATGTGGTAGAAGTAGCAAGAGAGCTAGACTTAGAAGTGGAGCCTGAAGATGTGACTGAATTACTGCAGTCTCATGATGAAACTTTAATAGGTGAGGAGTTGCTTCTTATGGGTGGGCAAAGAAAGTGGTTTCCTGAGATGGAATCTACTGCTGGTGAAGATTGCCGAAACGACAACAAAGGATTTAGACTATTGCATAAACTTAGTTGATGAAGCAGCAGCAGGGTTTGAGAGGATTGACTCCAATTTTGAAAGAAGTTCTACTATGGTAAAATGCAATCAGACAGCATTGCCTGCCGCAGAGAAATCATTCATGAAAGGAAGAGTCAATCCAAGCAACGAACTTCTTGTTATCTTATTTTAAGAAATCACCACAGTCACCCAACCTTCAGCAAACACCGCCCTGATCAGTCAGCAGCCATCAACATCGAGGCAAGATTCTCCACAGCGAAAAGATTACAACTTGCTCAAGACTCAGATGGTTAGCATTTTTTAGCAATAAGTATGTTTTAACCAAGGTATATACGTTATTTCTTTAGACATAATGCTATTGCACACTTAATAGACTACAGTGTAGTGTAAACATAACTTTTATATGCACTGGAAATCAAAAAATTCCTGACTTGCTTTATTGCAATATTCACTTTTAAAAATATATTTTTAATTTATTGAAGTAGAGTTGATTTACAGTGTTTTGTTAATTTCTGCTATACAGCAAAGTGATTCAGTTGTACATATATATACTTTTTAATATTCTTTTCCATTATGGTTTATCATAGGAATTTTTTTTTTTTTTCGGTTCGCGGGCCTCTCACTGTTGTGACCTCTCCCGTTGCGGAGCGCAGGCTCCGGACGCACAGGCTCAGCGGGCATGGCTCACGGGCCCAGCCGCTCCGCGGCATGTGGGATCTTCCCGGACCGGGGCACGAACCCGTGTCCCCTGCATCGGCAGGCGGACTCTCAACCACTGCGCCACCAGGGAAGCCCCAATCATAGGATTTTTAAAAACAAATTTATTTATTTACTTGTCTATTTATTTTTGGCTGTGTTGGGTCTTCGTTGCTGTGCATGGGCTTTCTCTAGCTGCGGTGAGCGGGGGCTACTCTTCGTTGTGGTGCACGGGCTTCTCGTTGCAGTGGCTTCTCTTGTTGTGGAGCACAGGCTCTAGGCACGTGGGCTCTGTAGTTGTGGCCCACGGGCTCTGGAGCATGGGCTCAGTAGTTGTGGTGCACGGGCTTAGTTGCTCTGCGGCATGTGGGATCTTCCCAGACCAGGGCTCGAACCCGTATCCCCTGCATTGGCAGGCGGATTCTCAACCACTGCACCACCAGGGAAGTCCCCTATCATAGGATATTGAATATAGTTTCCTGTGCTATACAATAGGACCTTGTTGTTAATCCATCCTATATATAATAGTTTGCATCTGCTAATCCCAATCTCCCAATCCTTCCCTCCCCACCCATCTCCCCCTTGGCAACCACAAGTCTGTTCTCTATGTCTGTGAATCTGTTTCTGTTTCCTAGATATGTTCATTTGTGTTGTATTTTAGATTCCACATATAAGTGATATCATATGGTATTAGTCCTTCTCTTTCTGACTTCGCTTAGTATGATAATCTCTAGGTCCATCCACGTTGCTGAAAATGGCATTATTTCATTCTTTTTTTTATGGCCGAGTAATATTCCACTGTATACGTGTACCACATCTTCTTCATCCATTCATCTGTTGATGGACATTTAGGTTGCTTCCATGTCTTGGCTGTTGTGAATAGTGCTGCTGTGAACGTAGGGGTGCATGTGTCTTTTTGCATTATAGTTTTGTCTGGATACATGCCCAGGAGTGGGATTGCTTGATCATATGGCAACTCTATTTTTGGTTTTCTGAGGAGCTACCATACTCAATATTCGCTTTATTGAGGTGGTCTGGAACTGAACCTGCAATATCTCCAAGGTGTGCCTGTATAGTCTTCTGTCTCCCCCATCACCTGGCGTAGGGCTGGGCAT
The DNA here is from genome assembly GCF_949774975.1 of Lagenorhynchus albirostris. Lineage (NCBI taxonomy): Eukaryota > Metazoa > Chordata > Mammalia > Artiodactyla > Delphinidae > Lagenorhynchus > Lagenorhynchus albirostris. The sequence goes on along the minus strand of NC_083095.1, from coordinate 134,364,967 downwards.
CTGACACCCACCAATGAAGGCATGAATAAATTAAACATGTGAGAAATTCTTTTTCAAAATCTTGTTTTCATTTGCCATGACCTTGACAATGATCTTAGGGAGCATGAAAGTTGGATATAGAGATGAATTTTCTAAACAAGTTGGAATGTACTGCTTTGGACAATGTCAAGCTCACCGCCAGTGGAAGTCTGCAAGCTCAGGCTAGATGACCAGCTCATTGGGCTACCAGACAAGGGATGAAAAATCATTGGAAGGTGGTTGGGCCATGCAACGTAACCTTCAAGGTCCTCCCTCCAGCTCTGAGATTCTAGAAATAATCCCAGGTCCAGAACATTACACTTAACACCACATTCTCAGCAACAACTGATCCGTGCAAGTGGGGAGAGCTGGGCTAATACTTCTACCTCCTGGAGGAGGGACCTAGTAGGGAAGAAGCACATTCTCAGTGACCCTTGGCCTCAGACACAGCCCAAGACCTCATGCCGGGCTGTCAGGGTGACATTCAGAAGGAGCTGAGAGGCCACCACACAGACAACCCAAAGTTTGGGTCCCTGGTGACTCCTCTGGATAAGCACAAGGTTCCGTCTCATCACCCTGATGTATAACAATAATCCTCATGTTTACAAAGATCATTCTGCCCATTGTAGAAAATACAGACAAGACAAAACGAGAAAAAACAAATCGCCCACAGACAACCACTATTCACTTGGTTTATGTCGACAGTGACCAAGTCACTGGACATTCTCATCGCCCACAGACAAGCACTATTAACTTGGTTTACGTCGACAGTGACCAAGTCACTGGACATTCTCATCGCCCACAGACAAGCACTATTAACTTGGTTTACGTCGACAGTGACCAAGTCACTGGACATTCTCATCGCCCACAGACAACCACTATTAACTTGGTTTACGTCGACAGTGACCAAGTCACTGGACATTCTCATCGCCCACAGACAAGCACTATTCACTTGGCTTACGCCCAGTGAGCCTTTTTCAATGCGCAAGCGTGTACGTACACACTTTTTCCTTAAGAAAAACGGGGTTATAGTGGACCTGATATTCTGGAACGCACTTTTTGTCTGTGAATATTTTGTAAATGTCTTTTCATGTACATATTTTTACAACCACGTGCTTGGGATTCTACCTGGTGTTTTTTTTTTTTAATTAGCAAATAGTTGAAACACATCAAAAACATAGTGAACCATTTAATGCACACATGTGTTCCCACCATCCAGCTTTGTCAAATCCTAACATTTTGGCAATCCCCTGCCATACAGTGGCTGCAGCCATTGTACGATGTCCCCAGATTAACCCTCATCTTGGACTTGTGGGATTTCTCCCCGTTTTCTGCTGTTATAAACAGCAACAGCCCTGCAGACTCACCCCATCTCAGCGTGACTCAGTTTGGGTTTAAGAGCAGTGACCCTTGAGCCCGTGTGACGCCACCCCCTGCTCCTCTCCTGCCCAGAGTCCTCCCTTCCGCCCTCGCCTCGCACCACTTCTGGCTGCTTCTGGCTGTCGTGGCGTGTCCTCCCACCCAGGCGGCAGTTCATTCATGTGGGCCCGTGGCATAGAGGGAAGGTCAGGCCCAGGCTCTGAGCCTCCTGGTTCAGCCTCCTGCCAGCTGTCTGGTCCTGGGGAGGTCATTTAGCTTGTCTGAGCATCAGCCTTCCTCGTCTGTAAGAGGAGGTTAAAAATATCCATCTTAGAGGGATTTTGTGAGAAACGAAATAATGTGTATAAAGTCCCTCTATTAGTCTAGGTTTTCCAGAGAAACAAAACCAACAAATATAACCTAGATGTGTATATTTATGTAATAAGAGAGATTTACAACTTCTTGGTTCACGTGGTGATGGAGGTCAAGAAATGCCCCAGATCTGTAGGGGGCAAAAGCTGGAGGCCCAGGAGAGCTGATGATGCGCATCTCAGTGCACGTCGGAATCTGCAATGTCCCAATTCAAAGACAGTCAAGCAGAGAGAGCAAATCCTTCCTCCCTCTGCCTTTTGGTTTTATCAGGTGGATTGGATAGGGTGAGGCCCGTTCACGTTGGGGAGGGCAATCAACTTTTACTCATTCTTCCAGTTCAAATGCTAATCTCATCCGAAACACCCTCCCAGACACACCCCAAATGAGGTCTGGCCAGATATCTGGGCACCCTGCGGCCCAGCCAAATTGACACGTAAATTTAACCTCCTAGCTCCTAATACAGAGCCTGGCACAGAGGAAGGACTTGATAAATGGAAGCTCTTGTTAATTTATTCATTCAGCCCACATTTTTGAGTGACTCCTTGCCAGGTGCTGTAGGTGATACTGGGCGTGAGGATTCTGCCCTGATAATCAAGGTGCAGGCCCAGCTCAGGTGTTTGCGGTCTACTGGGAAGCCGCCAAGGGGACGTGTGTAATGAGAGAACCGGAAATGGAGCTTAAGTCTCCTGCTGCAGTCAGTAGGAGACCTCAGAGGGAAAGCAGGCTGCTTGCGGATGTGTGAGGTGCTAGGTGCACGGTGGGGATAGAGGACCTTCTGGCAGCAGTCACAGAGCAGACAAGGGACAGCGTGAGCGACCACAGGATGCCTGGTTGTTGACTACAGCAGGGAATGGTGAGAGATGTCCTGGGGACCAGGCCAGGTCATGAAATGCCCTCCATGTCTTGCTCAGGAGTGGGGGTCTTGTTTTGAAGGCAGTGGGGAGGAGGCTCCAGGCAGGAGAAGCGGGTGATGAAGTTGGACTTTTAGAGAAATCCCTCTGGCAGCTGGTAAGCAGCAGCGGTCGGAGGTGGGGGGAGACTGGAATTTGGAGACTATTTAGGAGGTGCCATTTAGCTGTAAGAGGTTAAAGGTTTGACCCAGAGCAGTGGAGGTGGGACGGAGGAAGGGACAAGCTGGACAGAGTTGAAGGAGCTAAACTCTGCAGGACTTGGGGACCGGCCATCCTGGGGGAGGGGGCACGTGCGAGCGAGAGTGAGGGTGAGCATGACTTCCGGGGGAGGCTGGCCTCCTAAGGGGGTGGGGATGCCCTGTGCTAAGCCTGGGAACTGCTGCAGGAGGAGGTCTCAGCTGGAGTCGTGGACTGGGTGGGGCTTCAGGGTGTCGGGTGCGAGTTGAAGCCAAGGGTGCAATTGTCCGGGGATAAGGGAGCGTGAGAGGAGAAGAAATGGAGCCCCAGGAAACAATTCTGGGATGGAAAGCTGACTGAGAAAGTGGAGCCAGGGAGGTGGGAGGAGAACCCAGAGGGTGTGGGATCCTGGAAACAAAAGGAGGCCTTCTGGAACAAGGAAGCCGGCAGCACACCTGAAGCTGCTGAGGGGTCATTGGTAACCAGGGGCGATCAGTTTTCCTGGAATGTTGGGTGCTGGCATCAGACTGCAGTGGGTTTAGTGGAGGCATCTCTTCAGAAACTTGGGAGAACGTGGGGTCAGTGAGAGATGTTACAGGGTGGAGGAAGTGGAGATGTTCCTATGCCCAGAGGGAGTTCTGGGACAAACCTTGCACATCACGTGGGTTCCAGTTTCTCTCTTCGTCACCCAAGCCTAGCACAGTGCCCCCTGCACGGTGAGCACACAGCCAGGGCATGTCAGTACTTAATTCACTGCCGTTTGGTCATGTTGTCACCACCGTGCTCTACCCTGTGGGTCTTGAACCCATTCTTTTAAGGTAGCTGGGAACCTCCTGCCAAAATGAACCCAGCATGGCGGGAGACAGTGCAGCCAGTGTGCCTGGGAGCCCAGGTCCCTGGAGATATCAGCTGCTGCCTCTCGGAAGGGGGTCATCTTTAGACCCCTAGGGAGGAGGCAGTCTCCATTCACCATCCTCTTCCGCACAGATTTGGAAGACTTGAGGGTGAAGGAGGGAAGGGGTGGCTGCTGGCTCTACTCCTGTTTTATCAACGCCTAACCCCAGGGGGCACCCTTGTGCTGCCTGCAATCACCCCTCAACCTGTGCATGTCATCCAGCAAACCTTTCTTTTGCAAACCAGTTCAAGACTGCTTTTAGCCCCCACAAACGTTCCTCACATTTCCTAAGTTCTCCTTGTAGCTGGATCCCGGACTCCATGTCTTCCTTTTGCTTCTCTAGTTTAACCGGGGGCTTGCAGAGGAGGGAGCCTGTAGCCATCTTGGCAGCCAAAACTTGCCCAAGGGTACATCTGCTTCTTGAGGAAGTACCAGGGGTCAGCCCCCAGCGGCCTGCTGCCCATCGTTTGTCTTGCTCAGGCCAGGCTGTTCCCCTAAGCCGTGCAGCACCCCGCTCCCCAACGCCACCGGCTGCAGCCTTCCAGGGGCACGAGCTCAGGGCGAGATGTGTGCTGCTCCCTTTTCCCCGGCTGGCGGGCCCGGCTTTGGGGATGGCTCTGCAGGGAGCAAGGGTGCCAGCCCCCACTCTGCTCAGCAGGCAGTGAGCCAGGGGATCTCCCTCTGCTTGGGGAAGGGGTGCCTTTGAAAACTTTGCTCAAAGGCGTCTGATAGACGAGCAGGTGTTTCTGCCTGCATCTCCCAGGGTTCCTAAACCCTAGGAAACTCATCAGGCCTCATCCCAGGGAAAGAGGCCGATTCCCCTAAGGGGAGGGGCTCAGGCCTCAGGCGGCAGGAGGCCAGGAGTCCTTGCTGCCACCTGAGCGAGGCAGGGCCTGGAGCAGATGCAGAGGGTCAGGACTTCCCATCCTCCCCTCGTGCTGCCTGAAGCCTGAGCCCCTTCCCTTGGGAGAAATGAGGGGAGTCCCTCCTGAGAGCGGGGCTTGCCGAGGGAAAAGATGAGGCCTCTGGGGTGGGAAGGAAGAGGGGCCTGGGGACCAGAAGGTTTACCTGCCCCTCTCAGCCTCAGTTTGTGCATCTGTAAAATGGCACGAGAGCTTGGATTATAGTAAATAATAGATGGTGCCATCCTGGAGATTTTGCCAAGACTCTGGCCTATATTGATTGTCAGAGCATCCTCATCTCTGGAAGGTGAGACTGGAATGAAGGAGGCTGAAAACCTTTAGTCCCAGGTGGGACAGAGGCAGCTGGAGCTGAGGGTCCAGGTCCCTCAGTCCCACCCCCCTCAAAGCCCTTTGCAAATCTTAGGCGCAGGATTTCAAGGCCGGGGGCCCTGGGGTGGGGGTGGGTGATAAAAATAACCCCTCCTTAGTGTCCTCCTGCAGTTCTGTTAACAAAGCTCTTTCCAACGGAGCTTTGTAGCAGCTGGCTAGCTGAGGCAGGCAGCACGGGGTCACTAGTTCTGCCTTCCTGCAGGCTGACTGAGGGCTTCGGCCGATGTCCCATGGTTAGTAAGGGATAGTCAGAGCCCAAAAGGGGGACCTGACCTTTGACTCCTGATCTAACTCTCTTTCTCCTTCTTGCATCTGGGCATGTGGTCTCCCTGGGTTTACCCAGGGCATTGTCACCTTACACATCCCTGCCATTCTGTTGGGTACTCCAGGGGAGTTTGTTTAAAAAAAGGCATATTTCTGGTGCAGGATCCCCTGCACCCAGAGATCCTGACATCCTGGATCTTCATGAGAGCCCAGGAATCTCCATTTTAAACAAAATCCCCAGATGTTGCTAAAGCAGGGGGTCCTTGCCTGCACATTGAGACACACAGGCCAACAATGGGTTAGTCAGTCTGGGTGAGACCCGTGCTGGGGGCCGTGACGCGGCAGGGCAGCATGGCCAGGTCCCTACCTCCACGGACAGCAAAGGATGCTGCAGGGGAAAAACCCCTGGGTGGAGTGTTTCAGAGCTGGGTTCTCATTCCACCTTTGACCCTGACTCGGAACAGCCAGTTCCAGGCCATTTCCCATCTACAGCGGGAGGCTGGCCCAGGAGCTGTTTCCCAAGCCATCTCCACAGCTGCCTTTTAGCTGTTCTGTTTCCATGGGCTGGGCTAGGAAGGAAAGTCTCCCTCACAGGGTGGGTCCCCTGTGGATGGGCCAGCAAGGAGGGAAGGCAAATAGGTGGCCAGTACTCCTGCTGTTCCACTTGCCTACCTGGTACCACCTTGACCCATAAGCCCATGCAACCTCCATCCCTTCCTAGAGCACAGAGGCCCCGCCGGTGCTGTCTGCTGTCTGCTCCTCCCCTCTCTGGGGTTCCTGGCTGAGTTTCAGCCTGGCCAGCTCCCTTCCTCATACCCACACTGACTTTTTAGTAAATGCTGCTTTGTTTATAAAGCAGGATGATTCCTTTTAAATGAGGTAACCTAGAGGAGTCAAATTCATAGAGATGGAAAGTAGATGGTGGTTGCCAGGGGCTGTGAGAAGGGGGAGTTGATGGTTAATGGGCACAGAGTTTCAGTTTGCGGTGATGAAAAAGTTCTGGAGGTGGTTGGTTGTGATAATTGCGCAACAGTGTGAATGTGCGTAATGCCGCGGTTCACTTTTAGAAATGGTTAAGATGGTATAATTCATGTTTGTATATTTGACCACAATTTCCAAAGACGAAGCAATAGCAGGGCGGGGAGAAGGGGGTATCACATCCGGACCAGGCCCTGTTCCTCTCTGTGCTAGCCTGGACTTTTGGCTGTGGGAGCCCCAGAACTGGGATTTTGAGGTGGATGTGGCTGGTGTATCATTTCAGAGGAGACAAATACTGAGTTTCAAAGTCAGCACAGTTCGAGGCGGTGAACAGCAGCAAAAGAAACTAGGACAGTATCTGGCGTTCTTATGCAGCTTGAGTACACTACACAGAGTCAAACAGCTCTGGGTCCAAAGGCCGACTCATCTCCCAAGGCCTGAGTGACCTTGGGCAGCTTCCTTAACCTCTCTGAGCTTCAGCTTCCCCTTCAGTAAAATGAGAATCATGTGTGAGGAGGGTGGGCCCAGGATCTGCAACCTACTGATATGTACCAGATGGCAAATGTTAGTCTCATAATGAATTGGAAGATTTGTATCTTCTAACTCATCTCTCTAGCAGAAGGGGAAACTGAGGCCCAGAGAGGTTATTTGACTTGCCCAAGGCCACACAACCAGCCGATTACTGAGCTGTGACCTCAAGATATTGGACTCCAACCCAGATCTCTCTGCACCCACTCGAAGCTGTGGTGCAGTTAAGCGAGAGATTGGGAAGCCACGTGGAATGGGCATCAGGCTGCCACATGTCCCTGTGTGTTATCAAACATGGTGACAGAGCTGGCCGCCACCAGCATCCCTCCTTCTCATCTCTTCAGGATAGTCCTTTATGGGGAAGAGGTACATTTTAGCAGCCAAGCCTTTTTGTGGCTTAAGTGTGGGTAGAGATCCCTAGGCTTTCTACAGCTTTGCCACATTCAGATGGCTGGCCTTGTACTATAGGCATGTGGGAGCAGGGACCTCACCTGGTGTGAATTACTGTGAACTTCTCATCTTGGTTCAAGGAAGGGCCTACGACAATTGTACCAGAGTCATATGAGACCAGCTTTTAAGTATCTTCTTTGGAGAAAGATGTACTCTTGGTGAGGAAACCGCCACAGAAGGCGGAGGCATTGGAGTGAGTTCCTGAGGGCTTTAAGGAATCAGACATGCATGCATTTGTTCATTCATTCACAACTTGTAATCACTCAGTGTCACTCTATGCCAGGGATTAGGGGTAAAGGCGAGAAATCAGACAGTGTCTCTTGAGCCTGAATTGGGGGATCAGGCAGATAGTCACCACAGAGTAAGATCAAGTCCAAGGGAGGGAGGGTGGTGATTGATGGTCCAAGGCCTATAGGAACACCCAGGAAGGAGGCACCGAGCCTGGGAGGGTAGAAAAGCTTCATGAAGGTGACATTTGAGCCGTGGCCAGAAGGAGAAGGCCTTTCCAAGAAGAGGAAGGGGAAAAGGCCCTGCTGGTTAGCACACAGGCCAAGATGCTCTAACAAGAAAACCAAAAACACATGGACTTAATTAAACAAGGTGGGGTCAGCAGTTAAGGCTTACGTGGTGGCTTGGGGCTGGTGGGGGCCCAGCATGCTTGTTGCCAGCCCTCCCTAACTGAAGACACCTCCCCACCACACCTACACACCCACATTCTAGTCTTTGGGAAGAGGGAAATAGGAGGATGAGCCTAATCCCTTAAAGGTCGCAACCAGGAGGTGGTACACAGAGCTTCTCTCCTTATAAGCCATTGGCCAGAACTTGGTCACATGGCCACTACAGATGCAAGGAAGGCTGGAAAGTGTAGTCTTTATCTGGGTGGCCATGCTGAAATTCCAATTATTGTATAAGGAGAGAAGAGAGATTGGGGGTGAGGGGGAAATCAATGGGGGGGTCAAAGCCACGTGCAAAGACAAGGCAAAGGAGAAAGAGCTTGCAAGTGGTTTGTGACATGACAGGAGTGCAACAGATAACTGGAGAAGGAGGCAGGGTCCTGCGTGTCATTCCAAGGATTCAGAGTGTATGTGTATGTAATGGGAGCATTGAAGGTGCTTAGCCAGGGGCTGGCGCAGGCGGTGACGCAGACCTGAGCTAGGGCACTCAAAGCGGGGGTTGAGAGAGCGCGTGGGCTGAGAAACACTTAGGGGATGGTGAAGACTTCTCCCATTATTGAACAGGAAGCAGAGCCCTTGATTCCGAGCTCTGGAATCCTCTCCGCCGGGAGGAGGGGGGAGGGAGAACAATAACCATAACCTCTTTTCTCACTTCCTCTCAGACTGTTCTTCGGATAGTGGTGCTCGGGATCTGGGATTACATTGAAAACAAAATAGAGGTAAAGACCAATGTCCATCTGCACCCCACAAGCCAACCATCCTGGAAGCCAGGAAATGTCACTGTCCCATCCATCCCAGGGTGGGAGCCATCAACAAAGGCCATCTCCTTCCCACACTGGACACAGGAGTCTGTTCAGCTGTGCCTTTGGGTGGGTGGGGAGGGGGGTGAACTGAGAAAGTTTCCAGCAAAGGAATGGTCTAAAAAATCTCCTTGACTTTCTGCAAAATTTAAAAAGTTATCTTTTTTTTTTTTAACATCTTTATTGGAGTATAATTGCTTTCCAATGGTGTGTTAGTTTCTGCTGTATAACAAAGTGAATCAGCTACACATATACATATATCCCCATATCCCCTCCCTCTTGTGTCTCCCTCCCACCCTCCCTATCCCACCCCTCTAGGTGGTCACGAACCACGGAGCTGATCTCCCTGTGCTATGCAGCTGCTTCCCACTAGCTATCGGTTTTACATTTGGTGGTGTCTATATGTCCATGCCATAAAAAGTTATTCTTGAATCATTTTGGAAAGCTTTTGAAATGTGTTTTAAAACAAATCCACTCCAAAATGGCCCCATGATCAGAGAGCTGAGTGGGGGAACCATAAAAGTGTTTCTCAGCCTGGGTTTCTGCAGAGCAAACCGGTTGCTTTGCTTTGTATAAAAGCAGGTGGCGTGTGGTGGGTGGAGATGAGGTGCGGGGGAGGCTGGCTGACCCCCAGAGTTTGGTGTGCACAGGACAAGGCAAGACTGTCAGTGTCTGCTGCCCACTCCTTCCTCACCACCCCATTCCTCACCACACACACTTTTTAGCCTCTTTGGGCCAAATGCTGGGAGCAGACATAGGGGCCTGGCCTGTGGAAGTCTCAGACCAGGCCAGGCTGGAACAGGCAGATGGAAGGTCAAGGCCCAGAGCTGAAGCGCAGGCTGGGTCCCCTTCTCCCCGAGCTTTGCCTCCATGCAGGGTTAGAGACTCAGCATCAGCACCAGATGCAGATGAGATGTGGGCTCTAGGCTGTTGCTTCCCAGGGGTAAGGGGCCTGCCTTCAGCCTCCACTGCCAGTGAGGGATTCAGTGAGGCCAGCGCAGGAAACCTGCAACACGGGATGCAAGCCCCACCCCGAGAAGGTACAGGATGCTGGAGACATATGCTTGCAAAAGAAGCTTGGAACAGCCCAAGGCCGTCCGAACCAAGGCTGGCGATGGGCTGAGGTCACTTGGAGGAGAGAGAGTGCTCAGGGGCACGTCTGGGGTGGGAGGTCCCTAAAGACTAAGGAGGGTCACGAGAGGCAGCCAGAGATGGGGGTGAACTTCTGAGGGGGGTGCAGGGGGTCACTGGCCAGCACCAGCTGCTTTGCCTGACCTGGTCTCTGGTTCCAGGACATTCAGGAAGTTGGCCCAGGGCACTGAAATCCACCTCCTCTCACAGGTGTTTGATGGGGCTGTGATCATCCTGTCCTTGGCCCCGATGGTGGCGTCCACTGTGGCTAACGGGCCCAGGAGCCCCTGGGATGCCATCAGCCTCATCATCATGCTCCGGATCTGGCGGGTGAAGAGGGTCATCGATGGTGAGTGGCCCGAAAGGGGTGAGTTCGAGGCAGGAAGGATGGTCTCTGGGGTCTCTCATCCCCTTATCGGGGTACCCTCTCCCTGGTCCCCAGCCCCATGTCCCATCCTGTGAACACTGTGGGGTTTGGCATCTTGCCAGGGAGCCCCTAATCCAGAGTCCTCATCAAACTGAGCTGTGATCAGGTCCAGCTTTGTAAGGCCCACGCAGGAAAGGCACTGGGAGATCATCTAGTCCATTCCTCTCATTTCACAGATGGGGAAACTGAAGCCAAGAGGGGTGAGGGTCACACAGGAAACCAGCTCTGAGTCAGCAGTGAAGCCCAGGACCCCTGACACCCACCAGTGTTCCCTTAGCTGTTCAGCTTCCCCCCTCTGCACAGGCTCTGCTCTTGGCTCTGTCCCTGAGGGGCTGCCACTGCCTGGGAGCTCATGGGGCCCCATAATCCAGAGTCCAGGCTCTCTCTCTGGGTCTCAATGTATGTCTTTTATAAGTAGAATCCACTGTGAGTAAGAGAGACTCAAAATAGCAGTAACTAAAACAAAACAGAAGCTTATTTCTCCCACATGAAAGCCTGGGCCAGTAAGGTAGGCAGTCCAGGGCCAATAAGGAGCTTCTGAAGTCATGATTCCAGGTTCCTCTTGTATTGTTGCTTTGCTGCACATAGCCTACTTTCCAAAGTCACCCTCATGGTTCAAGATGGCTGCTTCAGTGCCTGCCATCACATCCTCATTTCAGCCAATAGGAAGAAGGAAGGGAGGAAGAAGATAAAGAAGCAAAAGGAAAGCCCCAGCTGCCTTTTCTTTTTGCACATCTTTATTGAGATGTAGTTCACACACCGTAAAACACACATTTAAAGTACACAATTGAATGCTTTTTAGTATATTCATAGAATTGTGCAAACATCACCAAAATCTAAGTTTGGAGCATTTTTATCACTTCAAAAAGAAACCCATACCCATTAATTAGCAGTCACTCCCCATTCCCCTCCAGCCTTAAGCAACCACTAATCTACTTTCTGTCTGAATAGATTTCCCTCTTCTGGACATTTCATATAAGTGGAATCATTTATGTGGTCTGTTGTGTTTGGCGTCTTTCACTTGTTGTAGTACGCATCAGTACTTTATTCCTTTTTATTGTCAAATAGTATTCTATTGTATAGATATACCACATTTTATTTATCCATTTGTCAGTTGATGGACATTTAGTCTGTTTCCACTTTGGGCTGCTGTGGACACTCATGTACAAGTTTTTGTATGGACATATGTTTTCATTTCTCTTAGGTTCCTAGGTATGGAATTACTGGGCCATATGGTCACTCCTTGTTGAATATTTTGAAGAACTCCTGTTTTCCAGAGCAGCTGCCCCATTTTACATTCCCACCAGCAATGTGGGAGGGTTCTAATATTTGCAGTTCCTCCTCAACTCCAGGTGCCTTTTAAGGAAGGCTTCTGGAAGCCGCTGCACAACACCTGCACTTGCATCCCGTCATGCAGGATGTAGTCTCATGGCTTTTCACAGCTGCAAAGGAGACTGCAAAATACAGTCCTCATACCAGGCAGCTGTGCACACAGCCAAAATTAAGGGTTCTTCTATCACTATGGAAAAGGAAAAAAAAAAACGGTATCTTAGTCGTGATGGGTTAGGGTTCTAGCCCTCTTATAGTTTCTGGGTGCTGTTGGGTACCTGACACCACCGCCCCCGCCCCAGTTCTTCCAGGAACCACACCTGGGCCTGAGCCTGCTGCTGGCTGGACGCTGGGACCAGCCCCTTCCCCACCAAGCCCTGCCGCCGCCAAGCTGTTCACGGGGCTGTCTCTGTTTTCCAGCCTACGTCCTGCCTGTGAAGGTGGAGATGGAGATGGTCATCCAGCAGTACGAGAAGGCCAAGGTCATCCAGGACGAGCAGCTGGAGAGACTGACGCAGATCTGTCAGGAGCAAGGGGTAACGCGTGGCCACTCTCAGTTCTGCCCAGTTCCGTCCAGGGCTGAGGACCCTAGCGGTTTCTCAAGTCCCCTAGGGTGCCAGAGCCGCAGGTGCCCTGCGGTCAGCGACCTCCTCCAGCCCCTTCACAGACACATGGGAACCTGAGGCCCAGAGTGGGGAGACGCGTCTCTAAGGTCACTCATGCCCAGCCCGGCCCGGCCCGGACTCCGCCCTGGCTCTAAGGCCAGTCTTCTTTTCATCTCTCCGTGGTGACCAGTCAGCTCTCCAACCTGAACCGGCTGAGTCGTCCCCTCAGTTATCAGGGTCTTCTGGGCACGGCGGTCTCTGAAGCAGGGGTCGAATTCTGTGTACAGAGGTTGCTGGGCACCGCTGTGGGCCAGTTGCCACCCAGGACCCCCAGACACACTAGAGAGGCTTCAGCAGCGCCCTCTGCCCTCTAGGAACCCTGGCAAAGACTCAGAGACAGGGACGGGCCCTCCAAGGCTGTGCTGGGCAGAGCCAGGGGGACAGGCAACCGGGGCTCGGAGAGGGTCTGTCTGGGAATCCAGAGGCTTCTCTCAAGGTCCAGCCCCCCAGTCCTCTGCTCCCTCCCCCAGGACTTCAACCAAGTCACACACTTCTTTGCCCTCAGTTCTTTCCTCCCTAAGATGAGGGGACCGCTGCCATGTGAGTGGGACAGACAACCCCTTCTATAGGAGTTTAGGGGAGGGGACTGGGGTGCTCAGGAGGTCGGAGGACAGCAGGGCCCTGCAGGAAGGCTGCAAAGCGCTGTAGAAACATAGCCTCAAGTGCAGGGAATGTTCTGGTACCAGCCGTGCAGGGTGGGAACGCCACAGAGCGGCTAGCTCGCAAGGTGGGGGGAACGTGTGTGGGAGGATGGGCCCCAGCCCCGAAGCCCTCGCTGTCGGCCTCCAAGGGTCCTGGGCACTCACTGCCGCGGGCCGTGCTTGTTCGCACCCGGAGCTGCTTCTCCCACTAAGCTGGATGCTCCCCTAGGGCAGGCTTCGTCCAACTCGTGTTTGTCCCCAGCCCAGCACCCCCTACGTGTGGGTCTCCTGGCTCCCCAGCCCCAGGCTCTCGTGGCTGGAGGAGGCGCTGGAGCGGGTGGGGAGTGTGTGGAATTACCCCACAGGAACACGCAGGCCACGTCTTCCAAGTCATCCCCTTGGAATGTCTGTCCGGGAACATTTATCTCTTTATCTACTTGGGGAACACCACGGCCTTTCACTTCAGCACAAAACGCTTATGAGTGACAAGAGGGGCCATCAGGGGACACAGTCCCCAGGGGCACATTGTCCATGGGGTCCCGGGAGTGGGGCCGTCTAGGCTGGGAAGAAGTGCTAGGCTGGGAAGAAGAATGATGCTCCAGTCCCGAAGCAGTTGGCATCAGCTTCGTGCTTACCTGTGCATCTGGTCAGCCAGGAGTGTGCACAGGACAGGCCCCTGCCCTCAGGAGGCTCTGGATGACTCGGGGCATTTAGCAGGCCCATGCTAGACAGCAGCAGTCCCGTGTAATGCATGCTTCAGCAGGGACACGTCGGGGGCTCTCGGTGGGGTGGACGGGTTTCCAGAGGCACTGACATTGAGCCACGGACCCCTGGAGAAGGGCGCCAGGTAGAGGGGACAGGTGAGGCACGAGAGTGGGCATTGTGCTGGGGGGATCAAGGCTGTTCAGGGTGTGAGCAGAGGCGGGGAGTGGGGGGATTTGGAGGCAGGCTTGGGGAGGGCCGCAGGGCTGACCAGGGAGTTTGGGCTTCATCCAGTTGGGAGGGAAGAAGCCTGGAGTGTTGGAAGCAGGGCCGGGGGGATTTGCTCAGATTTGAGTTTTTGGTGTATCTTTCTGGTAGCCTTTGAAGGACGGATGGGAGAGGCAGGAGTGGAGACGGGAAGCCCGGTAGAGGCGGCAGAACCACCAAGGGGAACGCGGCCTGGGCTTGGGGCAGAGGGAGGTGGAGGGGTCAGGGAGAGGACAGCTCAAGTGTCATCCAGGACCCGGCCAGAGCGTGGTCAGGCAGCTCTCAGTCTGCTGTCTCACAGGAAAATGAATGCTCTGCTTCGTTGCATTTGGCCACGTGAAAGACACAGACGCAGCGCCGCATCTGCCCTCCATAAATGCATGGCCACGTTAACAGCCCACGTGCTGCGTGGCTGATGGCAGGCCAGCCCTCCTGGTTTCCACTGTGACCCCGTCCTGAGCCCCCGGGGACCCCACATTCCTGCCGTCCCGGTTCACGTCATCCTCTATATGTGGCCTCCTTCCCAGGGATCTGGGCCAGAGGGAGACTCCCTTGGATTCTGCACAGGAAAGAGCCAATAAATAAAGACAGATTCCCTCTACGTAGTGACATCTGGAAAAGAGATAAACAGAAACAAACCATTTTAATTTAAAAAACACCTGAAGCCTGTCATCTTAGTTAAGACAGCAAAAAAGGGCCAGATGGGCTGGAATCCCAGCAGGCTGCCAGGTAGGCGGGAGGGGCTGGCCAGAGCCACACGCTGGGTCACTGGGTTCTGCAGAGAAACCACGAACGCTGCTCTCCCAGAGCCGTGCCCGCTCCACAGGGTGGAGCAAATAGACACCTCATTTTCAGCTGGATTTTAAGACCAGGCTTGGGACTTGACTGAGCAAAAAATGCCCTTAAAGAAATGTGAATGCTGGCTCGTGGAACGTCAGGGATGGCTAGGCCCTTTGAGAGAATAGTGCCTGGAATGGTTAGGATGTTAGGGACAGACCTGAGTGCAAAGCCAGCTTGGCTACTTGTGGCTTTGGGCACCAAGGGGACCTCTGTGGACCTTGGTTTTCCTAATCTGAAAAATGGGGATAATAATACAATCCTTGAAGGATGGCTGTGCGATTGCTTAGCCTAAAGCCTGGCACGTGATAAATGGTGACTCTATGGGAACTAACCACCCATTTCTCCACGTACACCCATTTTACAGATAGGAAAATTGAGAAGTGGTGACTTGCCCAAGAGCACAGAGCTAAGAGAGGGCTTTTAGAGCCAGGAGTGGATCCAGGTGTCCTATCTGTGAAAGGTGTTCTTCCCCAGCCCACCTTGCTAAGGATCGTGTTCTATGACATTTTTATACCCATGTCACTTCTCAGGGCTCGGTGAAAACATTGATTAGACTGTGCACCAGGATGTCTTTAAACCACTGCCTGAGGACAACTCTTCTCTTGCAGGCACAAACCCGGCTGCCCTCAGCTGCCTCAGTAGCATTTCCAAAGAGTCTCTTGCTGCTGCCCTCACTCCCACCCCACCCAACCCCATTCCAGGTCATTCTGTTCATCTTTGTCACAAACTCTTGCGCTCTCTCTCTCTCCCAGCAGGAATTCTTAGGGCTTAATGAAGCAATTTCCAAACTGAATTTGTATATGCTACCTAAGAAATTGAAATGTACCCAAAATTCCAATGAAGTGTGTAGAGTCTCAGTTTAAACAAAACACTACCTTTGCGTTCACCTTGCTCTCTCCCTGGCATGTATTTGTAAAACTGTTTGCCAACACTTCACTCATCTTAGCTCTTTTTAAAACTAAACTTTATTTTTTAGAACAGTTTTAGATTTATAGGAACATTGTGGTGATAGTACAGGGCTCCCATATACCCTGTACCCCTTTTCCCCATTATTAACATCTTACATTAGTATCATACATTTGTTACAATTAATGAACCAATATTGATATGTTACTATCAAGGCCCACACATTGTTCAGATTTCCTTAGTTTTTATCGAATGTCCTTGATCTGTTCCAGGATCCTATCCAGAACACCACATGACATTGAGTCATCATGTCTCCTTGGGCTCCTCTTGGCTATAAAAGTTCCTCAGACTTGCCTTGTTTGTGATGGCCTTGACAGTTTCGAGGAGTTCTGGTCAGGTATTTTATAGGATGTCTCTCTGTTGGGATTTGACTGATGCTTTTCTCGTGATTAGATTGGAGTTCTGGGTTTTGGGGAGGGAGACAGAGGTCCCGTGCCATTCTCATCCCATCATATCAAAGGTACATACTGTCACTATGACATCACCGTGGATGTTGACGCTGACGTAGTGTTTGTCAGGTCTCTCCACTGTCAAGTGACTCTTTTTAAATTCATCTTAGCCTTTTTAGAAAGCTTAAATTGTTTCTTACTGTGACCCTGTGGAGACTCTTGGGTGACATGCCTTGCTAGCTTCTTGCATGAATATCTCGCACATTTTATCTTCTGTGCCACATGGCATCCCATTCTCACCACAGGCCACGCCCAAGGTGCCCCAGAACTCCCTTGTGTTATAGATGAGGGGCCCCTGGATTTGGCAGTTGGAGGAATCTGAGGGCAGTTAGGAGATTAGGATGGAACAGGGGTCTCTTACAGCTCATTCTAATCCTTTCCTCCCCCCAGATCACACTGACCTTCTGGTCTTCACAGGGAGACAGGATTCAGTGCTTCCCTCATTCCCTCATCTCTCCTGACTACTGGCTCACCTCATCCTTAGCAGATTCCTACTGGAAAGAGGAGCCCAGAGGGGCCAGGGTTGGGGCGGGGGGAGGGAGGGGGACACTGTTGGTCAGTCTCACCTTTCCCAAGCCCTGGCTGACCTTCTGCAGTTTCTTCCAGATGGCTCATTTCTGTGGTGGAAGCAGGTCGCCTCAGACCCCTGCATTCAACAGTCCTTCGACTGGAAGGTCCTTTCACTTTTATTTTGCTCCGTATCTGGATTTTGTTCTCTGCCCGTCCAGCCAGAATTTTCTTAGGCACTCATCTCTCTGGTACACAGATGGATTCCAGAGGTGGGGTGCTAGTTCCCGCCCTTCAGAGAGATGGTATGAACTTTTTGTCTCTTTCTTTGTACTGGCTGCTTCAGAAATCAAAGCTATTTCAGATGCAGTGGTTAAATCAATGCAGTGATATATTCTCCCAACTTGTCTTAAGAAACCACTTCTGAGGTTTCAGTACATCCCTGCCCAGGACCTTGCTCTGATTCCAAAACATACTGTGAAGTCCCCATTGTACTTGCTCTTTGCTCTATAAGCCTTGCAACAACTTTTGGTCCAAAATAATACGATCCAACTCAGCTCATGGTCGAAGTTTGTTTCTCTTCCCTGCTGGGCCCTGTGGGACCAGTTAAGTTCTTCTTCTTCAGCACCATCCAGTGAGACCACTGGCAAAAGACCCAGGGAGGTGGGGCTCAGTCTAGGGTGACTTGAGGCCCAGCAAGGAGGCCAGTGGAACTCTGTGAGCCCCTTAGGTCAGCCTTAGACCTGGGGCAGGCGGTGGTCTCTGAAAGAAGAGTCCTGTGCGGGGGCAGCTTGGAGGGTGGAGAGCATCCTCTTACCATGGGAATCAGCAAGTGGGATTCTAACCTCAGCTCCACCAATAACCCTCTTAACCCCTGGACCTCAGGATCCTCATTGGAAAAATGGAGGAAACAAGGCTTACGTCACAAGGGTGCTGTGACTATCAGATTAATTCAAGTAATATATAAAGTCTGGCCCACTGGAGTCTCTCAGTAAATGTTAAAAAAGAGAGAGCACAAAAATAATACTAAATCATTTATATAATGGTGACCATTTACAAATGTGCTGCCACGTGTTTTAGCTCATTTTGACTTTGATGGTCAAAGTTGGCAGGCTGGGTATTATTAATCCTTTTATAGATGGAAAGGCTGAGTCTGAGAGAGGCTGCTGCCTGCCCAGTGTCTCACTGTTTGTCATGGAAGGAAGGGCTGGGGTGGAACTCAGAGTTCAGTGTCCATTTTCCTCCACCAGAAATAGGGCATCCGTACAAGTCACTGTTAGAATGAGTAACACAAACTGCTCCATTAAACAAATCCAGACATCTCCGTGGCCGAACACAAGAGGAGCGTGTTTGTCACCCACACCGCAGCCCAGTGCAATTGCTTTGGGGAGGGGGTAAAGGGACACTGTTCCACACAGTCACTCTGGCCTCCAGGCTCTTCCCCTGTCATGGCTCCTTCTTCTTCTAAGTGTTTGGAGTTTTCTCCCTTCAGCCAGGGGATTAAGAAAGGGAGGGTAGAGAATTGTGCATAGATTTTTACTGGCCGGGCCTGAAAGCGGTGACATTGTTTCTGCCCCCATTTCGTGGGAGGACTCAGTTACACAGTCACACCTAAGGCACCAGATGCTGACAAAAGTAGTCTGAGTGGCCAAGGAGAAAACAGTCACCTGCACAGTCACCTAATAGGCTCACGATGTTTCTACCTCCATTCCCCGCTTCCCACTAGCAGGAGGCACCATCACAATGATTAATCCTTCCTGGATGATGCAAGTCTCCCTGGCCTGTTTCCTGAAGAAACAGGACGATAACCTGGACCCTAAGCGATAGGCGTTCCCACTGGAGGCAGGTGGGGGGCGGTGTCCACTCCACGGTCCTTCGAGGGCCAGCAGCCCCTTCAGCAGGTCACGAGCAGCAGGAAAGGGGTTCTATCCTGGCTCTGGGGGTGTTGCTAGATGCGGACTCGTTCCAGAGAGCCCCCTCTTTTCTTGCAGAGGCCACAAGCCCCCCAGCTCAGCACAATAGTCTTTGTTACCCGGATTATTCAAGATCCCCACTGTGGGAAGTGAATTTTTTTTTTTTAAACATGGGCAGTGATTTGTAAAACAGCCGATAGCTTTAATGACAAGCCTATTTAGCTGATAAAATTAGCCATCAGAGGAATAATTTATGTTATCCTTTTGCCATAATTTAAATTTATGGCCAACTACCAGTCATCTTCACAGTGGATGGAAAGGGGCCAAGGTCGAATTCAGCTTCACCCTGCTCCTAAATCATTAGTTTGCAACTGTCTCCTGAGTTTTATTGTTACCAACAATGGTGAAACTAATGGAAATAAACATTGGATGCCATCCCAATAGCAGATGGGTTTGAAGGCAGGGCAGTCTGTGCAGACAGCACTAATAGGATGGAAGAAAATTATTGCTATTGCATTAGATACCATCGAGCTTCTGGCCAAAGTGTGCATTGATCAGGCCAAGGCCCTGTCAGTTGTACTTCACAAACCAGACCATTAAAGGCAGAGATGGGCTGGGTGTGCCCGCCCTGCCGCCCGCCCCACCCCCCGCACCGGGGTCTGGCCCCGCCTGGCCATGCATTAAAAGCCCAGCCCAATGGAAGGGGCCTGACTCACTCCAGTAATGCACGCTGAGGGCTTCCCTGTGGATCCCAGCAGATCTGGTCAGGTTATCTGATTAGAAATACTTAGCTAATAATGTGCATTAAGAAGGGCTGTGACTGCACTTTCCTTCTTCCCAACTCATAGAATCGTCTTTTTTTCCCCACTGGCCCAGTTTGCCAGTGGAAAATTTGCTTCATTTTATCCCCAAAGCCGCCATGCACTTTCTGTCCCAGAGGCCCAGGCTCACGTGAACCTGGAGAGCCTCAGCGCTATGGGTGTTTCTCCTTTCTGTGTTTAGCAGTTTGACTATAGGGTTTCTAGGTGTGGGAGTTTTGTATTTATCCTCCTTAGGGTTTGGATTTGTGGGTTGGTGTTTTCATTAGATTTGCAAAGTTTTTGGCCATCATTTATTTATTGCTTCTGTCCCATCCTATCGGTCTCCTTCTGGAGCTCTAATTACATATGTTAGACCTTCTGATCATGCCTCACTTTTTCCTTATACCCTATTCTGTTCCCCCATTCTCTCTCTTTTTTCTTTTTCTGGCTGTAACTTTTTTTTTAAAAAATAAATTTATTTATTTACTTTTACTTTTGGCTGTGTTGGGTTTTCGTTGCTGTGCATGGGCTTTCTCTAGTTGCAGTGAGTTGGGGCTACTCTTCGTTGCGTTGTGTGGGCTTCTCATCGCAGTGGCTTCTCTTGTTGCAGAGCACGGGCTCTAGGCGCACGGGCTCTAGAGCGCAGGCTCAGTAGTTGTGGCGCACAGGCTTAGGTGCTCCTCAGCATGTGGGATATTCCCGGACCAGGGATCGATCCCGTGTCCTCTGTATTGGCAGGCAGATTCTTAACCACTGCGCCACCAGGGAAATCCCTGGCTGTAACTTTTAGTATTTTTCTATAGACCTATCCTCAAGTTCAACATCCCTATCTTCTACTGTGTCCAGTCTGCTGTTAAACCCATCCAACTGAGTGCTCAATTTCAAATATTGTATATTAAGGTCCTAAAAGTTTCATTTGATTCTTTTTCTAGGTTCTATTTCTCCACTGAAATGCTACAACTATTTTGTCCATCTTTTCCCACACTCTTCTCTAACTGCTTTATGATTTGATAATCGATCCCTTTTTCCTGCTTGTTTGCATGAATAGTAATTCTTATTGTACACTACACATTGTTGATGCATTTTAGAGGTTCTGGGTTATGTTATCTTTCTCTAAAGAGTTGGCTGTCTGACAGTGAGGCATTTCCGTAGGAGCAGGGGATGGCCCTGAAGACAGCACCAAGAATTAACTGGCCCTTTCACTTTGTTCCCTCCCAGTTAGAGTCCCAGAGCCAGCACAGAGCTTGTTATAGACCAGAATTCAGCTGCTCCGTTAGCCTTACTGAACACACAGTGAAACTGAGGCCCAAAGAGGAAAGGATACTTACCAAAGTCAGAGTGAGGGAGGGGTGATGGGCCGAGAGTTGAGGCTCCTCCTCCAGCCCTGGCTTTTTCCCCACATGGGGGCCTCCTGCTCTTTCCTGGCCGCCGTTACCATGAAGCTCCCCCATATTCTGTTTGAGCTGAGTCACTTCCATCTCTCCCTTAAGGCTTCAAGTTCCCTGACACAGGGTCTGGGGGGCTGGAAGCCAGAGACATGGGTTCTGGGCCCAACTCTGCTCTGATGCACCATGTGGTCCTAGACTTTACCCCACACTGTCCCCCAGCACAAAAGCCTCCTGCCCATCACGGGGCCTCAGTTCACCCATCTGACTAAAGAGGCCCTGCTCTCCTAGGACCCCCTTGACAACCCTTCAACTGGAGAAGCACATGTGGCCATGTTCAGCATATGGGAATCAGGAACCAGGCTCTGAGGGTCCCAGCTAGAACATCCAGACAGTCCCCTGGGCTGTCACAGCCAGTGACCAGAGCTGAGAGCCATTTAGCCCATCTGCAGTGTCTCCGTAAGGAGTCAGCCGTTCCTTCTCAGGGTGAGGGATCAGAGCATCCAGCCACCCCATGCCCTCTGGGTGTGAAGCTTGTAAAAATATGTCCCCAAAGCAGGTTGCCTCCTCCCTCACCCGCATTCCAATCCATGCCCATGCTGACACTTCTACCTCCTAAACAGTCTTCATCTTCATCTCCACTGTCTCTACCCTAGTCCAAATTCTGGTCATCCCTGGCCTGCACTGCTGCAGCAGCCTCCCAGCTGGTATTCCCATGTCCGCCCTGGCTTACCCCCATCCAGTTCATTCCCCGCTCAGCTGTCAGCACAGTCCTCTCGAGATGCTCATCTGAATCACCACTCCTCCACCTCCACCCCTCCACCCTTCTGTTCAGAAGATTTCAGTGGTATATTGTTTCTCTTTAAATAAGGGCTGAAGTCCTTAAAATGTCTTACCATGGCTACAAGGCTCTGCCTGGTGTGACCCCTGCTGACCTCCCCCAACACCTCTTACCTCCCGGTCTCTGTCTCCCGGACACACCGTGCCTCTTCTGCCACAAATGTCACCCAGAGCTAGCCCTTAGAACTCTCCTGGGACATTTGTTCCCTGCAGTGCCGCAGACAGTGCCTGTCGCTTGGGCCACCCAGGACTCACTGTGAAGCTGGGAGAGGCAGTTTCATTCCAATACACATAACAGGATTTTAACGTTTCCCTCGCCATGCTTTACCTGACTTCTTAGTGATAAGTGAATAAAGGAGTGAATGGGGGAACTACCATACACTCGGGTTCATATTTCTAGCCGAAAACTTATTTCAGTGTACATGCCTATGTCTGCACATGTGGGCTTGGGCAAGCCATGGCCTCTGGTGTCTGGCCTGAATTCCAGTGGGACACTCATGGGCAGCTCTGTATCAATTACAAGTTATCAATAATGCATCTGTTCAGAGTGGCCTAGGAGGCCATTAGCTAGGGCTGCCGGCCCTGATGAGCGGCCTTGGAGAAAGTGGGCTGGGTATGCCCATGGGAAGTTCAGATCATCCTGGGCAGGAGGGGCTCCCAGCCCCAGCAGAGCTAAGGAGGGTTGCCTAATGGGCCCTACGTGACATCTGAGACCTTGCTGCGAGAAGGGTGGCTCGAGCCCTCTCCCCCTGCACAGAAGGCCACTCTATAATAAGCTAGTCTCGCTTTCTCACTTTCTGAGACCAGTGGCCCCATTCGAGTACTGGGTTGTTGAGATCCAGGTCTGAGCCTAGTCTGAGACCAGAGTTAGGGCCCAGTGTGTGATCAGGATGTGGTCTTAGTATGTGACTTGGGTCAGGACTCAGTGTGTGACCAAGCTTGGGGCTCAGTGTTGGGGCTCAGGCTTTGCCTCAGCTTTGGGTTAAGGTTGGGGCCCAGTTTGTGGCTGGAGTTAGGGCTCAGCCTGAAACCACAGAAAAAAGCTGGGCAAAGCTGACTGGTTTCACACACTGATTTATTGATTCATTCAGCAGCATTTACCGAGTCCCTTCTGTGTACCAAGCAACAAAACAGGCAAGATCCCTGCTCTTACAGAGATTGTATTCTATATTCTATTCTTATATAGATTCTATTCTATATCCCTGCGCTTACAGAGCGGTGAGGGTGGCAGTGGTGTGCTGGAGCTCCCACTGACTCGTGAGAGCCAGCTGTGCACATTTCTTCACAGTTCTGCATGACATCATGTTGGTAGTTTGCAATTGGCCATGGGGGGAGTATTTATACCAGAGATTAGCATGTACTATAAATCAGGCCTCTTTTTTTCTATACCAGCACACTACTGCAGCTGAAGTGACCGACCACACGTGTTTATCTGATCTCCTTCCCCAAACTCCACCGAGATGATAGTAAAGAAAAAAATCATAAACACATAAGAATTAAGAAACTCTCTTTAAGTCCTGTCCATCAGGACAAAGAGGATACAGATTTCAGTGGATTTAGGGAAATGGGGAGTGATTTAGCAGAGTGGAGAATCTATAACTCTAGTGTCTAAAGAGGCGGATAGTGAGGGAAATGGGCTAATTCCCCCCTCAGTACCCTTTAGAGTTTGGGAGGAACGGGGTGAATGTGAAGCTGACCACAGGGGAGAGGGGTTGGCTAGAAGTCTGTACACATAATATTTGAACCCTCCGTGTCCCCTCCCAAGTTCTGCACACTCCCCCATCATACAAGAGGCAAGAGGTTCGTCCTCTGGAGAAATTGAACCAGAGGGCTCTGCAGGTGGGCACTGGGTGAGGCAGAGGCCTGGGGAGAGGTTCAGGGCTGAAAATGAGGATTAGGTGAAAGTCCTTTCATCTAATGGCTGGACCCTCTGCCCCATTTTTCTGCCCTGCTCCCAGCACAGAGGCAGCCAGAGGTGATGAACTCTGGGAAAACCTGAGTGTTCCCAGAGACAAAATTTGTGAACACTGACATTGGGAAGTTGCCCCGATGCCTGGCCACCCTAGTGTTAGTGAATGCTTCAACTGTGTGTTTCACTTTTGTCAAAAGAAAAATAATAAAACATTAAAATAAACAAAAATATCAGAAGGTGCCAAGCAAAATGTAGAGAATTCACACAGAAGGATGTGATGGAGTGCCTGGGGGGCTGCCTTAGGCCAGGGGTCGGGGAAGGCCTCCAAGAGGGGGAGCCAGCCGTGTGATATGGGACCAGAGGTCCCTGGGAAAGGGACCTGAGACCAACACACACTTCGTGTGTTTAAGGAATGACGAGAAGGCCTGTGTCACAGCGGGAGGTAAAGGGAGAAAGAATGTGGTGAAGTGAACCAGGTAAGCAGAGCCAGAACATGCACCTGTTACGTAAGCCAAGGTCTATGGACAAGGTCTATGGACAAGGGGGTGACATGATGTGATCTAGGTTTACGAGAATCCCTCTGACCCCTGTTGGCGAATGGACGGTAGAGGGCTGTAGGGCTGCAATCATCCAGGTGAGAGCTGGCAGTGGAGGTGGAGGAAGGTGGGCAGGCTTGTGGTAGCACTTAGGGAGCTGGACTTGAGGGCAGATTGGATGGCAAGGATAAGGGAAAGTGTGGAAGCAAGGGAGGAGATTGCATTTTTTGGGATACAGCTAAAATGAGATGAAAACACCTGAGGGGCAGGTGTGGGGATAGAGCGAAGTGTCCTGTTTAGACTAGGTTGAGTTTGTGACACCTGTGCCCCAGTTCTGTGTTGCTGTCAGGTAGGCAGTTGGAGGTTTGATCTGACATTGCAGGGAGGGGCCAGGGCTGGAGATTGGGATCATGGGCAAGTAGGTAATCTCCTAGGTAGGGAGCCCAGGCCCGGGGACTCCCTGGGACTCCTCTACCCGCCTCCCTGCTTCAGGCCTTTGGGGGTTTGACTGGAGGTTGTGGGGTTATGCCAAAGCGATGCAATGTGTGTTTGGAACACTAGGTGGCAGTGAAAGATCTCCTTCCTCCTGAGCCCGTGGCCAGGCCCTTCAGTGTCAGACCCAAACGTTGCCTTCACCCAGATGGCCCAGGGAGGCCCCAGAGTGTGAACAGCCGTCTCAGCCACAAACTCAAGAGGCATCTGGAAGCCTCTCTAGGCAACCTTCCCCAACAACAACAAAAAATGAAACCAAAATAAAAATGTGTGCAGCTTTTTACAAAGCCTTTATGAAGCCCTCAAGTCCTCAGAGAGCTCTGTGGGGTGATAACCCCTGTTTTACAGATAAGAACACACGGCAGTACGCCGCAGGGTGGGAACTAGAGTCCAGTCTGGTCTGGCCAGCCCTCGGAACACCTCCTAGAAGAGGGGATATGGGCGTTGCTGGAAGACAGATGGGTCAGGGGCAGCCCAGTAAGCCACAATGGGCTCCCACCGGCTAGTTACACTGACCCTGAATATTGCGGGGTTTCCCGTCTTCCACTAATCGTCAGTGTGGGACGCCAGAATAAGGCTCTTGGGTGGCACGTTTAGGCAAGTAACCAGAACGAATCCCGTTCCCTGACTCCTCTTCCTCCGATGCTCTTCCCGCAAACCACGGCTGTGTTTCCTCTCACGGCCATCTTGTCTTCACTATGGGGCCAGACTACACAGTATCCGAGGTGAGACACAGGAACGTGTTTTTTATGACTCGGAAAAGGCTCCAGAAACGTCAGAGACTCTTGCGACTAGTGTCGTTGGAAGATTTGTAAGGAACGCCCCCTCCAGCCTTGGGATGCTCAGCCCATTCCTCCCCGCTCCCCCAAGAGCAAAGCGCCCAGACGTCGGGCTCGGGCCGGATCCACGCCCCCCCCCCCACCCCGCCCCTGCGCAGCCCACCGCCCACCGCCCCGCTCTTTCTTGCAGTTTGAGATCCGGCAGCTGCGGGCGCACCTGGCGCAGCAGGACTTAGACCTGGCGGCCGAGCGCGAGGCGGCGCTGCAGGCCCCTCACGTGCTCAGCCAGCCGCGCAGCCGCTACAAGGTGGTGGAGGCCGGTACGTGGGCCGAGGAGACCGCGGATGAGAGCGTCGTGGAGGAGCTGCAGCCCGTGCAAGGTGAGCCCGCCCGCGGCCTCCCCAGTCCCGTCGTGGGGAGCCCCGTCCCCACCCCTGCCCTAGGGCTCTGTGCACAGCTTCCCGGAGTTGGAGCACGCCTCCTGGCAGGACCGTGCCCCCATCTCGGCCCACGATTGTGGCGGTGGCGGTGGTGGTGACCCTCAGATCAGTGCCCCCGGGACTACCTTTCTGAGCCTCGGAGAAAGCGTTCAGGTAAGCTCCCTTGACCCGACCTCTACATGATCTCAGTGGCGTGTACTCATTTCATGCCTGTGGGCCACTGGCTGCTTTGCGTGCACTATTTCCCCAGTCCTCGCGGTAACCGCCTGCAGGAGGCTTGACTTTCCTACTTTATGGATGAAGGAACTGCGACCCAGAAAAGTTGTCCAAAGGTGCCTCAGTAATAAATGGCAGAGCTAGGCTTCCAGCCAGATGCCTAGGACTTTCCTACTGGACTGCCCAGCCCACTAAGGCCCGGATAGTAAGTTCAGGCCTGGGGCCCAGAACAGCCCAGAACCTATGCTTTGGGGATGGTAGTAAATTGATGGGCAGGTGATGTTGGTGGAAATGGGAGTGCCGGCCATACCCTGGGGCAGAATACTCTGTAGAAGACCGACCAGCTGTGTCACCTTGTAGAGGGGAATTAACCTTTCTGGGTCTTGGTTTTACCAGCTGTCAAATGGGAACAATGCTGAGCTTTTCCCACAGGGTTGTTGTGAGGCTCCAGGAAGCAGGTGAAAGTGGCTTCCAGAATTGCAAAGTAGTCCTGCAAATGTCAGGTGGTATTATTTGGTGATTGGGGGTGAAAGTACCCTCACCTGGTGATGCAGCCGTGGCAGGTTTGGGCCTTTGGGAGGTTTGGAGAGACTGTGTTCTCATGGGCTCAGGCCAGGAATCAGCCTCGGGTCAGGGGGCACAGCGGGGGAGATCTGTGGTCTTGCTGGAGCCCCGGGGGAATCCTGGGAGCCTGAACATGAACGCTCATGTCTGAGTCCTCCCTGCCCCAACTTGCACCTGAAAATGTTATCACTAAAATGATGGTTAAGGGATTTCTTCACTTTACCAAGATATTTTTTAAAGTATCGATGTCCCCTAATAATTCAGAATACATTTTTGGGTCCCCATTTTTTACCTAAAGGTAAGGGAACTAAGATTCATCAAACTCCTCCAAGAGAAGCTTTTTACAGTGTGGTTTCATTTCGTCCTCACACCTCCTTTCTCTCATACGGAGGAGGAAACTCAGACCCAAAGAGGTCGAGAGAATTTCATGGGGTCACACAAAAGAAATGGAGGTGCTGGGCTTGGAACCGAGGCTGTGGGATCCTAAACTCCAGCTTGGTGTGGGGCCCGCTTTGCCTTGGCGTGCTGAGTGGTCCTTGTCAGGGCAGCGGCAGCCAGCAGGGCTGGGCAGGTTGGGCAGCAGGAAGCCAGAGCTCCAGACTCTGCCACTCCCTGGCTCTGTGATTTGGGGCTTCCGTGTTCCCTTCTGCAAAGTAGACTCATCACTCCAGCTCTGTCTGCCTTACAGGAAGTCTGGGGAACTGATGGATGTGAGAAAGCTCTATAGGCTGTAAGGCACTGTGAACAGGTTTTGGGGAGCGGGGTGATTGCTATTATGATCTTTTGAGAGACCTTCCAACCTTAGAACTGTAGAATTTGGGGGGTAGGAGGGACTTCTGAGTCCAGCTCTTCAGCTGATACGCTAATCCCATCTATTACACCTGCCAAGAGTTTTACCTTCTTCTAAGAATAGGTACCCCGAACCTCCCAGAGAAGCCCATGCCAACCCAACATCAGATGGCTCTGCCTGTTAGAAAATTCTTCCTCAGGCTGTGCTGAGGTCCGCCCCCGGCACCCACCTCTCCCACATGGACGAAGCTTTTATATATAGGCCTGGTGGGTGCCCTCCCAGCTGAGATATCCTTTCGGAGACTGGCCTCTGAGTGTTTTCTCCTCCAGAGACTGTCACCTGCATTCCCACAACCAGTCCTCAGGGGACAAGCTCTCCAAGTTCTTGCGGTTCTGCCCCTCCCTGAGCATCCCAGTGTTTCAGTCACGCAGTTCTTGGGGAGCTGCAAGACCAGGGCAGAGTGTCGAGGGGCCACCCCTGCCTTTTTTCTGGACCCAAGACCCCTGTGACAAGGCCAGAAAACTCCTGAGCCTTGTGGTGGCTGCCTGGCCTGAGCTCACAGGTGACCCAGGCCCACATGGCTCTGTCGAGCCCCGTGTCCCTGCAGCCCATCCTTGGGCAGCGCACTTTTTGTACCCCCTGTGTGGATTTTGACATTCATTTGTGTTCAGCTGTAGCTTGTTTGATTCCTGCCTTTACTCCGGGTTTCTAGGACTTTGTAGATCCTGACTCGTCACCAGTTCCTTCCGGTTTCACTGCCTACATATATCGTGAAACATTCCCCTTTTCCATGTGCATTGTTCAGCCTTCCTTATTTCTGGACCTCGGCTGGCTCCCTGACCTCAGCTTTGCCCCCATAGGTGCCCTCTTCAGTCCTTTGTCCCCCCCTACACACACACAGTCATCTTTCATAAATCCTTCATGTCACTCCCTGAGTTAACACCTTGGCTGGTATCTCCTAGAGCTGCCGAAACAAAGTACTGCAAACTGGGTGGCTTAAACAACAGAAGCTTACTGTCTCGCAGTTCTGGAGGCTGGAAGTCTGAGATTAAGGTCTTGGTAGGGTTGGTTCCTTCTGAGGGCTGTGAGGGAGCATCTGTTTCAGGCCTCTCCCCCAGCTTCTGGTGCTTTGCTGCTAATCCTTGGCATTCCTTAGCTTGTAGAAGCGTCACTCTGACCTCTGCCTTCTCTTCACATGGTGTTCTCCCTCAGTGTGTGTCTGTGTCCAGATTTCCCTTTTCATAAGGACCTTAGTCACGTTGGGTCTGGCGCCCATCCTACTCCAGTATGATCTCATCTTTTTTTTTTTTTTAATACATTTATTTATTTTTGGCTGCATTGGGTCTTCGTTGCTGCACACGGGCTTTCTCTAGTTGTGGTGAGCAGGGGCTACTCTTCCTTGTGGTGCACGGGCTTCTCATTGCGGTGGCTTCTCTTGTTGCGGAGCATGGGCTCTAGGCGTGCGGGCTTCAGTAATTGTGGCTCGTGGAGTCTAGAGCGCAGGCTCAGTAGTTGTCGCGCACGGGCTTAGTTGCTCTGCAGCATGTGGGATCTTCCCGGACCAGGGCTCAAACCCGTGTCCCCTGCATTGGCAGGCGGATTCTTTTTTTAAAAAATTAATTAATTTATTTTTGGCTGTGTTGCATCTTCGTTTCTGTGCGAGGGCTTTCTCTAGTTGCAGTGAGCAGGGGCCACCCTTCATCGCGGTGCGTGGGCCTCTCACTGTCGCAGCCTCTCTTGTTGCGGAGCACAGGCTCCAGACATGCAGGCTCAGTAGTTGTGGCTCATGGGCCTAGTTGCTCCGCGGCATGTGGGATCTTCCCAGACCAGGGCTTGAACCCGTGTCCCCTGCATTGGCAGGCAGATTCTCAACCATTGCGCCACCAGGGAAGCCCAGCAGGCGGATTCTTAACCACTCCGCCACCAGGGAAGTCCAGCCTCATCTTAACTAATTATATATGCAACAATCACATTTCCAAATTAGGAAATCACAGTCTGAGGTACTGGGGTTTAGGATTTCAACATATGACTTTGGTGGGGAGGACACAATGACTCAACTCATAACAGGTGGCATATAAGACCCTTGATGGTCTTGTCCCAGGCTGGCCACTCCCCCGACCCCCGCCATCTCATTTCCTTCCAGTCTGCACTCTGTCTTCACTTGCACTCTAGCTGAGTGAAACATCTTTGCGTTTGGGAAGTGTTCTGCGCAGTAGTAAGTCTCTGAGCCTTTCCACATGTTGTTCACTGGCAGGACAGGCCTGCCTGCCAAACTTCTTTAAACATCCTTAAAACCCGTCCCAGAGTGAGCTCCCAGTCACCACGCCCTTCTCTTGAGACCTTATACGATCTCCCACTAGGCCCCAAGTGTGCCAGGTCGGTCCCACACTTTATCTTCGGGGCCCACTGCGCCTGGCCCTCAGCAGGCTCCCCTTAAAGTCTGTTGCATGGAATGTAATCTGCAAGCCCATAACTGATAGAAGAACAAAATAAGGCTTGTGGACATCACTTGTTTCCCTTGGGTCCTGCAATCCTGGGTTTTCTCTCGGAGCTCGGGGGCATCTGGCAATAGCCCACTCCAGAAACCCCACTCCTGGCTTTCAGCTCCCCATGCTGGTGCTTGTGGAATCCAGAATAAAAGAATATAATAGAACAAGAATAGAAGAATCTTCTTTTTGAAAGTTCTCCTGGAAGTCAGTGGCAGCTGTTGCCCACTTTGTCTTGCTTTCCAAGGATGCGAAGAGCAGGTTTACAGCCTCCTGGTCCATCACAGGACCTTCCTCCTGATGGAGCAGAGGGGGCTGAAGCAGCCGCTTCCTTGCTCTCCCTAGTGGTCAGCCTCCTTGCCCTGCCCATGGCAGCTGCTCACCTGATGCTTGAGCCTGCCCGGTGCTGTTCTGTCTTCAGCTGAGCAGCTCCAGTACAGCCACACATTCTGCAGCACCTCTCTGTCTCTCTCATCAGGAGACTGAGCTCTTGAGATAACAGCATGGCCGTTGCTATCCCCCAGCCAATGACCTCCAGACCCTGGACACCTGATGTCACATTTGGATTCACAGGGAGTCAAGATCGGGGGTCAGAGAGTCTGCAAACAAACAAAGCCTTTAAAATAATCCCACACATTCTAGTGCTGTGAAGCTTTGAGTGCCTCCCTCTCTACCCTGTTCCTCCTCTCTCTGCAGTCCCCATAGTGGGCAACTTCCAGGAGGAAGTGGAGGGACACAGAATAAGAAGGGAGAAAGTGACTGGCTGCATGTACCAGCTAGGGTGTTATGGGGTCTGTGCTGACCCTCCCGGAAACTAGAGGCATGTCTGAACGAGGCACTCAGGCCTCCCATAGAGGTGGCAAACGTGCACCCCTGGGAGCAGTTGCAAATGCCCTTCCCATCTAGTCCTGGAATCCCACCCCTGCTCTCCTTTATCTCCTCTGTGACACCCCCTACCTCCCAGCTCTCTAGATGCACACCTGCCTGCCCCAGCCCACTCAGTAGAGCACAGCGCATTCCTGGTCTGCCACTTGATGGCCAACCCCCAGAGCTGTCAATAGAAAAGGCAGTGCCTCTGAGGCAGAGGGCAGAAGCCTGGGGGGCTAGCAAGTGGCATGCGTGATTCACAGCCTCAGATGGGCCAGAGAGACAGGGCACCCCAGCTGATCTCTCTTTGACCAGGAGCTGTGTCCAGGGAGGGATTTCCACGTCATTAGAAATTATGGCTAGACAAGCTAGGGGCGCTCTGGGCCACGCTGGAGACGGAGAAAGGTCAACGTTCATTGCTCACCATGACCTTCAGGCCAGCGAGGGCCCTGAAGCTCACCATGTCACACTAGTACACAGACCATCTGGGGATTAACCTGCAGACAACAGCGATAAGTCTCAGGACGCTTGGGCAAGGGCCTTGCTCCGGGGGGGATGGCAGCCCAGGAGGGCGGGAGTGCCATGCTCAGCCCGGGCAGAAGTGGCTCCTGCAGTCTCAACAGTTGCCAGCAGGTCACGGTCAGACTAATGCCGACCAGCTTCTGTTTAAACTTGCTCCAGCACAAATCATTTTTAAAACCCAGGCGGCAAAGTTGCAGGCTTTGGGGCCTGCCAAGTTCACAGTGCCCCTGTGTAGTCATTAATACTTCCCTCCCAAATTTATTAGTCTTGAAGCTCACCCATAACTTCTGAATTACAGCCCCTGGGGGGAGTGCCGCAGTTCCACCATATATCACAGTGAGCCTCGGTGTCCCCCCGTGCTGCACCAGCGCTCAGAGAACCCCCCCAGAGGTGCACCAGGCCCGCAGAGCTGGCACCAGTGTTTAACCTTGGGAGAGGAGGGGCCTGTGTGCCAATGGAGGCAAGCCGGGGTTTCTGCCATCACTGGCCTCCTGATGTGTGTGCCTGATGGGGGCCCCTGGGGACCCCGGGGAGCCCCGGAGCTGTAGAACTAGAACTGGGCAGCGAGGCAGCTGACAGGGCAGAGCTGGTGTGGGTGGTACTGAGGGAAGGACGTGGGTTTAAGACTCAGG
The DNA here is from genome assembly GCF_949774975.1 of Lagenorhynchus albirostris. NCBI lineage: Eukaryota > Metazoa > Chordata > Mammalia > Artiodactyla > Delphinidae > Lagenorhynchus > Lagenorhynchus albirostris. The sequence continues at coordinate 134,333,151 of NC_083095.1, read as the reverse complement.
GCTGGGTTTGAATCTCAACTTGGCCTTGAACAAGTTACTTAAACTCTGAGCAGGTCTGGCTTTATGGTGGGGTGACCCATACAGTCACCGAGGGCCTCACATTTGGTTCGATGCTCTGCTGTCACTCTTGAAATTCTTAATGCTTCTTTTCTTTCAGTGAGGTATAACTGACATATTAGTTTCAGGTATACTAGGTAATAATTCGATATTTGTATATACTGCAGAGTCACAATAACCCTAGTTAACATCCATCACTATACATAGTTACAGAATTTTATTTCTTGTGATGAGACCTTTTAAGATTTATTCTCTTAGCAACTTTCAAACATAAAATACAATATTAACTATAGTGACCATGCTGTATCATATCCCCATGACATTTATTTTATAACGAGAAGTTTGTACCTTTAGACCTCTTTCACCCACCCATTTCACCCACCCCCCAGCCCCTGCCTCTGGGAACCACCAATCAGTCCTCTGTATCTGTTTCTTTTTAGTTTTGTTCTGTTTTTATTTTCTATTTTATTTTTTTAACATCTTTATTAGAGTAAAATTGCTTTACAATGGTGTGTTAGTGTCTGCTTTATGACAAAGTGAATCAGCTATATGTATACATATATCCACACATTCCCTCCCTCTTACGTCTCCCTCCCACCCTCCCTATCCCACCCCTCTAGGTGGTCACAAAGCACTGAGCTGATCTCCCTGTGCTATGCAGCTGCTTCCCACTAGCAATCTGTTTTACGTTTGGTAGTGTATATATGTCCATGCCACTCTCTCACTTTTCCCCAGCGTACCCTTCCCCCTCCTCATGTCCTCAAGTCCATTCTCTACATCTGGGTCTTTATTCCTTTCCTGCCCATAGGTTCGGAAAACCTTTTTTTTTTTTTAGATTCCATGTATATGTATTAGCATATGGTATTTGTTTTTCTCTTTCTGACTTACTTCACTCTGTATGACAGTCTCTAGGTCCATCCACCTCACTACAAATAATCGTTTCTTTTTATGGCTGAGTAATATTCCAGTGTATATATGTGCCACATCTTCTTTATCCATTCATCTGTCGATGGACACTTAGGTTGCTTCCATGTCCTGGCTATTGTAAATAGAGCTGCAGTGAACATTGTGGTACATGACTCTTTTTGAATTACGGTTTTCTCAGGGTATATGCCCAGTAGTGGGATTGCTGGGTCATATGGTAGTTCTATTCTTAGTTTTTGAAGGAACCTCCATACTGTTCTGCGTAGTGGCTGTATCAATTTACATTCCCACCAACAGTGCAAGAGGGTTCCCTTTTCTCCACACCCTCTCCAGTATTTATTGTTTGTAGATTTTTTGATGATGGCCGTTCTGACTGGTGTGAGGTGATACCTCATTGTAGTTTTGATTTGCATTTCTCTAATGATTAGTGATGTTGAGCATCCTTTCATGTGTGTTTTGGCAATCTGTATATCTTCTTTGGAGAAATGTCTATTTAGGTCTTCTGCCCATTTTTGGATTGAATTGTTTGTTTTTTTGATATTGTGCTGCATGAGCTGCTTGTATATTTTGGAGATTAATTCTTTGCAGTTGCTTTGTTTGCAAATATTTTCTCCCATCCTGAGGGCTGTCTTTTCTTCTTGTTTATGGTTTCCTTTGCTTTTTTTTTTTTAACATCTTTATTGGAGTATAATTGCTTTACAATGGTGTGTTAGTTTCTGCTTTATAACAAAATGAATCACTTATACATATACATATGTTCCCATATCTCTTCCCTCTTGCGTCTCCCTCCCTCACACCCTACCTATCCCACCCCTCTAGGTGGTCACAAAGCACCGAGCTGATCTCCCTGTGCTATGCGGCTGCTTCCCACTAGCTGTCTATTTTACGTTTGGTAGTGTATATATGTCCATGCCTCTCTGTCGCTTTGTCACAGCTTACCCTTCAACCTCCCCATATCCTCAAGTCCATTCTCTAGTAGGTCTGTGTCTTTATTTCTGTCTTACCCCTAGGTTCTTCAGGACATATTTTTTTCTTAAATTCCATATATATGTGTTAGCATACGGTATTTGTCTTTCTCTTTCTGACTTACTTCACTCTGTATGACAGATTCTAGGACCATCCACCTCATTACAAACAGCTCAATTTCGTTTCTTTTTATGGCTGAGTAATATTCCATTGTATATATGTGCCACATCTTCTTTATCCATTCATCCGATGATGGGCACTTAGGTTGCTTCCATGTCCTGGCTATTGTAAATAGAGCTGCAATGAACATTTTGGTGCATGACTATTTGTGAATTATGGTTTTCTCAGGGTATATGCCCAGTCATGGGATTGCTGGGTCATATGGTAGTTCTATTTGTAGTTTTTTAAGGAACCTCCAAACTGTTCTCCATAGTGGCTGTACCAATTCACATTCCCACCAGCAGTACAAGAGTGTTCCCTTTTCTCCACACCCTCTCCAGCATTTATTGTTTCTAGATTTTTTGATGATGGCCATTCTGAGTGGTGTGAGATGATATCTCATTGTAGTTTTGATTTGCATTTCTCTAATGATTAATGATGTTGAGCATTCTTTCATGTGTTTGTTGGCAGTCTGTATATCTTCTTTGGAGAAATGTCTATTGAGGTCTTCTGCCCATTTTTGGATTGGGTTGTTTCTTGGTATTGAGCTGCATGAGCTGCTTATAAATTTTGGAGAGTAATCCTTTGTCAGTTGCTTCATTTGCAAATATTTTCTCCCATTCTGAGGGTTGTCTTTTGGTCTTGTATATGGTTTCCTTTGCTGTGCAAAAGCTTTGAAGTTTCATTAGGTCCCATTTGTTTATTTTTGTTTTTATTTCCATTTCTCTAGGAGGTGGGTCAAAAAGGATCTTGCTGTGATTTATGTCATAGAGTGTTCTGCCTATGTTTTCCTCTAAGAGTTTGATAGTGTCTGACCTTATATTTAGGTCTTTAATCCATTTTGAGTTTATTTTTGTATATGGTGTGAGGGAATATTCTAATTTCATTCTTTTACATGTAGCTTTCCCAGTTTTCCCAGCACCACTTATTAAAGAGGCTGTCTTTTCTCCATTGTATATTCTTGCCTCCTTTATCAAAGATAAGGTGACCATATGTGCGTGGGTTTATCTCTGGGCTTTCTATCCTGTTCCATTGATCTGTCTTTCTGTTTTTGTGCCAGTACCATACGTTCTTGGTTACTGTAGCTTTGTAGTAAAGTCTGAAGTCCAGGATCCTGATTCCTCCAGCTCCGTTTTTCTTTCTCAAGATTGCTTTGGCTCTCAGGGTCTTTTGTGTTTCCATACAAATTGTGAAATTTTTCGTTCTAGTTCTCTGGAAAATGCCATTGGTAGTTTGACGGGGGTTGCATTGAATCTGTAGATTGCTTTGGGTAGTAGAGTCATTTTCACAATGTTGATTCTTCCAATCCAAGAACATTGTATATCTCTCCATCTGTTTGTCTCACCTTTAATTTCTTTCGTCAGTGTCTTAAAGTTTTCGGCATACAGGTCTTTTGTCTCCCTAGGTAGGTTTATTCCTAGGTACTTTATTCTTTTTGTTGCAGTGGTAAATGGGACTGTTTCCCTAATTTCTCTTTCAAATTTTTCATCATTAGTGTATAGGAATGCAAGAGATTTCTGTGCATTAATTTTGGATCCTGCTACTCTACCAAATTCATTGATTAGCTCTAGTAGTTTTCTGTTGGCATCTTTAGGATTCTCTATGTATAGTATCATGTCATCTGCAAACAGTGACAGTTTTACTTCTTTTCTGAATTGGATTCCTCTTATGTCTTTTTCTTCTCTGATTGCTGTGGCTAAAACTTCCAAAACTATGTTGAATAAGAGTGGTGAGAGTGGGCAACCTTGTCGTGTTCCTGATCTTAGTGGAAGTGGTTTCAGTTTTTCACCCTTGGGAACGATGTTGGCTGTGGGTTTGTCATATATGGCCTTTATTATGTTGAGGTACGTTCCCTCTTTGCCTGCTTTCTGGAGGGTTTTTATCATAAATCGGTGTTTAATTTTGTCAAAAGCTTTTTCTGCATTTATTGAGATTATCATATGGTTTTTATCCTTCAGTTTGTTAGTATGGTGTATCACATTGATTGATTTGCGTATATTGAGGAATCCTTGCATTCCTGGGATAAACCCCACTTGATCATGGTGTATGATCCTTTTAATGTGCTGTTGGATTCTGTTTGCTAGTATTTTGTTGAGGATTTTTGCATCTATGTTCATCAGTGATATAGCCTGTAGTTTTCTTTTTTCGTGACATCTCTGTCTGGTTTTGGTATCAGGGTGATGGTGTCCTTGTAGAATGAGTTTGAGAGTGTTCCTCCCTCTGCTATATTTTGGAAGAGTTTGAGAATGATAGGTGTTAGCTCTTCTCTAAATGTTTGAAAGAATTCGCCTGTGAAGCCATCTGGTCCTGGGCTTTTGTTTGTTGGAAGATTTTTTTTTTTTTTCGGTACGCAGGCCTCTCACTGTTGTGGCCTCTCCCATTGCGGAGCACAGGCTCCGAATGCGTAGGCTTAGCGGCCATGGCTCACGGGCCTAGCCACTCCATGGCATGTGGGATCTTCCCGGACCAGGGCACGAACCCATGTCCCCTGCATCAGCAGGCGGACTCTCAACCACTGCACCACCAGGGAAGCCCCTGTTGGAATATTTTTAATCACAGTTTCAATTTCATTGCTTGTGATTGGTCTGTTTATATTTTCTATCTCTTCCTGGTTAAGTCTCAGAAGGTTTTGCTTTTCTAAGAATTTATCCATTTTTTCCAGCTTGTCCATTTTATTGGCATATAGTTGCTTGTAGTAATCTTTCATGATCCTTTGTACTTCTGCACTGTCAGTTGTTACGTCTCCTTTTTCATTTCTAATACTGTTGATTTGAGTCTTCTGCCTTTTTTTCTTGATGACTGTTGCTAATGTTTTATCAATTTTATTTATCTTCTCAAAGAACCAGCTTTTAGTTTTATTAATCTTTGGCATCATTTCCTTCATTTCTTCTTCATTTATTTCTGATCTGATTTTTATGATTTCTTCCTTCTGCTAACTTTGTGGGGTTTTTTTGTTCTTCTTTCTCTAATTGCTTTAGGTGTAAGATTAGGTTCTTTATTTGAGATTTTTCTTGTTTCTTGAGGTAGGATTGTATTGCTATAAACTTGCCTCTTAGAACTGATTTTGCTGCATCCCATATGTTTTGGGTCGTCGTGTTTTCATTGTCACTTGTTTCTAAGTATTTTTTGATTTCCTCTTTGATTAATTCAGTGATCTCTTGGTTATTTAGTAGCGTATTGTTTAGCCTCCATGTGTTTGTATTTTTTGCCGAATTTTTCCTGTAATTGATATCTAGTCCCATAGTGTTGTGGTTGGAAAGGATACTTGATATGATTTCAATTTTCTTAAATTTACCGAGGCTTGACTTGTGACCCAAGATATGATCTATCCTGGAAGAATGTTCCTTGAGCACTTGTGTTTGGATGGAATGTCCTATAAATATCAATTAAGTCCACCTTGTTTAATGTGTCATTCAAAGCTTGTGTTTCCTTATTTATTTTCATTTTGGATGATCTGTCCAGTGGTGAAAGTGGGATGTTAAAGTCCCCCACTGTGATTGTGTCACTGTCGATTTCACCTTTTATGGCTATTAGCATTTGCCTTATGAATTGAGGGGCTCCTATGTTGGGTGCATAAATATTTATAATTGTTATATCTTCTTCTTGGATTGATGCTTTGATCATTATGTAGTGTCCTTCTTTGTCTCTTATAATAGTCTTTATTTTAATGTCTATTTTGTCTGATATGAGGATTGCTACTCCAGCTTTCTTTTGATTTCCATTTGCATGGAATATCTTTTTCCATCCCCTCACTTCAGTCTGTATGTGTCTCTAAGTCTGAAGTGGGTCTCTTGTAGACAGCATATATGGGGGTCTTGTTTTTTGTATCCATTCAGCCAGTCTGTGTCTTTTGGTTGGAGCATTTAGTCCATTTACATTTAAGGTACTTATCAATATGTATGTTCCTATTACCATTTTCTTAATTGTTTTGGGTTTGTTTTTGTAGATCTTTTCCTTCTCTTGTGTTTCCTGGCTAGAGAAGTTCCTTAGCATTTGTTGTAAAGCTGGTTTGGTGGTGCTGAATCCTCTTAGCTTTTGCTTGTATGGAAAGGTTTTAATTTCTCCATCAAATCTGAATGAGATCCTTGCTGTGTAGAGTAATCTTGGTTTTAGGTTCTTCCCTTTCATCACTTTAAATATGTCCTGCCGCTGCCTTCTGGCTTGCAGAGTTTCTGCTGAAAGATCAGCTGTTAACCTTATGGGGATTCCCTTGTATGTTATTTGTTGTTTTTCCCTTGCTGCTTTTAATATTTTTTCTTTGTATTTAATTTTTGATAGTTTGATTACTATGTGTCTTGGCATGTTTCTCCTTGGATTTATCCTGTGTGGGACTCTCTGTGCTTCCTGGACTTGATTGACTATTTCCTTTCCCATATTAAGGAAGTTTTCAACTATAATCTCTTCAAGTATTTTCTCAATCCTTTTCTTTTTACTCTTCTTCTTCTGGGACCCGTATAATTCGAATGTTGGTGCATTTAATGTTGTCCCAGACGTCTCTGAGACTCTCCACAATTCTTTTCATTCTTTATTCTGCTCTGCAATAGTTATTTCCACTATTTTATCTTCCAGTTCACTTATCCTTTCTTCTGCCTCCATTATTCTGCTATTGATTCCTTCTAGAGAATTTTAAATTTCATTTATTGTGTTGTTCATCACTGGTTTTTTGCTCTTTAGTTCTTCTAGGTCCTTGTTAAATGTTTCTTGTATTTTCTCCATCCTGTTTCCAAGATTTTGGATCATCTTTACTATCATTACTCTGAATTCTTTTTCAGGTAGACTGCGTATTTCCTCTTCATTTGTTTGGTCTGGTGGGTTTTTACTTTGCTCCTTCATCTGCTGCTTATTTCTCTATCTTCTCATTTTGCTTAACTTACTGTGTTTGGGGTCTCCTTTTTGAAGGCTGCAAGTCTGTAGTTCCTGTTGTTTTTGGTGTCTGCCCCCAGTGGGTAAGGTTGGTTCAGTGGGTTGTGTAGGCTTCCTGTTGGAGGAGACTGGTGCCTGTGTTCTGGTGGATGAGGCTGGATCTTGTCTTTCTGGTGGGCAGGGCCATGTCCAGTGATGTGTTTTGGGGTGTCTGTGAACTTATTATGATTTTAGGCAGCCTCTCCGCTAATGGGTGGGGTTGTGTTCCTGTCTTGCTTGTTGTTTGGCATGGGGTGTCCAGCACTGGAGCTCACTGGTCATTGAGTGGAGCTGGATCTTAGCATCGAGATGGAGATATATGGGAGAGCTCTCACTGATTGATATAACGTGGGGCCGGGAGGTCTCTGGTGATCCAATGTCCTGAACTTGTCTCTCCCACCTCAGAGGCTCAGTCCTGACACCCGGCCAGAGCACCAAGACCCTGTCAGCCACACAGCTCAGAAGAGAGGGGAGAAAAAAATGAAAGAAATATTTTAAAATTAAAATAAAGTTATTAAAATAAAAAAATAATAAAAAGTAATAAAAAAAAGAGAGCAACCAAACCAGTAAACAAATCCGCCAGTGATTACAAGTGCTAAAAACTATACTAAGATAAACATAAAAATCAGTTACTAGTCTGTCACATACAGCAAATCCTAAGTCTACAGTTGCTCCCAAAGTCCACTGCCTCAATTTGGGGATGATTCTTTTTGTATTCAGGTATTCCACAGATGCAGGGTACATCAAGTTGATAGTGGAGATTTAGTCTGCTGCTCCTGAGGCTGCATGGAGAAATTTCCCTTTCTCTTCTTTGTTCGCACAGCTCCTGGGGTTCAGCTTTGGATTTGGCCCCACCTCTGCGTGTAGGTCGCCCTCTGGCGTCTGTTCTTCGCCCAGACAGGAGGGGGTTAAAGGAATGGCTGATTAGGGGGCTCTGGCTCACTCAGGCCGGGGGGAGGGAGGGGTACGGAATGCAAGGTGAGCCTGTGGCCGCAGAGGCCGGTGTGACATTGCAACAGCCTGGGGCATGCCATGTGTTCTTCTGGGGAAGTTTTCCTGGATCACGGGACCCTGGCAGTGGCGGGCCGCACAGGCTCCCGGGAGGGGAGATGTGGATAGTGACCTGTGCTTGCACACAGGATTCTTGGTGGCTGCAGCAGCAGCCTTAGCGTTTCATGCCCGCCTCTGGTGTCCACACTGATAGCCGTGGCTCGTGACCATCTCTCAAGCTCATTTAGGCGGTGTTCTGAATCTCCTCTCCTCGAACACCCCAAAACAATGGTCTCTTGACTGTTAGGGAGTTCCAGACTTTCCCAGACTCCCTCCCGGCTAGCTGTGGCGCACTAGCCCCCTTCAGGCTGTGTTCATGCAGCCAACCCCAGTCCGCTCCCTGGGATCTGACATCTGAAGCCTAAGCCTCAGCTCCCAGCCCTCACCCACCCTGGCGAGTGAGCAGACAAGCCTCTCAGGCTGGTGAGAGCTGGTCAGCAGCGATCCTCTGTGTAGGAATCTCTCTGCTTTGCCCTTGCACCCCTCTTGCTGTGCTCTCCTCTGTGGCTCTGAAGCTTCCCCCTGCCTACCACCCATTTCCACCAGTGAAGGGGCTTCCTAGTGCATGGAAACTTTTCCTCCTTTACAGCTCCCTCGCCGAGGTGCAGGTCCCATCCCTATTCTTTTGTCTCTGTTTTTCCTTTTGCCCTACCCAGGTACGTGGGGAGTATCTTGCCTTTTGGGAAGTCTGAGGTCTTCTGCCAGCATTCAGTAGGTATTCTGTAGGAGTTGTTCCACATGTAGATGTATTTTTGATGTATTTGTGGGGAGGAAGGTGATCTCCACGGCTTACTCTTCTGCCATCTTGAAGGTCCTCCTGTTTTGTTTTTAGATTCCACATAAAAGTGAGATCATACCTTGTCTTTGTCTGACTTATTTCACTTAAGCATAATGCCCTCTGGTCCATCCAGGTTGTTGCAAATGGCAAGATTTCATTCTTTTTTACGGATGAATAACATTCCATTGTATGCATATGTGTGTGTATGTATGTATATGTGTGTGTATGTATGTATATGTATATATCACATCTTCTTTACCCATTCATTTATTGATGGACACTTAGGTTGTTTCCATATCTTGGCTATTATAAATAATGCTGCTATGTACATTGGGGTGCATGTATCTTTTCAAATTAGTGTTTTTGTTTTCTTCAGATATATACCAAGGAATAGAATTGCTGGATCATATGGTAGTTCTTAGTTTTTTGAGGAGCCTGCATACTGTTTTCCACAGTGGCTACACCAATGTAGATTCCCACTAACAGTGTACTTGGGTTCCCTTTTATCTATCTTCTCTCCAACACTTGTTATCTCTTGTCCTTTTGATAATAGCCATTCTACAAGTGTGAGGTGATATCTCTCTGTGGTTCTGATTTACATTTCCCTGATGATTAGTAAAGTTGAGCACCTTTTCATGTACCTTTGCCCTACTGTATGTCTTCTTTGGGAATATGTCTGTTCAGATCCATTTTTTAATTGGATTGTTTGTTTTTTTGCTATTGAGTTGTATGAGTTCTTTATATGTATTGGATATTAACTCTTACCAGATATGATTTGAGAATATTTTCTCCCATTCGGTAAGTTGCCTTTCATTTTGTTGATGGTTTCCTTTCCTGTGCAGAAACTTTTTAATTTGGTATAGTCCCAGTTATTTTTGCTTTTGTTTTTGCTTTTAGTGTCAAATCCAAAAATGCATTGCCAAGACCAATGTCAAGGAGTTTACCTACTGCCTATATTTTCTTCTAGGAGTTTTATGGTTTCAGGTTTTACATTCTTTTTTTTTTTTTGACTCATATTTGATTTTAATTTTTTATACAGCAGGTTCTTATTAGTTATCTATTTTATACATATTAGTGTATATGTGTCAATCCCAATCTCCCAGTTCATCCCACCACCACCCTCTCTCCCTGCTTTCCCCCACTTGGTGTCCATACATTTGTTCTGTACATCTGTGTCTCTATTTCTGCCTTGCAGACTGGTTCATCTGTACCATTTTTTTGGATTCCACATATATGCGTTAATATATGATATTTGTTTTTCTCTTTCTGACTTACTTCACACTGTATGACAGTCTCTAAATCCATCCACATCTCTACAATTGACCCAATTTCTTTCCTTTATATGGCTGAGTAATATTCCATTTTATATATGTACCACATCTTCTTTATCCGTTCGTCTGTTGACGGACATTTAGGTTGCTTCCATGTCCTGGCTATTGTAAATAGTGCTGCAGTGAACGTTGGGGTGCATGTGTCTTTTTGAATTATGGTTTTCTCTGGGTATATGCCCAGTAGTGGGATTGCTGGGTCATATGGTAATTCTATTTTTAGTTTTTAAGGAACCTCCATACTGTTCTCCACAGTGGCTGTATCAAATTACATTCCCACCAACAGTGCAAGAGGGTTCCCTTTTCTCCACACCCTCTCCAGCATTTGTTGTTTGTAGATTTTCTGATGATGTCCATTCTAACCGGTGTGAGGTGATACCTCATTGTAGTTTTGATTTGCATTTCTCTAATGATTAGTGATGTTTGAGCAGCTTTTCATGTGCCTCTTGGCCATCTGTATGTCTTCTTTGGAGAAATGTCTATTTAGGTCTTCTGCCCATTTTTGATTGGGTTGTTTGTTTTTTTTAATACTGAGCTGCATGAGCTGTTTATATATTTTGGAGATTAATCCTTTGTCAGTTGCTTCATTTGCAAATATTTTCTCCCATTCTGAGGGCCGCCTTTTCATCTTGTTTATAGTTTCCTTTGCTGTGCAAAAGCTTTTAAATTTCATTAGGTCCCATTTATTTATTTTTGTTTTTATTTCCATTTCTCTAGGAGGTGGGTCAAAAAAGATCTTGCTGTGATTTATGTCAAAGAGTGTTCTTCCTATGTTTTCCTCTAAGAGTTTTATACTGTCCGGTCTTACATTTAGGTCTTCAATCCATTTGGAGTTTATTTTTGTGTATGGTATTAGGGAGTGTTCTAATTTCATTCTTTTACATGTAGCTGACCAGTTTTCCCAGCACCGCTTATCAAATAGACTGTCTTTTCTCCATTGTATATCCTTGCCTCCTTTGTCATAGATTAGTTGACCATAGGTGCATGGGTTTATCTCTGGGCTTCTATCCTGTTCCATTGATCTATATTTCTGTTTTTTGCCAGTACCATATTGTCTTGATTACTGTAGCCTTATAGTATAGTCTGAAGTCAGGGGGTCTGATTCCTCCAGCTCTTTTTTCCTCAATATTACTTTGGCTATTTGGGGTCTTTTGTGTCTCCATACAAATTTTAAGGTTTTTTTTTGTTCTAGTTCTGTAAAAAATGCATTGGTAATTTGATAGAGATTGCACTGAGTCTGTAAATTGCTTTGGGTAGTATAGTCATTTTCACAATATTGATTTTTCCAATCCAAGAACATGGTATGTCTCTCCATATGTTTGTGTCATCTTTGATTTCTTTCATCAGTGTCTTATAGTTTTCTGAGTATAGGTCTTTAACCTCCTTAGGTAGGTTTATTCCTAGATATTTTATTCTTTTCATTGCAATGGTAAATGGGAGTGTTTCCTTAATTTTTCTTTCTGATCTTTCGTTGTTAGTGTATAGGAATGCAAGAGATTTCTGTGTATTAATTTTGTATCCTGCAACTTTACCAAATTTATTGATTAGCTCTAGTAGTTTTCTGATGCCATCCTTAGGATTATCTATGCATAGTATCACATCATCTGCAAACAGTGACAATTTCACTTCTTTTGCAATTTGTATTCTTTTTATTTCTTTTTCTTCTCTGATTGCTGTGGCTAGGACTTCCAAAACTATGTTGAATACTAGTGGTGAGAGTGGACATCCTTCTCTTGTTCTTGATCTTAGAGGAAATGCTTTCAGTTTTTCACCATTGAGAATGATGTTTGCTGTGGGTTTGTTATATATGGCCTTTATTATGTTGAGGTAGGTTCCCTGTATGCCCACTTTCTGGAGAGTTTTTATCATACATGGGTGTTGAATTTTGTCAAAAGCTTTTACTGAATTTATTGAGATGATCATATGGTTTTAATTCTTCAGTTTGTTAATATGGTGTATCACACTGATTGATTCGTGTATACTGAAGAATCCTTGCATCCCTGGGATAAATCTCACTTGATCACGGTGTGTGACCCTTTCAATGTGTTGTTGGATTATGTTTGCTAGTATTTTGTTGAGGATTTTTGCATCTATATTCATTAGTGATATTGGTGTGTAATTTTCTTTTTTTGTAGTATCTTTCTCTGGTTTTGGTATCAGGGTGATGGTAGCTTTGTAGAATGAGTTTTGGGAGTGTTGCTTCCTCTGCAAGTTTTTGGAAGAGTTTGAGAAGGATGCGTGTTAGCTCTTCTCTAAATGTTTGATAGAATTCACCTGTGAAGCCATCTGGTCCTGGGCTTTTGTTTGTTGGAAGATTTTACATCACAGTTTCAATTTCATTACTTGTGATTGGTCTCTTCATATTTTGTATTTCTTCCTGGTTCAGTCTTGGAAGTTTATACCTTTCTAAGAATTTGTCCATTTCTTCCAGGTTGTCCATTTTATTGGCATAGAGTTCCTTGTAGTAGTCTCTTAGGATGCTTTGTATTTCTGTGGTGTCCACTGTAGCTTCTCCTTTTTCATTTCTAATTTTATTGATTTGAGTCCTCTCCCTCTTTTTCTTGATGAGTCTGGCTAAAGGTTTATCAATTTTGTTTATCTTCTCAAAGAACCAGCTTTTAGTTTTATTGATCTTTGCTATTGTTTTCTTTGTTTCTATTTATTTCTGCTCTGATCTTTATGATTTCTTTCCTTCTGCTAACTTTGGGTTTTGTTCTTCTTTCTCTGGTTCCTTTAGGTGTACGATTAGATTGTTTATTTGAGATCTTTCTTGTTTCTTGAGCTAGGATTGTAGTGCTATAAACTTCCCACTTAGAAGTGCTTTTGCTGCATCCCATAGGTTTTGGATCATCATGTTTTCGTTGTCATTTGTCTCTCGGTATTTTTTGATTTCCTCTTTGATTCCTTCAGTGATCTCTTGGTTATTTAGTTACATATTGTTTAGCTTCCATGTGTTTGTGTTTTTTTTCCTGTAGTTTATTTCTAATCTCATGGCATTGTGGTCAGAAAAGATGCTTCATATGATTTCAATTTTCTTAAATTTACTGAGGCTTGATTTGTGACCCAATATGTGATCTATTCTGGAGAATGTTCCATGTGCACTGAAGAAAGTGTATTCTGCTGTTTTCAGATGGAATGTCCTATAAATATCAATTAAATCTATCTGGTCTATTGTGTCATTTAAAGCTTGTGTTTCCTTATTAATTTTCTGTCTGGATGATCTGTCTATTGGTATAAGTGAGATGTTAAAGTCCCCCACTATTATTGTGTTACTGTTGATTTCCTCTTTCATGGATGTTAGCATTTGCCTTATGTATTGAGGTGCTCCTATGTTGGGTGCATATATATTTATAATTTTTATATCTTCTTCTTGGAGTGATCCCTTGATCATTATGTAGTGTCCTTCCTCGTCTCTTGTAACATTCTTTTTAAATTAATTAATTAATTTATTTTTGGCTGCGTTTGGTCTTCGTGGCTGCATGCAGGCTTTCTCTAGTTGTGGCGAGTGTGGGCTACTCTTTGTTGTGGTGCACAGGCTTCTCATTGTGGTGGCTTCTCTTGTTGCAGAGCATAGGCTCTAGGTGTGTGGGCTTCAGAAGTTGTGGCATGCAGGCTCAGTAACTGTGGCTCATGGACTCCAGAGCACAGGCTCACAAGTTGTGGCACACGGGCTTAGTTGCTGCCCAGCATGTGGGATCTTCCAGGACCAGGGCTTGAACCAGTGTCCTCTACATTGGCAGGCAGATTCTTAACCACTGTGCCACCAGGGAAGCCCCTCTTGTAACATTCTTTACTTTAAAGTCTATTTTATCTGATATGAGTATTGCTACTCCAGCTTTCTTTTGATTTCCATTTGCATGGAATATCTTTTTCCATCCCCTCACTTTCAGTTTGTATGCGTCCCTAGGTCTGAAGTGGGTCTCTTGTAGACAGCATATATATATGGGTCTTGTTTTTGTATCCATTCAGTGAGCCTGCGTCTTTTGGTTGGAGCATTTAATCCATTTACATTTAATTATCGATATGTATGTTCCTATGACCATTTTCTTAATTGTTTTGGGTTTGTTTTTGTAGGTCCTTTTCTTCTCTTGTGTTTCCCACTTAGAGAAGTTCTTTTAGCATTTGTTGTAGAGCTGGTTTGGTGGTGATGAATTCTCTTAGCTTTTACTTGTCTGTAAAGTCTTTGATTTCTCTGTCAAATCTGAATGAGATCCTTGCCAGGTAGAGTAATCTTGGTTTTAGGTTCTTCCCTTTCATCACTTTAAATATGTCATGCCACTCCCTTCTGACTTGTAGAGTTTCTGCTGAGAAATCAGCTGTTAACCTTATGGGAGTTCCCTTTTGTGTTATGTGTCGTATTTCCCTTGTTGCTTTTAATAATTTTTCTTTGTCTTTAGTTTTTGTCAATTTGATTACTATGTGTCTTGGCATGTTTCTCCTTGGGTTTATCATGCCTGGGACTCTTTGTGCTTCCTGGACTTGGGTGGCTGTTTCCTTTCCCATGTTAGGGAAGTTTTCAACTATAGTCTCTTCAAATATTTTCTCAGGTCCTTTTTCTCTCTCTTCTCCTTCTGGGACCCCTATAATGTGAATGTTGGTGCATTTAATGTTGTCCCAGAGGTCTCTTAGGCTGTCTTCATTTCTTTTCATTCTTTATTCTGTTCTGCAGCAGTGAATTGCACCATTCTGTCTTCCTGTTCACTTATCTGGTCTTCTACCTCAGTTATTCTGCTATTGATTCCTTCTAGTGTATTTTTCATTTCAGTTATTGTGTTCTTCATCTCTGTTTGTTTGTTCTTTAATTTTTCTAGGTGTTTGTTCTTTAATTCTTCTAGGTCTTTTTTAAACATTTCTTGCATCTTCTCGATCTTTGCCTCCATTCTTTTTCTGAGGTCCTGGATCACCTTCACTCTCATTATTCCGAATTCTTTTTCTGGAATGTTGCCTATTTCCACTTCATTTCATTGTTTTTCTGGGATTTTATCTTGTTCCTTCATCTGGTACATATTCCTTTGCCTTTTCATTTTGTGTGTCTTTCTGTGAATGTGGTTTTCATTCCACAGGCTGCAGGATTGTAGTTCTTCTTGCTTCTGCTGTCTTCCCTCTGGTGGATGAGGGTATCTTACATTCAAATCTTAATCCATTTTGAGTAAATTTTTGTTTATGGTGTAAGAGAGTGGTCCAGTTTCCCCAGGACCACTTATTGAAGAGACTGTCCTTTGCTCATTGTGTATTCTTAGCTCCTTGTTTGTAAATTAGTTGACCATACGTGGGTAGGTTTATTTCTGGGCCTTAATGCTTTTTTTAAAAAAATAAGTTTATTTATTTATTTTTGCCTGCATTAGGTCTTTGTTGCTGCACACAGGCTTTCTCTAGTTGCGGCAAGCGGTGGCTACCCTTGGTTGCGGTGTGCAGGCTTCTCATTGTGGTGGCTTCTCTTGTTGCAGAGCACAGGCTCAAGTTACGCAGGCTTCAGTAGTTGTGGCGCATGGGTTTAGTTGCTCCGTGGCATGTGGGATCTTCCCAGGCCAGGGATTGAACCCGTGTCCCCTGCATTGCCAGGCGGATTCTTAACCACTGTGCCACCAGGAAGTCCTAACCTTAATGATTTTTAAACAAGTTATGCAGCTGGTCTTGTGTCTCAACCCTAATTTTTCCAAAATGAGAATAGTAGTGGAAGCACATCTTCACTGAGAGGAACTGAACATTCAGTCATACACTCGGCCCTCAGCCTGGTATACAGCAGGTGCTCAGTGAATAGTAGTGTCCCCCCTCAGTGAGGCTTGCTGAGCTGTGGAGCAGCAAGTTGGAGTTTGGGAGTGGGAGTCCCGACCAGCAATCAGGGCTTCCCTCTGGGCTTTGGGGCCTGGATCTACACAGGACGTGTGGGTGTGCAGTCCTGACCCCCACCCCCAGGCTGGCCAGTCCTGTCGCCTATGGGAGGCCCAGCTGACTCACCACGCTTTTGCTCCACCTCTGCCTCGCTGGGCAGGTTGGGGCCCTGCCCAAGGAGCAAACCCCACATAATGAGCATTGCCACCACAGCACCTGACCGGCTTTAGGAGGATTAGTCAGGATGGCTTCGCAGAATGTTCACACCCTAGGAAGAAAGGTGCTGGGCAGCTGAGAGCAGCTGCCACAGAAACGACCCAAGACTTTGGGGCTGGCAGGGAGCACCATGGGCCGGGGTTTCAGGGAGGTGAGGAACAGCCCCAGGTTAGACTTGACCTTCATTATCTCAGTGAAACATACAGCTCACCTGCATGTAGATATTTCTTATTCCCATTTTACAGGTGAGGAAGCTGAAGCTCAGAGTGGCTAGGGATTTGCCTAAGACCACACAGCAAATGTCTACACAGTTGAGGTTGGCACCTGGGCTCTTTTGTCCTGGAGCCTGTGTTTGTACCAACGCTTCTTTCCTACCCCTCCAGGGTCAGCCAACGCAGTCTCCCTGTGAGGCAGTTCCTACATGGCCCTAGGGCTCCTTGGTGCCAAATCAAAACAAACTGTGGGGCAGGGGGTTATTCTTAAATGGAAGATGGGTAGTCCCATGTTGAGGCTGACTGATGGCCTCTTCCTGGCCACAAGCATCTGTGCCTGCCTTTCTTCCCTCCCCCTCAAGCTCCCAGACACCCAGTAGTCACTAGTCTCTGGGCAGGAAGTACCAGGGACTGAGAGCAAGGCTGTGTGCTGCAGGGTGCAAAGAGCATCTCAGAGGGTGAGGGGAATGGTCCTGGGAGGTCTTGCATGCCCCTGACCCAGCCATAGTCACTGTTCAGTCATCCTATTTATTGGCTGCTGGTATACGCCAAGCCCCATGCTAAGTGCTGGGGAGACTCTGAGTAAAATGTGGCCCCTGCCCTCTAAGGCTCTTGGGCCCCTGTGTGGATGGGGACAGAACTCCAGCCCAAGTGGTCAGTTGTGGAGAAGGGGGCCTACCTGAAGCAGAGACGGGTGGGCGGGGGTGGGGGTGGGAGGGCAGCATTAGCACTGCTACGGAAGCCCGGGCAGGCCTTGCTCTGACTTGTCTAAAAGTTCACTCTGAGGCCCCTGTGTGGGAACATGTTTGGAGCAGAAGAAGCAAATACAGACTGGACAGGCCTGCAGTGGCTGCCTGGAGACCTAGGTTCTGTGTCAGGCATGTGCATGGAGTGAGCAATCCCATTCATTAATCCCACAGGCATGACGAGAGTCCAAAGGGGAAAGCAAGAGGTCTGACCTAAGGCTGGACTATGGGCCATAGCAGAGGGTATCTGGGGGTCCCTCAACTGGTCAGATTCAGCAGCAGTTGCATTGTTGGTAAGGATGGAGAAGCATGGAGAAGTGACCAGGGTCCCAGCCTGGGTGGGCAAGGGAACCATTCACCAAGATGGAGGTGGAGGGAGAAACTGAGTTCTATTTTGGACATGTTGAGTCAGAGGTAGCTGGAGGTCATCCAGGTGAAGCTGTCCAGTTGGCCAGACAAGTCAAAAGCTCAGGAGAGATATCTGGGCTGAAGGTCACCTGGCCTAGGTTATTTTTATCAATGGCTTGGATGAAGATGTGAGCATCCTCAAATAGTCAACACTGAGACAGGAGAGAGAGAATACCTTAGTAGACTGAATCAAGATTCAGAATGCTTTCAGCAGGCTCTGGGCTGAAACCAGCAAGCTGACATTTGCCTGAGATGATAAACATGAAGTCCTCTGGGGGAGGGGGGTTACACAGCTACAGCATGGCAAAGGCCTGGCTGGCCTGGCCCCAGCTCCTGCAGGGAAGACCTGGGCATTGATGTTGGCCATGAGCTCGTGAGTCAGCAGAGTAGGGTGGTTGCTAAACCCACTTGGAGGAGGTTAGGCTGCATTAGGGGAATGATCACACCGGATCTTGGGAAGGACCCATCTGTTGAACAATCCCAGCCTTGCAGGACAGCAGTGAGGATTAAAGGAGGTTGGTGTGTGAAGTGCCGAACCTGCAGTCTGGAGCACTGAAGGGCACAGTAAACGCTAGCTCCCTCCTCCCTACTCCTCCCCCCATCTTGGTCTCATCTAGAGCCCACAGTGAAAGCTTCAGAGTGGAGAGGCTGGAAAACTGGGGAGGGGTGAAAAATGGACAGGGGTTTCTCAGGAGAAGAGAATTCTCAGGAGGGATGTGAGGGCTTTTTAAGTGCTGGAAGTTCTGTCATACAGACTGAGTAGAAATCGGCTTAGCCTTGGTACCTGTGGGGGCAGGATCTGCAAGTCTTCACATAGCAGGGTCTTCCGGAGGAGACAGAGACTGGCTGCCTGACCAAGGAGTGGACGTCCCTAGGAGGCCCTGACTGTGCTCCTTGGAGGTAGAGGGTCAGGCACACTGACCGTGTTGAGCACAGATGAACCTGATTATTACTATTTTTTTTAACATCTTTATTGGAGTATAATTACTTTACAGTGGTGTGTTAGTTTCTGCTTTACAACAAAATGAATCAGTTATATATATACATATGCGCCCATATCTCTTCCCTCTTGCGTCTCCATCCCTCCCACCCTCCCTATCCCGCCCCTGCAGGCGATCACAAAGCACCGAGCTGATCTCCCTGTGCTATGAGGCTGCTTCCCACTAGCTATCTACCTTACATTTGGTAGTGTATATATGTCCATGCCTCTCTCTCGCTTTGTCACACCATACCCTTCCCCCTCCCCATATCCTCAAGTCCATTCTCTACTAGGTCTGTGTCTTTATTCCTGTCTTACCCCTAGGCTCTTCATGACATTTTTTTCCTTAAATTCCATATATATGTGTTAGCATATGGTATTTGTCTCTCTCTGACTTACTTCACTCTGTATGACAGACTCTAGGTCTACCCACCTCATTACAAATAGTTCAGTTTCATTTCTTCTTATGGCTGAGTAATATTCCATTGTATATATGTGCCACATCTTCTTTATCCATTCATCCGATGATGGACACTTAGGTTGCTTCCATGTCCTGGCTATTGTAAATAGAGCTGCAATGAACATTTTGGTACATGACTCTTTTTGAATTATGGTTTTCTCAGGTATATGCCCAGTAGTGGGATTGCTGGGTCATATGGTAGTGCTATTTGTAGTTTTTTAAGGAACCTCCATACTGTTCTCCACAGTGGCTGTATCAATTTACATTCCCACCAGCAGTGCAAGAGGGTTCCCTTTTCTCCACACCCTCTCCAGCATTTATTGTTTCTAGATTTTTTGATGATGGCTATTCTGACTGGTGTGAGATGATATCTCATTGTAGTTTTGATTTGCATTTCTCTAATGATTAGTGATGTTGAGCATTCTTTCATGTGTTTGTTGGCAGTCCGTATATCTTCTTTAGAGAAATGTCTATTTAGGTCTTCTGCCCATTTTGGACTGGGTTGTTTGTTTTTTTGTTATTAAGCTGCATGAGCTGCTTATAAATTTTGGAGATTAATCCTTTGTCAGTTGCTTCATTTGCAAATATTTTCTCCCATTCTGAGGGCTGTCTTTTGGTCTTGTTTATGGTTTCCTTTGCTGTGCAAAATCTTTGAAGTTTCATTAGGTCCCATTTGTTTATTTTTGTTTTTATTTCCATTTCTCTAGGAGGTGGGTCAAAAAGGATCTTGCTGTGATTTATGTCATAGAGTGTCCTGCCTATGTTTTCCTCTAAGAGTTTGATAGTTTCTGGCCTTATATTTAGGTCTTTAATCCATTTTGATCTTATTTTTGTGTATGGTGTTAGGGAGTGATCTAATTTCATACTTTTACATGTACCTGTCCAGTTTTCCCAGCACCACTTATTGAAGAGGCTGTCCTTTCTCCACTGTACATTCCTGCCTCCTTTATCAAAGATAAGGTGACCATATGTGCGTGGGTTTATCTCTGGGCTTTCTATCCTGTTCCATTGATCTATCTTTCTGTTTTAGTGCCAGGACCATACTCTCTTGATTACTGTAGCTTTGTAGTATAGTCTGAAGTCAGGGAGCCTGATTCCTCCAGCTCTGTTTTTCGTTCTCAAGATTGCTTTGGCTATTCGGGGTCTTTTGTGTTTCCATACAAATTGTTAAATTTTTTGTTCTATTTCTGTGAAAAATGCCAGTGGTAGTTGTTTGATAGGGATTGCATTGAATCTGTAGATTGCTTTGGGTAGTAGAGTCATTTTCACAATGTTGATTCTTCCAATCCAAGAACATGGTATATCTCTCCATCTATTTGTATCATCTTTAATTTCTTTCATCAGTGTCTTATAATTTTCTGCATACAGGTCTTTTGTCTCCTTAGGTAGGTTTATTCCTAGATATTTTATTCTTTTTGTTGCAATGGTAAATGGGAGTGTTTTCTTGATTTCACTTTCAGAAGTTTCATCATTAGTGTATAGGAATGCCAGAGATTTCTGTGCATTAATTTTGTATCCTGCTACTTTACCAAATTCATTGATTAGCTCTAGCAGTTTTCTGGTAGCATCTTTAGGATTCTCTATGTATAGTATCATGTCATCTGCCAACAGTGACAGCTTTACTTCTTCTTTTCCGATTTGGATTCCTTTTATTTCCTTTTCTTCTCTGATTGCTGTGGCTAAAACTTCCAAAACTATGTTGAATAAGAGTGGTGAGAGTGGGCAACCTTGTCTTGTTCCTGATCTTAGTGGAAATGCTTTCAGTTTTTCACCATTGAGGACGATGTTGGCTGTGGGTTTGTCATATATGGCCTTTATTATGTTGAGGAAAGTTCCCTCTATGCCTACTTTCTGCAGGGTTTTTATCATAAATGGGTGTTGAATTTTGTCTAAAGCTTTCTCTGCATCTATTGAGATGATCATATGTTTTTTCTCCTTCAGTTTGTTAATATGGTTTATCGCATTGATTGATTTGCATATATTGAGGAATCCTTGCATTCCTGGAATAAACCCCACTTGATCATGGTGTATGATCCGTTTAATGTGCTGTTGGATTCTGTTTGCTAGTATTTTGTTGAGGATTTTTGCATCTATGTTCATCAGTGATATGACCCTGATTATTAGAGCTGCTCAACAAAGAGCTAGGAGTCCCCTTCACTGAGGTGCACAGGCCCTGGTGGGGAGAGCCTCCCCGTCCGGCAGGTGTTGAGGTGATTCCTGCACTGGGGGTTCGGGACACAGCTCAGATGCCTCCGGTCCCTTCCCACTCTGCTCTGACTCCACCTCTTGGAACTTCAGGGCTGGCAGAGGGGTCGGGAGCCAGCTGTCGTAATCTCTAAGAGCCCCGCTGGCCCCCTCGTGGTACAGATAAAGAAACTGAGGCCCAGAGAGGGGCTGTGACGTGCCCAGGTTCCCATGGTGGGCGCAAGAGCCCAGGCTCTGGGTTTTTCTCATTCACTCCAGGCCACCTCCTGAGACTGGCCCCTTTGGGATTCATGGGTCTGTGGATACTTTAGCTGAGTTCATTGTCCTGCCCATGTCACATGGCCCTCTACAGCCCCATCACAGGTGCCTGCTGCCATGGCCTCAGGATAAAACCAAGATAAGAGACCAGAACCCTCCACCTCCCCCTACCCAGGGTGGCCTGCAGGGCTAGACAGCATTTACATAAATTATGAAGGACCATGGAGAAGAGTGTTGCTGTCTGATTCTGAGGGAGTGTTGCCGGTTGATCCTGAAGCAGGGCCTGGAGCCAGCCTGGAGCCCCTCCCTCAGCTCAGACATTAGTGAAAAACACACCTTTTTTAATTTAAAAAAAGAATGAAATGACCACAGGCATTTAACGATCAAAAGAGGCCAAAAAAGCTTTTAAGAGCCAGGTTGCTGTGTGTGCTGCCACCTAGTCTCCCAGCGTCAGGGCAGACTGGCTTCTGCAGCCATCTCAGGTGTGCCCAGGAAGGTGGCCACAGAAAGCATCAGGCCCAATCACCTGCAGACCATGGCTTCTTGGGGTGTGGACCCCAGTCCTTCCCTTCTGCCCCATCAGGCACCACCCAGCCTCCCTCAGGGCCTGTCTTCCTCACCCGGGCACTGTGGTCTCTGTTCTCCTGTCTTAAAGTCTGACACCTTCCCAGCCACTCTCCCCACAACTTTGGGAGTGACTCACACCTGACCATGTTCACACTTTCCGGTGGCTCCTCACTGTACTTGAGGCAAAGCTAAGCTCCTTAGGATGGCTTTTGGGGTCTCCTGTCATCTGCTTTTCCTCCTATGGGCAGGCCTCTCTGTGAAGTTCTCGCCTCTCCTCTCTCCATTCCTTCCCCACCCCTTCAGGAAAATGAACCAACATTTCTTTGAGACCCTGTTCCCTTACCATCTCTCTTGACCTGGACAGCTTTACACCTTCTCATTTGTTATTCATTCAATAACTGTTTAGTGAGCACTTACCATGTGCTGGGAACAGTGTAGGGGGTGGGCATGCCCAGCGCCCATGTCCATTCCTGTACAGCGTGGAAGACCGAGGGGGCTGTCGCCGATGATCAGCACCCGGCTGTGTGTGGCTGCAAATGGGGCTCTGAGGCTTTTGCACTGAGGACAGCATTCCCGGTGACCCTGAGAACCTCAGATGGATTCAGAGACTCAGGACATCCAGGCAGGGAAGGCCCTGAGGAACTATTTCCACACCCCTTATCTCAGAGAGGGGGAAACTGAAGACAGAGAAGGAAAGGGCCTGTTCATATCACACAGCAAGCTGGAGATGCTCCCTGATACCCAGTCCAGCCCAGCCCTGGGGCAGATGAGACATGCAGTCCCCCACGGAGGATCAAAGCGTCAGAGAGCTTGTGGGAGACAAGTGCCTGCCTCCCCTCGTGGTAATGGGGGTAGGGGCAGGAATACTGGGGGAGGAGCGTGAACTGGCCACAGCCCCTGCCTCTTGGACTCTCTGGCTTACCATCACACTCACCCTTCTCTTCCCCACCTCCATAGAAGCTGCAGTGAAAGATGACATGAACAGCTACATCAGCCAGTACTACAATGGGCCCAGCAGTGGTAAGTCTGTGTCAGCGGCTGTTCTGCATGTACCAGAACTTCTGTGTGGCCCTGTGCCAGAGGTGACCCTGGCAACCCCTAACATCCAGGCTAGGGACAACTCGACCTGGCTGTCCATCTCCCAGCACCTGTGAACCATAACTGCAGGCAGGGTTCAAGGCTCCCAGCAAACTCTAGTGCTAGAGCTGTGGGTGCTGGGGTGGGAATGCTCCGGGATCGCCAAAGAGAGCTGCGTGGGGGACCCTGGAATGGAAGGGGGCTGGAATCTAGACGTCTAAGTGACCTCAGCACCTCCCGACCTGAGAACCTTTCAGGATGAGCATGATGGGGGTGAGATAGCAGCGTAATTGGGCTCGAGAAGCAACAGGCATTGGGCATGTCCTTGCTTGATTTATGTTTCATTCTTGCACTTCAGAAAGTCTTAGGGGGACCTAGTGGTTTTCACTTACGGGAAAGGTTGAGTTTAAAAATAATACTCAGTCCTTCAACGTCTTGTTTCTCCTTAGCCAATGTCTTGAATCTTGTAGTTTGGGTTTCACAGCCCTTAAATCCTGGTAAACTCCATTTTAAGGCTAGACTCCCTCTTCTGTCTCCTAGTACACTCTCCCTACCACTTTAGAGAGAAACCTTGACCACACTACATCCACTATGATTCAGCCCCTTGATACTTCTCACTTAGAGAAAAGACATTTTGAGGCGTCCTCCACCCTCCCCCTACAATGCATCATATAGAGATTAATCAGTCTTCTGAAGGCACAGCTCTGGTCATGTCACTATCACACTGGACCCATTTAAAACTATGACCCCCTCTGACCATGAAATTCAAATTCCTTGTCGTGGCACACCATGCTTTCTGAGTTAGGATGGGCTAGGTTATGCCACAGTGGCAATAACCCCACATCTGTGTGGTTTAAATAAATCAACAAAGGCCCATGGCACACTGGCCAGGGGCTCTGTGCCCAGGCTGTCATCTTTACTCTAGCACCCAGCAGGCAGAACACCTGTCACCCCTTCCAGAACAGTGTTGACTGCCAGAGCAAAGCACGTCTGGTTTACATAGCTTCTCTGGGAAATGCCACGGGTCAGTTCTTACAGATGATTGATTGGCCAAGTCACGTCACGTGTCCGCACTTGAGTTCAGCAAGATGGGGAGGCATAATCCTCCCTCAGGGTGGTCAGTGAATATTGGAGAACTGGACCGCCTACCAAGACTTCTCCCAGCAAAGCCCGTTCACACTCACTGCCCACCGTCCAGCCCCATTCCTAGACCCGCCCCCATCAGGGCATGCAGAGGTGTGGCAAGGGCGGAGTGTGACCCGCATCCCCTCCTTCCTTGCAGACAGCGGTGTCCCAGAGCCAGCTGTGTGCGTGCTCACCACGGCGGCCATAGACATCCACCAGCCCATCTCCTCTGACCTCTTTTCTGTCGATGTGCCCCTGAAGCTTGGCAGCAATGGTACCTGCGCCAGCGCCACCTCTGAGAGCGCCTCCCGCTCCACTCGCGGCTCCGTCACCCAGGCACAGAGTGACAGCAGCCAGACGCTGGGCTCCTCCACGGACTGCAGCACTGCCCGCGAGGAGCCGTCCTCTGAGCCTAGCCCCTCTCCCCTGCCACTGCCGCCACCACCTCAGCAGGAGACGGCAGAGGCCACAGTCCAGGACCTGTTGTCCTCCCTGTCAGAGGACCCCTGCCCATCCCAGAGGGCCTTGGACCCAGCCTCCCTTGCCCGGCCCAGCACAGCGGGCTTGGCCCAAACCAGCCCCGAGCTGGAGCACAGGGTAAGTCCGTTCAACCAGAAGAACCAGGAGGGCTTCACTGTCTTTCAGATCAAGCCTGTCATCCATTTCCAGCCTGCTGCACCTGTGCTGGAGGAGAAGTTCAGATCTTTGGAATCCAAAGAGCAAAAGTTGCACAGGGTCCCTGAAGCCTAGAACCTCCAGGCAGGCTGGGAGGGAGCAGGGCAGCCAGCCATCTCACGCTCTCCCAGGGCCCTGGAGGCTACCGGGGCCACACAAGGGGCCCAGGAGCCCTCCTGGCCTCCCTCAGGGTGCTGCCTGCCTCCAGGGAGGTGACGCCAGGCCAGGAGGCCACACGCCTCAGACCTCAAAGCCCAGAGCTGGCGCCTCCTCTCACCCTGCTCAGGGGAGGGTGGTGCTCGTGGCTGGGGTTTTTTTAAACCACTTTTACAAAAACCAGCCTGTGGCCCAGCTTCAGCAGGGCAGAGTGCGGGGGCCAGCTCAGCCTCTTCCGTTGCCTTTGTTCCTGATGCCCACCCCGGACCCCCGGGAACAGCACTGTGAGCAGGGGCTATCCAGCCCCACCCCCAAGCCGTCTTTTCCAGGAATCCTGGGTGGAGCCAACACAATCACACACAGACCACCATCTGAGCCTATTTCATTTGTCCTCATTCTCTCATTTAGGCATGAGCATTTCTGAGTCTTTTCAAGACAAATCTAGTTTTCACCTTCACAGGACATAAAGGGATGGATCTGAAGGTGGGTGGGAGGGTTAGGGGGGTGGGGGGACAGCCATTTTCCAATCTTGGCTTTAATAATAAAAACCACCTGCACTGAGACTTCCAGTTGGCAGAGGTGTTCCTTTGGTTGCTAGTCCAAGTGAGGACCCCAGAGTAGCTTGTTTGGGTTCGAGTTGGCCTTGAAAACCAACCCAGGGAGCCCCAACCCCTCTCTGGTGTGCCTGAGGCCTTTATAGAGTGGAAGGAGCCCTGGACCCCGGGAGGGAAGCGCTCACACTGCCTGCCTGTGTGACTGTCAACTAGTACCTTCCCTTCCCTCATCTCCCCACCAAAATGGAGCTCAGAATACTGTGTTCCTTGCTGACAACTCCCAGACGCAGCTCACTGACCCAGGGCTCCATCCCTCAGGGATCTTGAACTTAGCAGGTCCAAAGCTGAGCATGGTATCTTGCCCGCAGACTGCGCCTCCTCCCGGGTTCCCAGCCAGGGCACCACCATCCACCCAGCCATGAATGTGAATGAATGTTGGCTCCCTTCTCATCCCCCACAAGCAGTCAAGGAATGCTGGCCATTCTGCGCTCCAAGTCACCTGCCCCGGACCCCATCATCACAGCCTTGCTAAGACCCAGGCCCAGCTCTGGCTCCACCCCCCTCCAATCAGTGTGTCCCCACCCGGGCTGCTGAGCCTGGTCACTGTCTCCCTTGCTGAAAAGCCTCCAAGGGATTTTATGACCACTATGTTGCATTTTATATGTCCAGAAGAAAAAGGGAAGGGAATTTTTTTCATTTCAAGGGCTCCCATTGCCTCAACTGAGTTTCTTGGTGGGGTCACAACTCCTAAATGAGCTCACTTGCCTGCCCCCTGGCCACCCCTCCCAACCTGCTCTTTCTCCTCTCCCTGTGTGTGCAGGTTGTTCTCACTACTCGAGTGTCTCACTAGTAGGTCAGGGTGTCCTCCCAGCTCCTGTGGCCCCTTGGACTCACCCTGACAGTGCAGTCAGTGATCCCCTGGATTGGTCAGCATCTGCATCCCTGCTTGCTTGGTCCTCAAGATCAGGGATCAGGCCCGAGTCCCATTAAAACCCTAGAGCCCTGCGTAAGGCCACAGGCTTGGGCACAGAGTCACTCAGGAAAGACGGCTGAATTGGAAAAAAGGAGGGAAATTACCACATGCAAAGAACACCCTCATGATTTGTGGGGAGATCAGCACTTGTCAAAAAAGATATTAAAGGGGGCAGTGTCCAACCAAGCCGTTTTGGGGTGTAATCTGAGGCATTCCAGTTACAGCTTCCATTACTGAGCACTCTGTAAGGCCTCTACACACTTGGGCTCCTGTAACCTTCTGATGACCCTGTGAGGTGGTAACACGGCCCATTTTACAGGTGTAGCACCCAAGGCTGAGAGGTTTAAGAAACTTCTCTGAGGTCAAACACTAATAAGAGAGGCACTGAAACTGGAGCCCAAATCTGCCTGGCCGTGTGCTAAGTGCTAGGACTCCCAAGTTTTAGAACCTTTGGAAGTAAAGTGGTCACTCTTAGGTTTTGTCACATGATGGGCTGGCGGGCATTACCTGATTTACAATCTCTAGGGCAGGAGTCAGCAGGGTCTGTTATTAGCGGTCTGCATCTGCTGGACTAGAACCAGCTACCCTCCTCGGCCAGGCCCAGCTTGCTAAGCTGTGATGCCTTCTTTGCTGACTTCCCGTCTCCCCAGCTCATGGGCTAGTGCTGGCTACCCACACAGGTAAATGAGCCTGTCCTGTGCCAGAGCTGAAACCCAGCTCCTAGCTGGCACCGCCTCTGCCGTGGCCTTCTACTGCAGAGAAAACCACAGGACAGGGAGGAAAGCAATGGGGTAAGATGCTAGGCAAGTGGCCCCTGCTCTCTGCCTCAGTTTCCCCACCTAGAAGACCTCCACTTTTAAAAGCTGGTTTCTTAGGGTATTTACAAATTGCTGTGAGGTGAAATTCTGCCTGAGCACTCACTGTTGCCTTGCTGCTTGAACAGGCAGTAGCAGTGTTAGAACTGCCGCACAAGCAGATGAAGACTGGGGGAAGAGATGCCAAGAGGTGGTCCCACCTCTCTGAGAACAGAGTCTACGGTCACCGAGTTAGAGGGTGCACACAGACAGAGGAAGCCACTCACCTGAGGACAGGCGCAGGGCAGTCTCTCACAGCCTGAAGTGCAGGAGGTGGAGAGTAAAAGCTTTGGCTTTCACGGTTCCCCCGGGTGCCACAGCCCAGAGTTATGGCTGGCGGGCAGCTGGGGACTGGTGGAGATGGAGCCTGAGCACTCCCTGGGAGGTTTGCAGCTCTGGGAAATAGCTCCCCTTGCTCGTCAACCCATTGAGAGCCCACTCTGGTAATCTTCCAGGAGACAGGAGGGTCTGGTAACAGCTGCTGTCTCCTATAAGCCAACAAGAGGGTGATAACAGTAATGGCTCCCATTTATTCATTTCCTGTTGTGATGGGTGCTCTTTGCAGCATTCCCTCTTGATCACAGCCTTGCAAACTGGGTGCTGTTTCCCCTGCTTTACAGAGGAGAAAACAGACACAGAATGATTAATTAAATGACTTGCCCAAGGGCATACAGCTAAACTACTGGCAGGATTCAAACCCAGGTCTGTCTAGGTTAGATGCCATGCTGGATATGGTGAAACGAACTGTGGGGAATTAAACCAGGTGTCGTCAGGAGAGCCAGAGAGAGAAATCAGCCTACATGGCCCCTCAGGCTGGAGGGACCCACCCACCCTCTCTGCAGAGTCCTGTGGCTCCTCCCACAGGGCCAGCCTCCTGGCTCCGCCCTGCCACGAAGCTGGAGAGGAGCCAATCCTGTGGCCAGGGTGCCACCCTGACCTGCCAAACCTGGCGGCGAAGGCAAGGCTGAGAGCCACCAGTACTGGTGGTCAGCCCCCAAGGCAGCTTGGCCAGAGACCTGCAGGCCTGGCTCTAAGTCCACCCAGAACTGGGGAGCTGTAAGACCTTCCCTGAATGACACAGCTGGCCCCTCTCCAGTCAGCCCTGGGCAAGTCCTCCAGCCCAAACCTTGGTTTTTCAGATCAAGTCACATAGACTCGGGTTTTTCACAGACCCTGGACAATTAGAGGCTGGTGGCCAGGAATTCTCTTTGGCGTGGTGGGTGTTTATTCCATCAGTGACTCTCAGCTCAGGAACACCTTTCTGACTCCAAGCTCCTGATTGGTGCTGCCTCCACGTTCCTCTCTGGTGTAATTTTCTTATCTCTAAAGAGACTAAAGGTGGGGCCATACACTCTGTGAGCTGGGGAGAGCCTCAAATAAGATGAGGTCCAAGCAAGCCTTCTTAAAAACCAAGTATCTTACTAACAAGTCAATAGGACACTTGCACAGAGTTGCTTAACAAGGATACCCAACAACTCTGGGAGTTAACCCCAGGTTTTGAAAGGACATCTCAGGGCAGGAGAGAAGTCTGGATCGCTCCACCTCCGCCCTCCACCTCAGATGCTGTGGTGCATACAGGGTGTGCCAAAGCCCTGGATTCTCAGCCCAGCTTTGTTTCTGGTTTGCTACATGGCTCCAAGCGAATCCTTGGACCTGCTTCCTCACCCTGTACAGCAGGAATAATAATTCTCATCCCCTCCGCCCCCATCCCCGTGAGGGTTGCTGGGATAGCTAATGACATAATGGAAGGGAAAGCCCTTTGAGAATGTTTCAAGGGAGACACAAACAGAAACCATCCTTATTAATAATAGATGCCTGGGGTGTTTCACTGCCTACCCACGTTCAGCACTTCTGGGGAAGGCTGCCCAGGAGATGCTCAGCTATTTCATTTGCTGCCACTGATAGTCTGATGTGGGGAGAGGGTGGTAGATGGGTGCTGAGAGGACGTGTGCCCCACCCCCCAGCCCCAATAGCCAGCTCAGGCACTGTATCCCCACTGGTTCCCCTGTAAATAATGCCCTGGAGTCACCCCAAGTTACAGCACTGTTGTTCCCCAGACAGGAGCCACCTTATCTGCTTTCCTCTCCCTTTTCCAGTACAAGCCAAAAACATACATTTCCATGGCATAAACTGAGTGATGAATTCATATCTACTCTGGAATTTTTTTTTTTTTTTTGCTCCAGCACTTAAAAGTTTAGTATTGTCTCCTGGTGAATAGTTAATTTAATTATCCAAAGAAAATGATGGAACATTTGCTGCTAAATTTATTGCAAGCTACCAAAGAGACAGGGCTGGCATAATTTTATGCAGAGCCCCAGGCTATATAGCATAGGGGAGCAGGCTGCCTATTCATCCTGAAACAAGCAAATGAAATTGACTACCCTGGAGATCAATCAGGACATTAAACACGGTGATGAATGTGGCAGAATTCTTCAGTGTCTGAGATTTACAGGGCACCTTTCACCAAGCGCTCTAGGAGCCTCCCCAACATCAATTAGCCTCACATCTAGGTAGGCTCACCTCCGCCTCCACCGCATCAAGAAGAGGCATGGGGTTCTTGGACCTGGGTTTGCTAAGTGCCACAAAAGATAGCCAGTGTGCAGACTAGATCCAGATTCTAGTACAAAGACCCCCTACTTCCCTCAGCAAGGAACACTTTAGAATGGAGGAATCAGGTTAAAAGGGGACTGAGGGATTGGGGTCCAGAGTGTGTCACATTCTTGGGCCTTGTTCACGCTGGGCCTTTTGCCTGGGATACATTTCTTTATGGGTTGATTGTGACTGGTCCTTCTGAACTCGGCTCAGCTGTCTCATCTTGCTCCCCTCCGCTTCAGCCTGCCCCAGTCAGGCTGGATTAGGTACATCCTCTGAGTTCCCAAAGAGGGACTCAGGATATGGCATGTGGTTGAGAGTGAACTTTGGCCCAAGGTCACCACTCACTAGCTATGAATCCTTTGGCAAATGTTTTAAGCTCTGTAGGCTTCAGTTTTCTCAACTGGAGAATGGAGAATACTACTATACCTTGTCGGGTTATGAAGCTTAAATGAAATATAATATCTGTAAAGCTCTCAGCACAGCATCTTGGGCCTAAAAAGCTCTCAAAAGTGGTTACTGTCTCCATTTACCTAAGCTGTTTGATATCTGACAACACATTCACACAGGTCAAAGCTTGAAGATATCTTGGAAGATTACCAAGTGCAATTTGCCGTTTTACAGATGAGGAAAATGAAGGCTAAAAGGAGAAGGAATGTGGCCAGGGTACCTCTGAGACCATATCAGAACAAGGACAAGAATCCAAGGGTCCTGGTGACCAGCCCACTCAGTGCTCAGCCCTTCCTGTGGTCCCCAGGTCCCAGACCCCAATGTTCCCCGTGCAGGCCCCACGCTGGGAAGGGAAACAGCCCTCCAAGCTGGACTTCAGTACACAAAAAGGCAGCAGTAAGCTGCCTTTAACCACGTGACCAGTTGTGGTAGGCAAAGAAGGTGAAGCCCAGACAAGTAAAACCTCACCATGGCCTGACTGCTCACCAGTCGGGCACCAAAGAAAGTAAATGCCAGCTTCCTTCCCAATAAATTCCTAATTCCATCACACTTCCATGCTTCTAATGACGAGCTTGCTGTTTTGAGGCAGTGCAAGCCAGAGGATAAGTCCTGGAGAAGCTGGAAGATGCTGGGGGGCAGCCTGGCACGGTGCAAAGGCCAAGCTCTCCAAACCTGGAGTCAGCTTAGGTTCCACATCTCAATTACTGCCTCTGCTCGGTTACCTCTCAGCGCATTTCTTCATCCAGAAAGTAGGGGTTAGTGATACCCCCTTTGGGGATCATAGTATTAGAGAAGGATATACAATGCACCTAGTAGGTTCTTAACAAGTAACATTTGCCGAAATTCTGGTTTGTGTTCTACCTCTACCATCTGCTTTATGCCTTTGGGCAAATCACCTCTCCCGAGACCCTGACTTCTTCACTGTTTCCTACCTTTTCCACCTCTTGGAGTAACTTACATGAAAGTGCTTTTATAAACCAAGGATTATCAGCAACTCTTCTTCATTTGGGTTTCCCACAAAATATTTTTAAAACCCTAGGGCTATACGAATTGTGGCATTATATCACCCTATATGGGCTTTTTTTTTTTTTTTTACAGGTTATCAGTCAAGTCTCCTTTAGTTCAGCAACAGCTAACCAAATCCATCTGTTACAATCAATAGTGTTCTCTGCGTTTCCCAGCCTCTTAAGCACACTTTTATGTGGACCAAAACAAAAACCCCTCTTACCCCCGTGAGAGACAGTGTGAAATGCAACCAAGCTGACTATCCCTTTCAGAAAGACAGCAAAGAGAGCACTTATGGCTGAGGTTTCATTCAAAGCCCCCCAGCCCAGTACAGACACGCCCAGGCTCTGCCGGCAGCATGGCTCCCACTCTGTCCTGGGAGGAAGAGCCCCAGTCTCTGCCAGCCTCGCCCACAGCACCGGACCCATTTCCACAGTCTCAGGGGACCCATTCTGTACCCAAAGAGCTTTCAGCCAAACCCATCCGGGGCATAAGGCCGGAGGATTCCTGCAACAGCCTCCTAATCACTTCCATCTTCTCCTCCTCCCTCCATCTGTCCTGTACACACTGCCAGGTTATTTTATTCCTCTAGGTTATGTTATTCCTCCAGATCAGGTTACAGGCCTTCCTCTATATATGTCAATATCTCCCTGTTGCCCGGAGGGTGCTTCTTAAGACCTGTTCGGGTGGCAGGGCCTCAAGACGTCATATGCAGCTATTTGTGGAACATTCTGGACATACTGACATGTTTAATTCTAACATACAAACAAGGAACAGAACAACCAGCAGAGAGCATTTTTAAGGATTCAACACATGTCCACTAAACAAAAGCTGTGGAGGGTCAGTGGCTGCTGACCTCCTTAGTTAATATCTATTTGCTACCTGTTCATTCACTTTGGAATCTACTTATATTAAGACGACATAGCAGCAACCAAAGTTTTAGAAAAACGTATGCAAGAAAGACTTAGATTGGGAAATTCTATTATTTTTTTCCTGTAAATCAGGAAAAGACCTTTCACTGTACCATCCCCAGCCCAGCTCCTGAAATGGCAGTATTCCTTGAGGGCAAAGTTTGAGAACCACTGACCAATAAGGAAAAAGGACAAACTCCTCAGCCTATCAGTCAATGTCCTCTGCAATCTGGCCTTAACTACCTACCACCATCAACCCCTTTCCTGACGCCCTGTGTTTCCACCCGTCACTGCCTCAAGCATCCACGTGAGCCCTTATCTGTTCTACTTCTGCCCCACATGCTAATATTAATGCCTCCACGCCCAAGGAATAACCACAGCTGGCCCACTGAGGGAGCTCGCCCTGTATGCGTTGACTACATGCTATCTGCTTTTCTAATCGCTTGGGTCTCATCTTCCCTGGTAGCTGCAAATCTTGAGGGCAGGGGCTGTGCCTCTAACAGCTTGTATTCTCAGAGCCCAGGAGGAAGCTGTTCTCCCTGTCAGGACCACAAGCTTCAGGACAGTGGCTGGGCCAGACTTCCAGGTGTTTGCTCCAGCATCCCACACAGCACAGCTGGCGGATGAACCAGGGAATATGCCCCATAGTACTGCTGAGAGACCGTGGGACCAGGGGCAAAGCTGGGTTCTGTACTTTCTCAACTACTGGAAAGCTGAGACCAGGGCCCTCACTGGGCCTCAGTCCATAGAGTAAGGAGTTGTTCGCTTGATCTAAATGGCCCCAAGGACCTACTCAGCCCTGCCCTCACAGGGCTGCCCTTCTACATGCGTACTTTTGCTCTCTCAGGGACTCCGGGTTCTGCCTAATTAACCAAATCCCCAGGGGCCGTATGAGGTTAACCAAAGACCTCAAAAAACTAGGGAGAATAGAAAGCTACTCCTAACACCTTTCCCCACACTGCTTCCAGAGCTACTGCTCTGGGTCCTCAAGCCAGATGCAGGGGCAGTCACTTGGAACTGACAGCTTGGTTTCCAACAAAACATAAGGAAAAAAAGGGCACGTCAAATTGCATCTTCTGGCATATCTGGTAGTTTTAACAATTTGCCCCCATCTCACACAACTGCCTTTTTAAGGTAAACTTTAAGTGGGCACTTAGAGGGGCTTCTGAGTTGAACGAATTCCTGCTGGAAAGACAAGCCCAGAACACTGACTCTTCTCCTCAACTAGGATCCTGAGGATGTGCCCTGCCCACCCAGCACCAAGCACTGAGTGCCCTTTACCTGAGGTTACTGTGCAGCGACTCCCTGTTCCTTGAGCCGAAGTGAAGCAGAATCACATACTGGTGAAGCCACTGCTCTGAAGCCAAACTTCCTGGTTTCAAATCCTGGCTCTCATTTATAAGCTGTCTGAATTTGGGCAAGTTCTATAACCTCTTTGTGCCTCAGCTTCCTCATCTGTAAAACAGGGATGATAATAATAGCATCTATCTTACAGGGTATTGTGAGGACTTAAGGGGTTTAATATATTTCAAGTGTTAGAATGGTGCCTGACATATAGTAAGCGCCATATTTAATGCTATTATGATGGTGATGAGTTGTACCCAGTAAATTAAGTGAACAGCTGCTTAGAGTTGGGGCAGGGCAGTCATGATAGGAGGGAGCCAAAAGGGAGAAAGACCAACCAGTTCAACCCTGAGGCTAGGAGCCACACACAGATACCAGCTGGGATGGTCCTCCGTGAGCCAGCACACCCTATATATACTGGGGGTACCTCTGCAGCCATCACCTTTGCTGTCTCTCCTCTCCCCCAGTTACAGTGTCCAATAGGGATGAGGAGTAAAAGGAGAAGGCAATGAGCAAGGTTAGCTTTCTTCGGAAGAGCCCCAAAGACAGCAAAAAGATATGAGAACTACTTTTGCAAGGGTGATTCAAACTGTGTGGCCTTGGACAAGTCACTTTACCTCCTTCACTTCTTCTCTGTGCCTCAGTATCCCTATCTGTCCAAGAGGTGTGAACCTGATGATCATTCAGCTCTGCATTCTAGGATTCTACAGTTCTAGCAGAGCATCACTTTGATGCTCCTCTCATCTCATTAAAAGAAGGCAGAAATGCCAGTGTTTCACAGCAAATGATTATGACACATCAAAAAGGGTTCAACTAGTCAGTCTCAGGCCGGCCACACAAAGGGACTGGCTGGCCCCTCTGCTCCCTCCCCTTATGTATCACTAGTCACTTCCCATCTCTTCCCTGCCATTTTCCTTGTCAACTACTATACCTTCTGCAGATTGGCTTCAGGGCGGCCGTTCTCTTCATTCAACTTGTCTATTGACTCCTGGCCTTTCTATGACCCCAGATACCTGCCCACACCTTCCTGCAGGCTTGGCCAAAGCCTCACCAGCCTCTGTTCTGTGGGCTGCATTCACACCAGCTTCTGGCCTCTTGCGACACTCTCAACCTCAGCCATGCCCTAGGGCAGCAGAGGGAGTGCTCACCACACATGTGGCCAACTCACATACCTGGCTGCTTTCTAAGACAGCCCAAAGGAAGCCACCAGGAGGGCAAAAGAAAAGCCAGAGCATTCTCTGAGCAGGACTTTAAACATTTACAATAATATCAAACTATCTGTTAGCATAAGAGGCCATACTGTCTCAAAGCAGCCCCTCCTTCTCCACTTCCCTCTCCTTTATAGACACAAAGTCCTATCAGCTGACAAAACCTTAAAATGAAATGGAAAATTAAATTAACTTCAGCCAACTAAATATATTCAGCAGGTTCAGGTTTAAGTCAGGTCTGCTTTTGTCACATTAGCTATGATTTTCGGAAGACTGGAATATATTTAAGATAATATCCATGCTTTGTGGCCATGCTTTTTTAACCCTCAATTTGCCATTCCAGTTCCCTTATCTGTTACTAGATTATGTTGATTAGGCTGGTGGCAACATTCATGTTTACAATTTTGCCTAAAACACAGAGCCTTCCATGAACAACACAGGCAAAGATAAAATAATAAATTAACTTTCACTCCTTTTTTTCAATTTTCTCTCTTCCTTTACAAAGATAGTCATATTTCTAGTAATAGTTTTAAAGCTGTGAAAAGGCTTTATTATATATTTTATTACAGAACTAGAAAATTTCAAAAAATAACTGTGTGGAACCACAAATAATTAAAAAGAAACATAATAATAACCCCATAAAAAAGCATTCTGGCGCCTGTTAGAATTTTTCCTCAAATTACAAAATGTAGCTCTCCACGCTTTCCAATGATTGTTACGTTAGCCATGAATTTCTATTTCAGCTGAATATACTTTGATACAATTTTCCTTCTTAAGACATGGTCATGGCTCATTTTTTCTTCAATAGTTCTGTCATTTCAGGAACAACCTGCAAATTTAAAAAAAAAAAGTTATTAGCAACTTGAGTCTTCATTGTGATATGGTCACAGCTCCTTAAGAAGTAAAAAGAGGCCAAAAGAAACAATGTGAATCACTACAGAGGTACAAAGTGCCCCCTTCTCTCCCCCACCCAGGAACTCCCGGTTCACCCAGTCTCTCTTCCCATCCATGGGGAAACTATAAACCTTGGGAGGGAAAGGTCACCTGGGACACATGGCTGGTAGGGCCAAAGCCGACTCATGGCCTAGGAGCCTTTCTGACACAACCCCAAACCTCAGAAAGGCACCACAGAAAATAGGAAGTCCAACTTTTCTCTATGCTGAGAATAGTGTATATATATATATATATATTTTAACATCTTTATTGGGGTATAATTGCTTTACAATGGTGTGTTAGTTTCTGCTTTATAACAAAGTGAATCAGTTATACATATACATATGTTCCCATATCTCTTCCCTCTTGCGTCTCCCTCCCTCCCACCCTCCCTATCCCACCCCTCCAGGCGGTCACAAAGCACCGAGCTGATCTCCCTGTGCTATGCAGCGGCTTCCCACTAGCTATCTACCTTACATTTGTTAGTGTATATACATCCATGCCTCTCTCTCGCCCTGTCACAGCTCACCCTTCCCCCTCCCCATATCCTCAAGTCCGTTCTCCAGTAGGTCTGTAATGAGGTGGATAGACCTAGAGTCTGTCATACAGAGTGAAGTAAGTCAGAAAGAGAAAGACAAATACTGTATGCTAACACATGTATATGGAATTTAAGAAAAAAAAATGTCATGAAGAACCTAGGGGTAAGACAGGAATAAAGACACAGACCAAATAGTGTATATTTTTTACCTTCGTGTTTTCTAGCATTCTTCCTTCCCTCACTGCATTCCTGCCCTTCCTTCCAAGTCCACACCAGAGTCTCTTGCTTAGTCATGACTCCTGTCAACCTCCTCTAGTACTTGTTTTCTCATTGTTCATTCATTCATTCATCATTCATTTAACAAACACTGTGGCTGTTGTTCCTCAGCATATGTTACTATCTTCTGGCACATAAAAATGAGCTGCATGCTGAACATTACCCATCATCACTCTTTATTAAAATCAAGGCCTTGTGCTGATGCAGTGGCTGGTCAGCAGACACAGTAAGAAACCACAGTGAGGGAAACTGACCGAGTTGGCTCCCACCTTAAAAAGGATTAATTACTAACCCTTGGTCTTGGCAGTTTAGTGGCTGCAACTGGAGCTTTTGGTGTGGAGCTGCTTTGTAACAGCCTGGACAACAGAGGAGGGCTACATGTGGGGACTGCAGGGGAATGTCACACAGAGCCCACCTGAAAACTAGCTGAGCCACTCATGTAAAATATCAATTACTCAGTCTTCCAAGGGGCTGTCGACTGCCCTAGCTCACAAAGATCCCAGCTGAACTCGCCACTGATGAATATAGCCTCTCAATTATTTAAGAGAGCTACATTTCCATTAGGTGGAAATAATGTGTTCGTACAAAATTTATTAAGGAAATTGTTGACATGTTGTTCCTTCCGAATGTCACTTTGTCTCCAGACTATTAAAAGGCCCATGTTTACCATGGAGCCAGGAGGCATTAGCTCAGGGGCAGCATTAAGTGCTGGCACCACTTCTCCCAGCTTTTCTCGGTGGAGAGACCATGAGCTTATGCCAGTCATACAGATGACATGCTAAATGAGCTTCATGTGGGACCTACGTGTTTCATGAAAAATAGGCTAGAGCCCAACTTCTTTTAAATAAAACATTAATTTGGTTTAGAACACAGTTTTTAAAAACCTTACAGAATGTCCCCCTGCCACGGTCCCCAAAAAAGAGTCGAAGGGTCTTTCTCTCTCCATCCTCTCCATCCTTTTTATTAGATCAACCTCAGACTTTCCAAGCATACCACAATGCCTTAGTTAGGAAAAAGAACATGTCAACTCAGTTTACTGAGTATCTGATGGTCTTAGCACACTGAAAGATCTGGATTCTTATTTTTATTCTATTTTAGATACTGCAGAGGCAGTTCCCTATTCAGTAAGACCAAATGAGAGTGAATTTATGTTTAAAATACGATAATCTACTGATATAAGTCACAGCACAACTATATTTCACTCATTTACCTAGTATTTCCTCAGGATAAGCACTATGGGAGATAAAGAAGTTCAGGCCTGATTCCTGGCCATGAGGAGTTCCACTCACTATTTGGAGAGAAGAGCCAGAGGCCTATGAACAACCCAATTAGAAATGTGCTCATCTTCCACTGTAATGTAAGAGGATGAGAAGAATGGCACTAAAAGCTCCAAATTCAGGAGTCCTGAGGAAAGTTGAGACTGGTGCAGACTAAGAAAAATCAGGACATTACCATGGAGAAGACAAAGATACTGAGCAAAAAAATAAGGAGGCAAACAGATAAACATTGCAGGTTCCAGAGACAGTAAAGGGATTAGAATGACTCCAGTGAATGAATATGCTGGGAAGAGGTGAAAAAGCTTTAAAAAGACAGGAGATACGCCAAGTCTAATCAATGGGAACACAATAGTCTCTCCAACGGAGATGGACAACTGGATATCCACACATACAAAAGAATGATGTTGGATTGGACCTTCACCTCACACCATATACAAAAATTAATTCAACATGGATCCACAACCTAATTATAAGAGCGAAAACCATAAGACCCTTGGATCATGACAACAGATTCTTAGATATGACATCCAAAACATAAGCAACAAAAGAAAAAAAATAGATGAACTGGCCTTTATCAAAATTAAAACGTTTTGTCATCAAAGGACATTATTAAGAAAGTGAAAAGACAACATAAAAAATGGGAGAAAATATTTAGAAATCATATGTCTGACAAGGGTTTAACATCCAGAATATATGAAGAAATGTTACAACTCAATAACAAAAAGACAAACAATTCAATTAAAAAATGGACAAAGGACTTGGATAAACATTTCTCTAAAGAAGATATACAAATGGCCAAAAAGCACACATGAAAAATGCTCAATATCATTGGTCATCAGAAAAATGCAAATTAAAAGCACAATGAGATACCACTTCACAACCATTATTAGGATGGTTATTATAAAAGACAATAACAAGTGTCAGCCAGTGTATGGAGAAACTGGGGCCCTTGTATATTATTTGGTAGGAATGTAAAATGAGGCAGCCACTTTGTAAAAGTCTGACAGTTCTTCAAAATGTTAAACATAGAGTTATAAAGTAAACCAGCAATTCCATTCCTAGATATATATCCAAACAAGATGAATCAGTGCACAAAAACTCATACATGAATGCTCATGGCAGCATTATTTACAACAGACAAAACATGGAAACAACTCAAAAGTCTATCAACTGATGAATGGATAAACAGATTGTGGCATATCCATATGATGGCTATTACTTGGCAATAAAAAGGAATAAAGTGCTGATACATGCTAGAACATGGTGAACCTTTAAAACATTATGCTAAGAATCCAGCCACAAAAGACCATATTACATGATTCTATATCCAAGACTGGCAAATCTACAGAGACACAAAGTAGATTAGCTGTTGCCAGGGGCTGGGGAGAATGTGAATAGGGAGTGGCTGCTAATGGGTATGGGGTTTCCGCTCAGTGTGATGAAGATGTTCCGGAATTAGACAGTAGTGATGGCTGCATAACTCTGTGAATATACTAAAAAAAAAAAAACCCCACTGAACTGTACATTTTAAAAGTGTAAATTTTACAGTATATGAATTACATCTCAGTAAAGCTATTATATTAAGAAAAAAACGAAGACCCCAAACTACCAGTCAGGTGGTGCCCTCTGCCCTGTCACTCTAACTCTGATTATGATATTTACCATTTATTAAGCACCTGCTATGTAAATGTATGGTAGGAAATACAAACAGGTAGGCTAATATTTAACACAGACTATACTAGGTGCAGTATAATCTCATTTAATTCTCATTACAAGGTAGTATAATATTTATATTATCTATGAGAAAGCTTATATTCAGAGAGATTAAATAACTTGGCTAAGATAATTTAATTAGTATGTGCCCAAGACAGAATATGAAACAAAGCTCATAATTACCATACCATGTTATTTCTGTCATATGAAGAAAAAAAAAACTTGTCCTAATTCATATGATTGTTGAAGGGTAAAGTGAAAGGATGAATATAAGAAAATAAAATGTTATGCATATACATTTTTACTCCAGACATGATGAAATTTGGTGGACACAGTATCCCTTAGAGAATTATTAGTCTAACAGCTATATACACTTGTTATGTGTGATACAGTTTGAAATTTTTAATTTTTAAACAAAAATTTGATCTAACAAAGCCCTTTTTATACAGCTATTATTTGACTTATGATGTTATTTTAAGATCATAATCCCAAATAGATAATAATTTTCATTCATCATTTGCATACTTGTATTTTTCAAGTTGTTATACCTTTAAATATTTGATTTTTAAAGAGAGGGTGGCTCCAGTGAGAAGTATATTCACTGAGCCACCCTGTCTCTTCTTCTGTCAGAATTACTATAATATTCATCTGGAATCATTCTGATTTCAACTGAGAAAACAATTTGATTTCTATCTAGTTCTGCCTTGGCTGCTAGTCTGTCAAAGATGTGGTTCTATTTACTGCAACTTATCTAAGGTACAGGAGTAGCGGTGAACCACCCAGCTGTGGTACCTGATGAGCTGGAAAGGCAGAGTGACGAGAAAACGAACAGAATCAGGAGCCTGGCTTAGTTGTGCCAATAACTTGCTGAGCAGCTTCTCCAAATCACATCTCTCTGGGACACAGACAACTTAAGAAGAACACACCCTGCATGTTACTCATATAGTAATAAATGGAAGGCTGCAACTCAAGCAGAATTTTTAGTATCTTCTTTACTAGTTTTTCCCCAAACTGCATTTTTAAGGACTGATTTTCTCACTTTGTATTAATCAAAGGCATATATAACTGTACTTCAGAACTTCTGAGCCGCATGAGATAGACACTACCGTAATTCTAGCTAAAGGCAAATAAAAATTATGTCTTACTCCAAATAGTCTCCCTATAGTCAAATGTGGACTTCTTAAGGGATGGAAGATGATACTCCAAGCAAATGGCAGCCAAAAGAAAATGTAGCTACCCTCATATCAGACAAAAAGACTTCAAGACAAAAAAATTAACAAGAGACAAATTGGACAATGTATAATGAAAAAGGGGACAGCTCATAAGAAGACACAACTTATTAACATATATGCACCTAACAGAGGAGCACCAAAATATATAAAACAACTATTAACAGACCTACAGGGAGAAATTGACAGCAACACAGTAATAGTAGGAGATCCTACTTACATCAACCAATAGATAATTCAGACAGAAAGTCAATAAGGAAAGAGCAGCCTTAAATGAAACGTCAGATCTGATTTGATAGATTTGTACAGAACAGGCCATCCAAATGCAGCAGAATACACATTCTTCTCAAGTGCACATGGAGTTTTCTCAAGGATAGATCATATGTTGGAACACAAAACAACTCTCAATACATTTAAGAAGACTGAAATCATATCAAGCATCTTTTCTGATCATAATGGTATGAATCTAGAAATCAACTACAAGAAGAAAGATAGAAAAAAATCATAAAAATGTGGAGAATGAACAACATGCTACTGAACAACTGTTGGGCCAATGAGGAAATCAAAGGAGAAATAAAAAATTACCTGAACACAAAAGAAAATGAAAATATGACATACCCAAATCTATGGGATGGAGCAAAAGCAGTACTGAGAGGGAAAGTTATAGCAACACAGGCCTACTTCAAGAAACAAGAAAAATTTCAAATAAACAATCTACCCTCACATCTAAAGGAACCAGAAAAAGAACAAACAAAGCCCAAAGTCAGTAGAAGGAAGGAAATAATAAAGATCAGAGCAGAAATAAATGAAATAGAGTCTAAAATATGATAGAGAAGATCAGTGAAACTAAGAGCTGATTCTTTGAAAAGATAAACAAAATTGACAAACTATTAGCTAGACTCACCAAGAAAAAAAGAAGGCTCTGATAAATAAAATCAACAAAAGAGGAGAAATAACAATGGGTACCACAGAAATACAAAGGATTATAAGAGAATATTATGAACATATGCTAACAAACTGGACAGCCTAGAAGAAATGGACAAATTCTTAGAATCATAGTACTTTTCAAGACTAAATCATGAAAAATAGAGAATGTGAATAGACCAGTCACTAGTACAGAGACCGAAACAGTAATAAAAAGCTCCCCAGAAAACAAAAGTTCAGAACCAGATGGCCTCACAGGTGAATTCTACTAAATATTCAAAGAAGATTTAATACCCACCCTCCTCAAACTATTCCAAAAAACTGAAGAGGGAACGTCTCCTAACTCATTTTATGAGGCCAACATCATCCTGATACCAAACCCAGACACAGAAAACACAAAAAAAGAAAATTACAGACCAATCTCTCTGATGAATATAGATGAAAAAATCCTCAACAAAGTATTAGCAAACCAAATACAACAATACATTAGAAGGATAACACACCATGATCAAGTGAGATTTATTCCAGGAATGCAAGGATGGTTCAACATCTGCAAATCAATTAACGTGACACACAACATTAACAAAATGAAGGACAAAAACCATATGATCATCTCAACAGATGCAGAAAAAGCACTTGACAAGATTCAACATCCATTTATGGTAAAATCTCTCAATAAAGTGGGTGCAGAAAGAATGTACTTCAACATAATAAAGGTCATATGTATCAAACCCACTAACATCACACTCAGTGGCGAAAAACCAAGTTATCCCTCTAAAATCAGGAACAAGACAAGGATGTCCACTCTCACCACTCTTATTCAACATAGTACTGGAAGTCCTAGCCAGAGCATTTAGGCAAGAAAAAGAAATAAAAGGCATCCAAATTGGAAAGGAAGAAGTAAAAATGTCACTATTTGTGGATGACATAATTTGATATATAGAAAACCCTAAAGATTCCACCAAAAAACTATTAGAAGTAATAAATGAATACAGCAAAGCTTCAGGGTACAAAATCAACACACAAAAATCTGCTGCGTTTCCACATACTGCCAATGAACTAGCAGAGAGAAATTAAGACAACAATCCTGTTTACAATCACAACAAAAAGTATAAAAATACCCAGTAATATATTTAACCAAGGAAGTGAAATACCTGTACAATGAAAACTGTAAGACATTGTTGAAAGAAACTGAAGAAGACATAAATAAATGAAAAGATATTCCATGCTCAGAGACTGGAAGAATTAACACTGTTAAAATGTTGATACTGCCCAAAGCAATCTACAGATTCAATGCAATCCCTATCAAAATCCCAAGGACATTTTTCACAGAAATAGAACAAAAAATTCTGAAGTTTACATGGAACATAAAAGCCCCCCCAAAACAAAAGCAATCCTGAGGAAAAAGAACAAAGCTGGAGGTATCCCATGTTCTGATTTCAAACTATATAACAAAGCCATAGTAATCAAAACAGCATGGTATTGGCACAAAAACAGATACACAGATCAGTGGGAGAGAACAGAGAGCCCAGAAATAAACCCACACATATACAGAAAATTAATTTATAATGAAGGAACAAAGAACATACAATGGAGAAAGAATAGTCTCTTCAATAAATGGTGCTGGGAAAACTGGATAGCCACAGGCAAAAAAATGAAAATAGACCATGCCCCACACAAAAATCAATTCAAAATGGATCAAAGACTTGAATGTAAGACCTGAAACCGTAGTAGTACTCCTAAAAGAAAACATAGGCAGTATGCTCTTTGATATTGGTCTTAGCAACATCTTTCCAGATATGTCTCCTCAGGCAAGGCAAACAAAAGCAAAAAATAAACAAATGGCAAACTAAAAAGCTTCTGCATGACAAAGGAAATCATTGATAAAATGGAAAGACAACCTATGAAACGAGAGAAGATATCTGCAAATCATATATCCAATAAGGGGTTAATATCCAAAATATGTAAAGCGCTCATACACCTCAACAACAACAAAACAAAACACCCTCATTAAAGAATGGGCAGAGGAACTGAACAGACATTTTTCCAAGGAAGACATATGGATGGCCAACAGGCACATGAAAAGATGTTCAACATCACTAATTATTAGGGACTTGCAAATCAAAACCTCATTTCTGTTAGAATGACTATTATCAAAAAGGCAAGAAATAACAAGTGTTGGTAAGGAAGTGGAGAAAAGGGAACCCTCCTGCACTGCTGGTGGGAATGTAAATTGGTGCAGCCACTATGGAAAAAAGCATGGAGATTCCCCCAAAAATTAAGAATAGAACTACCACATGAACCAGCTATCCCACTCCTGGGTATTTATCCGAAGAATACAAAAACACTAACTTGAAAAGATATACCGGTATTTCAAATGACCCATATACAAGGACCTACTGCATTGCACAGGGAACTCTGCTCAATGTTATGTGGCAGCCTGGATGGGAGGGAACTTTGGGGGAGAATGGATACATGTATATGTATGGCTGAGTTGCTTTGCTGTGCACCTGAAACTATCACAACATTGTTAATCGGCTATACTCCAATATAAAACAAAAAGTTTTTAAAAATTTTAAAAAAAGAAAAGATATATGGGGACTCCT
Source organism: Lagenorhynchus albirostris (assembly GCF_949774975.1). NCBI lineage: Eukaryota > Metazoa > Chordata > Mammalia > Artiodactyla > Delphinidae > Lagenorhynchus > Lagenorhynchus albirostris. Next base: position 134,288,684 of record NC_083095.1, on the reverse strand, counting down.
GAGTTCACTGCAGTATATTTACAACAGCCAAGATAGGGAAACAACCTAAGTGGCCATCAAACAGTGAATGGATAAAGAAGATGTGGTGTATACATATACAATGGGATACTATTCATCCATAAAAAAGATGAAATCTTGCCATTTATGACAACATGGATGGACCTTGACGGTATTATGCTAAGGAAATAAATCAGAAGGAGAAAGACAATTTCACTCATGTGGAATATACGCCCCCCACCAAAACAAAGTAAATGAACACACCAAATAAAAACAAACACATAGAATCAGAGAACAGAATAGTGGTTACCAGAGGGGAAGGGGCTTGGGGGAGGGTGCAATGAGTAAAGGGGATCAACGGTATGGTGATAGGTGGAAACTAAATTTTTGGTGGTCAGCATGCTGTAGGGTATACAGAAGTAGAAATATGAAACATATAAACTTATATAATTACTGAAACTTATATAATGTTATAAAACTATGTTATCTCAATAAAAAAATTTTTCAAAAAATTTTTAAAAGTGCGCTTCTTAAAACACCAAAAATAGCTTGAGAATCTCATGTTGGAAATCAGCTGACTGGATGATCTTTGAGGTCCCTTTCCACTTTTACTGTCCTAGGACTCTGAATGAGATATCTCTTTGATCATGTGCATGCGCACAAACACACACACACACATACAATATAGATACATACACTCTCTCATGTTAATGCACAATGTGTGGGACACCACTGCATCTATCATTGCTACAAAGATAGCAATGATATCCTGCCTTGAGGCAGGAGCATCTTTGTAGCAATGATAGATGCAATGGTGTCCCACACAGTATGAACATCACAAATTTCTGACTGTGTAACACTTCATTCTTTTATCCAGTAAGCCCCGCATGTAAGTAGCAATACATAGTACACAAGCAGACAGAATAACATAACTTAAAATAAACAAAATTACTTATAGATTTACTCAAATATTCTCGAGGAAAAATAAAAGGTAACTACAGTAGATGCCTGTCTGCAAACATATCAACATGATACATGGTTAAGGTTCAGAAAGTGTTTGCTTTCATTTTTAAATTAAAAGGTCTTTATCCCTTTATCTGTATCTCACTGGAACTAAATGCTTTCTACTTGAACAAAGGTATTATTATACAGAAATACAAAAACATTTATCTTTTTCATACTAACTTTTCCTCCCACTGGGATATCTTGGTCAAATGACTGCCGCTACTGTTTGTTCTTACATAGTTGGGCCAGGTCACAGGAGCAGCTAACCTACCTAAACCCTAAATTTCAGATACAGAACCCCAGGATCACAGAAGAGGGGGTGTATTTTTCTCATGCAATATACAAGCTCTTTTGGGAGGGGGGAGGTTCCATGGGGAAAGCTGCCCTATGCCGACCCAGGACAATAGCCCCAATTATAGTCTCTCCATGAAGTCTGGACAATTACTGAATAATTCTGAGCATTTGAAGGGCCCATCTTTCACTAAGCATGAACACACACTTCAAAATACAGATGTGCTCTCAAAGTGTACTCATTAGTTCATCTGGATCATAAACAGTGCTGGAGAAGCCATGGTAATGGGCCAATCCTCTTGCTGGGGAGACCACCCCTGGCTCTGTTCTCAGGTTGCAGCCTCTCCATTAAGGCCCACAGTAGCTCATTATACTTCTATGTGAGGGGTTCCTCACTCCAGTAAACCCAGGGTTGGATGCTACTTTCAGAGCCTCAATTCCTGCATGAGTGATTTCTGCACAAGGTGACCTGGAAGCCAGTAGACAGGCCCTGAGGGACAAAAAGAGGCCAGGCCATGCATAAGCTATGACCTTTAAATGTGGCCAAATGAATATCAGGTGCTCAACAATATCACTAAAGAAATTCTCTCACGGAGAGGGCAAATACAGGGGTGGTAGCAGGGTAGAAGGAACACTCAAAAAAACGAAGAGTGCGAGGAGTGGGAAATAAGTGTCCTTCTCTACAGCTGTCACTGTTAGGAAGGCCTGTGACTCTCAAACACAGCAAGCAGAGCATACCTGCTGAGCAGATAAAGTGGACTTGAGTGCCCACTCATCCCATGAAAAGCTATAGCATCACTAGTAAATCTCTGAATGAGGGGTTATGATGTGAATTTCTTTAAGGTACCTGCCAAATATGGTTCTAGGTTATAATTACTTGAGTCATTTCACACTGTATACTAACTTGGCATATGAGATGCCAAGAGCCATGTGGATATTTGAAAGACAATATGGACTTCTTAAAGGGAAAGTTACAATGCTCTATATAAACATCATATATTAAGCAGAACAACTCTTCACTTTAAGTAGTTCAAAACTGCGTATATTAATATATACATACACAGACAGACACAGATACACAAACACACAATGTTTTCCTATAATAGCTTCCTCCCTGACCAACTCCTGGAGGTTGTTGGATGACAACCTAGATAACAGCCATCACTCTCAAGGCCAACTTACCTTAAATAAATCTGCAACTATTCCATAATCTGCCACTTGAAAAATTGGAGCTTCTGGGTCTTTGTTAATAGCCACAATTGTCTGTGAAACAAAAAGAGTTTGGCCTTTATAAGAAAACATACCACACAGATTGATGGTTCTATTCTAACTTCCCTAACAAATTTGTATTCTTAAAAATGTCTACCATATAAGATTAGTTTGATTAATGTATGCCAATATTGTAAGTTTAGAAATTTCTGGATTGGAACATAACAAGATTATCTCCCACCCCCACCACTAGCCCACTGCAGTATTAAAAAGGTTTTAAATCATTATTTTTTAAAGTTATTTTTTTACTTATAAAAATAAATGTTCTAGGTAAGTAACAAATCAGAGGAGAGGATTCTGGGAAGACAGCCAACTAGGAAGCACTGGGAATCTGTCTCCTCATGTACACTACAACTGAACTGGCAGAATCTTTCTAATGTAACCATTTTGGAACTTTGGAATCTATTAAAGGTTTGCAACTTCCAGTGGAAGACTTGCATGGTAAACTGTAGCTCTTAGCAAAATAGTTGCTACCCACCCCCCAACTCCCAGCCCTAGTGGCAGGTAGCTGTGCACATGTTCCTGGGGCAGCTTTCACACAGCTTACAGGAGCCAGAGTGGGCAAAAAGGACCCTGTTCTCCAAATATTGAGGATCTGTGCTTTGATCATAGAATGCTGCTTCTGATCACAAAGGTGCAAAGAGGACAGTGGCTACTGCTGTTGTACCTTAACCATCATTGTTCATGCCTTCCCCCTCCCGTCAAAGTTATTTCCAGGAGATTTAAAGGATCAGTGCTCTTCATTTTTCTCTTTTTCCCCTTTTGGGAGCCAGACATTAAAGCCTAGGACATTGAAAAGCAAATGCATATCAGGAGAAAACTACAAAGTGACCACACATGCCCAGGGAAAGGCACAGGCTCTGAAAAGACCCAAGAAGACAGTAAGTTTATACCTCAGGTAAATACGTGGCACAGAGACAGCCTACAACAATCAAAAAAACAAGAACAATAATAAGCAAAAACAATAACCAAAAACCCAGCAAACCTGGGGAAAAAGGAGAACCTGATTTCCAGAGATACCACATTATTAGATTCAAGCGTCCAGTTTTCAACAAAAAAAATCACAAGGCATATAAAGAAACAAAAAAGTATGGCCTATTCAAAGGAAAAAAAAAATCAACAGAAACTGTTCCTGAAAAAGACCTGATGGCAGATCTACTAGACAAAGACTTTAAAACAGTCATCTTACAGATGCTAAAAGAACTAAAGAAAGATGAGGAGAAGGTCAAGAAAACAATGTGTGAACAAAATGGAAATAGTGATAAAGAGAAAACCCAAAAACAAACCAAAAAGACATTCTGGAACTGAAAAGTACAAAAACTGAAATGAAAAATTCACTAGAGGGATCCAAAGGCAGACTTGAGCATGCAGGAGAATGAATCAGCAAATTTGAAGACAGGATGATGGAAATTAACAAGCTTGAAGAACAGAAAGAAAAAAGATTTAAGAAAAGTGAACAGAGCCTAAGGCACCTGTGGACCACCATTAAGAGGACCAAAATACCTATGGTGGGAGTCCCAGAAAGAGAAGAGAGAGAAGAGGACAGAGAGAATATTTAAAGAAATAATGGCTGAATATTTAAAGAAATAATTTGATTAGAGATATGAATAGAAACAGCCAAGAAACTCAAAAAACTTCGAGTAAGATGAATTCAGAGGTCCACACCAAGACACAAAATCACACTTTCAAAAGCTGAAGATAAAAAGAGAATCTTGAAATCAGAAAGAGAGAATTGATTTGCTACACACAAGGAATCCTCAATAAGACTATCAGCAGATTTTCCATCACAAACTTTGGAGGCCAGAAGGTGGTGAGCTGATATATTCAAAGTGCTAAAAGAAAAAAACTGTCGACCAATAACCCTATATCCATCAAAACTGTCCCTCCAGTGACTTTTGCAGAAATTGAAAAACTCATCCTAAAATTCATATGGACTCTCAAGGGACCCTAAATAGGACCAATGAAATAGAAGAGGGAGCCCAGGAATAAACCCTCACATATATGGTCAAATGATTTTTGACAAGGGTGTCAAGATCATTCAATGGGGAAAGGATAGCCTTTTCAAAAATGGTGTTGGGAAAACTGGATATCCACATACAAATAAATGAAGTTTGCCCCTTACCTAACACTATATACAAAAACTAACTCAAAGCAGATCAAAGATTTAAACACTAGACCTAAAACTACAAAACTCTAAGATGAAAAACATAGGGCAAAAGCTGAATGATGTTGGTTTTGGCAATGATTTCTTGGATATGACATCAAAGGTATACGCAATGAAAAAACAGACAAATTGAACTTCATGGAAATTTAAAAATTTTGTGGATCCAAAGGCACTATCAACAGAGTAAAAAGGTAACCCAGAGAATGGGAGAAAATATTTCAAATCATATATCTGATAACGGATTTTTAAAAATTAATTAATTAATTTGTTTTTGGCTGTGTTGGGTCTTCATTGCTGCATGTGGGCTTTCTCTAGTTGTGGCGAGCAGGGGCTACTCTTCGCTGTGGAGCACGGGCTTCTCATTGCAGTAGCTTCTCTTGTTGCAGAGCATGGGCTCTAGGCGCACAGGCTTCAGTAGTTGTGGCTCACAGGCTCTAGAGCGCAGGCTCAGTAGTTGTGGCACATGGGCTTAGTTGCTCCATGGCCTGTGGGAGCTTCCCGGACCAGGGCTCGAACCCGTGTCCCCTGCATTGGCAGGCAGATGCTTAACCACTGCATCACCAAGGAAGTCCCATGATACAGGATTAATATACAGAATATATTCAAAAACCTACTAAACTCAACAACAAAAAAACCAAACTACCCGATTCAAAAATTGGGTGAATGACTTCCATAGCCACTTCTCCAAAGAAGATATACAAATGGCCAATAAGCACATGAAAAAATGCTCAACATCACTGATCATTAGGGAAATGCAAGTCAAAACTACAATAAGATACTACCTCAGATCCATCAGGATGGCTACTATCAAAAAAACAGACAAATGCTGACAAGGGTGTGGAAAAATTGGAACCCGTGTGCATTGTTGGTGGGAATGTAAAATGGTACAGTTGCTGTGGAAAACATTATGGTGGTCCCTCAAAAAATTAAAACTAGAATTACCATATGATCCAGCAATTCCACTTCTGGATGCATACCCAAAAGAATTAAAAACAGGGCCTTGAAAACATATTTGTACACCCATGTTCATAGCACCCTTACTCACAAAGGCTAAAACTTGGAAGCAACCCGAGTCTCCATAGATGGACGCATGGATAACCAAAATGTGGTGCATACATACAATGGAATATTATTAGCCTAAAAATGAAGGAAATTCTGACACATGCTGCATGGATTAACCTTGAGGACATTATGCTAAGTGAAATAAGCCAGTCAGAGAAAGAGAAATACCAAATGATGATTCTACTTAAAAGATGTACTTAGAATAGTCAAAATCATGGAGACAAAAAAAATAGAACTGTGGTCGCCAGGAACTGGAGAGTGTGGGGGGAGACTGGGACGTTACTGTTTAATGGGTATGGAGTTTCAGTTTTACAAGACGAAAAGAGTTCTGGAGTTGGATAGTGGTGATGGGTGCACAACATTATGAATGTATTTAATACCACTGACAGTGGGTACACATCTAATTTTACACTTAAAAATGGTTAAGATGGTAAATTTTTTGTGTATTTTACCATGCAAAAAATATTAAGTGCAGTGTACTAAAAAATTTGAATTTTCTGTATATAAATTATACCTCAATAATCTGACTTAAACCAAACAAACCAAATATAACTGGAAAGTTTGGCAGTTCATCGAAAAATTTTAGATATATTGAATGAAAACCATGGATGAAAAATTAATTAACTTATTTTATATTTGGAGTGCTTTATTCAATAAGACAGAAGTCTACTTTATAAAATCATCATGAGATACATATTAGAGTCAATCCTCAGCTTATTTCACTTATAAAATTATTAATATTTTCTATCTCCTATTAACAAGTATATATATTTAAACTTGTGACTATAAATGTTAGATTTCAACTTTAAAAAAGTAACAAATCCATATCCTAATTCCTAATCCATATCCTAATCCTAATAGGCTTTGTAGCTCACTATTTATCCTCCATGTACTGCATTCAATTTAATATTTTAAAATTACTATTCTGGGTCTATGTGAGAATACAAAAGTTAACTATCTAGTCAGCCTGTTAAGATGAACTTTAAAACAAAAAAGTTTAAGTCTTTATGTATGCAGCAAATATAAATAAATGTAATAAAGCAAGTAAATTACGACATCTCCTACAAAAACTACCACAAGTTCTTCTTATCCCCTATAAAATTTTTAAGTGTAAAAGGTTATAATGACAGATCAGTAACAGATTAAGGAGAAATAGTCACTAAAAAAGGTGTTATGTTTACACAATTATTCGATTAACAACAGACTTATTTATAAGTTACAAATAGTTTGGTATTCCCCACAGATGCTTCTAACACCATTGCAATTAAAGTAAAATTAGAGTTTTGACTCTAACATGCTGTTATTTTAATAAAAAGATCATAATAATGTGAATCTCTAGAAGAAAAATTAAGTACTTCCCTGCCTATTATACCATCTCATGAAAACAGCTGGAACACCTTTTTAAAGTATTTTGATATAGTCTGACTTAAAATATAGGCTACATGACATTATGTGTAATTCCCCTAGAGGGGCCCTGAGGCGGAATATTCCAGAATATCTGAAACTGGCACACACTGTAGTCCAGGTAACTAGTGATCCAGAGAAACATGCCATATATATTAAAGTATGGTCAGAGACGATAAACGAGGGTTTCAATATGAGCCTCAAATCCAAAGTCACAAGGACAAACATTTTGAATCACAGGCATTGATTTGCATCGAGGTGTTTCTCTTCTGGGAATATGTAGCCTGCTTCACAGCTACTAGCAGAGATTTATTAAATTAACGATGGTTAATGATTTTCCTGGAGGCCACCTAGTCAAACGTCTGACAGTTTAATCATCTGAAAGCTTTTTCATCCCACTATATAAAAGTTATTTTTAAAGAAAGAGCACGTAACTGTGGAAAAGGAACCACTATAGTATTTAAGAAAAAAGATTTGGGCTGTTCACAGTTTTTCAGATTACTAAAAGAATATTCCTGAATTATCAACTGCAAATAACTATGATAAAATCTTACTTGCACCTTAGAGCTCTTTTAATATGTCCCTATAAATGCATGTTCTTCTTCCTTACAGACCTTTTAAAGCACAGACTGTATTCAACCATATTAATATGTATACAGTTCCATCAAATTTCATATTCTTTTAACTAGACCACAATGCTAACTAAAACTACAGCTTATACTCAATGCAACTATCAGATTTAAACCAATCACTTAATATTCCATTTTAGAGCTTAACCAAAATTACAACCTAAGACTGCTGTGTCTCCCGCACAAGACAGTGATGGCAGGGACTATGTCTTTTTCATTTGAGCATCTCCAGCATCTAGTACAAAGTACACATGTTTAATAAATATTTGTTGATGGCATGGAGAGACAAATTCTTGGCTCAAGTTTATTCTTATGGATTGTTCCCCAACACTGGTCTCCTTACTTCAATTATTCTTTTTGCTTTGACTAGTCCAGTTCTCCCAATCCAGCCCTGTTGGCATGTAATGAGAACTTTCACCAAGACCGTCTAGGCAGGTAGAGTCTTTTATTTTAGAGAAGCAGAATTCTAGATATGTCTGAACTGGCCCAGCTAAAAATATTTTTTAAGGTTGCTGGTGTTGGAGTGGTTTTTTTCCTCTAATGCAGCAATAACATTTTCCCCATTGGCACTGCTGTTTTCAGAGCTCAGTAAAGAAACCTGCCATCCAACTGTGAAATCTGACTGATTTGGGGCCAATTCATTTAGAGGTTACAAGGAGGTAGTGCATGCATCTTTTCAAGTTAGAAGTTAAACCTATTAAAAGTTTTATTACCTTTTATATCAAACTTCCATCTGAATGGATAAAAGCAGGAGTGTCAGAGGCATCTCTGACTTCATGAAAGACTAAGTTCATAATTCAAACTGTGCATTGTTATGCATGAATTAATGTGTCATATTCTGAAATATATGTTCACAGAGTCATCACACATAGAGTCCAAGTAGCAAGTTAAAATCAAGTGTTTCCTCTATACACTGTATTTCTGACAATTACTGAGGTTTTGAGACACTCCAATCCAAAACATGTCAGTCGCAATTTAGTAACAACCCAAGAAGAGGGGCCTTGCTGAGGTATGAGGGTGGAACCATTAGGGGACTAGGGTGAAGCAGAGAGAGAATCAGGCATCAGAACCTCATAAACTAGGTAAGTCAGAACCTCATCAAGTTGTTTTCACCCCACATTTTCTATCCATAGATTGTCAGAGCTGAAAGGGATCTTAGAGATCATCACCCAACACCTGCATTTGGCAGACACAGAACTGAGGTACCAATAGGACATGTCACATGGTAAGTTGGCAGTGGAGCTGGGATTCAGGTTCACACCTCTTTCCATGACATAGCACTGCCTCTCCTACCAATGGTACATCTTCAGGCAGGGTACAGCAGCGTATTTATCTTTCAGTTCCTAGATTTGTGTTCATGTGAATGGTTCCACTATACACACTATAACTACATAGAAACATACCAGTCAAACCCAAGTTTTAAAATATGAAAACTTTTCCTCTTAGCATCTTTATTGTTGTGTAGTTACCTTGCTGTCTTTCATCCCAGCTAAATGTTGGATGGCTCCAGATATTCCTACAGCAATATAAAGTTCCTGAAACAAAAGAGACCATATCATTAGTATGTATTTATATTATATTATACCTTCCAAAGTATTTGCTATTAGCAACTCGAGTCTTACACCAAAAGTATTTTAAATAGAATAGATGCAATATGTATTACTTAAATTATGCTTTCTTCCTTCTCTGATCTCCCTAACCCATAGTCCTCATTTTCCTCTGAATTCCTATAGTAGTGGTGGTATAATAATAAATACAAGGATAATGAGAGTTATTGAGCATTAACTATGTGTCAACCACTGTGCTAAGCATTTTACATCAACTGTTTCACTTAATCTCACAATTTCCTGTGAGGTAGCACTTTTTTGTCTATGCTACTCATTTGGATAACCACACTTCAACTCATCACTCTGTATGTAACCATTCACAATACACACACATTGTATATAAACATATAGACACATACACTTACACATATTAAAATATATTTTGACTTAATTGTTTGCCTTCTCATGGATATTTGTGGAAGTGGTAATTAGGGTATATTTATTAAGCTTCATATTTAGAAAAACCAAAAATACAAATCAGTCTCAAGAGTCATCACACACACACAATCTCCTTAACTAAAAAATAACAAATTTTTCAAAGGCATAGAATGAACCTTTGTATTTCTAACGCCTAATAAATGGGTCACCGCACTGTAGTTTCTAAGTAAATGTTGATGATATTTGCATCTCTTCCTACCCCTCTGCCCCCACTAATTACAAAGGGAATGATGACTTACTGCTGCTCTCTGTCCCTTTATCTAAAAATTTTAAAGTATCCATGTTTGACAAGTAAAATTCACTATCATCATGGAAAACTGACTTAATAAGTGCTTAATTAAAAGAGCTTAGCTGCTCTATTCTGTCTAGTAGGGATAATTAAAGCTTCAACTGAAAAGCTTTTCCCACATATAAACTGAACTAACAAGTCCTGGCTTGGATAGGGGGTGCACCTACCATGTAACCAAAATAACACTACAGTTTTGTCACAAATGACAGTAAAGTTTCTCCTCAATATGAATAACATGGAAGGCATTGAAGGTGGCTCTGTCACACTCAGTTTTATTACAGGGCAGATACTTCGAAGTCAGTGACAGTGTCAGGTGGTCCCACTTTGTTTTCTGTACTGCTCATAATCTTATTTATGAGCATTGGAGCTTTTTAAAAAAGCTCTCCAGCATTGGACCTTTCTTAAAAAGCTCCCCACTATGCTATAATGTATAGCTAGAGCTGAGGCCCAGTAAAACAGATGATCCTCAGCTCTTGTGCAGCTTGAAACCTGTAACTCGACACAGCACACTGACAGCATATCTCTGGGTCTCATCTTTAAAGGCATAAAGTGTCCATTGCTTCTAGAGCAGTGAGATACACTGTGTACCCCGGAAAGGACACAACCTAGCCCCCATTGTGAGTTAATCATCTAAAAATCTAAAATGAGCTGGGCTTGTTTTCTGATTCAACTTGCTCTATAGTTAACCATCAAAAGCCTGAAGATAAGAAAGAGCAATTTGGCCTAAAGAGACTGTATCTTAGGGTGGAGGGTATACTGCAGAAAGTAAAATGTATGGGTGAGGATAAAAAGCAATCCCATGCTCCATGATTCTATCTTAAACATAATCCAATGTGTCAATTATGATCATACACAGCTGGACAATACAATAAGGCCCTGTCATTATACTGTCTTACCAGACATGGACACTCACATGAGTAATAAACAAGCACCACTATTTTCCATTGAAGATTTTACAGGTAACTTCAATTGATAATTTTAGCATCATTTCAGTTTATTCTGACTAGCATTTCTTTCAAGAAAGAACATTCATTAAATTATTAATCAAAATATACTTACTAAATCCTACATTCAGGAAAACCAGGCCAAAAGTTCTAATGTAAAGATTTTTAAAGTAAGATATTTAGACAGACACTGTCTCACTAACCACTCTTTTAAGTATATTCTCAAAGCAAGTATTGGGAAGGATCAATAGTTCTGTAAATGAGTCTTTCTGACATACATGTCTTCATTAAAATTCAGCCAGTTTGGGCTTCCCTGGTGGTGCAGTGGTTGAGAATCTGCCTGCCACTGCAGGGGACATGGGTTCGAGCCCTGGTCTGGGAAGATCCCACATGCCGCAGAGCAACTGGGCCCGTGAGCCACAACTACTGAGCCTGCACTCCGCAACGAGAGGCCCGTGCACCGCGATGAAGAGTGGCCCCCGCTCACCGCAACTAGAGAAAGCCCTCGCACAGAAACGAAGACCCAACATAGCCAAAAATAAAATAAATAAATAAATTTATTTTTAAAAAAAGAAAATTCAGCCAGTTTTAAAAGCTGCTCCATTTGTATTATAAAATGCTAATAAAAAATGCTGATTCACTCTGGCACTACACATCAACATAAATACGATATAAATGAAATTTACTTTAAACCCCCTGAGAAATGAATACTGTTGGCTTTATCCATAAATGTCACTAAGGAAATAACAGATTCTAGGGCAAAGGAAACCAAAGGCAAGTGGTTCCAGGGTCATTCCCTCCTTTCTGACCAGCATAAATTGCCCAAATAGGTCCACATGACCAACAGGACCTTATTTTATACTATCTTGCAAACATGGTTCTCTTAATAAATATAAGAGCTTTGAAACAACAGCCCTGAACAAGTCCTGAGATTTTGGCTGCTGTTCTGAGATCTGATAGCTCTCTTAAGGCAGGAAGAGAGGCTTTTTTCTTCTTTTTTAAAAAACATGTACAGGCAATTAGACTAGTGTCATAGGATGCTTCCTCATGGTTCAGAAAGCATTTCTGTATTTCAATAATAATAATTAGTATGTACAAAACTCTCCACAGATGCTAATTTATGGAGCACTTTAGACACTGCTTCACAACATAACAAGGCAATGCCTGCCCTGAGGCACTTTCTTTCTAAATCAGATAGTAAGATAATTTGGAGAGAAAATGAGAGGCGATGTTGGAGGGGAGAACAGCAATTAAGGGTTCAAGAAGAGGTGGGATTAAAGAAAGGAACAGACACAAAAGGAAGGAGGGGTAGTCCTGGAGATAAAATCCTAGTAGCCTTTACAAAGGGAGGGAAATCTTGAAGAGTGAGAGACTAGGACAAACTACACAGCTGGGTGGATCATCCTGCAATTCAAGGATGGAGACTGGTGGGAAGAAATAAAGCCACAGAGCAGTAAGAGAACCAGAGGTTATTCTGATATATAAAGAAGGGACAGCACCTTCTTCAATACAAATTCTGGCAGAAGTAAACACAAATCTCTCTTCCTTTGCCAAAGCCTAAAAAAGACTACAGCTGTAGACTCATCCAAAGAACTTACGGGCAGATGTCTAAACTACTCTAGAGTGGGCTCAGATAAAAACAAGAACGGGGCTTGGAAACTTCTGCATCCAGTGTGGTTAACAGAGGTTTGCAAGAGGAGCATATTATTGTTGTTTAGAATCTAGGCTCTGGAATCTCACTGCTACGTTTAAATGCCAGTTCAGCCACCTAACAGACATGAGACCGTGGGCCAATTATTTAACCTCTCTATGCCTCAGCTTGCTCATCTGAAAAACTGGGATTCTAAGAATCCCCACTTCATAGGGTTACTGTAAGGCTTCAGGTCTTAGCATAAGTATCTGGTTTCCCAAGACACTGGTGTGACACTCATGAATTGAGATTTGCTCAAACATTGATTTTCTCAGCCCACTGGGTGACCAGTGGACTCCTGGGGTGGTCCCAGGGCTACCATGTACAGCTGAGCAGGCTGTATACTGAACAGCTCTGAAGGGAGGTATCATTCATATCATAGTCGTTAAAGATCTGCATTTTATTACAATAATTTTCCAACAGATGGCAGTAAAGTAACTTGAGAAAGGGGTACTTTTTTCCTAATTCATACAGAAGAGTTGTATGGACTAGTAGAAGTGCAGGGCAGCAAGAACCCCCTGTGGTACAAACACTGTCATTGTCTTAAGGATGCCATAACATGGTTTTACTGTTGTTGGTACAGTTATACGTTACAGGCAATATAAAGACAACTAATTCTTTGTCCTGTGTTCTCGTGAAGCTCACAGTCTAACAATGTAGGTTAAGGTAAGATAATAAAAATCTGTAATTCATTACAGGAAAAAATCATGGTGTGATAGAGCTCTGGTCTCTTATGCAACCCCTTACTTTCTGTTCCTGCCACCGAGAAGTGGAAAGGCCTTTACAAGCAGGAAGCAGTTCGCAGGATGACAGTCCTCTGTAGTCATTTCTATCCTCTACCAAACAGGAGTCCACTTTTATATCCATCTGTTCCTGTTCCCTTAGTCCTTCAAACAAAATAAGCTTTTAGAAGAAGTTTTATTGATCCTAGCCTGATGATAAATCTGTATGTCTGAAAACAGAAAGACTGGAATGAAATCTTAACACTTTTACAGAAATCTAACCAACCTGTGGAATCGACATGGTCAGAGTATTCCCTGGTGGATGATTTGGGTTTGGGCTGCTTTCTTCAGAAAGTATGTGCTAACATCATTCTCCTGCTTTACCCAAACCTTGTGCAGGAAATCTGGAATTCCAAGAGGTATTTATTTCTGAGTCCTGCTCTCTAGAGGATTCTGGTGCAAAAGCTAAGGAGAAAATTTTCTTATTTCCTCATTGTGATTTTTGCCTAACGTTATTAAATCCAAGAGATATACAATATGATGTGAGCTACATAATTTAAGATTTTCTATTAGCCTCATTAAATAAAGTAAAATGAAATAGGTGAAACCAATTTTAATAATATAATCTCAATTAAGACTAGCCACATTTCAAGGGCCCAATAGCCACATGTAGCTTAGTGGTTACCATGCTGGACAGCACAGATCCAAGATGATTTAAGAGCAAGCTAAAGAAGGGAATTCCCTGGAGGTCCAGGGCCCACTGCTGAGGGCCTGGGTTTGATCACTGGTCAGGGAACTAAGATCCCACAAGCCATGAGGCATGGACAAAAAAATCAAAAACAAAAAAACAAGCAAACAAACAAAAACAAGCTAAAGAAGAGCCTTCTTGTAAGCTCTAAGAGGTACTGTAGAGCATAGTTTGATAGTAGACCTCAGGATAGAATGACATTAGTCTCTTGTGTCAGCTTTGCTTGTATTATCTCAGAACAAGAACATTTATAGGTTGTTCAAACTCTGTGAAAGAACCAAAAAGGAAAGTCAGCAGAATGACGAAGCTGAAGATGAGTGTAAGAGACATGAGACAGCAAGATTAAACAAGGGAGCAGCCAATAGAGACACAAATAGATGACAAAAATCCATCAGTTTTCAGGTACAGTAGACCATCATAGGAAAACCAAAAGCAGATGAAAATGACTGGTTTAAAAACAGTAAATTTATACTCTGAAACTAATTATCAAATTTTGTTCTCTAGTAAGATATTTTTTCTTAAAATTTTAGAAAAACCTGAAAAATCTATCCTGAGCAGCTCACAATTCTTAAAAAAGGGTACAGGCATACTGTGGAGATTTTGCGTGTTCTAGACTACTGCAATAAAGTGAGTATCCCAATAAAGCGAGTCACAGAAGTTTGTTTCCTAATGTATATAAAAGTATGTTTACACTCTACTGTAGCCTATTAATTGTGCAATAACTTTATGTCTAAAAAAACAACATACCTATCTAAATTTAAAAATACTGTATCGCTAAAAAAATGCTAACCATCATCTGAGCCTTCAGCAAGCCATAGTAGTTAACATTGAAGGTGACTCTTCACAGATCACCATAACAAATAGAATAAGATCAGAGACAGATGGGTTCAGATCCTGGTTCTTCCACTTAACATCTGTGTTCTCAGGTAGGTTACTTAACCTCTCAAAGGCTCAATCTCCTCGTGTAAAATGGAGATAAATACCTGCAGCTAATAAGGATTGCTGTGATTATTAAATAATAGAATGCATGTGATGTGCTCAAGATATTAGACATTAATGCTATTATTATTATTACTGAATGATCACTAAATCTTTAAACTAGAAGGCATTAGACAACCAACTACCATATAAATTCCACTTTAAACTACTTAAGTAGTTTACTATTGTAATAGTAACTATTACTATCTCAAGGCAAGTTGTTACTTAACTTGATACAATTCTTCTGGGATAATGTACTGAGGAAATTTCTTTTTATTGATATTTATTAGTTTCTGTTTTGCATTTAGTACTAGCTGTAAAGTTTGAATTTCTGCCCAACTTTCTAGACAGTGCTGGCCGGCCTAGGAAGTTGAGGTGAGTTTCTTTACAAAATTCTAACACAATCTTCATACAGGTACCAAGACATGTCAAATTGGTCATACAAAAAATACATATATCAAGTTGAAATTACACTTTTTTTTCTAGAATTGGAACAGTATTCTGCTGCAGCAACTTCAGATCTGCTTTACTTTAAACAAAGTAGAAAGGAAAGATTTAAACATTTACTTTTTTGTTTATATGAAATATGGCTATGAGAGGAGTAGTTAAATCTGTAGCTTTCCAAGTAGAAAAACCAGGCCAATATTACTTCATCTCTTTAAAAATCAGGTTTAAAATATCTTTCCTACCAAGTCTCCCTTTCTAAATAGAGTTGGGGAAGGAATGTAAAAAACTACATTTATTCAAAGATAAAAAATTTTAAAGACGTCACATAAGTAGTTCTCACTAGAGTTCAGCAATCCAATGTTATGTGCTCAAAAACAATACCCTATGACTACCTCAGACAGGACAAGTTTTACAGAATGGCACATGCTCTCTCAACCTTGTTTACTCAGAAGACTACAGAGACATAAACTTAAACAGCAACTGTTACAGCTAAAACACAACACATACACAGGACAAATGCCAGGTTAGGAGTTAAATGGAATTCATCATAACAAATAATGAACGTCTCTTTAAGAAGTAGATTAACTGAATTATGTTTTCTAATTAGGGCAAGTCTCCTGTGCATTAATATTGCTATATTTCATCCTGCTGCTCATTTAAAAGGCCAAACTATTTCCTCTGTTTGCCAAATTGTGTTTAAGTCTCTTCTCTTTTTGGAAGAGGCCCCAAAACGCAAAGCACAACTATCTGTGGCTCTTTTCTCAAACAGCTCTCTGCCTATATTATGAAATTCTCAGGCAGGATTATGGCTAAACTGAGTTTTACATGAATAGAGAACTTTACCCATACTCTTGGTTTGAAGCTGAAAGTATGTCCCATCCATCAGACAATGCTCCTATACTAGGACTAACTCAGGTTTTATCAGGATTCAAGATGGCATAGTAATCATCACAACTACATGAATTGTCTATAATATTGCCAGTAACCATATTCTACTTTATATACATTAACTCACTTAACTATGACAACTCTAAGGGGTGGAAATTCTTCTCATTTTACAGAACAGAAAGCACAGGCTCAGGCAGGCCTGCTGAGTTGTTCAAAGTTATATACACCTAGTAAAAGGCAGGCTTCTTAACCTTTAATTTTTCTTAAGAGAATATTTTGACAATAAATTTTTAATATTTATTTTGCAATTAAATGCTTAGCATTTATGTAATTAGCTTCTATACCAATTCACAGATTTTCTACGGTGGGGAGATATTCTTCAAGTATACCTAGAATGATAGAAAGCAAAGCATATTATATAAAATTATTATATAAAATTATTCAGATGATTAAATTACAATGAAATATTTGGGTGTATGACATCAAAATATTTAGATATACAATCAGTCCATTACAAACTTTGCATTTTAGCAGATCAAATAAAAATTTTGACTATAAAATTTTTTATCAGTAAGGTTTTTTAACTGACATGGTTAGTTAGATCATGCTAAATTATATATACCTATATAGAATTTTGGAGTACTAAGGAACCTCTACGAATTTAGGCATAATCTTTTTATTTAATCAATGAAAAAACAGAGGCCCCAAAAACCAAAGCTGGCAATTGAACCTGACTTCCAAGTACTATTCTTTTCACTCACCAAGCTACCTCTTTCCCAAAATTACTAAGAAGGCCATTGTTTGTGCACAGCCTTTCTTGATGATTATTTAATCTAAAATTATTAAGATAACTTCTGTGCCAAGGAGCTTATGAAAGGTACAATGTAACCAGAGGAACACAGTTTGGAGGTTCTTCAAAAAGCTAAACAGAGAATTACCATGTGACCCAGCAATCCCACACCTAGGTATACCACCCAAAAGAATTTAAAACAGGGACTCAAACAGATATCTGTATGTGAATGTTCATAGCAGCATTATTCACAATAGCCAAAAGGTGAAAACAAAACAACGCAAGTATCTATCAACAGATAAATGGATAAACAAAATGTTCATGGGGGCTTCCCTGGTGGCGCAGTGGTTGAGAGTCCACCTGCCGATGCAGGGGACACGGGTTTGTACCCCAGTCCGGGAAGATCTCACATGCCGCAGAGCGGCTAGGCCCGTGAGCCATGGCTTCTGAGCCTGCACGTCCGGAGCCTGTGCTCCGCAACGGGAGAGGCCACAACAGTGAGAGGCCCGCGTACCGCAAAAAAAAAAAAATGTTCATGGACTATTACTGAAATATTTTTCAGCCATAAAAAGGAATGAAGTTCTGACACACGTTACATGGATTAAATCTGAAAACATGCTAAAAGAAGACAGTCACAAAAGGACAAATATTGTATGATTCCACTTTTATGAAATATCTAGCATAGGCAAAATCATAGACACATAAAGTAGATTAGGCATTACCAGGGACTGGGGTGGGAGGGAATGGGGAGCTACTGCTTAATGGGTATAGAGCTTCTGTTTGGGGCCATGAAAACTTTGGGGAATAGACAGACAGTGGTTATGGTTGCACAACATTCTGAATGTAATTAATGCCTCTGAATTGTACATTTAAAAATGGTTAAAATGGTAAATTTCATTAGATTTTACCACAATAAAATCATCAAAAAGTAATTTCCTTGACAGAATCCTTTACATAATTATCCGTCTTCAAAACACTTAATTCTAGAATCCTATGGTTTCAACAACTATCAAAAGTAAATAGTTCAACATAACATTAAAAAAATAACAATAGGTGAAACCAGGTAAAAGATTGATGGGAATTATCTGTACTATTTTTGCAATTTTTCTGTAAATCTAAAACTGTTCTAGAATGTTTTGTTTTGTTTTTTTAAAAAGCAACTAGAGTTTTCTGTGAAGTTCAGCCCAAGTTACACAAAGACTCCTTGAAGCACATTTTAAAGTTATAAGAATTGGAGCAGAGCTAGTAATGTAGAAAAGGGAAGTGCCTATAACACAATAATAAATTTACTATTCTTCCAACCTTACTGGAGACCTTCTAAGTAATCTCACTTTAAGGAAATGGAAGATATTCCCCTGCCCCAAATACCATTTCCCAAATTCCTTTACAGACTAAGTTTAGTTAATATTAATATATAATTATATTAAAATAAGTTATTAAAATGTTTTATACAAGATCCAAGTACTCATGTCTTTGGCCCTAAAGTAAGCACAAGGATTGAATTACATACTCTAACTGATCAACCATCATTAAATAAACATTTCCTTTTAGTACAGTGTCTTATGTTCTCTGACATGAATGTGCATGTTTATCTTATCAGAAACTACACATGAGAAAAAAATTAGCTTTTATATGAAAGAACCAAAAATACAGTTAGAATAAGAATAAAAATTTAGAATAGTTTTATTCAAGTTGCCACACCACGACAACTACAACAAAGATTTGCTGTCTACTCTTACTGATTTTCGTGCCAGCTGTTAAATGAGATTGACCACCTACATGTCAATTATATCAGTGGAATCTTTTTTTAAAGTTCTAATATATACATTAAAAAATTCAATTGTCTCTCCAAAACTTAAAAAATTTAACTTTATATATAAAGTAGTAATGGATAAAAAACCTGGCTGATATTTGTCCTCTGAAATAAATGTTTAGAGAAATCAGTCTAATAAAAATTAGCTAAGTAAATAAAGCAAAGATTTAATTAGAACCCAAAGATACAATTACAACTAACTTTTAGCAAAGAAGTTTTTAACTACTGCACAACCAAACTATTTATACATCCAAATCACAGTTTATTAGTTCTACAACTTCTCCTTTGTCATTTTAAGCTTCACTGTAAGGGCTTCGATCATCCAGGCCATGTAATTACCTTTAAGAAGCATGCTTAGGGTGTTTTCTGGACTACAGGTCCATACAGCATTTCTCTTTGTCCTCTTGGGAATAGAACATCAATTGCTTTCAGCTAAATGCACTCACATATGAATATTTTAGTACAATTTAATGCTTCTACACCAACCCCAAAGGAACAGAGCATCAATTTGTGAACACTGTTCTCTTGGAGTTAAAAGCCAAGCTGGATAATGCAGTATGAAAGGGGTTGTCAATCTTTAGCTTTTTAGCAAGTCAGAAAAGCAGTCCATAAATTCAGTTCCAGCTGTGTACAAATAACTCCATAAAATTTATTCATACACAGATTTTTCAACATTAGTGAAATTTTTCAAGAGAACCCCGAAACAAAATTTCTTGTCTTGCTAAATTCTCCCCAAAACTGCTTCTTCATCTAGTAACTATTCACCTTGTCTTACAATTATAAATGAACCACTAATCTGTTAGTAAAATACCAAAATACAGACAAAGTAATCTACTTCCACTAAGTGTAAAAACACATTTTCCTGGCATTAGGTAACAGATTCTTTAATGACTGCAATAAGCTTATATGTTTGGATGATTAGGAGCATAAAGTCATCAATAGGGCTTCTAAAAAGCAATCCAGAAAAAAAGTTAAATGGGAACTACCACTAACTATGACAAGGCTTAAAAAGCCATATTCATTAAATTCTAGTCAGAGCATAAATCTGACACTCTGTTAAGCTCAACACATGTTAATTAATGTCCTAACAAACCATCAGGTATTAGTTAAAGAATTCAATACCTCTTCATGATTTCAAAACAAACAAACTTTCAGCTAACAAGGATTTATAATAGTAATGATAAAAATAGCTAATTCACAGTACTTATACTATATGCCAGGCACAGTTTTAAGTGTTTTACATATACTAACTCATTAAATCTTTAGAACTACCATATGAAGTATACAGACTGTTACTATCACCATTATACAGCTGAAAAAACTGTGGCACAGAGAAGCTAAGTGATCTGTCCAAGGTCACACAGCAAGCAAGTGGTAATACTAAGAACTGAATTCAGACAATCTGGCTACAAAGTCTGGACTGTTAACATTTTTAACCATTATATGACACTGTCTATTGTAGGAAACTACTTTAACATCATACCTAGTGGTGAAACACTAGAATTCCCTTGAAAATAAGAGATAGGGATGTTTATCAATCAAAACTCCAACTGTGGAGCTTGACAAATTAATTCTAAAACTGTGAAGAATGGCAGAGAGCCAAAAATGGCTAAGACGATTTTGGAGAAGAATGAGGGAGAGGGGTATTGCCCAACTAGATAATTTTATTATAAAGCTTTAGGTGCAGTATTGGTACAATGATAAACAACTGATGGATAGAACAGAACAGGGAACACAGAAATAGACTTGTGCATATATGTAAACTTGATATGTAAGAGGTAACACTGTAGATCAGTGGGGGAGAAAGGAAATGTGTAATAAATGATTAGCTACATGAGGAAAAATTAAATAGTTACTTCACACCAAACAAAAAATCAAATCAAGTAGATTATAAACCAAAATGGGAAAAGCAAAACTTTAAAACTTTTAAGAAAACAAATACTGATTAATATTGTTAAGACCCTGTCTTAGGAAAGAGTCCTTAAATAAGACACAAAAAGCACATATCAAAAAAGAAAAACTGTTCAACAATGTTAAAATTATAAGCTTCTGTTTATCAAAAAATATGATTTAAAAAATGGAAAAGACAGCCAGAACTGAGAGGAAATGTAACATACATAACAAAAGATTAGTATCTAGAATATATAAAAGAACATCCAGAAATTGATAAGAAGACAGACAATTCTATAGAAAAATGGGCAAAAAAGATATAAACAGGAAACTCAGAGAGGGAAAAAACCATGAATGGACATTTAGCATATGAAAAGATCCCTCACTAATAATCAGGGAAAAGCAAATTAAAAAACACAGTGAGATTTCATGCCCATAAGACTAGCAAAACTTTTTAAAAATCGTAGTAAAACATAACTAACAAAGAAGTTACCATTTTAATCATTTTTAAGTGTAGTTCTGTAGCATTAAGTGTGTTTGCCTTGCTCTGCAACCATCACCACTACCTATCTTTGGAACTATCATCTATCTCTAGAACTGCAAAACCTTAAAAAAGAGAAAATACCAAAATACAGAGATGATGAGAATAAAGGTAAATTTTATAAACTGTTGTTAAGTGTAAATAACCACTTTGGAAAATAATTTGTCAATATCTGGTAAAGCTAGACATTTATTGGTAACTAAGCTATTCCACCCTTAGGCATACTTCTCTAGGGAAATACTAACATACAAGGAGACATTTAAGAATCTTTATAGCAACATTACTTGTAATAGCAAGAATTTATAGACTACCTAAATAAAATCCATTAATAGGAATATGGTGGAGTTATATTTATATACTAGAATACCATAAGTCAATGTAACACAAATGAAAAGATGCTACCCGCATTAAATGAATGAATCTCACAAACAAAACTGACTAAAAACAGGATAAAGAACACATACAGTAAACAAAGCGGGTATAGAGGGAATATACCTTAACATAATAAAGGCCATATATGAAAACCCCACATGTAACATCATACTCAACAGTGAAAAGCTGGAAGTTTTTCCTCTAAGATTAGGAGTAAGACAAGGACGCCCACTCTCACCAATCTCATTTGATATAGTATTAAAAGTCCTCACCACAGCAATTAGGCAAGAAAAAGAAATAAAAGGCATCCAAAGGCATTCCTTGGAAAGGAAGAAATAAAACTGTCTCTATTTGCAGATGACATGATATTATATACAGAAAACCCTAGCTCTCCCGCCCACCTGGCAGTGGTGCATGGAAGGCAGGGGTGTGGACCCCGGCCTGCCTTTGGTCTTCCACCACTGCCTCTCATGCCATGGGCACTCTAGCCTCACTGCACGTCTCATGACAGGCCCTCCCCACAGTGGGGTAAGGGCGGGGGTGTCCTGCCACCACCATGCACCCCCCTCAGTGTGTGAGAGCATCTCGCCCTGCCCTCAGTGGTGCCCCTGCAGTGCTCCGGGTTGCCCCTCAGTGGCCCAAGCTGTGGCATCATTTCCCATTGCCAGCAAGGCCCTCGCGTCCCCACCACGATGGTACGACCATTGAGCAGCTCTCTCGGGATATTGAGAGGTCTTTTCCAGAGATGTTCATGAATGGGCTCCTTTCCATCCTAGAGGTCGACCTGAATAGATTCTCATCATTCTATGTGATTTTAAGGGCACCAATCAGGCACCAGAGGGGGACCATGGACACCTAAGGGGACGGGAGGAACCCCCAGTGACTGGCTTCCGGGATCTTGGTGCCCAGGCTGGAGGTATGGCCCAAGCTCCTGTGGTGGGAGCTCTGAGTCCAAACTGCTGGACTAACAGAGAACCTCAGACCCCAGGGAATATCAATCGGAGTGAGGCCTCCCAGAGGTCCTCATTTCAACACTAAGACCCAGCTCTATCCAACTGCCTGCAAACTCCAGTACTGGACATCTCAGGCCAAACAACCAGTGAGACGGGAATACAGCACCACCCATCAAAAAAAAAAATGAAATGACAAAAAAATATGTTACAGACGAAGGAGCAAGGTAAAAACCTACAAGACCAAATAAATGAAGACAAAATAGGCAACCTACCTGAAAAAGAATTCAGAGTAAAGATTGTAAAGATGATCCAAAATCTCGGAAACAGAATGGAGAAAATACAAGAAACATTTAACAAGGATCTAGAAAAACTAAAGAGCAAACAAACAATGATGAACAACACAATTACTGAAATTAAAAATACTCTAGAAGGAATCAATAACAGCATAACTGAGGCAGAAGAACGGATAAGTGAGCTGAAAGATAAAAGGGTGGAAATAACTGCCAGGGAGCAGAATAAAGAAAAAAGAATGAAAAGAATTGAGGACAGTCTCAGAGACCTCTGGGACAACATTAAACACACCAACATTCAAATTATAGAGGTCCCAGAAGAAGAAGAGAAACAGAAAGGGACTGAGAAAATATTTGAAGAGATTATAGTTGAAAACTTCCATAACATGGGAAAGGAAATAGTCAAACAAGTCAAGGAAGCACAGAGAGTATCATACAGGATAAACCCAAAGAGAAACATGCTGAGACACGTATTAATCAAACTATCAAAAATTAAATACAAAGAAAAAATATTAAAAGCAGCAAGGAAAAGTAACAAATAACATACAATGGAATCCCCAAAAGGTTAACAGCTGATTTTTCAGCAGAAACTCTTCAAGCCAGAAGGGAGTAGCAGGAGGTATTTAAAGTGATAAGAGAAAAACCTACAACCAAGATTACTCTACCAAGCAAGGATTTCATTCAGATTCGATGGAGACATTAAAACCTTTACAGACAAGCAAAAGTTAACAGAATTCAGTACCACCAAACCAGCTTTACAACAAATGCTAAAGGAACTTCTCTAGATACACAAGAGACGGAAAAGACCTACAATAACAAACCCGAAACAATTAAGAAAATGGTAATAGGAACAAACATATGGATAATTAACTTAAATGTAAATGGATTAAATGCTCCAACTAAAAGATATAGACTGGCTGAATGGATACACAGACAAGACCCGTACACAACCTGGCTACAAGACACCCACTTCAGACCTAGAGACACATACAGACTGAAAGTGAGGGGATGGAAAAAGATGTTCCATGCAAACGGAAATTGAAAGAAAGATAAACAATAATGCTACTAAATAACCAAGACACCACTGAAGAAATCAAAGAGGAAATAAAAAAACACCTAGAAACAAATGACAATGAAAACATGACGACCCAATACCTATGGGATGCAGCAAAAGCAGTTCTAAGAGGGAAGTTTATAGCAATACAATCCTACCTCAAGAAACAAGAAACATCTCAAATAAACAAACTAACCTTACACCTAAAGCAATTAGAGAAAGAAGGAAAAAAAAAACCCCAAAATTAGCAGAAGGAAAGAAATCATAAAAATTAGATCAGAAATAAATGAAAAAGAAATGAAGCAAACAATAGCAAAGATCAATAAAACTAAAAGTTGGTTCTTTGAGAAGATAAACAAAATTGATAAAACATTAGCCAGACTCAACAAGAAAAATAGGGAGAAGACTCAAATCAACATTACTAGAAATGAAAAAGGAGAAGTAACAACTGACAATGCAGAAATACAAAGGATCATGAGAGATTACTACAAGCAACTATATGCCAATAAGATGGACAACCTGAAAGAAATGGACAAATTCTTAGAAAAGCACAATCTTCCAAGACTGAACCAGGAAGAAATAGAAAGTATAAACAGCACAATCACAAGCACTGAAATTGAGACTGTGATTAAAAATCTTCCAAGAAACAAAAGCCCAGGACCAGATGGCTTCACAGGCAAATTCTATCAAACATTTAGAGAAGAGCTATCCTTCTCAAACTCTTCCAAAATATAGCAGAGGGAGGAACACTCCCAAACTCATTCTACGAGGCCACTATCACCCTGATACCAAAACCAGACAAAGATGTCACAAAGAAAGAAAACTACAGGCCAATATTACTGATGAAAATAAATACAAAAATCCTCAACAAATTACTAGCAAACAGAATCCAGCAGCACATTACAAGGATCATACACCACAATCAAGTGAGGTTTATCCCAGGAATGCAAGGATTCTTCAGTGTACACAAATCAATCAATGTGATAAACCATATTAACAATCTGAAGGAGAAAAACGATATGATCATCTCAACAAATGCAGAAAAAGCTTTCAACAAAATTCAACACCCATTTAAGATAAAAATTCTCCAGAAAGTAGGTATAGAGGAAACCTGCCACAACATAATAAAGGCCATATATGACAAACCCACAGCCAAGATCACTCTCAATGGTGAAAAACTGAAACATTTCCTCTAAGATCAGGAACAAGACAAGGTTGTCCACTCTCACCACTATTATTCAACATAGTTTTGGAAGTTTCAGCCCAAGCAATCAGAGCAGAAAAAGACATAAGAGGAATCCAAATCAGAAAAGAAGAAGTAAAACTGTCACTCTTTGCAGATGACATGATACTACACATAGGGAATCCTAAAGATGCTACCAGAAAACTACTAGAGCTAATCAATGAATTTGGTAGAGTTGCAGGATACAAAATTAATGCACAGAAATCTCTTGCATTCCTACACACTAACAATGAAACATCTGAAACAGAAATTAAGGAAACACTCCCATTTACCACTGCAACAAAAAGAATAAAGTACCTAGGAATAAACCTACCTAAGGAGACAAAAGACCTGTATGCAGAAAACTATAAGACACTGATAAAAGAAAGTAAAGATGATACAAACAGATGGAGACATATACCACGTTCTTGGATTGGAAGAATCAACATTGTCAAAATGACTCTACTACTCAAAGTAATCTACAGATTCAAGGCAATCCCTATCAAATTACCAATGGCATTTTTCACAGAACTAGAACAAAAAATTTCACAATTTGTATGGAAACACAAAAGACCCTGAATAGCCAAAGCAATCTTGAGAACAAAAAACGGAGCTGGAGGAATCAGACTCCTGGACTTCAGACAATACTACAAAGCTACAGTAACCAGGAAAGTATGGTACTGGCACAAAAACAGAAAAATACAGATCAACAGAACAGGATAGAAAGCCCAGAGATAAACCCACGCACATATGTTCACCTTATCTTTGATAAAGGAGGCAAGAATATACAATGGAGAAAAGACAGCCTCTTCGATAAGTGGTGCTGGGAAAACTGGACAGCTACATGTAAAAGAATGAAATTAGAACACTTCCTAAAACGACACACCAAAATAAACTCAAAACGGATTAAAGACCTAAATGTAAGGCCAGACAGTATAAAACTCTTAGAGGAAAACACAGGCAGAACACTCTATGACATAAATCACAGCAAGATCCTTTTTGACCCACCTCGTAGAGAAATGGAAATGGAAACAAAAATAAACAAATGGGACCTAATGAAACTTAAAAGCTTTTGCACAGCAAAGGAAACCATAAACAAGAAGAAAAGACAGTCCTCGGGATGGGAGAAAATATGTGCAAACAAAGCAACTGACAAAGGATTAATCTCCAAAATATACAAGCAGCTCATGCAGCTCAATATCAAAAAAAAAAAAACAACCCAATCCAAAAATGGGCAGACCTAAATAGACAGTTCTCCAAAGGAGATATACAGATTGTCAACAAACACATTAAAAGATGCTCAACATCACTAATCATTAGAGAAATGCAAATCAAAACTTCAATGAGGTATCACCTCATACAGGTCAGAATGACCATCATCAAAAAGTCTACAAACATAAATGCTGGAGAGGGTGTGGAGAAAAGGGAACCCTCTTGCACTGTTGGTGGGAATGTAAATTGATACAGCTCTATGGAGAACAGTATGGAGGTTCCTTTCAAAACTAAAGCAGAACTACCATACAACCCAGCAATCCCACTACTGGGCATATACCCTGAGAAAACCATAATTCAAAAAGAGTCATGTACCACAATGATCATTGCAGCTCTATTTACAATAGCCAGGACATGGAAGCAACCTAAGTGTCCACTGACAGATGAATAACGAAGATGTGGCACATATATAATGGAATGTTACTCGGCCATAAAAAGAAACAAATTTGAGTTATTTGTAGTGAGATGGATGAATCTAGAGTCTGTCATACAGAGTGAAGTAAGTGAGAAAGAGAAAAACAAATACTGTATGCTAACACGTATATATGGAATCTAAAAAAAAAAACGATGCTGATGAACGAAGGGCAGGTCAGGAATAAAGACACAGACGTAGAGAATGGACTTGAGGAGACAGGGAAGGGTAAGGGTAAGCTGGGACGAAGTGAGAGAGTAGCACTGACATATATACACTACCTAATATAAAATAGATAGCTAGTGGAAAGCAGCCACATGGCACAGGGAGATCAGCTTGGTGTTTTGTGACCACCTATGAGTGTTGGATAAGGAGGGTGGGAGGGAGGCGCAAGAGGCATGGGATATGGGGATATATGTATACATATTGCTGATTCACTTTGTTATACAGCAGAAACTAACACAACACTTTAAAGCAATTATACTCCAATAAAGATGTTAAAAAATAAAAATAAAATAATGTCTGAAAATTAAAAAGAGAAAACCCTAAAGACTCCACCAAAAAATTGTTAGCACTAATAAATGAATTAACTTGCAAGATACAAAATCAATATATAGAAATCTGTTGTGTTTCTACACACTAACAACAAACTATCAGAAAGAAAAATTAAGAAAACTGTCCTATTTACAACTGCATCAAAAAGAATAAAATAACTGGGAATACATTTAACTAAGGAGGTGAAAGACCTGTATACTAAAAACTATGACCCTGATGAAAGAAATTAAAGAAGACACAAATAAATGGAAAGATATTCTGTGCTCATGGATTAGAAGAATTAATATTGTTAAAACATCCATACTACCCAAAGCAGCGTACAGATTAAATGCAATCCCTATGAAAATTCCAATGGCATTTTTCACAGAATTAGAACAATCCTAAAATGTGTATGGAACCAAAATATACCTTGAATAGCTAAAGTAATCTTGAAAAAGAATAAAAAAGCTGGAGGCACCATATCAGAAATTTGTAATATAATTTAAAACTATATTACAAAGCTATAGTAAACAAAACAGTATGGTACTGACATAAAACAGACATATAGATCAATGGAATAGAACAGAGAACCCAGAAATAAACCCATTCACATATGGTCAATTAATTTATGACAAAGGAGCCAAGAATGTACAATGGGGAAAGGACAATCTCTTCAATAAATGGTGCTGGGAAGACTGGACAGCCACAGGCAAAAGAATGAAACTGGACCACTATCTTAAACCATACACAAAAATCAAATCAAAATGGATTAAGGACTCGAATAAGACCTGAAACCATAAAACGCTTAGAAAACATAGGTGGTAAGCTCCTTGACATTAGTCTTGGTGATGGTATTTTGGATTTCACACCAAAGGCAATAAAAGCAAAAATAAACAAGTAGGGCTATATCAAACTAAAAGGTTTCTGCGTAGCAAAGGAAACCATCAACAAAATGAAAAGGCTACGTACTGAATGGAAGAAAATATGTGCAAATCATATATCCAATAAGGGGTTAATATCCAAAACATGTAAACAACTCACACACCTCAATAGCGAAGAAAAAACAAAACAGAATCCAATTAAAAAAATGGGCTGAGGTTATGAACAGACATTCTTCCCAAGGAAGCCACACAGAAGATGGCCAACAGGTACATGAAAAGATACTTAATGTTGCTAATCATCAGAGAACTGCAAATCGAAATCACAATGAGATAGCACCTCACACTCAGAAATGGCTGCTATGAAAAACAAAACAAACAAAAATCCAAGAGACGACAGCTGGCTAGGGTGTAGAGAAAATGGAGCCCTTGTGCACTGTTGATAGGAATGTAAATTGGCACAGCCACTATGGAGAACAAAATTAAAAAGAGAACTACCATATGATCCAGCAATTCCACTTTTGGATTTTTATTCAAAGAACACAAAAACACTAACTTGAAAAGATATTTATTGCAGCATTATTTACAACAGCCAAGATACGGCAACAACCTAAGTATCCACCAATGGATACATGGATAAAGAAAATATGGTGTGGGGCTTCCCTGGTGGCCCAGTGGTTAAGAGTCCGCCTGCCGATGCAGGGGACACAGGTTCGTGCCCCAGTCCAGGAAGATCCCACATGCCGCGGAGCGGCTGGGCCCATGAGCCATGGCCGCTGAGCCTGCGCGTACAGAGCCTGTGCTCTGCAACGGGAGAGGCCACAACAGTGAGAGGCCCGCGTACCACAAAACAAAAACAAAAAGAAAAAGAAAATATGGTGTGTACATATATACAATGGAATACTATTCTGCCATAAAAAAGAATGAAATCTTGCCACCTTGAGAGCGTTATGATAAATAAGAGAAAGACAAACACCAGATGATCTCACTTAATGTGGAATCTAAAAAAACAAACAAAACAACTCTAAGCTCATTGATACGGAGAACAGATTGATGGTTGCTGGGGGTGGGGAGGAAGGGTCAGAGGGTGGGCAAAATGAGCGAAGGGAGTCAAAAAGGCACCAACTTCCAGTTATAAAATAAATGAGTCATGGAGATGTAATGCACAGCATGGTGACTATAGTTAATGATATTGTACTGCACATTTGAAAGTTGCTACAAGAGTAAATCCTAAAAGTACTCATCAGAAGAAAAAAAGTTCTATAACGATATATGGTGATGGATGTTAACAAAAAAACAGCATGCTATTATTAACATAAAGTTTTAAAAATATACAAAACAGTAGTATGTATCAGTGTTTTCCAACTTATTTATATCATGGCACACAGAAAATAGTAATATTTGTATGGTACACTAGGCTAAATGAACAAGACTAGTCATAATATTTACTCTTCCAAAGACTGAGAGGATCAACATCTTGGCAAACTTGTAAATCATCCACGGCACTCAAGTTGAAAAGTTCAGCTGTATACTGTTTAGGGATCTGTCGATATACAGTAAAAGTAAAAATGAAATGCATTGAAAAAATAATCATCAAATTTAGGGTAATGGTTACGTTTGAAGGGAGGGAAGGATATGCATTGAGCAAAGAGTTACAGGGGTTTTCAATTGTAATACTGCTTTTTAAATTTGGTGGTAAAAACGTAGGTGTTTACTGTATTATTTTATATATAAATATATATTTACATATATATTTTTTAAATAAAAATAAAAGAATGGGAAACAAAGTGAATTTAGTAAACATAAGCTAATTTTTCAAGCTTAGCCTAGCAAGAGAGATAAACAGGCTGGTAGCTAGCAGGGAAAAAGAGCTGCTGGGTGGGTAGATGAATAATTTTCTTTTTTTAAGGTTATAAAATAGCAGCCAGGGACTTCCCTGGTGACGCAGTGGTTAACAATCTGCCTGCCAATGCAGGGGACACGGGTTCGATCCCTGGTCCGGGAAGATCTCACATGCCATGGAGCAACTAAGCCTGTGCGCCACAACTCCCGAGCCTGCGCTCTATAACCTGCAAGCCACAACTACTGAAGCCTGTGTGCCTAGAGCCCGTGCTCTGCAACAAGAGAAGCCACTGCAATGAGAAGCCCGCACACCACAACTAAGAGTAGCCCCTGCTAGCCACAACTAGACAAAGTCTGCATGCAGCAATGAAGACCCAAAGGCAGCCAAATAAATAAATAAGTAAAACTAAAATAAATAAATAAATAGCAGCCAGTAGAGAGGTGCCCTGGGCCCAAAGTATGGGGGTAATTAATGAAATACCATCTCAAAGGAGGTAAGAAGTGATGGGATCCAATGACAGGTAGACATATTAGTATTAAATAAGAAAAGGGCCACCTCTTTCTCTGATACATATAGGTAACCTTGGTTTTTGTTTTGTATTGTTTTTTGCTTTCATAGAGAGGACAATAAGTTGACTTGTGAAGCAGAAGGAAAGGTCAGTGCCCAAGAATAAGGGAAATGATACTAAATGAGGGGTTTAAAAAATTGGTACAATATAAAATAATGTAGTTGATATATACTAACAAATCAAAATTCAGTTCAGGTAGATATACTTGTGGAAAACTGTCTGAGGCTATACAATCCACCAATTTTTTCTGGACAAGTGATTTTCAAAACGTGCTCAGGGCTCTAATCACTCTGCAAAGGTGCCATAGAAAATCTCTCAGAATACTGAGAAAGGGAGGGAGCTGAGTTAGTAGCACTCCAGATACATGGCCCCAATTCAATCCCACTTTTTCTTATGTTATGTATGGAGCTTTCTGATAAGATTTCATATGAAGAAGGGCTCTACAACGAAACCACTATGAAATTTTACCCTAGCCAGACCTACAGGCCCAAAAGCAAATAATTTTGACTCCTTACAGTAGTACACTTAAATATTAGGCAATTGGGTGACACTGAAAAATACTATTTTTTTAAAAAAAACCTGCCCTATGAAACCACTGTCCTATTTATAATAAAGATATTGTTGAGGATGTTAATCAATAGTGTCCTCTGTATAAGGGCTCAAGGGATAAATGTATTTCTCTGATCTTGATACCAGGCCAAATTATGCTTCCCATGTGCAATTAGTTTGTTTTTACCTTAGGGACAATGTAAATGAAGACACTGATTTTGTTTCCCAATATGAACTGGCTTCTAGAAAACCTAGTGCCAAACCGGCAGCCCGGGTCTAACAAATGGACAAGGCCATACAGAATTTATTTTCTTTAAAATCTCTCTCCTAGTTTCAACACATATCTCCAACCTTTGTTTACCCTCCACCTGAATTTTCTCAAGACCACTCAAATTGCTATCCAGCCACCCCCCCACCTCACCCCAAGAGATACAAGGCAGAGTTTGGCTGTGACAGGTATGGGAGTGGAAAGTCAGAGCAGGAACACTAAGAAATCCCTATCTCTGAGGCCCAGGTGCAGAGGACCTGCCTAAGATAAGGTTAAATAAGAACTGAGAACCACCCCTTAACACAACCAAAGACTAAAGAGATATGACAACTAAATGCAATACTTGGCCCTAAGCTAGATGATGTACTGAGAGGGGAAATATATTATCATGAACATCAACAGGCTAATAAAATAGGAATATTCCATTAGAATATGGAAAACTGGAATTGGAATATCAACTGACAACATCCAGATATGGAATGTAAACTGTACTTTGGCTATGTAAGAGACTATTTCTTTTTTTTTCTTTTATTGAAGTATGTTGATTTACAATGCTGTGCCAATCTCTGCTATACAGCAAAGTAACTCAGTTATACACATGTACACATTTATTAAAATATTTTTTCCATTATGGTTTATCACAGGATTTTGAGTATAGTTCTCTGTCCTATACATTAGGACCTTGTTGTTTAGCCATTCTAAATGTAATTGTTTGCATCTACCAACCTGAAACTCCCAGTCCGTCCCTCTCTCTCCCCCACTCCCCCTTGGCAACCACAAGTCTGTTCTCTATGTCTATGAGTCTATTTCTATTTTGCAGATAGGTTCATTTGTGCCACATTTTAGATTCCACATATAAGTAATATATGGTGTTTGTCTTTCTCATTCTGACTTACCTCACTTAGTATGATAATCTCTAATTGCATCCATGTTGCTGCAAATGGCATTTCATTCTTTTTTATGGCTGAGTGGTCCATTGTATATATGTACCACATCTTCTTTATCCATTCATCTGTCAATGGACATTTAGTTGTTTCCATGTTTTGGCTATTGTGAACAGTGCTGCTATGAACATACAGGTGGATGTATCTTTTCGAATTATAGTTTTGTCTGGGTATATTCCCAGGAATGGGATTGCTGAATTATATGGTAATTCTATTTTTAGTTTCCTGAGGAACCCCCAAACTGTTCTCCATAGTGGCTGTACCAACTAACATTCCCACCAACAGTGTAGGAGGGTTCCCTTTTCTGCACAACCTCTCCAGCATTTGTTATTTATAGACTTTTTAATGATGGCCATTCTGACCGGTGTAAGGTGGTACCTCACTGTAGTTTTGATTTGCATTTCTCTATTAATCAGTGATGTTGAGCATCTTTTCATGTGCCTACTGGTCATCTGTAAGTCTTCTTTGGAAAAATGTCTATTAAGGTCTTCTGCCCATTTTCAATTGGGTTGTTTGGTTTTTTGTTATGGAGTTGTATGAGCTCTTTGTATATTTTGGAGATTAAGGCCTTTTGGGCTTAATATTTGCTTAATTTGCAAATATTTTCTCCCATTCTGAGGGTTGCCTTTTTGGGCTTTTTTGTTTTTTATGGTTTCCTTTGCTGTGTAAAAGCTTGTAAGTTTGATTAGGTGCCCTTTGTTTTTGTTTTTATTTCTATTGCCTTGGGAGATTGACCTAAGAAAACTTTGGTATGATTTATGTTAGAGAATGTTTTGCCTATGCTTTCTTCTAGGAGTTTTATGGTGTCATGTCTTATGTTTAAGTCTTTAAGCCATTTTGAGTTTACTTCTGTGCATGGTGTGAGGGTGTTCTAACTTCATTGATTTACATGAAGCTGTTCAACTTTTCCAGCACCCCTTGCTGAAGAGGCTGTTTTTTTCCCATTTTATATTCTTGCCTTCTTTGTCAAAGATTAATTGACCGTAGGTGTGTGAGTTTATTTCTGGGCTCTCTATTCTGTTCCATTGATCCGTATGCCCGTTTTGATTTCTGTAGCTCTGTAGTACTGTCTGAAGTCTGGGAGAGTTATGCCTCCTGCTTTGTTTTTCTTCCTCAGGATTGCCCTAGCAATTCTGGGTCTTTTATGGTTCCATACAAAATTTTGAATTATTTGTTCCAGTTCTGTGAAAAATGTCATGGGTAATTTGACAGGGATCACATTAAATCTGTAGATTGCTTTGGGTAGTATTGCCATTTTAATAATATTAATTCTTCCAATCCAAGAGCATGTGGTATCTTTCCATTTCTTTGAATCCTCTTTTATTTCCTCTATTAATGTTTTATAGTTCTCAGCATATAAGTCTTTCACCTCCTTGATCAGGTTATTCCTAGGTATTTTATTTTTTCAGGTGCAATTTTAAAAGGTATATATATATTTTACATTCCCTTTCTAGTATTTCATTGTTAGTGTAAAGGAATGCAACCAACTTCTGAATGTTAATCTTGTATCCTGCTACTTTGCTGAATTCATTTATTAGATCTAATAGTTTTTGTGTGGAGTCCTTAGGGTTTTCTATATACAGTATGTCATCTGCATATAGTGACAATATTAGCTCTTCCCTTCCAATTTGGATACCTTTTCTTTCTTTTTCTTGTCTGACTGCTATGGCTAAGACTTCCACTATTATGTTGAAGAGAAGTGGTGAGAGTGGGCATCCCTGTCCTGTTCCAGATTTTAATGGGAAGGCATTCAACTTTTCACCCTTGAGTATTATACTGGCTGTGGGTTTGTCATAAATGGCATTTATTATATTGAGATATGTTCCCTCTATTCCCACTTTGGTAACAGTTTTTATCATGAATGGATGTTGAATTTTGTCAAATGCTTTTCCTGGATCTACTGAGATAATCATGTGGCTTTTTACTTTTCTTTTGTTAATGTGGTATATTACATTGACTTGCATATCTTGAACCATCCTTGTGAACCTGGGATGAATCCACTTGGTTGTGGTATATGATCTTCTTTATATGTTGTTGGATTCAGTTTGCTAATATTTTGTTGAGAAATTTTTCATCTATATTCATCAAAGATATGGCCTGTAATTTTCTTTCTTGGTGGTGTCTTTGGTTTTGGTATCAGAGCGATGGCGGCTTCATAAAATGTCTTTGGGAGTGTTCCCTCCTTTTCAATCTTTTGGAAGAGTTTGAGAAGAATCAGTGTAAGTTCTTCTTTGTATGTTTGGTAGAATGTGCCTGTGAAGACATCTGGTCCTGGACTTTTGTCTGTAGGAAGTTTTTTTTAATTACAGATTCTATTTCAATTCTAGTGATCAGTCTGTTCAAATTATCTATTTATTTTTCATTCAATTTTGGGTGGGCTGTATGTTTCTAGAAAGTTGTCCACTTCTTCTAGGTTGTCAAATTTCTTGGTACATAATTGTTCATAGTACTCTCCTAGTTTTTTGTACTTCGGTATCGGCTGAGATTTCTCCTTTTTCATTTCTTATTTTGTTTATTTGGGATCTCTCTCTTTTCTTCTTGGTGAGCCTGGACAGAGGTTTGTCAATTTTGTTCACCCTTTCAAAGAACGAGCTCTTGGTTTTGTTGGGTTTTCCTATCGTTTTTTTAATCTCTATTTTATTTATTTCCTCCCTGATCTTAATTCTTTGCTTCCTTCTGCCAATTTTAGGTTTTGTTTGTTCTTCTTTTTCTAATTCTTTTAGGTGGTAGGTTAGGTTGTTTACTTGAGATTTTTCTTGTTTTTTGAGGCAGGCCTGTATCACTATGAATTCCCTCTAACAACTGCTTTTGCTGGATTCCATACATTTTGTATGGTTGTTTTCATATTCGTTTGTGTAAGAGACTATTTCTACTCTTTGGAAATACACACTGAAGTATTTACAGGTCATGATCTTACTGTCAAATAGTTCAGAAAAAAATTGTGTACATATGTGTACACATACACACACACTGTATTATTTTTAATTTTCAAATTTTTATAAGTTTGAAATTATTTCCAAATAAAAAGTTAATTAAAAAAAAGGAATAGAAGTCTTTGTTGCAACAGTAAGCTACAGACTAGTGGATCCCTATAACTGGGTCTGAATTCTTGCAGGCAGCATGAATCCATAAACATGCCAGATTGTTCCATATAAATAAATGTTCAGTAATCTTCCATATGTACGTGTCAACTGCTATGAATGATAATATAAAAATGTATTTAAAAGTATAACTAAATTCATACCATCTCTGAGGTATTAGATATTTTCTTAAAAAAGTGATAATAAAAGTAAAATTATTTTGTGAAATAACAAAATTTGCCTTTAAGTGTCCCCTTACGTGAAATAAGGAACTTCTTACTATTCATCATCGGAGAGAACTATGATGATGCTTTCCATAGCTGTAACAAAATGGCAACAAAATACAACATAGGATCTTCAAATAATATAAAGTTAAAAGGAATAAGAATGAAAAAAAATCAAGCTTTAAAAGATTCAGGAGGTTTTGGTGGTAAGACAACACAGACCCAAATTTAACAAAGATAACTAAAAGTACTTTGTTCAGCTTTAAACACTAAGAAACATTGCATTATTACTAAACATTGCATTATTACTAGACACGGTTTTAACAGCAAACAACAAAATATGGAGGAAGGAGAAGAGACATTTTGGATGTCTTCAAATGCCAACAGTAGGATCTGGCTGCCAAGAATCTAATGCAATATTACGTAGCACTAATTAAAATATTATTTAGGAAGATAATAATCCAACTCTGTACTAGTCAGAGCACACATGAAGTAATGTGCTCAATTCTAAACCTCAGGACTCCTGCTTATGGCCCTGAGAATAGTTTGTATCAGACTAACCCCCCTCTTGCAGAGAAAAACTGTGAAACCTGGTGAAAATAAAGGCAGCAACTGTTTATATACATTGGAGATCAACCAAGATAGTGGACACTTGAGAAGCCAGAATTCTGTTGGGGAGGGAAGCACAATGAAAAGAGCCCACCATACACCTCTACTTCTTCCCTTGGGACATATGCAAATCTCCCACAAGGGAAATAAAAGCCCCTCAGAAAGCAGCCACTTTAGATAGAAACCTGCAGTCTTATTAGTGGAGGGAACAAACAAGACAGTATTTATGGCTGCAACATTAGCTGGAAGGTGAGGAAAATATTCCAGAGGGACAACCAAAAACTCTGCATACATATTCTGCTCAAAACTCTGGCTGACCACCCCCGGACACACACTGGACATGTGTCAGGTAGCCTCTAAGCCAGCTGGCTAGGCTAAAAGAGAAGAGGATTTGAGGTTTGAGTGCAGTCAAATTAATTGCCTGCGAAAACAAAAATGAATATTCTCAACAGAAATATAACAGAATCCATAATCTCTAAACATATTATTCAATCTGCATAATATGATCCCAAAGTACTAGACCAGTGATTCTTAAAATGTGATCTGCATATTCCTGTAAGTCCCAAGACCCTTTCAGGGGTCTGCAAGGTCAAAAATATTTTCATGGTAATACTAAAGTGTTATTTGTCCTTTTCTCTCTCATTCTATCACAATGCTACAGTGCAGTTCTCCAGTGGTTACATGACTGTTTGAGGAAATCATCTCTCTGATAACTACCAGAAGGTATGCATCTGTATTTCTGTGTTACCTAAAAATGTTTAAAGTAGTAGGTTTTAAGTATAAATATGTATGTTTAGAGAGATTAACTCAGTTTGTTCTCAGTACAGTAGCTTGTGCTCTTATAGTTGTAATTTCTGTAACCTCATTATCATCCAATAAATTGATATTTGGAATCCCAAAGATTTCCCTGTGCCTACAAGGAAATACAAGAAGTACATTTTGTTACCTTATATGGCAATAAAAAATGTTTTGCAAATTTTTATATATTTTAAAATTTATCTAAAACTATAATTTTGGATTTTGCTAATATTTATACTAAAATACAGAAGACTCACTTTCCCAACCCACAGCTCCAATGTCTACATCAAAAGATGCTGATAAAGATGAAACTGATAACAGAGACCTCTAACTTATGGAAAAGAGGAATCTATTCTAAAAAATATTGTGTAAAATTAAAAATAAGTGAAAATATGATGAAAGTTATCTTTCTCTTGGCTTCAGAGATGTTAATAATTTATGTTACTGTGTCTTTTGCAACAGAAATGATGGCCATTTTGAAAATAATTCCATTTAGAGAAAAATTAATTGAATGTTTTATTTTTAACACAGATGTGATGAGTTTAAAAGTAAAAAATTGTTTAGCTTTTCAAACCAGGAAGGAAAAAGTCACTGAAGCATCATATGGGTTATCATATTTCATTGGCTAGACAAGCACAGTTGCTAAAAGACTAATAAAGGTGACCTTGCTAAATGCCTGCTAGATGAAAAATCAGTGAAAGAAACTATGGCACTGCCACATTCCAATGATACAGGAACTTGCTGAATAAAAGATTCAACTGTAAACATGAATATTAAGTTAATAAATCATCTGCAAAATTGTACTTTTGCCTAACAAAGAGACAAATCTATATAGTTGGGTTTTGTGTTTTAATTGTATTTGTCCAGTATCAATAACAACTAAATACTGAAGAATTCCTTTATGTGAATGCTTGGCAACAAACAAAAGTGGTACTGAAAAATTCAAAGTATTAAGTAACATTTTTGGATCTCATGGTTTATCCTAGAAAAACTGTATTGACTTTTGCACTGATGATGTAAAAATAACAGTGGGTAAAACTGCTGCCTCAGCATTAAGCAAGACAGTTGCGCCAAACTGTACTAGTTGTCACTGCATTCTTCATGGCCACATACAGTTTAAAAAAAAAAGAAAACCTGGTTTCACTTAACAACGCCCTTGATGAAGTAGTAAAAATTATTAGTTTTATTAAATCTTGACCTTTGAGTACACATCTTTTTAGTATTCTGTGTGACAAATCACGAAGTACGCCAAGTACTTC
The DNA here is from genome assembly GCF_949774975.1 of Lagenorhynchus albirostris. NCBI lineage: Eukaryota > Metazoa > Chordata > Mammalia > Artiodactyla > Delphinidae > Lagenorhynchus > Lagenorhynchus albirostris. Next base: position 134,249,949 of record NC_083095.1, on the reverse strand, counting down.
CATTGCATACAAAAGCACAATGATTGTCTTGAGGAAAATGGCTCGTGTGATGGTTTGAGTAAACCACCCACATTTTCATGGATCACCATTTCCACTTCAAAGAACAACTGATAGATATTTGGAGTTTTGGCAGACATTTTATTGAAAATGAATGAGGTGAGCTTATCAATTCCTAGAAAACAAAGTTTTTGCTGCCATGGACAAAATTTGTGAATTAAGTTGATAATTAGAATTTTTTAAAAACTTGTATCCATGAATATGAACTGTAAAGACGCCTCTAATGAGATGAGTGGTGATATTGATGAAGGTAATGTTTTGATATTGATAAAATGTGTCAACATTTGAAAGATCTACAAAACTCACTAAAGGTTATTTTCTAAATGTTACAGGATAGTGAAAGATCCATTCGAAGTACAATACAGACCAACAGATTTTAATGTAAGGGTATGAAAAGTTCATTGATATGTTTCAGATTCCACACTGCCAATACCCTTTAAGAATTTACTCCTTGCCAAGTTCTGATGTAGTGTAAAAGAAGAATATCTACAATTTTATGAAAAGGCTATTAAAATACTCCTTTCTTTCTATATATCTGTGTGATGCTGGATTTTCTTCATATACTTCAATCAAACCAATATAAAACAACACAGTTAGCAGAAACGAGAATCTAGCAGTTTTCTACTAAGCCAGATATCAAGTCAAAAATGTAAAAAAATACCACTATTCTCATAAAATTTCTTTTGTTTTGGAAGACAGTTATTTTCACTAAAATGTTATTTATATTAAAAGAAATGGCTTTACTGTTGTTATTTTCAAAAGAATAAATATTTTAAAATTTTCTCAGTTTGAATTTCTAATATAAGAAATATCAATAGATATAACCCAAATAAACAAAAGCTCTGAGAGCCCTAAATAAATTTTAAAAGTAAGGATCCCTAAGACAAAAAATTTGAGAACCATTGTACTACAAACATAATGAAACAGGAAAGTGTGAAAATACAATCAAAGGACATCAACCCTGAAATAACCCAGAACTTGGAATTAGTACACAAGGATTTAAAAGCAGCTATTACAAGTATGGTCAAGGATGTAAAGGAAGATACCTGTAATGACTGCACAGATAAGAAATCGCAGCAGAGAAATGAAACTATAAAAAGAACCAAATGAAAATTTAGAACTAAAAAATACAAAATCAGAAATTTCCTAGATGGGTTTAATAGTATATTAGAAATTATAAAAGAGTCAGTAACCTTGAAAATAGACCAATAAAATTATTCAATCTGAAGAACAGAGGTGAAAAAAAACATGAAAAAGAATGAACAGAACTTAAGTAACCTACAGAAGAATATAAAGATATCTAAAATATGTGCAACTGGAGTCCTAGAATAAAAGTAGAGAAAAATAATGTGGCATAGTGTTCTATGTCAACAGGCCAAATCTGGACTGCCATCTGTTTTTGTACATAAAGTTATAATGGAATACAACTCATTCACTTACTTACAAGTCTATGGCTGCTTCTGCTCTACAACAGAAGAGTTAAGTAGTTACAACAGAGACTATGGCCAATTAAACCAAAAATACTTCCTATGTGATTTACAGATAGCTTGCTGTCCCCTGGTCTAGATCTTTTATGTCCTTACTGAAATTTTTCATCTAGTTATTCTATCAATTACTGGGAGAAGGTATTAAACCCTCCAACTATAATTATGGATTTGTTTATTCCTCACTTTAGTTCTGTCAGATTTTGCCTGATGTATTTTGAAATTCTGTTATTGGGCAGTTACACATTCATGATAGTTCTTTCTGATAAATTGATCCTTTTATCATTACATAATGGCCTCTTTATGTTTGGCAGTACCCATTGTCTTGAAGTTTGCTTTATCTGATATTAAAAAAGACAAACCAGATTTCTTATGCTCACTATTTGTATGGTGTATTTTTTTCTATCTAAAATGTATTTCTTTTAGGTAGCATATAGCTGAGTCTTGCTTTTTATACATCTGGTAATCTCTGCTTTTTGACTGGAATATTGAGTTCATTTACACTTTTCTCTCACTGCTTTTAAGAATTTATTTTTATCAGTATTGAAGTGGATGTACATTATGAGTTTTGAATACAATTATATCAACCATAAATATAGACCAAACAATTCTGCTTGTCCATCAGAAAACAATTCTTGATCATGAGATTTCAGGTCTTCGTTTTGTTCTCATTTATAGTAATAAAAGGTGTTTGCTGATCATTAACTGGAGAAAACTGCAAAGTCAGTGAATCTGGAAACTAACATTTATGACATACAGATGGCCAAGAGGCACATGAAAAGATGCTCAACACTGCTAATTATTAGGGAAATGCACATCAAAACTACAATGAGGTATCACCTCATACCAGTCATAATGGCCATCAACAAAAATTCTACAAACAACAAATGTCAGAGAGGGTGTAGAGAAAAGGGAACCTTCCCACACTGTTGGTGGGAATATAAACTGGTACAGTCACTACGGAGAACAGTATGAAGATTCTTTAAAAAACTAAAAATAGAGCTACCATATGATTTAGCAATCCCACTCCTGGGCATATATCCGGAGAAAACCATTATTCAAAAAGATACATGCACCCCAATGTGCAATGCAGCACTATTTACAATAGCCAACACATGGAAGCAACCTAAATGTCCATCGACAGGTGAATGGGTAAAGAAGATGTGGTACATATATACAATGGAATATTACTCAGCCATTAAAAAGAATGAAATAATGCTATTTGCAGCAACATGGATGAAACTGGAGATCATCATACTAAGTGAAGTAAGTCAGAGAAAGACAAATATCATATGATATCGCTTATATGCAGAATCTAAGAAAAAATGATACAAACGTACTTATTTATAAAATGGAAACAGACTCACAGACTTAGAGAACCAACTTATGGTTACCAGGGTAAAAGGGTGGGGGGTATGAACAGACTGGGAGTTTGGGACTGACATGTACACACTGCTATATTTAAAATAGATAACCAAAAAGGACCTACTGTATAGCACAGGAAACCCTGCTCAGTACTCTGCTAATAACCTAAATGGGAAAAGAATTTGAAAAAGAAAAAAGTTTCAATAGGGAATGCAGCAAGGAGATCTGATGTTGGTTAAATTATGGACTCTTTCCAATTAGTTGGCTCTCCCTCCAAAGCAAATGTACTAAAAATAAAATGACTTCCTTTTTGAAAAAAATTTTTTTCTTTTTATCATCCTGTAAACAATTTGACTATTACATGCCTTGTAGTTTCATTCCTGTTTCCTGTTCTTGGGGTTTGTTGAGCTTCTGAGACCTGTGGATTTATAGTTTTCATCAAATTTGGACATTCTACAGTCATTATTTCTTCCAATAGTTTTCCTGATCCAATTACACATATATTAGGCCTCCTAAAGTTGTCCCATAGCTCACCAAGGCTCTGTCCATTTTTTTCCTGTGTTTTCAAAATTTTCTGTGTTTCATTTTGGACAGTTTTTGCTGCCATATCTTCAAGTTCACTAATCTTTATTCTTGTAGTGGCTAATGGCAGGATAAACATTCTTTTCAAGTGCACAAGGTATATTCACCAAGATAGAGCATTTGTTAGGCCATAAAATAAGACTCAATGAATTCTAATACTGAAATATTAAAGAGATGCTCACCAAAATTAAATTTGAAATCAGTAATAGAAAGCTATCTAGGAAAAAAAATCACAAATATATAGAAATTAAACATTCTTAATTTTCTAAATTAGAAAATTTTTTTAACGAATGATGAAAATATATCAAAATTTGTGGGATGCATCTAAAGAACTATTTAGAGGGAAATTTGTGTCTTTAATATTTACATTTAAAAACAAGCAAAATACAAAATTAATGAAGTAAAGTTCTACCTTAAGAGCAAGGTAAACCCAAAGTAATTAGAAGGAAGAAAATTAAGAGCAAAAATCAATAAAAAGAAAACAATGAAAAAAATTAACAAAGCTAAGAGTTGGTTCATTGGTGTAGCTGCTCTGCAAAACAGTGTGGCAGTTCCTCAAAGGTTAAACATAAAGTTACCATATGAAAAGCAATTCCACTCCTCAGTACATATCCAAGAGAAATGAAAACATATGTCCACACAAAAACCTGTACATGAATGTTCCTATCTGCATTATTCATAAGAGCCAAAAAGTAAAAGCAGCCCACACACACACAAACCAATCTTACACAGATTTTTCCTTCAGAAAATATAGCAGGAGGGAATATCTTTCAACTCATTTTATGAAGCCAGCATAATGCCAATACCAAAATTAGACAAAGATATTGGGTGGGGGGGATTACAGATTATTTTGATAAAGACAGACCTAAAAATCTTTAAAAAAATATTAGTCAATCAAAACCAGCAATGTATTAAAAGGATAACATATCATGATCAAGTAGGGTTTACCACAGTAACTCAAGGTGGTTTAACATTCAAAAATCAACCAATGTAATTCACCAAATTAACAGAAAAAAGGAAAAAAAACATGATCATTTCAACAGATGCAGAGAAATATTTGACAAAATTCAACAACCATTCACGATAACAACTCTCAGCAAATCAGGAACAGAAGGGAAGTTCCTCATCTTGATACCATTAAAATAAACAGGCAAGCCACAGATGGGGAGAAAATATTTGCAAAACATATATGACAAGTAACATATCTGGAATAGATTTTTTAAAAAACTTCTACAACCCAATAACAAAAAGACAAGCAATTCAATAAAAAAGGTGCCATACATCTGAACAGATACTTTGTAAGGAAGACATCTGAGTGGCCAATAACACAACAGTGTTCATCATCACAGATATCAGGAAAATGCAAATTAAAACCACAATAAAGTACACCACTACACAAGCACCTGAACAGCTAAAATACCAAATGTTGGTGAAAATGAGGAGCAAGTGGAACCCAGATACATAGTTGGTTAAAATATAAAACGGTACAACTACTTTGGGAAGAAATGATCCAGAGGGGTGTCAGAGTCCAAGCAAGGTAGGTAGGGTTATCTATATAGGAGGGCTGAATGTTCAGTGCAGGGTGTGGGAGCCTGAGTGGGGTAAGGAGAACATTTGTGCAGGTTAGCGTATTGGCAGGGTCCAGGTTTTTTACTGCCAATGAAAGGCATTACAAACAGGGAAAGGGAGAGTCAGAATTGACCTTGGACTGGAATTGGTGATGTCACTGTGAACTCATGGTTTTCAATGTAGATAGACTGACAGTGAAATAGATATAAATGTTTGTATGTGTATATGAATACATATGTGTGTATATCTGCATACATATATACATACCTACACACATTCCCTAGCTTTTTTCACTGAGGGGTCCTGGGAATAGCAACGAGCACAATTAATATCCAGATGTCAGCTTCATACTATTCTTCACTAAAAGGAGCCAGGACTCCCTGGAGAAAAGACTGATGCCAGGGTTGGGATAGGAAAGGTACAAAAGGCCTGGAACATCTTACTCTGCCAGTAAGTAAGAAAGGCCTCAAAGAATTATGGGAACATGTCAAGAAGATACAGAAGCCACCTTGAAGGGGTTCTCACTGGCCAAATGTGGAACAATTTTTACATCAATTAAAATAATAACAACAGATTTTCACCCATTGAATAAAACAGGAACCATAAGTCCTATTATAAAGAAATGAATATTTATTTAACATTCATTTATAAATAAATATAAATAAATAAACTGAAAGTGAGGAGAACTGGAATATTCACATCATTTTGAAGTACCTCCTCATAAAACATTTATTAATTACAAAGGGAAAAATAACTTTACAGTGGAGAGGTTTGACAGATATCAAAGCCTTTAATATATTTAAATTCCTTATGAAAAATTTAACCAAATGGTCAAAGTGAAAATCTAATAAGACACAATGAAACTGTGTACCATCTGATAGTATGAAATACATCCTTTTGCTATATAGGACATTATTGGGACAACTGGCAAAACCTGAACAAGGTCTGATGATTAGATAGTATTAATGTAAATTGATGTTAATCTCCTAATTTTAAAAGTTGTATTGTGGCTTTATAGGACAATGTCCTACATATTTGGAGATGATGGAGAATCATCTCAGCAACTTACTCTCAAATAGTCCACAAAAATAAAGGCTTTTACTCTGTCCTTGAAAGTTTTCTGTAAACTTGAGATCATCTCAAAAAGGCTTTAAAGTTTTAAAGAAAAATACACACACACACAAAAATAAATATGTACACATATATATACATGTCAAACTCTAACTCAGAGTTAATGAATCAGAATCTCTGGGGCTTACATGATTTATGTTAAAGAAAGTCTTCAAAGCCTTTAATGTATTTAAATTCCTTATGAAAAATTTTCAATAATCCTATATTCATGACAGTAATGTTGAAGAAAGCTGACTGTATGGCATTTATTTACAATACAGGTAAGGATGCCACTGGTCATTCCCTGTCATTCTGCTATCCTACTTAATAACAAGTGTGTTGTTACTGAAAAGTCAATGTAAATAAAAGTTTGTCTCCCACCATACTTCCTTGTAGAAGTATTATTGATTAGGAAGGTTGTGGGTCTGATTTTTTGTAAATAAATTCAAGCCTAAAGATCATCTATTCATGTAAACTAGGACAAACAAGATTTCTACCAAAAAAATACCTATGTGCCACAGCTCATTAAATGTTAGGGAAGGCTTGAGCTTACTTGCTCAATAAATGCTCTCACAGCCTGACTAATGCAGTATCACAAGCAAATGGGTCACATGGTTTTGTGACTTTGTTTATTGAGTAACTATTTTACATTCTGAGATCTTATCTGACTTCAAATAAGCTGAATAACACAAAAAGCATTAACCATCAATACGTTAGATCTTATAAAAATTAAAAATTTCTGCTCTTCAAAAGAAAGTGAATAAAGAAGCAATAAAAAGACAAAGAACCCAATTTTAAAATGGGCAAAAGACTGAACACTCTTCAAAACAAACTTCAAAAGCAAGACAAATTTTTTGCCTATTTTGAAACTTTGAATGAACCTCTGATGGAACAGGGCACTGAGATATGAGATTTTTAAAAACAGATATGACTTAATATCCTGTTTTGAAATACATTAAAAAAATTTTGAAATACATTAAAAAAATTTTGAAATATATAAAAAAATTCATTTTCCTCCACACAATAAAGACTTAAACTGGCTGAGAATTGTATTCACTGAAAACCTGAATCATCTAAGAAATGTGAACAATCATTAGATATTGTTAGTGATTCAACTTTGAAACCAAAGTATTCCTTTTGTAAGTTTTGGATAGTTTTAACTGAATAGTCTAGTATCACTTACCCATATGGATAAGAATTTTCTGAATTTCATGCAACTAGACATAATACAGAAATAAACTAGGTGTTCAGGAAGATATAAGACCACAGTTGTCACTCACGGCTCCCAATTTTGAGATTCTGTGTTCATTAATATAGATTCATCAGTTTTACTGATAGATTTTATAATATATAGGCTTTATGGTAAATAAATGTTAACGTGAACTTGTAAAATCCATTTAATAATAAAATGCTGCTTCTATCAATTTTATATTTAGTGTTGTGACATAAATTTGACAAACTATTCCACTGCTTTAAAAAATGTGAAAAACAATGCTGGATTTAAGAACTGCTCTGTGTTTTACTGAGGCCAAGAAATCCACAGACCTGTGAGAAGGACACATTCACCATGGTAATGGCTAACTGCTTAGGTACATTGAATAGGGCACCAATCACAGGGATGATTGTTCCACAAATATATACAGTTCTTATCCCCATAGAATTCTGCATGGCATATTTTATTGCGATACTTACCGGTGCTACTATTTTTCCTGTCTGTCCAACTTGCATGTCATTGGGAACAAAGCCAGCATCAACAGCAGCACGAGACGCACCAACTAAGGAAAAAATATTTGTCATTTTTTTAAGCTCTATTATTCAACTAGTTGGAATATTCACTGATAACAGTAAAAAAAAAAAAGATTGATATAGTACATACATAAAACATACATTATAACCTGTTTGGGATGTCATTATATAATGCTCCTTTACACTGTAACTTCACAGCTTTTAAAGAAAGGTATTATAATACCTTTACCCCTAGGACCAGATAAAGAAAAGAGTTACATACAACACAAGATAAAGGCTTAACCAGTATTTTCTATCTAAAAATAAAAATGAGAATTTAACTAGCCTTCTATCCTCATTCAGCAGGAGTCAAAAGGGGCCCTGTACTTGGAGAAAAGGTACCCCACTCCCAGCAGGGGTCAACAATGAGCCTCAGGTCCTCTTCATCTCCATCTAGAGAGGACAAAAAGGGGGAGCCCTAGTGAATACTCCTCACTACCTCTTAACACTCACAGACTCACCTCCACTACCTATCATGAGTCAGTCAGGACTGATCACATTCTGCCCTTCACTTACATTAGTCACTGCAACAAGCCCCAGACTCAAAGGTTATCCTTCATAACCCATACACTGATCCCCACAATGCCCTGCATGCTCCCCAATCTGCACCTTCTCCCATGGCTCCCCAATTCCTGAAATCTTACACTATGATTTCTGGAATTCACAGCCTGATACCAGCAAACCACAAGTCTCTGTATCTTCCACCTATCTGTCTAAATGTTCCCTGAGGACAAGGATTCCCCTGCAGCCCTCTCCAGCAGATGTTGCTTTGCCTGCCACCATCTTCATACCACTGGGCCTAGAGGTGGTACACCAGGCCCTCACTGCCACTCTCAGAAAGTTTCCCCTCCTCCCTCCTTAAAACCCTTCAGCTTCGAATCTCATGTCATCAGATCATGTCACCCATATATTGCTGTGTCATCTATCAACCAGCAGGTCAATCCCCTTCATTCCTCAATGATTTTTAGCTTCTGGGTCTTTGTCACTTTCTCCAATACTAGTCTTAATTCTTGAAGACTTTGACACCCTGGCTTCTCAGTTCCTTGAGCAACTCTCCTCCAGTCATCTTGTCCTTCACTCTGCCCATGGTCATATCCCCAACCAGCCCATTAGCAACATCCCTCAATAATCTTGATTTCCAAAGTCTCTCTGTGACCTCCCCTTTCTAGCTGACTATTTTTAGTACCCTACTCCAACAACCCTCTGACCACACTGGGATCCACAATTCTATTCATTGTCCCTCTCTCCCCTCATGTTCTCTCTTCTTTCTTTACCCAGCTTAATTTCTATGATCAGTGACTCTAATCACTCCTCTGCATATGTCTTTAATTTCTTTGCCCTCCTCTTGTACCATCACACTCAAGTGGAAATCCTCCATCTCTGGTTACTGATTAAGCAATCTTTCCACCTTTTCCATACCTGTCCTACTATAGTTCTGCATGGCTGGAGAAAAACACCAATACTCAGCCATGTTAACTGGGTTTTCCTTTAAATAAATAGGCCTTAATTCTCTCCATCTTTCTTAAACTATCGATATAATTTCATATCTTTCCTTCTCTCTTCAAACTTCCAATACTCTTTAAGATTCTGCCTATTTCACTGAAAAAGTTGAAACAATCAGAAGAGAGTTTCCACATGCTCCAACTAACACATTCACCCATCAACCTGCAGCTGTGTTCATATTCTCTCTCGTCTACTCAAGAACATCCCTCCAGTAACTCTCCTGTCTATCTCGTGTATGATTAATCTCTCCCTCTTAACTGAAGCACTCCTATCAGCATGTATGTATGCTATTATTTGTCCAATCTTTAAAAAGTCCCTCTGTTCGTCCCACTCCCCCTCTAGCTACTGTCTATTTCTCTGCTCTCCCATATAGTTAAAAGCCTCTAAAGAGTTGTTTGCATTCACTGTCTCCAATGCCAGGCCTCCCATTCTATTTCTAAAAACTTTTTTATTAAGATATAACACACATACAGAAAAGCACACAAATCACAAACGTGCTACTGCTCAATGCCTGATCATAAAGTGAACACAACCAGGTAACTACTACCTAGGACCATTCTTTTAAACCCACTCCAATCAGGTTTTTGCCCCCACTACCCACCACCCCCATTACTAAAACTGCTCAAAGTCACCAATGACTTCTAAGTGGCTGAATCAATTAGTCACCTTTCAGTCCTCACCTTCCTTGACCTTCCGTCCTTGCAGCATTTGACATAGGTCATCACTCTTTCCCTTACTGAAACACTTCATTTGGATTCCAAAACATCATACTCTCTATCCTGATTTTCCTGCCTTACTTACCCATTCCTTTTGGTCTTCGTTCTCCCCTTCTCCCCTACCTCTTAATCTTGCAGAGTCTAAGGCTTAGTCCTGGGACCTCTTCTATATCTACACTCAGTTAGTTCCCTTGGTGAGTTCATCTGGTCTCATGGCTTCAAATGCCAAATAAACGCAATTGATTTCCAAATTTCTATCTCCAGCCCAAACTTTTGAACTCCACATTCCTATACCAATTGCTTAATTGACATCTCTATTAGGATGTCTATTATTAGACATCTCAAAACTTAGTACAGTCATTCTTCAGTATCCGCAGGGGACTGGTTTCAGGAACCCCGCCCCACAAAGATACTGAAATCCAAGGATGCTCAAATCCCTTATGTACAATAAAATGGCATATATTTGCATATAACCTACGTATACAGGCATACCTCAGAGATATCGCTGGTTCGGTTCCAAACCACCACAGTAAAGCAAGTTACATGGATTTTTTTGCATATAAAGGTTATGTTTATACTATACTGTAGTCTATTAAATGTGCAATAGCATTATGTCTAACAAAATAATGTACGTACCTTAATTTAAAAATACTTTATTGCTAAAAAATGTTAATCATCATCTGAGCCTTCAGCAAGTCACAGTCTTTTTGCAATAGTAACATCAAAGGTCACTGATCACATATCGTAACAAATATAACAGTAATGAAAAAGTTTGAAATATTGCGAGAATTACCAAAATGTGACACAAGAGACATTAAGTGATCAAATGCTGTTGGGAAAATGGCACCAATAGGCTTGCTCAAAGCAGGGTTGCCACAAACCTTCAATTTGTAAAAAATGTAATATCTGCGAAGTGCAATGCCTATACTTTAAATCATCTCTAAATTACTTACAATACTGAATAATGTAAATGCTATGTAAATAATTATAAATACAATGTAAATGTTATATAAACAGCTGTCAGTGCAAGGCAAATTCATATTGTTTTTTGGAACTTTCTGGAATTTCTTCCCCCCAAATATTTTTTTTTTTTTTTTTTTGGCGGTACGTGGGCCTCTCACTGTTGTGGCCTCTCCCATTGCGGAGCACAGGCTCCGGACGCGCAGGCTCAGCGGCCATGGCTCACGGGCCTAGCCGCTCCGCGGCATGTGGGATCCTCCCGAACCAGGGCACGAACCCGTGTCCCCTGCATCGGCAGGCGGACTCTTAACCACTGCGCCACCAGGGAAGCCCCCGCCTCGAATATTTCTGATTCATGGTTGGCTGAATCCATGGATGCAGAACCTGCACATATGGTGGCCTGAATGCATGCCCAAAACTGAACTGCTGGTCTATCCTTGGAAACTGTGCCACCTGGGGTATTCCCCATCTCAGCTAATGGCAACTCCATCCTACCAGCTGCCAGATAAAAACTTTTCCTCATAATCTATATTCAGTCTATCAGGAGATCCCAATGGTTCTACCTTCAAATACATATCCCAAAACTCTTTCTCCCCACATCTACAGCTACTAACCCGGTCCAAACCATGAGCATCTCTCACTGAATGATTGAAACAGTCTTCTAATTGATCTCCCTGTTACTGGACTTATCACCCTATAGTCTATTCTCAAAACTGTAGCCAGACTGATGCTTTTAATATGTGTCAGATCATGCAACTCTTTTGCTCAATGGTTCCCAATTTTACTCAGAGAAAACCAATCTCCTTACGAAGGCCTACAAGCCCTATGTGATCTGGTCTATTACTTCCAATCTTATCTCTTAACCACTCTCCCTTTCTGCACTTTTCATTCCAGCCACACTGGCCTCCTTGTTATTCATCACGGAGGCCAGACACCTTCCTGCCTTAGCAAAAAGCCCTTTGCACTTTACTGGTCCCTCTACCTGAAACACTCTCTCTCAGATTTCCTCATGACTTGCTTCCTTACCTTCTTCAAACCTTTATTCGGATGTCTCCTCATTAAGGCATACTCTGACCAGCTTATTTAAACCTGCAATCCTCCCCCTCCAATCCTCCTCCTTCTCCTTTTCCTGTTCTATTATTTTCATAGCATTTACTACCCTCTAACACACTATATTATTTACTAATTTATTGTGTTTACTGTCTGTAGTAGGCAGAAAAATGGCCTCTCCAAAGATATAGTCACTTTCTAATACCCAGAACCTGTGAATATTACCTGTATGACAGCAGATAGGATAAAAAATTAAGGATCTTGGGAGAAGGCACTTATCCTGAATTATCTAGGTGGGTTCTAAATGTCATCACAGTATCCTTGTAAGAAGGACACAGAAGGAGATATGAAACAGATACAGAGAGAAGAAAGTAATATGAGGACAGAGGCAGAAACTGGAGTGATGCGGCCATAAGCCCAGGGATGCCAAGGCAGCCTCTGGTAACTGGAAACAAACAGATTCACCCCCAGAGGGAGTGTGGCTCTGCCAACACCTTGATGTCAACACACCTGTGGCCTCTAGAGCTGTGAGAGAATAATTTCGCTTATTTTGTTCATTGCTTTCGCTTAGCTCCTAAAATAGTGCCTGCCAAATGGCGGACACTTGATAAATATTTGTTCAGTGAATGAATGCATGAATGAAATATCCTCAGTCAAATACCACCATCTGATTATAAAGAGTCGATATCCTGCCTTTATTCAGACAAAACCATAACTGTTTCTATGGGTACACATATTAGGTAATAAAGAAGCACAGGAAAAGCTTAGAAAGTTATACACAAAACTCTCAAAAGGGGGAGAACAAAACAGATATTTTTATAAAAAGAAGAACATATTCATGTAATGGTTGTATAATTAAAAACTAAAATATTTTTAGTTTTCTTATTTTTCAAAAAACATCATTCCATTCTCAATATACTTTTAATAACAAGATGTCTCTTCCCTATAAATTTAAAAAATAATGTTAAATGTTAGTTTCTACTTGTATGAGAGATTTATGTTAGACCACCAATAAAGGGAAAAATAAGGCATTCCTGAATCTGAAGTAGGCGATGAAGCTGACATTTAATTTTTTTTAATGGAAAAAACTACTAAAATGTGGCAAATGTTAAGTGTGTCATATAAATAATAAAAAAGAACATAGACAACCTCTCTCCACTGAACGCTACACCATTTACTTGGAGACTAAGAAAAACTGTTTCAGAGAGAAAAGTTGAAAACCAGAGAAAGCAAAAAATCTGCAGCTTTGAATGACTTATATACAAAAGAAACAATGAAGAAAAAATATTTCCAACGAAATGGGAACATTTTTCTACTAAGGAAAGTAACTTTACCTGCAGCGTGTAGTTGATCTGCCAAATCGTACAACAATTTAAAGTTCTCTCCACTCTTCAAACCCCGACCTCATTTAAAAAGATGAAAAAAAAAATTGAGCAAATATAAACTCCATTCCATAAAAATTTTGAACTTCGTATACATGAATGAATCTTCATATTACACAACTACCATCTCCTCTATAAAGCCTTTCCTGAGTTCTCCCATGATACTCCTGTACTTCTCCTATAAAGCATTCAACACTACTGTAATTAACTAACTGGTTAACTAATGGTATAATCAGTCTTTAAAATCAGTCTTCCCCACTAGAAGAAAAACTCTTTCAATACAAGATCCTTACCTATCTTGGTCACTGCTATATTTAGCAATACTTAGCTGAACAACTGAAAGAAGTTATTTTCATGGAAGTCATTCCACTAGACTTTCAACTCCTTAACAGCAAGAACAATCTGCCTTTTCCTCTTTGTTTCTTCAGCACTTTGCAATGGGCCTGGCAGAGAACATATACCCAATAAACATTTCTTAAAAAAATAAGTGAATAAACTAGTCAGATATACCTTTTTTGAAATATTAAATTATTTCCTCTCAATGCCACTTGCAACAGGAGGCTGTATGGAAGCTTAATTATTTCATTTGATGTTTAGTTTGGGAAGATTTTTAAATCACAGCAGTTATTTTTTTAAAAAGCCAGCAGGCTATAAAATGTGGGCCTTTTTGTTTGTTTCTTGGTCTTTTTTTTTTTTTTAAGTAAGAAACATGACATACAAAAAGAAGCAAGTCTTGTGCAATATTAACAGCTTTGATACTAAATGTGAAAAAATTTTCAAAGAGTTATCCATAGAGACCTGGACTGCACTGGAGATCTTTCAAAGAAGAGTGAAGGGTGGGAATCATACAACACAGCGAGACCTGGACTGCACTGGAGGTCTTTCAAAGTAGAGTGAAAGGTGGGAATCACACAACACAGCCCTGAGATTCCAACCAGTTCTTTCTGTGATTTCAGAAGTCAACCATACTCTTCTGAATAACACAGAAGTCAGTCAAAAAGACAAAGCTATGGAGTTGAGAGATTTGTACCATGCTCCCCCTGGTGCCAATGACACAGATTTGCAACAGAAAGTCCAAACTGTGTATTAAACTCATGATTTCATTTTCCTAATCGGTAAAATGGGACTAATATTTGCAACTTACCTACTTCTTACATTTGAAAAAACACCTGTGCTCCTCTAAAATGAGTACTAATAAAAGCAAAGTATTTTAAGTTTACATCATTTTTTAAAATTAATAAATTACAATATTCCACTTACCACCAGATACCACCACTTTGGCACCTGTTAGCTCTGGTCGATCGCTTTTTGTTAATTTCTGGTCAAGCCATTCTGATATCCCCACTGGGGAAGCACTTGATGCTGCATATATTGATACATATAACAAAACATAGAGCATGAATTCAAGTTCTACAGTAAAAAATAATTTTTTCAGAGAAATACACAAAGAATTAATTCCAGGAAATTTAACTTTGTTAGTTACTGTGAATTTTTTATGCCACTAATTTCATTCTCTCTGATTTTATGAAAGACAACTAGATTCCAGCCTTCACCTCATTAGCTCATTGAGAAGTCATTTAACTCTCTGAGTCTAGCTATAAAACTAGAATAAGCCTCTCTCTATGGGGTTCAACAAGATACTGTATATGTTAAAGTATAACACCTTCCATAAGTTTACTATTATTACATTATTCCATTATATTGAATCTCTATTATAACAGGCAACAGTGAGAGGGGAGTAAAAAATCTTTACATCAACATAACGGATTAATCTTAATGCCCCCCCTACCCTTTTGATGTACACCAAAGCAAATATCCGAGGACCAAAAATGATATAAATATTTCTTATTTTTGTATAAACTTGGGAATAATATTTAGATTGAGGTCTCAAACACTCTGCATTAGAAATTTAACTAGAAGCCTTCTCTTATTCTAATATAATCTCTGAGCTAAAAACTAAAAAACTGAAATAAATACAAACAAATTCAAAGGAACACTCACCCTTTTCTGAGCTGGCACTACCTCCACTTGTTGCTGCAGCTTCAAAAGATGTTCCTCGGACAGAAAACACCTTCACTTTCTCATCACACTTCACTGTACATAAAGCATTTCCTGTAATACACATTTATTTTTAAAAAACCACCATGAAAGGCAAAAAACCTCCCAAATATTCCTTTGAGGTTCAGAATTTACTTCACAAAGAGAAGGAAGAAATAACTGTAGACCAGTTACTTGTTTTCTACCTTTACTAAGTATAGGATAAAGGACTACACACTGAAGAAACATATCAGTGGCTCTCTGTATAACCTTGGATGTCTTTAAAAATAGAACAAGTGCTGACCTGCGTGGAAGAAACAAACTGGAAAAGGCAGTCACACTAATCAGGTACACTCTTCCTAAAAGGAATATAAACAAAAGCTTCCTTCTCCAAAAACAACATAATCAGTAACTCAACAACACGAGCTGCAACAACTTACTAAGATCGAAGCTACTATGCCTTGCTAAGGGAGGAAAATCAGTGAAAACATGATCAGGCATAAAGGACAGGAAGTGTGATGCATCAAGACTTTTAAAGGATTTGAAACATTTCTTATGGATTAGCAATCACATTAAGAGTGACCTAAACTATGACCAAATATTTTCCTTTAAACACTACTAACGATGAAAGATCTGATTTGAGAATTGCCCATTTATACTGAAACACACAACTTCAATCAGAAAGAACAAAGAGTTCACTGCCTTCTCCAGCCCCACTAGAGACCAGCATGCTTACCAAAAGATCAACTAAAGAGATACCAAAATGAATATCGTAATGCAGATGGAAATGAAGTAAAAGCAGCAAAGAAGACTGAAAATACTACTTTACAATAAAGATGTTAAAAAAAAATACTACTTAAAAAAAATAGAAAATTTTCTTTTCCAGGTGCCACTTACAAAATATACTAAATAGTAAATCTAATTTTTATTGATCACTGGAAAAATCTCACTCTGTACACTGAATGATTAGGAAGGAAAGAAGTGTGTTCCAGATTTACCAGAGAGAATGTCATGTCATGGTCCAGCAGCAATTCTAAGACTAAGATTTTCCTCAGAAATCTTTAAGATGGTCCATATTTCAAAATCCTATCTTCAAGATTAATCTCTGCTTTTAAAGTTTTCAAAAATTTAACATACTGATTAATTATTTTCCTTGGGTACTTACCTGCATAAATGGTTCTCACAAATGTGTCAGGTGATTTGATTGCAATGATGTCAGAAATAGGGGCAACATCAAGTTTGGCTGCTATTCTGGGCAAAAGGTTCTAAAAGCAAAATAAGTAGTGAGTTACACACATACATGCTGATGGATGGCTATAAAGTATAAGCAATAACATTCTCTAAATGGAAATTCTGTAGAAATTTTAATTTGAATCTTTTGTATTTCACATGCATCTTTAGACATACCACAATTTCAAGCACAACTTTTTGGATAGTCTTTGAGCATAAGTAAGAGTCGATGATTACTCTAACTACATTAAGAGTTTTATAGCAATAAATTACCTTAACTCAGTATGCTGAATTATGAGATACGATATTTGCTTTAATGATCATCATTTATGAAGTGTGACAGTTATAGACTACTGAATTTAGATAATATAGAAAAATATTTAGAGTAGTAGTAAAATTCTCAAATACTGAGAAAGAACATACTTGTATATGTTTATTTAATGTACATGAAACAAAAAATTTCAAAGCAGACATTTTCACCTTTTTAAAAAGTGATGTTGCATTTAAAAAGACCAAAACTAACCTAAGTGTCCATCAATAGGGGATAGGTTTATAAATTATAGTTCATCCATATAATTTTAAAAAATGAGAAAAGTAAAGCACAATGCCTCCCTCTCTCTCTCTCTCTCTCTCTCTCTCTCTATATATATATATACACACACACACACACACACACAATATATCTCAACAAAAATTAATGTACGTGCTTTTCCTTGTATATGTATATAACATCTTTGGAATAGATACATGTGGTAACTTTGCTCCCACTAGCAGGGACCATTGGGCAAGCCACAATATTCCCAGGCCTTAGTTACTTCACCTCACAAAGAGAGGAAGAGAATCTCTATGCTTCTACTCTAAATTTCTCTGACTCTCAGGCTCTAAAACAGAATCAGTTAGTGAAGAATGAATATCCATGCTTTCTAGACTCAGAGGTTCTCTTAGATGATGACACCATCTACGTGTAATTTTAAAAGTGAAGTGTTGCTTTGATCACATAAATAGAAAAGGTGAATTGTACACTACTTTCTACAGAGAGCTTACTCCATGGCATCTCCTAAACTCAGCACATGATACTACCTCTAGCAGGCAAACTTTCATTATGACAGTACTCAAGCTCGTCTCCTCACTCCATCCCCAAACTCTCTGTTCCTCTAAGAATTCTCTCAGGATTATCCTCTAATCACTCCTTTATTCTTCATCCTCTTGCACGCATGTACAATTATACTATTTAATTGGCACTAACGTGTATTTTGTTTTAAAATACTTTTTAATATACATACTATATGACCCTCAACTAAATTTATAAAGCACCCTGAGAACAGAGGTTGTGTGTCTTCTGCTTCTTGTGTCTCTGCCCCGTATCTAATAAGCAGTTCTACATAAATCGATGCTAACAAGTGTTAAAAGCCTGAATCAAATTTCCTCCTGTTGCATCTGAAAATCTATAAAGATTTTCTAATTTTCAATCTATTGCTACCTATGTTATATAGTAATCCCCTTTCAACCATGATAAAAGAGCTACTGAAAAGTACTGTAGTTTATAAATCCACAATTAGAAAAAATTAAGATTTCATAGGAAATAAAGGGCTTGGGAAAATAATTAAAATTCCATTAAACATAGCTCTAACTTGATAAATAAGAGGTTTAGAAGACACGTGCTTTTAAAACAAACCAAATTTGTCAGCATTTAAAGCCTACTTCAGTAAGTAACTCTTTTTCCTGAGCCACCTTCTTTAAATTGTTCAGGAAATACTGCTGGAATATTGTTACCTGGCTGAGCAGATTCTCTTACAAATTTTATGATACGCAGACCGTGCTTCTTTTTAAAGTTTTAGAACTTTCTAAACTTGAAATTTAATATACTTTGTACTTCTATTATCCCTTGTTTTATTTTAGCACTTCTTGAAAAAAATTTACCACAGTACTTAAAGGCACATGTTTTTCCAGGTCTGATCTTCTGTCTGAATGTCCTGAGAGGATGGATGGTAAACAGATCTATTTCTACACTATCCAACAGGCTCAACCACATGGTTTCAGGGAAGGAGAGGCAATAACTAACACAGTTTTCTTTTGATGCACAAAAAGATGACAGATTTTTAAACTCTAGCATACCAGTACAAAGGTGTGGTATCTTGAAAACACAATTGGTGAAGAACTGTTATACAGCCAATTGTTTAGCTTAATCTGATGGACTCTTCCTCATTCCAAATCCATTCAGAGGCTGCAGCAACAGCTACTATTATGTGACCTTTGTTCTCAAAACTCCCATATGCCACAACATAGCAATCAAGGCTAGAGTATTAAAATCTAGCTAATCAGATACAACAAACACCCCTTCTTGGTTTAACAATCTTTTAGGTAAACTGTCATCACAGAAACTCAGACTCACGAAATTGTTTAAATCACCCAACACAGAACCAAACTCTCAGAGATGGAATGGTCCATAAAGATCTTTTAGTTCAATGCTCATGTACAACAATCCAAAGTACAGGAGCTGGATGTCAAGCCTCTGACTTAATCATTTCCAAGGGAAGTGAAACCTGCCATAGAAAAAACCCATTCCATTTTAACATTTCTAGTTGGTAGATCATAGACATCACTTGGCCAAACCGCATCATTTTACATATCAGAAAACAGATTTCAGGAAGGTAAATGACTAGCCCAGAGTCATATATCATATATATAGAACCATCTTACTTAGCAATTACCAAACCCCACACAAAAATGGGAAAACTTATGATAGTCTGCAATGTGACAACCTAATTGTTGTCACACTGTTATTAGTAAAAGAACAAGTATTCATTAAACTCATGTACTTACATTGTAGATTACAAATTCTGTTATTGCCCAGAAATTCTACTAATCTTAAAAGAAAAAATTTAATGAATTCAAAGTGATAATTCTGAGCTTAAAAACAAACTAGAGCAATTCACATGGGTGACAGTGCAAGATCCCTACATGTTTGCAGTGATTCACGTCTAGAAGCAATATTGCACTACATATAAATATTCACAAACACTATTCATTTTGCAAGAAAAGGGATCAATGTATTGGGAACTCACTGCTATTACCACTAGACATGGTTAGCTGATGAAAGAGCTTATATCTTATTCCCCAAACTCATATTTAAAAATCAATTACAATTGTGAATGTAAAAGGAAAAAAAGTCAAATCAAGACAATTCAAAAAAGAAATTTAAATGACTGATAACTATATGAAAAGATATTTGATCTCACTATCAATCAGAGAAATGCAAAATTTTTAAAGATATATTTTTCACACATCAGATTGGGGGAAATGTTAAAATGTACAATAGCAAGTGTTGGCAAGCTATGCAACTGGTGGAGTGCAAACTGAGGCATCCTTTCATGAGAGCAATTTAGCAATATACATCAAAATTTTAAAAGCACGTAGTCTTGACCCAGCTATTTCACTTCTGGAACTCTGTTCTAAATAAATACCAGCCCATGTATACAAAGGTATATACAAGGACGTTTCTTCACAGCAAAGTTTATAAATACAAAAAATTAGAAACAACCTAACTGTCCATCCTTGGCTAACTATGAAATATTATGCAGCCATTTAAAAAATGAGATAGACACATTATGAGCAAATATTTTCAAGATATACTCCTAAGTGAAAACCACCAGTCACAAAACAATTCATGCTATACTATCACATTCTAGAAGTAAAAAAAAAAAAAAAAAAAAAAAGTACATTTATTATAATTTGAAAATCCACAGGAAAAGGCTTAAAAGAATGTACAACTGTTAACACCAGTACTTTGGAAGAGGGAAGAGAGCTGGGAATAAGAAAGGGGAATTGTGATACCTTGCTCTGCATACTGCTTTACTGTATGCATCTTTTATAATAAGAATGTATTCGTGTACAACTTAATTTACCATCTTTAAAGGTAAAAATAAAAGCTACAAGCTGCAGCTTATTAAGAATGGGATAAAAGAAAAGGGAGCTAGAATAATACCCATGGTCACAGGGAGAGCAAGAAAGACCCACTGACAAATTCCTTCTCTTGGGCTCCCCCTACATTCCCCCTCCCTTTTTTTAAACTTCATGCAGACCACGACCCATCTCATAGCACATTCTTTCTTCAGACATATCACAATGCACATGATCAGATTACACCTTTCTCTACCTAAGGATGTCTTCAGCCACCACACAGCCCTTCCCAAATCCCCCAGATAGATAAATTTGGCCTTTCTAAATATCCATCAGTCACCCAAACAAAGCCATCTCTTATGATGGGTTACTAATACAAATGACATTCACACAATGAGACAGTTCAACATTGTTTTTAAAGAAAAATGATTTTTTTTTAAATAGAGTTTTTCTCCATAACAAAATCTGAAAATCTGGAAGAGGCATTCTAATAAATTATGACAAAATCTTGAAAGAACAGAGTTGTCTCTGTGACAAAATGGAAAGCCTGGAGATAGCATTTTCACAGAAATTATAACAAAATCTTGAAAGAATAAATTTTAGCAAAACTATCACATTAATTCTGAAAGCCAGGATTAGCTATCTAAACAAAGTCTGTTGTACATTTTCAGCACAATGAAATCTAATGCTTCCAAGTAGTGACATCAGATTCCAGTCTCAATCTTCTCACCTTTCCAAAGGCAGATGCTCCAGCGCAGATGTGTGTGTAATTAAACTGCTTCTGAGTTGCCAAAATCAATGGTGTCAGTTCCTCTGAGAATTAAACACATTTGATAAACACATTTCATAGTATTTTATTTATTTCATAAATTCATAAACTTATTTATTTCTACT
Source organism: Lagenorhynchus albirostris (assembly GCF_949774975.1). Classification (NCBI taxonomy): domain Eukaryota; kingdom Metazoa; phylum Chordata; class Mammalia; order Artiodactyla; family Delphinidae; genus Lagenorhynchus; species Lagenorhynchus albirostris. The sequence goes on along the minus strand of NC_083095.1, from coordinate 134,228,325 downwards.
GGAAAAACTCACCTGGAAGGAGGCCTTTGTACACATCATGCTGAGCCACCAGAACTTTTGCTACACCTGTTACTTTGCAGAGATCTTGTGCCACCTATGAATAAAAGAGTTTTCAATTATCCATCTAACAGAAAGATACTGATAGATCCACCACTACAATTATCAACAGAGCATAAAATCTTAATGGCCAACTGTAAAAACTGTTCTTATGGGAAAAAGGACTATTTGAGAAATTAAAAAATTATTTAACAAAGAAAATCTTAAGCCAATTGATCTTACTGTCCACTGACCTTAAACAAAAATTCCTGCCTTGAAAAAGAGAAGTACTAATTGATAAACCAAAATCAACACAGCTGCCTACTCAAATTTTGTTGTACATTGTGCTCTTTCCTTTCACTCAGTGCAAATGTAAATTCATCATTTTAGAAATGGTGAAAATGAAGCAACAGTTAGATTCTTTCACAATAACAACACAGCCAATACACTTCAGACTCAGGGTTCCTAGAGCTAAAGAACAGGAGTTAACCACATTGGTATACAGACTACTGCACTTTATCTGGCAATAATAATTTCTGCTGATTTTAAAATTAGTGAGTGAATCTGGGCAATAAAGAAAATCTTATATAACAGTCCCCTGTGAACCACTGAGTTCCTACTCACTGACATATATTTATCTACGATGAAGCAAAATATTTTGTATTTGAAATCCTCATTTCTTCTGTTCAGAATCAGGATGGGGTTCTGGATAAGCTTTTTGACCACTCAGACTTCCTGTATACAGAAGACAATTAGAATTCCTTCTTTTAAATCTCTTTAATTACAGCATAACTAGTTTCTGCTTTAGGAGAAACATGGTAATCATATTATGGTCTACTGTCTTCTTGTTTACCTCCATGCTGATTCACTGAGGTGTAGGCATAAAATGCTGTGCCTCCTGTCCCCTCCCCCTTGATGGAGGGTAAGATTGTAACAATATTCACTGAAGAAAGAATGCAGTGCAAAAGCACCTCTTCTGAATCAAGTGTTCACTGGAAGACAATCTTGTACTATCAAAACCATCTTTTTTTTTAAAAAAAAGAAAAAACCAGCAAAAACTTCAGGCACTACACAGAAGAGTCACTTGCTGTTTATGATAGCTACAGAAAACAATATAAAACTGAAATACGCCTAGGCTATTAACAGAGTCTCTATATACAGGTACTGATTGTTTTTCTTTAAGATTAAAATGTGACACGACAATAAAATTGTAACTGAAGAAAAGATGATTTGCTTTGATCTTTCTCAAAATAATGTAAATAAAATAGCATCAAATATTTTTAAGTCATATTAGAATAATTATTTAAAATCACAGCAAAATAAATAATCAAATCCAGAACTAGTATATCTGAAAGTAGGGCAACCAAAAAGATAGCTTAGCTATATCATCATACATTGTGGTTAATAACTATATAAGATTCAACAAGTGTTAGCAGGATTTTGGTAAAGAAATCCACATAACCGCAAACCTGCTTGAATACATTCTTTTAAGATACCAATTTCACATAAGAATATGGACAGAAGCAACACTAGCATTCTGAACCTGCATTATATCACATGCTCTGCAACAATGCCATTTAATAAAAAATAAATTAAATTCTCTAAAAAGAAACATGCTCTATTAGGGATTTCTTCCTCTGAGGTCCATGCCCCCAGCTATACAACTGGCAACTCCTGTATAGTGAGAGGGAACGGGCGGCTCAAGCTGGGTAAGCTTAATTGAAGCACAATTTCAACTACACTACAGCCCAGAGGTACAGACTCTGCATACCACATTAGAGCTCCTTTCCAGGGGGTTAGTTTACAAAGCTGTCACTGTCTTATTTCAACAACAACCAAAATGAAGAACACCTTTTAGTAGCAGCTATAGTTTAGAAAGCATAATACTTACATTTGAATTCTCACACCAATTAAAAATTAACACGCATGATACTTTTTCCAGATTTACCACTTACAGGAATTAAAAGCAATTAGCAAGCATATTCATCAATACAAAAAGGGATCAGCTATAAACCTCTAAGGGGACTCAAATATTATCACTCTACTTGGTACCTGATGGTACATGATGGTGCCAGTGGAACTAAATTAAGTATTCTACCTCATTTCAAAAGATAAAATGCCTGGTGAGCAAACCTTTTAGTTCCTTTTTTCACACGTAGTAACGGTTGTGACATTCAGCATTTAATGAGGATCAGAGACCAGTTTGGGTTACAGTCCTCAGCATAATTCTCTGTCTCCATCTTTCCCTGTCTCTTGATGGAGATTATATTTGCTATGGTTGACCTTAAAAATTTCTCACCTTGTCACATTTGGTTCCAGCTACTAAACAGGACACTTCACCTCCAAGACGATTGGCTGCAGTGATGGTATTTAATGTAATGGGTGTTAGGGTATCATTTGCATGCTCAGCTATTACCAGGGTACTCTGAAATCGTAGCAATGAGGCCTAAAAAGAGAAAGAAAAAAAGGAAAAGAATGTTGTAATACAAACTTTATTTTTACTCTAATTGGTAAGCATGTGTGCTTTAAAGAAAACTGTATGCAATATTCAGTTTTATAAATGTATTTATAAAATACTTGCTCAGTAGCAAAAATTTGGGCTGTGTCTATCACTCTATTACTGATAGTCTTACCTAATAAAAACAGAGAATACAAATTAGTATTCTACTGTTAGAAAAAAAATTTTATTATTTCCAAGCAACTTTCCCACTAATCCATGTTCAATAACAAACTGATAAATGTATCTAAATTTAAAATCCTTAGAACACATTAACCATCAAACTGGGAATCAACTACTACCAATTACATTCACTTGCAGCAATACTGCTAAACAGTACAGTATATCTAGAAATAATGATTATGAAATCAATTACTAAAGTTCTGTTGCTTCAGGCAAAATGAATACCAAAATAACTGATAATGTAAATCTGCCTTTAAAATACAATACTACACAGCAATTTTGCTAAAGTTTCAATTGTTCAAATATGCTTCCAACTTCAAAAAAGAAGCTTTTGGACAGTATCTTGGAACCAACTAATAACCATCCATAGCTACTGTGGACTATCAAGAGACCACCAATAGTTCATGGTCATTTGAAATAATTTCAAACACCAGAAACACAAAGATGAACAAGAATGGTCCCTGCACTCAAAGTTTTCAAGAGAAATTAAGACTTGTTCACATACAATTATAAGACTTGTTCACATACAATTATAAGTTTTCAATTAATGAAGAGAGCCAAAATGTTGGCAGCTGCCGATCATGAAGCAGAGAATCAAGAGGAAGAATGGAAGGAAGTTTAGGTATTCCTACCATGAGAAAGGATAAGGAAGCATACCACAGGCACGAGGAAAGGAGAAAATTTTGGAACTATCCTTGTGGAAAACGGCAATGAGAAATGAGAAAAAGGGGCACTGATGATCAAATGTCATGGTTCTGTGGCTTTAAATTCAGCAATAATCTTCAGATCTGGAGTTGGAGTGAACAAAGCAGGGTGTAAAATGTACCCAGAGCTTGAAATTTACAAAGAGGGTATGAATGAAGGAAAGCCAGGTACATACAGGACTATAAGGCTGGTTGCACAACTAAACTGACAAAGTACGTATTTTTTTGTTTACTCTATTGTATATACCAATTGCTATATTCTTCACCTTTTTATTAATATATGAGCATATCAGTTCAACTAGTTTCCATAATCATTTGGGTTATTAGTAATTTTTTATTATTATAAACAATGCAGAGACGAGCATCCTCATAGCCAAAGCTCTGCACTTATCCTCAACAGATAAGAGTTCCTTTTAGTCCAGTGAGACCTTTTTGGCTGAAACTTAGCCAAGTTACTCTACCTGTTCTGCTTCCACGGATTACTAAGTCAGATTCTGTGCAACCTTCAACAAAATAGGCCCTTCTTCCTCTAAGCCTCCTACTTCTACCACTGCAACCCCTTCCTTCTCCTCAGCCCCCTAAACCCCCTCTATCCTTGATGAACCTAATCCCAGAGCTGGGGGCCAGAGACTCCAAGGCAAGCCTTCAGGGGCAGAAATGCTTCCAGAGCCACAGAATGAGAATGGAAAGAGGAAGAGGACAGCACTGAAGAATATGCCAGAGGAAGAAATTGCTGCATTGTGTATCAGTGGATAGCATTTCTTGTCTTTTTTCCTCCCTTTCTGTTCACTCAAAGGGAGCAAGAAAAGGGGAGAAAATTAGACTTTTGTTTTTGCCAAATCAAGTCACTGTTTGTATAACTTTTCCTTTTTTACGATAAAAAAAATTGCCTTCTCACGAGAGGTGAAATTCTTTACGGTTAAGGTTAGAAATCTTTATGCACTTCTTAAGATTCTCTTCTTATGACAAATTCCTAGGAGTGTTAGATCAAGAGATAGACACATTTTCAAGGCTTTTAATACAGATTGACGCAAACTGTTCTCCAGAAAAGTTGTAGCAATTCACAACAATTCACAATTCCTGGGATGGCATGAAAGTTCTTAGAAGACAAACACCATGCCTGTTCACTTTTGTATCCCCATAGTCTAGAACAATATTGTTTCCAATATACATCTGTAGAATTATACGGTACTTCTTTTTTAATCAGAAGAGCACAATATCTTGTAAAGAACTTTGTAATTAGGACCCAATGGCATAATTTATGATTTAAATCACATTTCACAAGAATTGCCAGTAACAAACTATTTATTACCAATATATATCAGACACCATATTTTTGATTATGCTTCACACATCATTTGCCATAAAAATTATGAGCTTTTCATCACCATTTAAAGAATAAATCCAAGATTTGGTGGCAAAAGGCCCATATTTGCTATAAATTATAGTTCTAACATAAGATAAATTAGGTAGTGTCCTAAGGAATTGTCAAGCCTTTTAGAACTTCCAAGGGATCACTGCATATTCTTTCTAAAAGACTATTCAAAATTAAATTTATAAGAATAAACAACAAAAGAATATACATAAGAAACTACTCAGTCCGTCTATCTGATCAATCTTTACTAAGTACTACATATATCATAAGGCACTCCATATTACTTTATCAATTGACTCCTTTATAGTTTTTTTAATACTACGCTTTCTTCTAATTCAATGTTCCATCTTCTATTTCTCAGATACCACCTAAAGAGAAGCTGCAGCATCTAAACATGGTTATGTAGCTTAATTCAGCAATAACAGCTGTGTGTAGCCTACAGCAGAAGAAACTGGTCTGTGACCTTTAAAATGTTATTCCTCACTCCAGAGCCCAGTTTCTTCAACTTCAAATTGAAGGAGACAAACTAGATCAACGGTTTTCAGACTATACTCCATCCAGGGAGGCACCTCAGGAACGACCGCATAGAATAAAGTAAGAACCAGGCAGGTAGGGCTGCCAGAATGGTCCCCAGCTTTGCTTTAACCAAATTAACCAAACTAATATTATAGAGCCCTGTACTAAGATAAAATTTTATTTAAAATTCAAGAAACCTCTATGATGTAGGTACCATTATTATCCTGAGTTTACAGATGAGGGAATTGGAGCTTAGTGGCTACATAGCTAAGAAACAGAGCCAGGTTAAAGTCCATGTAGTTGGACTCCAGATTTGGGGTTTTTAATTACCAGCTCTCATCAAAGCACCATCATTTTTAGCTGTTTTATATATGGGTCATTCCTGTAATGTTTCACTTAGCAAATATTCTCTTGTTTAAAAAAAAATAGCACTGGTCAAAAAGAAACAAAAAGATGATATCAAAGGCCTCTTTCCCAGCTCTAAGAATTCTGTAACCCTAAAATCCTATTTTAAATAGATGTGGTATAGAATATCACAAAAGATACAAAAAATACAGGTCCCGGGCTTTCCTGGTGGCGCAGTGGTTGAGAGTCCGCCTGCCGATGCAGGGGACACGGGTTTGTGCCCCGGTCCGGGAAGATCCCACGTGCCGCAGAGCGGCTGGGCCCATGAACCATGGCCGCTGAGCCTGTGCACCCGGAGCCTGTGCTCCGCAACGGGACAGGCCACAATAGTGAGAGGCCCGCGTACCCCCCCAAAAAAAAATACAGCTCCCATTACTGAAAAGGTTTTTAAATGAAAGTCATTTCATTATCTTATGACCCATTCATTGCATCTGTAGACTTTAGGGCCCTCTCTTTTATGGGGAAAAAAGGAGCCAAATCTTAAACATCTGAAGGTAACTATTGAAATCAGTAAGAGAGCTGCTCAGAAAAGGATCTCAATCTCTTCAAAACACTGCTACTTAAATTAAAATTAATTCATGCAGACCAGTGCCACCATATATTCTTGGTCATCAACCTTATCTGGGCCCTCTGCCTGGCAATGTTACTATGACATCCTTGTTGGCACTCTCACTCACTCTCCACAGCAACTATTTCCAATATCCCCTTCTGACATTTTTCAAACTGCCAACATAGTCTGCTCCTTACTCTCAGAAGAAAGCCTCACTTCTTACTTTGCAATGAAAACTGAAGCCATCAGAAGAGAACTGCTTCCCCTTCCTGATATCCAACACAGAAATTCCCACCCCTGCTCTATCACAGTAGAAGCTGCTGCAGGTCCTTCCTCCCGGATCTGATCCCTTCATCTGGACTCTGGATTCCATCCTCTCAAATCTAGTCAAACACTTCATTCTGTTATCACCTCTCAGTAACGTTTCCAACCTCTCCCACCTCTCCCTTTTCCTGGGCTCCTTCCCGTCAACTTTAAAACATGTTTGAAGCTCTCCCAATTTTAATGAAACCCAAAATTAAAAATCCATTATCCCACCTTTCACTCCAGCTAATTCCTCATCTCCCATACACACCTCAACTACTGTATTTGTATCCTGGCTTCTGCACTCACCAAAATTACCAACAAATACTTTTCATGCTTACTTCTTCTCTCAAAATGTTTGAAATTACTGACTAGTCCATTCTTACTTCCATTGCTTAATTTATAATTTATCATCTATATAAAAATGACAGATATACAGACAGATATAGAGGTATCAAATCTCTCTCCTAAGTGCTAGACCTATATAATTAGGTTACACCTGCATATCCAATTGCTTAACTTGTCTCATCAATCACTCACCAACTCAGCAAATCCAAATCTTAACTCATCTTTCCCTTGATCCTCCAGCCCCCTCCCATACTGCTTCTCTGGAGTTCTTCAGGGGATGTACCATCCCCTAACAAGTTGCCCAAACCATGATCTGAGAGTCATATCTGGGTTTTTTCCTCAACTCTCACAGCCAATCAACCACTAAAGCTGTAACAATTCTTCCTTCTAAATATAGTATCTCCTAACTCCACTCACTTCTCTCCATCTTTAATTCCACTACCTAGTGCAGGCCATTAACCCTCTCTTATTACTCCAACTGACTCCCAAACCAGCTTTGCTCCCCTCCAATCCATTTCTCTCAGTGATCTTTCAATGATAAAAATCCAACGTTATTCTCCTGCTCAAACAAGTCAACTGCTTCCTGCCTCCTTAGGATATGGTAAACTAGACTCCTTAGATTGTCTTACCAGGCATTTATTCTATGGCCTGATCTACCTCCCTAGCCATATATCTTTTGCTCTGTTTATAACTTACTTTCGGATACTTGAACTTGCCCTGCTCTTTCTGATCTTTAGCCTGTCCTCACATTGTTCCCTCTGACTTAAGGACCTCTTCCTCTATTACCAGATTAGCGTCCAATCACCCTTAGATTTTCTGCTTAAATGCCAACCCCTCCAAGAAACTTTAGTACAGTGCTGTGGTAAAGAGTACAGGCTCTAGAGCTCCCCTGCCTGTTCTTGTTTTTTGTTTTTAAATTTTCTGGCTGCACTGTGCGGCCTGCAGGATCTTAGTTCCCCAACCAATGATCAATCCTGGGTCCGGGCAGTGAAAGTGCAGAGTCTGATCCACTGGACAGCCAGGGAATTCCTGCCTGGGTTTAAATCCCACCTCCACCATTACTCCTTTGTGCCTCAGTTCCCAGATCATAAAATGTAGATGATGATAACAACAGTAATAATCTCACAGTTGTTGGGAAGGATTAAATTAATAATTGTAAAATAAAGCTCTTGGGATAGTTCCTGGAACATAATAAATGCTCAATAAAAGTTAGCATGAAAGCTTCCTGGATCTCCTCCAACTGGTTAACTTTCCTAGCACCAACACAGTACCCTGAATCGACTTCATTACAGCACTGACTACACACACCTGATTACTTTGTCTTCCCTTCTTGATTTTGAGTACAGAGGTCATGTCTGGTCTTCTTACCGCTACAACCCCAGCTTCTACTTCAATGTCTAGCACAGAGTAGATGTCTAATAAATGAGTTGAAAATTGCTTCTAAAAACTTCTTCATCAAAAGGATAACAAGCCACAGATTGGGAGAAAATATTTGCAAAAAAATATATCTGATAAAGGACTGTTATCTAAAATACACAAAACTCTTAAAACTCAACAATAAGAAACAAACTGATTTAAATATGGGCAAAAGTTCTGAATAGACACCTCACCAAAGAAAATATACAGATGGTAAATAAGCACACGTAAAGATGCTCTACATCATATGTCATTAGGGAACTGCAAATTAAAACAAGAATGAGATACCACTACACATCTATTAGAATGGTGAAAATCCAAAACACTGACAACACCAAATGTTGGTAAGGATATGAAGTAATGGGAACTCTGGTGTAAATTCAAAATGGTACAGCCACTTTGGAAGACAGTTTGGCGTTTTCTCACAAAACTAAACATACTCTTGCCATACAATCCAGCAGTCACACTCTTTGGTATTTACCCAAATGAGTTGAAAACTTACATCCACACAATGGGACTTCCCTGGTGGTCCAGCGGTTAAGACTCTTCTGGACTTCCACTGTAGGGGGATGGGTTCCATCCCTGGTCAGGGAACTAAGATCCCACATGCTATGTGGTGTGGCCAAAACAAAACTTACGTCCACACAAAAACCTGCAAACGGATATCTATGAAAGCTTTATTCATAATTGCCAAAACTTAGTAGCAATCAAAACGTCCTTCAGGGGACTTCCCTGGTGGCACAGTGGTTAAGACTCCGCACTCCCAACACGGGGGCCCAGGTTTGATCCCTAGTCAGGGAACTAGATCCCACATGCATGCCGCAACTAAAAGTTTGCATGCCACAACTAAGGAGTCCGCAAGCCGCAACTAAGGAGCCTGACTGCTGAAACTAAGGAGCCCTCAAGCCACAAGGAGCCCTCGAGCCACAATGAAGGAGCCCTCGAGCCGCAACTAAGAAGCCCATCAGCCACAACTAAGGTCCAGTGCAACCTACTTAATTAAAAAAAAAAGTCCTTCAGTAGGTGAATGGATAAACTGTGGTACCACTCAGCAAATGGAGTACTAGTCAATGCTTTAAAATAAAAAAAAGAGCCATCAGACCATGAAAAGGCATGGAGGAACTGTAAATGCATATTACTAAGTGAAAGAAGACAGTCTGAAAATGCTACATACTATACGGTTTGACCAATGTGACATGCTGGAAAGGAAGAGCTATGGAGACAGGAAAAAGATCAGTAGTTGCCAGAGGTTGGCAGGGAAAGGGAAGAGCACAGAGGACTTTAGGGCAATTAAACTACTCTGTATCCTATAACAGTGGATACTTATCACCGTACATTTGTCAAAACCCATAGAATGTATAACACCAAGAGTGAACACTAACGTAAACTATGGATTTTGGATGATAATGATGTGTCACTGCAGGTTTTTCAATTGTAACAAATGTACCACTCTGGTGCAGGATGTTGACAGTGAGGGAGGGAAGAAGGGGTAATATGGGAATGGTCTGTACTTTCTGCTCAATTTTGCTATGAACCTAAAACTGCTCCAAAAAATAAAGTCTATTTTTAAAAAACCTGTTGCTTCAAAAACATCCTTTTAAACTTCTACTTTATACACTGAGCTATAAAAAAAACAATTTTAAGACTCTAGATTAGTTACTCCTCAAGGTTATTCATTTGCACCACAGAAAATGATGCGAATAACTGTTTCCTTGATTCTCCTGAGAATGAACATAGCTAGGACCATTCCAGATTCACAGGTAAGAAGTTATTTAATTACATACAGTGAATGCTTAAGGATTATAAATGTTTGTTGCCACCTTACACTTAGATCTTCCTTTTGTGTGTGTGGGTGTGCAAGAAGTTTATTGGGGAGCACTCTTGAGAACGACACTCAGGAGGCATCAAGGAAATGGAACTGGGCGGTGGAAGAAGCTGAACTGCAATATTGCAGTGCAGTCACTACAAAGCTCTCGGCTGATCTCACAAGGAACCGTGGAACTAGGATGGCCCTTCAGAGTTGTCCAGAACTGAAGCAAGGGGGCCACAGACTTTGGGTGGTTTTTTGGGGTTTTTTTAAGAATAATCAAACTAACACGACTGACGCATTCTTTTATTTCTAATGCAACCCTGGAAATAACGCCATGTTTTTAAAAAAAGCAAGATATGATCAAATAAGAACACATACAATATGTACAGAATTAAAACAATGGTAAACAGGTGATTTAAGATAGCCAAAACTCAAAAATGAAGTGGCCTTCTTATCTAAAGAAAATCCTTCACCCTTACTATTACTTCATCAGCCAATAACAACAGTTGTAAAGCACCTTAGTTTACAAAGTAATTTCACAGGTTTCTCTAGCCCCCTAACTAGATTAATGCTCTCCCCAATTACATATTCCCCAAACACCCTATACACCTTTCTGTCACAATGATCACACTTAAAATAATGTGTTCAATATTTGTCTCTCCCAGTCTGTTTGCACCATGTGGGCAGGGATTAGGTCTGTCTCATCCTCCACTGTGAACTCAGTATCTATCTTTGAGCGTGACACATAGTGGGCATTCAATGAATGTTTAGCGACTAACTGAAAAGTTTCCCCCTAAATGATCAAAAACTAAAAAAGCAACCGTTTTTCTCTCATTGATAACTTAATTATCTAAGCAGTTAATATGTGTATCTACCAAGGACAGTACGCAAACTTGCTAAATCACTAAAGAAATACCCCATCATACTTTTACAGAACTTATCTAGACTACTAAGTAGACTTAGTTCCCATCAGTAAAATGTGAAGTTTTCTTCTGCATACCTGCCACATACCCTTGTTAAGTTGACTGGCCTTAATGAGACAGTATTCTTGAAGATAGGATTAAAGGGGTCATCATCCTCTCTCCACCCTTTCAGAGCCAGACTTCTTGAAAACAACGTCCTTAAGCATAAACTCTGCTGCCTCACCTCACTCTTTCTCCTTTACTCACAGCAAACCAGCTTTCACTTCCACTACAACACTGAATCCAGTCTCTTCAAAGTCACCAACAACCTGGGATAGCTAAGTCCAGTGAACACATTTTGGTCCTTCTCTTATTCAACCTTAACAGTTTTGACACTGTTTTTGCTTTTCAGTGTTTTTAGGAGCAACAAAGGAGATTCACTGCTCAGGTGCTCCTGCTGTGCCTTTAACTGTATGTTCAGGTAATAAACTGCCACAGGTGTTAGAAGGAAAAAAAAAAGTTGGACTCTAACTCCCTACTGTACAAACCCACTCAAAACCTAAAGTAGTAAGAATAAGTTTAACCTACCTCCCCCACCTTTGAAAACTAAGTGGATACTACAAAGCTACAGTTATCAAGACGGTATGGTACTGGCACAAAAACAGAAAGATAGATCAATGGAACAGGATAGAAAGCCCAGAGATAAACCCATGCACATATGGACACCTTATCTTTGATAAAGGTGGCAGGAATGTACAGTGGAGAAAGGACAGCCTCTTCAATAAGTGGTGCTGGGAAAACTGGACAGGTACATGTAAAAGAATGAAATTAGAACACTCCCTAACACCATACACAAAAATAAGCTCAAAATGGATTAAAGACCTAAATGTAAGGCCAGAAACTATCAAACTCTTAGAGGAAAACATAGGCAGAACACTCTATGACATAAATCACAGCAAGATTCTTTCTGACCCACCCCCTAGAGTAATGGAAATAAAAACAAAAATAAACAAATGGGACCTAATGAAACTTCAAAGCTTTTGCACAGCAAAGGAAACCATAAACAAGACCAAAAGACAACCCTCAGAATGGGAGAAAATATTTGCAAATGAAGCAACTGACAAAGGATTAATCTCCAAAATTTACAAGCAGCTCATGCAGCTCAATAACCAAAAAACAAACAACCCAATCCAAAATGGGCAGAAGACCTAAATAGACATTTCTCCAAAGAAGATATACAGACTGCCAACAAACACATGAAAGAATGCTCAACATCATTAATCATTAGAGAAATGCAAATCAAAACTACAATGAGATATCATCTCACACCAGTCAGAATGGCCATCATCAAAAAATCTAGAAACAATAAATGCTGGAGAGGGTGTGGAGAAAAGGGAACCCTCTTGCACTGCTGGTGGGAATGTGAATTGGTTCAGCCACTGTGGAGAACAGTATGGAGGTTCCTTAAAAAACTACAAATAGAACTACCACATGACCCAGCAATCCCACTACTGGGCATATACCCTGAGAAAACTGAAATTCAAAAAGAGTCATGTACCAAAATGTTCATTGCAGCTCTATTTACAATAGCCCGGAGATGGAAACAACCTAAGTGCCCATCATCGGATGAATGGATAAAGAAGATGTGGCACATATATACAATGGAATATTACTCAGCCATAAAAAGAAATGAAATTGAGCTATTTGTAATGAGGTGGATAGACCTAGAGTCTGTCATACACAGTGAAGTAAGTCAGAAAGAAAAACACAAATACCGTATGCTAACATATATATATGGAATTTAAGAAAAAAAATGTCATGAAGAACCTAGGGGTAAGGCAGGAATAAAGACGCAGACCTCCTAGAGAACGGACTTGAGGTTATGGGGAGGGGGAAGGGTGAGCTGTGACGGGGCGAGAGAGAGTCATGGACATATACACACTAACAAACATAGTAAGGTAGATAGCTAGTGGGAAGCAGCTGCATGGCACAGGGATATTGGCTCGGTGCTTTGTGACAGCCTGGAGGGGTGGGATAGGGAGGGTGGGAGGGAGGGAGACGCAAGAGGGAAGAGATATGGGAACATATGTATATGTATAACTGATTCACTTTGTTATAAAGCAGAAACTAACACACCATTGTAAAGTAATTATACCCCAATAAAGATGTTAAAAAAAAATAAAAATAACATATATATCCCTTTACAATGGAAATAAATAAAAATTAAACAAATAAAAAAAAAGAAAACTAAGTGGGGTAATGGTAAGGGTGTGGGGGTCGTTTTGCTTAACTCAAAAATTAAAAAGCAGGAACAAACTATAAAATCTTTCCAACTTCTACTGAAAAAGATAAATATATAATTAAAATTACCCATCCCTATTTTAACATATATTTTGTAATTTAAAAACGTATATTACATTTCTGTACTTTAACCTCCTTAGTAATAAAATATGATAGCTTTTAATCATGACTAGAAATGTCATATGACATTGATTATATTATTAAAAACACAGTCAATTTACTTCACTTTAAAAACAGACAAGACCCTTAAGTAGACACGTTGGCAGGAAGCATAATTTTACGGAATTCCCCTTATGCAATAAATGTTTTAGTACCACATCAAACTTGGCTTTCTTCTTTCAAAACAAATTAAAATTTGCATGTGAATTACAGAGTTCAATCTCATTCATCAATGATAGACCGTGGACTCTGAAAAACGTCATGTTCCTTCATACCAGTTTCATAGCTTCTGAATCAAGGTAGATATGCCTCCTGTCTGGCAATGAATATAGTAACAGGAAGACTCAAATAACTTGAAAAGTGTTGCTTCACTCTCCATGTAAAACATCTCTTTGGTATCTTAGTCAACAAATCAATTTCAAATGTAAATGAGTAAAATAATACTAATAATTCAAATCAATAACCCTGCAAGAATGTTAACTACCTATTTTCCTCTTATTGTGTTCCCCAGATGGAAAACACTTTCATTAACAGATAACATTGAGGACCACTCCCCCCTCACCAAGAGACTTTGCTCAAGGCCACAGATAAATCAAAATGAAAATGGAATTTAGATACCAAATGCGAGTCATTTAACTTACATTCTAACAGTTTAAGGTATCTCTTTTATTTTCACTAGTTGCAATAAATTTACCGTCTTAACCATTTTTAAATGTACAGTTTAATAGTGTTAGACATTCTAACACTTAAGGTATCTTTTTTTCACTAGTTGCAATAAATTTACCATCTTAATCATTTTTAAATGTACAGTTTAATAGTGTTAGCTATATTCACATTATGATGTTAACAGTTTAATCTTTTTAATCTTTTAATAGATAAATCTATTATTAAAAATGTGGTTTTGTAGAAACATATCTTCCTGAATTTACTCATGGTTAGCTACAGAACAATTTATTTAAATTGCAAGAGTGGGGATTCAGATAACTCACTTTGACTTTACGGTATCATAAATATAAGTAAACAGGAGCCAGACTGAGGGACTTGCACTTTAGAAATCTGGGACAACTTGAGCACCAAAACATTTAAGAGTAGTAATGGATGAAGTAACCTACTGAATGAAGTAAGGATCCATGAGTCCATAAATAAATACATCAATAAGCAAGAAGAAAATGTTCTTTCTTATAATTATACAAAGCTAATAAAAGTAGAAGGAATGGACTTCTCTGGTGGCGCAGTGGTTAAGAATCCGCCTGCCAACGCAGGGGACGCAGGTTTGAGCCCTTGGCTGGGAAGATCCCACATGCCGTGGAGCAACTAAGCCCGTGCGCCACGACTACTGAGCCTGCACTCTAGAGCCCACAAGCCACAACTACTTAGCCCACGTGCCACAACTACTGAAGCCCGCACGCCTAGAGCCCAAGCTCTGCAACAAGAGAAGCCACCGCAATGAGAAGCCTGCTCATGAAAACGAAGAGCAGCCCCCGCTCGCCACAACTAGAGAAAGACCACGTGCAGCAACGAAGACCCAACGCAGCCAAAAATAAAATAAAATTGATTAATTTTTTAAAAAGTAGAAGGAATGATGAAATTAGAAAAATCGCTATTTTACATCACAGTACTCATTTCTCAGGCAAGAATCATCAACAGATAAGACTAATGGGTGAAAGTCTGATGAGAAACAGAAGAGTTACATCGTTTCAATGTATCTCTCCACAAATTAGTTAACAGATAAGTAGTAATTTGATAGTGGAGAAACCTGCTGAACACCTTAGCCAAGTAATTAACATCACCAATAATGGGATAAACCAACATTATGAGCCTCCTAATATGATGCACTGAGAACACAATACCACTTCTGTGATACTCCTGCCAGTACATAACCTGAAACTAATCAGAGGAAACACCAGACAAACCTAAATCAGGGGACAGTCAACAAAATAGAAGGCCTGTACTCTTCAAAAATGTCAATGCCATCAAAGCCAAAGAAAGGCTGAGGAGTTTTCTAACAAAGACTGAAGAGACATGAGAACTAAATGCAAGGCATGATCCCAGAGTGTCCTAGACCAGAATAAGAAATACTGCTACAGATGCAAACTATTACATAGAGAATGGATAAACAACAAGGTCCTATTGTAGAGCACAGGGAACTGTATTCAGTATCCTGAGATAAACCATAATGGAAAAGAATATAAAAAAGAATGTGTACACACACACATATATAAATAAATCACTTTGCTGTACTGCAGAAATTAACACACTGTAAATCAACTATACTTCAACTAAAAAACAACAATAAAAAAATACTGCTACAAATGAGTAACAATTGGTAATACTTGAGTAATAGCTACAGATCATAGTATTGTATCATTGTTAAACTTGCTGATTTTGCCAATTATACTGTGATAATGAAAGATGAACCTCCTTGTTCATAGAACATATACTGAATTATTTAGTATAGAGCATGTCTGCAACATACATATTATGTCAGAAAAATAATATGTATATATGAGGAGAGAGAAAGCAAATGTGCCAAACTGTTAATAGCCGGTGAAACTCAGCAAAGGGTTTTGAGAATTCTTTGTACTATTCTTGCAACTTTTCTGTAAGCTTGAAATATCTAAATTTTTAAAGTTAAATATGTATGTGTATTTATGTATCCATTTTACAAGTGTTCCCGCTGTTTTCCTATACCCTTGAAATTCAAATCTCTCAAATGTTCTTAATGACTTTAGAGGAGCTACTCTAAGCATGACTTCAAACTCTGAAAATAAAGTCAAGGTCAAAGTCTTTGGCAAACCACAGCAAAGATTTGGAAATACTGCCTATGTATATTGGCAGTGTTTATAATGACTTAAGCTAGTCATTCCATTTTTTTCTGTTAGTGCTACAAAATAACTGAGTCCTAAATTCCCCCTCCACAACTATTTCACTTATGCCAGACTTCTAACCTGTCCACATAACTACCTTCCAATTACTGTATAGGTAAGAATCTGGCTCTGACACCTGGAACTTTCCCAAATCCATGACTTTAACTTGTTTATGTCTGAGTCATCTGAGGAAAATTTCTGGGGAAGACTGAACACTGACCTGAAGGATGTGGGTTTGAACTTTGAGCGTATGGTGGGGGGCAGGGTTGGGATTTTTTTTTTTAAGGGAACAAGAATACATAAGAAAAGGGCCTACAGATATCTAGAAATACTGCCAACTATGTTTCAGGGAGAAAATCCCAGCGGTGGGTATGAAAACATGCATGCACAAGAAAAACTGTAGAAAAAGTACAAAATGTCAGGAAAGTTTCTGACCCAAGTTTAGCAATCTTGTCACTTAACCATCAGAATATCTACAGAATCTACAATATAAATTGTTACTTGACTTGTAATTGGTCAATCTCCAAATACTACTGTCCCATAGCATTAGGACAAACACATATTTTCTATCAGTCTTTCTCACAATAGCAAAATGTGGTAAACTCATGATTTGTAACTAATGAAAGCATCAAAAACTTACCGCTACCAATATCGTTCCCTAGCTATTTAACCAGCAATCTGCTGGTTTAAAAGCAGGTCAGCTTGCAGTAAAAAGACGCCTGCCTTTCAAAATTGGCTACAGCTGTCAGCACAATCACCTAAACGCAGCACTGCCCCATTAGCCAGAGAGCAGAGCAGGTTTCCAAAACCACATTGCCCCTCGCTCGCCCCAGCACTTGACAGTGAGTGGATTCGAAGAGCCGCAATGCATCCAGGGAAAATGTTTAATTCTTCCAGAAACGTCACCTTCCAAGCTGAATTCAGGTTTTAAACTTTTTCCAAGAGGACATGCCGGCGGCGACATTTTCCTCCCGCGGGTAAAGATTCCCCGGGGACTCAGCTGCTCGCTCCCCGTCAAAGGTGGAGAAACTGGCGGCCTGTCAGTGCTGGAGGCTGGGAGAGGGGCTGGGAAGAAGACGGGGAAGAGGAGGGGCAGCGGGAGCGCAGGTTCAGTACTCTGACCTCTGACCTCGACCCCCACCTGGCGGCCCGAAAGGAGGCAAGGGCAGGCCCCAGAACTTTGAGCCCGAGCCCCAGGCCGGGCTGGGCCTGCCAGCGCGAGGGCCAGTCAGGTCCGGGGGTGGCGGTGACCTTCGCCCAGACCTCCACAGGGACAGCAGATCGAGGCTGGACCGTCACCGGGCTCGACCCTTCCCTCCCGGACTCACCGCCCGCCGGAACTGCCCAGGAGCCACCGCTCGGAACATGGTCACGGCACCCGTTCGCTTCACACTAGCCGTGAACGTACCCAACTGCACCGCCTCCGCCAGTTACCGTAACGCTCGCGAGACTCGGGAACGAGAGCAGACTCCCCGGCGAGGAGAGCAAGCCCGCGGTTTCTGCCTGCCCACTGGGCGGTCGCGCAGCCAATGGGGCCGGCGGAAAGTTAGGGGCTGGGCTTGGGAGTGGGGCAAAGGTGAGGCTTTTAACTAGGAGACGTAGGGGGAAGCCAGGCTAAAGAAAGGCACGGGCAGAGCGGTCCAACTGCCGCTGACCGTAGCCCAGACTGTCTGCCAGCCCCAGTGTGCAACGCTTGTTAGACTGAACTTTCCCACTGAGCTGATGACGTCACTGTCCTGGCTTCCCAGACCTCTGGACGAAGTTCACCTCTCTCACTCTAATCATTCTTCTGCCTGTTCATTTGCTCACGGATATCAATGTTAACCCCTGCAATGTGCTAAATACATTTTCCAGGTCAGGGGAATATAATAAAAGTATGCATAAAATGTTGACCTCACCAAACTCTGGAGGAAACATACGAGTAAACCTATCATTACTATTATGGGAGGAGGGATTCCTGGAATTGGTGATATTTGAGCTGGGTTCTGGAAGGAGGAACCTCCGGAGCACAAACAGGGAAGGAACATGACAGGAAGGTCCAAGGACAAGGGGCAGGATGCTGTGTGCTGCCTGTAGAAGGAAGCAGATTGGGAAAGGTCTTGAATGGGGGAGTAACATGCGGCCCCACCCTAGCCCTCTTCTCTCCCCACTCTTCCTATCCCAGGACAGGCCCACCCACACCCTGCCTTCAGTGCTCTTGACTGCCAAATCTCTTCTGACCTTTGGATCAGCTTATCCACCTGCCTACTGGGCATCTCCTCAGGATGTTCCTCAACACCTCAGACCCCCATATCCACAACTGACTGGGTGTTCCCTTCCAGACTTTATTCTCCTCCTGTATGCCCTTTCACAGGGAATGCTTTCCACCTCCACCCAGCTGCTCAAGCCAAAAACCTGGGGGTCATACTTGACTTGTTTCTTCCTTTCTTCCCTATCCTATGAGTCACTAAATTCTAGCGATTCCACTCCCAGAACAGCTCCCAAATCCATCCAGGACTCTCTACCACGCTCTGTGTTTGCACTGCTGCAGTTGCTTCTTTACTCTTCTCCCAGTTTCCAGTCTTCAATCCATCTCCCACTGCAACCGAAGGGCTCTTTCAAAAGAGCAAACTGGTGATGTTACTCCCCTGTTGAATAATACACTTCAATGGCTGCCCATTGATTTTAGGATAAAATGCAAACCCCTTAACGTGATGTATAAGCCCTGTGTGAGCTGATCTCTTCCTTGCTCTTTTACCCCCTTTCCATCTCCCATGGCCATACAGAATTTCCTTCACATCCTCCAACGCCCTATTCCTTCTGCCTCCCCACTCTCTTCCCCCTTCCTCTCCCCTTTACTCCTTCAACTGTTTAATACTTATTCATTCTTGACATTTCAGCTTGGACTTTCCTCCCCCCAGTAACTCTGAATTAGACCTCTCTTCCACATGCCCCTATTTCTGCCTGTACTTCACCTGTATATAGCGGCAATTGCCACATTGGTTGTAATGGCCTGGTTACTTGTCTGTCTCACCCACCTGACTGTAAGACCCGTAAAGGCAGAGTCTATGCTACTTTTTTTATTAATGTGTCTTCACACCTTGCACAATGCCTGGCTCACAGGAGGCATTCAATCAGTGTTTGTTGGATGAATCCACAGATCAATGAGTGACTTGGCTAAAGAGTCTGGACTTTAAGCAGGGGAGTGATACACTCAGAAATTGTCTCACTTCCCAATTTTCTAGCCATCTACCTTTCGATCCTTGTCGAGTCTACCAACAAATCCCACTGGCTCTACCTTCAAAAGATGTCCAGAATCCAACAACTTCCACCAACACGTCTTCATTCCTCCACCACTACCACCTCCCCTCAGGCCCTTATCATCTCTGCCCTGGATCATGGAAGGAACCTCCTGACTGGTCTTTCTGTTTATACCTGTGCCTCCTGAAGTCTCCTCTCCAAACAGCAGACTGATTGTGTGCTCTGCTCAAAGCCCTCTTCTGCCACTGCCCGCTCTGTCACTATGCCCCAACAGAACTCGCTGCTCCTTGTACACACCAAGCAGCTCCCATCTCTGGCCTTTGCACTCCCATTGTTCCCTCTGCCTGAAATGCTCTCCCCTGGGGACCCACGTGCCTCTTTTTCTCACTTCATTCAGGTCTCTGTTCAAAAGCCACATTTTCAGAAAGGTCGACCTTGGCCACCCTACGTAAAAGAGCCCCCCTCCTTCTGCACTCTCAGTCGGCTTCTTTGACTTTCCTTCTTGGCATTTATCACCAACTGACAGGATGCATGTTTCTATTCATTTGTGTTTCTTGCTAATCTCCCTGCATGGGAATGTAAATTCCCTGGAGCAAGAACTCTGAGCCAACAAACATTCGAAGGGCCCTGTGCTTGGCTTTTGCTCTTGCCTCTGTCTGGAATTCCCTTCCCCACTCAGCAGGCCTCTGTTCCACATTTAACACTCAGCTCACATGACATTTCTTCTGTGAGGCTTTCCCCGCCCCTCTAGGATGAACGAACCCTTTCCTCTTCTTCACTCTCCTGGTTCTGTGACCATAAATTGAGCATACGTTACATCCACTTAGAATATGTCTGCGCCCACGTGGTGGGCTGGGGCTCGGGACCCCCTCAGTGAGTCTGCATGTGGGAGGGGCCGTTTAGTATTCCGTATATCACTGCATTTGCCTCCCAACCCAGTTTCCCAGTTGGACTCATAGTCCTATGGAAGTGGAAAGAAGAGGGAAGGGTGCTTTAAGTAAAAACTGAAAGGGGTATTTTACTAAAAACGATGTTAAAAAAAGTGGTCCACAAAGCCACCTCCTCCCCTGCCTCCCCACCCATGACAAAGCAGAACACAAAAGAGGAGAGGAGCTTCCCCACCCCCTCCCCACCTCCATCTCCCACTGGGCAGCTTTGGCACCACCCAGCCTCCGGTGAATCAGCAGCAGCTGTGCCCAGCAGAGGCGCAATGCCAACAGAGACAGGGTGGTTCCTGGCAGAGCTGAGACAGAGCCAAGGAAGAAGCAGAAAACTGCCCAGGTCTATGATAACTGACCAGACCTGCGCATGAGCACAGAGGGGACGCCCCTTGGGACTTCGCCGGGGAGTGGGGGGGAGTTCTATATTCACATGCAGGTCAACAACCACCGAAATGTGTGTACGAAAACGTCTAACTTAGAGGGATTTCCCTGTAGATACTTGGGTGTCTGTTTTTCCCCCTCAGTTATGAGCTGCTCTGATGGCAAGACCCCATGATTTTTATTATCTGGTTCATGTTTCGTGAGTGTTTGTAGAAATGTTTGTCCAAAGAGAAAAGGGAGTAAGAGAGGGTGGGGAGAGGGAGGAAGGAGTTGCCACAGTCAAGGCCTGAAGACTTACTCCAGTCTCTTTGGAAAAACAGCTCACCTCACCTCTTTCCTCTTCACAGGCCAGTTTCAGGAGCAGTTTCTCCAGGATTCCTGGTGAAAACTTAAAAAAGGAGAGTTAGTGGGATGAACTACAGCCCCAGCTGCTGCAACTCTCTTGGGGGGCCACACTCCTTCCTCGTCAGCCATGCTAGGCTCCCCTTACCGTCAGCTGGCACCTCCTCTGGGCTCAGTGGTTTATCTGCTGATCTGAGCCCTTGACCACCAGGCCCTTCTTAGGCCAGAGTTGTTGTACTTGTCCATTTATCATCACAAGTGGGCAAGAGAGTACTGAGAAGCACCCAAGTGGATCACTCTTGGCCAAGATGATGTCTCCTCTTCGTCCCTGCATACAAGGAGGTCATTCTGTTGCCCTATCAGGCCAGCAGCTTTGGGTTGGTAGAGTGTGTGACTGGATCAGTGACTCCTGTCATCACAGACTCATTCCTGCACCTCCACTGCAATAAATTAGGTCCCGGGTTTGACATGATGTTACGTAGGATCCCATGCTGGTGAATCAAATACTCGATAAGCCCTCAGATAGTGGTGCTGGCTAAGGTCTTGGGGGCAGGAAAGGTAAACAGTACCCTGAATATGTGTTAATTCCTATCTGGATGAATCATGGTTCTTCCAGGGTGGAAGGGGTTCAATGTAGTCAGCATGTCACCACATGGCCAGTTGGTGTCCTGGAGGAATGGTACCATATTGCTGGCTCATTCAGCAGCAGCAGTAGCTAGAACAGCCTTCTTAAGTGGGAGCCCATGCTACTAGGTTCATACTAGCCTCTCTTGCTGTCACTGTGGCCACTTCATTCATGTACCCTTAGTGCCAGCACTGGGTGGCTGACGGCAGAGGCTGGCTGAGGTCATCTGGCCAAGTGATTTTTTGTCTTCTTGGTTATTTAGTGCCTCTTTCATGGTGAATGCTTGCTGGTGGGTGTTAACATGTGATACAAATACTTTCATACTTGGTGCCAACGTTCACACACCCATCCATCCTTGTGTCTCTATCCCAGACCTCTTTGACCCTAATCCTCCAATCTTTCTTCTTCCAGGCCCCTACTAAGCCATGTAGGCCATTCATCACCGCCCCTGAACTCCTATATATTCTAACCTTGGGGCACCTCTCTGTCCACACAATGTGGATGACCAGGTGCACCTCCTGAAGCTCAGCCCACTAAGAAGAGTTTCCTTCACCACTATTTTCAAGGTCACCCCGGAGTGGGGCTACAATGCAACTGACATCCATTTTCAGTTTGAGCTCACATACTGAGCCAACTCTCCATAAACCATATACAGGATTTTCTTCCTCTTGTCTGCTGGTTGTGAGGGATCCTACACAGAGCAGTAAGTGTGAACTGAGGATGGGTGCTGGTATAACATGGGGTCTGGGCTGCCTGCTCAGGCAACTTGGTCATGCTCTCTGGTCCTACTTGTGCTCAATTCCAGATGTACCACTTCCATCCTAGGACAGACTGTTGCTGCCTACCTGATATTATGACTTGGTGGGTTTGATAGAACCCAGCTTATGATGGGTGGTTTCTGACATATGGTTACTTGGTGTGGTTACACCAGCTTCCTTTTTGCAAAAGGCACATAAATCTCTGCTGTAGGTGGCATGGCCTTGCTCCAGGGGCAAGGGCCTATTTTGTGATTCCCAGTGGAGGTTGCCATAAACTTCACACAGCATCTCTTCTACAACTGATAGCCCTAATACCAGCTATGGAAACATAAATGGCCTAATAGCAGGACTGCTGGGACTACAGCCTGGACCTGCTGTATAACCTTTTCCTGCCCTGAGCTGCATTAAAGCTGGCAGCCTTTTGTGTCACCTGGTTTATGGGCCAGAGCAATATGTCCAGGTGTGAAATATACCATGCCAAGAACCCAAAGCGGACTACCAGGCGTTATGCTCCCTTATTCATGGTAGGAGGTACAATAATTTATCTCTTTCTTTGGATGGGTTATGTGGCATTCCCCTGACTCTGGACCCCTAAACATCTTACTGATGCTATCGGCCCCTGCGCCCTTATAGAATTTATCTCCCACCCTCTGGAGTACATGTGTCAGACCAAGGCCTCTAATGTGCTAGCCACCTTTTTGTCCATCTGACTGAGTTAATATGATGTCTTTGTTGTAACAGATCAGGATGTGATGTTTTGCAGGATGTCTAAATGGTCTTGATCTCTTCAGTCTGTCTTACTACAGAAGTTGAAAGTTAACATAGCTCTGGAGCAAAACTATAAATGTACTCTAAATGTATAATGTTGATGTTCCATATGAATGCATACTGTGTCTGATCCACTTTCCTCATAGGGATAGGAAAGGACTTATTCACCAAATCGATATCCACATAAAATGTACCTGAGGCTGTGTTCATTTGCTCTAGCCAAGATACCCAAACTGGTGTGGTGGCTGCAATAGGGCTCCTACTTGGGTGAGTTTGGGCTAGTCCACTGTCATCCTCTAGGTTTAGTCTGGTTTCTGCAGGGACAATACTGATGAACTGAATGGAAAAATGACGGGATTCCTTTAGACCCGTAAATGTTGCTTCATTGTATGCTGCCAAGGAGGCCCTCTGACTTTTACACATGGTTTTCAATTGCCTGTTAATCACTCCTAGTCTTTTATATTTTTCTCTAGGGCATCAGTGGAGCTTAGTAATTGTCACCCAATGCCATTGTCTTGTAGTTACTATTTCCCTGTATTTCTCAAATGCCTAGCATATTCCCTTCCACAGGCAAAGCATCCCAATTCACCACCAGTGAAAGCTGTAACAATTGAACCACCATTTTACATGAAGGGCTATCTGTATTCCAGCTACTGGCAGTGAGGGTGTCCTCAGTGCTGGTCTAGCAAAGAGTAATACAGCTCCAAATCCCTATCTTATCACCTGCTTTCTCAGACCACTCTCATACTCCTGTTTCTATTGGAAGCAGGCTCTGAGACAAGTTTAAAGTACCTGATGACTATTTGGGGGATGCCCTTAAGATTCACACCTCTGTAAAGGATGAGAGAAGCAGAATGGGGCAGAAGGAGAAGCTGGGAAGATATGTAGGCCTGAACAACAATGCAATGGAATGTGAATTATTCTGTTATTGAATAAGCGGAAAAGCACTGTGTTTATTATGCAATAACACTATTGCCATGCTAAAAGAATACAGTATATGTCAACATTCACAGACTAAACCACATTATTGTCGACCCATAGGAGAACAACCATCAGAAAAATTAGAAAATTAAAACTGGAATGTATCATCTGTGATATTTGAAACTGAATAGCTCATTACATCAGAATTTCTTCACAAATGGAAAGACTGAAAACAAAGCTGCAACCAAAGTAAATTTCTGATTGGCTCATTTGTTAGCCAAACAAGGAAAGCCTTTTTACTGATGGTGATTTAATTAAATTGGGCTTGATCGCAGCAGCTGAGAAAATGTGTCCAGAGAAAATTAACTTGTTTACTATGATTAGATTTGGGGGGGGGGTAGAAGAAATGAGGACGTGAAAAGCAACATCAATAATCAATTAAAAATCAAGGTAAATTATTTCAAGTAGTTTTCTGTGGCTTTTGATGAGTTAACAGATGTTACCAATAATGCCCGGTTAGTCTTGTTTATTCAAGGAGTCAATGCTAAGTTTGAAGTTACTGTCGAATTGCCCTCTGTGAATAGTCTGAATGAACAAACTATTCCCTAAGAAGGTGAGAAAACACAAATCAGTACAACCTGAAGTGGAATCTGCTAAGATGTATTACACAGCCAATGGTGGCAAAAATATGTGTGAAGCAGAAAAAGGCTTAGACAAATTTAAAAACTTGTGAAAATGTAAGGTGTGTAAAGCCTGTAGTTATTCATTGTATTATTTGTCAGCAGCTATTTCCTTGAAAATATTTTGAATCTATCATTTTTCATTGTCTCAGTGTCAGCAGTGAAATTCATTCACTCTCATGGACTCTTATCAGTTCTGTGATTTTTTTGCTCAGAAATAGAAGCTGAACTTGTGCTACTACATAGCACTTTGACGGTTTAGCAGTGATAAGGTTTTATTGTGATTTTTAGCTCAGGGCCTAGATTGAAATTGTACTCGAATGTTTACAACAGCTTATTATCATAGCCCCAAACTGGGAATGACCCAAATGCCTATTAACTGGTGAATGAATTAACAAATCGTGGTCTATTGTATTCCATTGTGCTATGGACTGAATTGTATTCCCTCCAAATTTATGTATTGAAGCCCTAACCTCCAATTTGGTAGTATTTGAAGATGGGGACTTTGGGAGATAATGAGGTTCAGAGGAGGTCATGAGGGTGGGGACCCAGTGATGGGATTACTGCACCCTTCCTCTCTCCCACATTTGAGGACAGAGAGAGAAGGCAGTGTCTGCAAGCCGGGATTACCAGAACCCTACCATGCTGGCACCCTGATCTTGGACTTCCAGAACTGTGAGAAAATATATTTCTGTTGTTTGAGCCCCTCATCTGTGGCATTTTGTTATGGCAGCCCAAGCTAAGCATGATCCATTGTATTCCATTGTATAACAATAAAAAGGGTACATACCACTGATACACACAACATGAATGAATATCAAAAGCATGCTAAGTGACAGAAGCCAAACACAAAAGACGTACGATTCCATTTATATGACAGTCTGTAAAAGGCAAAACTAAAGGGACAAAAAGCTGATCAGTGGTTTCCAGGAGCTGGAATGGAGGGTGGAGATTGACGGCAAATGCGCACGAGGAAACTTTCTATGGAGATGAAAGTGTTCTGTATCATGATTGTGGTATATATATCAATGATTATGTACATTTATTAAAACTCAACAAACTGTATATTTAAAATTGGTGAATTTCATTATATGTGAATTTCACCTCAGTAAAGTTGATTAAAACACATCCACACACACATACAGCAGGTCACCAGACTGAACCCTCTGCTGATACAATTTACAATCAGGATATTGATGCAAACATAAACTGAAACATTTCATTTTGTAATCTGACCCACATCCTACATTCAATCCACCAGCAAATCCTGTTGGCTCTAGCCTTCTGCTCCCACTCTAGTCTAGCCACTGTCATCTCTCCCTGGGGTTATTGAAGCAGCCTCCTAACTAGTCTCTGAGTCTCTGCTCTTGCCTTCACAGACTATACTCAGAACAATTAGTGATCCTCTTAAAACGTAAATCACATTACACCACCCCATTCAAACCCTTCCATCCTGCTGGGGAGAAACTCCAAAGCTCTTGCCATGGTTGCAAATCCCTCCCTGATCTGGCCCCTGCTTGGCTCTCCTATTTACTTCCTCTCTCTCCTTCCATTTCAGGTACTCTGTCTCTCTACTCTTCCTCAAACACATGAGCATACTCCTGCCTTGAGGACTTTGCACTTGCTGTTCCCTCTGTTTGGAATGCCTTTCCTCTAGACCTTCTGCTCAGTTTGCTCCCACTTTTCATTCAGGTCTCAGCTTAAGTACTGCCTCCTGGGAGAGACTTTTTCTGACCACAACCAGGTAGTTCTTTCTCCATTTTCTCCATCTTCTAATTATGTTTTATTTTTCAGAGCAAGGACTTCATTCTATTCCCTGTTGTATCCCTTGCCCCTAGAACAATATCTGGTGCGTGTCAGGACTCAGTACATACTTTGTGAATGAACAAATGAATGAACAAATGAGCTTACTTGCTATGAAGCCTTCTCAGACCGCCTGGCCTGCCTCTCCAGGCCATCTCTCCCTCTTCCTCATCTTTCTGGCATTTGCTCTTTTTGTTTAATTTTAACAACACCTTTATTGAGATATAATTATGTGCCACACAATTCACCCATTTCATGTATATAAATAAATTATTTGTAGCATACAAGCCACAGTCAATTTTAGAATATTTTCATCACTTCCAAAAGAAACTTCAGGACTTCCCTAGTGGCGTAGTGGTTAAGAATCTGCCTGCATGAAGGGGACACGGGTTCGAGCCCTGGTCCGGGAAGATCCCACATGTCGCAGAGCAACTAAGCCTCTGCGCCACAACTATTGAGCCTGTGATTTAAAGCCCGCGAGCCACAACTACTAATCCCACGTGCCACAACTACTGAAGCCTGCGCGCCTAGAGCCCGTGCTCCGCAGCAAGAGAAGCCACCGTAATGAGAAGCCCGCGCACCACAAGGAAGAGTAGCCCCCGCTCGCCGCAGCTAGAGAAAGCCTGCACGCAGCAACGAAGACCCAACGCAGCCAAAAATAAATACATTTAGATTTAAAAAAAAAAAAACTTCATATTCTTTTTTTTTTTTTTTTTTTTTTAGCTGTACGCGGGCCTCTCACTGTTGTGACCTCTCCCGTTGTGAAGCACAGGTTCCGGACGCGCAGGCTCAGCGGCCATGACTCATGGGCCCAGCCGCTCCGCGGCATGTGAGATTTTTCCGGACCGAGGCACGAACCCGTATCTCCTGCATCAGCAGGCAGACTCTCAACCACTGCGCCACCAGGGAAGCCCAGGTCTATGCTCTTAAAACCTGCTTCACAGTTTCAAGGCTCACCCGTGTTCCCAACAAACAATTATTCTGCAATGACATACTGCCTTTCTAAATACAGCACATGGAAATGGACCGCCCTTTTTAGCAGTGTCTGGCAACAGGACTTCTTTCTTGGTGCTAAAATTACCTGCAAATTATTTTAACTGTGCCACTTTCAGATTCTCCTTTCAACGTATCTGTTCCTTCCCATGTGTTGTCATTTCTCTATTTATTTGAAAGTCATGGCCGTGAAACCTCGAACATTTATGGGTTATGCAAACTGCTTCTTTTGGTATATTTTTAATAATCACTGCTCTTATTATTACCAGATGTTGAAATCGCA
Organism: Lagenorhynchus albirostris; assembly: GCF_949774975.1. Taxonomy (NCBI): domain Eukaryota; kingdom Metazoa; phylum Chordata; class Mammalia; order Artiodactyla; family Delphinidae; genus Lagenorhynchus; species Lagenorhynchus albirostris. The sequence goes on along the minus strand of NC_083095.1, from coordinate 134,200,218 downwards.
AATGATAACAAAGTGACAGACTTTAAGGGTACGATTATTTGGGCAAGAGAAATGTGACTTTTTGTTCTCTGAGAGATAGCGGGTGTCTCGCCTGGATTTGTATCCATTTTTTCCCACTTTTAGCTGAGATGTCTTGGACAAATTCTTTAATTTCACGGATCCTTTGTGTCTTCATTGGTAAAGAGTGCTGTTAATGCCTCTTTCATAGAGTTTTGTTGAGAAATGTGTGGGATTTTTTGTTATTTATTATTATCAATTAGTTATTAGTTATCTATTGCTGTGTAACAAATTACCTCCCAAATTTAGCAGCTTGAAACAATGTTTTTTATCTCACACGGTTTCAGAGTACTAGAAATTGAGTGCTTTAGCCGGGCGGTTCTAGCTTAGAATCTCTCACAAGATTGCATTCAAACTATTGGCCAGGGATGCAGTCTCAGTAGACTTAAATGGGATCAGAGGACTTGCCTCTAAGCTCACTCATGTGGCTGTTGGCAGGAGGCTTCAGTTCCTCACCACAGGGACCTATCCATATGGCTTCTGCCAAAGGCAGTAATCAGAGATTAAGATGGAGACAGAGATACCAAAACATAAGCTGCAGTCTTTTATAACCTAAACTCAATGGTGACATACCATCATGACTGCAATATTCTGCTGGTCACACTAACCAACCCCGTTACATTGTGGCAGAGGACTGTGCCAGGGTGACTAGAACAGGAGGCAGGGATCACTGGAGGCCATGGTGGAGGCTGGGTACCACCTATAGATAGAGTACCCAGAAGGCATCCCTGAACACCACGAATTCAACAGCCCTTCTAGGCTCCGGAGATATAAAATAGACATTGTCCTTGCCCCCCACGACTCTCATTCTAGAGGCCCATAGTAAGTGCTCAAGAAATGTGTTTTTCCCTCAAGAAAAAGAAAGAGACAAAAACTTCACAAAAGGAGATCTTGCTAATCAGAGGTATAGCCATGATCGAGGTAATTCCCGCTAGGGAAAGTAGGGAAACTCTCCCTAAGGGTGACTATTACAAGTTGGATGACTCTGCAATTTTCAGTTTAGAGCCTGAGAATTTCTGTTAAGGATTCTAGCAGAAGTAAAGACAGCCATTATAATTGTCTGTGAGAAAAAGGTGTACTAGGCAAATTGATGGTATCCACAGCCCAGCAAACAAGGTTATTTTCCAAAACTATATTTTCAGACATTGGCTGCATCTATAGGCACACTAATAAGGTTCTAAAGTCCTGGGCTCCTTATCTCTATGTAAAAGCAACTAAGGTGGGACCTCTATTTGGCAATGACTCATCGACTGTCAATTTTGTTGATGTTTAACATAACGTGTATATATAGATAGTGTATGTACTATATAATAAGGTGACCTTGAGTTTAACGTCTTCTAGAAGGCACTCTGACCTCCCAGTTTACCCTAATTAGTGAGGTTTTACTCCCTTGATATTTTACCTGTGCTAAAATATTCATATTTCAGGTTCTTAGAGGAGGCATGTATGACTCACGGGATTAATGGCAAAGGAATTTCCTCCATTATCAGATTAGCCTTGCATCTCACCAGCCTTCATGATACTGAAGTGAAGCTTGAGATTTATACATAAATATTGAAGTCTTATTCCAAGTTTAATAAAACATGCACATCTTTCTAATATACCCATAGACAGAAACGGACACTGGAACTTTTGCTGATGCAGAAGTGCCCCCAGGTGTCTGAGAGATACCAATTCAAGTCCCACTGGATGGCTGTCATTCCCTCTAATGCCCTTGACCGGCCGTTTCAGCTCACTGAAAACTTTGTGGTTCAGTAGCTCTTTGCGGAGCCTGCCGTCCTCTGCCAGGCCCATGGAGGATGCCGGAGAAGAGACTGATACCATCTCTGAGCTCATAGATTTAATGAAAAACACTCGTCCTAGAGTCCCTGCCTCCACGAGAAAGAGCAAGGATTATATCTGTCTTATTCACAGCTGTGTTTGCAGTGTTTAAAAAAGGGATTTCAGGCAAACTCCGTTAGGGAGTCCCTAAGAACTAAATCATCACGTGGTCCCCGGGTGTCTCCACACTGAAGCATACACAACATGAAACTATAATGAGAGCACTGGGGCCAAGCAGGGGGCCAGACCTTTCACAGTCCCCATATTTCGGGTTCATTCCTGCCTCCCGGCTTTGCTGCCAGGTGCCTGCTGCCTTGGTGCACCCTCCTCGTTGCCAAGACTCTACCCCAGTGGTTCCTAATCTTCAACCCAAGAAGAAGTTTTTGGCATTTTGCAGCCAAATGAGAAAAACCAGAATAATATAATGAGTTTTTCACAAAGCTCGATGGGAAGGACCATTGATTCTGAGACTAGGCTTTCTTTTTTGGTGTTACTATGTTACCTCTTACATGAAATTATGGTAGGAGATAGTGGGTTTGTTTTTTTTTTTAAGTGCCTCACTTGGCATCATGGAACTGGCAGTCCTGTGTGATGTCCCCATTGTTTTTTCCTTGGTTCCTGAATTCCAGAAGTCTGAGAACCACCATCATACAAGAACAGTTCAATCCCCACCTCACTCTTGGAGTCTTACCTGATCCTTCGGGGCTCACTTTCCCTTTCTTTAAAAACAATATCAGGGCTTCCCTGGTGGCGCAGTGGTTGAGAGTCCACCTGCCGATGCAGGGGACACGGGTTCGTGCCCCGGTCCGGGAAGATCCCACATGCCGCGGAGCGGCTGGGCCCGTGAGCCATGGCCGCTGGGCCTGCGTGTCCGGACCCTGTGCTCCGCAACGGGAGAGGCCACAGCAGTGAGAGGCCCGCGTACCAAAAAAAACAAAAAAAAAAACAAAAAAACCCACAATATCAATTAGGATATTTTTCTAAAGGCATAAGTATATAGTGCAGGACAATTGGTAAATGTAAAAACTCACAAAGAAGAAAACAAATCCTCTATAGCCCCACTTCTCAAGAGAAAATAAACAGTCTGAGAGATGCCCTTCTATTCCATTTTCTGAGTTTTTCACTTAACTTTTTAACAAAAATGGAGTTATTTTGTATAAACTGTTTGGTAATTTCATAATATTCCATCCTCCTCCTCCTCCACAATTTTTTAAAAAATAAATTTATTTATATTATTTATTTTTGGCTGCGTTGGGTCCTCGTTGCCATGTGCGGGCTTTCTCTAGTTGTGGCGAGCGGGGGCTACTCTTCGTTGCGGTGCACAGGCTTCTCACTGCAGTGGCTTCTCTTGTTGAGGAGCACGGGCTCTAGGCGTGCGGGCCTCAGTAGCTGTGGCGCACGGGCTTAGTTGCTCCGCAGCATGTGGGATCTTCCCGGACCTAGGGCTCAAACCCGTGTCCCCTGCATTGGCAGGCGGTTTCTTAACCATTGTGCCACCGGGGAAGCCCCCTCCACAATCATGAAGTGCTGACTTGGTCTAGCTGCTGTGGTAAGCATTTACATGTATGAGCCACTTAATCCTCACAACAACCCCATAAAGTGGATACTATTATTATTCCCTCTTTGTAACTGAGGCTCAGAGAGGATAAGATACACGCCCATTTCACAGAACTGCTAAGTAGTAAAGGCCTTCTGACCAGCGGTGCCTGGCTCTGGAGCCCAAACTCCAAAACAGTATGATTTAGTGCACTTCCATTATATGGATTTCCCACAATTTATTTAACCAGTCTTTTACTTTTGTTCATTTTCCTTTTTTTCCCCCAAGTTTCTGGTATTATAAATAAAGCTGCCCTGTACAACCTCATGAGTAAATCTTTATGTACATTATCCGTAAGTACTTCCATAGAATAATTTCTAGCAGAGGATTTGCTGGGTCAAAGTGATGACAGCATTTTAAGGCTTTGTCAAAATTTGCCAAACCGCATCTCAGATTGTTGTGCCTTTTCAGAATGTTGTACCCTGGACACTCCCTCCAACAGGCTATGAGAAGGCCACTTTTCCCACACTTTGCCACCATTGGGAATTATCGGGGTTTTGTTTTTTTAAATCTTTGCCAATGTGAGAGACCCAAAACAATTTCTGATGCTTTAGTTACTAATGTGGTGGTAACCCCCAGAGACTCTGGCAAAAGTGAAGGATTTTGTAGATGTAATTAAAATCCCTAATCACTTGATTTTCAGTTAATCAAAAGGGAGATTATCCTAGGTGGGCCCTACCTAATTGGGCGAGCCCTTTAAAGGGATCATTGAAGTTAGAGAGAGACTCAAAGCAGCAGAAACTCTCTCTGTGGCTGGCTTTGAAGAAGCAAACTGTCATGAAATGAAGCTGAAAGTAAGTGAATTTCATCACCAATCTGGGAGCTCGAAAGTTTGTCCTTCCCTAGTCAAACCTCCATATGAGAATGTAGCCTGGCCATCACCTTGATTTCAGCCCTGTAAGGCCCTCCCAGAGCAGAGAACCCAGATAAGCCATGCCCAGACTTCTGAGTTACAGAAACCCTGAAATAACAGACGGGTGTTGTCTTACGCCACTGAGTTGTGTGCTAATATAACTAACAAGACTACAATTTCTCCACGTGTTTTTAATCATGTTTTTTTCTTCTTTCTAGCTCATTTTTCTGTTAGCATTCATCATTTTCTTATTTGAGTTCTTAATATATTTGTTTTAAAGGTATCAACCCCTTTGTCTGTCATAAATAATAATCAGCCATTGCATTTTTATGTGGTCAAATCCATTGGTCTTTCCCATCTGGAATCTATCTTTGTTGTGCACTTGGAAAGCCCACCCTCATCCCAAGGTTATAGGAGGAGTCACATACATTTTTGTCTAGTACTTTTGTGTTTTTTTCATTACATTTAAATCTTTAATCCATCTAAAGAGGGTTTTAATAAACGGTGGTGCAGAAAAGTCCAACTTTAATTACTTTCAAATGTACCAATAATACCTACTGAATAATCATTTGCTTTCCAATTGAATTCAGATAAAATCAAAAGTCTAATTTTGGCCTTTTCAATTTGTTACATTAAGTCTATCATGTTCTGCTTTAGTATCAAACTGTTTTCATTATTAGAACTTTATAATGCATTTGAGTATCCAGTGGGAAAAATCACCCTTCATTTCACTTCTTTTATAAATTTTCCTCACTATTCTCACACATTTCTTCTTTCATTTTATCTTTCGAATTATTTTGTCAAATTCCATTGGCAATTTAATAGTATCTGTAGCGTACCAAAATACATTTATAGATTTATACACATATAGATTATTTGGGGGAGAAATGACACCCCATAATTCCATACCAGAACATGTTTGGCATTCTGTGCATTCTTCATGGCCCTCATCAAGATAGGTTTATTCATGTACACTTGACATATTTCTTGTCAAATTAATGACAGGGTTTTAAATATTTTCATTTAAAATATACTAACTCTAGTATATTTTAATAACTGTTTATTGCTAGATTATAGGAAAAATATATTTTTTTACTTACTTATGCAACCATAAATTAGTAAGAGTTTGGCAAAAATCAATGAAAGAATTCTGTGAGAATCAGTTGGCTATATGGAATTTACAGGTCAGAGTATTGCGTATTTTATAATTTATTTATAAATTATTTGCTATAGTTCCTTTATATCAGTAAAATTTATTATGAACATATATATGCTTTATGTGTATGTATATGTGTGTATATATATGTAAGTGTGTATATATGTATAAAATTTCTTCCCTAGAGACTCAGTTCTTAAACGTGTATCAATACCCCACTCGTGGGATGTATGTGCCTATGCTGATTTGTCTAAGCCATAAGGGAATCCCAAATTCCTTGCCAGTAATTGGTTCACGAATGGACAAATCTAAGCCAAGTTGGGCCAGTGAAACAGGAAAGAGGCTTCCCAGGGGATTCTGAAAAGAAGCTCTCTTGCTCTTTGGTGAGAGCCCCAGGAAGCCAGCTTCTCCAATTGGTCACAGACAAGGAGGCATGTGTATATTTTGGCAGCCGTGTGTGACCATAAGAACCACTCTCAGAATGAAGCTGAGTCTGTGGACAGTAGAGCAGAGAAACAGAAAGGCACTGCTGATGACATCTTTGAGCCCCTGGGTCGTGTAACTCTGGGGTCTACCCTGCCTCTGTGCTTGTTCTTTGAGCCAGCTCATTTTCTGTTTATGTCCCTTTCGCCTGGGCCTTCTTTAGCCCAAAGCACCCTGCCGATACATGAAGACTGAGTGAGGTATGGAGAGTATCACCAGTTCCCAGCACACAGTGGCTGCTCAGTAAATGACAGCACCTCACCCCCACCCCACCGCCTCCCACCCCCAGCCCCACCAGGCCTTGCTTCCCCATCCAGTGCAGGCCTGCCTCCAGCTTTTGCTCCTGCAACCTCCCTCCTCACCCACAGGCCACACTTGAAGCTTTCTCACCCTTCAAGACCCTGCTCAAATCCCACCTCCTTCACAAACGCTGTCCAGCTCATGGGGAATTCTTCATGCTCAGCTTGTGTGAGCCTCATCACATACTGTCTCCTGTGGTTGCCTGTGCCCTCCTGAATCTGGGTCCATCTTCCCTAGAGCGGCTCCCTTTAGGGCCTGGACCATTCAGTGTGCATCAGAGTCTGCCTCCTACACTGGCCTGGCTCAACCTCTTGCCCCCTGTAACGTTCAGTGAGTACTTGGTGCTGAACTTACCAGACTTTAATCTCTTCTCTTCCTTGCTTTTTGTAAACTGTGGGCACAGGATTCAGCTGAATGAGATTCCTACAACAGCAAGAGGAGTGTTATTATTTTGTTCTGAAGGTCTTTACAAGCACAAGGCATGTCTAAAGTGGCTATAAATAATTTATATTGTCCATAACTCAAGCTGATCAAAATAGACCTCATCACAGTGATGCGGCAAAATCTGGTACAAGCTGCTTTTCTGCTGCCTCCAAACCAATCACACATTCGGCGCAGATGAAAATCTGCCTGGATTCCCTCCCGAATCGGATTAATGCCCCATCTGCAATCACATTCATCACAATCTGTCCATGCTTAGACATTGGATAATCCCATTGGACAAGAGGTGACAACCCAGTTTCTATTATCTCATTTATTACCTATTTTTGGAATTTGCTGGTAACTCTAGCCTCCAGAAGATGTTTTCCAGTGAAAGAGGCTCCTCTGTAGATTCTTTTGAAAAACTGTCACTTCATAGGCTTCAAATAGAGCCAAGCACTTGGGGTTATTTATGATTCCTATTTTGTTTCCAGGTGATGAATACACAAATAGGACACAAGTCTGTGGTCTTTGTTACGAGAAACACACACACACATTTAGCTTCTTACAAATGTGTGTTGGAAAGAATAAAAGACATCCTTCAGAACCTTTAAAAGATCTGGACAGCAACTTTCTGAAGAGGCATCCTCACGTTTGAGATATATGATACTTCTTTTTCTGTTTCTTTTAGTATCATAAAAGCAAGCATCTATGATTGGTAAAGGAGCCGTAACTGGCCCCAAAAGTCTGAAAACCTAAACCCACACACATGCACACATTTGTGCAGGATGGAGGACCTTTTACAATATTCCATTTTCCTGCTGGAAGGTCAAACTGAACTCCGATAGCTGATTGTTCCTCTCATTTGCATCTAGAAATACCACTTAAGGGACTTCCCTGGTGGCGCAGTGGTTAAGAATCCACCTGCCAACGCAGGGGACATGGGTTCGAGCCCTGGTCCAGGAAGATCCCACATGCCGCGGAGCAACTAAGCCCGCGTGCCACAACTACTGAGCCTGTGCTCTAGAGCCCACGAGCCACAACTATTGAGCCCAAGCACCACAACTACTGAAGCCCACACGCCTAGAGCCCATGCTCTGCAACAAGAGAAGCCACCGCAATGAGAAGCCCGTGCACCACAACGAAGAGCAGCCCCTGCTCGGCACAACTAGAGAAAGCCCGCGCGCAGCAACAAAAACCCAACACAGCCAAAAATAAAATAAATAAATAACTACACTTATTAAAAAGAAATACCGCTCAAGGGAAATGCTAGGACCACATGAGTTCGGGCAATTCTAACATTGCGCCCACGTTCTCAGACCCGCGGGTGCTGGAGCACAGCAGAGAAAGCCCGAAGTCACTCCCACCCCAGAAGGATACAACTCACAAAGCAGGATTGTTCCCCACAATGTTGGTGTCTGTATCTCAAACCAGATGTATTTTTCAATATCTTCAACAAGTAAGTTACAAGTGAGTGGTATTCTTTTCCTCCTTCTTCCCTTCACCTCATGGAAATGGTTGCGAGCAACTGATTACCAGCCACCCCTCCCTCAAACCAGCCTCCCTCCTGCCATTTCTAGGTTTCTAGGTGGAGAGAGGAGCCTGCCAGAGGGTTTCTCCCTTCGTCCCCTGCCCCCGCTCCTGACTCACGATCTTGTTACCTCTTGCCTCGCTTGACTTACCCACGTGTTAATTTTCCCACAGCACAGCTATGTTCTTGCCATTTTCCCGTCTGAATCTCTTCAGTACAACAACAGGATCCTGGAGGTTCTCCTTTGCCAAGAAAGTCCCTCATACTCCTCGGTGGAAGTCTGAGGCTTCCCACTGTCTGACACGAGCTTCCCTTTCAGTCTTTCGCTCATGCTGACTCCTCTGTGGGAGTCCAGCCGCATGGACCTGCCTTGGGTGGCTCCAGGGGTCTTCCCTGTCTCTACGGGGCTTTGCCTTGTGCCACTGCCCTGACTCATTCCTGCCTCTCCCAGCTGCTCACATTTTCCCCCAAATGCACTCAACTCACTCATCTCCTCCCTCTGTCTTTGAGACTGTTCCCTCTTCCAAGCAGACCTTCCTGCTCCTTTCCTGCTTGGAAGAATCATACTCATCATACAGGGCTCAGATGATTTGCCGTGGGCTCCAAGAAGCCTTTCCAGTCATCCCGTTCTGTGCTCCCTCCTTGGTGTTCCTGTTGCAGCTCTGGTTCTCAGCTCTGTGGTAGCCCTCGTCCCATTGCTGACCCTAAGTCAAAGGTGAACAAAGCTGGACACTAGGTAAAGTGGCAAGGACACATTTTAATTAGTAATATCTATTGCAACAGGGAGAAGAGTCCCGCATGAACCGAACTCAACTTCGATTTGTACGGAGGTGATGGGAATTGTAAAGGGAGAATGAGGGAACAGGGAGGGGGATGAGTGGGGGCTCGGAAGAGTCAGCAAAGTGATAAATTATAAAAGGCAGGAATCAGGGGTTGGTCTGTGAGAAATCCATCGGGGTTTGCTAACTGCTGCTTATCCAAGGTAGCCTTCTACCCTCCCACAGAGGCTGGGAGACACTGGCCCTATCTTAAGGTGTTGGATGGAACAAAAAGTAAATTCTTTCAGCAACCTTGAGCTTTTTTCAGGTAAGCACTTTAAGCGGGGCTGGGGTCATCCTAGGGATGTGGCGTTGAGACATTACAAACTATGTTAGTGTTTTGCTCAAATCTTCATAGGCTAAGACAGAGGTCTAGTTGAGAAAGCGCTTAGAGGAGGCTGGCTAAAGTCTGATCAAGGAGAGACTCTGTGTCACCTACCATCATCTTTCTCTTCTCTCTACCGGGCTGCCTTGTTTCAGTGAAGGCACCTTGTCCAACCGGGGCCCCAGCCCCAAGCCTGGCCCATTTGGCAAGAGACTGGCCTCTCTGCAAAACCACCCAATCCTGGTTTGGTTAATCTATTCCTTTTGGAGCTCAGTCTCTCCCTCTTTCCTTCCCTCCCTTTCTTTCTCATTTTGCCCAGTATCCAGATCTCGGCAAGGGGAGGGATAGTGATAGGAAAAAACCGAACCCTAGAAGGTAGGCCCTGTGAGTCTGCAGGCTGGCAGAAGCAGCCAGGAATGCCAGTGCCCTGGGTCAGGCTGCTCAGAACCACTCCCAGGCCACACTGAGCCAGCTGGGGCTCCCCCTTCTGGAAAGATGGGAAAAATGCAACTGTCCCAAAAGGCATCAGCACAGCTCCTTCCCATTACCCCCTCCCTTCCTGAGATCTGGGCATGGCGGTTTATCCCTGTGGCTACCAGGGTGTGCTTTGGAAAGAAACAAAGGCTCCCATGTGTTGTTTTTTTTTTAAGGGGTTAATTTTTCTCATCCTTCTGTAATGACCATATTGATCCCGCAAGGAAAAGAGTGCTAGAGACTGTGGGTTTCTTAATACAGAATGACCCTGGCACATGTCCACTATAAACAAAGTAACAAACAAACAAGTTCATTCCCATCTGGATAGACTCAAGTAGCACAAGTTCATAACTCGTCTCATGGACTAGTGGGCTTGAGTCTCAGTCCCAGCTCTTACTAGTTGTATTAACTCGTGAAGGTTATTAATTTATTCATTTCTGAGCTGCTGGAAGATGGTAAGAGGACCTGACCTGCCTCAATGCCTCAGAGGCAGAGTTGGCTTCATGGGATGCAACCGGTACCGTCCATGGGGCCCCATGCTTGTTTTCATGCTCTGCCATTGCCGTCTTGAAATTGTTCCTCATTTTTGAGCGAGGGGCCCCGCATTTCATTTTGCACAGGTATCTGCAAATTATGTAGCCCATCCTGCCCTGCGGGTTGTTGGGAGCTTTAAATGAGACCTTCTACGATTGCTTAGCCCAGGGCCTGGACTGCAGCAAGTGCTCAGTGAATGTTAGGGAGGGAGAAAGGGGCTCAGGAAAGAGGGAGAGGGACCGGCAGTGTCACTGGATACCTGTTTGCTCAAAGGAAGTTGGTGTGGGTCAGGCAAGAGAGCCTGGGGAGAGAGGACGGGCTTGGATATCGAAGGCCTGGAGTCTGGCTCTGATTTGCCAAGTTTCTTTCTCTTCCTGGGCCTTAGTTGCGGTCTCTGAAACATGGTGCCCAACTCCCCCAAAGTCGAGCTCTCAGAAGCCTATGGCGGTGGTGATGGGGATGCTGAGACCCTTTCTGGCCTATTCTGTACAATGTCTCCAAGTGCCTTTGGAGAAAAGTAGAGGCCAAGGTCGTGGGGTGGGAGGGGGATGGAGGCAGGAGGCAGAGGAGGAGGCCTGGTCCTCAGGTGGGCAGTAACAGAATCCCATCCTAAAGGACTCCAGCAGGAAGACCCCTGGTCTGGGTCAGGGGACTTGGCTTCCAGCTCCATTTCTGTCACTTATATGCTAGATGACAGGTCATTGGCCCTCAGTTTCCTCTCTGACACTCACAGTGGGTTTAATGCTCCCATCACTGGCAACAACTTCCTTTGTGTTGGGTGGGCACTATGCCTGTGACATGCCCTTTGTGAGTGATCCAGATGCAAGATAGTGTAATGATTCCACCAGCAAGCTCCGGAGGCAGACAGCCTGGCTCCACGAGCTATGTAACCTGGGACAAATTACTTAACGTCTCCAAGCCTCAGTGTCCTTATCTGTGAAATGAGGATAATTTTAACAATAGTAACTCCTTCCTGAAATTGTTGTGAGCATACAGGCAGTCATGTGTGTGAAGGTGGCCCCAAGTGAGAGTCCTATATGTTAGCCATGACGATCATGATGATACTGAAGATATAGGTTAAGCCCCACATTCCTTCCCACATATGCATTTCCATGACAAATAGGAGACAAATCATCTCCTGGCAGGTAAAGCTCTCCTGAGTGGGTAAGAACAGCAAGGCGGTTAGTGGGGAAGGAAATGGAGCGCGTGTGCGCACATGTGGGCCTGTAGGAGCTGTCTGGGGGCTCTGAGCTTGAGGACGGACAGGCTGGGCGAGGATGACCACCTCTCTGGGCTGCAGCTTTTTCTCTGTCAAACAAGGGTCTGAAAGAGAAAGTCTCCAAAGGGTCTTCCAGCGTATTCATTCTAGAGTTCTAGAAGGAAGGAAGAACGGAGGATTGACTAAGCAAAACTGTAAAATAATAAAGCCTGGTTTGCTTTAGGTGACCTGGCCTGCTCTGTGATCTGCTCCTAGGCCCTGGCCCCATGCCTAGTGCTTTCCTGCTCTTTCTTTCAGGACTTGTTCCCAGGATAGGAGCTGCTATCCCTGTATCGTGAATGACCACCTGTTCTGTGATTTCTCAAGGATTTCTGCACAATAAGCCTATCTTTCAGGAGAATTGTGAGTAGAGTTTAAGGCAACAGAGATGGTGTGGGGGGAGGTTTGGGGAGAAGGAATCCAGAGAGACCTCTTTGTGCTTCTGCAGTCTTCTCAGGAAGAGGGTCATAGCTGGGCTAGTTTTTTTTTTTTTTTTTTGCGGTATGTGGGCCTCTCACTGTTGTGGCCTCTCCTGTTGCGGAGCACAGGCTCCGGACGCGCAGGCTCAGCAGCCATGGCTCACGGGCCCAGCCGCTCCGCGGCATGTGGGATCCTCCCGGACCGGGGCACGAACCTGTTTCCCCTGCATCGGCAGGCGGACTCTCAACCACTGCGCCACCAGGGAAGCCCCCGGGACTAGTTTTATGGGATAATACAGAGCTATGGAGCTCAAGTTGCTATTCCCAGTAAGGACAGAGAGTGATCTAAAGCCCAGGAAAGGAGGCTCCCAGATCTCCCGTGTGCTGTAGCCTGGGACATGGAGAAGGGGACCCTGGGAGCAGCCAGGAAGCAGAGAACCAGGGCGGGGCCAGATCAATGGTGTCTTGTGGCTGTGCCGGGGGAAGAGGATTTTCACTTCTCTCACTCCGGTGCTGGTCTCCCAAGGATGGCTGTGACCCAGGAGACCCACACGGAGGGATCCTGAAACTGGTCCGTGGTTTTACAGCTCCAGAGAAGTGAAGCTGGTGAGTGATGGAACCACACCCATGTGGGTCTTCAACTGCACAGTGAAAGAAGCAAGGGAGATGGAGCCAGGCAGCCCTGCTTTGAATGCCAACTCTGACTTACCCTGTGACCAGAAGCAATCATGTCACCTCCTTAAGCCTCAGTTTCCTCATGGACTAAATGAGTCTAATACTACCCACCTCATAATATTGCGGTAAAGACCTAATAGGCTAATAACAGGGGCTTCGCCCATGATGGAGACTAAAGAAATATTAGTTCTTGACCCAGCTACCTGACATCTCAGGAGAAATCACCACCTCCCCCTCCTCCCTAATAGGGTCTCGAAGAATTGGCTTTTTTCTGGTAAGGAGGAATTTCTCCTCTTGGCAGGAGAGTGTTAAAAGTCTGGACCTAGGATTCCAACACAGAGCCTCCCCCTCCTGGCCGCCTGTGCCATTGAGTTAATTGATCTGCTTGCTCCTAGTTGGGTGCTGACAGTCTGGCCAGGCCCAGAGCAGCTGGAGAGAGAGGCCAACCGGCCGGGAGCACCTCCTAGTTCACTAGGGAAGCACGCCTACCACAAGCCTCCTCCCCATTCTGAGACGGCACCCAGATACACAGACATTATTTGTACACAAATTCTGCACTCAGTCCACAGTTTCTGATCCTCCAGCCCCACAGGAGATACACACAGAGCAAGCACACATGGAAATGCACAAAGAAATCATCAGATGACACACACACAGATATACGTAGACCTCCCCTCCACGCCCAGAGGCACGCAGGCACCGCACACAGGAAAGGCACAGCATACACAGAGGCTCCCAGCACAAAGATACAGCCATAATTGTGATGATCATAGTTACCATGTATTGCACTTATTATGCTCCAGATATTGTTCTAAGCCTTTTCCAGAGAATGCTTTAATCCTTACAATAGTAGAGGTAGATATTATTTTTATCCCTCATTTTACAGATGAGGAAACCGAGGGTCAGAGAAGTAAAATAAAGTGCCTGAGGTCACAGAGTGGCCTGGTGCAGACATACCCACCCATACCCGTCCCCTCGCTCCTCAACCCCGTTTATTTTCATAGACACACAGCATTGTCCCCGCCCCGACATGATCCACACACACTCAGGGCGAGCGCTGTTTGGGGCACTAGTGGCCAAAGACGCAAGAAATGGCCTGTTGGCACAGCGGCTGGTAAACTGTACTGAAGAACCAGACGGGTGAGAAAGACCAGGCGTTCCAAAGGTAGTGGCAGTGGTTAAAAGCCTTACAAGACCGACGGGGCCACCACGTGAAGCGCTCAGCACAGCGCTGGGTGGCGGGCCGTCATCCAGTGGTGAGTTCAGTGTGCGCTGAGGGCCTAGCCCCAGCTCTGCGCAAAGCCTCTCCTTTCGCGCTGGGCTGCACCCATTTCTCGGCGAGCAGCCCAGAGTGTGAGGCCAACCAGCCCTAGGTTTTTAGCAGAAGGGCCGCCGAGCTCGACCGCGCCCTCAGGCCGACTTGGGCCGGGATCTGGGGTTCCCGTGGAGACATTTTATTCCCAGGCGCCCACCTGCGTCCCATCGCGCACCAAGTTCTTGGTACACCTTTTAATGGGAAAACAACGACAGCCACCATGGTTGGATAAATGTTATTTATAATTAATGGGCCAGTTCTTGAACCCTTTCAAACAAAACCCACAGAGATTTCTTTGAAAGAAAAATGCCTGGACTCTGCTCAGAAGTCGCGGGTTTTCTAAGGAACGACAAGCCGCTACACAGATAGTAAATTACCCCGCGCGCCACATTTGTTTCTGATTATTTGCGTTGCAGTTGGTTTGTGAAATAAAACAGAAGAGTTTATAAATATCATTTATTCTGGAAGTGAGACACACATTCGACCCCAGCCTTGTTCCTAGAAGGAGCTGTGCTATTCGAGTGGGGAAAGAATGGGGGAGTCCGTGTCAAATTACACTCCCGCCCCAAATGCAAGTCAAGGCTCGAATCTGGATCCGGTGATCGTCTTCGGATTCTGCGTTCTGGCGTTACCCACCTAACGCTCCAACTGGGAGAAGTTTTCCACAGGCGGACGGGTGGGGAAGTCTAAACAGAGTTTATCCAAACCCTTAACCTTTCTCTCTAGCTTGGACCCTGAGAACAAAGGCGCCTGAGAGGAGAACGGTGACCGGCTGGACGGTTGAAGGTCTTGTCCAAACAGACCACCCTTCCCCCCAGCTCTCGTCCTAAGAGAGTGGATTTTTTTTTTTTTAAGGAAACAAGGGAGCATCTAAAGGACAGGCCCCCCTTCACTCCCCCAGGTATCCATCACCCTGCTCGAGCGCGCCTTGGGAGACCGCACCGCAAGTCCAAGAGGAAGTTCAGAGTTGCGGCGGCAGCAGAGACAGCTCAGCGGTGGCACAAGGTCCAGCCGGGATAGCCCGACCCAGCGCCAGAGTGAGGATCCTTGTACATTTCAGGGGAGGGGGGCTGCGCTCCATTGTTCACTCTGGGCCAATCAGGGTTAGCCCATTTCCTCCCAGCCAATCCTCCGTCACCCCCGCCTTCCACCCAATCTACCCCGCCCATCAGCCCCCAGGTCCCCAACACCTCCCCTGCATCCCCAGCGGTTCTGGGGAAGCTTCGTGACGCCACAGGTCCCGCCCCCAGCTCCGGCCACGGGCGAATGCGTGCTGACGTCATGCTGCGTGCGGGCCGGTGCGGAATCGCTCCTTCAACTCCGCGGGGCAGGAGGAGTTAGTTAGCAAAAGAGCCGAGGCTGGGCGCGCGACCTTCGTCCTTCTGCCCCTGGCCGCACGCTTTGCGCACATCTCTTTTCTGCATGGTGGATATTATTTTTCATTATCCTTTTCTGGGTACTATGGGGGATCATTCCAAGAGTAAGTCTTCCTGTGTGTGTGTGCGTTGTTATGTGTGTGTGCTTAATATGCAATATTTCTAACGCAGAAGAATGTTTAGTGGATTCTACAAGTGGCTTCTATTTGACAGGACACTGGGAGAGAAAAAAAGAAAACGAATGCATTTTCCTGCAGGACCGCTTATCCGTTGGAATCCTGTTGTTTTAGTTTATAATTAAACACTCTTTCTCAAGCCTGCTAGGCTGACCTCAGGCTGTGAAATTTGCTTCTGTTTCGCGCTAAGGCAATAGGTTTGATTTAGGGATGTGGGCTTTTTTGTTTGCTTGCTTGCTTGCTTGTCTTTCGGCCTTTCCAATAAGGAAGATTTCTCTAGCTTGATCTGGGGTATTTAAACTAAGAAATGTCAGAGGATGAGCGGAGACTCCGCCGAAAGCTGATGTGTCTGTATTGGGATAGGAGGGAGTCGCTGTGAGAGGGAGTGTGCGGACGGCAATGCCGGAACATCACCGTCCAGTATTGATAGTGTGGCGTCCGCAGGGTTTAAATGTCTATTTACTTTTTCTTCTCACTGACTTGTTATATTTTAGTTACAAGATATATCGATAAAACGCCTGTGTCCAAGTGAATGTAATAGCGAAAAAAATCGGGGAGGGGGATGGGGGAAGACAGAAAGCCTTCGCAAATTCAGAAGATTTTGTTTTTTCGTTTCCAATTGTCTGGACCTATGGAAAGCCCATTTCCTTTTTCTTGTGGTCGCAATTCTTGAAAGAGAGCGAGAGCGCCAGCGGGTTGGGTTGGGGCTGGAGCGGCCTCGGCCGGGGTCCGGGCAGCCAGGCCTGACACGGGCCCCGCGCCCTTCCCCGGCAGAGAAGCCCGGGACGGCCATGTGCGTGGGCTGCGGGAGTCAGATCCACGACCAGTTTATCCTGCGGGTGTCGCCCGACCTCGAGTGGCACGCCGCCTGCCTCAAGTGCGCCGAGTGCAGCCAGTACCTGGACGAGACGTGCACGTGCTTCGTGAGAGACGGGAAGACCTACTGCAAGCGGGACTACGTCAGGTGAGGCCCGCGAGAGCCCGGGCTGCGCCACCGCCCGCTGGGGCCGGGGCTTGAGGATGGCGGGCCGCCCGCGCGCTCCGGCGCGGGCAGAACACGGCCCCCAACCCCGAACGCGTGCCGCCGCACACCTCCTGGCCTGGGAACCCCCCGAGGGCTGGTCCCCGCAGCCTCCCTCTGGGCCACAAAGCGTCCTGGGCGCGCGTGCCCGGGGTGGGTAGCAGCCCGGCAGGCGAGGCCGGCCGCAGGCCCCGTGCTGACACCACCGCCCGTGCCTTGGGCCCGCAGGCTCTTCGGCATCAAGTGCGCCAAGTGCCAGGTGGGCTTCAGCAGCAGCGATCTGGTGATGCGGGCGCGGGACAGCGTGTACCACATCGAGTGTTTCCGCTGTTCCGTGTGCAGCCGCCAGCTGCTGCCCGGCGACGAGTTCTCGCTGCGGGAGCACGAGCTGCTCTGCCGCGCCGACCACGGCCTCCTGCTCGAGCGCGCTGCGGCCGGCAGCCCGCGCAGCCCCGGCCCGCTCCCCGGCGCCCGCGGCCTGCATCTACCAGGTAAGCCGCTTGCGCCCGGTACTGCGCCGCCGGCTCGGGAGTGAGTGCATGGGTGTGTGTTCGTATGGGGGGTGGTTGTGATCGGACGAAAAGTTGTCACTTGGGTGTATTTCCGTTTGCCTGCAGTGTGGGGTTTTCTGGGTGAGTTCAGAACCCTGTGTTAGGAACGCGGCTGAGTGTGTGTTCGTGTGACGGGGAAAAATTGCATGTGGGTAAATGTGAGCCGGGATTGTGTGTATGCGTGTGCAGAATAGTGGGGAATTGTGTTGTCCGTGATCAGGAATATGTGGAACACAGTAGTAGGAGCAGGAAGGTGAATGATCACGGGGAATCTGAAGTGGTGACTTTGTCTGTGGAACTTGTACTCGGAATTTCAAGCAGTATGTGTGTCGTCAGAGAGAAAAGATAGGTTTGCCTGGGGGTATGTGTGTAAGGAATACAGTTCCCAGCCTAGAGGTGGGTTCAGCCAGCCAGAAGCCCACCCGTAAGGACAGCTCTGAAGGCTAACCACTCAACAAAGAGCTAGTGTCTGCATTTGTCTTTTGAGGCCCAGTTTGATGAACAACTTAGCCAAATGTTTCTCGGTGGGGAAGGAGTGGACGTACAGTGGACTCAGGGATCATACACCTCAGGGGATGCTCTGGGTCCTAATCAGGAGATGCCCAGAGGTGGGTTCTAAGTGTGTGGTTACTGGGTAGGAACAGTGACTCTGGCTGAGCAGTTACCAGCAAGTAGCCACAGACCTGAAGCACCAACCTCTAGACCAGGCTGAGCCTCGGGGTGCTGTGTGCTTGAAGTGCTCCCACTTCCTCTGGTCCTCCCTTTATTCCCATATAGAATGAGAAAATTGGGCTAGATGGGCTGTTTGTAAATATTTATCCAGATCTAGATATGCCCAGAAGAGGATATAAATTGAAACAGTGAGACTTGTATCCAAACCTGGTTCAGATGGGAGTGCGGAAACAGGATGAAGCCAGTGTTGAGGGCACCCTGGGCTCGGGTGTCGGAGGGGCTCCCTTTTGTTTGCTGCGGGTTGCGGCCGCGGGAATCCGGCCCTAAATACCCGATTCTACTTAACCTGGGGTTGAGAGAACCCAAGGCCGAGTGAGGAAAGTGCCAGCGGCTGCGCGCGGGCCGGGAGGGCGGCCGCTGGGCCAGGGAACCTGGAGCCTTGAGGGAGGAGACCCGGCGGGCCGAGGCCCGAGGGTGGGCAGAAAGGAACCGTTCCAGGCCCTGGAGGCCCACTCGCGCCCCAGGGCAGGTCTTCGCGACACACGGCCTGGCCCTGTCCGAGAGGCCTCTGAATCAGGGAGAAGGGCTCTTGGGGGCCACCCGGGAGCGGGAAACAAGCCCCCCAATTCCGAGGCAGCGCGGCGCTTGGGGTCCGTGTGGGTCCCCTTCCCCTTTCCCCCTCCAGAGTCCCGGGCGCGCCTCCTTCCTCTTCCTCTGAAACTCCGACTTCTTCCGGAGAGCTTCCCTCGTCCCGCGGAACCCACGCGGGCATTCCTAGGGTTTGGTAAGTGGAGGAAGCACAGCGGGGGTCGGCCACTCCCGTCCCGCACAGGCCTAGCTCGGAATTCCCACGCCCCGCTTGCGCGCTGGCGAGATCGCTGCGGGGAGAGCCCTGTGGAGGAACTAGGGAAGGGACGAAAATGCACACCTTTTTCCGGGTAGGGCGAACAGACGGAAAGGGAGAGAAGACGAACAATAAAACGAAATAAACGGAATAAACGAGAAACGAAATCGGGCCTCGGAGGACTCGGCCGCCGCGGGGCCGGGCACAGGGAGAGTGAGTGGCGGTCACTCTCTCATCTCTCGCTCCCTTGCAGACCCGGGATCGGGCCGGCAGCCTTCGCTGCGTCCGCACGTGCACAAACAGACCGAGAAGACAACCCGCGTGCGGACCGTGCTCAACGAGAAGCAGCTGCACACTCTGCGGACGTGCTACGCCGCTAACCCGCGGCCCGACGCGCTCATGAAGGAGCAGCTGGTGGAGATGACCGGCCTGAGCCCGCGGGTCATACGCGTCTGGTTCCAGAACAAGCGGTGCAAGGACAAGAAGAAATCCATCCTCATGAAGCAGCTGCAGCAGCAGCAGCACAATGACAAGACGGTGAGAGACTGGGAGCTGGAGGATCGGATCGGGTGGAGCCTCGGGTTCGCCCTGCGGCATCTGCGTGCCCATTTCTGGGCCGGCTCTCGGGAGATCCAGGGGGAACTGGGCTCCCCAATAGCGTGTGTTGGTGCTTTCAGAGCAAGGCTTACCTTGAGGTTGAAGGCTTCTTAATTACTGTATCCGAGGTCAGGTCTTCCCCAGTTCCAGCGGCAGACCAGAGTTGGGGTCTGGGGCGTAGTTCGGAGTTCAAGGTGGCATGTTTGCCAGAGCCAGCAAGTCGGGGCGGGTTGTGTCCTTCTCTCAGCATGACTCGGTTTGAACACTTTTCCTCTGTAAACCTGGAGAGGGATGGGAACGCAGGCCTCACGTTCGTTCCCTTGCCATGTTGGCTTCCAGGACCGAGGCTGGCCTATGGTGGCTGTTTTTGGGCCCGAGGAATTTGCACTGGATAAGGCGGGCTCACTCGGCAGCGGACAAGTGTATGCCTCCCCTAAACCGTTTCAGGCTCCAAATCACGTGCCAGTGCCTGGGGCCCCAGTCTCAAAGATGTCGGGAAACGCAAGACCTAATTCGAGCATCTTCCACCCTCTCTCCTGCTTGTCCCCGCAGAGCCTGCAGGGACTGACCGGGACGCCCCTGGTGGCGGGCAGCCCCATCCGTCACGAGAGCGCCGTGCAGGGCAGTGCAGTTGAGGTGCAGACGTACCAGCCGCCATGGAAAGCGCTCAGCGAGTTCGCCCTCCAGAGTGACCTGGACCAACCCGCCTTCCAGCAGCTGGTGAGGCCCTGCTCTACCCGCCCGGAACTCAGGACTCCGGGGGAGGTGGGGTGGATTTAGCCACTTAGCCAAGGTGGGAAAGGGTGGGGGTTTCTCAGGGGATGAGGGGCTTGGGGGGTTGGGGGGAGGTGGGTAGCTGCAACCGCACCCGGCTCATTAATTCGCTCTAAACCAGGTCTCCCTGGATTAAAGCGCTCGCAGGGGAGGTCGAGGGATTATCCAACCCGCAGCCCCGCCCTAATACCCCTGCGTGCGCTTGGGGACCTGGCCGACTTATCCAAGGGCCTGCTCCCAACCGGTGGCTTGTCCCCAAGAGACACCTTTGGGAGTAGGTGGCCCGGGAAAACCAGCTCGGGCGCTTCTTCACCCGCTCCTTCCCGGTGTCTCCGCTGCCCCAGGTCTCCTTCTCTGAGTCTGGCTCCCTAGGCAACTCCTCCGGCAGCGACGTGACCTCCCTGTCCTCGCAGCTCCCGGACACCCCCAACAGCATGGTGCCAAGTCCCGTGGAAACGTGAGGGGGACCCTTCCCCGCCAGCCCGCGGACCTCGCATGCTCCCTGCATGAGACTTACCCATGCTCAGGCCATTCCAGCTCCGAAAACTCTCTCGCCTTTGTAATTATTATTATTGCTATTTAAAGAGAGAGGACTGAGAGAAGCGGTCGGGATAGCCAAAAGCGCCGGGACGCAACCTGCTTTCACCAGACTGGAAAGCCCTGCTCCGAGGACTTTTCTTTTTACAAAACCAGAATTTGGGTTTACTAACGTTAGCTCTGCCATCTCTTCTCCCTCGCTCGGCGTGGCCGCCGCCGCTCTATTACCGCGCCCCCCGGCCCACGCACCCACTTGTGCGTGGAGAACGCGCAGGTCAGGTCCCGCGCCGGCCCAGCCCCGAGCTCGCCCACGCGGATGCGGGCATCTGCCGCCGCCCGGCCCCGCGCTCCCAGGTGGCCTCGCCCCGGCTCTAGCGGGGAAGAGGACGGGGCAATCCAAAGGAACAGGCACTCAATCCCCCAAAGCGCATGATTGCCGGAAAAAAGTAGAAACGAGACTTTCCTTGAAAATGTTTTAAATTATCGGTCGACGGAGGACAGAGTGTGTGAGCCTTTGCCGAACAAAACGTAAGTTATTGTTATTTATTGTGAGGACAGCCAGTTCATAGTGGGACGAATATTTTGATCTTAATAAAAAAAGATAATAACCCGATTGATGCTGCTCCTGTGTGCTGTTGGTGCAGCGGGAGGGCTGGACGAAGGCAGGTTGGGGTTGGGGCTTGTTTCAACGAAGATGAGGCTCCGCGCAGGGCCCACCGCTGGTGCCCGCGCCTCGCGCGCCACTGGCCCGCGTGCTCCCGCGCAGACAGGGGCGGGCCCGGCGGGGATTGGGCGCCGCGCGGGGGGCGGGGCTGGGTCCCTGTGCTCCGTGCGCCCCGTGCGGCCCAGCGAGGCCCAGAGAAGCATGTGAGAGCCCAGGACCTGCCGGAAGCCTGCGCGCTCCCTGTTGGCTCTCCACTCTCGGCGTTTCGCGGCAGAAGCCCGCGGGGCGGTGGGGTGACCCCGTTTGGGCCGGGAAACCTGCGATGTTCCGATGGCGTCCGTTTGGCTGGCTAGGGCCAGCGTTTCCGTCTCAACCTGGCCTCAGCTCCTGCAGCTGGACCCAGCCTGGCGTCCCTCAAGGCCCCCTAGACCCTCGCTCCACTTTCGGCCGGGTGCACTCGGCCCCCGCCTGCGTTTCTTTTCCCGCGGGTCTGGAAGCCCGAACCCCCACCCCCGGGCGCCTCGCCCGCCTGCCACCCGGGCCCTGCCGCCGAGCAGCGAGGCCAGCCCGCGCGCCCCGGGGCGAACAGGGGGGCCATGAGGCTCGTCCTCGGCGCTGTCCCCAGAGTGGATGCGCGACGTGATCAATCCCGCTGCATTTATTAATTCCCCCGTCTAGACAGAGGAGAAGGCCGTGCGGCGGCTCCTTATCTGCATTTGGCATCACCTGCAAGCGATACACTGAAGGAGCCACAACAAGCCCCCGCTAGGATCGAGGCTGCCAGGGAAAATAAGTCCACCCAGAACCAGTCTGGCGTGTCCTTGGTTTATTTTCTTTCCAGACCCGAAATGCAGGGGGCGGGGGATGGCCCGGGTGGGAGGGAGCTGGGAATGGCCCCTGGATATGCCGTGCCCAGGTCACTTGGTGTGACATTTCAAACCCCTGTGACTTGTTTTCTTGAAAACTGGCTTTAGTGATCGCAGGAAATAACCAAGAGATACTGAATCTCCAGCAGGCCCCCGGGCAAGCACAAAAAACCGGGAGGCTCAGGTTTTACCCTTCACAAATATTTAACCCTTTGGCAGCCTGGGGTAATTCTTTTCCCAGACCAGTCCTCTTTTGGTGGACTCAGAAAGCTGCCAGCCTGCCAGTGATTCCACTACTCTTGAACAATCTCTGGCATTGGGTTTCCTTGTCCCTCCAAGTTAAAAGACCCTTAAGTAGCTCCTTCTTTGTCCAGGCATTGTTTTGAAAGAGGGCAATGCCCTTACTGAGTAGGGGATAGTTGCAATCTTAGCTCAGGTAGCTTCTGGTAAGGAAAAATGTGTCTGAGGGGGCATCTGTGGTCGCTGGATAGAGGAATCGATGCTTTCTGTTGAAAAGCCATGGGCTGATTGGATGCCAGAGCCTGCTGTAGATGTTTCAGCTGAACTGATGGCAGAATTCCATCAGCAGGTTTCTCCCCTTCCCCCCCATTAGAGATGGGAGGCTGGAAGACTGGCTGGCAATTGAGGAGGTGGGAAGATCGGGCCACATTTATGTTTTACTTCCTGAAAGTCAAGGTGATGCTAGCACAAAAATTAAAGAGAATCTTCCCCTCTTCAGAATTTAGGAAATGGTGCTGCAGACTTAGAGATAAGGGGAGAGGTATGTAGGTTTAATGAGGACCAGCTTTACTCTCAAGTGCCCAGAAAGTGTTTTAATAATCAGGGTTAGATTCTTTGAGGGTTCATTCCTTTAACTTAGATCATTCCCTCCCAAACAGAACTATAGATATTTCCCTTTACCTTCTGGCTGGCCATTGGATTAGGGGGCTAAACTTCCAAGAAATCTTACTTTTGAAAACTTTTGATTTATCCAGAATATTGGGTTTTGTCATTTTTACAAAGGAAATAACAGGTTCTTGAATTTAAAAAATTTCATTAATGGTTGTTGTTAATTAGCTCTGAATTTTTGCTTTGAACACACTGCAGTGTTTTAATGCTACAAATGGAAATATCTGCCTATCTAATTACAGTCACCTCTTCCCTTGACATCCATAGATCAAAAATCTAATTCCTCTTTTTGATATTTATATGAGTGTGTCTGTTTTTGAATATTGGGAAATTATCCAGATCACGGTGGTTACTGTGTATTAGGATACCTGTATCTATGTGTATTGTTGTATAAAACATCACAAGCTGTTCTCCTGTAGTTTGTTGCTAGCCACCCAAAGGGGCGCATCGTTTTCCTTGTGGGTTTCCAAGGAAAGGGTTTGACTCTGAAGCCTTATTACAGCGGTCCCTGGTGAGGTGTCAGATCTATGGTTGGTTAGTTACATTAATAAATATCTGTTTTACTGGTTCCCAGGTCATCTTTAAACATCTTCTGTAATACAGTAGGGATATCCTTGTAAATTAAACTACAAGTACATTTGTAAATTGTAATTACAATTACAAGTGTTGTATTTTATGCTTACTGAACTTTTAAAGTGAGATACCCAGCTGTGTAGTAAAAAAAGTCAGTTCAATCAAAGAGGCCATAGATGGGAAATGGGAGTAAGTTATTTAACTAGATTCACCTTAGAATAAGATTTTCTCAATGGATTTATCTAATAATTTGGATAGCTCTATGTAATGGAGGCAGAAAGGGATTCCCAGAGATGGAAAAGTTTATGGCTATTACACCACAAAATTTAATACATATTGAAAGGCTGCACAATTCTGGGAAATTCAGAGTCCCTGTGGCAGTATTCCCAACGAACTTTAATTTTTAATGGGTTGTGGAACAGAAATCAGCCTTTCAGTTTTGAATATGAAATAGCTTAAAGCTTAGTTTTGTCAGAGCTGCAAATACTGGGTTTAAATGAGACGTTGTCTAAGATTGTTCTCTAAAAAATGTGAGATTCTGCCGCTGCTGTCTGGGGGAGGGCATAAATTGCCACACGTTTAGTTAGCTGTCTTTTCCCATACAAGTATTCACCAAAGAGAGCAAGAGAATTAGTTGACTAGCAGCACGCTGGAGAGGGGAAACAATGAATGAATAATAAACGATTTGCAGAGGAGTTCCCAATGGACTTGTGATAAAAGCAGGAAATTCAGAGAGTTTATTAAGCTGATGTAGGGAAGATTAGAGGCTTTTAAATATGGGTCTGATTGATGTAAAGGTAAACTTTCTTCAGGATACTGGGATTCAGTGCAATAACGAGGATTGTGTGACCAATTACAGACTAGCACCTTGTTGATGGAGACTGTGCATGGAAGATGCAGATAAATGGAGCTAGGCTGAGAGCAGTAATGGGAGAGACAAAGGGCACAGAGAAATACTCCATTGGGATCCAGATGTGGAGTGGTGTAGGGGGAGTGGTTCAATTTATAAAGCAAGTTTGGCGCCCGGCAGAAATCATGCCAGAAAGGCTGGAGTGCTAGGCGAGGCCATGTTTTGGATCGGGGCACCGCCTGGTCCATAAGGTCAAGGGCTCGTGAGAGAGTGGGTCAGGGGGTGAGCGGAGGGGCAGGAGTTCAGGAAGCCTGAGCGATTCCTCAGTGGGAAACAGGATATTCAAGGCGGTAGTTTCAGTGTTTAAGGCAGGAGACCCCAGTGTTCGTTCGGGGCGTGGGAGCAGGGGGAGGGACGTGGAAGAAGAGGAATGGTGAGGAGTAATCCCTTCCCAGATTGAGACCCAAGAATTCAGAAAGCTTGGCAAGGAGCTCTGGAAAAAATGGCCCACGTGCTTTTCTTCCTGGGGAAGGAAGGAAAGATAGTAGAGGAGGCGAGGTCCGGACCTAGATTCAGGGTTCGAGGGTCACAGCGCCTCCAATTGCCTGTAGGGAGGGAGAGGCTCCGGAACTCGGCAGAAAGCGGCATCCTGCTGGGCGTCCGGTGTGACGAGCCCTGTAGAGCTCCGGGAAAGCGAGCTGCCGCCTAGAGCGGGAAATTCGGTTGGGCAGCGGCGTTGGGCGTTCAAATGTCGCTGCCCCCGGACCTCGGGCGGCTTTTACCTATTTGGCTCAAATTCTGGGCTCTAAAGCCTGGGCGAAATTGTTACCTTTGCTCCGACTGGGCCCTGTCGCGTCGTCAGGTTTACAGGCTGGACCCAGCAGAGACTTTTCGCTTCGGCCCAGCGGGTCCACCTGTGGCCCCTGAGCCTCGGGAGACGCGGGACGTGGCCCCCGCCCCAGGAGAAAGCCAGTTGGTGGCACTTGTCTCCGCAAATTGGAACAAGATGTGCCTGCGCTCACCTGCGCGCTGTTCTCTCCCCACCCCCCCGGAGAGTTTAGAAGTAGTAAAACCCAAGGGAGTTAGAGCTTAAATCACTCTGGCCCTGCGGAGCGCACAATAAAGGAGGGAACTTGAGACCTGCAGAAACCGCGCGGGTCGGGAGTCACAGAGGAGCCGCCAGGCCCGATCCTCGCAGGCTCCCCAGCCGGGTGGAGCCGGGGTTTGTCTCAAACAAACCCTCTCCCCTCCCGGACGAGGGGACCAAATGAGACCATTCAATTAAATGTTTAATTGCGAATTCTGGTATGGTTTCTGGAAGGTTAATCACAGCTGTCTCAATTATTTATGGATTTTTGGCAAATTTCCGACCTGATAAGTATATTCTACTGTGAAGCGTCTTGCAGGAAATCTGATAAATATTTGATTATTCCTTTCAGCTACAAGGATTCTGCGTCCACGCCCCAAGACCCGCGGGGCAAGCGGGATTTGGGAACTCCTCCCCTGGTTGGGGCGCCC
Organism: Lagenorhynchus albirostris; assembly: GCF_949774975.1. Taxonomy (NCBI): domain Eukaryota; kingdom Metazoa; phylum Chordata; class Mammalia; order Artiodactyla; family Delphinidae; genus Lagenorhynchus; species Lagenorhynchus albirostris. The sequence continues at coordinate 134,174,254 of NC_083095.1, read as the reverse complement.
CGGGCGACGGCGGGTCGAGCAAGGAGCCGGCCGCCGACACCTGGCTCCCCGGCCCTCGGGCAGCGGAGAAGCCCGGGCCGCCGTCCTGGAGGAGGGCGCGGGCGCCAGGGCCCAGCCCCTCGGCCTCCCGGGGGCGCGGCGCTCAGCCCGGCCGCGGCTCGAGGTGTTTCGGAGCGCGCCGCGGGGAGAGTCCGGGGTCCTGGGTCCGGAGCCCCGGGCCGAGTCGCCGCCGAGCCCTGGCAGCGGGCTCCGCCGAGGCGGCAGGGACTTCCCGAGAGTCGGTCCCACTAGCCTCGGAGCCGCCGTCCCCGCCCCGAGCCCAGCCGGGCTTCGGCCCCGCAGCCCGAGCGCGGAAGACGCCGGGTCCCGGGCGGCGGAAGTACAGAGCGCACTGGGATGCGTTCGCTTTTTCTTTTTTTTCGTTTGAAATTGGATCTCTTTATTTTCTATTTGCAAAGGAGTAAAAACAGCATATACAAAACTCGGCAGCCTTGTGAGGCTCCAAAAAGAAGTGTCCTGAACATTAGGTAGCTAAATTTGCTTTCAACAATCCGATGAAACTTCTGTATTTTCCAGTCCCCTCCGCCCCCAGTCTTGAATCTGATACTATTAAAACCATTTTTCCCCCCGACCAGATCTTTCTTCTTGGTAATGTTTGATCCTTATCTGACAGAAATTATTACCAATGTCACTCAGTGACCGGCTTAGCACTGACCGTTGGCTTAAGGTGGAGAACCGATGAGAACAAGATATGAAAAGGTCAACATCTCCTGGCAGACACTCCTCCCGTTCAGCTGTGAGCCGTGCACAGGAGTTGAAAACTTCAATTCAAAGCCCTTGTGACCGTCTGTTTTATTTTTACTTCGGTTTTCATTGCCGTTATTTGAGAAAATACTTTAGGGTGATTCACTATGGTTGATCTTTTTGGATCCCTAATTTTTATTCTGGAGAATTTCAGTTCAGCGATGCTATTTCTATAGGAGACTCTCAGTGTTGGCCGCTAGGAAAGTTTAAGCAGACCAACGAATATAATGCTTTAAATTCATTTCAAATAGCCCCCAAAACATATTATGTAATTAGAATGTAAAACTGTTATAAACATCTTTTACTCAAACCTATAAAAGGGAAATTTAGAGCAGGTTAACTTTTAGTAAGTCTTTAATTAAGATACTTCCGGAGTTGGAATTAACGTTTTTCTTTCAAATTTGTATTGCTTTAACAAGAAAAGTCATCATTGCAAACAGAATAAGTTATTTTATTACAAGAACAAAACAGACTTGCTAATTTTATGTCTAATTTTACCCACATTACAAATGCAAAGTATATATTATCATAGGATGTAAGTTACCAAACTCCAAAATATTGTGCATAAATGAAATAAACTCAACTTGCAGAATTAGAAAGAACATTAAAGTATCTACAGTCTTTATAAATAGTGCAAAGTATATACCATATCTACAGAGTATAAACATGTGAAAATGAACTTCTTAAGGAACAGTTAGAATGTTTGATCAATTTAAAATATTAATGAGGGTACTCAAATATACAACCAACCAAAACATTTATTTTTTCTCTTTTTTTAAGAAAAACTGTCGAGCTTCTTCCCAGGCCTGCTGAGGAAATCTGTTAGCCAGCTCAAGATAGTCTTGGGAACCAAGGCATTTTCCTGAGAGAGAAAAAAAAGAAGAGTAAAATTAAAAAGAGTTAAATTCTTCAAAATGTAAGAAATGAAAATTATTTTGATATCTGAGTACAAAATGGAGACATACTCTTCAAATAAATCATGATGCAAATTTAAGTAAAGGTAACTGATCTATATCTATTATAGTATAAAATATATAATATATATTTTAATCACAATCTATTTCATGCTTCTAACCTATTCAGACATTAACCCCTATGTAAAACATTGTGAAAAACATTGTTTTTGGACTCTGGAGTAAGAAAATAAGTAAATAAGTATGGTAAACAAAATAAAGTGACAGTCATGTATTCCATCCTTAAGTTAGCCTTGAAAGGCTAAATCTGTATGTAAACTTTACAGTTATTTTCTAAAATAGTCTATTTAATTTAAAACATGATTTTAGTTTAAACATAACTTTAAAAATGTTCCAATCTGGCACTCAGTCACCTAACAAAGCAGAAGGAACTGTCAGGAGCCTTACTGGCTCTTGAAACAAACGATCTCCTGGCCAGCCAGTCATCTAGCAGTGAGTATTTGAAAAACAGAATTCTTCCTCAGCAATAAGAATGTGGTGCTGCCAGGAGCTGCTTTACACTTAGAACTTAGAGGTTCACCTGGGCAATGAACTCAACATCTTGAAACATCTTGAAACATTTTGGGGGGATTTAATCTAAGCAAAAGGGGAACAGATGTCCAAGGTGCAAACTGGCAACTTAGTGTGGCATCATCATTTTTTAAAATCAAGTAAGCATATTATGAGCTGTCACCAGTAGAGTGATGACTTTTTCTAAGCAAAGCAGAGAACAGTTCCCTATTTGTTGGTTTGTGAATTAACCCATAGTATATCCACATTGGGGAAAGCATGAAAGTCAGAGAAGATGGTCCCTTGGAAAAGGAAAGAAGGTTGAAACCATGCAGACAGAGTCAGCCCCTGGGACTTTGCCTGCCAGATAGGCAGCAAATTGTGACTCATCCTTACGTCAGGAGAAAGAGGAAGAAAAAAGAATGTTTATACGTCTTACTGGCAAAAAAATTGCTGTACAATTAAAAAATAAATTAAAAAATACATTAGAAGATTTTTCTAGGCATTTTCATAAATTCAAAATTTAAAACATTGTTTTATAAGGTATAGTAACAAATTATGCTGATTTCTCTCTAGCCTCCAACAGCTTAAAAAAAAAATGCTGTCACTGAGTCAGGGCAGAAGTGAACTTGCACACTAATGCAGGCTTAGACAAATGGTACCAAGTATGATGTTGACTTGAATTTCTAAAAAGGGGCATAGCTTTCTGTTTACTTCTCTGAGTGCCTGAACCAATAAAACGACATTTTTTCATATTGTTACAGTTTTAGATATATTCTCTTTTACGTACTTTTCAACACCTGCCCACCATAAATAATGTGTGTGTGTGAGACAGACAGACAGACACACACACCCCAGGGTGACCTCCCCTTCTCCCAAGTAAGGGCTACTGAATGGGTGCCCCATAGGGTTTTGCTGGGAGTAAACCTCTGGCCACTTTAAAGACTATCAAACTAATGGAAGAATTGGGGAAAATCTGGATTAAGGTCTCATTAATCAGAGATGCTGTCACGAGAGCCAGACAAAGAGCAACTTGTACTTCTCAATTACAGTGTGGGTAGCAGAATATTTCAAAAAGTAAATATGCACTTTAAAATTCGACATCTCAGCTCTGATCACAGGACTCACCTCAGCAGGAATGCTATAGGGAAAAAAAACCTTGTAAATCTTTTGGCCCCTGAACTGTGCTGTGCTCATCTGATGGCTTTTTCGTCATGTAGAACAATTTTACACTTTTATTTTCAATAAAAAATTCAAGTACTTGAATTTAGGGGGATGTACGGGCTACTACCAATGACGATTTTATTCTTAACATGGAACCAAATGTATGTGATTTCAGCATTTATGTGATAATGTAGGCCAATATTAATGATCTGATTGTCTCTTGTATTGCAAAGTAGCTCTTTAGTAATTATTCACCATTTATTATACCTTGCATGAGGTGAATATAAATTACATAAAGACGTTTTGTGGTTTTCTTTTACTTCCATAGATTTCTCTGTATATTCTGATGTACTCATGCTTGATGACAAAATCAATTTCTTTATTCCCTGAAATATATTTGGTATCTGAATCTCAAATATTTTAGGTGATGTAATAAACTGATTTCTCTAACAGTTTCAGAGGGTTGAGTGAGAAATGTCCAGCTAACAAACACATGACATTTAATTTCAATAGAGACGTACCTTTGGGCTGATAAGACTGGGTATCTGCCTGACCTGGAGTCTGTGCAAAATCCTGTGTGAAACGAGAAAAGTGTCTTTTTTAATACCAATGCTACGGACAGAGAATTTTGCTGAGCGTGGCTTTAAAAATGCTTCTGAATTCTGAGGCAACTATTTTTTTTTTAACATCTTTTTTTTTGGGGGGGGGTACGCGGGCCTCTCACTGTTGTGGCCTCTCCTGTTGCGGAGCACAGGCTCCGGACGCGCAGGCTCAGTGGCCATGGCTCACGGGCCCAGCCGCTCCACAGCATGTGGGATCTTCCCAGACTGGGGCACGAACCCGTGTCCCCTGCATCGGCAGGCGGACTCTCAACCACTGCGCCACCAGGGAAGCCCTTTTTTAACATCTTTACTGGAGTATGATTGCTTTACAGTGTTGTGTTCATTTCTGCTGTATAACAAAGTGTATCAGCTATACGTATACATATATCCCCATAACCCCTCCCTCTTGCGCCGCCCTCCTACCCTCCCTATCCCCCGCTCTAGGTGGTCACAAAGCACTGAGCTGATCTCCCTGTGTTATGCAGCTGCTTCCCACTAGCTATCTATTTTACATTTGGTAGTGTATATATGTCAATGCTACTCTCTCACTTTGTCCCAGCTTACCCTTCCCCCTCCCTGTGTCCTCAAGACCATTCTCTATGTCTCCATCTTTATTCCTGTCCTGCCCCTAGGTTCATCAGAACCATCTTTTTTTTAGATTCCATATATATGTGTTAGCATATGGTATTGTTTTTCTCTTTCTGACCTCCTTCACTCTGTATGACAGGCTCTAGGTCCATCCACCTTACTACAAGTAACTCATTTTCGTTTCTTTTTATGGCTGAGTAATAGTCCATTGTATATATGTGCCACATCTTCTTTACCCATTCATCTTTCAATGGACACTTAGGTTGGTTCCATGTCCTGGCTATTGTAAATAGTGCTGCAATGAACATTGTGGTACATGTCTCTTTTTGAATTATGGTTTTCTCAGGGTATATGCCCAGTGGTGGGACTGCTGGGTCGAATGGTAGTTCTATTTTTAGTTTTTTAAGGAACGTCCATACGTTTTCCATAGTGGCTGTACCAATTCACATTCCCACCAACAGTGTAAGAGGGTTCCCTTTTCTCCACACCCTGAGGCAACTATTTTTGCATGAATAGTTTGGAGCCCAAATATAAACGTTGAAGAAACTGACATTATGTAATTCAGGTTCTCATACATTTAAATTAAATAATGATGACTCAAATCTTGCTAAGTATCAACAGGGGCCAGGTTGTTGCCTCCTGTGGAAAGTACAACTTTGTTTTATATCTAACAAACTGAATTCTTTAGCCAAATACTGTCTTAAAATATTGATAGATTTTTAACATTTTAAAAAGCACAACTATAAAAGCCCTTAACGTATTCTGCAGCTATATCTTTTTTTAATTGAAGTATAATTGACATACAGTATCATATTAGTTTCAGGTGTGCATCATAGTGATTCTGTATTCATATACATTCCAAAATGGTCACCATGATATGTCTAGTTATCATCTGTCACCATACAAAGTTATTATATTATTCACTATATTTCCTATGCTGTACATTATGTTCCCATGACATTTATTTTATAGTTGCAAGTCTGTACCTCTTAATTCCCTTCACCTATTTTGCCCACCTCCTACCTCCCCATGCCTCTTTCCCAACCACCAGTGTGTTCTCTGTTATCTATGAGTCTGTTTCTGTTTTGTTATGTTTGCTTGTTTTTTATATTCCACATATAAGTGAAACCATACGGTAAAATTGCCTTTCTCTGTCTGACTTATTTCATGTAGCATAATACTCTTTAGGTCCATCCATTCTGCAGCTAAATCTTAAAGTCTAGTAATTTTACTCTTAGATGGAACATGAAAAATGTCATCTATAATATGTAAAGTTTCAGGAACCTAGGACAAACTACTAGCTCTTATTTTAAATATAATTTGCTAGTAACTATTAATCATCTAACACAGGGGACCTTGAAGAACCATTTTATAAACTAAAATCCAATGTATTTTCATTCCCTTGAGCACAGTTATTTATAGAAAAAAACCAAACTTGATTTAACTCCAACAATCTAAAATGCTATCCCAAATAAGCATTATAAGAAATTTCTGTAGTATTTATAAAATCTGTGTGCTAAAATAAAATGTATGTTAAATGTGTTACATTTACATTAAATTACATCTAATTGTGTGTTAACCGTAATGGAGAAGAGTTGAATTAGAAGTACTCCGAGATCAACACCAGATGAAAATAATATATATGATCCTTACTTTAGATTCTGGTACCATTTATAGTTTTATAAATTGTTTTCCAAGCAGTTGAAAATGTAAGGGACTAAGCTGGTACAAATGCAAATTTGTCTTTGCTCAACAATCACTCTCTTGGTTCAACAATCACTGTCCTGGTTGAGGCCTCTCTGCTCATGCCATGAAAAACTGCATATCACCTCCCTGGCAGTCCCTGTCCCCCTTTCTTGCCTTACTTTTCTCCACAGCACTTAGTACCATCTGACATGCTATTTATTTTACTTATTTGTTTTTTGCTTTGACTCCCCCCATTCTAATGAAAGACCTTTAAAGGAAGGAATTTGTATCTGTGTTATTTGCTGCTGTATTTCCAGTGCCTAGAGCAGTGCCCAGCACACCGAGGGCACTAAAAAATTAGTGAATGAAAGGAAGAATGAATTTTAAGATCACAGTCTTAAAATTCTCTATAACATCTTTTCTGTTTAAATTTAATCCTAAGGCTGTAAGAATATCTGAAGAATCCTAAATGTTAATTATGATGTTTACATGAAAATTCATTAAGATTTTAATTATTAATCACAAGATGTTCTTTGAAAAATCTCTACCCTACCTATAGATCCGAATATCTTTGAAAAAATTTTCAGAAATTGGAATCCAGACTCAAACAGAACAATTAAGCTGAAAATAAAACATTTCTAAACAATTGATCTAGTATGTTTATTAACTGATCATCTAATAGAGGATAGTTTAAGAAATGTAAACCACTGATTGCCATCTAAGGTGAAGAAGGCTTGGGGGGCTCTTTAGCCATCCCAGCCAGCTGGGCACAGTTACACCCTTTCAAAAGTGATATTTGTATATTAGCCAGAATAAGGAACAATAACAATACAGAGCTCTGCTTTCTGTTTCATTATTATGAACAGAAAACACTGTCTATTAATCACATGTGCATCATGGAACAAAAACAGATTGGTTTTAGAGTGGAACATTTGAAGGAAAATGGAAGATTCTGATTCCAGTCCTACAGAATTTAACTGGATCAGAAAAATATAAGGCCATACTTAAAAGTTTTAGATTTAAGAAAAAGCAACATAACAGATTGTTATTATACACACACATGCTGTGTGTATTTATTTATTTATTTAAAAATTTATTTTAAATATTTATTTAAAAATTTACAGATAAACTGACATTTTAATTGATCTTTCTTCAGCAATCATTATCTTTTCCCTATAAATAGACAAAAAGCAAGATGAATTAACAGTTAAAGCCTTAAAGAAGTCTTTTAAAAAACATTTCCTTAGTCCAGGCTTACCATTTCATTAACTGGAAAAATACCCTTTTCTTGAAATCCTCCAAGTAGAAATGATACAACACCCAAACCGCAGTTTTACTATCATGATATTTTAGAAATTAATTTCAAGCACAGAAATATGTGAAATTTTTAAAAGGTAGTGTGGATGGCAAGAATAAACAGCTGGTTCGCTTTTACTTTTCAATTGCATTAGCTTACACACAGAGCCAGAGAATTAGGCATAACACAGAAGGTACCTGAATGAACGTGGCCAGTAGAACACAGCTCATCTCCTGCTCCAGAATGATCTTGTTCTGAAGATTGTTGTAACAAGCAGCGATAAGTGAAGGGAACAGCACTTTGATCAGCCGTGGGTCACTGAAATACTGGAAGGGCAACTGGCAAAGCTTCTGCAGCACCGTGGGGTGGCGGCCGGACTGCACGATGACCTGAAACAGAGGAGGAACCCCAGGTCAGCTGCCAAAAAGCCCCGGCCTGCCTGCCCTGTGTCCCCCTTCCCCAGCCAGTAGTGCCAGTAAGAACCATGGAGAATATGCTGAATAAGTGTAAGGAGGAAAGAAAAAGACTCCTCAACTCTTTACCAGAGCTTAACTTAAGTGATATTTGAAAGGAGCAGAAAAGAAAGAAATCTCATTTCCTAACTTAAGGGAAAAGACTCCAAAAGTTCTGCACCCATTTAAAAATTCTTATAATCCACGAGGAATCATGCATTTATCATGGAGAGAGGGTGCCTGTGAAATGGGTTTGGGATACACACTGCTTTAACAGAGTGCCCCACCCTTCACTCTTCCCCTTAAAGCAAAACAGCCATATTCCTTAAAACCTGCAAAGAGCTCACTCACAAGAAAGATACCCTTTCCTATAGTCCTGCCCACTAACCTAGCTCACGGAATATATTGAACACAGATAGATCTATTCTGTATGCAGACAAACCCTTGGAAAGAAAAGGGGATTGTAAAGGGAATGGGAACAGTTTCAGCAAACACAGGCTCCAAAAGTTCCTTCCTCCAATCCATACAGCTTATCTATGTTTCCATCAGTGCCACTGAGTCTAAAAGGAGAATTGTTTACATAAATGAGACTGTTGTCTTGAAGCAGTCTAGGTTTACAACTGTGTACATTTTAAGAAATGGGGCAATGCAATTAATGGGCTTGCAGGGAAGCCCTCCTAACTTACTCCCTAGGCCTACATGATAAACTAAGAAATGTCAAAATCAGATCTGTTTCAAGTAACCTTGATTAGACTGTTCTAATATAAAAGAGCTGGGTGACCCAAAGCCCACTTCTTGGTATAGGAGGAAGCTCACGGAAGGTTAGGAACACTGTAAAATCTAAGGTCAAGACCGTAAATTGTACTTGGAAAAACACAGTTTTACAGGTACACACCCAGACAGGACTGCATTCAAATTAAAACCAGAAGGACAGAATGAAACAGCAGAGGCAGGAGAAACATAAATTACAGGGATTTACAAGTTTTCAAAGTACTTTTAACAATACTTTAAGAACACACTCTCAGATGATAATGCAGTTTGGTTTAAGAAGAAAATCAACAAAGTAATAGTTCACATATTTTAGTTCAATAGCTAAAATGACATCAAAAACCTTTAGAGAATGTTGATAGGGACTTGTTAATACCTTCAAATCCAGCAGGAATTTTAAAGACTTGCAGTGTGACAATTCAGCACATGGCTATATGCTGCCATTTCTGACACTGGCTGAGAAAAATATGCCCAATCATCCACTTTATTGATAAAGCATTTGCTTAAATCTTTATTTTAATTATTAGCTACAAATTTTGTAGCACAGCCAAATGATCATCACTTTAGAATTTATAATGACACCATTATTAGAAGTCTCTTTTCTCCCTTTGGACAAAAATTAAGAACAAGTTTTTTCTTTGGAACTTCACTGTTAAAATGCTATTATTGGAAGACTCACTGATTGAAAAGACATTAAACTGGACAGTCTGGCTAGCACAGGCACAATGTTAACTCAAAGATGACAACTCCTGGTTCCTGGTAAATTAGCCCAGAACATGAGAGCTTAACCATAACTTATTCCACCTGGACTCCTGACTCTCGCTGGGGTGAGGCAGAGCCCCTTGGGGGTCAGTCCCCTCTGGGAACAGGGCTGGCTATCAGTTGCCTGTTGAAAAAGTGAGTTTACAGAGGTCACCAGCAGTGTAGTGAGATGACCTGCCAGAGGCCACTAGCTTTAAGTCCTGAGACTGTAGAAGACACAAATGGAGGCAGGCAGTTTGGTTCCCTTGGGGTAAGGAGTTCTACCCACAGGACTGACTATGACAGGACTCAACCAGATTATAGGTAAGGGGTCCAGTCCGTGAGAGCCACACCCCTTGGCTTGGCTGTGAGCCAGAGTAGGACATGTAGTTGTCACTGTCCCTCAAATCACACTTCAGACATTGTGGGGAGACAGGATTAGGAGACCCCGGAAGTGGCCAACCTGTAGCACTGAGACTCAGTTGGCGAGACTCCTGGATAATTCAGGTGGGCTCTTGGCACAGAGCAATGGCAGTTTGATGTCATGAGCACAGCTAAATAGTCATCTGAATTAGGCTAATAAGCACTTCCTGTAGGGGCAGGGAAGCAAGGCTGGGATACAAACAGCCTGACCTCAATGCTCTGGGCCTTCGGTACCAGGAGAGAGTTTCCTGAGGGGCTTTTGACAGATTAGGGGATGAAGGCATCATTCAGTTTTCTTTCATCCACTCACTCCCAGGCCTTAGGGGGTAGGTCAAATGTCACCTTGGACTACTTAAGCTTTCCAAAATCAGTAGAAAGTCAATAGAGTGTCATCACGGGGCATGAAGTTCTTGCTGAATGAAAGAAACGTACATAAGAGAAATCTCAGACATACAATATGATGTAAATATGTCTCTCTATATGCCTTCCTCATGGAGCTGCAACTAAATCAATAACTGCTGGTCTGCCACCTTTGTCCAGACAAAGGGTTACCAATAAGGCCTAAGGTGGTACCACCCTGAACCTGGCCAGGCTACCTGCCCTTCCCTTCAGGACACACAGGCCAACACAAATATAAAGAAGCTTTTCACAGAGCCCCTTTCCAGACAAGGGAAGGATGTGACCTGCCTGTAGATTTCTTTGGTGGCCACAGTCATCAGAGACAGTAGGTATGGCCTCCGTAGTAATGAGAAACCTCCTCTCAAACATGATGTCCATTTTCAGATGCAGAGGAGGGCTCCAAGGAAACCAAGGGAATTTCTAGCAACATTCAGATCAAAAGAGACTGAAACTGAACTTGCCTCTTGCTCTTAGGTGTGATTCTAAAATAGGTACTAACTTAAGAAGAACTAGGAGATCTGAGTTCCTGCCTTCACTCTAGTCACCAACTAGTTGTGTGACCTAAGCAAACAGCTCAGTTGCTTTGGGTTTTAATTTTTTTAAAAGTATACTTTTCATTGAAGTATAACACACACACCCATTAAGTTAATAGCTTGATTTTTCACGAAGTGAACTTAACCTGTGTCGCCAGCATACAAATAAAGAAAGAGAACACGACCAAGGGTTCTGGGTCTTTAATACACTCTTTCTCACTGAAAATTAGATTTCTGCATTTTGAATTTAAGACAAGTCACAGAAACTACTTGACTGTAGTAGAACGTAAGATCTCTCTTATGTTCTTAGCACTTCGAGGCCTTCTTGGATTCAGTCTCTATCAATCATTCTCTGGAGAGAATTCTCCTTTGGTCTTCTAAGCAAAGGCCAGTGGGCCTAATTCCTCAGTCACTGAAGAAAGACACCTTTTACCCAAATGCCCTGGCATTCACCACCTTTTTCTTTGGTATCATTGGCAAGGGGTTGGGGGAGGGAGTAGGGAGAGGGTAAGAGAGGAAGTGGGAGAGAGACCCTCACTTCCTTTTCTTTTTGGAACTATCAACAATTCTGGGAAGAAGGGGCTTTAGAAAAAGGAAAGTTGCATGCTGCCAACGTGTGCTATAGCCTGTGGAAAGAGGGCCAAGAGGATCTGAATGCTGGCATTAAAAAGGCATCTGGGAAAAAAAATAAAAATAAAAGAAATCTGGAGTAGACAAGTGGACACGTTGATTCTTTCATCTGTTGATCCTTGACTACCCACTAAGCCTTCTGGCTCCAATCTTTGTACTTCCTACCAAGTGAAGCATAATCTGGGTGCACTGAGTGAGAGAGCCAGAAGAGAGCTCTAAATTCAGAGGACGTTTGCTGAGTGCCTCCTGTGTGCCAAATGCTGTTGGGGACATGGACAGGAATCAAGTTTTAGCTCTCAGGGAGATGAAGTATGTCCACAGTAGACAATGATGCAAAGGAGCCTGGGTCATCAGAGAGGGAAGGATAAGGTACTAGGGGGCCCCTCACCTCCTTCCTTAGGCGAGGAAGGCTGCACTGAGAAGGTGGGCTGGACCTTCAAGGCTAGATCAGATTTGAGCACCGAGAATTGTAGGTGGAGGAATTTTAGGTGGAGAGAAGAAACGCCTAGGTTCAATAACCAGCCTGTCTTTGTCTGCTCAGGCTGCCATTACAAAACACTATAGACTAGGTGTCTTAAATGACAGAAATTTATTTTTGAACGGTTCAGAAGCCTGGAAGTCTGAGATCAGAGTGCAGCATGGTTGGGTTCTGGTGAGCGCTCTCTTCCTGGTTTGCAGACTTGACACCTCAGTGTGTCCTCATGTGGCCTTTCCTTAGTGAGTGCACATGGAAAGAGAGATCTCTCTCTTCCTCTTTTTATAAGGCCACCAATCCTATCACATTAGGACCCCACCCTCATGACCTCGTTTAACCTTAATTAACTCTTAAAAGCCCTATCTCCAAGTACAGTCACATTGGGGGTTAGCATATGAATTTTGGGGGGATACAATTCAATCCATAGCTCAGGTCTGATTCCTCATCACCTCTGGCCAGAATAAAGTTTCATTAGCAGGCTACCCTCACTAACCAGGTGGATTTTAGAAGTGACTGGGTCAGTTGTCTCTCAGTGGGCATAAGCCGTGAATCTGCAGGCTCAAGGGTGCTTGGTGTTAGGTAGCCCTGGGCTCTAGGCCTGGCTCTGTTCAGTTAACCAGTTTGAGCCTCAGTGTTCTTTCAATAAAATAGAGGTAGATGGCAGCCTTCAGGGTTTACATGAGGATCAAATGACACAGTGTCCGTGACCACAATGCATTAATAAAAAACAATGTTAGTTATGAGCGTTTGGTTAGCTCACCAGCTCTGCTGCTCTGAGTCTTCTCCTGCCGGATCTGGCTTCCCTACACTTGCAGGACCAGAAGTCCCCTCCCAGCGTTAGGCCTAATGAATGCTTTCCATCATCCCACCCCCATCTCTCCATAAGGGCTGCTCATCAGAACAGGGCATCTGGCAGCAGCAGGCCCTGCTCTGGCTGGGACTCATCAGCAAGCTTCATGCCACTGGGAAGCCATTGTGGCGGCCTCTCCCTGGCCCTGTCTGCACAGGAGACAGCTATGCAAACAGTGCTGGGGATGCAGCTAGGATCTCGTGGTGGTGGGGTAGGAAGTGCATTCTGAAGGCTCTGAAAAGAAAATCCTAGCGTAAGCACGATCTAAGAAATGCAGGTAGTGGTACAGAGAAACAGTCTTAGCTTACTCTGTGTGTGTGTGTGTGTGTGTGTGTGTGTGTGTGTGTGTTTTGAGCCTGTTGTGCTAGACTTGTCAATCTGAAGACAGAGCAGGAAGGGCCAAAGCTAATAGGCTGGTGTTGTGGCCTCCTGATTCAGACCCAGGAGGAGCTTCCCTCCAAGCACTTGAGGAAATCCTTAAGCCCAGGAAGTCTTCTCAGGTAGCACAGCCTGAGAATGCCTCTCCTTTTCAACCCAAAGACAAGGCAGCAGCTATTACATATTTAAGTGTGTGTAGCTTAATTCCTAGTTCCAGAAGGGCAGGAACTGTATCTTTTACTCTTCTGTTCTCCATTGCTCTGTTACAGGGCTAGGCACATCAAAGTTACTGGAATGAATGAATCAAAGTGACAGAGGGTCCCTACTTAACAAATTCTTCTGTGCCTTACCTTGGGGGAATCATACCACAATCTCTTCTCATGAGGTACAGATGCCATTTTCTGACTCAGGGGCCTCAATTGTCTCCACATCATGTTGCCTTAAGTCTGCATAGCTAGTCCCTTGTCATAGACTGAATGTTTGCATCCCCCCCACTCCAATTCTTTTTTTTTTTTTTTTTTTTGCGGTACGCGGGCCTCTCACTGTTGTGGCCTCTCCCGTTGCGGAGCAACAGGCTCTGGACACGCAGGCTCGGCGGCCATGGCTCACGGGCCTAGCCGCTTCACGGCATGTGGGATCTTCCCGGACCGGGGCACGAACCCGTGTCCCCTGCATCGGCAGGCGGACTCTCAACCACTGCGCCACCAGGGAAGCCCACACCAATTCTTATGTTGAAATCCTAACCCTCATGTGATGGCATCAGGAGGTGGGGGCCTTTGGGAGGTGATTAGATCATGAGGGTGGAGCCCTCATGAATGGGATTAATACCCTTATAAAAGAGACCCCAGAGGGCTCTCTAGTCCTCTTTCTGCCATGTGAGGATACGATGAGAAGTTGGTAGTCTGTAACCTGGAAGAGGGCCCTCCCTAGAACCTGAACAGGCTGGCACCCTGACCTTGGACTTCCAGCTTCCAGAACTCTGAGAAACAAATTTCTATTGTTTATAAGCTACCCAGTCTATGGAACTTTGTTATTGCAGCCCAAACTAAGACATCCCTAAAGAATGGGTTTTGTGATGCTCTGTCTCCTATCCTAGAAGGAAGTTGGGCTTGAGATCCTCAGCGTCCTAGGCACAAACTCAGGGCTCCCTGGCCTGGTTATAAAGAGAGGTCTGGAAAAAATCCTCCTCCTTTGTGGGTGGTGGGTGACACTGGTCTCTCACTTGATGTGAAAGAATCCAACATCTTCTAGGATATCACGTTGCCAGAACCTCAGCAATACCCAACTCAACAGAAAGCCTGTCACTGGCGGAGACATTACTCAACAGTCTATAAAGCCCCTTTCCCTACATTGTCTGAGTCTCTAAACACCCTGTGAGGTGGGCAGACAGGGATGACTATACTCTTGTATAAGAAGAGATCTAATGTTCAGAAAGTTTGAAAGACTTGTCGCAGGTCCGCCAGCCAGTCACTTATGGAGCTGGGCCTGGAAAACTCTTACGACTGACTGCTGGCTTTTCTCTCACCACTCAGGCCTGTCCAGGGCTATCAGACACTCATGATGCTGCCCCTTACTAGGCAGAGGGGCTCTCTGTCACCTGAGCTCATTCCAATGTCTGGCTGCCAGCTAGCTTCTCGCACAACTTTGCCCGCCCAGATGAAGATGAGGATGACATACTGTCATTCTAAACAGACTAAACCAATTGACATATACAGATTAAACCAACACAAAAGGCCTTTCTTCAAAACCCTATATTCTGTTTGGCTAGGTATCAAATAACCAGTTCTCCGCTATGGGCTGTGCTGTGCTAAGGGCTTGTCTCAAATGATCAGACCTAAGAACTTGAAAGAGAGGAACGGTTGGCAATGGGGCTAGATTCTCAGGAGTGAACTGTTGGAACATGTGACTCCGAAACGAGGACCCTCTTGTGATGGTTATGTAGTCAGCTGCCTTCTGGGTTTTGAGTGCCTGCCAATCTGGTCTTACATTTTTGAAACAACTGCTATCATCTATAATATATTTATAATGTTAATCCTTGGTATGACCTGAATAGTTTTTCCCAACAGTTAAATTTAAAGAAGAAAAAAAGGAAAGTGGAGGTAGGCTATTGAGTAGTCCTAAGTCTGGTCTAGAAATGCAGTCGGCCTGGGAAGAGTTTGCAGATTTCACACCTGTGAAATGACAACTGCTGTATTCACTTCAAAGATCCCAAGGAGAGTGGCTAGGAAGGCCTATGGAGACTCTACCATGTTATATAAATGGAAAACAGCCTG
The DNA here is from genome assembly GCF_949774975.1 of Lagenorhynchus albirostris. Lineage (NCBI taxonomy): Eukaryota > Metazoa > Chordata > Mammalia > Artiodactyla > Delphinidae > Lagenorhynchus > Lagenorhynchus albirostris. The sequence goes on along the minus strand of NC_083095.1, from coordinate 134,158,728 downwards.
ATTCTCCTCACCCAGAAGGCCCCCTTCCTCCAACTGTGACCACCTGGAATGCAGCCAAGAACCAGGAAGTGAGCAGGCAGACCACTGAGCAGACAAATCAGTTCATTCATCAAAAATCTACTGAGCATCTACTCTGGCCAAGTGCTGTGTTAGGCTCGGGGAGCGGGGTAGTGAATGAGTCAGACACACCCTTGCCCTCATAGAGTGCCCAGTCTTTCCACAAAACTGATGTCAATTATTGACAGCAAAGTTCTGCAAGCTCCAACTCAGTCTACCAATTCATATTTCAGAAGCAAGTCTAACAAAGTGGATTGGAATCAGCAAATTAGGAGACTGCTGGAGATAGATAAACTGACAACAGGAAGAAGCATCTGCTGACACGAATAAGTGACGGGTGGGAATTAAAATTATTTCAAGAATAAATAAGAATTCAAAAAGTTGCCTGGAACCATTTAGTATATAAATAGTTGGTCTTGAGTGCATTAATGTACTGTAATGTACATATTATAACCCATTACCTTTTCTTAGTACTCTACACTTTAAAAATTTGCTTCAAAGAGAGGCTTCTGGGAAGATGACGGAAGAGTAAGACGCGGAGATCACCTTCCTCCCCACAGATACACCAGAAATACATCTACACGTGGAACAACTCCTACAGAACACCTACTGAACGCTGGCAGAAGACCTCAGACCTCCCAAAAGGCAAGAAACCCCCCACGTACCTGGGTAGGGCAAAAGAAAAAAGAATAAACAGAGACAAAAGGATAGGGACGGGACCTGCACCAGTGGGTGGGAGCTGTGAAGGAGGAAAGGTTTCCACACACTAGGAAGCCCCTTCGCGGGCGGAGACTGCGGGTGGCGGAGGGGGAAAGCTTCAGAGCCGTGGTGGAGAGCACAGTAACACGGATGCGGGGGGGGCAAAGCGGAGAGATACCCGCATAGAGGATCGGTGCCGACCAGCACTCACCAGCCCGAGAGGCTTGTCTGCTCCCCTGCCGGGGTGGGCGGGGCTGGGAGCTGAGGCTGGGGCTTCGGTCAGAGGCAGGGAGAGGACTGGGGTTGGCGGTGTGAACACAGCCTGCAGGGGGTTAGTGCGCCACGGCTGGCCGGGAGGGAGTCCGGGGAAAAGTCTGGACCTGCCCAAGAGGCAAGAGACTTTTTCTTCCCTCTTTGTTTCCTGGTGCGCGAGGAGAGGGGATTAAGAACGCTTCTTAAAGGAGCTCCAGAGACGGGCGCGAGCCGCGGCTAAAAGCGCGGACCCCAGAGACGGGAATGAGACGCTAAGGCTGCTGCTGCTGCTGCCACCAAGAAGCCTGTATGCGAGCACAGGTCACTATCCACACCCCGCTTCCGGGGAGCCTGTGCAGCCCACCACTGCCAGGGTCCCGGGATTCAGGGACAACTTCCCCGGGAGAATGCACGGCATGCCTCATGATGCTGCAACGTCACGCCGGCCTCTGCCGCCGCAGGCTTGCCCCGCACTCCGTGCCCCTCCCTCCCCCCGGCCTGAGTGAGCCAGAGCCCCCGAATCAGTGGCTCCTTTAACCCCATCCTGTCTGAGCGAAGAACAGATGCCCTCCGGCGACCTACACGCAGAGGCGGGGCCAAATCCAAAGCTGAGCCCCTGGGAGCTGTGAGAACAAAGAAGAGAAAGGGAAATCTCTCCCAGCAGCCTCAGAAGCAGTGGATTAAAGCTCCACAATCAATCTGATGTACCCTGCATCTGTGGAATACATGAATAGACAACGAATCATCCCAAATTGAGGAGGTGGACTCTGAGAGCAAGATTTATTATTTTTTTTCCCATTTTCCTCTTTTTGTGAGTGTGTATGTGTATGCTTCTGTGTGAGATTTTGTCTGTATAGCTTTGCTTCCACCATTTGTCTGAGGGTTCTATCCGTCCATTTAAAAAAAAATTTTTTTTCTTAATAATTACTTTTTATTTTAATTATTTTATTTTACTTTATCTTCGTTCTTTCTTTCCTTCCTTCCCTCCTTTAGACAACGAATCATCACAAATTGAGGAGGTGGACTTTGAGAGCAAGATTTATGAGTTTTTCCCCTTTTCCTCTTTTTGTGAGTGTGTATGTGTATGCTTCTATGTGAGATTTTGTCTGTATAGCTTTGCTTCCACCATTTGTCCTAGGGCTCTATCCGTCCGTTGTTTTCTTTTTCTCTTAATAATAATTTTTTTATTTTAATAACTTTATTGTTTTATCTTACTTTACTTTATCTTCTTTCTTTCTTTTTTCCTTCCTTCCCTCCTTATTTCCTGCCTTCCTTCCTCCCTCCCTCCCTCCTTTCCTCCCTCCTTTCTTTCTATTTCTACTAATTGTTTCTTTCTACTTTTTCTCCCTTTTATTCTGAGCCGTGTGGATGAAAAGCTCTTGGTGCTGCAGCCAGGAGTCAGTGCTGTGCCTCTGAGGTGGGAGAGCCAACGTCAGGACACTGGTCCACAAGAGACCTCCCAGCTCCACATAATATCAAACGGCGAAAATTTCCCAGAGATCTCCATCTCAACACCAGCACCCAGCTTCACTCAACGGCCAGCAAGCTACAGTGCTGAACATCCTATGCCAAACAACTAGCAAGACAGGAACACAACCCTACCCATTAGCAGAGAGGCTGCCTAAAATCATAAGTCCATAGATACCCCAAAACACACCACCAGATGTGGACCTGCCCACCAGAAAGACAAGATCCAGCCTCATCCACCAGAACACAGGCACTAGTCCCCTCCACCAGGAAGCCTACACAACCCAATGAACCAACCTTAGCCACTGGGGACAGACACCAAAAACAACGAGAACTACGAACCTGCAGCCTGCAAAAAGGAGACCCCAAACACAGTAAGATAAGCAAAATGAAAAGACAGAAAAACACACAGCAGATGAAGGAGCAAGATAAAAACCCACCAGACCTAACAAATGAAGAGAAAATAGGCAGTCTACCTGAAAAAGAATTCAGAATAATAATAGTAAACATGATCCAAAATCTTGGAAATAGAATAGACAAAATGCAAGAAACATTTAACAAGAACCTAGAAGAACTAAAGCTGAAACAAACAATGATGAACAACACAATAAATGAAACGAAAAATACTCTAGATGAGATCAATAGCAGAATAACTGAGGCACAAGAACGGATAAGTGACCTGGAAGATAAAATAGTGGAAATAACTACTGCAGAGCATAATAAAGAAAAAAGAATGAAAAGAACTGAGGGCAGTCTCAGAGACCTCTGGGACAACATTAAACACACCAACATTCGAATTATAGGGGTTCCAGAAGAAGAAGAGAAAAAGAAAGGGACTGAGAAAATATTTGAAGAGATTATAGTTGAAAACTTCCCTAATACGGGAAAGGAAATAGTTAATCAAGTCCAGGAAGCACAGAGAGTCCCATACAGGATAAATCCAAGGAGAAATACGCCAAGACACATATTAATCAAACTGTCAAAAATTAAATACAAAGAAAGCATATTAAAAGCAGCAAGGGAAAAACAACAAATAACACACAAAGGAATCCCCATAAGGTTAACAGCTGATCTTTCAGCAGAAACTCTGCAAGCCAGAAGGGAGTGGCAGAATATATTTAAAGTGATGAAGGAGAAAAACCTGAAACCAAGATTACTCTACCCAGCAAGGATCTCATTCAGATTTGATGGAGAAATTAAAACCTTTACAGACAAGCAAAAGCTGAGAGAGTTCAGCACCACCAAACCAGCTTTACAACAAATGCTAAAGGAACTTCTCTAGGCAAGAAACACAAGAGAAGGAAAAGACCTACAATAACGAATGCAAAACAATTAAGAAAATGGGAATAGGAACATACATATCGATAATTACCTTAAATGTAAATGGACTAAATGCTCCCACCAAAAGACACAGATTGGCTGAATGGATACAAAAACAAGACCCATATATTTGCTGTCTACAAGAGACCCACTTCAGACCTAGGGACACATATAGACTGAAAGTAAGGGGATGGAAAAAGATATTTCATGCAAATGGAAACCAAAAGAAAGCTGGAGTAGCAATTCTCATAACAGACAAAATAGACTTTAAAATAAAGACTATTAGAAGAGACAAAGAAGGACACTACATAATAATCAAGGGATCAATCCAAGAAGATATAACAATTGTAAATATTTATGCACCCAACATAGGAGCACCTCAATACATAAGGCAAATACTAACAGCCATAAAAGGGGAAATCGACAGTAACACATTCATAGTAGGGGACTTTAACGCCCCACTTTCACCAATGGACAGATCATCCAAAATGAAAATAAATAAGGAAACACAAGCTTTAAATGATACATTAAACAAGATGGACTTAATTGATATTTATAGAACATTCCATCCAAAAACAACAGAATACACATTTTTCTCTAGTGCTCATGGAACATTCTCCAGGATAGAGCATATCTTGGGTCACAAATCAAGCCTTGGTAAATTTAAGAAAATCGAAATTGTATCAAGTATCTTTTCTGACCACAACGCCATGAGACTAGATATCAAGTACAGGAAAAGATCTGTAAAAAATACAAACACATGGAGGCTAAACAATACACTACTTAATAACGAAGTGATCACTGAAGAAATCAAAGAGGAAATTTAAAAATACCTAGAAACAAATGACAATGGAGACACGACAACCCAAAATCTATAGGATGCAGGAAAAGCAGTTCTAAGAGGGAAGTTTATAGCAATACAATCCTATCTTAAGAAACAGGAAACATCTCGAATAAACAACCTAACCTTGCACCTAAAGCAATTAGAGAAAGAAGAACAAAAAAACCCCAAAGTTAGCAGAAGGAAAGGAATCATAAAAATCAAATCAGAAATAAATGAAAAAGAAATGAAGGAAACAATAGCAAAGATCAATAAAACTAAAAGCTGGTTCTTTGAGAAGATAAACAAAAGTGATAAACCATTAGCCAGACTCATCAAGAAAAAAAGCGAGAAGACTCAAATCAATAAAATTAGAAATGAAAAAGGAGAAGTAACAACTGACACTGCAGAAATACAAAAGATCATGAGAGATTACTACAAGCAACTCTATGCCAATAAAATGGACAACCTGGAAGAAATGGACAAATTCTTAGAAATGCACAACCTGCCAAGACTGAATCAGGAAGAAATAGAAAATATGAACAGACCAATCACAAGCAGTGAAATTGAAACTGTGATTAAAAATCTTCCAACAAACAAAAGCCCAGGACCAGATGGCTTTACAGGCGAATTCTATCAAACATTTAGAGAAGAGCTAACACCTATCCTTCTCAAACTCTTCCAAAATATAGCAGAGGGAGGAACACTCCCAAACTCATTCTACGAGGCCACCATCACCCTGATACCAAAACCAGACAAGGATGTCTCAAAGAAAGAAAACTACAGGCGAATATCACTGATGAACATGGATGCAAAAATCCTCAACAAAATACTAGCAAACAGAATCCAACAGCGTATTAAATGGATCATACACCATGATCAAGTGGGGTTTATTCCAGGAATGCAAGGATCCTTCAATATATGCAAATAAATCAACGTGATACACCATATTAACAAACTGAAGGAGAAAAACCATATGATCATCTCAATAGATGCAGAGAAAGCTTTAGACAAAATTCAACACCCATTTATGATAAAAACCCTGCAGAAAGTAGGCATAGAGGGAACTTTCCTCAACATAATAAAGGCCATATATGACAAGCCCACAGCCAACATCATCCTCAATGGTGAAAAACTGAAAGCATTTCCACTAAGATCAGGAAGAAGACAAGGTTGCCCACTCTCACCACTATTATTCAACATACTTTTGGAAGTTTTAGCCACAGCAATCAGAGAAGAAAAGGAAATAAAAGGAATCCAAATCGGAAAAGAAGAAGTAAAGCTGTCACTGTTGGCAGATGACATGATACTATACATAGAGAATCCTAAAGATGCTACCAGAAAACTACTAGAGCTAATCAATGAATTTGGTAAAGTAGCAAGATACAAAATTAATGCACAAAAATCTCTGGCATTCCTATACACTAATGATGAAAAATCTGAAAGTGAAATCAAGAAAACAGTCCCATTTACCACTGCAACAAAAAGAATAAAATATCTAGGAATAAACCTACGTAAGGAGACAAAAGACCTGTATGCAGAAAATTATAAGACACTGATGAAAGAAATTAAAGATGATACAAGTAAATGGAGAGATATACCATGTTCTTGGATTGGAAGAATCAACATTGTGAAAATGACTCTAGTACCCAAAGCAATCTATAGATTCAATGCAATCCCTATCAAACTACCACTGGCATTTTTCACAAAACTAGAACAAAAAATTTAACAATTTGTATGGAAACACAAAAGACCCCGAATAGCCAAAGCAATCTTGAGAACGAAAAACGGAGCTGGAGGAATCAGGCTCCCTGACTTCAGACTATACTATAAAGCTACAGTAATCAAGACAGTATGGTACTGACACAAAAACAGAAAGATCAGTGGAACAGGATAGAAAGTCCAGAGATAAACCCACGCACATGTGGTCACCTTATCTTTGATAAAGGAGGCAGGAATGTACAGTGGAGAAAGGACAGCCTCTTCAATAAGTGGTGCTGGGAAAACTGGACAGGTACATGTAAAAGTATGAGATTAGATCACTCCCTAACACCATACACAAAAATAAGCTCAAAATGGATTAAAGACCTAAACGTAAGGCGAGAAACTATAAAACTCTTAGAGGAAAACATAGGCAGAACACTCTATGACATAAATCACAGCAAGATCCTTTTTGACCCACCTCCTAGAGAAATGGAAATAAAACCAAAAATAAACAAATAGGACCTAATGAAACTTCAAAGCTTTTGCACAGCAAAGGAAACCATAAACAAGACCAAAAGACAACCCTCAGAATGGGAGAAAATATTTGCAAATGAAGCAACTGACAAAGGATTAATCTCCAAAATTTATAAGCAGCTCATGCTGCTTAATAACAAAAAAACAAACAACCCAATCCAAAAATGGGCAGAAGACCTCAATAGACATTTCTCCAAAGAAGATATACAGACTGCCAACAAACACATGAAAGAATGCTGAACATCACTAATCATTAGAGAAATGCAAATCAAAACTACAATGAGATATCATCTCACACCAGTCAGGATGGCCATCATCAAAAAATCTAGAAACAGTAAGTGCTGGAGAGGGTGTGGAGAAAAGGGAACCCTCTTGCACTGTTGGTGGGAATGTAAATTGATATAGCCACTGTGGAGAACATTATGGAGGTTCCTTAAAAAACTACAAATAGAACTACCATATGACCCAGTAATCCCACTACTGGGCATATACCCTGAGAAAACTATAATTCAAAAAGAGTCATGTATCAAAATTTTCATTGCAGCTGTATTTACAATAGCCCGGTGATGGAAACAACCGAAGTGTCCATCATCAGATGAATGGATAAAGAAGATGTGGCACATATATACAATGGAATATTACTCAACCATAGAAAGAAATGAAATTGAGCTATTTGTAATGAGATGGATAGACCTAGAGTCTGCCATACAGAGTGAAGTAAGTCAGAAAGAGAGAGACAAATACCGTATGCTAACACATATATATGGAATTTAAGAAAAAAAAAGTCATGAATAACCTAGGGGTAAGACAGGAATAAAGACAGAGGTAGTAGAGAATGGACTTGAGGATATGGTGAGGGGGAAGGGTAAGCTGTGAGAAAGCGAGAGAGAGGCATGGACATATATACACTACCAAACGTAAAGTAGATAGCTAATGGGAAGCAGCCGCATAGCACAGGGATATCAGCTGGGTGCTTTGTGACCGCCTGGAGGGGTGGGATAGGGAGGGTGGGTGGGAGGGAGACGCAAGAGGGAAGAGATATGGGAACATATGTATATATATATAACTGATTCATTTTGTTGTAAAGCAGAAACTAACACACCATTGTAAAGCAATTATACTCCAATAAAGATGTTAAAAAAAGAAGTAAAAATAAAAATTTGCTTCACATACATGATAATTCTCCTGTACCTCATATTATAGTAGGTATTCATTTCTTAAGGCATCAAAAAATATATATTAAGTATAATTTAAGTTTTAGAAGACAGGAGACTGTAATATTTAAAAAATGAACACAAGTAGTTAATGTTTGTTCTTTTTTTAACATAACATATCTCTTCCCTCTTGCATCTCCTTCCCTCCCACCCTCCCTATCCCACCCCTCTAGGTGGTCACAAAGCACCAAGCTGATCTCCCTGTGTTATGCGCCTGCTTCCCACTAGCTATCTATTTTACTAGTTTGGTGGTGTATATATGTCCATGCCACTCTCTCACTTTATCCCAGCTTATCCTTCCCCCTCCACGTATCCTCAAGTCCATTGACACAGACCTACTAGAGAATGGAGTTAATGTTAAATAAACATCATGTTTTAAAGGTAGGTTTGGTCTTCTGCAAAATTCACTTATATGGGAACAGCTCATTCCCTGACCATACCAAAACCGTGACACTAAATAATAGAAATAAACTAGAAAAAGGTTCTGTGACAGTTTCTTGCCCTTCTCCAGATCCATCTATCCATCCATCCATCCCTCCAAGCATCCTAGACACAGCCATGGTGTACTATAGTAAAATCTCTCTCTCTCTAGAACTCACCTAATTCAAGGAAACAAAACAGAAAATGGTCATGTTCTGTCTTACCTACTGATACTCTGTGAATCCTGCTGATTTTGCTAAGATCTAAGAATGATCCTGAATTTCCCTCTTATTTAGGAGAAAGTTTTGCATTTTGTTTTATTTTTATTAGTTTTTTTTTTTTTTTTTTTTTCTCAGAATGTCCTCTGGCAAGCTTCTAAATACTTACGTCACTGGGACTCCAATCCTATGTCTGCCATGGACCAGAAGACAGAAACACACATATGGCCTGCCTGGCTCCAGATGCACGAGCAGTTGTTTAGGCAAAGACAGGCAGATGTGAATCTCCAGTTTTCAACACTCTTAAGACTATAAGCTCCATGGGAACAGGGGTTATGTCCCTTTTATTCACTGCTGTGTCCCCAGCATCTGGCATAGTGCCCAGCACAGTGCCTGACAAATTATAGGTGCTCAATAACCATCTGGGGAATGAATGAATGAGGACTGAGCTTTGGTTTCCAAACCTGACTTTAGGAGCCTATACCTTCCGCACCAGAGCCCTGGGCCTACTCTTCCCAGAGCCTTCAAGGTCCTCAGAGACACTGTCTTTGGACCTACAAGAACAGCTGACTGAGTACCTCAGCCAGCACCCTGTCCAATCCAATAGCCTCTTGGCACAAAGGTGCGGAGAGTAGGGCTAGGTGGGGCAGGGGTAGCGTCTTTCAGCAAGACTTGTGAGCTGATCAGTCAAGCCTAAGGCCAAACCACCTCCGTCGGCCAGGGTGGTAGGGTGAGTGGAATATGGGTCAGACAGAAATGTATACAAATAGTTAAATCTCACCAAGGCAAATTCTTTATGCTCAGGAATTCCCGTTTTGCTTTTTTCCATTTCTTGTCAGAGACAAGGTGTCCTCAACAAAGGGGCAAAAATAGGTGTCTAGACATCTAAATTCATTATAAGAGACAGCCAAAAGAGTCTGTAAATCATTGGAACAAAGAATATTTTTCTAGCAGAGCAGAAACAAAGTAGTTGTTGCATTCCTTCCCGCAAAACTGGTCCTGCTACAATGCTGAAGTGAAGAGGTAGCAGCCGCAGTGGCCAGGCCAGTGCACAAGCCTCTCTATCCACATTGCTTTTGACAAGTCTCATCACACCTGAAGCCCAGGCCCAGGAGAGGAACAATATGACAGGAGGGGCCTTGAGGCCAGTGACCTCTATGAATCATATAAAGAAACGGCATGCCCCAAACACACACACACACCTTGTTTCTCTAATCTCATGCCTTGGGGGTAGAGTAGGGAGGGTGTTGAAGTGGCTTTATTTAAATACCACATGAGAAAAGTTTTAAGAGTCTGTCCACATACATAATCAAATCAAATTCAGAGCAAAGAAACACAAAGATTCCCTTGGCTAGCACTGCAAACAAATTCCTCTCCTCCCAAGCTTGCTTCTGCCATAAGATAGATTTCTAGGCTGAGACTAAATGCAGAGATCTTAGCAGACTGTGTGGGAGGCAGGCCCTTTAAGCACTAGCCTTCTTGCTGGTGGTCCCAGGGATTCACTGCTGTCTAGCGCCAGCAGAGGGTCAAGGAGGAAGGAAAGAGGGGGAAGAAGGGAAGGAGGGAGGAAAGCAGCCAGGGGCACGAGGAGAGGCTAAAGCCAGTAGTTGGGGGCTTGGCCTCTCAGAGGCTTTGGAAACCAGGTGATCCTACAGAAACGAGGGCTTTCTTCATGTAGTAAAGGGTGAGTGGCTGTCCTGCAGTGTCCCTCCAGGGAAACTGGGTGAGAAGGCCCCTGAGCTGTGTTCCCTGCTTCCTATGGGTGACAGGCTGTGTGCTGAGTACCACCAGCAGAGGGGTGCAAAGGAGGCTTCTGGGCAGGCCTCCCCTTCAAACGCCACTCTGCTCCTGCAGGCGAGAATGATGCTTCAGAACCAGGGGCATCAGGTCCCAGTCCTGGGGTTCCAGTGTGGAAGTCCTGATGACCTCCACATACTGGAGTGACTTTCAGACGCAGGCTGAACATATCATCCTGCTGCTCTCCTCATCATCTCCTAGAGGATAAATCCCCAATTCTCAGCCCCACACGTAGGTCTCTTCATGACCTGGGCCTGGCCTGCTTCTTCACTCTTAGCTCTTATTCCTTCCACTACCTCCTAAGCTCCAGCCAGAATGAACAGTTTGCAGTTCCCTAAACCTTCCCAGGCTATTTTACATCTCAGTATCTTTGCTCATGGTCTTTCCTGTGCCTAGAATGTCTTTCCTACCTTACTACCTGGTAAGTATTTATTCCACTGTCAGATATCAGCTCAAGCACCAGCTCCACTGTGAAATACTTCTAAGAGGAAGCTCTAGCACCGATCCAGGTTTGTTTACTGTCTGTCTCTCCCTTTTCTCTTAGAATGTCAGCAACTTGAGAGCAGGGACTTAATCTGTTTTGTTTTTCTCTGTCTCCTGGGTGTCTAGAACAGTGCCTGGACCATTGCAGGCACTCGTTAAATGTTTGTGGAAGGAAGGAATGAGTCTCAGCACTGACAGCACTGCTCCTAGGCTGTGGGTTCCACAAAGACAAGATATGGGTTGTATTCATTTCTTTATCTCCCGGCACTTGGTTTGAGGTGGGGTGGGCATTTAGCAAAAGCTGATAAATGAGAGAAGGAATGAGTGATGAACGCTCATATGGACAGAAAGCTCATGATACGGGGCATTTCCCCAAGAATAAGTCACCTCCAGCCTTCTGTTCCATGTTAGAGCTTCTTTTTACTTCTTTCATGTTGTCTATTTTGTGAGGAGAGTTACCTTTTAAATGAAGCATGTTCCAAATTCCCTTCAAACACATCTTGTAGCACAAGAAGTGTGGGCTAGATTCTCTTAAAAACTTGGCTAACCCTAAAAGTCACAGATTCTATAATTGTCAGGGACTATACCCATACGTGCTTTTTCTGTTTTAATTTATGTTTGAGAAAGAACCTTGTCTAAAGAGCACAAACCTTGGAAATGATACAGACTCACTGTACCGTCATACATTTGAGGGACTACTTTATTTTGGATTTTTTGTTTATTTGCTTTATCTGTGTCCCATCTACCACAAGGTGGGGGGAGGGGAGAAGAGAGAAGGCTGGTCACAAAAAGTCCTAGATAATGTGCCAGGAGGCCTGGCTCCAGGGACTTGAGCAAGTCCTTCTCTTGTCTGGCAATGAAGGGAGTTGGACTAGATGATCTCTGAAGGTCTGTGAACTTGCAGAAATAATATAATCCTGTGCTATGAGCATTCACACACATAAGCACCTTTTGTTGACTATACCTGCACAGATATTACATTTAAATATGGTAAAAAAATAGTTAGAATATATTTTTCTTATGAATGAATGAAAAGTCTTCACACAAAACATGCTATCTCCACATTCTCAACTATTCTGATTTTCTAATCCAGCTTCTTTAAGAAAAGAGAACTTATAATCACACACACACAAACACACGAATACTGGCAAGATTATGTCCATTACAGACTAACAGGACATGTGTGGGGGGGGGTTGGGAGGTGGGTAGGTAGATGGACAGTATTTTATAATGCCCTAAAATACAAATATTCCAAGTGGGCTCTGGACCGTTCCTGTGAGGAGAACTTGGGTCAAACCTTCTTCACCATGGAGCCTTTGGGTGGTGTAAGAACAACAGCAGGGTTAATAAATGCAGAGCACAGCCTGATAGATTTTTCTGGTCACATCCTAACAGCAGCCAGAGAGCATGGATGCATTCCATGGAGCATTTATGGACTCACTAGCACCAGTCTATGACAATTTTATTTAATCATAAAAATATAATAGTAGTCAAATCTTTTTGTAGTTTCAGTTTACTGCTTTCTCAAGTGAAATAAATGGTCTCTCAGATTTCTTTTACTTTCATCTCTCTGCTCTAAGTACAGTAGGATAAGGTTCCAATTAAGGCCCATTAAATGTTCACGTTGATTCATGTGAGGCATTTTCCAGTTTCTTTTCCTAACACAATCTCAGTGTACCTCTGAGTTACCTCTGTGGTGTGTTTTCAGTTTAGCAGTTGCCCATATAGAAGAGAATTATTCGGGTGTGAGGTCTCCCTTCCTCCTATTTCTGCAGCCCAAAATGGTGAGTAGAGATTCTCCTTCATTGCATTCCACACAAGCATATGTTTATCACCTGTCAGGTACATCCAGATGAACTACACATGCCCCTTGGGAAGGGGAGCTGGCAGCTGGCCAGAGCAGACTGACCCTCCCAACCTCTCTTTGCAGCTGTGCTGGAGCGGCATGGTGAGTGGCAGCCCAGAGACCCCTACAGGGGGACCTCCTGGTGCTTCTACATCTTTTGGGCCCATGGAGACACACAGAGTTCTCTTCAGTTTCTCAACAGATGGGGATACACGCTTTGACGGCAGAGATGGCCTAGCTAAGGTGATATCAAGTGTCAGAGCTGACTGAGTGGATGCTCCAGGGATTTTCCTATTAAGAGCAGGGAATGTGGAGGCTGACAACGATAGTTTCAATAACATCATAGTCAACACTTGCTCCCAGCCAGGGAATGTGCTAACACTATGCGCATGATCAAATTTAATCTACACAACAACCCTATGAGGTGTTATCGATGTTATCCCCACTTTATAGGTGAGGAAACTGGCACCAGGAATGTAAGGGGTTTGACCAGGATCACAGAGCTAGTAAGTGGTATAGTTGTGACCATAGGTCACCTGGCTGCAGAGCCCATGTTCCTCTCATCATGCTATAGAAACATACTACCAACTCCTTAAAGCAGAGACCAGCCCATGGCTACCATGACAGAACTCTTGCACACTAGGGTCTCTGACGAGGTGTGCATTATCTGACGGCAGACCAAAGGTGCATAATCCCAAAGGAATTACATACACATGAAGAGATTTAGGAAAAATATTTTAAAATCCCCCCAGGAAACTTGCTATTAAATGAATGATATGGTGATTTGGGGGTCTTTAAGTGTAGATTTTCCCAGTGTGTGCTTTCAGAGTGAGGCATACCTGCCAAAAAGCCTTTTTTTTTTTTAACCAAATCATAACAAGTCAGTGTAGATTTGCTGTGACAATGCCACCAACTTGATAAGCAAATACCCCAAAGACATCCACTCTCACAGCTGAGAGTCAAACTTGGGGCCTATGTAATAAGGATGACATTTAACCTTCACAACAATCCTGTGAGTTAGGACTTCTTGGCTCTATGTTACAGCTGGGGAAAGCGACACTCAGGGTAACCTGCCCAAGTTCATCACTCAAGTGAGAGGAGGGTCTAGGACGTGAACCTAAGTCTGCCTCCAAAGCTTTCTCTCACACACCGCTGTTTTCTCAAATGCAGGATTTGCCAAACCTTAAGCACAGTGGTTTCATTTGGATCTCAGAACTACTGGCTCCAGCAAAAGCAAAACTAAGAAGTTTCTTTTAGAATAAATTCAAAGATAAACAACTTATAGTGCCAAAGAAATGGCTCTTAAATTTTTAGCTGAAAGTCAGTTCAGGAGGTTTGGTCACTAAAACAGAAGTGCTGTATCCTTCAAAATCTGGGGCCATTTTATCCTTTCCTGCAGTATTATGCCTAAGAAGAGATGTATTATCTCAACATCCAATAATTCATTCAACAAATATTAAGTAATTACTCTGTGCCAGGCACTGCTGTAGGCACTGCAGACAAAGGCGCTGTTCTCAAGATACTAACATTCTAGTAGGATGGGGTGGGAGCGGGGAGACAGGCAAAATAAATAAATGTCAAGGGCGGGTAATAAGTATATGAATAAAAATAGAGCAAGGTAAAGGGGAAACAGTAACCATGGGTCTGATACACTATTTTAGATACTGTGATCATGATAACATGACATCTGAGAAAAAAACCTTTGAAACACCCCCACCTCCCAAACCATGCTGATTTCTGAGGGAAAAGATTCCCAGGTAGAAAACAGCAAGAACAAAGGTTTGACATGAGAGGTGTGTTTGTAGAAGAGCAAGGAGACCAGCATGGCTATAGTGGAGTACTTGCGATTACTGCAATCAGAAATGAAGATTATTAAATTCAAGTACTTATGTTGGTCTGGACATGACTTCCCACTTCACCTTAGAATTATATATTTGTCCTCCATCAGAGCTGGAAGGGCCCTTGGGAGTACCCAGCCTAACTCTGGGTAAAGCACAGAGAAGGGCAGTGACTTGCCCAGCGTCACACAGCTGTACAGCTGTGAGAGGACCCAGCCATCCTGACTGCTGCACTAGTATTTGTTCCTTGGTGCTGGGCTTTTTGTGACTGATGAGGATCTCATATAAGATTTCCTATCTCAGGACAGGTGTTTTCTCTGTGATTACAGATTAAGTCTTTATAGTCTATCTCAGTGATTTATTAAAAAGGTCCCTCTATGACCAAACACCAAGGCAGGACCAGAAACAATTAGATTCACCACTGGTCATGAGTTAAACTTTGACAAAATATCCCTTCTGGCCTCATTTTCCACCCCATTAGAAGATTTCCAAGGGAGCAAAGGATGACTGACATGACCTGGCAGTAGGGTTCAGCTCTGGACCTTGTTCACAGGATCAGGGTTTGGGCACCTGGAGAATAGGGTGCTGACAGCTTATTGCTTGGCTTCCCCTTGTGCATCTCCTGCTGCTCTGCTCAGTCTTGGGATGGAGCTCAGAAGGAGATGATTAACTTCATGGCATCTTGCGGCTAAACTAAGCCCTCACAGTGACCCTACCCATGCTCTTGGTCTCACTTCCACTGCTGAAGGCGCTTAGTGGGTTCCCAACTTTTTATAGGAGAGTGGAGATGAAACTATGGTTAGCTTTCAATTTCAAAGTTTCAATGTTAGATTTCCTGACAGTTATTTTACTGGAGTGTTCTGAATCTGAGCTCCCCCAAAATGAGAAACTGAGAAGACTGGTGAAGGAAGGATAGTTTACCTGTACAATTGTGTTTTTTTCCAATCACTATGCCAGAATTATGAATTCAGCCTACTGCTGAATCAGGTGTATTATTTAGTGCCATAAAGATGATGGTAACAGGGCCATCAGGGATAGCAACAGCTGCCTTTCTTGAACATTCACTATGAGTCAGGGCCTTTATTGTCTCACTTAATTCACACAACAATGTGAGAAGTAGTGGTATTATGTCCTTCATTTCACAGATGAGGAAACCGAAGCTCACAGCTCAGTAACTTGACCAAACCAAGGTCACAGTGCTAGGAAAGAACAGAACACGGATTTCAAAGCCAGCTGACTTCAGAGCCTATGCTCTATGTCACGGAGGTGTGACATCTGACTTTTAGTACTATCAGAGATCAAGTTCAAAACCTCAATTGCTGACTGACTCAAGAAGTGAATCCATTCAGGTGCCACCTTAACTATCGCTGTATCAACCACAAGCAGGGGGATCCATGGGATTATAGTGAGCCACGAATTAGGACACAATCCTGTACAAAGAGGGAGAAGAATGTTCCTTTCTCAGTTAAGTGCTACAAGTATACCTGGCCAGCATTAGTCTTGGGTGGTGAAGGCTTCCATCTGAGAGCTCAGTGGAGGCTCCCTTGCGGAGGCTGCCATTTACTCCAGCTGATTCCCTGGCAATGAAACCACCGGGTCAAGGAGGGAGTTCCTTATAACTTCTCAGGTGGTTTTTGGAGTTAAAAGGTACTTGGTACGAGCTCATGGTACTTCAAACTACCCTTGTGTTGGAAAAGAGAGATGAGGACACCAAAGAGATGAGGGAAGTAAAAGGTATCTTTTATTTGGATTCTGTGACATTGGTGACTTTTAATACAAGCAGCCAAAATTGCTAACTGGCAAATTTCTCCATTCTAATATCAGCCAGGTCACACACTAGAAGTCTTAGAATAAATCTTTAGGCAGGGGACTTCTCTGGTGGCGCAGTGGTTAAGAATCCACCTGCCAATGCAGGGGACACGGGTTCAGTCCCTGGTCCGGGAAGATCCCACATGCTGCGGAGCAGCTAAGCCTATGAGCCACAACTACCAAGCCTGTGCTCTAGAGCCCACGAGCCACAACTACTGAGCCCACGTGCCACAACTGCTGAAGCCCGTGTGCTTAGAGCCTATGCTCTGTAACAAGAGAAGCCACCGCAATGAGAAGCCCATGCACCGCAACGAAGAGTAGCCCCTCCTCGCCGCAACTAGAGAAAGCCCGCATGCAGCAACGAGGACCCAATGCAGCCAAAAAGAAATAAATCAATAATTAAAAAAAAAATCTTTAGGCAGAAGTTACTATTATTTTTGCGGTACGCGGGCCTCTCAATGTTGTGGCCTCTCCCGTTGCAGAGCACAGGCTCCGGATGCGCAGGCTCAGCGGCCATGGCTCACAGGCCTAGCCGCTCCGCGGCACGTGGGATCCTCCCAGACCGGGGCACGAACCCATGTCCCCTGCATCGGCAGGCGGACTCTCAGCCACTGCGCCACCAGGGAAGCCCCAGAAGTTATTTTTAATTAGGAAATTTATTATTCTACTTTTGGGAAAAACCCCATATTTTTCTTTGGTGCTGTAATACTGAGAGTAACTCCAAAATGGTTATACTGTTGAAGTTCTTCGGCTCTGCCTTAGACATGATACATTTTTATTTTGTGAAAGGAACTGTACCTGTCGCACAAAGAAAGAAAATACAGAAAGCTGACGTTTGTGTGACAGCTAGAGAATAAGCTGCCAACACTGGGAGAACAGAAAGGCCTTGAATGCTGGAGTTTCCACTTTGAGCCCACCACAGCAGAGTCCATTCTTGGACTTGGATGGGGCTGGGGGAGTTTACCAAATGCGTGTGACCTAGGACCATCTGCCTTTGAGAAAGACAAAGAGTAAAGTAAGAATGTGTGAGCAGGAATTAGGCCACCTCTGAAAGTTCTAAAGGCTACAACGGAGCTCTGGAAAACCGCCACTCTTAAAACACAACTCTGTGTCCCTCACTTGTAGATGGTATACAACTGGGAAACTGCCCTGTTTTTGTTTTCAGGGAAACATCTGAGGTGAGTACAACAGATACATTTTAGGACCATTTAGTCAATTAACGTTTGGATTGTCTTATTAAGCCATCAAACTACAAAAGACTTGGAAAACGCATGTCACACAGCTCAGGCAGAATCTAGTTTCAAGAGCTTCAGTGTCCAGCTTACTCGCAGGTTCTGATCTCCCCCAGACACATTAGGGAACCTTTGGTGCAGTGCCGAGCAGATGATTACATGATCTGCATGACTCTCTACAGAGAAGCTGATGGGGGGAGGGTGGGCCAACGGGATCCTTCCTACTTTCAACTATCACAGGAGACTCCGGCTCTGATTGCTGGAATCTATGGGGTCTTTCCAAATGAAAAAGTCAGTCACTGACTACAATGAATATGCAAAGGTGCTTATTCCCAATACAGTAATATGCAGGCAGTCAAATCATCTGTCATTCAAGTTAATTTAATTATCAGACCACATTTAATTATCAAATATAAAATGTAAATAAAGTGAAGGTCTGACAGCCCATACTAATTATGTTCATTATAATAATTAAATGGGAAGGAACGCAGAGTCATGAAAGTACCATAAAAGACAAGGAAGCTTTTGATTAAAAAGAATATTTTAATTAGAAACTGCAGCCCTATAGGAAACAGATGATTGGTTCTATCAAGGATGGGGCATTACTTTTATTATCCAGGTTTCTCTTCTAAAGTCATCTTTAGTATCATGGGGCTCAGTCCTTCCAGTTAATAGACTAAATGGTGGCAAATAAAAAGTGCCAATCCTTTATGCAAAGCAGTTTCCTAATAAAACAGCCTTAGGCTGCAGCAGGAGTTCAGGATCTCCTGTCTTATAAAGACACAAGCTGGAAATAAAGGATCCTCTGTGGACAAACAGGCACTGAAAATTAACATGACTTCTGCTTAATGATATGGAAAGATGAAATGAATTGAGCATCATAATTTCTCCTCTGAAATTTCTCTGATTTAAAGTAAGTGGCATGAGGTTAAATAAATTCACTTTCACAAGAACAGAAGTGAGGTGGAAAGGGCACTAACTGGACTGCCAATCAGGAGGTTGGGCTCTGCCAGTTCTTGCTTGGCAATTCCTTTTCCTTCTCTGAGCCTCAATTTCTCCATCTACAGTATGAGGGAGCCGGACTAGGTATCTCAGGGCCCTTCCAGGATGAAGGCTCCATGAAACTGTGATTGAAACTGGAATGAGAGCTTAAAACTGCACTTCCATATCCCTCAGGAAATGCTCACTTGGCAAATTACTGGGTTTTGGAGGGAGCAGAAAGGGGATTTAGAATGAAAATAAACAATCAACTTTTTAGTTATAGAAAACTCCCCAGTTCTACTGGGATATGAGCAGTTATCATTAAGTAAGCTTGAGGCTATTTCCCCTACCCTTCCCTTGCCATGCAGCCTGATGGGCATGGAGCCCAGCCACGGATGGTGAGCATGGCTGTTTGGTGCAGGTGAAACTACTGTGGCTAGAGACGGCATCACACAGCAAGGACACTAACATCTCACCTGTAAGTCTCTGCTTGTGAGTGTCTGCCAGTGGACCCCCCTGTATTAAAATAGGAGAACCAATGTATATTCAGCTTTTAAGGATGAGCTGCCATGGAGTGGGCAAGCAGCTCATGAAGCTATCTGGTACTGAAAGAATCTGGAGTAGGGCAAGGAGGATCTAAAAAACCACAATATGTCTCCATAAAATCAGAATGCTGGTCTGTGGTTCTAATCTCAGCCATTAAAATATCACAGACTCACGGAGCTCAAAGGAGAGATGATCTAGGACAATCCTAGGTCATCCTAGATCATCATTTGAAAAAAAAAAAAGGGCTTCCCTGGTGGCGCAGTGGTTGGGAATCCGCCTGCCAATGCAGGGGACATGGGTTCGAGCCCTGGTCCGGGAAGATCCCACATGCCACGGAGCAACTAAGTCCGTGAGCCACAACTACTGGGCCCGTGTGCTGCAACTACTGAAGCCCATGCGCCTAGAGCCCGTGCTCCGCAACAAGAGAAGCCACCGCAATGAGAAGCCCACATACCGCAACGAAGACCCAACACAGCCAAAAATAAATAAATGAATAAATTTATAAAAGAAACAAACAAACAACAAAAATAAAAACCTACAACATTTTTTTGGTGGTAAAATATGGATAACATATAATTTACCATTTTAACCATTTTTAAGCCTACCATTCTCAATGGCATTAAGTACATTCACAATATTGTGCAACCATCACCACTATCCATTTCCAGAACCAAGCTATTGGGTTGGCCAAAGAGGTTTGTTTGTTTTTTGCCATAAGATGGCTCTAGTAGTGCTTAGTTGTCTTTAACTTTATTCGAAACAATTTTGTTAGATTGTATTGTGACAGCTGTCATATCAGAGTGCATTTTAAAACAATTATCAAAATTGGTGGATTTTTGTGTAGCCATTTTAATATTGAAGATGGAAGGAAAAAAGCAACATTTTCAGCATATTATGTTTTATTATTTCAAGAAAGGTAAAAATGCAACTGAAACACACAAAAAATATTTGTGCAGTGTATGGAGAAGGTGCTGTGACTGATCAATCGTGTCAAAAGTGGTCTGCGAAGTTTCGTGCTGGAGATTTCTCACTGGACGATGCTCCACAGTCGGGTAGACCAGTCGAAGTTGATAGCGATCAAATCGAGACATTAACTGAGAACAATCAACCACACAGGAGATAGCCAACATACTCAAAATATCCAAATCAAATGTTGAAAATCATTTGCACCAGCTTGGTTATGTTCATCGCTTTGATGTTTGGGTTCCACATAAGTTATGAGAAAAAACCCTTCTTGACCATATTTCCACATGCGATTCTCTACTTAAACATAACAAAAACATTCCATTTTTAAAACAAATTGTGATGGGTGATGAAAAGTTGACACTGTACAATAATGTGGAACGGAAGAGATCATGGGGCAAGTGAAATGAACCACCACCAACCACACCAAAGGCTGGTCTTCATCCAAAGAAGGTGATGTTGTGTATATGGTGGGATCGGAAGGGAGTCCTCTATTATGAGCTCCTTCTGGAACACTGAACGATTAATTCCAACAAGTACTGCTCCCAATTAGACCAACTGAAAGCAGTACTTGACGAAAAGCATCCGGAATTAGTCTACAGAAAACGCATAATCTTCTATCAGGATAACGCAAGACTGCATGTTTCTTTGATGACCAGGCAAAAACTGTTACAGCTTGGCTGTGAAATTCTGATTCATCCACCTTATTCACCAGACATTGCACCTTCGGATTTCCATTTATTTCGGTCTTTACAAAATTCTCTTAAGGGAAAAAATTTCAATTTCCTGGAAGACTGTATAAGGCACCTTGAACAGTTCTTTGCTCAAAAAGATTAAAAGTTTTAGGAAGATAGAATTATGAAGTTGCCTGAAAAATGGCAGAAGGTAGTGGAACAAAACAGTGAATACATTGTTCAATAAAGTTCCTGGTGAAAATGAAAAATGTGTCTTAGTTTTACCTTAAAACCGAAGGAACTTTTTGGCCAACCCAATACCTCTTTGTATGGTCAAAAAAGAGTCATGTACCAAAATGTTCATTGCAGCTCTATTTACAATAGCCCGGAGATGGAAACAACCTAAGTGCCCATCACCGGATGAATGGATAAAGATGTGGCACATATATACAATGGAATATTACTCAGCCATAAAAAGAAACGAAATTGAGCTATTTGTAATGAGGCGGATAGATCTAGAGTCTGCCATACAGAGTGAAGTCAGAAAGAGAAAGACAAATACCGTATGCTAACACATATATATGGAATTTAAGAAAAAAAAATGTCATGAAGAACCTAGGGGTAAGACAGGAATAAAGACACAGACCCACCAGAGAACGGACTTGAGGATATGGGGAGGGGGAAGGGTAAGCTGTGAGAAAGCGAGAGAGAGGCATGGACATATATACACTACCAAACGTAAGACAGATAGCTAGTGGGAAGCAGCCGCATGGCACAGGGAGATCAGCTCGGTGCTTTGTGACCACCTGGAGGGGTGGGATAGGGAGGGTGGGAGGGAGGGAGACACAAGAGGGAAGAGATATGGGAACATATGTATATATATAACTGATTCACTGTTATAAAGCAGAAACTAACACACCATTGTAAAGCAATTATACCCCAATAAAGATGTTAAAAAAAAATGCTCAAGCCTCAAGAGGGAAAATTATTTATCTAAGATCCTGCAGCTAGTGGCAGAGCTGAGGTTAGAGCCCAGGCCTTCTATTTGCTAGATTATGGTCCACTTTGTGCTCATAAAACACACTCATTTACACTTTCCCAGGATCTTTACGTGTCTTCCCCACGTAAGGCACACAGATATGTCCCAGAAGCATTCAGAGTTGCAGAATGGCAGCTTCTCAGTGTACTGTCTAGGTAAATGGGCATCATCTTCTAAACCCTCCACCCCTGCCCAAGAAATACTTCAGAGATCACTGGTAGAATGGGCCGGTGATACATTTAATTTTCTTAAGCAATGTGAAATGAAAAGAACACTGAGCTGGGCTTTGCAAGACCTGTGTTCTAGTCCTGGTATTTAAGCAATTCTTTATGTCATTTCAGGGGGCTCATTTCACCTCTCTGAGTCCAGATTCTGCACCTGTCTGTGAGGTGGGAGTAATTCCTCTGCCTTACAGCCTCAATGAAGTGCTAATGAGGTCCAAGAGGCCACAGATGGGGCAAGCAGTATAAAGAATTCTACAAATACCAGAGGTTATGCTTTAGAAAAGCACCTCCATAAGGTGCAATGTCTCAGTGTTTGACAATTACTATCATTTCTATCAATTTCTGATTTCTTCTCTACTTTTTGTCATATTCTTTCTTTTCACAGATTGTTGCATTTCAGCAATTGCCTGAGGACTGAACTGACTTCTCTGACCTTCTACCTTCCACCAAATCAGAAGTGGATGTCCAGTTAGGATTCAATCCCTCTGGGAGGCAAGGTGTCGAGAAAGGAGGTCTGGCCTTTTTTACTTTTCTAATTTCTTCCTCTCAACAATTACCTCTAAACCCCACAGCTTCTTCCCCAACTGAGAAGCCATAGGGTCTCTGTCTCCTCCTTGGATTGCTTGCTGCTCTCTCTGCCCATTTAATCTGCTTTCTTCCTGTCCCAACATGCCCAGTCTTTACTTTGCCATCAGGTCCACGTCAGTTCTAACATGCCATTTCCAAATACCAGTTCCCCCGACCCCATTTCTCATTGACTCTGGTGAGCCCAGAGATACTTAGAGTGTGTGTTTTATCTATAGGAGAGGATTAGTCTGTGGTCCGGCAACAGCAGAAAATCTCTCTGAAATCCTACACGGTTCTGAGTTCAGTAAATTCATCACAACAGAGTTGGTTTAAGCAAAGAGCTTCAACCATCCCTAAACATGGGTGTGCTGAAGAAACTGAACTTTTTGCTGTAGAACTGTACAGCAAAATATTATCACACACACAAATTACTTACCTCTTTATAAGTGCAGTAGATAGTGTCATGATAAATGGTAAACGACTTAACAGGAAATTGTGAGGTAAACCATGGGCTGTCTACACAAGATAAAGCCACGCAGCCATTAAGAACTGTATTCACAAAGAAGGATTATGATATAATGTTAAGTGTACAAAGCAGGATAGGAGTGTATATACCATATGACCTCAGCTATGTAAAAATATTCATAGAGGGCTAAGGAGTGGGTGAAGTGAGTGAAGGTGGTCAAAAGGCACAAACTTCCAGTTATAAGGTAAATAAGTTCTGGTGATGTAATGTACAGCATGGTGACTGAAGTTAACAATACTGTATTGTATATTTGAAAGCTGCTGAGAGTAGATCTTAAAAGTTCTCATCACAAGGAAAAAAATTTTAACTATGTGAGGTGATGGCTAACTAAATTTACTGTGCTAATCATTCTGCAACATATAAATATATCAAATCTTCACACTGTACACACTTAAAAATAAGACAGTGTTACATGTTAATTATATCTCAATAATATTAACTGGCAAAAATATTCACAGAAAAGAGACTGTAAGGAACCTGCCAAAATGGTAACAGTGACTATCTCAACAGTGAGATCAGGGATAACTGTGACTCCTCCTCCTTCTTTACACTTCCTATCTTTTTCATGATGAGTAAGAAACACTTTTGTAATCAGAAAAATAAAAACAAACTTTTAGAGGGAAACAAAATGCAGTTTAGTAGGTCAAATGGACACACATGAAGAAAAGAAAACCACACAGGAGATTTCGCTCAACTTTCCTTCCTTGAGTAGCTTGTAAGAGACTCGTGGACCTGCTGGGCTTAGTCCACGGAAACGACAAAGCATCAGTACCTGAGAGAGCACTGCGTGAGTGCTCCTGTGGCGGAAGGTGAGAAAGATCTGCCCTTCTGGCAACGAGGTCTGCGAAAGGGGAATTTTTCTACGTATGACGCTTCTTCTGGCAAGGGTCCACATTTTCTACATTTTAATCATGGAAATCTTTCTAGAATGGACTTCATATTCCTTAGCCTTCTTAAAGGGAATGCACAGAACATACATTTTGCCTCCATGCTCACTCAGGGTCTGCACGGGGGGCATCAACAATCATCCAGGGAAATCAAATACAGGGCTTAGTGTCCCTCTGAAACCAGATAGCTACAATTTTTTTTTTCTTTTCTTTTTTGGCCGTGCCACGCGGCACGCAGGATCTTAGTTCCCTGACCAGCAATCAAACCAACGCCCCCTGCAGTGGAAGCGCAGAGTCTTAACCGCTGGACAGCCAGGGAAGTCCCAGATGGCTACAATTTCTGAGGTCTTGTGCTTGTCTTGTTGTTTTCTATCCTCTTTCTCCTTATCAGATAGGCAGTTGCAGCTCTCAGTGTGTAGGTTCTCACCTTGTATTTGGCTCTGGCACTACAGCTATCTCCTTCCTTCTTCCGCCCTGGTCTAGTTTACTGCAGGCTAATAAACCTAGTAAGCACACTTATTAGTGAGTTGCCTAAAATAAAAATCAGTAAGCTTAGAGTGAGGGTTAAGGGCTGTTCATAGGCCTTTTTCTCAGCTATAATCCACATAATTAAGGTTGCTGAATATGAGGCTTTAGATAACTGAGGTAGTCAGGAATTACAATTTGATGTGTTAGTTATGCCATGACTCTGTTTTTAAAAATAAAGATAACAACCTAAATGGAAAACGAATTTGAAAAAGAATAGATACATGTATATGTATAACACTTTGCTGTACACCTGAAAATATCACAACATTGTTAATCAACTATACTCCAATATAAAATAAAAAGTTAAAAAAGGGTAAAGTGCTTTATTATTGTTATTTTTAAAATAAAATCTGTAACACAGATTTCCCAACTTTTTAAAGCAACAGAACCCTATTTACAAATGAAATCTTGCTTAGAAACCGAATAATCAAAATAGTTAAAAGCAAAACTACTCTGGGTGATTCAAGGGGGTAAGGCCCAAGCCCTGCCTTCTCAGGCTCCCCTCCAACACCATCTGGCACCCTCTTAAGCACCTAGGCAGAAGCCAAAGACCAAGAGCAGTTTCATAAAGCACCAGGCTAATGCTATAATATTTGCAAAGTAACCCAAGTTGAAAGATGTAATCTATTTCATTAAAACAACCACAAAAAAATATGAATAAAGCATCAGGATCTATGTGGTAAGGGAGTAGATGCTTCTGTGTGGCTTAAGAAGAACATTTTATTAAAAATATCTTATTGTTATAGCTTTAAGAGGAAGTCCTAGTGCTGGTCTAGTGCTGATCAAATCTCTTTGGAGAGAAGTCAGAGGCATATCCCTGGAGCCTGGTTAAAGGGCCTCACACAGGACAGATGGGTTCCAGCAGGCTAGCCTGCCTTTTCTCACTCCAATACCTCACACTCTCAGTGCTGGGGAAGCAGTGTGAGGAACTTTCCTGTGCCTCTTACCTGGTTATCTGGGTGGTTGACAGTGAAGTAGCCCACACAGACGATGACCTCATGAAGGAGGCTTTCGCAGGAGACGTGGCTGCAGTGGCCCAGTAGGGAGCTGGCGATGTGCCGGAATGCAAGGGACAAGCCCTCTGCCCCTACAATAGACTAACAAAGACAAGGAGCAGTTAGAACTCCCCAGCCCAGGGACAGCCAGGGCTGCAAATCACAAAACACACCTGGGCCCTGTGCACCTTCTGCCATGATGCCAGAAAAGCATATGAAATTTCTAGAGCACTGTGCTTAACAGTTCAGTTCAGGGATTCCTGCTCCAATAAACAACCATAATAAATGCAACGTTTAAACTGAAAAAAAAAAAAAAAAAAAAAAACAGAAAATAAAGCATAGCAGACCAAATGCCTGTACTACGTGGATCAAGACACTATTCACCTAAAGCATGAGTATTTATCCCATTTTTAACAAGGTATTTTTTTTTCTCATTGCACAGTCTCACTGTAGAAAATTTGGGAAAATATAATAATACTAAAATTCACCTGTAAATCTACCATTTAGCTAACTTCCAATACTTTTTTTTTTTCTGAAGGAGAAAATATTTTCTTGTATGCAGGGATAAAAATATGACTCTAATTATTTACTTATGTTCAAATAGAAAAGAAATATAAATAACAATTAGTTATTCAAATAGCTCTTGTGCTCCCAAAGTAACGTAAAAAAACCCAACAACCTCCCCCTGCCCCCCCAAAAGAGCACAAAAAACAAACCATGAAGCCCCCTCAGCTATGAGGCTTCTGGGATCCTTTCTCGAGACAGTCAAAGGGCTGTTGGTGGTGGGCGACGCGGGAGGAGAGCCTGAGTCTGTCTGTGCAGCCTGAAGCGTCTATTTAATAAACATGTCAAACAGACAGAGCGACAGGAGGGCAAAGGGGAGAGGCGAGGCCCACAGAATGCACTCGCAGCCCACACTGGAATGAAGCACCACTGCCAGCCTGTGGGAAAAGGCAGTGTTTTAAACTCATCTCTTGATTTGAGGTCTTGGCTGGCTTGAACCAGGTCAGATACTTTGCAGCTTGGAAGTTTCAATGAATTCACTCTGCCTAACAGCCGGGGAGGCACAGTCTTTTTAATAAATACTGTTGAAACAAAATTACTACTAAATTTTAAGAGTGCCTTCTGTCTCCGTTTCATTGCACTGAGACAAAATGTTTTTCAAGCCCCAAAGAGACTTCAGGAGGGCCCTGCTCCTTTAAATCAAGTAGTGACACCTTCTCAGCTCAGCCCTTATTTAATTAGTTGTGTCCAGCTTGCTGTGACCCAGTGCCCTCTGTTTAACCTTCACTGATAAGAGCAGGTCAAGGGGCATGTAAGTTTGAATATAAAAATTAAACCAATTTATCAAGGAAACTATATTTCCTTTTTAGCCAGAATTAATTGCCAAGTCAGTACATTGATTTGTTTCTTGAGACCACCTTCAATTGTAAAAACTGTCAAAGTATATGCACTATACAATATCCGGGATCTCAAGGCCATCTGTGCCAATATGAATTCAGAGTGAAATCAGACTCTTTGCTGAAGGGAGAAAAATATTTTGACAGCCTTATTAGTATATAATGAAATGGAACCAGTTAAGAAAATATTCTAATGGATAATCTTTTGTGACTACTATGCGATGAGTTCTCAACCAAAACAATCACATAGGTTTATGGCTTCAAAGAAGGGTGCAGAAGCACTGGGAATGTTGCATTTGAAACCTAACCTTTTGATTCAGCATCTGCAAGATGGTTTGGGTAAATTCTTCACCTTCAGAATATGAGTCAGTCCACATTTCCTGAGGGCCTACTATGTGCTAGTTAGCACAGTGCCTTTATGTAATCTCATTTAAACCTCAGACTTGTGAGGTAAGTGTTTTTAATCTCTATTTTACAAATGAGAAACTCAGTGTTAAGGATTCAAATGACTTGTCCAAGGTCATACAACTTGGTAGTATGATGGCTCAAAGTCAGGTCAGTCTGACTCGAGACCCAGAGGTCTTGATGAGGATGCTTCTCCATAACAGCTCTACAGAGATGCATTCTTGCGATGCACTGGGACTCAAACCGTCAACATGTCTTACACTGTCTTGTCTAACTCTTCAGAGGGTCAGACCATTTATCTCATTTCAATTTTCTTCTTCAGTTCCTTCAATCCTCTCAGGCAATTCATAAATTGTCTCCCAGATTTTTTCTGAGCTCAGACCCATGCTGTACCTAAAATCTCTTTTCCTGTGCTTTATAAACATAGTTCCCGAAATCTCACTTTTGACAAGTAAGTTGTTTTAATGAACTAGAGTATGAGTTTCTCTGACCATATCTATCATAAAAATAATACTTTTCTCCTAAACTCACCCATTGCTTTACAATGCAAATATTGTGTATTTGTATGCTATTTACTTGAGTATTGCACGATTGATCAGGTGTCTATCTATGGCAATGATGTCTATGTGGTCAGATGCTTTGCTTTAGCTTGCTCAACAGAGTGTAGTGGTTAGTTAAAAAAAAGGACTATAAATCTTTGACAGCCGTCCCACTGAGAGATGGGGCCTATGTCTTCTCCTCTTGAATCTGGAAGGCTTATGACGGATTTAACCAAGAGAGGATGGCTGATATGTAACCATATGACTTCTGAGGCTAGGGCATAAAAAAGCCATGCAGCTTCCGTTGGTTCTCTTGGAGCAGTTGTTTTCCAGGAGCTTCCTCTCAGGAAACTCCTACTGAGAACCCAGACACCATGATGTTTTGAGAAGCCCAAGTCACATAGAGAAGCCATATGTAGAGTCTCTGGCCAGTAGTCCTTGATGAACCTAGTCTCTGAGTAATCAATCCCAGGCATAAAACATGAAAGTGAAGGAGCCTCCAGATAATTTGAGCTCCCAGCTATTTGAGTCAATTTGCCCCTCTTCTCCATACCCCCCAACCCCAGTCATTCGAGCCCCTCAGCTGAAGCCCTACATCGTGGAGTAGTGACAAGCCACCTCCACTGTGAAAAGCCCTGCCTGAATTCTGGACTCACAGAATCTGTGATCATAAAGGTTGTTGTTTACCCCCCTAAGTTTGTTTGTTTTTCAAATGTATAAAAGTAACTGGAACAGTAAGGTAATCATTGGTAGATGTATTAAAGGACCTGATGTTAGAAATTCTAGGTATCTGGGTCCCTGCACACACTGATGAAGCATAAGAGAAAAACATGTGCTCGACTTTGGGCACCAAAAGGATGGCAGCCAGGAGGAAGGTCCCTGAAGGCCTTCCTGGCCCATGCACTGGTTAAGCGGAAAAAGGTACCTGGGAACAATGTCTGGGGAGAGGATGAGAAGCAGTGATGGCAAAATTGACTAAAATAAGACAGGAGAGTCAGAACAGAGAAAAGGAAAAGAAGAAAAAGCAGGAAAGAATTAAGAGAAATATGGAGTAACAGGAAGGACAGAGAAGAAAGAAGCAAAAGAAGTGTTAGGAACCAGCCACGAAAGGACATTCCCCTGGGGAGGTGGGCATCTCACTCTAAGAATGGCTCGAACTCTCGAGTCACCGTGGTGCTTCTCCTGGGGTTGTGGCAAAAGCGGCTCAGGTAGGGAATATATTCTGGGCTCAATACGGCAAGGAGCTGCAGAGGAGAAGTCGTGGTTTCATCTTAGTTGGGCATGAAGGGCTCCAGAAATAGATTTTTGACTTTTCTAACATTATTGGCCATTGTGCCTAAAGGTCATGAGGGAGCAGGGCTGGTTGGAGTTCACTGGTTCTTTTGAGTAAGGCTGCACAGGCTGTGAGTTCATGGAGGGCTGGGGGTAGGGCAGGGACCTGGGGCTCCCTGACACTCAGAGTGACTGATGGAATAAATGGCTGACTTAATGTAAATGCTTGTGTATGATGTGGTGACCCCTGAAGCAGTATAAATCCTGGTCAGAAGACCCATAAACCAGGAGCTCAGGAACATTTTTAGGTATTTGCTTTTCATAATCCCTGGTAACAAAAGAAATCACTCTAGTTGGACCTAGCTGATGGGTAGCCTGCTGGTCTCCATATTCTGAGGGCATAAAATTAGCATATCTTGATTTCTAAGCTGTTTCCAGACGGAACACAATGGGGTTGGGTCTTCATAAAACACAAATGTTACGTTCAACCCAGAGGCAAGAACCATTGGCATTCTCTGGAGCAGGTACCTCTTGTTCTAGGTGTGGCTGTAAACTCTCAGAACTTTACATATTGTGTAGCTACCACCTAAGGCTAGTTCAAGTGCTTTGAAAACTGAAAAGCATTAACCCTAAGGAAGAGATTTCTGTTCTTATGATGGATAAACTAACTCTACAGAGTTGAAAGATACTGAATCCAATGATACGACTTACTAATTTCCAGTTGTGAAGAGAATGACAGGAAGACAAGAACTGCACATTTGTCACCAGCTACAAAACAGAAGTGTTTCTTCCATCTTGCGATGACCAAAGACCACAATTTTCATACATTTGTATCTCTATAACCTTTTTCCCTTTGAGCAAAGCAATTCATCTAAATTATGGGTTCATTATCTGCCAAGTTTGTTCCCTTTTTAATGAAATCACTTGACAGTTAATAAACTGAAAGAGAAAGTCTACTCCTTGGGGCTTGCTCTGTTCCAAAGGTTCAGTGTTTTTGAAAATTAAATTTCCTACATGAAAAACAATCTGTTTCTAAGCTGACAGTCTGGTGTTATAACATAAAGCAAGTTTTCTTTAGCTATAAAAACTTAGTATTTATAGGGGTTTGCACATTTAACTACACATGCACTTTACGTTGGATACAAGTCAGTTAAATCATTCATAGACAGTCATATCAATCAAAACAATTTATCTAATTTTGGTCGTGTTTATATAAGAAACCATTACTTTCCTTAATATTTAAATGTTTATGGTATGATAATGCCTTTTCTAAAGAAATCAAGACAGAAGATTTATAAGTAGCAGAATGGCATAGGCTTGGGGCCATGGGTACCAGTCCTGGCTCAGCCATGTGTAACCCTGGGAAATTACTTAACTGCCAGCTTTTCCACCTGTAAAATGGGTATAATAATATTCTGTAGGGTAGTCATGAGAATAAATAAGAAAGCATATGCAAAGCACCTAATCCAGTTCCTAGAATACAGCAGCTTAATAAATAGTACGTATTATTATTCCCTGTATTGTAGCTTATTCCTTATGCCCCAATCCAGGAAAAGAACCTCTCACCATATCTACACAAAATTATTTACTCTTGGCTGGTTAACCAATTCCTGGTACCTGAAAAGCAGGCAGGTCAAGAGCTGCAAAGCTGTTGAAGAAACGTAAACTCTGAATGGCCACTTGGACTGTGTTCTGAGCGTAACTCTCCTTGGGACTAGAAGTGCCGGGGTCCGAGATTGTGCCATGGAAGAGGACACAGTAGAGCATATGCAGAACTCCAGCCAGGTCTGTGGCCTGAAGAGCAGCTGTCAGTCCTGTGGGATCCTGGCGATTATTGTCAAATATGCTGTGTGACCTGATAAGAAACATTCAACTTTTTAACAGAAATCTACTTAAAGGATGCTAGCATTTTTATAGGTCAAATGGAACATGACAAGCAGACCATTAAAAGCAAACCATGTGAGTGGTGTAGTAAGGTAACAAGAAACCTCCAGGAGTAAATGCAGCCCTCCCCCCAACCAAGTGCACTGCGGCCCACCCTTTTCTCCAGCTGGGAGACCGGGCTGCTGCAGCAGTGGCAACTGAGTACTCTGCAGCCAGGCTGAGGCTGCTTCCACCCTTTGCAGCCTAGATAGCCTCACTTTGTTTAGATTCCAGGCCTGGTGGAACTGGACAGAGTCCATGAGAGCTGTTGGGACTCAGAACTCAAAACACCATGGCTTCCTTTCTGGATACACAAGGGAATCTTCTCAGGGGAGGCAGTTACTGGGAAAGTACGAGGCCTCAAAAACCCAGTAGTGTGTTGGTATACCGTGACAGGGAGACACTTCAACCGCTTCTGAAGGCACAGTTCCATCATCAAGGAGTATTGGCAGGACAGGTTGTAGGGGCCAGGCTCTCAAGAACAAGCTAGTGCTGGATTAGCTTTGTACAAATCACCTTGAAGTTAGCTTAGCAATTGTGGCAGGCAGTATGGATGAGCAAGAAGCAACGGCAGTGGCAAATGAATTCCTCAAATCAATAGGAAAGGAAGGGTTTGCTAAATCCACCTCACTCTGGAACTCAGGTATGCGTGAAGCATCTAGTGATCAAGAGCCTACAATTTTAGTAAATGTGGCTGCTAAGCATTCATTCACCCTTTTTGCCCCTAGAAACCATACCCAGGTTTCTCTCCCCTTCCCACAGCCAACATGCTTCAGGTGGGGCCCCCTTCCTATTCACTCTGGCTCAAGGGTATGTAGGCCTAAGGTAAGGGGAACATGGAGGGAGATTCTTGGGCTGAAATGCCTGGAAAGAAGCCCTCTCTTTTTCTCCACAGGTTTGAATCTGAAATGTAAGCTGCTGCAGCCATTTGTTCTAACCACTGCACAAATCCTCAGGTCTCTGGGCTGTTCCAAGTGGGTCAGTCACCTTTCTTCATGGGACACAGCTTTTTCTCAGGAAGGGAAGTTACAAGTCCCTGCTCAGTGTCTCCCTTTAACCTGGTATGATCTGCATAAAGCTGAGCAGAAGTGTCTTTATGTTTCTGCCACAGGATGATGCCCTTCCCTATTTAACACTAATATAGGTCCCTCCCATTCCTTTTTCTGTTGTTGTTGTTATTGTTCCTTTCAGCTGGAATCTAGAATGGGAGAGAGGCATTAAAGATCTATGCTTATCTCATAAATTTGCCCAGAAGCACTGAAGAGATGCCACTAAGTAAATATGAATTCGAAAGTGCTGGCTGGCAAGTTTCTAGTATCTTGTCTAGTTTTCTAATCTATAACTTTTTAAAGGGATTATATTATTCATTCTAATTTGTTAGTTTCATCAAAGTATAGTTTTATTCGTAACTGTGGTAAGCATTTGTTTCCTGAATGTGCACTATTTCTGATAGTCTAAGAATGTGGGATGACACTTATACTTGTTCTCTTCTTAAGAAAGCAGGTCTTATGAAATACTATCATCTCATTTGCATGGCAGGACCTGCTAAGTACATTCACATCTTCCACCCCGCCTCATTTGTAGTTCTTCATAGTTGGTAGAGAAGGTGTTGTTCTCCTCACTTCACACATGACACAACCGAGACCCTCAGAGATTCAGTGAGATGTTTTAGGTCATAAACATTTGTCAGTGGCAAAGGCAGGGGTACTACCAAGAACTGTTGACTCTTTAAAGGCAGGGCTTTGTCCAAAGACCAAAACATCCAGGCCAAACAGGAGGTGACCTCTTCTTTCGTCTCCATGCCTTTTCTTAAATCAAATCTCGGGGTTAACTGAACACTGTTAAACAAAGTACACAGACGTTGTAATGTAATCCTGATCATCACGGAGAGACACTTTCTGTCTTATGGGACTCAGTAAAAACAAAAAGTTAAGAAATTATATTTATTTGCTTACAAGCACATCTGAACCTTTACACAAACTGTTAGCTAATGTCATTTCAGTTCACCCTTCCTTCCTTCCTTCCATTATAGCCATGAGAGTTAGGGGTCAGACCCCGACTAAAGACGTGAGTAGAGATTAACGTGTCTGAGTTTATTATATAGATTCCAAAAAGGGGTCTGTGTTTGTTTAACAATGACTGCCTTTTAGAACCAATGACAAGTCAGAAGACATTTCTCCCTAAAGCTAATTTCTAATAGGCTTTCAGAACCTTGGGGATGAGTGACATCACTGCTGGTGACAACATTTTTTCTTCTTTGTGATTCAGAATGGTCACCTCCCCTTTACTGCCTGTGTTGCTTTTAAACTGATTATTAGCATATTCAAATGCAGATATTCAGGAATATAGCTTTATTATTTAGAAAACTTTGTAACAGTTAATCTTTGCAAGCATTTATGAAATTACATGAATTCACTGCTATTACTTGTTTAAAAAAATAAATTAAAAAAAACCCAGCAAGTGAAGATCATCAGAATAGTTTCTCTTCTCTCCACCCCACCCTATTTAGGAAAATACCAAACTATAAAATAACATAACTCAGGATCTTTTGCAATATTCTTCTGATGAAATAAAAATGTTGATTCAGAAAAATCAATTAAATTAGCATTCAAGAACTCAGATGTGGAAATGGTTCAAAATGTATATTAATATTGCTTTGTGGAAAAGACACTTTTAAAGTTAGCCTACAGAATATACAGGGTGGACGGGAGGGGAGAGAGCTTGTCTGCTGCATTTGGCTTCCACAGAACTAATGTAGACATGAAGGGACTTTAGAAAATGTTTACTTTTGATTTAGTCTGAAATACGGATAATTTGTCCTTGAACAGGCCACTGGCTCCTGTTGGTCTTAAATGTCAGCTATCATCACTTTAAGCCTAAATGTTTATAATAAAAAAGTAAAAGGCCTTATTCATATCAGGCACAGGTTATAAAAAGTTTTCTTTTTTTAAATAAATTTATTTTTGGCTGCGTTGGGTCTCTGTTGCTGTGCGTGGGCTTTCTCTAGTTGTGGCAAGCGGGGGCTACCCTTTGTTGCGGTGCGTGGGCTTCTCATTCTGGTGGCTTCTTGTTGTGGAGCATGGGCTCTAGGTGCGCGGGCTTCAGTAGTTGTGGCACACAGGCTCAGTAGCTGTGGTTCGTGGGCTCTAGAGCGCAGGCTCAGTAGTTGTGGCGCACGGGCTTAGTTGCTCCGCGGCATGTGGGATCTCCCCAGACCAGGGCTCGAACCCGTGACCCCTGCATTGGCAGGGGGATTCTTAATCACTGCGCCCTCAGGGAAGCCCATAAAGTTTTCTTTTAAAAACACATTGAAGATATGAAAAATCAGATCTGAAGTTTTGTATATTACACTCTAAGATCTTCTCAATTTTACTGGATTTTAAAGTGTTTTTGTTTGGTCTCTAGGATTAGAGATCTTAGTGGCATATTCATTTCTGTTCATTAATTGTGAGATTCAATCAGGAAAAACTATAACTGGGCCATCAATATACCTGCACAGCTCTTGAAAACCCTACTTTGCCTTAAAGGAGAGTATAGTTGGGCAAAAAAAAAAGCAATAATTTGTGTGGGCATGAATCACCTGCCATCTGTTCTATCTTTGGTATTTTAAACCACTTATGTAACAGGCCTTATTTGGCCCAAAAAAGCAGCTGTGACAGTCGCACACACTATAACCCCCTTTCCCCATTTGTTCCTGGCTTGTTTGCTCTTGTATCCCTGGTCGCAGATTTCTGATTCGGTAACATCCACCCTGATCCCCTTCAGTGCCGGTATCTTCTAGACTGCTCTCCTAGCTTCTTGGATTTTGGCTTTGTTCCCTCCTTTAGATCTGGAATCCCAGAGGCATCTTATCAGAACCTCCCATTTTAGCCTCTGAATCCAGAACACTCCCCACAAAGGTCTGCATAGTGCTGGGAGTGGACGGAGTTAAGTCACTGTCCCTCCCAATGATGAATGTGAACTTCACTGTTCAAGGAGAAGTGAATTATTTCTTACAGAGTTATTCCAGCTGTGGGCTCTTATGTACTGGAACAGTCTTAGAAAGCTGACCTTCATCTAGTAACATCATCATTTATCAGGCTTTGTGGTGAGCAAAAGGGACATGATTATCTGTCATATATTCTCTATTGAAAAAGCCAAAGTACCTGTGCTCCAGCAACAGTGACCTGTGATGTATTACAAAATCAAGGAAGACCAGACCCCTGTCCTATAGAATGTTACAGTCTAATAGTGGCAGGCATGTGCATCAGCTTCCTATTGCTGCTGGAATAAACGATCACAAGCTAGTTGTTCAAAACAACACAAATTTATTCTCTTGAAGTTCTGGGGGTCAGAAATCCAAAATGTCTCACTAAGCTAAAATCAAGGTGTTACCAGAGCTGGGTTCCTTCTGTAGGCTGAAGGGGAAAATTTATTTCCTTGCCTTTTACAACTTCTAGAGTATGGTTGCTCCTTGGCTCCTGGCCCCTTCTTCCATATTCAAAGCCAGCAGCATAGCACCTTCAAATCCCTCTCTAACACTGACTTTCCTGCTTCCCTTTGAGATTACACTGGGCCCACCTGGATAATCCAGGCTACTCTCTCCATCTCAAGATCCTTAACCATTTCTGCAAAATTCCTTTTGCCATGTTAGGTAACACATTTATAAGTTCTGAGGATTAGGATACAGGTATCTTTGGCAGGGCATTATCTCCCCCCACTCCTGATTTTTTTTTATTGTGGTAAAATACACATAAAATTTACCATCTTACCTGTTTTTAAGTTTACAATTCAATGGTATTAAATTCGTTCATAATGTTGTACAACCATCACTACCAACCATCTCTTTAAGTCTTTTTTTTTTTGCGGTATGCAGGCCTCTCACTGTTGTGGCCTCTCCCGTTGCGGAGCACAGGCTCCGGACACGCAGGCTCAGTTGCCATGGTTCATGGGCCCAGCCGCTCTGCGGCATGTGGGATCTTCCCGGACCGGGGCACGAACCCGTGTCCCCTGCATCGGCAGGCGGACTCTCAACCACTGCGCCACCAGGGAAGCCCTCCATAACTCTTTCATCATGTAAAACTGAAACTCTATACTCATTAAACAATAACTCCCTATTCCTTCCTCCCCCTGGCAACCACTATTCTACTTTCTGTCTCCATGATTCTGACTACTCTAAGCATGTCATATATGTGGAATCATCATATAGTATTTGTCTTTTTGTGACTGGCTTATTTCACTTAGCATAATGTCCTCAAGTTTCATTCATGTTGTAGCATATGGCAGAACTTCCTACCTTTTCAAGGCTGAATAATATTCCATTATATGTGTATACCACATTTTGTTTATCCATCATCCACTGATGGACACTTGGGTTGCTTCCGTTTTAGCTACTGTGAATAATGCTGCCATGAACATGGGTGTATAAACATGTCTTCAAAACCCTGTTTTCAATTCTTTTGGATATATATCCAGAAGTAGAATTTCTCAATCATATAATAATTCTATTTTTAATTTTTTGAGGAATTGCCATAACATTTTCCACAGCATCTATACCATTTTACATTCCCACTAACAATGCACAAGGGTTCTAATTTCTCCATATCCTCACCAAACCTTGGTATTTTCTTTTTTTTTTTTAATAGTAGCCATCCTAATGGGTGTGAGGTGGTATCTCATTGTAGTTTTGATTTGCATTTCCCTATCAACGACATTGAGCATCTTTGCATGTGCTTATTGACCAATTTGTATTTCTTCTTTGGAATTCAAGTCCTTTGCCCATTTTTTAATTGGGTTATTTTGTTGTTGAGTTTTAGGAGTTTTCCATAGTTCCTGGATATTAACCCCTTATCAGATATATGACTTGCAAATATTATCTCCCATTCTCTGGGTTGTTTCTTTACTCTGTTGATATTATATTTTGATGCACAAATCAAAAAACTTTTCATGCAGTCCCATTTGTCTACTTTTTCTTTTATTGCCTGTGCCTCTGGTGTCACATCCAAAGAAATCATTGCTAAATCCAATGTCAGGAAGCTTTTGCCCTGTGTTTTCTTCTAGGAGTTTAATTGTTTTAGGTCTTACATTTACGTTTCTGATCCATCTTAAGTTATGGTGGTAGATAAGTGTCCAGCTTCATTCTTTTGCTTATGGATATCCAGTTTCTCCAGCATCATTTGTTGAAGAGACTGTCCTTTCCCATTCAATGGTCTTGGCACCCCTGTCAAAAATCATTTGGCTATAAATACAAGAGTTTAAGTCTGTGCTCTCTATTCTATTCCATTGTTATATATGTCTGTCTTTATGCCAGTACCACACTGTTTTGATTACTGTAGCTTTGTAGTAAATTTTGAAATCCGAAGTGTGAGTTCTCCCCCTTTGTTTTTCTCTTTCAAAATTGTTTTGGTTATTTGGGGTCCCTTGAGATTCCATATGAATTTTAAGATGGGATTTACTATTTCTGCCAAAAAAAAAAAAGCCTTTGGGATTTAGATAGGGAGTGCAAGGAATGTACAGATTTATAGATTGCTTTGCATAGTAATGACATCTTAACAATATTGTTTTATAATCCATGGTCATGGGATGTGTTTCTAATTTATGCCTTCTTTGATTTCTTTTGGCAATGTTTTATACTTTTCATTGTATAAGTCTTTCATCTTCTTGTTTAATTCCTAAGTATTTTATTCTTTTTGATGCTATTATAAATGGAATTTTCATAATTTCCTTTCCAGATTGTTCATAGTATATAGTGTATATAAATGCAACTAATTTTTGTGAGTTGACTTTGTAGTCTGTTACTTTATTGAATTCATTAGTTTTAACAGCTTTTTTGTGTGGAATCATTAGTAGTTTCTACATATAATATCATTTGCAAACAGAGAAAATTTTACTCCTTCCCTTCCAATTTAGATGCCTTTTTATTTTTCTTTTCCTCACCTAATTGCTTTGGCTACAACTTCCAGTACTATGTTGAGTAGAAGTGGCAGAAGTGGGCATCCTTGCCTTGTCCTGATGTTAGAGGAAAAGCTTTCCTTCTTTCATCCTTGAGTATGATGTTCCTTGTGGGCTTTTCACATATGGCTTTTATTATGTGAAGGTAGTTTCTTTCTATTCCTAATTTGTTGAGTGTTTTTATCATGAAAGGGTGTTGAAATTTATCAGATGCTTTTCTGTATAAATTGAGATGATCATGTTTTTTTTTCCCCTTCATTCTGTTAATGTGGTCTATTAAATTGATTGATGTTCATATGCGGAACCATTCTTGCACTCCAGGAACAAATCCCACTTGGTCATGGTGTATAATCCTTTAAACATGCTGCTGAGCTTGGTTTGGTAGTGTTTTGTTGAGGATCTTTAAATCAATGTTCGCAAGGAATATCAGTCTGGAATTTTCTCTCTTGTGGTGTCTTTGTCTGGCTTCAGAATCAGGATAATGCTGGCTTCATGTTAGAAAGTATTCTCTCCTCTTCAATTTTTTGGAGAAGTTTGAGAAAGACTAGTGTTAGTTCTTTAAATGTTGGGTACAATTCACCACTGAAGCCATCAGGTCCAGGGCTTTCCTTTGGAGACTTCTGATTACTGCTTCAGCCCCCTTATTAGTTACAGGTCTCTTCAGATTTTCTATTTCTTTGTGATTTAGTCTTGGTAGGTATTGTGTTTCTAGGAATTTGTCCATTTCATCTAAATTATTCAATTTGTTGGCATACGTTGTTAATAGTACTCTTGTATAGTCCTTTTTATTTCTGTAGAATTGGTAGCAATGTCCCATTTTCATTTCTCCCTCCCCACCCAACTTTACTGAAGTATAACTGACAAATAAAATTATAACATTCAATGTGTGTAAAACATGATGATTTGATATACATTGTAAAATTATTCCTATCATCAAGTTAAAACATCCATTACCTCATATAGTTAATTTTTTTTTTGGTAGAATGCTTAAAATCTACTCTTTTATAATTTCAATATACAATACTATACTACAACCATAAAAAAAAAACACTTCAAGAATCTGAGTGTCATCTTTGTGCAGGGACCATGCTAATCTTTGTATCATTCTAATTTAGTATATGCACTGTCAAAGTGAGCACCCCATTTTCATTTCTGATTTTAGTAATTTCAGAGTTCTCACTCTTGTTTTCTAGCTGAAGGTTTGTCAATTCTATTGATCTTCTCAAAGAACCAACTTTTGGTTTCACTGATTATCTCTATTGTTATTTTATTCTCAACTTAATTGATCTCCGCCATAATCTTAATTATTTCCTTCCTTTTGCTAGGCTTGGGTTTAGTCTGTTCTTTTTTTCTAGTTCCTTAAGTTGTATAGTTTTTTTTTTTAATTAATTAATTTTTGGCTGCGTTGGGTCTCCGTTGCTGCACACAGGCTTTCTCTAGTTGTGGCAAGCGGGGGCTACTCTTCATCGCAGTGCATGGGCTTCTCATTGCGGTGGCTTCTCTTGTTGTGGAGCATGAGCTCTAGGCATGTGGGGTTCAGTAGTTGTGGTTCGTGGGCTCTAGAGCACAGGCTCAGTAGTTGTGGTGCATGGGCTTAACTGCTCCGCAGCATGTGGGATCTTCCTGGATCAGGGCTCCAACCCATGACCCTTGCATTGGTAGGCAGATTCTTAACCACTGCATGACCAGGGAAGTCCCTAGTTAATTTTTTGATTTGAGATATTTCTAGTTGCTTTAGTGTAAATGCTTATAGCTATACACTTTCCCCTTGACAGTGCTTTTACTGTCCCATGAGTTTTTAATTTATTTTATTTTTTATTGAGGTATAGCTGACTTACAATTATATTAGTTTCAAGTGTACAATGTAGTGATTGAAATTTTTATAGATTATAGTCCATTTAAAGTTATTATAAAATATTGGCTATATTCCCTGTGCTGTACAATATATCCTTGTAGTTTATTTTATAGATAGTAGTTTGTACCTCTTAATCCCCTACCTCTACGTTGCTCTTCCCCACTTCCCTCTCTACACTGGTAATCACTAGTTTGTTCTCTATATTTGTGAGTCTGTTTCTGTTTTGTTATATTCATTAGTTTATTTTTTTAGATTCCACACACAAGTGATAACACGCAGCATTTGTCTTTCTCTGTGTCATTTATTTCACTAAGCATAACATCTCCAGGTCCAGTCATGTTGATGCAAATGGCAAAATTTTATTCTTTTTATGGCCAAGTAGTATTCCATTGTGTGTATGTGTGTATGCATCTCCTTTTTCCATTCATCTGTTGATGGACACTTAGGTTACTTCCATATCTTGGCTACTGTAAATAATGTGGCTATAAACACTGGGTGCATGTATCTTTTCAAATTAGTGTTTTCATTTTCTTTGGATAGACACCCAGGAGTAGAATTACTGCATCATATGGTAGTTCTAATGTTAGTTTTTTGAGGAACCTCCATACTGTTCTCCAGAGTGGCTACACCTATTTATATTATACCAACAGTGTACAAGGGTTTCCTTTCCTCCATATCCTTGCCAACATTTGTTATTTGTGGTCTTTTTGATGATAGTCATTCTGACAGGTGTGAGGTGTTATCTCGTGGTTTTTAGAATTTTATTGAAGTATAGTTGATTTACAATGCCGTGTTTAATTTCTGCTGTACAACAAAGTGATTCAGCTATATATATATATATATATATATATATATATACACACACACACACACACACACACACACATATATGTATATATATATTCTTTTCCATTATGGTTTATCACAGGATATTGAATATAGTTCCCTGTGCTATACAGTAGGACCTTGTTTACCCATCCTATATATAGTAGTTTGTATCTGCTAATCCCAAACTCCCAGCTAACTTTCCTTCCCCATCCTGCCTCCCCCTGGCAACCACAAATCTGTTCTCTTTATCTGTTAAATTTGTTTTTGTTTTGTAGATATGTTCATTTGTGTCGTATTTTAGATTCCACATATAAGTCATATCATATGGTATTTGTTTCTCTTTCTGACTTACTTCACTTAGCATGACAACCTCTAAGGTCCATCCATGTTGCTGCAAATGGCATTATTTCATTCTTTTTTTATGGCTGATAATATTCCCTTGGATATATATATACCACATGTTTAACCATTCATCTGTCGATGGACATTTAGGTTGTTTCCATGTCTTGGCTATTGTAAACAGTGCTGCTATGAACATAGGGGTGCATGTATCTTTTCAAATTATATTTTCGTCTGGGTATATGCCCTGGAGTGGGATTGCTGGATCATACAGCAACTCTATTTTTAGTTTTTTGAGGAACCTCCATACTGTTTTCCACAGTGATTGTACCAATTTACATTCCCACCAACAGTGTAAGAGGGTTCCCTTTTCTCCACACCCTCTCTAGCATTTATTATTTGTAGACTCTTTAATGATGGCCATTCTGACTGGTGTGAGGTTGTACCCCATTGTAGTTTTGATTTGCATTTCTCTAATAATTAGTGATGATGAGCATCTTTTCATGTGCCTACTGGCCATCTGTATGTCTTCTTTAGAGAAATGTCTTTTTGGGTCTTTTGCCCATTTTTTAATAGTGTTGTTTGTTCTTTTTTTGATATTGAGTTGTATGAGCTGTTTATATATTTTGGGTATTAACCCCTTGTCGGTTGCATCATTTGTAAATATTTTCTCCCATTCAGTAGGTTGTCTTTTCACTTTGTCAATGGTTTCCTTTCCTTTTTTTCCTGTGAAAAAGCTTTTAAGTTTAATTAGGTCCTATTTGTTTACTTTTCTTTTTGTTTCCTTTGCCTTAGGAGTCAGATCCCTCAAAATACTGGATTTATGTCAAAGAGTATTCTATTTGTTTTCTTCTAGGAGTTTGATGGTTTCCAGTTTTACATTTGGGTCTTTAATCCACTTTGAGTTTATTTTTGCATATCATGTGAGAAAATGCTCTAATTTCATTCTTTTACATGTAACTGTCCAGTTTCCCCAGCACCATTTACTGAAGAGACTGACTTTTCTCCCTTGTATATTCTTGCCTCCTTTGTCACAGAAATCATAAGTGTGTGGGTTGATTTCTGGGCTCCCTATTCTGTTCTGTGAGCTATGTGTCTGTTTTTGTGCCAGTACCAAACTGTTTTGATTACTGCAACTTGGTAGCATGGTCTGAAGTCAGGGAGCATAATAGCTCCAGCTCTGTTCTTTCTTAAGATTGTTTTGGCTATTTGGGGTCTTTTGTGTTTCCATACAAATTTTAAAATTATTTGTTCTAGCTCTGTCAAAAATGCCATTGGCATTTTGATAGGGATTACATTGACTCTGTAGATTGCCTTAGGTAGTATGGTCATTTTAATAATATTAAGTCTTAAAATCCATGAACATGGTATATATCTTTTCATCTGTTTATGTCATCTTTAATTTCTTTCATCAGTTTCTTAGAGTTTTCTGAGTATAGGCCTTTTACCTCCTTAGTTAGATTTATTCTTAGGTATTTTATTTTCTTTTATTTTTTGATGTGATTGTAAATTGGATTGTTCCTTAATTTCTCTGACAGTTTGTGTATAGAAATGCAACATATTTCTGTATATTAATTTTGTGTCCTGAAACTTGACTGAATTCATTGATAAGCTGTAGTAGTTTTTTGGTGGTGTCTTTCAGATTTTCTATGTATAGTATCATATCATCTGAAGACAGTGACAGTACTTCTTCCTTACCAATCTGGATTCATTTCATTTCTTTTTCTTGTCTGATTGCTGTGCCTAGGACTTCCAATACTATGTTGAATAAAAGTGGTGAGGGGCTTCCCTGGTGGTGCAGTGGTTGAGAGTCTGCCTGCTGATGCAGGGGACACGGGTTCATGCCCTGGTCTGGGAAGATCCCACATGCCGCGGAGTGGCTGGGCCCGTGAGCCATGGCCGCTAAGCCTGTGCGTCCGGAGCCTGTGCTCCGCAACGGGAGAGGCCACAACAGTGAGAGGTCCACGTACTGCAAAAAAAATAAAAAATAAATAAATTAAAGTGGTGAGACCGGGCATCCTTGTCTTGTTCCTGGTCTTAGAGGAAATGCTTTCAGCTTTTCACTGTTGAGTATGTAATTAACTATGAGTTTGTCATATATGGTCATTTCTTATGTTGAGGTATGTTCCCTCTATACCCACTTTGTGGAGAGTTTTTATTATAAATCGATGTTGAATTTTGTCAAAAGTTTTTTCTGCATCTATTGAGATGATCATATGATTTTTATTCCTCAATCTGTTAATGTGGTGTATCACACTGATTGATTTGTGGATACTGAACCATCTGTGCTTCCCTGGATAATTTCCCCTTGAACATGGTTTATGATCTTTTCAATGTATTGTTGGATTTGGTTTGCTAATATTTTGAGGATTCTGGCATCTATGTTCATCAGTGTTACTGGCCTGTATTTCCTTTTTCTTGTGATGTATTTGTCTGGTTTTGGTATCAGGGTGATGTGGGCCTTGTAGAATGAGTTCAGAAGCATTCCTTCCTCTCAAACTTTCTGGAAGTTTGAGAAGCACAGATGTTAACTCTTCTCTAAATGTTTGGTAGAATTCACCTGTGAAGCCGTCTGGTCCTGGACTTTTGTTTTATGGGAGGTTTTAAAATTCCTGATTCAATTTCATTACTGGTAATTGATCTGTTCATATTTTCTA
Source organism: Lagenorhynchus albirostris (assembly GCF_949774975.1). NCBI lineage: Eukaryota > Metazoa > Chordata > Mammalia > Artiodactyla > Delphinidae > Lagenorhynchus > Lagenorhynchus albirostris. Next base: position 134,114,940 of record NC_083095.1, on the reverse strand, counting down.
GTTCTTCCTGGCTCAGTCTTGGAAGATAGTACATATCTAGGAGTTTGTCCATTTCTTCTGTCCAGTTTATTGGCATATAGTTGTTTGTAGTAATCTCTTATAATCTTTTATATTTCTGTGGTGCTGGCTGTAACTTCTCTGTTTTCATTTCTGATTTTATCGATTTGTGCTCTGTTTTTTTGTTTTTCCTTGATGTATCTGGCTAAAGGTTTATCAATTTTGTTTATCTTCAAAGAACCAGCTCTTGGTATCACTGATTTTTTCTATTTTTTTTTTTACAGCCTGTTTCATTTATTTCTGTTGTTATCTTTGTGATTTCTTTCTTTCTACTAATTTTGGGTTTTGTTTGTTCTTTTTGTAGTTCCTTTAGGTGTATGGATAGGTTGTTTGTTTGAGATTTTTCTTGTTTCCTGAGGTAATCTTGTATCACTATAAACTTCCCTCTTAGAATTGCTTTTGCTGTGTCCCATAGATTTTGGATTGCTGTGTTTTTGTTTTCATTTGTCTCCAGGTATTTTAAAATTTCTTCTTTGATTTCTTTAGTGATCCATTGGTTGTTTAGTAGCACACTGTCTAGCCTCACCTGTGTAATTTTTGCAGTTTTTTCTTGTAGTTGATTTCTAGTCTCATAGTGTTGTGGTTGGAAATGATGCTTGATATGATTTCAATTTTCTTAAATTTACTGAGACTTGTTTTGTGGCCTAGGATGTGATCTATCCTGGATAATGCTCCATGTGCACTTTAAAAGAATATGTATTCTGCTGCTTTTGGATGGAATCTTCTTTATATATCTATTAAGTCCATTTGGTCTAATGTGTAATTTAAGGCCAATGCTTCCTTATTGATTTTCTGTCTGGATGATTTGTCAATTGATATAAATGGGGTGTTAAAGTCCCCTACTATTATTGTGTTACTGACAATTTCTCCCTTTATGTCTGTTAATATTTGCTCTATGTTTTTAGATGCATCTATCTTGTGTGCATATATATTTACAATTGTTACATCTTCTTCTTGGATTGATCCCTGATCATTATGTAATGTTTAAGAATGTTTTGTTTAATTTCTGCAAATCTGTGAATTTTCTAGTTTTACTTCTATTATTGATTTCTTACTTCATCCCATTAAGGTCAGAGAAGATATTCTGTATGATGTCTACCTTTTAAAATCGACTGAGACTTAATTAGTGGCCTAACATGGTATTCTATCCTGGAAAATGTCCCATACACACTTGAGAAGAATGTGTATTTTGCTTTGGGGTAGAATGTTCAGGAGGGGCATTATTCTGTCACATGGGCCTATTCATTCATGATTCATTTATTCAACAAATATTTACTGAGGACCTACTCTGTGTAAGCACTTTTCTAGGCACTGGGATTCAGCAGTAAAATCCATGTTCTCTTTCTAATAAAACTTACATTTTAGTGTACGAGATACAATGAACAAATAAACAAGTATCACATGTAATATATAGTATGTCAGGTGTGCTAAGTACTGTAGAAGAGCAGGGGATATGGGTAGGGAATGAAGATGCAGGGGTGTGTGTGTTTGTGTGTGTGTGTGTGATGCTATTTTATATAGGGTGGTTGGGGAAACACTTTCTAAAGTGCTATTTAGACAGAATTCTACAGAAAGTGAGGAAAGAAGCCATGTGGATACCTGAGGCAAGGGTGTTTTTAGGCAGAGGAACAGCAAGTCCCAAGGCTTGGAGCCAGGAGCATGCATGACATATTCAAGAAACAGCAAGAAGGCCAGTGTGGCTACAGCTGGTTAAGCAAAGTGGAGGAACAATGGGGGATGAGGTCAGAGAGGAAACAGGAAGACAATCAGGCAGGGTCTTGTAGAGCATTGTAAGGACATTATAAGGGTTTTACTGAATGAGATGGAAAGCCATTGTAAGGTTTTGAGCAGAAGGGTTATATAATATGACTTTGGTTTAAAATAAACTTTGGTTTAAAAATAATCACTATAGCTAATTGGTTGAAAAGTTGTTAGAAGAGCTGAGAGAAGCAGAGAGGCCAATTAAGAGACTGTTTCAATCATCCAAGTGAGAGATCATGGTGGATGAACCAGGATGGTAGTCATGGATGTGGTAAGAAGTAGCTGGATTCTGAAAAATATTCAGAAGGGAAAACCAATAGGATTTCCTGATAGAATGAATGTGGGGTGAGAAAAAGAGGAGTAAAAAATGGTTCAGTGGTTTTTTTTGCCTGAGTAATTAAAAGAATGTGTCTGCCATTTACAGAAATGGGAAAGACAGTGGATAGAGCATGTCTGGGGAGGAAAATGAGGAGTTCACCTTTAAACTTGTTAAATTCAAGATGCCTATTAGACACCTAAGTGAAGATACTGGATCAGAAGTTGGATAAAATGAGCTTCCCAAGGGTAGGGAATTTTGTCTGTCTCCAGGGCTTAGAACAGTATCTGACATAGAGTAGCCACTCAATAGACATCTGTTGAATAAATGAATAAATATACAAGTCTGAGTTCAGAGGAGCGATCTGGGCTTGAGATATTTGGGAGTCATCAACACACAGATGGTATTTAAAGCCAGCTCATCTAGTGAGTGAACATAGATTAGTCTGAGAATTGAGCCTTGGGATACTCCAAAGTGTAGAAGTTGGGGAGATGAGAATAAATCATCAAAGGAAACTGAAAAATGAAACCAGTGGGGTAGGAGGAAAAGTAGGGAAGTGTGATGCCCTAGAAGCAAAGTGAAGATAGTTTCAAGGAGGAGGAAGTAAAAAATAAAAAAGTTTAATTAAAAATAAATGAGGACTAAAAAAGGATGAAATTTATAGAAATGACTATTAAATCCTATTTTTAGATTTAAAAACTAACTGCATAGGTTTAGGATGGGAAGAAGGCAAGTGACAGGGGACTGGAATATAGCTTTCAATGATAAGTAGGGGGAAAAGACTTAGCAAATTAGCTTCCTATCCATTCAAATGAAGAAACAGTCTTGCTTGATTACCCATGAATATAATTCAATTTTGACTGAGCTAAGAGGAGTAAAACGTACACAACCAGAAAGGTTTATCCTGATCCACTGCAATGAACAACTACTCTGGAAGTACTGGTTCTAGCACTGGGTATGGCACTACATTCAGGACACTGATGTATCAGAAAGTTCCCAAGGAAAGTGAATTGTGTCGTAAAACTATGTGGAAACAATGTCACCTGAGGTACATTTGAAAGTACTGGGAAATTTATTTCAGAACTGGAGGATATAAAGGTTATCTTCAAACTGAAGAGGTATTACACTGTTATTTACGACACCAGAGGAGAGATGCTACCCGAAAGCAGATATTAGATAAACTTACAGAAAATTTTCTAACAATCAGAACACCCAAAAGTTAAATGGGCTGTTGGTGAGGTATTACATTCTTAACTATTCTGAATCAGTGGAGGAATACATTCACTGAATTGACAGAGGGCACTCAAAACTCAGCTGGGCAATGGACAGGATGATGTCTAAGATTCTGTTCAGTTCTGGGGTGTTATAACAGGTGTGAATCTACTTCAAAAATTATAGTCTCCTACACAGACACACACACGCACACCCCCCCCCATATTTTATATATACAGTAGAGGGAGAAAATAGCTTGTTTAATGCAGATCTAATTTGGAGCCCTGTTGAAGGGAATGAGGATGACTTAGTAGAGATATTAGAGCAAGAGAAAACTCAAGGTGGAAAAGATACATGTGTAAGCACTATAAGATAGTCTGGACATTTGGTTAGAGAAGAGGAAAAATATAGGAGAAATTAAATAGTGAGAATATTAGGTAGGGTGAGGCTGGCTGATTACTTGGGAGGATTTCCAAAGTACCTGGTCATTAGTTTCAGTTGAATTCAAAGAGGAACTTTTGAGAAGGAAACCTTTCTGGGAAGAGAAGTGATAGATGATGAAAACAGAGAGACATTCTTGTTGTTGGAGATCAACAACCTAGAACACGCTTGAGAAAGAAGAAGACCAAGAGGACACCAATGAGAATGGAAGGTAAAGGGTGAGGCCCCTAAGAAGAAACTGTGGTCTCTGGCAGAGGTCTGGGAGGAGGACCAAGAAAGTGGAAGATAAAGACAGTCTGGGGACAACCAAAGGTGAATGGAGAAAGGGCAGGGAGGAGTCCAAAAGGTGAGAATACGGCAGCTCTGGATGACTGACAACAGTATATGGTCCTAGATCTTGGAACTACAGACTAGGACTGTTGTCCAAGAATGCTTCTCAGATGGGACTTTTCTGACCTCTCTATCTTCAGTTTTCTCATTATCACTGTAAAACACAAAAGGGCCCTGTGCTGATTTTGGCTAGTTCAGCTGATATTTTGGGCTTCTCTTATCTTTAGTATTTGGCAGTTAGGCTGAAGGAGCTCTGCCAGAGGCTCTGCTGTGTTGCCAAATGAAAGCAATTACTTCTTCTGGGTGAGTAACTGGGAGGAAAAAACTGTCATATCTGGGCTGCGTGATGCAGTACCCTCCTAATTAATCTTTCCTGCTTCCACTCTTGCCCCTATAATCCATTCTACACAGAGTAAAAATCCATTACTTTTTAAGTAATCAGATCATGCTGCTCTCCTGCTTAAAATCCTCCAGTGGCTTCCTATCACACTTAGAATAAAACCCAAACTTCCATTCTCTCTGTCCTGATCTCTTGGCCCTTCATCTCCTAGCACTTTCTTGCTCATCACATTCCAGCACACTGCCTTCTATGTTTCTGGTACACACCCACTTCAGATATTTGGGAGTCATCAACTTCCTATTCTGCTCAACTAGAATACTCTTTCCTCCGATCTTTACAGAGTTGGCTCCTTCTTAGCTCAGTGTCATCTTCCCAGAGAGGCCTTCCCTGACCACTCACCCAAATCACTCTGCTATATTACCCTGCTTTATTTTCTCATATCACTATCACTAGCTAAAATTATCTTATTCATTTACTGGTTTATCATCTTTTTCTCCTGTTAGACTGTGAGCTCCATAGAGTGAGTATTTTGTTCACCACTGGATCCCTAATACCTCGACAAGTGTCTGGCACATATCAAGTGCTCAGTAAACATTAATTAATAAAGATATGCTAAAGCAATGGAAGGAAGAGAGAGAGAACTGGTCTCAGAAAGGTATGCCAAAGGCATGAAGGCCTTGGACGTCTCCTTCTTACCTTAGGGGAGGAAGAACGTGAGACACAGCCACCTCTTCTTCCTATGCTAAGAGTAAGCCCAGGAAATGGGGCCCTGGCATAGGTCGATGGTGCACACCAGTATTTGCTAATGCTGCCAGTCATAGCTATTTACCGACTTTTATTTTGTTTCTAGCCTGGTGCTAGGTGCCTGAAGGGGAGCTGCTAGGATAGTTAGTCTCTCTCCTTAGGGAAACCTTTTCATTTGAAGACACAAAACATATACACAGGACAAAGGAACTAGTGAATTAGAAGTAGACAAATATCAAGCCATAGGTATAAATAACAGGAGCCACCTCATATTTCTGTGGCAAGCATCTTTTTGATTTAATTGCATAGGACTGGATTGGATTCTGAAAGACAGAAGTCAAAGATAATAAAAGTCTGAGGTCTTAAAATCTGTTCATATTACTACAGTCATGAGCAGAATAAGGTAATCAGGAGGAAAAGCCAACTTTGGATGAAAGCCAATGAGCTTAGAATCTGACATATTAAATATAAGTTCCTGGTAGAAACTGCCAGTAGGAATTCCAAGAGGAAATGTCTACCAGGGGCTTGTTTATGAATATGGTTTATGCCTTAACTTTACTTGCTTCTGGCTTCATTTACTTTTCCTTACCTATTTTCTTTTATTCTAATTTTTTCATCTATTTTTTAAAAAGAAGAAGACATATATACTTCTATAAGCCATCTCAAATCTTTTTGGAACAGGGTGGGGGTGTAATAAATATATATAAAAAAGCACCTTGGGCAGAAGGTTAGGGTGACAGACATGTTAGCCCCCATTTGCCCCTACCCTGACCAACTCTGTGAAGAAGAATTGTCAAATTCATGTTTATAATGTGAGGAAACAGGCACTGAGAAGCTAAAGAATCTGTCACTGGTCACAGAGCTAGGAGAGCAGGAACTGCATTCACATTCTTCTGACTCCCAAACCTGGGCTCTTCAATACAACAGTACAAAAGGATTTTCCTCTTGAGATCCTGACCCCCAAAGTCCTAGAGCCAGTGGGAGTTCAACTGCAAGTGTACACCAGATATATTCTGCTATCCTAAGTGTGGTGAGCCTGCATACGTATTGGCAGACTACCTTCATCACGCCCTCTCCCCTCTGGGAGTAGTTAGTCAGTGAAGCCTGCCCCTAAATGCTGGCCCTGTGGGCTAAGGCCCAGGCAGCTCCCTTTCTCTGGCATAGTGCCTAGCACACAGTAGACACACAGTTTGAATTGCAGCAATGAAGCGATCATCTTTCTGTCCCTACAAGTCAACTACGACTTTATTACCAGCTGGGATAGATCTTTCAGAAATCTCTGTACTAGCATTTGCCCAATTGTGAATATAGAGACAGTCCAGAGGTTCCTGTTCCTGTATTCTTCTCACTTTCCAGACCTGAAGGATTCGGACAATCACTCTTCCTTATCAGTCTAGAGGCTGTTATGCTCCCTTGGACAGTGTGAGGATTGCTGGGAGATAACTCATGAGGAGCCCTTAGCCTGGGGCACATAAACAGTGTTCAACAAATGTTATTTCCTTTAATTACACTTGTTTAGTCTTATTATGTTCACTTCATTCCCCATCTCCCAACACCAGCAAGCCTTTTGTCCGAGGACAGTGGCTAAAGATGCCAAGAGAAATGATAATACCAAGTATGAGACTGCAGAGAGGAAAGAATACAGATGAGAACAGGATACTGGGAACACATTTATCTCTAGGGTAGGTTGGAATGTGGAAGACTCTATTTTTCAAACATAAACATAGCAATATTTCTGGTACAATACGCTCTTCCAGAACCTTTATATTGCCCATGAAGAGATGGGAGTCTACTTCTCCTCCCTTTGAAGCTGAATGGGACTCTGTGGCTGCCTTGCTGAACAGAATTCAGTGGAGGGGATGCTGCATGACTCCTGAGGCTAGGTCATAAAAGATGACATGGTTTTCACCTAGCTCTCTCACTTGTCAGGATGCTCCTCCTTTGAACCTCTACCATGCTGTGCAGCCCAAATTAGCCTGTGCAGAGGGACCACATGGAAAGGTCCCTAACAAACAGGTAGCATGAACTACAGTCATGTGTGAACAAGCACACAGATGATTCCAACCTCCAGCCTTCAAGTCTTCCAACTGAAGCCTAGAGACTGTGGAACAAAGATGAGCCATTCTCCCTGTATCTTGATAGAATTCCTGACATACAGAATCTGTGAGATTAATAGATTGTCATTTTATGCCACTAAGTTTTGGGGTAATTTGTTACACAACCACAGTAACTGGAACAAGAATGAAAGCAAAGGAGAATATGTGGTTCGGTGAGACGGGAGAAGTGTAGGGAGAAGAGTGGGGTTAGAATAATCTATATGTTGCCAAGGAGCAAATAGGACTAGTACTAGTAGGTAGTATTAGGGAGACGGATTACAGCTTGGTATAAGGAGAGGCTTTTAAACCATTAAAACTGATCAATGAAAAAAAAAAAACTGATCAATGATAGAATAGGCTCCCCTGGTAAATAATAAGTTCCCTGTCAATGAAGATACTCAAATGTAAACTGAAAGAAGTTATTGAAGAGCTACAAATCTGAACAGAAGAGTGGATTAAGGTGACTTTAAGGTTCCTTCCAGTCAATGGAACGTGACAGCACATTAGATCTGGGGTACAAGGAAGACGGATGAGAGAGAGATGACATCTGGAGCCTGATGCCCGAGAGACCAGTGATACCATACACAAAAAGAGAGACTATGAGAGGATTTAAAAAGATTCTTCGGGCTTCCCTGGTGGCGCAGTGGTTGACAGTCCGCCTGCCGATGCAGGGGACGCGGGTTCGTGCCCCGGTCCGGGAGGATCCCACATGCCGCGGAGCCACTGGGCCCGTGAGCCATGGCCGCTGAGCCTGCGCGTCTGGAGCCTGTGCTCTGCAGCGGGAGAGGCCACAACAGTGAGAGGCCCGCGTACCGCAAAAAAAAAAAAAAAAAAAAAAAAAAAAAGATTCTTCTTTTCCATTCCTTTTGCCTCTTGCCCAGATGCTGTTAATGGTCTTTCCCACTTTCTACAGCCTCTCTCATACACTTTCACATGATAACTCCCAAATATGGTTTTTAGCATATCATTGCCCTGATCAAAGGCTTTTAATGACACCACTGCCACCACCACATTCAGCAGATTGTTTTATATATCACACAGTATTTTTATATTTATTACCTCATTTGAACATCATAACAGTCTGGTAGGCACTAAAATCACCAATACATACATCTCAAAATCCAGCCAAATTAAGTACTCTGTTCATTTTTCATGTTTTTTTCTGCTTTGATGTCTTTGCGTATGCTATTTTCTTTGTCTATGTTTTTCTCAACTCTAAATGTTCCAACCCTTTTTATCTTCCAAGGCCTAGATTAAATTTTAGTTGCTCTAGAAAACAGCTAATTCCTACAACTAAGAGTGATCTCTCCCTCCTCTGAAGTCCATCAATGATGATGTGATAATCCAATATTTATTAAGCATTTACTATGTGCCAGGCAGCATGCTAAGTGCTTTTTGTGTGTTATCTTCTATCCTCTGTATCACTCTCTGCCTTACACCATGGATATTTGTATATACCTCTTCTTTACTAGCTTACAAGGTCCTTGAGGACTCAATCAACATCTTAGTCATTTTTGTTTTCTCCCAAGCCTAGCACAGGGCCTGGCACAGAGCAAGCACTGTATAAATATTTGTCTAATGAATGAATGAATAATTCAGGCAGGCAGAGTTAAAGTTTACCTTTGCTTGAACAAATGGTTTTCAAGCACCCTTAAACACTTGAGAAGCACTCATTTATATCCACATAATTAATGGGCTAAATTACAAATCATTCTTATCTTTTTTTTTTTTTTTTTTGCGGTATGCGGGCCTCTCACTGCTGTGGCCTCTCCCGCTGTGGAGCACAGGCTCCGGACGCTCAGGCTCAGCAGCCATGGCTCACGGGCCCAGCCGCTCCGCAGCATGTGGGATCTTCCCGGACCAGGGCATGAACCCGTGCCCCCTGCATCGGAAGGCGGACTCTCAATCACTGCGCCACCAGGGAAGCCCCCATTCCTATCTTTTTATGACACAGGTTTCCAGAGACCTTGGCTAGAACTCATTTTGTTAGTGTAGTTTACAGATGCGAAAATAAAAACCACAAATACACATAATAACAAATTTCTTTTTGTGTAAAAATATTCTAGCATTCAGAATAGTGTTTTCCAACCAATCAGAATTAACTAAGTTTTACAAGCTCCTGTTTTTCTTCTGTGCAGTCACAAGGACTGTAAACTCTTTCACTTTGGATCCACTACTTCTTGGCACTCTAGCTATAGTACTTTGCATAGTTATGCATCTAGAAATGATTGCTGATTAACTGAAAGGTTTTGTATTGGTTACAATTTATAATCACTCATTACTGTTCGGATCCTATTAGTTTGGCTAAGGAGCCAGCACCTTAAGGGGGACTTGAGCCTTAGCCAATTATGGCAGTTGAGTTACTGCCCTGAGATTTGAAAACTATCCTTTTTTCCTTATTTCTTGCAGGCCCAAGAATGGAAAACTGGTAACAGTTAAGGCCCAACAGTCATTTCTGAAAGTCCTATTACAGATTGTTGAATTTTGTTGAAGTGATTAAGAATTATAGCTTGTGAACAATTCGCATATTAAAATTGTAGAGTAATCCTAATATAAAAATCAATCCTTTCACCAGAAGATCACAATTTCGATTTTTACTTAAAGAAATGCAAGTTTACTGTTCAAAACCAAGGCTGGTACAAAAATCATGTGAGTACTTTTCTCCCCCATGCTGAAGCAGAGATTAACAGTGTAAATACTGACACCCAAATTGTCTTTCAGAAAACCTAGGTAAAAATTAGAAGATTAAGGGCACAATAGCAGGGCAGTGCAAAGGCAGACCTGCTATAATCACCATCACAAAGGCCGGCCACCGGCAGACTGCAAAGTGTTTACTCAAAGCCCTGTGCTATCAATTAGTGTACATAATTATCTCAGGGTCTGCCAGTTCACAAGAGGCAGTTTTTGAAGGTCTCTCTGGGCCCCCTTTGTCTTTTACTCCTGTTGGTCACAGAAGGGCTTTGAGGACAAGCCTTCCTCGGCGCTCAGGCTCTGGCTGGCTTCCCTTGGCAGCCCCAACAGGAATTATGTGAATTCCTCTAGTATAACAACAACCAAGCTACCTTTCTCCCCACACACGGCTTTGACCTTGTGCTGAGACTATTTAACACATGCAACAAAGTGCTTTCAACAGGTCATTATAGTTTATAGTTTAAAAATATAATTTCCACAAAGAAATGGGAAGTATTGTAGCACAAAATGGGCTGTAAATATTAGAGGTAAACAAATCAGAAGATGTAGGAAAAACTCCCTGTATTCCTGCAGCTTGGCAGTATTCAGGAAATACTGGAAGATTGAAGGATGAGAGGAAGAACAGCAGACAGGGGTCATTCTTCTTGTCTCTCAGAGAAGCAGCTTACACTGATACTGCTAAGAATTTCCTAGGTAAATCAAGCCAGGAAACCACCCGAACCTGCTTTTGCAGCAAGGCCTACCAATAGAAATTTGCAGAGTAACTAAGGTTGGAGAAGGAAATTATATTGGGTAAAAAATAGATGAAGAATTCTTAAAAACCACTAAGGGTTAATCATTGATTTATTTAAAATCCAGTTGTATATGTACATAGAAATAATTATACTTCATTTTACGAGTGTGTGTATATACGTATAGAATAAGGTTTTATATATAAACTTCATACATACACACTCACACTTTGGTCTGCCTGGATAATCCTTGGGCATGTCTAGAATCATGGAAAACCACGTATATCCCCTAATTTGGAGACGACACCATCTACCACTCAAAAATTTCAAGTCAGAAACTTGGGAGTCATTGCAGACTCCTCACTTCCTTTTACACCCCATACTATCAGCTCTATGCCATTTCCCTTACATTTATTCTGTGTCCTCAATGTATCTGCTCCTCTCTATTTCTACTGTCTCCACAGCCCTCAACATTTCAAGAGCCTTTTTACTATTCCTTCTGCCTCTAGGCTCATGCCATTCCAGTCATTTCTATAGTTTTCAGGAGTGATCATCCTATCACAGAAATTTGAACATGTATGGAGCGCACTGAATACCTCATCTCCTGCCACTCTTCACAGTCACCCTATTGTAAACTACATCAAACTGAACATGAGACAATGTCTTATATATCCAAAACTCTTGGTTTGGGTTGCCCCCAAAGTAGTCCCTGAAACAAAGATATGGGTGTTAGTAGTTTATCTGTGAGGAAGTAGAGAAGGAAAAGAGGGTAGGGAGAAAAGCTAATCAAGTAAGTGTTAATGAACAGGTTACCACTGGGTCCCTTTGAGAAACCGTACAGAACATACCTCAGGATCATCCCACTGAGGAGTAGCGGAGCTGGGATATTACCCACCAATGTATTGTTGGAGAGTCACTCCTGGGGGTGTTAACTCCCTGGCACTTCTAGCGAACAGCTACTTGTTCAGTATCCTCAGGCAGAGAAATACAGGAAGCCACTTGTAGGTGACCTCCTGATAGGCCACAGGCACCAATAACATCTACTATATCATGCAGTGCCCATATTATGCCCTTTCTCCCGAATGAATTCTTTACTCCACTTGTTTTCCTGGATCCTTTAAGATTTAGGCCATTGAAGCCCTTCTTGACCTCCTTTGGAAGTGCTTTACTTCCTTCTCTGGGCACATTCTCTTCTGTTGCAGCTATTATGTTGTAGCTATTAATTTGCAAGTCTGACTCCACACCAGACTCTGGGCTCCCTGAGGGCAGTAACCTTAGTACTTAGCTTGGTGTCTGGCCCAAGGCAGATGTTCAATCAATGTCTACTAGACAAGGACATGACTGTGTGTGTTAAAGAGAAGAGGATCCTGTTTTTCCACATATGTAATTGAGAAAATTTTCAAAGAAACAAAACGTATGCTACCATATTTTGAATAATATAAAGTCAAGTGTGTAGGAGGGGAACACCAAGGGAGGAATCTTGGGTCCTAATTCAAGTTAGTTTGGCTCAGTTGCTTTCCCTATAAAAATGAGTGGCTATTAATGACCTTTAAACTTCTTTCAAGTTCCACAGATTTCAAGTGACTGAATCCATGTGTAAGTGAAAGCTGAAGCCCACAAACTATACAACCACCACATATGGAAATGTTTATGTGTGATATTCATCTGGATTCAAGGAAAGAGTATAGGTGACAAAGACTTGAGACGCTGGCAGGTTTATAATGGTGTGTATACAAAAGAGTGAGTGTTGGAAGGGTCTCCTGGGTGAGAGGATACCTCCCAGGGAGTGGCCTGGCTACTGCACAGGAGCTAGCTGGGCAGCATGGCAGCCTCCAAGCTGGCAGGTGCCAGGGCCCTGGATAGAGCCCTGACACTGATGCCAGCCTCTGGGCAGTGTGGGACCACCCGAGCTTACTTAGGTCACAGACCTACACATAGCCACTTTCTGAGTTCTCATCAAATCCCTGGAAGGTAGGCTCTGGCTACATTTCTAGAGGGAACAGACTAAGTGGAACACTGACTACAGGTCGTGCTTGGCTTCCTTGATACTCAGACAGTCTTAATCTTCCTAGAAATGTGACTCAGGGTAGAGGGACTAGGCAAGAATAAGGAAGAATAGGTGGGTGTCGGGGTCCTATGCATAACAGACTAACAAATGTTGAGGAAGTTCATTTCAGGAAACAAATTCTCTTTTAAAATATTCTGAATACAGACATTAGCATTGTGTGTACATTGAATACGGCTGGATAAGATTTCTTTAAGTAGCTAGACTTTATTAGTTTCAAATCATTAGTTTTCTTCTTGACAAATCCCTGATATATATATATATCATATATATATATATATATATATATATATATATAATTTGTATGCAGTGCTGTTTAGAATTTAATTGTAAGAAAACTGTTTTACTGAACATCCTTAATATGCCTGAGGGATATGTCATATTTCTTTCGGAAACACTGAGTCACTATTGCAAATGATTTTTACTTGGTAGGAGGGGAGAGAAAAGAACACGAGGCGGTTTACTCTGTCTCTCTTAGAGAATTACTGTTTTTGAGGACAGTCCACAGGGTGGGGTGAGGGGGTTTACAGAGCCAAGCAGGCCAGTCGTAGTCCCTGGCACACTGGCTAAAATGATGCCCATGGGTCACGTGTGACGTCAGGGGGCTACTGTTTTTGGATGGCTCCTTTCTCTTATTCATGGAGATACCTTGGAAGGACAAAGGGGAAAATAAAGAACTTAGGAGGCGATAACTGAAAGCATGTGATGGTCAGGGCACTGCGAAGCTGTGCCGTGTTGCGCTGAAGGCCTGACTTGATTCGGTCTAGGCTTTGTCACTGACTTGCTGACTCAAGGAGAATCACTTGATTCCTCTGGATCTCAGTGGAAGAGGAACTGCATGACTTCTAAGGTCTCTCGTAGAAATTATAGTTAAGTTTATGACACCAACAAGAAAAAAAGGCTCTGACAGGAGCATGTAGCCAGGGAAAATGAGACATATTAGACAAGTCTCAATATGGGAAGCCAATAAGGACAGAGGTAGCACAAAGAGGAAAAGAGCCCAGGATGACCATGTACATCCCTATGAAATGACTCCAAAATGAGCAAAATCCAAGAGATGTTTCAAAAGTTGACTCCAGACTGACATCAAGTAGAGGCCTTACCTTCCGGTGACAGCAAAGCACAGCGTGCACATTCCGTGTAAGAGCCCTGCGGCATGCTGCAGAAATGTGGCTGTTTTGGGATTCTCATCCACCGGGCCTTGCACCGAGAGGAAGCAGCCACAAAGCTTGTCGATCAGACCAATGTTCACCACGTAGCTAGATGTGGGGAGAAATGTGTGTTAGCAATCTGCATAGTCTGGCAACATCTTCACCTTCAAAGATAAATCTTAACAAACACAGGCTTAGACCCTTCAAGCAAGCAAACACAACACACATACGTTTGGGTACAGCATCTTAAATAACAATTTCCTAAGATTTAGTCCTGAATAATCAGCTATTTCTGTAAATGGTTCTCTTTTCTCTTTTGGTTATTCTGATGCTATTTTTTCAGGAAAGTGATCATCTGATCATTCTCACCGGTCTAGAGAGTCTGACAATAATTGAAATGATTTATAATGATCTCTATCCTCTTGAAAAGCAGTACTTCCTAAAGTACTAAGAAGCTAAATTCACCAGAATTCAGGGATTCAGAAAATAAGATAATGCTACCCAGACACTCCTGTTACAACCTAAACTTCTAATGCCACTTTAGATTCGCTACTTTTTTTTAAACCCTATCACCATTAAAAGTATAACAGTGAGAATCTAATTGCTCTCTGTTATGAAAAGCAGCAGTCCTGAGAGTTGACAGTAACACTTATGAAGTCATTTTCAGTCTATTAAAGTTTTCCAGAGTCGTTTATTAACCTGGACCAACAACAGTAGTTCTTTTATTAGTCTACAAAGCAGAAATAATTGAAAATATCTGAAGACTATAAATGACCTTGTAGATAAATCAGCCTTAGCTTAGACATTTTATACCAATTCAGCGCGACTGCATTTACATGTATGAAAAGCGCAGGACTCTGAATACAGCAGTTCTGAAAATCAACACATACAAACTTTCAGCAATATGTGCAAAGGAATTGATGCTTCTGCTTGTAAGTGCACTAAAATCCCTATCACTATTCATTTACTAATACAGTTTTTTGTAAAAGGAAGGAAAGCTGATGAATAATGTTTGGAGCCTCTTCTAAGTTTACTATTTAAAAGGTATAAAATAATGTTCCCTTTCTCCTTTTACATTTGGAAATGCATTTATCTGGTTACTGAGCATCCGTGGCCTGTTAGGAACCAGGCCACACAGCAGGAGGTGAGCGGCCAGTGAGCTAGCAAAGCTTTATCTTTATTTATTTAATTTATTTTTTTACATCTTTATTGGAGTATAATTGCTTTACAATGGTGTGTTAATTTCTGCTTTATAACAAAGTGAATCAGTTATACATATACATATGTTCCCGTATCTCTTCCCTCTTGCGTCTCCCTCCCTCCCACCCTCCCTATCCCACCCCTCTAGGTGGTCACAAAGCACCGAGCTGATCTCCCTGAGCTATGCGGCTGCTTCCCACTAGCTATCTATTTTACGTTTGGTAGTGTATATATGTCCATGCCACTCTCACTTTGTCACAGCTTTATCTTTATTTACAGCTGCTCCCCATCGCTCGTATTACCGCCTGAGCTCCACCTCCTGTCAGATCAGCAGCGACATTAGATTCTCATAGGAGTGCGAACCCTACTGTGAACTGCGCATGCGAGGGATCTAGGTTGCACGCTCCTTATGAGAATCTAATGTGTGATGATCTGGAGCTGAAGAAGTACTAGATGCTAGTGCTGGGTAGTGGCTGCAAATACAGATTATCATTAGCAGAGAGGTTTGACTGCACAGAGACTATAATAAATTAATTGCCTGCAGACACATATCAAAACCCTATCAGTGAGTGGCAAGTGAAAACAAGCTCAGGGCTCCCACTGATGCTGCATTATGGTGAGCTGTATAATTACTTCATTATATATTACAATGTAATAATAATAGAAATAAAGTGCACAATAAATGTAATGCGCTTGAATCATCCCAAAACCGCCCCCTCCCAAGTCCGTGGAAAAACTGTCTTCCATAAAACCGGTCCCTGGTGCCAAAAAGGTTGGGGACCACTATCCTACAGTTTTAAAATTGGGAAGTATGAAATGATGACCACTAACCCTATTATCTTATAATGAAGGAAAATGACATATTGACATACTGAACCCTAGCCCTGCAAGTTACTGGATGACCTTGGGCAAATTACCTTGCCCCTCTTAGTCTGTTTCCTTTTTAATGTAATAGAATGTTAGTATAAGGTTCTTGTAATAAGTGACTGATAAGCTAATACATGCAAAGAAGTTGATACATTTTATTGTTAGTTTTATTGTTACTAGTAGTAATAATAGCAGTATTTTAAAAATAGATGCATGCAAACTTACTAATCATAAATACAATGAAAATGAAGACAACACAAAATACCATTTCACAAATATCAGACTGACAAAAATCAGTGAGTTAATATAAAACACTGATAAGGATATGAGGAAACGGAATTCCTATCCTTTACTGATGGAAAGTGAAATCTGTAAAATCACTTTGGAGAACAATTTGGTGTTACTTGGTAAAGTTGGACATGCATTTATCATAACATTCATAAATTCCTACTGTAGGCATATAAGCTTGAGAAACTCCCATATAGGTTCAAAAGAAGGTTTCTACAAGGATATTCATTGTATCATTGCTTGAAATAGTGAAAAAATAGAAACTATTGCCCTCAAATAGAAGATGGATGAACTGGGAATTTATTCATTTAATAGAATCTGTAGAGCAGTTAAAATAAATTTATCAGATTTATATGCATCAACATAGAGCTCAACCCCATGTTATGTGAACATAGAAACTGACAAAATAGTATGATAGCATTTATGTAAATTTTAAATAATACAAAAAATAGAAAGCAGAATATATTGTTTATGGATATTTATTATATATAAATATATACATATAAATTTTATATACACAAATATATTTATATACATTTGTATATATTTACATATATACATACATATTACACACATGTATATAAAAATTTTATAAAAATGCATAGGAACTATATACACACACTCTAACATAGTGATTTACATCTTGAGTGAGAGTAAGAGGAAAGGGATGGAGATGGGGAGTTAGCTGTATCTACAACATTTGGTTTCTTACCAATAAGAAAAAAGATCTAAGACAATATGGAAAAATGTTATTGGTTACTGAAAAATGTTGTCAAGTTGGTACACAGGTATTGATAATTTTGTTAGGTGTATGTTGATATACTTCATCATAAAATAATAGAAAACTTAAATATTTTAAAAGGCAATAATGACAAACAGAAAAAGCATTTGAAACATGTAAGATGAAAGCCTAATGTATTTTTCCCCCATGTTTATTGAGATATAGCTGATATATACATCATGTAAGTTTAAGGTGTACAATGTGATGATTTGACATATGTATATACTGTAAAATGTTACTGTTTTCCAGTTTCACACCACTGTGATTGGAAAAGATACTTGATATAAGTTATGTGTTCTCGAATTGTTGAGACTTGTTTTGTGCCATAACATAGGATTCATCTTAGCAATTGTTCCATGCGTATTTGAGAACAATATGTATTCTGCTGCTGTTGGATGGAGTGTTCTATATATGTCTGTTAGGTCCTTTTGGCCTATAGTGTTGTTGAAATCTGCTGTTTCCTTACTGATTCTCTGTCTGGAAGATCTATCTATTGTTGGGAGTGGGGTATTAAAGTCCCGACATATTATGGTATTGTTGTTTTGTTCTCCTTTTAGTTCTTTTAGTATCAGTTTTATATATTTAGGTGCTCCGATGTTGGGTGCATAAATATTTACCACACCACTGTCATATCCTTGGTGGATTGACCTCTCTATCATATAATGACCTTCTTTGTTTCTTTTAACCATATTTAGCTTAATATCTCTTTTGTCTGATATAAATATAGCTACTCCTGCTTTCTTTTGCTTACCATTTCCTTGAAATATCTTCCACCCCTTTGCTCTCAGTCTATGTGTGTCTTTAAAGCTAAAATGAGTCTCTTATAGGCATCATATTGTTGGATACTGTTTTTTTATCCCTTCAGCCACTCTGTGTCTTTTGATTGGAGAATTTAATCCATTTACACTTAACGTATTGATAATTACTGATTGGTAAGGACTTACTATTGTCATTTCACTAATTATTTTCTGGTTTTTAGATCCTTTGATCCTTGCTTCCTCTCCTGCTGTTTTCTTTTTGTGATATGATGACTTCTTGCGGCAGTATGCTTTGAATTCTTTACACTATATGTATCTACTACAGGTTCGTATAGGCTTAAATAAAACATATATATTACATCCTATTTTAAGTTGATAAAAAGTTTGATAGCATACAGAAACTTTATACAATTGTCCCTCAGTATTTGTGGGGAACTGGTTCCAGGACCCGCTATAGATACCAAAATCCGCAGATGCTCAAGTCCCATCATTGGCCCTCCATACCCTCGGTTCTGCATCTACAGATTCAACCAACCACAGATTGTGTAGCACTGTAGTATTTATTGAAAAAAACCTGCATGTAAGTGGACCTGCACATTTTAAACCTGTGTTGTTCGAGAGTCAACTGTACTTTTATTTCTCCCTCCTCATATTTTAGGTTATTCGTGTTATAATTTATGTATTTTTATAGTGTTCATTCAATAACAAACTACTGTGGTTATGTTTATATCTATTATGTTTGATTTTTTTTTTTTTTTGCGGTACGCTGGCCTCTCACTGTTGTGGCCTCTCCCGTTGTGGAGCACAGGCTCCGGACGTGCAGGCTCAGTGGCCGTGGCTCACAGGCCCAGCCGCTCTGCGGCATGTGGGATCTTCCCGGACCAGGGCACGAACCCGTGTCCCCTGCATCGGCAGGCAGACTCCCAACCACTGCGCCACCAGGGAAGCCCTATTATGTTTGATTTTTAACTTTCAAACTAGACTTGTAAGTGAATTATGCACCACCATTACAATACCAGAGGATCGAATTTTGACTATATGTTTACCATTACCAGTGAGTATTACACATCCATATGTCTTTTTTCGTCTTTTTAAAAATTTATTTATTTTATTTTTGGCTGCATTGGGTCTTCGTTGCTGCATGTGGGCTTTCTCTAGTTGCTGCGCGTGGGCCTTCTCTGATTGTGGCGAGCAGGCTTCTCATTGTGGTAGCTTCTCCTGTTGTGGAGCATGGGCTCTAGGTGCGCCAGCTTCAGTAGTTCTGGCTCTCAGGCTTGGTAGTTGTGGCTCACGGGCTCTAGAGCACAGGCTCAGTAGTTGTGGCTCACAGGCTTAGTTGCTCCATGGCATGTGGGATCTTCCTGGACCAGGGCTCGAACCCGTGTCCCCTGCACTGGCAGGCGGATTCTTAACCACTATGCCACCAGGGAAGCCCATCCATATGTTTTTATGTTATTACTTATCATCCTTTTCTTTAAAAAAAAAATTATTTATTTTTTTGGCTGCACTGAGTCTGAGTTGAGGCACACGGGATCTTCATTGCCACGAGCGGGATCTTCATTGCGGCATGTGGGATCTTTAGTTGCAGCATGCGGGATCTTTAGTTGCGGCATGCAGGACCTAGTTCCCTGACCAGGGATTGAATCCGGGCCCCCTGCATTGGCAGTGCAGAGTCTTAACCACTGGACCACCAGGGAAGTCCCTATCATCCTTTTCTTTAAACTTGAAGAATGCCCTTTAGTATTTCTTGTAAGGCAGGTCTAGTGGTGATGAACTTCTTCAGCTTTTGTTTGTTTGGCAAAGTCTTTATTTTTCCTTCATTCCTGAAGGACAACATTGTTGGGTACAGCATTCTTGGTTGACAGTTTTTTCCTTCAATATTCTGAAAGGCTGTGCCACAGGCTGGGCTTCTTGATCAGGTTGGCTGCTTGCAAGGTCACTGGCTGGCCTCTCTGGTTGGGAGGGGCCTCCATTTATATCTCATAGTTGGGTGGGTAAATAAACTGTCTCTGTGGTTGGGAGAGTCTTTGTCTGGGCTCCATTGTGGGGTGAGGATGCAGGCTATGCTCTGTAGTTGAGTGGGACAATAGCTGGGCTCTAAGACTGCCAAGGGTTACTGTTCAGTCTTCCTGGTTATGTGGGGTCAAAGGCTAAGCTCAACAGTTGGGTAGTTCTGTTGGCTTGGTTCCCTGCCTAAGAAGGGCTGTAGTTTGGGCTTTGCGGCTGCCTGGCTTCCCCAGCTGGCCTTCCTAGATGGTCAGAATAAAGGCGATGCTGAGCTAGAGGGCAAGGATGATACTTTGCTTTCCTTCCCAGGTTGTGTGGTAAAACAAGCTCTACAGCCAGTACAGTCTGGGGACTGGGGACCCTAATCAGCAGAACTGCCAACTGAGCTCCGTGGCCAGATGGGGCTACAGGCTCAGTTCCACAGATGGGCAGAGCTGCTGCCTGGGATCTCTTCTTGGGCACCACTGCAAGCAGCAATACAGTCCACCAAGATCTGAGTGCTGACTGCTGTCAGTCCCTCCACACCTTTCTACTTGATCACCAGTGGTCAAGCTCTGCAGATTCCCCCAGCAATCCCAGTGAGGTGAGACCCAAGTGGAAGTGTCCCACAATGCTGGGAGAGCTGGATGTCCATTTGGGCTCCCACTTCCCACTGGAGAAACCACAGGCTTGTGGGGGGATGGGGGCTCATGCAGTGTTGTGCTGGCCTGTGGGAGGGCTGTTGTGGTCAGAGTGTAGCTGCTCCTCTTACCCTTCTAATGTGGTACTTCTTGATCTCTGAGGTCTGGGGGGAGATGCTTCAGTCTCATCTACCTCCTGCATTCTGAGTTTTCACAATGGTTTCTTGTCTATGGATAGTTACTATCTGGCTTTCTTGTGAGGCCATCTGTTTGATGACAGAATCTGATCAAAAGTAATGAACTAAGACCTTGTAAACAGAGGATTATCACAGGGAATCAACACTGATCCTGACAAATAGGAGCAGCATCTACAGCACTGGAGTCCATTTCATAGTACAAGACGGTCAGCTGTTCTTTAGCACATTCCATCCATATCTCAGCAAAGTTCTGGAAGCCAAGAAAATCCAAAATCAAGGTGCCAGCAGGGTTGGATTCTTCTGAGGCCTCTCTTTTTGGCTTCCAGATGGCTGCCCTCTTGCTATCTTTCGTATGGTTGCCCCTCTATGCATGTGCCTAATGATTTTAATACATGAAGAGCTTTTACAATTAAAAAAGTCAATACCTCCAATAGAAAAATGGGCAAAGTACATGAACAGGCAACTCACAAAATAATTAAAATGGCCAGTGAACATTAAAAAATGTTCAATATAACTACTAATACAAAAAATGAAATATTTTCGCCTCTCAGTTTGGCTAGGACTCAGAAGAATGATGATATCCGACAGTGTCTAGGCTGAGGGTACAAGGACGTACTCATATGTAATCTTTATGTAGGACAATTTGGCAATATGGATCAAAATCCTTAATGCATATTCTTTGACCCCCAAATTATACTTCTCAATGTTTAATAGAAGACAATAATCAATTGTAGGGAAAGATGTTCTTTACAGTATTATCTGTAAGAGTAAAATATTGGAATAAACCTATGTAAGTAATAATAGGTTACCTAAAGCAAATCATGGCTACATAATTAAATACTTGGAAAGCCAGTAAAAATTCATTTGCAAGTTTCTGTTGATTTGGAAAAAAGTATGACCAAAGTATGGGCAAAAGTATGACCAAAAAAGTATGACCAAACAATGTGTATAAGTATTATAATTTTTTTCATAAAATAACCACATATATATGTACCAAAACCAAAACAAAACCAATGATTATCTTTGGGTGGTGGGATTAAAGATAATTTTTGTGTATTCAACAAAATCCATTGTGCTTTTCTGTGTTTTTCAAATCGTTTTTCTCACTGAGCACATATTAATTTTATAATTAGGAAACAAGTTATTTTAAAAAGGAGAATGGGGAGAGAGGCAGAGGCAAGCTATCTGCTATTACAAGAGAGACTGCACTCTTAAAGAAGTAGCAATGGAGCAAAGGTAAATCTGAGATATTTACAAGGTAGAATCAATAGGTACTAAAGACTTAATTGGATATTGGTTTGGTAAAGGATTGTGAAGAGTTTTTGACAATGCTCAGAATGCTGGCTTAAGTAACTGCATGGGATACTGGTGCTACAGATAAGGACAGAAGACACAGGAAAACTATCTCCTTTGGGTGGAAAGATAAGGTGTCCAGTTTTGAACTTGTGGAGACTGAGGTGCCTGTAGTACATCCTAGCAGCTAGGAAAGTGCTTGGCTAAAGTACAGTTTTATGACTTCTCCTTGAATAGATGCCTTATGTTTACTAATTGTTGATTCCAAAAGGCTGGTATCAGTGACTTGGACTATCTATTTGCCTCTAGGTTGCAAAGTTTGATTTCCCTGTTTTGAGAGACAGATATAAATTTCTAATTGAACATGATGAAAAGAATTGTGCTTCAGCAAAAGACCATGAATAGCCAAAGGAATCCTGTGAAAGAACAACAAAGCTGGAGGTATTACATTTCCTGATTTCAATCTATATTACAAAGCTACAGCAATCCAAATAGTATGGTACTGGCATAAAAAGAGACATGTAGACCAATGGAACAGAATTGAGAGCCCAGAAATAAACCCATGCATATCTGGTCTATGAATATTTGACAAAGGAGCCAAGAATACTCACTGGGGAAAGGATACTCTCTTCAATAAACGGTGCTGGGAAAATCAGATAACTACATGCAGAAGAATGAAACTGGACCCCTATCTTACACCATTCCCAAAAAAAGAACTCAAAATGTATGAAAGATTTAAATGTAAGACCTGAAACCATGAAACTCCTAGAAGAAAGCATAGAGGAAAAAACTTGACATTGGTCTTGGCAATATTTTTTTGGATATGACACCAAAAGCACAAGCAACTGAAGCAACATAAACAAGTGGGACTACTTCAAACTTAAAAACTTCTGCACATCAAAAGAAACAATCAAAAAAATGAAAAGGCGACCTGCAGAACAGGAGAAAATATTTGCAAACCATATACTGGATAAGGGGTTAATATTCGAAAAAATAAGAACTCCTACAATTCAATGGTAAAACCACAAATAATCCAATGAAAAAATGGGCAAAGGACCTGAATAGACAGCTTTCCAAAGAACATATACAAATGGCCAATAGGTATAGGAAAAGATGTTCAACATCACTAATCACCAGGGATATGCAAATTAAAACCACAACGAGATACCACCTCACACCTGTTAGAATGGCTATTATCAAAAACAAAAACACAAAACTAAAAAGCTCCCCAAACCAAGAGACAACATTGGCAAGGATGTGGAGAGAAAAGTGAACCTTTGTACACTGTTGGTGGGGAAAGTATATTTGTAAAGCCACTATGAAAAACAGTATGGTGGTTCTTCAAAAGATTAAAAACAGAACCACCATATGATCTATCAATTCCACTTCTGGGTATATATCTGAAGGAAGTGAATCATTATCTTGAAGAGATACTTGCATTTCCACGTTCACTGCAGCATTATCCAGAATAGCCAAGACATGGAAACAAGGTGTCCATCAACAGATGAATGGATAAAGAAAAGTGGTAAATACATACACACACACACACACACACACACAACGAAATATTATTCAGCCATAAAAAATAAGGAAATCCTGCAATTTGTGACAATATGGGTGGCCATATAAGGCATTATGCTAGGTGAAATAAGTCAGACAGTAAACGATAAATCCTGTATGTTCTCACTTACATGTGGAAACTAAAAGAGCTGAACTCACAGAAACAGAGAGTAGAATGGTAGTTGCCAGAGGCTGGGGTGGAGGGTCGGGGAAAGGGGGAGATGTTGGTCAAAGGGTACAAACTTCCATTTATAAGATGAATAAATTCTGGGGATGTAACGTACAACATGGTGACTAAAAATAACAATACTGTATTACATACTTGAAAGTTGCTAAGAGAGTGGCTCTTAAATGTTTTAAAACACACACACACACAGTAATTATGTAAGCTGATGGGAAGTGTTAATGAACGTTACTGTGGCAATCATTTTGCAATATATATGTGTATCAAATCATCGCGTTGTACAACTTAAACTTACACAATGTTATATGTCACCCATATCTCAGTAAAGCTGGGAAAAAACAGAGCTTCAGGGTTGATGCATTTCCTGAGCAAATTTCAAACCAGTGTTTTTTCAAATTGCAATCTGCTTCTACCCTACACACAATACTGCTTTCCTAGAACTATGCTAAACATTTGACACATACAATATTTGCATCTTATAGAAAAAAGAATTCTGATGTTTGATAGCCAAAAGATATTATTTGGATATTCTGTTAAAGGATTTTTTTTAATTTTTTTTTTTTTTTTATCCCAGGACCTTGTGAAGTGTCTGGCACAAAGTGAGCACAAGTGATCATATTTTGAGGTGATAAATATTTGAGGATCCCTTAGATCTAGAAACCTGACTAAACTATGTAAAATAATGAGAATAAACACTGTTATTACCTCATCTTGGTTAGGCACCCTCTTGCCTCTTCTATGCCAGATAAGGAGAGAACAGGGACATATGTCAGGGTGATGTGCCCTGCTCCAGCTCTACATTAGGGGTACAGGTCAGAGAATAGTGCCAAAGACTGTGTTGGAATGCTTTCCTCACAACTTTACAATGCTAGAGATATAAACTGACAAAAAATGCACAGGTTGTAGCAGGGAGTGGTGTGAGATTTCCTGTCACTTCATATTTGAGAAGGTGAGAAAGAAAGCATGAAAGTAGTTAAACATGTTCTGTTTGCTTCATTAAGAAGATCTGAGATAAGGTTTGTGGTTCTACATATAGGGATCATCAAGCCAGCCTACAATGCATTATCTACAAGAAAACAATATTTAACAAAAGTGGTTCAAGTCAGATAAAGAGTGGCATGGTTTTGTACTGAAGTACTATAATTGTCAATCACCCTTTTAAAGCTACATGAGTTATTTGGTTTGGCAAATTACCACTGTTTTTTTTTTTCCCCAATAACCTTCTTCTTTTTACAAAGGATCTGGTAACTATAATAATATATGTAAAAATGTAGGTACTTTCTCCCGGAAGGCCCACCAGAATTGCATTGAAGCACTTGGCTGGACCTTCTGCCTCATCACAGCTGAGGCATGTGGCTAAGCTGTCTGGATGACAAGAATGCAGGGTTGCTGCATCACAGAGTAGCCCAAGGGAGAATGCTGGGGCTGAATGGCATTCATCAGCAAAGAGGGCCAGGTTCTACAATGACCAGAAGGACATGGGGAAATTGAATGGGATCAAGCAACTGAGAGAAAGGCCAGGGAGGGTCAAAGTCAAGTGCTGTATGATAAATGGTTGTGGACCCAAAGGGCCTAGTACTCTCTAGCAATAAATATGCCTGGGGAAAGAGGGCAGGCAGATGGAAGGGACAAGTTAACAAAGTAATCAAGGGTAAGAAAGATACTGAATGAAACAACTGTTTTCAAGAAAGCACTATAAGAGACCAGCGTAAAATTTATGAACTGTGAAAGAAGCAAATGCAGAAGAGGGCATTCTCTTTCTCCTATGAACCTACTATAAGCTTCAGAGAGTAACAAATTGCATGGGTTTTGGAAGTCAGAGATCAGTGCAGATCACAGAGGAGTTTCTGATAGGTGGGACAGGTAATTGATTAACACCAGATGGAACCCTGTTGGGAAATTAAATGTCCTACCTGATTCCAGATTCATGAGGGAAAAAGAATTCAGATGTCAAAGTAGGAATAAATTTCCCAGGAGAGAAGGTGACCTTGGAAGGAAGCAGGGTTGACCTTGAACAGGTGTTAGGAATTGCCACATTTGTGTAGTGGAAAACATACAGCTGTTGGGAGTACAGCTAGACCTGAGTTCCAGTCTCAACTCTCCTACTTAACTTTTAAACTTATTCAGTACATAACCTTGGGCAAAGCACTTAACCTCACTGAGCAATTTCCTACCTACAAAGTCTGTATTAGAAATCCTATACTTATAGGGCTGTAAAGCCTCTA
Source organism: Lagenorhynchus albirostris (assembly GCF_949774975.1). Classification (NCBI taxonomy): domain Eukaryota; kingdom Metazoa; phylum Chordata; class Mammalia; order Artiodactyla; family Delphinidae; genus Lagenorhynchus; species Lagenorhynchus albirostris. The sequence goes on along the minus strand of NC_083095.1, from coordinate 134,089,025 downwards.
CTACAGTACCTTACACATAATGGGTGCTCCATAATGATAGCTATTATTACTGTTTTAAATCTGAACCAAATTTATAACCAGAGATGACCTGAGATAGGGAAATTCTTAGAAATTCTTTGAGTTGGAAGGAGTTGACAGAAAAAAGTTATAAAAAGCGTGGACACTACCTATTCTAATATCAAATATCTAAATATCAAGAAAGACAAATGAGCTCTAACTGTAATGCTTTTCATTAATAGGATTTTCCTTCTCTCTACAAAATGTGGTATATTTTGTATTAGGAATTTGTGGATGGTGTGAGAAAGATTGCCATCACATTGGGCCCTGAGACTTAAATTATTTTAATATATATTTTTAAACAAAAAAGACAGTTTTAAGAAATCTAGAAATTTACCTGATGAGGTCCTGAACTCGACTGTTAAAAGCATCACCTTGTGAGGGTTTGCTTTTCATTTCCTGTGTTGATATTTTTGGTGTAATTGGCTGGCTGTTTCCATCTGGTCGATTGGCAATCAGGCAGCCAAAAACCACAGCACTGACTTTGAGAAGTCCAGTTGTCAAGCCTTCGAAAACTTGCTTATTTGTATTTCTTCCCAAAATAGCATTATTTTCATCTGGAACATAAACCTAGATAGAAAAAAAATACAGTAATTGTGTTTCAATAAAACCACCAAAAATGAACAGAGATGATATGGAAATTTTCTGGAATCATAAATAATTTTGAAATTATAGAGGTGCCATCTGAATGTTTGAGTATTGGTTCTAAGGTTAGATTGTCGAGTTCAAATCTCAGCTTTGCGCCCGCTAGGCTGGGTAACCTTGGGTAGGTTGTTACTTCCAAGCTTCAATTTTCTCATTTATAAAACACGGATAATGACATTACCTATAACATAGGGTTCTTGTGAGGATTAAATGAGCTAATAACATAAAATGCTTAGCTTGTGCCTAGGTGCATAATAAGCACTCAATAAATATTATTCAATTGAATAAAGTATATTACAAATTTGTATAAACTCAGAAAACAAACCAGTTGGTAAACTGACAGCACTGTTTCTTGTTAAAGTGAATTTTTAAAATATCTAATCTAAATTCCTCTCTTAGGAAAAAATTTGCATTTCTTATTACAAAATGGTAAAATAGTTTTTTGCCTAATACATAGGGTCATATTGAACTGTTTATTTATGGTTTACAGGAAGTAATATGCCTGTTAAAAGCTGGACAAGGAGTCAGAACCTGGGCTTGGGTTCTGGCCTTGCAGCTATACGTGATCTTAGACATGTTCCTTAACCTTTCTGTGTCTCAGTTTCCTCAACTGTTAAATGAGGATAATCTTAGTATCTAATGAATCAACATATGTAAATTCTTAGAACAATGTTTGGCACATAGGTAAGTCCTACAAAAGTGTCATCTGCTACTATAACTGATACTCTTACTGTGATTCCTACTATTACCAGGAGTAAATACTACTGTGTGTGAACATCAGCTCTTGCAGAGAAGTACAGCTCTTGCAGAAGTACAGTGGCTAGATACATAATTATCAGGCTGGGAGCTCTGTGCCTTGGTATGTGATACTGGCTACATAAGGGTTCACTCTTCCCACGGAGAAGAGGGGCTCCTGAAGGCCTCACTACCAAGAAAGGGGCAGAAACAAGAAGCTAAAGGTGGGGAGAAAGGAAGTTTGGACTTGGAATCAGATAGCACTGTATTTAAGTTCCAGTTCCTCCTCCAGCACGTCACATGACTGTATGTAAATACTTCACATTTCCAAGCTTTGGGTTCTGTATCTGTCTACCTGCTAGGACTACCATGAAGTTCAAATAAGATGACGAATGGGAAATCACTTGGTAAATTATTACTAATAACTTTGCAAATGCACTTACTTAGTAACAACTAGTCTTTGCCTCATTCTCATTCTTTATCTGCACCAGTTCTATCAAAAGATAGAGGAATAAATGATCACTAGGATTCAAAAGGAAGATCTTCATAAACACAAGCAAATATTCCCTCCATTGTTTATAGTTGTTCATTTAGACATTCCATGAAAGTTACTTTTCTGAGAATAGCCTTGTTTAAGACTGTTGACCATCTCTAACCACTGAGCAATTCCTAAGCCAAAGTAATTACAGTAGAATCTTTCTGCAGTATGTGCTGATGGAAGTTCCCTTTGAAACTCTATAAAACAGTCACAGAGCTTCTTCAAGCTGTGACTAGCATAATCTAGCCTATCCCAATATAGAAGGTGGTATTAGGAGCTGAGTTTGAATCAAGGATTTCTGTATAAGCCAGGATAAGCTAGGTTATGCTGCAGTGAAAAATTCCTCAAAAATTTCAGTGGTTTCAAACAATAAAGCTTTATTTTTCATTCAAATGACATGTTCATCTGAGACTGGCTGGGTCCCCTGTTGTCCTTACTTCAGAGTCTACGTGACAAAGCAACCATCATTTAGAGCAACAATGCCCAACAGAACTTTCTAAAATGATTGAAATGTTTCAATCTATACTGTTCTACATCTGCGCTTGTCACATGTGGATAACGAGTACTTCGAATGTAGTTAGTGTGACATGGGACTGAATTTTTAATTTTAGTTAATTTTAATTTAAATAGTGGCTAGTGTATTGAACAGTACAGAGGACTGTAGGTCACAGTGGCAGAGAGCAAAAAATATCTCTGGAGGGTCTTGTGTCAACATTAAATGAGCTGCCTGGAAATGACACATCATTTTTGCTAACAACTTATTGGCCAAAACGAATCACATAGTCCAATTCAACCACAAGGAAGACAAGAAACATCATTCTACTATGTACTTGGTAAGAGGGGGAGAATCAGAACATCTGGTCCACAGCACTACCGACAGCAAAATATTGTTTTCTTCCAGTATGACTATACAAATATTATTCACAGTTAAGCTATTTAGTAAATGATTACATTTACTTTCTTGTACAAATTTTTGGTTTCACTCAGATGTTGAATTTCTTATGTATGTATCACTAGTTCATTGTCAATCTTTCTGGTTAAAATGGAATTTCCTCTCAAGTTCAAACACATCAGGGATTGTTGATTCTTCTTCTCCCTCCAATGGAGACAATTGTCCTGAAACCGCCATCCTCCTGCTGTAATCTGGACTGGTTGCTCTCTAGGCATGCTATACAGCTCTCATTTTGAGATGCCCTTCATCTTCATCCTAAGAATTCCTTCCACCCCCACCCCCCAACCCCGAGTTAGATTCCTTTATTTCTTGGATTCCAAACAACTTCCAAAGAAAGGGTGCATGGGAAGAAAAATTTTGAGACCTTGTATGTCTGAAAGTATATTTATTTCATCCTTATACTTGACTGATAGTTTGGATGGATATAGAATTCTTGGTTGGAACTAATATTGGTTGGAACTAATTTTCTTTCAGAGTTTTTTGTTTTAAATAAATAAATTTATTTATTCATTTATTTTTGGCTGCGTTGGGTCTTCATTGCTGTGCGTGGGCTTTCTCTAGTTGCGGCGAGTGGGGGCTACTCTTCGTTGTGGTGCGTGGGCTTCTCACTGCGGTGGCTTCTCTTGCTGTGGAGCATGGGCTCTAGGTGCGCAGGCTCAGTAGTTGTGGCTCGTGGGCTCTAGAGCGCAGGCTCAGTAGTTGTGGCACACAGGCTTAGTTGCTCCGTGGCATGTGGGATCTTCCCGGACCAGGGCTCAAACCCTGCATTGACAGGCAGATTCTTAACCACTGCGCCACCAGGGCAGTCCCTCTTTCAGAGTTTTTAAGGACTGCCCCATTGTTTCCTACTTTAAGTACTGTTCTTCATAAGTCCAATTAATTCCTAACGTTTTTGTACATGTCCTATTTTGTCCTCTCTGGAAACTTTTAGGCACTTCTTACCCCTGATTTCTTCTGTCATGGTATAGGTCTTCCTTCATTTTTTTGTTCAAAAACTCAGTGGTCTTTTCAATCTGAAAGTCATGTGTTTCACTTCTGAAGATATCTCTTGTATTACTTCTTTGCTAATTTCCTCTCATTTATTTTCTCTGTTGGATTTTGGTCCTGAACTGAGTCTTGAATTTTCTTGTATTTTTTTCTTCTGCTTTTCATATCTTTTTACTTTGTCCTACTTCTTAGGCAATTTCCTTAACTTTATTTTCCAGTCCTTCTGCTGAATTTTTCATTTCATCAATTGTATTTTTAATTTTCAGGAGTTCTTTTGGGCTCCCTGTTTTGTTTTTACAGCACTTTGTTTTTGCTTCATGGTTGCAGTATTTTCTCATCTCTGTGAAATTCTAATTTTTAAAGATATTCTTTTGTTTCCTGCATGGTCTTTGTTTCCTCTGAGTTCTTTCTTTGTATTTCAGGTTGTAGGCTTTCCTTAAATATGTGGTAATCTGGAGATTTCTGTTCATACTTAAGATTAATGCATAGGTGGATTTCAGTGTTTCACAATCTAGATCTAATCACAAGCTGGATACAAAGTCAGCATGAGGGGCTCCAATTTGGATGATTAAGAAGAGACCCTGCTGGGGAATCCCAATTGTCAATATTTATAGGTCTATTCTCCTGGGACAGTTAGTGTCACAAGAATGGAATCCTATGCCCTCTAAGCCTAGAGTATATGACATGGCCTGCTCATTTTCTCAGAGGTTCATAGAAGAAGGGGCTGAGTGTCTCAGTGTTTAAGGAACAGATTTTCACTTAATCATTTTGTTTTTGTATGATTTCTGTATGGCTGTACCTGGTGGCCCCATGTCCTGAGTAACTTTGGTTCAACGTCTTGTCTTCTGCCAGTGTTTGGGGAGGGGCATTCACTTGGCTGTACATGTAGCAGATGGGATCTAGGGCATCTGAACTGCCTCTTATTTAGACTTTCAACCAATCCTCCTCCTTCCAGCCTTACTTGTACCCTCATTGTCTGAGATACTTGGGAACTCTAATTTTTGAGCCTTCTGGGGTTATGTGGCACAGGTTTTCTTCCGGTAGGAAGACCTCCTGCTAATTGAGGTTTTAGCTTTTAGGCAACTGTTTTTCAATCATCTGCTTTCGAGATTAAAACATACTTGCTTTACTTTCCTTCCCATTCTCTCTGTCTTTGAGGGGTTAGAACTTTATCTGTTTATCTATTTACTATAATATTAGTGGGGACCTTCAGAGAGAGAGATTGTAACTTGTGTGTTCAATTGGCCACATTTAAAAATTAACTCAATAAATCACCTAAAGACACAAGTTTCTTTTTCTTTTACAAACTACAGAAAGAATATGAGAAACACATTTCTGGGTAATGTCAGGGTTCTTCATACATCACAGATTTTCATATTCCTTTCTTTTCAAAAACCTTGTACTGATATTAAGTATTTCAAATAAAACACTATACATGTGCATTTAGCAATCTTTCACTTCTCTAGAAGTATTTTGTCCAATAATTGCACCTTTTAAGAATACAGTTGAGAATCACAAAGACATTAAAGACTTCTGAGATACCCAAATTAGTGTCATTTATTTAATCACCTGCTCATCTAACATTTGAATATCTACTACATCCATGGTCAAAGGAATAAAGTGATGCTCCACTTATTCTAAGGGTCATTTAGACCCTGTATACTTTGATTTTACAAATACGTGTAGAAAGCTGTGGTTTACTGGTTTATAGTAGAACAGAAAGAACAATATGAAAGAGAGAAGTGGTAGCCATTTTAGAGGTAGGCAGTAGCAAAATGTAACACTAATTCTGGAAGCATAAGAAAAAACAGATATAAGAATGCTAAAGGCACTGCAATGTGAGACATGTTATTTTTACTGGACTCACTCATCTTTATTTGCACTGAAATTATTATTTACTACAAATCAGTATAACAGTTTATCCTCAAAATGACAACCTTAAGATATCAAAAAAAAAGCTAAATTATTAGATGAAAACTAACATTTATAAAGTTTTTCTTCTATGCCAGATACTTAAGCATTTTCTTTATACCATTACGTTTAATTTTTGCAGATTAACATATCAAAGTTCAGAGATATCAAGCAACATGTCCAAGTTTCACAGCTAGTTAATAGAAGAGCTGGGACTTGAACTTGAGTTTATCAGACCCTGAAGCCCACGTGCTTTCTCTTACCCCACACTGACTTCCTCCCACTGGCCATCTCTTCTACTGAGGATTCTGGAGCAACTGTCTCAATTGGAGGGAGGTGAAAACTGATCATGGGCCAAACATTGCCTTTCTGATGTCTCTTCCATTAAAAGCTCTTAATTAGGGCTTCCCTGGTGGCGCAGTGGTTGAGAGTCCGCCTGCCGATGCGGGGGACACGGGTTCATGTCCCGGTCCAGGAGGATCCCACATGCCGTGGAGCGGCTGGGCCCGTGGGCCGTGGCCGCTGAGCCTGTGCGTCCGGAGCCTGTGCTCTGCAACGGGACAGGCCACAACAGTGAGAGGCCCGCGTACCGCAAAAAAAAAAAAAAAAAAAAAAAGCTCTTAATTAATTTGAACTTTATTCTTGACTAAAGGGCATGAAAATATTTTATTTAAAGGTTGTTGGAATAATTATGGGTGAAATATACTAAACTTATTATTCAGAAACCATAAATGTGGTTGAAGGACCAAATGTTACTTCTTCATCAGCCCCCCCAAAATAAGCTCAATGTAAAGTAAATCAGATATATTTTTACACTTTTCTTATTTTCTCTGTCCACAACTGACAACTTTTGATTTTTCTATTTCATTGGGGCTTTCTGCTTAATTTCAGAAACACCATTTTGGCAATTTTTAATAAAGTAAACAGAAATTGAAAAAATTCTCTAACCATCTGGCAATTATATGAAGAACACTTGTGGCCTGCAGGAGCCAAGCTTGCCATGGTGAACCCCGGGACCTCAGACCTCAGTCTAAACTCCCTCACTGTACTGAACAGTCTTTTATTTTCTCACTGTGGTTTCCTATTTTCCAACAGTCTAAGCCCCTCACCTCATCATATTTTTGCCCCAAATTTGTTTTTTTCTCTCTAATCTCCTTATTTAATATTGATCCTTTCACTGCTGAGAATAGAGTTTTCTTTTGCTTGTAACCTTTGGTGAAGTCTTTGTCTCATAAGGACATTATTTTATTCAAACGGTCACAGAAATTCTCCTCACCCTTCTATATAGATTTTTCTTTTGCTGGTTTAAAATCCTTTTACCACAATGTTTTAAATAGGAAACTGATGTTTCATCTAAGAAAGAATTTCAAAATTGACTGAATTAAAGTATGAAGGGGTTTATCTTCAGTTAGACAAAAGGTTCTTTCTAGTCTTCAAGAATGAGATTTGATAAAGAGAAACTTTAAGGAGAAGGTATCTACACTGTAAAGGATATTCTATTCAGAGCAGTACTCTGCACTGTTGTCTTTTGTCTAGTTGGGTATCACTGTTACTTGCCAGAGGTAAAGTAACTCGTTAACAGCCTGCTCTTTTGGGACACTTGGTAGATGAAATGCACACCTAGAGTTCTGATATACGCTTATAGACTAACACTTGAGTTTGCACTTCCTTCTAACACAGCTGCTGGGCCAAGGGCACACTGCAAGTTGAGGGGCCTGTCCTTTAGGAAAGGTGTGCAAGCAACATCCTCCCTTCCCCCCATCCGCTGTCTATTGCACACCTGGCTTACCTGAGTCTGGAACACATTCCATCCTAGGGTGGGTGGTCTGTGGAGGGCAGGGGAAGGTTGCCTTCCCAGCATGCAGCAGTGCCTGTAACTACCACCTGCTGGTACGTACCAGGCCTGGCCTGGGAAAAAACAGAGCTATGTAGCTTTTGTCTCTTCTGAATCTGTCACTCCTGAGGCAGAAATCTAAAAACCACAATTTCTCTTCAATGGATGCAAGGTATTTCCTTTAGTATATTTCTTTAGAATACACTGGTGTGGTTATTATCTTACTCTTATAGTAGCAGCAGACTATAAGTAATTTCATATAATACTGTTATTTATAAAATTTCTCCTTCCTCTCAAAAAATATTTGGCTTTCTCAAAATTTGCAGATATTTCATATAGTTTTAGATCAAGAAAGAAACTTAGCATCAATTTTATATTTGAGGAAATAATGGTCTAGAGGAGAAAGAGACTTTCCTGAGAATGAAGAAACCATCAGGGCTAGAATAAGTACTGTGCTACTTCTCTAAACCTACTCCAAGGAGAAACCCAATATCTTTAGGGTTAAGCTCTGAGGCAAAGTGTTTTAGCAAAATTAAATTAAAAGTCATTATCACTTTTAAAAGACGAGCTCACACTCTTTCTTTCCCCCACTACCTCCCACCATCAAAGTAGTTGTGAAAACTTTCCACATTCTTTTTTGCAATCCAGAAAGATGCTTTTATTAGTAGTATAAATCTATCCATCTGTAACATGATTCCATGAGAGAGAAAATTAACTTGGTAATCAGTGGTAATTCTATCCAACTAATTTTCAGTATTGTGAAGTTGGGCTTAAGTATTTTTAAGTTGTAGAGTGTGTTCACAATGGTCAGAATATGAACTAAACTCACTGAGAACCAATAGGAGATTGTTTAGAAAGCTCCTGTCAAGTCAATGTCAGAGTATCGGGGAAAAAAAGGCAAAAAAATGTGGAAGGGCTCCAGCATCAGACACAGGTTTCCACATTGCTGGCACCATTTTATTTCCTTAGCTAAACTGTCTTCAGACTACAACAGTCATTTCACCATTGACATTTTATAAAACATCTATGCTCATGTTGTATTATGTATAAAAATAGAACTCATGAATGATATTTACCCTGATGATTTAATTGGCTTGAAAGCATGAAAAGAAATTACATATGAATGGCTAATAGTTTTCAACATTATCTTTTTTAAATTTCACAAACAATATCAAGACAATATTAAAGAGAATGTTGTATTTTATCCCAAATATTATTACCCTTTTTAATATATTTATGCCTTTCAGACTCTGTTTATACATTTTCCAAAATCCTAAATAATATAATTTCAGAAAGCTCTATAGTGCATGCCTTAGTGGTCTTGATGCTTGGAAATTTCTTTGTTACTAATGTTGAATTATATTATTTTTCTGCTCAAAAGAATCCCTGGCTTCTTATCTCCTGCAAAGCTAAAGTCCAAAACCACATAATGGCCAAAGAGGCCCTTCCTGATCTACTTCCCCAATTACCTCTCTGAATTCATGTATTACACTTTGTCTGTATGGCTCTTGCTCTTGCTCTATTTCCTCTGCCTAAATACACTTCTCCCAGGCATCCTCATGATTCATTCCCCCTCTTCCTCTAGGTCTCTATTCAAATGCCATCTTATCCATAAGCTTTTCCAAACTATCTCTTTAAAAGTTACATTCTTCTCCCCCAAACCCACTTCCCTTTCCTGTTTACTCAGCTTTATTTTTCTCCCATTGCAATGGTCTAAACTAGTATGTATTTCCTCTCTCTCCAAGCTAGAATATAAGCTCCATGAGGGCAAGATTTTGTTTTGTTCAATTCTCTGATCCTGGTGCCTAAAACAACACTGGCTATGTAGGAGGTGTTAAAAATATATCTTGTTTAATGCACCTAGATATTGATTTTCAATTTTAAAAACCCAATTACTGTAACATATTCAGAAGTTCTAAGTTAAAAATAAAACCAGCACTTAAGGGACTTCCCTGGTGGTCCAGTGGTAAAAAATCTGCCTTCCAACTGCAGGGGACGTGGGTTTGATCCCTGGTCAGGGAACTAGGATCCCACATGCCGTGTGGCAACTTAGCCCATGTGCCACAACTACTGAGCTCACACGCCTCAACAAGACAGCCCGAGTGCTGCAAACTACAGAGCCCACGCACCCTGGAGCCTCTGCACCACAATTAGAGAGAGAAAAGCCTGCACACCACAACTAGAGAGAATCCCATGCACTGCAACGAAAGATCCCGCATGACTCAACGAGGATTGTAAATGCCACAACTGAGACCCGACGCAGCCAAAGAAAGAAAGGAAAGAAAGAATAAAAACATGACATTCACAGAAAGATAGACAAGATGAAAAGGCAGAGGGCTATGCACCAGATGAAGGAACAAGATAAAACCCCAGGAAAACAACTAAGTGAAGTGGAGATAGACAACCTTCCAGAAAAAGAATTCAGAATAATAGTGAAGATGATTCAGGACCTCGGAAAAAGAATGGAGGCAAAGATCGAGAAGATGCAAGAAATGTTTAAAGAAGAAACAAACAGAGATGAACAATACAATAACTGAAATGAAAAATATACTAGAAGGAATCAATAGCAGAATAACTGAGGCAGAAGAATGGATAAGTGACCTGGAAGACAGAATGGTGGAATTCACTGCTGTGGAACAAAATAAAGAAAAAAGAATGAAAAGAAATGAAGACAGCCTAAGAGACCTCGGGACAACATTAAATGCAACAACATTTGCATTGTAGGGGTCCCAGAAGGAGAAGAGAGAGAGAAAGGACCCGAGAAAATATTTGAAGAGATTATAGTTGAAAACTTCTCTAACATGGGAAAGGAAATAGCCACCCAAGTCCAGGAAGCACAGAGAGTCCCATACAGGATAAACCCAAGGAGAAACACAGTGAGACACATAGTAATCAAATTGGCAAAAATTAAAGACAAAGAAAAATTATTGAAAGCAGCAAGGGAAAAACAACAAATAACATACAAGGGAACTCCCATAAGGCTAACAGCTGATTTCTCAGCAGAAACTACAAGCCAGAAGGGAGTGGCATGAAATATTTAAAGTGATGAAAGGGAAGAATTACAACCAAGATTACTCTACCTGGCAAGCATCTCATTCAGATTCGATGGAGAAATCAAAAGCTTTACAGACAAGCAGAAGCTAAGAGAATTCAGCACCACCAAACCAGCTCTACAACAAATGCTAAAGGAACTTCTCTAAGTGGGAAACACAAGAGGACAAAAGGACCTACAAAAACAAACCCAAAACAATTAAGAAAATGGTCATAGGAACATACATATCAATAATTACCTTAAACATGAATGGATTAAATGCTCCAAGCAAAAGACACAGGCTCGCTGAATGGATACAGAAACAAGAACCATTTATATGCTGTCTATAAGAGACCCACTTCAGACCCAGGGACACATACGGACTGAAAGTGAGGGGATGGAAAAAGATATTCCATGTAAATGGAAATCAAAAGAAAGCTGGAGTAGCAATACTCATATCAGATAAAATAGACTTTAAAATAAAGAATGTTACATGAGACAAGGAAGGACACTACATAATGATCAAGGGATCAATCCAAGAAGATATAACAATTGTAAATATTTATACACGCAACATAGGAGCACCTCAATACATAAGGCAACTGCTAACAGCTATAAAAGAGGAAACTGACAGTAACACAATAATAGTGGGGGACTTTAACACCTCACTTACACCAATGGACAGATCATCCAAAATGAAAATTAATCAGGAAACACAAGTTTTAAATGACACAACAGACCAGACAGATTTAATTGATATTTATAGGACATTCCATCCAAAAACAGCAGATTACACTTTCTTCTCAAGTGTGCACGGAACATTCTCCAGGAGTGATCATATCTTGGATCACAAATCAAGCCTCAGCAAATTTAAGAAAATTGAAGTCATATCAAGCATCCTTTCTGCCTCAACGCTACGAGATTAGAAATCAATTACAGGGAAGAAAACGTAAAAAACACAAACACATGGAGGCTAAACAATACGTTACTAAATAACCAAGAGATCACTGAAGAAATCAAAGAAGAAATCAAAAAATACCTAGAGACAAATGACAATGAAAACAGGACAATCCAAAACTTATGGGATACAGCAAAAGCAGTTTTAAGAGGGAAGCTTATAGCAATACAATCCTACCTCAAGAAACAACAAACATCTCAAATAAACAATCTAACTGTACACCTAAAATAACTAGAGAAAGAAGAACAAACAAAACCCAAAGTTAGTAGAAGGAAAGAAATCATAAAGATCAGAGCAGAAATAAATGAAATAGAAACAAAGAAAACAATAGCAAAGATCAATAAAACTAAAAGCTGGTTCTTTGAGAAGATAAACAAAATTGATAAACCACTAGCCAGACTCATTGAGAAAAAGAGGGAGAGGACTCAAATCATTAAAATTAGAAATGAAAAAGGAGAAATTACAACAGACACCGCAGAAATACAAAGCATCCTAAGAGACTACTACAAGCAACTCTATGCCAATAAAATGGACAACCTGAAAGAAATGAACAAATTCCTGGAAAGGTATAACTTTCCAAGTCTGAACCAGGAAGAAACAGAAAATACAAACAAACCAATCACAAGTAATGAAATTGAAACTGTGATTAAAAATCTTCCAACAAACAAAAGTCCAGGACCAGATGGCTTCACAGGTGAATTCTATCAAACATTTAGAGAAGAGCTAACACCTATCCTTCTCAAACTCTTCCAAAAAATTACAGAGGCAGGAACACTTCCAAACTCATTCTATGAGGCCACCATCACCCTGATACCAAAACCAGACAAAGATACTACAAAAAAAATATAAAGAATTACAGACCAATATCACTGATGAATATAGATGCAAAAATCCTCAACAAAATACTAGCAAACAGAATTCAACAACACATTAAAAGGATCACACACCATGATCAAGTGGGATTTAACCCAGGGATGCAAGGATTCTTCAGTATACACAAATCAATCAATGTGATACACCATATTAACAAACTGAAGAATAAAAACCATATGATCATCTCAATAGGTGCAGAAAAAGCTTTTGACAAAATTCAACACCCATGTATGATAAAAACTATCCAGCAAGTGGGCATACAGGGAACCTACTGCAACATAATAAAGGCCATATATGACAAAACCACAGCAAACATCATTCTCAATGGTGAAAAACTGAAAGTATTTCCTCTAAGATCAGGAAAAAGAGAAGGATGTCCACTCTCACCACTATTATTCAACATAGTTTTGGAAGTCTTAGCCACAGCAATCAGAGAAGAAAAAGAAATAAAAGGAATACAAATTGGAAAAGAAGAAGTAAAACTGTCACTGTTTGCAGATGACATGATACTATACATAGAGAATCCTAAAGATGCCACCAGAAAACGACTAGAGCTAATCAATGAATTTGGTAAAGTTGCAGGATACAAAATTATTGCACAGAAATCTCTTGCTTTCCTATACACTAATGATGAAAAATCTGAAAGAGAAATTGAGGAAACACTCTCATTTACCATTGCAACACAAAGAATAGAATACCTAGGAATAAACCTACCTAGGGAGACAAAAGACCTGTATGCAGAAAACTGTAAGACACTGATGAAAGAACTTAAAGATGACACAAACAGATGGAGAGATATACCATGTTCTTGGATTGGAAGAATCAATATTGTGAAAATGACTATACTACCCAAAGCAATCTACAGAGTCAATGCAATCCCTATCAAATTACCAATGGCATTTTTTACAGAACTAAAACAAAAAATCTTAAAATTTGTCTGGAGACACAAAAGACCCCGAATAGCCAAAGCAGTCTTGATGGAAAAAAACGGAGCTGGAGGAATCAGGCTCCCTGACTTCAGACTATACTACAAAGCTACAGTAATCAAGACAATATGATACTGGCACAAAAACAGAAATACAGATCAATGGAACAGGATAGAGAGCCCAGAGATAAACCCATGCACCTGTGGTCAACTAATCTATGACAAAGGAGGCAAGGATATACAATGGAGAAAAGACAGTCTCTTCAATAAATGGTGCTGGGAGAACTGGACAGCTACATGTAAAAGAATGAAATTAGAACACTCCCTAACACCATACACAAAAATAAACTCAAAATGGATTAGAGACCTAAATGTAAGCCGGACACTATAGAACTCTTAGAGGAAAACGCAGGAAGAACACTCTTTGACATAAATCACAGCAAGATCTTTTTTGATCCACCTGCTAGAGTAATGGAAATAAAAACAAAAATAAACAAATGGGACCTAGTGAAACTTCAAAGTTTTTGCACAGCAAAGGAAACTACAAACAAGGTGAAAAGACAGCCCTCAGAATGGGAGAAAATATTTGCAAATGAATCAACAGGCAAAGGAGTAATCTCCAAAATATATAAACAGCTCATACAGCTCAATATTAAAAAAACAAACAACCCAATCCAAAAATGGGCAGAAGACTTAAATAGACATTTCTCCAAAGACATACAGATGGCCAAGAAGCACATGAAAAGCTGCTCAACATCACTAATTATTAGAGAATTGCAAGTCGAAACTACAATGAGGTATCACCTCAAACCAGTTAGAATGGGCATCATCAGAAAATCTACAAACAACAAATGCCCGAGAGGGTGTGGAGAAAAGGGAACCCTCTTGCACTGTTGGTGGGAATATAAATTGATACAGCCACTATGGAGAACAGTATGGCGGTTCCTTAAAAAACTAAAAATAGAATTACCATATGACCTAGCAATCCCACTACTGGGCATATACCCAGAGAAAACCATAATTCAAAAAGACACATGCATCCCAATGTTCATTGCAGCATTATTTAAAATAGCCAGGTCATGGAAGCAACCTAAATGCCCATTGACAGATGAATGGATAAAGAAGATGTGGTACATATATACAATGCAATATTACTCAGCTATAAAAAGGAACGAAATTGGGTAATTTGTAGAGACATGTATGGATTTAGAGACTGTCATACAGAGTGAAGTAAGTCAGAAAGAGAAAAACAAATACCATATATTAACGTATATATGTGGAACCTAGAAAAATGGTACAGATGAACTGGTTTGAAGGGCAGAAATTGAGACACAGATGCAGAGAAAAAAATGTATGGACACCAAGGGGGAAAGCGGTTGGGAGGTGGGGGTGGTGGTGTGATGAATTGGGAGATTGGGATTGACATGTATACACTGATGTGTATAAAATGGATAACTAATAAGAACCTGATGTATAAAAAAATTAAAAAATAAATGGAAAGAAAATGAATAAAAACATAAAACCCCCCAGCACTTAAAAAACAAAAATGTACAGTACGTAGTCACCCTGGATGAATTTGTAAAGTGAGTAAAAGGAAGAAAGGAATTTTGCATGTTATCCCCTTCTCTATGCAATATCCTACTTCTTCTTCACCTCTTATTCCTAGTTCAGTTGCTGCAGTCTATGGGATATGTCTTCTATTTTCCCCACCTGACAGTTTAAATTATGTGCCTCACTAAAGTCCCCAAACACCCTGGGCACACTCTGCTTTATTGCAGTACTAACTGCAATGAATGTTAAATGTCTGTTATCTGTCTTTTCTACTAGACCGTAAGCTATTTGTCTCTGTAATTCCAGTGCCAACTACCTACTTGGTGCTTCTAAATATTTGTGGAATGAGAGAATGAGTAGGTTCTAGAGGCATTTACAAAGCAGTATTGGTATGCTGACGTTACTGTGCTGGGAGCTAGTAAGCCAGGGTCTCATTCTAGCTTAGCCATTATTACCAACATGATCTATGTGTCTCCAATTCTTTATGCATAAAATAACGGCATTTGGCTTTAATATTTATTGAGTCATTTGGAAGTAAGATGGTGAGAGAGGTACTTTTATAAGCATTTAACTCATTAAATGTTTACAGCAACCCTCTAATATATCTATTATTATCCCTATTTTGCAACTGAGAAAACAGAGGCTCAGAAAGGTAAAACAACATGCACAAGACTGTGAAGTCAGTAAATGATGAAGCAGCTTCTCAAATTCAAGACATCTGATTCCACGTTTAGTGACTTATCCCAACATCACTGTATCTTTCATAGTAGGAGGTTGCAATGATTACTCTCTAAGGCCTCTTTTTATTCTCAGATTCTTTGACTCTGTAGGCCTAATTTATTTATGATCATGAAGTTATTCAAGTAAAGCCATCTATTTGGAATACAAGCAAGGACCAGGGAACAAACAAATTACAAACAAAACAGACAAAAACAAAACCAAAAAACCAACAAACAAAAAACAATGAAAAAGGAGATGGAATCAGGCATACTGATGCCAGTGAGAAAATAGTTAAGCAGTGGAAGTTGAGGTTAAAAAATGACAGCACCACTATAAGCATCATCATAAAATACTAGAGGGAGGAACCTGAAGTACAGAAAATCAGAGATTCTCAGAGTGGAAAGCTCTGAGAATTAACTGAAAGCATTAACTGGTTCATCCTCCCAGATAACGTAGGGATTTCTCAATATGGGTCTGACACCCTCAGCCACAGGGTCTCCACCAACCATTCGCCAAGGCAGACCTTTCCAATTTTAGACAGTTCTAATTATTTATTATGTTTATGTCAATGTCTGTCCCTGCTCCTAGCCCTATCAATCTCCACTGACCCACTGGTCATTGGTCTTCTTATTCCTCTATGCAATCAGAACAGGTTTGTTCCCCTGTCCCTAGGAGAACCATTGAGAAATTTAAAAACAGTTCTCATGTATATTGAGTCCCAGTTTCTTCATTTATTTCTTATTTTGCATGATTTACATTCTCTTTACCCATCAGGTTACTCTCTATTCTGCAGAGGGACTGTCATTCTCTTGTTCTAGACACCATTCAACTATATGATATGACATCAGTTTTTTTCAGAAGTCATGTTTCTCTCCAGACATACTAAGTTCATAGTCATCTAAAACCTATAGGTCTTTCCTCCAACCTTGAGTCTTTTTCACTGATGCAACAGAAAAGCTAGGTTACCACCACACCCTGCATCCTGTAGCTGATTTTTTTCAACCTAAATGCCAGTCCACTGAGATCTTTATCAGTCCTATTTCTATCATTCTAAAAACCGCCTATCCTTCCTAGTTTTGTGCAAATTTGATATGCCTGCATTCCATGCCTCTCATAGCCAGATTCCTACCAATACAAGGCTTAAGCCCAAAGGCTCTGAATGCACATAGCCAACCAAGGAACCCATGCTGGGGCACATCTTATTGAAATAGCTTTCATTCTCTTTTGGAAACTCAAACCATGCCATTTGTCAAATGGAAACCACTGTGGTTTATGGGTTGGGGGTTGGCAGGGTGTGAATGGGAGAGGTATATATACGTGTGTGTGTGCGCACACACATGTGCGCACACCCACACCTTCACAGATGGTAAATATCTGTGAAGGCAAAACACTGGGTTTCCTATCACATAAGTGTGGAATTCCTAAATAAATTATTTGGCATTTTGCAGCAAATAATGTCTCTTTTGCTCAAAGCTGCCATTCAAAATTCTATCGACCAAAAAAAAAAAATCATCCTTAAGTACAAGGGGCTCTTCTCTAATAAACCTGGTACTCTTCTCATTTTTCCTATCGCAAATAATGGCACTACCATCCATCTAAGTACAAAATCCAGAAACCTTGGTCTCATCCTCCTTACCCTACATATCCATTACCAAGGTGAATATTTCTTGACTCCCCTATTTCGATGGCCATCTTAATAGTCCAAGTCACCAATAATCTCTCTTCCAGACTACTCTGATAATCTAATTGGTCTCTCTGAATCCATATTTGCCCCCCCCCAAAAAAAATCCATTTTAGATATCCATATGTATATCTGATCATTATCTGATACCCTTCAGGAATGTATATTTATGATTAAAGTCACAAACTTAACTGAACCTACAAAGTCCAGCATGCCCCAGCCCCTAAATCTACCTCACTTGCCCAAATTGACTCCCTTCACTTCTTGCTCACTAGGGTCCAGCCTCAGTGGCCTTCCTT
This sequence comes from Lagenorhynchus albirostris, assembly GCF_949774975.1. Lineage (NCBI taxonomy): Eukaryota > Metazoa > Chordata > Mammalia > Artiodactyla > Delphinidae > Lagenorhynchus > Lagenorhynchus albirostris. The sequence goes on along the minus strand of NC_083095.1, from coordinate 134,071,328 downwards.
TGGTTCCCTGAATTACACAACCTCTTTTCCACCTCAGAGCTCTCTTAGGAGCTATTCTCTCTGCCTAGATCATTCCCTCACCTGCCTTTTTGCCTAGCTAATAAGCAAAACCTAATCCTTCAGGATTTAGTTTAAATATCACCTCTTCATGCAGGCCTTTCTTGACCCTCCTAGCTTGGTCAGTTCCCATTTATGCTTTCCTAGTACCTTGTAAATATTCATTTAGCATGTAACACAATAGTAGTCACATAATTAATTGCATAATGACTATTCCTCATACCTGGTAAAATAGAAGCTCTATAAAGATTAGGACAAATGTATTTCATTCACTGTTCTATTCATAATACCTAATGTTCAGTTCTTTATATACTATAGGTGCTTAATAGATTTTTTTTTTTTTTTCCAGTACGCGGGCCTCTCACTGTTGTGGTCTCTCCCGTTGTGGAGCACAGGCTCCGGACGTGCAGGCTCAGCAGCCATGGCTCACGGGCCCAGCTGCTCCGCGGCATGTGGGATCTTCCCGGACCGGGGCGTGAACCCGTGTCCCCTCCATCGGCAGGCGGACTCTCAACCACTGCGCCACCAGGGAAGCCCTTAATAGATATTTTTTAAAAGAGTAAACAATTCTTTGAAAATGGTACTATTGTTTATCCCCATATTATAGGTAAGAAAACTGAGTTTTAGAGAAGTGAAGAAATTTGTTCAAAACTAAAAATTAGCTAATTATGGACTGAGAATTTTTATCCAGGTAGTTTGATTCCAGAGCCCGGGCTATATGCCTTCTAAGGTATACGAGATACTTTTCAAGAAGCATCTTCCCTCTTACCCATTTTTATGTCTTTTTTTTATTGTGGTAAAATACACATAACATAAAAGTTACCATCTTCACCATTTTTTTAAAAAAAATTATTTATTTGGCTGTGCCGGCTCTTAGTTGTGGCACGTGGGATCTTCATTGTGGCATGTGGGATCTAGTTCCCTGACCAGCAATTGAACCCGGGCCCCCTGCATTGGGAGCACGGAGTCTTATCCACTGGACCACCAGGGAAGTCCTATCATCTTCACCATTATTAAGTGCACAGTTCAGTGGTAATAAATACATTCACATTGTTGTGCAACCATCACCACCATCCATCCCCATAACTCTTTTCATCTTATAAAATTGAAACTCTACACCCATTGAACAACTCCCCATTCTCTCCTTCCCAGAGCTCCTGGCAACCAACATTCAACTTTCTCTTTATAATTTTGACTACTCTAAGCACCTCATAGAAGTGGAATCACACAGTATTTTGTCTTTATGTGACTGGTTTCTTTCACTTAGCATAATATCTTCAAGGCTCATCCACATTGTAGCATGTGACAAAATTTCCTTCTAAAAGACTGAATAATATTCCATTGTATGGATATACTACACTTCACTTATCCACTCATTCACTGATGAACATTTAGGTTGCTTCCACATTTTATCTATTGTGAATAATGCTGTTTTGAACATGGGTGTATAAATACCTTTTTAAGACTCTGATTTCAAATCTTTAGGGTATATACTCAGAAGTGAAATTACTGGATCATATGGTAATTTTATTTTTAGTTCTTTCAAGAATAAGTTCCTTAAAAGAAAACACTTTCTACAATGGTTGTACCATTTTACATTCCCATCAACAGTACACAATGGTTCCAATTTCTCCATATCCTCACCAAATCATTTGTTTTCTGATCTTTTTGACAATGGCCATCCTAATGAGTGTAAGGTATTATCTCATTGTAGTTTTGATTTGTATTTCCCTAACGATAAGTGATGTTGAGTATCCTTTCATGTGCTTATTGGCCATTCAAATATTTTCTTTGGAGAAATGTCTATTCAGGTCTTTTGACCATATTTTAATTGGGTTTTATTTTGTTGTTGTTGTTGAGTTTTAGGAGTCCCCTATGTATTCTGGACATTAATCCCTTATCAGATATAGGATTTGCAAATATTTTCTCCTAGTCTGAAGGTTGCTTCTTTACTATGTTCACAGTGTCTTTTGATGCACGAATTAAAAAAATTTTCACTCAGTCCAATTTGTCTATTTTCTTTTGTTACCTGTACTTTTAGTGTCATACACAAGAAATCACTGCCAAATCCAATGTCATGAAGCTTTTGCCCTATACTTTCTTCCAAGAATTTTATTGTTTTAGCTCTTATATTTAGGTCCTTGATCCATTTTGTCTTAATTTTTGTATATGGTGTTAGGTAAGGGTCCAACTCTTTTGCATGTGGTATTTAGTTTCCCCAGTACCATTTGTTGAAAAGACTGTCCCTTCACCATTGAATGGTCTTGGCAACATCAACAAAAGTCACTTGACCATATATATGAGGGTTTATTTTGGGGCTTTCTATTTTATTCCATTAGTATATATGTCTGTTTTTATGCCGGTACTACACCATTTGATTACTGTAGGTTTGTAGCTAAGTTTGAAATCAGGAAGTGTGAGTCCTCCAGTTTTGTTCTTCTTTTTCAACGTTGTTTTGGTTATTTGAGGGTCTCTTGATTTTCCACATGAATTCTGGAACAGGTTTTTTTTCCCCACAAATACATCATTGGGATTTTGATACAAATTGCATGGTACACACAGATTGCTTTAGCTAATATTGACACCTTAACAATATTAAGTCTTGTAATCCGTGAACACAGAATGTGTTACGACTTACATATGTCTTCTCTAGAATCTTTCAGCAATAGTAGTAGTTTCCCTTGTACAAGTCTTTCACCTCCTCAGTTAAGCTAATTCCTAAATATTTTATTTTACTTGATGCTATGGTAAATAGAATTGTTTTGGTAATTTTCTTTATAGATTGTTCACTGCTTGTGTATAGAAATGCAACTAATTTTTGTTTGTTGACTTTGTATCCTACTACTTTGCTGGATTCATTTACTAGTTCTAACAGTTTTTTCTTTTGTGTGGAATCTTTAGGGTTTTCCACATATAAGATCGTAACATAAAAACTGAGATTATTTCTTCCTTCCCAATTTGGATGACTTTTATTTCTACTTCTTGCCTAACTGCTCTGGCTAAAACTTCCAGTACTATGTTGAATCGAAGTAGTGAAAGTGGACATTCTTGCCTGCTCCTGATCTTAAAGGAAAAGCTTTCAGCCCTTCACCACTGAGTATGATGTTTGCTGTAGGTTTTCATATATGAATTTTATTATGTGAAGATGCATTTTTTTCTTAGATTCCATATATATGCGTTAGCATATGGTATCTGTGAAGATACTTTCCTTGTTTCTAGTCTATAGAGTTTTTTTTTTTAAATCATGAAATGGTATTTTGTATTTTGTCAAATGCTTTTCTGTATCAATTGAGATTATCATGTGTGTTGCTTTCCTTCATTCTGTTAATGTGGTGTATTACACTAATTTATTTTTGTATGTTGAAACATCCTTGCATTCCAGGAATAAATCCCACTTGGTCATGGTATATAATCCCTTTAATATGCTGCTGAATTTGGTTTGGTAGTATTTTCTTGAGGACTTTTACATCAATGTTCATAAGGGATATTGGTCTGTAGTTTTACTTTTTTGTAGTATCTTGTCTGGCTTTCATATCAAGGTAATGCTGGCCTCATAGAATGAGTTAGGAAGTGTTCCCTTATCTTCATTTTATTTTTTTGAAAAGTTTGAGAAATATAGTTATTAGTTCTCTAAATGTTTGGTAGAATTTGCCAATTAACCTATCAGGTACAGGGCTTTTCTCTGTTGGAAGATTTTAAATTGCAGATTATATCTCCTTGGTTATAGGTTATTCATATTTTCTTCTCCATGATTTAGTCTTGGTAGGTTCTGTGCCTCTAGGGATTTGTCCACTTTGTCTAGCTTATCCAATTTGTTGGTGAACAACTGTTCACTCTAATCTCTTATAATCCTTTTTATTGCCATAGAATTGGTAGTATAATGTCCGCATTTTCATTTCTGATTTTAGTAATTTCAGTCTTCTTCGTCTTCCCCGTTTTTTTCTTTGTCCATCTAACCAAAGGTTTGTTAATTTTGTTGATCTTTTTTGAAAAAAACTTTTGGCTTCATTATTTTCTGTATTGCTTTTCCATTCTTTATTTAGTTTTTTCCTGCTCTAGTCTATATTATTTTCTTTGGGTTTAGTTTGTTCTTGTTTTTCCAGTTCCTTAAGTTGTAAAGTAGGTTGTTGACTTGAGATCTTTCTTATTTTTTAATATAAGCATTTATAGCTGTAAAATTTCCCCTCAGCACCACTTTTGCTGGTTCCCTTAAGTTTTGCTTTTTTTTTCAATTTCATTCATCTCTAAGTATTTTCTAATTTCCCTCGTGATTTCTTCTTTGATCCATTGGTTGTTTAAAAGTGTGCTGTTTAATTTCCACAAATTTGTGAATTTTCCAGTTTTCCTTTTGTTACTGATTTCTAACTTCATCCCACTGTGTTCAGAGGAGATATAATATCTGTCTTTTTTAACCTATTGAGACTTTTTTGTGGCCTAACATATGGTCTATCCTGGACAACGCCCCATGTGCACTTGAGAAGAATGTGTATTCTGTTGTTGTTAGGTAGAGTGTTCTGTATATATCTGTTATAGCTACTTGGTTTAATGTGTTAAGTCCTCTATTTCCTTACTTATCTTGTGTCCGGTTGTTCTATCCATTATTGTGACTGGGGTACTGAAGTCTCCAACTATTATTGTAGAACTATGTATTTCTCACTTCAATTTTGTCAGTTTTTGCTTCACATATTTTGATATTAGGTATGTAAATGGTTATAACTGTTATATCTTGCCATATTGAAACTTTCCAAAAATATATAATGTCTGTCTTTTTTTCTTGTAACCTTTTTAATTTAAAGTCCTCTTGATCCAGTTTTAAGAATCAAGCATTTTCTTATTTTATCTCCATTATTTTTATCTGCATCCACATACTTCATTACACAGAAATAGAGAGAATTTAAGATAATGTAGAAATGAAAATGCAATCACAGAGTTAAGATATATAATTCTAGTCCGAATAACTTCCTTCTTGGTCACAATATGTTGGAAAATAATAGCAAGTAGAGTAGAACTATATCCAAGATGGCCTCCTTCCAAGGGATTCGTTGAGAATTTTAGGGTCAAAGGCAATTGGTCTGGAACAATTTTAAAGGAAGAACATTTATATTATTTTCTCCTTTCCCTATTCCAACAAGGTGCTATGTACGTATCTCTCGTCTGACTCTGATGTTGTACTGTAATTACTGATTCTTATGTCAGTTGACTTACTATATTGTAAATGTGTTAATCCCAGAAATATATATTTTTAAGATGTACAGCATGATGAATTGATATACAGAGTGAAATTACTACAGTCAAGTTGGTTAACATATCATCTACTCACATAGCTACCATTTTTTTTGTGATGAGAACACCTGAAAGCTCTTAGCATATTTCCAGTATTCAATACAGTATTATTAACTATAGTTATATATTGTACATTAACTCTCTAGACTTATTTACCCTACATAACTATAACTTTGTACTCTTTGACCAACATATCCCAATCTCCCCCAGGCCCCAGTCCCTGATAACCACCATTCTACTCTTTGCTTCTATGAGTTTGACTTTTTAAGATTCCACATATAAATGGATTACGTAGTATTTGTCTTTGTATGCCTGGTTTATTTCACTTAGCATCATCACATCCTCTGAGTTCATCCATGTTGTCACAAATGATAGGATTTCTTTCTTTCTTTTTTTTTGGTCGCGCTGAGCAGCATGCAGGATCTTAGTTCCCCAACCGGAGATTGAACCCGTGCCCCCTGCATTGGGAGCATGGAGGCATAACCACTAGATCACCAGGGAAGTCCCAGGATTTCCTTCTTTTTTAAGGCTGAATAATATTTCATTATACCTATCTATCTACCACATTTTCTTTATCCATTCATCTGCCAATGGACACTTAGGTTGATTCCATATCTTAGCTATTATGAATAAGGCTGCAATGAACAGAAGAGTGCAGGTATCTCTTTGAGATATTTATTTTATTTGGATACATATCCAGAAGTGTGATTTCTGGAGTCACACTTGAAGTCATTTAATTTCTAGTGGACATTTAAAGGACTTTCTGGAATACAGCCTAGTAAATGGCAAGAGACCGACACAGCCTAAATAAAATTCACACAGAACAGAAAAGAATACTTCACTTGCTGTGACGAAAGTGTCAGGAGTGAAAGGAGTGAGGCACAATGAGGAAAATAAATAAGCATCATAAATGGGATGCTGGGCTACACATGCCTAAATATTTAATTAGGCCCTAAGATGATTTAAAGGCAGCACAGAACAGCAAGGCAGGATGTTGAAAGACTGTTGGATTATGAAGCATGAAGAAATATGTTCAGGCTGGGTGAGCTGGCATGAGTTTTTTTAACTCTTTAATTTAAAATAATTACAGATTAATCGGAAACTGCAAATAAAAGTGTAGAGTGGTTCTATGTACACTTCCCAGTTTCCTCCAATGATTACATTTTATATATCAATAACTGTAGTATGATATCAAACCCAGGAAATTGACATTGGTACAATGTGTGTGTATAGTTAGTTCTATGCCATTTTATCACCTATGAAAACTAGTGTAACTGCCACCACAGTCGAGATACAGAACTACTTCATTACCACAAAAACATCCCTTTATGGTCACACATACATCCTCCTCATCTATTCTTCACTGCTGGCAACCGCTAATTCACTTTCCATCTTTATATAAAATTTTGTCATTTTGAGAATGTTATATAAATGGAATCATTTAGTATATGACCTTTTGAAACTAGCTTTTTTCACTCAGCATAGTACCCTTGAGATCTACCAAGCTGTTGAGTGTATCAGTAGTTCATGACTTTTAATTGCTTAATAGTATTCTATGGTATGGATGTACTAAAGTTTAACCATTCCCTATTAAAGGACACTTTGGTTGTTTCCATTTTTGGCTATTACAAATAAAGTAGACTATTTATATTTAATGATAAGTTAGGACCTAAGTCCTTTATTTTTTGTTTATCCTGTTTGTGGCCTTTTCAGCTTTTCGAACCTATACATTTATGTCTTTTGCCAAATTTAGGACAATTTCAGTCATTATTTCTTCAAATACTTTTTTAGTCCTGTCTTCCCTCTCCTCTCCTTCTGTGAGTTTGATAACATGAATATCTGATCTTTTGTTATAGCCCCATCAGGCCCCTGAAGCTCTGTTAATTTTTTTTTCAGTCTATCTTCTCTGTTTTTCAGATTGGGTAATTTCGATTGTTCCATCTGTAAATTCATTGAGTCTTTCCTCTTTCCTCCCTGTTCTGTTGTTGAACACATTCCCTACATTTTAAAGTTTTGGTTATTACAGCTTTAAGTTCTAACATTTTCATTTGGTTCATCTGTATATCTTCTATTTCTTTGCTGAGGCTTTCTATTTTCCATTTGTTTAGGCATCTTTGTAATTGCATGTTGAAGCGTTTTTATGATGGCTGCTTTAAAATCCTGTGAGATAATCACAACGTATGTTGGCTCTCTCTTCTCTATCAGGTATAGGTTTTTCTGGCTCTTGGTATGATGACTGATGTTTTAAATTATATCTTTGATGTCTTGGGTATTACAAGACTCTGGTTCTTATTTAAATCTTGTATTGTAAAAGGCCTTCTCTGACACCGTGCTGGTATGGGGTAGGGTATGCCACCTTGTTACTGTCAGGTGGGGATAGAAGTGCAGGTTTCCTGCTTGGCCTTTACTGACACCCTTGGCGGGGGAGGGTGCCCCATCATTGTTGGGTGAGGGTAGGAGTTCAGGCTCCTCACTTAGTTTTCCACTGATACCACACTGGCTTGCTGGTTTGGAGAGGGAGAGGTAGATGTTACTGCTCCCCACATGGCCTCCACAGGAAGGTGGTGGGGCTTGTTACCTCAGGCAGGTGGTAAGGGTGGTAGGATTTGTTACTAGAGGAAGGTGGTAAGTCCTGGCATCCTACTTGGCCCTTTCTGATGCCACTCTAGTGAGAGAGAGAGTGGAGTCTCACTACCTCTGGGTGGGGTGAAAATTCAAGCTCTCAGCATGGTCTGTGTTTACCCTGGTGGGAGGAGGGGGGCTCATTACTGCTAGGTGAGGATTAAAATCCCAGTTTCCCACCCAGCCTTCTCTGAAACCACCATGGTAGAAGGGCAATGCATGAGTGCTTAACCCCTTCTTAAGGCCTCTGATTCTTCCAGAGAGTAACAGCCACTGTCACTGTGCAGGGATTTTTCTTACAGTGGTAACAGAAGTAGTGAAAGAGGCAGTAGGGACAGTAATAGCTTATACTTAGTGAGCACTTAACAATGTGAGATACCAATGCTAACAGCTTCACCTGGTTCATTACACTTAACCCACACAATATTGCCAAACAGCAGCATTGCTACTCCTTTTTCAGACAAGAAAGCTAGGGTTTAGAGAGGTTATATTATGGCAGAGTCAGGATTTCAATCCAGGCAGTCTCACTGCTAAGCCTGGGCCTTAAAACTACTTTACTATACTGTAGTGAGGATTAATCAAGATGACGTGTGAAAGTGCTTGAAAATTAGAAAGCACTAAACAGTGTGAGGGAATTTTTATTACCACTTTTCAGAGTACTTTGACAAGTGACCATGATTAGGTAAATGAAATTTCAGGCTTCATCCAAAGCTAATGAATCATTTATACACTGTTTTCCACTGTAACAGCTACCCAAAAGATAAGTTTCATATTCCGTAAAAGCTGCAAAGCACCTTTGAATGAAAGTTTTAAAGGTAGAACTTTAGGGAAATACATGTACAGACTATTTTCTCATAGGTATTTTTACATTTTTCACATATAGAAATGGGAGCTGAATTTTGGTTTAATCTCTTTAGATAGGTTTAAACAGAAGTTGTGAGGCGAGAGGTGTTATGGATAATCACTGAGCCATGCTATCTACTTTATAGGAAGGAGATTAAGTTGTGGAGGAATCCCTTTAAATAAATAGTTATATGTAGATCATGAAGTAGACAAATTCACATGAAAAAGGAAATGTATATCATTCACATTTCAACTATATTTGAAATGATGTATAATTCTCTAAAGCACATTAGCTTACAAAACTGTTTCATTCATTTATCATTTTTCCAATACTACGTCCTAAGCTCTGTGATAAGCTCAATGGGCGAAGATAAAGACACAGTCCTGCTCTCAAAAGTTCATAGGTAAGTAAACTGTAATTAGAATTCCATGTAATAAGTACAACCCTAGAAGTAAACTCATGGCACTGCGAGGACTGGCACAAGGAACAGTGTGGAGGCGGTAACTCCTGGGCTGAGTCTCACAGGAAGAGAAGAACTTAGCTTGCAGGGGTCTCGGTGGTGTGGGGCAGTACAGTACACAAAAGGACACAACATGAATGAAGGCCTGAGAGAGTGCGGACATCTAGGGAGCTACGGGTTGATGGGTGTAGCTAGAGCAGCAGGAAATGAGACTGTCAGATCACACAGGCCTGGTATGCTTCATTAAGGATTTTGGTTCTTAACCCTGAAGGTGATGGGTAAGCCAATCAAGGATTCATTTTAGAAATAGGACTCTTGTCATAATGTGGTGTTATGGAAGGGATTAAAACTAAAGGCAGGGAAGAAGCCTATTATATTGCTACAAATGAGAGATGATGGGGATTGTAGAATAATCTGATTAACTGCATATCTGGTGAATGGGGAGGAAGAGGAGCGAAGGGAGGTATGGTTTTAAAACACTTCCGAGGTTTCTGACATAGACGGTAGTTTATTTATCAGGGTAGGGGGGAGGTAAGGGGGGAGGACAGGCCCAGCTTTGGGCATGCTAAGTTTCAGGTACTGGGTATGGAGATGCTGATTTGGGATCGTCAGTGTGTGGACAACAGTTGAAGTCATAAACACAAAACTGTCCATGAAGACTGTACAGCTTGAGGAGGAGGAGGAGAAAAACTCAAAAGGAATCCTAGGAAACATCAACATTTGCAAAATGGTCCTCTATGAGGAAAGTCCAGAGGGAGATTTTACACAAACCAAAGGAGGGGAGATTTTTAATGTGGAAGTCACTGGTGATCTTGGTGAAAGCACTCTGAGTGAAACGGTGGGAGAAAAAGCCAAACTACGGTGGGTAGAAAGTGAATGTGTAGTGTGGAAGAGAAAAAAGTGGATGCAGACAGCTCTTTAAGATGCCTGGATGTGATACACAGGGGTGGTAAGTATGACCAGAAGCCAATGAGCTGTCATTTCCTTTCTACTGGAAATACAAGGATGCCTAATGACAGCAATACAATAAAGCTGATGATGCTGCCATTTTACAAATGATAGCTTAATCTTTGGCAACTTGGTCAAAAACAAATGCAGAGAAAAATACAAAAGTGCTAGTCTCAGGATGGGTAATCTGATGTAACATAGAAGCCACATTTTCCCAAGTTAATTATAGGCAACAATAAGTAGTTTTCAAAATTATGTCATTTATTTGTTCTTCTAAAAATACCTATGAAATATCTATCAAACTGTATGTGAAATGCACAATTTAAAAAAGGGTTTTGGTCTTCCTCTTTCACAACTTTCGCTTGGGAAACAAAGCCCCCCTGACATTTCTCATTGCACACAGTAAGCCTTAAAGGAAGGGAGAGTACATATGATTTGAAAAAAGTCTTTTAGACAGTCTGATCTGCATTCCCACACCTTAGATGAGACTTCTTGCCCTAGAAAGGTACTTCAGGAAGGCAGGTCAGTTCAATTCGGTAAATGTTGGTTTACGTGCCTCAATGTGCCCAACACAAGGTGTGGAAGCAAAAGCAATGGGTTTTAGTATAGCTCCCCCACTAACTTTGTGACCTTGCATGAGTTATTTAACCTTTTTAAGTCTGTGGCCTCACCTGAAACTTGAAAGGGTTGTATGAGAGAATCCTTCAAGTTCTTTACAGTTCTTGATATTTTATGATTTGTTGACAAGTGGGTCAAAGGTTGCTAAATTAGACATTCTTTTCTCTCTACCTGGTGATTTTTAAGAGCATATGCAAAGTTTTCCTTCCACGCTTCCTCTTCCAACCACTTACCACTCTGTTCCCACCTGCCTAATTCCTACTTAGGTTCAGTTCCAACAATACTTCCTCAATGAAGCCTTCTCCAACCTTCCTGTTAGGAAGGAATCGCTCCTTCCTCTGACCTCTCAGAACACCCAATCTTTACTTTGCTTATGGCACTCTTTGCTTTGGCATTCATGTCTTATTTTACTAGACCAGAGGATGGCAAACTTTTTCTATAAAGGGCTAGATAGTAAATATTTTATGCTTTGCAGTCATACCGTCTCCATCACAACTACTAAACTCTACCATTATAGGGAGGAAACAGCCATATGTAACAAACGAGTGTGGCTCTATTCCAATAAAACTTTATTTACAAATAGGTGATTGTTTGGCCTGTATGTCCTAGTTTGTTGACCTTCGTGCTAGACGATAATGCTCTTGAGAGCAAGCTCCACACCATATTGTCTCTGCATTCCTTGTGATGCCTAGTATAACATATTCTTGCCTAAAGACGGCACACAAATAGATGGAATAAATTATGTACACTTAAAATGGGAGGAAAGAAAATCAATAACCATTCCCTCTATGTTATTCATTTCAAGAAAAAAAAGAGAATCGATATAAAAGCATAAGAAGATGGTGTAGCCCTTCAATAATCTAATCAGTGTCTTTACATTGCTGCCTTTTAGACAATACTTTTCCCTTTTTAAATCTAGGGCAAAAAATTAAATTTCATTCATCTTACAATGCCAAAAGCCAAAGGCCCTTCTGCATATAACAAAAGCACATTTCCCCCAATTTTTTGTTTTGAAAAACATCAAGCTGTTAGAAAAGCCAAAGAATATTAAACAATGAACTATACTCTACCTAGATTCACCAACTGATATCATTTTGCTACATCTGCAAAAGCACGTTTCAAAAATAAATTTTATTGTAAACTGCACCTATTTTAAGTGTAACTTGCAACAAGTTTTTTTTCTGAGAAAATTTTAAAGTTTTGCTTCTTAAACATTTGGGGAAGAGTGTTTGCCCAAGCATACCATGACATCCAATATCCTTAAAGGAAAATATTAATGTATTTGATTACATAGAATGAGTAACTTCTATACCAAAAAAGACAGTATAAGCAAAATTTAAAGGAAAAGGAGACACCAGATGCTAGGAGAAAATGTTAGCAACAAATCTATAAAACAGGAATAAAAATACATAAAGATAATAAATAAAAAATTTAATGTGTGAACAGAATTTAAGAAGACAACTCAATTAAGATGGATAAAGGATGTGAAGATATACAAATGACCAATAAATATATGCAAAGATATGCAATCTTACTAAGTTATCTAAATTTATCTAAAACATTAGTGAGATTCCATTTCAGTTTAGCAGATGGGCAAGTATTTTAATATACAGAATATATCTACATTGTAATATCTGATGTTGGTAAGTCAGTAAGTTTTGACAAATATGCACCTCTATAAGAACCATCAAGGTAGAGAACATCTTCAACACCCCGAAAAGTTCCCTTGTGCTCCTTTGAAGTCAATGTTCTCCTCCACCCCCAGGGCTCTAGGCAACCACTGATCTGCTTTGTGTATCATAGATTATTTTGCATTTTCTAGAATTTCAAATAACTGGAATCATAGAGTAGGTGGACTTTGAATCTGGCTTTTTTTTTTTTTTACTTTGAATAATGCTTCCCTGAATTCTGAATAATTCATCCATGCTGTTGAGTGTATCATCAGTCCATTCCTTTCTATTGCTAAATATTATTCCATTGTATGGATATACCACAGTTTGTTTACCATATCACCTGTGGGTGGCTATGTGTGTTGTTTAGGGATTTTTAGTTAGTTATGAACAAGGTTGCTAAGGTCATTTTTGTGTGTGTGTGTGTGTGTGTGTGTGTGTGTGTGTGTGTGTTACGTGGGCCTCTCACTGTTGTAGCCTCTCCCATTGCGGAGCACAGGCTCCAGACGCGCAGGCTCAGCGGCCATGGCTCACGGGCCCAGCCACTCCACGGCATGTGGGATCTTCCCGGACCAGGGCACGAACCCGCGTCCCCCATCAGCAGGTGGACTCTCAACCACTGCGCCACCAGCGAAGCCAAGCAAGTTATCTTTTAAGGAACAAAACTACATACTGAAGTGTGGTCTACATTAAGACTCTCATTTGCTGCTGTCAGAGGTGTTAATGAGACCTAATATTGCTGCTTTTCCTCTCTACACAGACTGCTTTCATAGGTGAGAATGAACTGAGCAAGAGCAGAAGCCCACCATAAAGAATGCTTTTAGTCTATTTCCAGTACCTCATAAAACCACAAGAGGACTGGGAAAGGGCATAGAAACAGGAACTTAGCTGTGTGTATGACCATTTTAATGTCTGGTATTACTGTTCTCTTTCATTTACTAGAAACGCCAGAAGGTCTTCTGCTTGATGCCCTGCTATGTCTAAGTACAAACATGAAGATGTTGGGATGTAAGCTTCAGAAGGGCAAGAAGAGAGACTGAATTATTATAGGGTGCTGGAAAAGGCCTAAACAGAGTTCATCTATATTCACCCTTCTAATTTCTGCCTATCCTCCACACCTGACCCACTAGTAGTCTCTTTTTCTCTCCATTCTATATTGCCCTCCTGAGCCCTCCTCTTGTCTGTTTCCTTCTCGTCTTGGGTCCCACTCTTGTCTTCCTTTTAGTCTCTTCCATTTTCTTTCATCTTTCTGCTTTCTGAGTATGTGTACAAATGTGCATGTGTATGATTCTCACCCTTGCTAAGCTTATTTCAGGCTTCTCTTCCTAGTCTCTCTTCTTCCTCCCAAACAAAAGCTATGAAGTCTGTTAGACATAAAGAAATAGAACTATTCCCTTGCAATTGTTGATGATGGCCTTTGTGCTTTTCATTTGCAGTAGTTTTCTCCCTGCAGCTAGGTACTACAGGTTCCAGTCTGAGTACTGGGATCACCCATTTTCCTGAATCTCTATGTTAAATGACAACATAGCATGTTCAAAATGTACATTGAATAGCTGCACTTCCTTTAAGGAATTTTCAAAACATGGGTTAAATAGTTGTTTTTAAAATTCCTCTGCAGGTATTTTAAAACATGTTTCAACTATATAGCTATAGATATACAGTCTACAATGAAAGCTTCACTTTCCTTTCATAAAAACAATCATTTTTCCAATAAAGAAATCTTTTTAAGTTCAAGGCCATATTTAAGCCCTAAGAATTAAGTCCTGGTATTTAAATTACCAAGTATTTCAGTTACTGAGGTGAATGCATGTAGCTGATGGAAACCACATAACTCTTCCCAAATTCCGGAAGTCTAGAACTTTTATTTCTGTACTGCTTCAAAATCTATCTATATGTATGTGTGTGTTTGTATGTGTATAAAATATCAAACTTCAGAAAAGTTGCAATTATAGTTCAGAGTCATGCTGTACCTAGTTGTCATGTCTTGTTCCTACCCATCTAGAAAATTCCTCAGTGACTCCTTGAACTTTCATGATTTTGAGACTTTTGAAGATTACAGGTTATTTTGAAGAATGTCCCACAATTTGGGTATGTCTGATGTTTCCTCACGATTAGATTCAGATTATGCATCTTTGGCAGGAATATCACAGTAGTGATACTGTGTTCTTCTCATTGCAGCCTATCAGGTGACAGACAATTTTGATTTGTTGTACTACTGATAATGTTCACTTTCATCACCTAAGGTGGTGTGTACCAGGTTTTCCCACTACAAAGTCACTTTTATTTTGTAATTAATAACAACTTGGTAGGAATGTACTTTGAAACTAGGTAAATATCCTATTCCTCATCACATATTCATTTTTTTTAAAGAAATGGGTACAGCATAAGTATTTCATAAAAAAGTAAATATTTCTCTTTCACTGGTTAAAAAAAGGCAGAGTGATATTTGGAACAGAATTTGAGATATAGGTCTTCCAGCTTAAACTGACAGATCAATTACCATTTGTATCTATTTAAAACATAGGCCATTATTTTTAAAAATGTAGAAGTACAATAAATGTATTCTTTCCTCACATTTGAAACCTGAGAAATAAGCAAGCTTCTGTAGGGTAAAAGCTAAGGCCATGTCATTTCACTGTTAACTCAGTATCCGTCTTAAACTGAACCTGGCTTAAGTCCGGCTGGAGCTCTCACCGCTTAGCACTCACTCCTTTTCCCTCTGCCTTTATTTTGGCTGTAAGCTTACTAAGGTTGATATTTTTTTCTCATTTCCTTAGATAATGATTAAATTACTTATCAATCAGTTCTCAGTTTAGATAGCTCCTCTAGGAACTTCCCCCGACTCTTGAATATCTCAGCACCCTGTCTTGACTCATCATAACCCTTAAAATATTATATCGCATTTGTCTGTTTGCTTGTTTGAACTGAACTATCCACAAGACTGTAAATTCCAAGAAGACTAAGATTGTGGCTTTAGTCCATTAAAAATTTAATAACTTAACTAGAACAATACCAACAGATTTAAACTCTTTTGGCTCTTCTGCTATCCCACTCCATGCCTCTCTACTTAAGTAACCACTATCACGAATTTTGTGTTTGTCATTTCCTTGCTTAATAAAGTTTTTTTAATCACATATGTATGTGTCCCTAAAGAATATAATTTTTAGTTTCCCTTGTTTTCACACTTTATAAAAATAATATTTGAAAAAATTAATCAGTGAATTTAATTTACTAACATTTTTAGAATTTTTGCTTCGGTTCATGAGAGAAACTGGCCTGCATTTTTTTTTTTTTTTTCTTGTTTGGTTTTGTTAACAAGGTTGTATTGGCCTCAAAGAATGAATTGGGAAGAAGTTCCACTTTTTCTCTTTCTGGAATAGTTTGAAATTGAAATGATCTCTTCCTTGAATGTTTGATAGAAGTTGGGTATAAGCATCATCTAAGCCTGTGATTTCTTTGTGGAAAGACTGTGAATAACCAATTCAATTTCTTTAATGGTTAGAGAAATTTTCAGGCTTTCTATTTCTTAAGTTGGTTTGTTGAGTTATAATTTTCTAGGAATTTGTTAATTTAAAATTTTAAATGCACTGGTATAAAGTTATTTGAAGTATTCTCTTAACTTTTTAATTCTTCAAGCTGCAGTTAATTCTTTATATTCCTTATATTATTTGTGTCTCTTCTCTTTTTTCGTGATCAAGTTTGGCAGAGGCTTGCCTACTATATTAGATTTTATGAATAACTAATTTTTGCTTTGTTGATATTCTCCAATGTTTGTTTGCTAACTACGTATTATAATTTCCCTTGTTTTCTCTCTAGGTTAATTTGGCTGTTCTTTTTCTAAGATTCTTAAGTTAAATACTCAACTACTTATCCATACACTTTATTCTTTTCAAATATAAGCATTTAAATATATATATTTTACAGTTTTGCTTTATTGCATCCCCCCAAATTTTGATATGTAGTATTTTCATTATTGTCCTATTTTAAGTTCAAAAATTTGTGACTTACTGTATGACTCCCGAGTTTAAGTCTCTAAATTTCTAAATGTATATGGATGTTTATCTTTTTGTTATCAATTTCTATCTTAATTGCATTACATTCAGAGAAAATTGGTTGCAGAATACTTCTATTAAAAACTACAGGGCTTCCCTGGTGGCGCAGTGGTTGAGGGTCCTCCTGCCAATGCAGGGGACACGGGTTCGTGCCCCGGTCCGGGAGGATCCCACATGCCATGGAGCGGCCGGGCCCGTGAGCCATGGCCACTGAGCCTGCACGTCCAGAGCCTGTGCTCCGCGGCAGGAGAGGCCACAGCAGTGAGAGGCCCGTGTACCGCAAAAAAAAAACCATACACACACACACACAAAACTATAAACTTCCCCTTAAGCATTGCTTTTTGGGGATATGCTATATTTTTATTATAATCAATTCAAATTATTTTCTAATTTCCCTTGTGATTTTGTAGGTATATTATTGATTTCTAATTTTATTCCATTGTGGTCAGAGAATATACTTTCAGTTTCTTTAAATTTACTACGATTGTTTTATGGCCCAGAATATAGTCAATCTTGAACACACTATGTATGCTAGAAAAGAATGTGCGTATTCTGCAATTGCTGGGTGTAGTGATGTATAAATATCAATTAGATCTAGGTGGTATCATCTATATTTTTACTTACTTTTTTTTTAGTCAAGTTATTTTATCAGTTGCTGAAGGAAGGTGCTGAATATCCGTCTATGAGAATGGAATTATTTTTCTCTTTGTTAATATTTGCTTCCTGTATTTTGAAGCTGTTATTAAGTACATATACATTTATAATTGTTATATTTTCCTATTGGTTAACCTTTTATCAATTTGCAATGATGCTCTTTATATCTTCTAATACTGTTATATAGTAAACTCCTCTTCGTTTGATATGAATGTAGCTATTCTAGCTTTTTGTTTTGTTTTGTTTTCAACTCATATTTATATAGGTCTGTGTTTTTATATTTAAGTACATCTCATGTATATAGCATTTGGTTGAGTCTTGGTTTTTACCCTTTTTGACAATTTATGCCTTGTAATTTTTTCAAGGAAAGTTTTGCACATTCTGTTTAGTATAATTATTGATATATTTGGGTTAGGTCTGCTGTTTCATTGTTTTCTGTCTGTCTCACTGTGTTTTGGAATATTTAGATATATTACAGAATTCCATTTTAATTTACATATTAGCTTCTAAGATACTTTGCTAGTAGCTGCTCTAAGGGATTATAATACACAATCTTAACTTTTCATAATTTACTTAGAGTTAAGATCGTACCACTTTGTATAAAATTCAGAAACTTTGTAACCTTATAGGTTTTCTGTCCTCCCCATCCTTTATACTACAGTTATCATTTGCAGTACACCTAAACATGTTATAACCTTAAAGACAGTGCTAAAATTTTTGGTTTAAACCATAACATGTACTTTAAAATTTTGTTAAAGAAACAAAGAGGAAAAGAATCTTCATTTCCAGTGTTCTTCATTCTTTCCTTCCTAAAGATAGCAATTTTCATTGGGTATCATTTTCCTTCAGTCTGAAGAACTTTAGCATTTCTAGTACTGCAAATCTGTTATCAACTAATTGTCTTAGGCATATATTTTAAAATGTCAACTGTATTTATTTCACCTTTATTCTTGAAGGATTTTTTTTGCTGGATATAGAAATTCTGGATTGAATATTTTCTTCTTCTAGCATTTTGAAGATGCTCACTGTCTTCTGGCCTCTGATGAGACAGATGTCAGACACTATCTGAATCATTATTTGCCTGTATGCAGTGTGACAACTTTCAACATTTTCTCTTTTTATTATACTTGGTTTTTATCAGTTTGGCTATGATTTACTTAGGCATGATTATCTTTGTATTTATCCTTTTGGAGGTTTGTTGAACTTCTGATTGAATCTATATATTTATGACTTTTACCAAATTTGGAAAAAATTTAGACATTATTCTTTCCAAAATATTTTAATGCTTCATTCTCTGTTCTTCTTCTGGATATCCAATATATATTACACTGTTTGATATTGTCCCACAAGTCCCTAAGGCTCTGTTCTTTTTCTTTGTTTTTGTTCCCCATTCCCTCCACCACACACATTCTTCAGACTGGTTAATTCCTATTCATATAACTTTAAGTTCAATAATATTTCTTCTGTTTACCTCCATTCTGCTGTTAAGCCCACTAGTGAATTGTTTTTTAAAAACGTATACTTATTTTGTAAATAATTTTACACTTCTCTCAGCCTTCCCTAGTGTTAACACCCTACATATAACTATGGCACAATTACCAAAACCAGAAAATTAACACTGATACAAAACAATGAACTAATCTACAGATCTCACTAGAATTTTGCCAGTTTTCTCCCTAACGTCCTTTTTTTCGGCTTCAGGATCCAATCCAGAATCCCACACTGAATTTAGTTGTCACATCTCTCTAGTCTCTATGAGTTTTTCAGTCTTTGCATTTCATAAGCTATCTTGTAGACTGTCCTCAATTTCGATTTTGTCTGATATTTTCTCATATTTAGATGGCATTTTTGGCAAGAGTACCACAGAAATGATGATGTGAGCTTCTAAGTATATAATATTAGAGGGTAAATGATATTGATATGTTCTGTTTCTGGTGATGTTAGCTTTGATCACATAGTTAAGGTAATATCTGCCAAATTTCTTTATTGTAAAGTTTCTATTTTCCTTCTTTGTAATTCAAAGTATCTCGTGTGGAGTTATTTTGAAACTTCGAAAATATCCTGTTTCTCGTCATACTTTTACTCACTAATTTTTGCATCCGTTGATGATTCTCTCCTGCAATAATAATTACTGTGGTGTTTGTCTAATGTGATTTTTCTATTTTTCATCATTCCCTCTCATTAATTCATTTGGTGAATTTTTAAATTCAGTTACTGTATTTTTCAGTTTGATTCTTTTAAAAAAGCAGGCATATGACTTTTCTGGACTCAACTGGAAAACTCTATTCTTGGATAGCAGCTGAAATCTCAGTTCAGTTTGTCTTTAGCTGAGGCACTTGGAGTCTGTCCCACACATATATGGTACCAGGGTCATTCAGATATTTATAAATAATTTAGGGGATCCTCCTTTCTGGCTCTCTCCTTTTTGAATATCAGCCTTACATTCTAGCAGTTGTCTTTGCCCCAGATTCTGTCTTCTGGTTCTTTAGGCCAGAAGAATTGCAGATTTTCTACAGTAGTTCTAGTCATCCCATGTGGTACCAACTGTGGCCTGCCCTCAGGCTAAAAGCCATAAAACCAGGAAACTCACTCAATGCTGTTCCCTTCTTCCAAGTATCTATTCCAATCAGAATTTGTCTGCTTTTGATTGGTCTCTAGTACCTTCAGGTAGGTTTTTTTCATACTTTACCCAGAGATTATACTTGTCATCTGCAGGAGGGTCAGTCTGGTAGGAGCTTATTCAATAATATCTGAAGCAGTACTGGATTATCTATACGATACTGATTCTTTCAAATATGTTAAGACTTGCTTTATGGCCTAGTGCATAGTCAATTCTTGTAAATTTCCCATGTGAGCTTATAAAAAATGTATATTCTCTAATATTGCCATACGGTTCTATCTATGTGCATTAAACCAAGTCTGTGAATTATTTTATTCAGCTGTGTACATATTTAACAATCTGTCTGCTTTACCCACCATTTGAAAGCAGTGTGATAAAATCTCCACTATGATGCTGGATGTGTCAATTTCTCCCTCAAGCGGTCAACTAATGATTCTAGGTGACAGTAATAATAATGATGATGATACTATTTCATATGACTGCAGTAGAAGGGCAATTAGAGTTATAATCTGACCCATATTCTTTCACTAGGTCAATTTTGAATATAGCTTTGAGGGTAAAGTTCTACATCAGTTACAATATCCTTTAACTGTTCTCACCAAACTTACATTAGCGGTGTGTCATGTAATACAGTAGAAGGAAGGTTAGGTTGGGATTTTGAAGACCTGAATTTGAATCCCAGTTCTATTGGTAACAGGCTGTGAGACTTTTGGCAAATACCCACCCTATACATCTCTCATTCTTCTCCTTTTTTGAGTTCCGTTGTCCTCATTTGTAAAACAAGGAGGACTGGACTAGACTGGATACTATGAAGGCCTCCTCTCTGTTTCTGATATTCTCTGTATCAATAAGCTATATAGCCTACTAGACACAGAGTTCACATTATTGATGAAGAAAAGGGTAGGGTGTCCTTGACATGCTGAGCAAGTGCCACATAGTGAGGAAAGGAGAAACAAGACGCAAGTGGCATCAGGAAGAGCAATATTACCAGTAGAGTTGAAGGATTTCTGCTCCCTGTAATTAACTATTAAGTCCATGTTCTGGCTCCTTGGTACAAAGAAAACAATGTGGTGAATGGCCAATTCCAGGCCTTTGCTACTGTAATGAAAATGAAATAGGCACCTGCATGGCTCTGCACACGACTCAGTGAAAAATGATCCCCTTGCTGTAAGGTTGCACTTATATTTTCTTTGTTTGTACACAGGGCTTTCTTGTCACATTCTGAAGTGCTCACCAACAGTCTCTTTGATCCAACAGTACCATATCAATTATTTAAGGTTTGTACATCACTTTTCAATTAACAGTTTCCTTGGCTCCAGAAAATATATACACACAATTTATAAGAGTATTCTTTAAATATTCCATGAGGAACAGGTTACTATGAATTAAAAATAAGAGTGCTAATAAAATATGTAATGCCTTTTAAAGTGCAATGAAACATCAAGAAATTATAAATCTTTTAATTAAATGCTTCTTCAGTGTATCTTACCCAGGTGACAATATTAAACATGTATAAAATTAAAGTCACAAAAATGTTACTTTATCTCATTTGTCAACTCAATAAGGTGAGGACACACCAATTTAGGTTATAGGAAGGGATGTCCTGGTCAGGGACTCAGGAGACTAGCATCCAGGTCACGGTTCTATCACTAGGTAGTTGTATGATCTCTTTGCCACATCTCAATTTACTAATCTGTAATATGGACTATTTAGAATTTGTTCAACATTAAAAGTCTATCAATCTATTTTCACAGCACTCAGTAATACCTGTACTGGTCTTTTTTTATGGTAATAAACATGTAACATAAATTTACCGTCCAACAATTTTAAGTATACATTACAGTCTAATTAACTATATGCACATGGTTGTAAAACAGATCTCTAGAACTTTTTCATCTTGCATGACTGAAACTCAATACCCACTGAACAGTAACTTCTCACTTCCCCTCACCCCAGCTCCTGGAAATCACCATTCGACTTTCAGTTTAATGAGTCTGACTACTTTAGATATCTCACATAAGTGAAATCATGCAGTATTTGCCGCTCTGTGACTGGCTTATTTCATAAGGTTCATCCATGTTGTAGCATACGTCAGGATTTCCTTCTTTTTTATGGCGAACCAATATTCTGGTGTATGTACATACATTTTCTTTATCCACTCATTTGTCAATGGACATTTAGGTTATCTCCCCCTCTTAGTTACTATGAATAATGCTACAGTGAAAAAAAATAAAATAATGCTACAGTGAACATGAGAGTGCAAGTATCTATTTGAGATTCTAATTTCAGTTCTTTTTGGGTAAATACCAAGAAGTAATCCCATATGGTAGTTCTATTTTTAATTTCTTGAGGAACTGCTGTTACTGTTTTCCAAAGCAGCTGCACCATTTTACATTTCCACCAGCAGTGCACAAAGGTTCCAATTTCTCCAAATTCTTGCCAATACTTGTTACGTTCTGTGTTTTTGATTTTTGGATATTATGTATTTTGGATATTAACCCTTCATCAGATATATATGTTTCAAATATTTTCTCCCACTCTGAAGTTTGCCTTTTCATTTTGCTGATTGTTTCATTTGCTGTACAGAAGCCGTTTAGTTTGATGTAGTGCCACTTGTTTATTTTTGCTTTTGTTGTACTTTTGGCATCATATCCCCCCCAAAAAATCCTTGCCAGGACCAATGTCAAGGAGCTTTCTCTTCATGTTTTCTTTTATGAGATTATGGTTTCAGGTCTTAAAGTTTTAAGTCCATTTGGAGTTAATTTTTGTGTATTGTGTAATTTTTGTGTATGGTCCCCACCTTTTTGGTACCAGGGACCAGTTTTGTGGAAGACAGTTTTTCCAAGGACTGGGGTGCAGGGGCAGTGTGTGTGTGATGGCTCAGACGGTAATGCGAGCGATGGGGAGTTGCAGATGAAGCTTTTCTCGCTTGCCCGCCATTCACCTCCTGCTGTGTGGCCTGGTTCCAGGGGTTGGGGACCTGTTGTGTAAGATAAGGGTCCAATCTCATTCTTTTGCATGTGGATATCCACCATTTCCCAACAGCATTTACTGAAGATTACCCAACAGCATTTATTGAAAAGACCACCTTTTCCTTTGTGTATTTTTGATGGTTTGTCAAATCTTAGTTGACTGTATATTTGTGGGTTTACTTCTGAGCTCTCTATTCTGTTCCATTGGTCTATGTGTCTGTTTTTATGTCAGTTTGCTTTAATCTGAATTACTTCCTTCCCTCTGCTAACTCTGGGCTTAGTTTTTCTTTTTCTAGTTTCTTGAGGTATAAAGTTGTTTGTGTGAGATCTTTCTTCCTTTTTAATGCAGGCATTTATTGCTATGAACTTCCCTCTTAGCACTGCCTTTAAGCATCTCATAAGTTTTTGTATATTTTGTCTCAAAGATACTATCTAATTTCTCTTTTAATTTCATTCTTTGATTCACTAGTTTTTTCATGAATTTGTTTAATTTCCACATATTTGTAAATTTTCCAGTTTTCCTTCTGCTATTAATTTCTATTTTCAATCCATTGTGGTCAGAAAATATACTTGGTATGGTATCAGTCATCTTAAATTTGTTGATGTGTTTTGTGACCTAACATGTGATCTATCCTGAAGAATGTTCCATGTGTGCTTGAGAAAAATGTGTATTCTGCTGCTGGTGGGTGGAATATTTTGTATATGTGTATTAGGTCCATTCAGCATATAGTGTTGTTCAAATCCTCTGTTTACTTAATGATTTTCTTTCTAGATGTTTATCCATTATTGAAAGTGGGGTATTGAAATCTCTTACTTTTACTGTGTTACTGTCATCTTCTTCCTTCAGTTCTTTTCAATGGTTGCTTCTTATATTTGAGTGCTCTGACGGGTGCATATGCATATATATTTACAACTGTTTTACCTTCCTGAAAAATTGACCTTTTATTACTATATGATGTCATTCTTTATCTCTTCTGAGAGTTTTTGACTTCAAGTCTATTTTGTCTGATATAGGTATGGCCACCTCTGCTCTTGTTTGGTTACCATTTGCATGGATTATCTTTGTCACTTCTTTCACTTTCAGCTTATGTGTGTCCTTAAATTTAAAGTGAGTCTGTTGTTGACAAATGAGTTTGATCCATTCAGCCACTGTATGTCTTTTTACTGGAGAGTTTAATCTATTTACATTTAAAGTAATTATTGATAGAGAAGGAACTACTATTGCCATTTTGTTAATTATTTTCTGTCTTGTAGTTATTTTGTCCCTCATTCCTCTCCTGCTGTCTTGCTTTGTATTGCTGATTTTTTTTTTTGTAGTAACATGCTTTGATTCCTTTCTCATTTTCTTTTTTTTTTCTTTTATTTTCCTTTTTTTTTTTAACATCTTTATTGGGGTATAATTGCTTTACAATGGTGTGTTAGTTTCTGCTTTATAACAAAGTGAATCAGTTATACATATACATATGTTCCCATATCTCTTCCCTCTTGCGTCTCCCTCCCTCCCACCCTCCCTATCCCACCCCTCCAGGCTGTCACAAAGCACGGAGCCAATATCCCTGTGCCATTCGGCTGCTTCCCACTAGCTATCTACCTTACTACTTTTGTTAGTGTGTATATGTCCATGACTCTCTCTTTTGAGTATCTTCTATAGGCATTTTCTTTGTGGTTGCCACTGGGTTTACATAAAACATCTTATAGTTATAATAATCTATTTCAAGCTGATAACAACATCAATCACATACAAATATGCTACACTTTTACTTCTCCCCCCCAATATTTATGTTACTGATGTCATAAAATACATATTTTATATCATGTATCCATTAACATACTTTTATAGTTATAGTTATTTCTACACTTTTGTCTTTTAATTTCTATAACAGAATTAACAGTGATTTAACCACCCTCCCATTACAGTATTACAGCATTCAGTATTTGTCTACATATTTACATTTACCAGTAAGCTTTATACTTTCATATGCTTTCATGTTGCTATTTAGTGTCTTTTTGTTCCCAATTGAAGGACTCCTTTTAGAATTTCTTGTAAAGCAGGTCCAGTAGTGGTGATGAATTCCCTTAGCTTTTATTTATCTGGGAAAGTTTTTATTTTTCCTTCATTT
The DNA here is from genome assembly GCF_949774975.1 of Lagenorhynchus albirostris. Taxonomy (NCBI): domain Eukaryota; kingdom Metazoa; phylum Chordata; class Mammalia; order Artiodactyla; family Delphinidae; genus Lagenorhynchus; species Lagenorhynchus albirostris. The sequence continues at coordinate 134,046,408 of NC_083095.1, read as the reverse complement.
TTGAAGGATAGTTTTGCTGGATATAGTGTTCTTGGTTGGCCTTTTTTTCTTTCAGCATTTTGATTATAACCTCCCACTCCCTTCTGGCCTGTGGTGTTCCTGGTGAGAAATCCACTGATTGTTTTATGAGAGTTCCCTTGCATGTGACAAGTTGCTTTCCTTTTGCTGCATTGGAAATTCTGTCTTTGACTTTTGATAAGTTGATTATAATGTGTCTCTGTGAGATTCTTTGGGTTCATCAAAGTTAGGATCTGTTGGAATTCTTGAATTTGGATTCCCTTTCCTTCACTAGATTGGGAAATTTTAGGCCATTATTTATTTAAATAAGCTTTCTGCCCCATTCTCTCTTTCTCTCTCCTTTTGGGACTACCATAATACATACAATTGGCCTACTTTACAGTACAGCATAAGTCCCTTAGGCTTTTTTCATTCCTTTTTCTTTTTATTCCTAACTGGATAATTTCAAATGACCTATCTTTTAGTTCGATGATTCTTTCTTCTGTTTGATCAATGCTGATCTTGAATTCCTCTAATTTTTTCAGTTCAATCATTTTGTTCTTCAGCTCCAAAACTTCTCTTTGGTTCTTTTTATATTTTCTACCTCTTTGTTATTTTCATTTTGTTCATACATCATTTTCTTGAGTTCATAGAACATCCTTATGATGATTATTTTGAATTTTTTGTCAGGTAATTCATATACCTGTTTCTTTAGGGCTGGTTTTGAAGATTTATCTTGTTCTTTGTAGGGGCCATGTTTCCCTTTTTCTTTGTGTGTCTTGTAACTTTGTGTTGGGATCTGCACATTTGAAAAAACAGGCATGACTTTTAGACTGTACATACTGGCTTTGTAAAGGGGAAGACACCAATCACCTTGACTAGGGAATCAGGCATTCTCTGACACTTTTGTAGGGGATGGGACTTCTCTGGGCCTGCGTGAGCAATTCCTCAATTAGAAAGGCTTGCTGGTTTCTGTTTCAGGAGATCATAATCTCTTGCTCCCTCTGGTGTCTACCTGCAGCACTGCAAGTTCTCTGGTTCTCAGAAGCAAGCTGCCTTGCTCTCTCTTGTTCTCAGGGCCTGCCAGGCATCCAAAGTATGCCAGTTTCCTGTCAGTGCCATAAGTCAGGTGAGACAGATACAAGTCCCCTGGCAGCCCTCCAAAAAGCCAGAATGCAGGACTCACACTCAACTCCCCTCCCTCCTAGAGGGGAGAACCCATGGCCTGGGGTATTATCTTCCAGTGTGGAGCTGTGCCAACTTGAGAGAGGGGCGATCATGAGTAAAGCAAAACAGTTCTTCTTACCCACATCAATGTGGCTGTTCTTGGCTTTGAGATCATCTGGGGTATTGCAATATCTTAACTGTTTACCAGAGTTCTCACAATGGTATTTTGGTCTGTATATAGTTGTTAAGTATCTCTGTGGGGAATGAGAACTGCGGCTTCCTATTTTGTCAATTTGCTCTTTTTCACTGGTCTTTCTATTGCCTTCTAATGTGCATGTCTGGTCTCCTCAAGGAGACATTTTGAAGGTAGAGGCCTACTTTTCTATGCACTGAAATGATTTAGGTACAGAGAAGATTCTTAACAATTACTTATTGAATGAAATCTGCTTTAACATATTTTAAAGTTTTCATACTTTTTGGAAGATAATACATCTCTGTTAGCCTTCATCCTAGATCATGCCTGTCTAAATGTACTGTTTTTACAGGGCTCCAAATAAATTCCTCAAGACCTTATCTTAAAAATCCTACTTTGAATCTGCGCTGCAAGAAAAAGCACATACTTTTACAGTGCCACATATGCTAATTTAGCTTTTGTAAAAATCATAATCCAGAACTGTAGAATTTCCATCCTTCCTCAAGGCATGGGCAAATACAATTTCTTCCCGAAAGCCTCTCCAATGCTCCAATTAGAACTCATTCATTCATTCATCAAATATTTAACAGGCACCTCTTATGTGCCAGGCACTCTTTTAGGCTGTGTGGGCTACTCTGTAGCTCTGATTATGTTACAGAACTTCTCATAGCTTTTCTTTAATGTTAATGTATGTAAGTTGTTCCTTCTTCAACTGTGGGCTTCTAGAGGGAAGGAACTGTGTCCAATTCACCTCTGTAACCCTGGAATCTGTACAATGCTTTGCACATAATTGAGCTGAAATATAAGAGTGCTAAAACAAACTCCAAACAGCTAGATTGGGGGAAAATAAAGTCTTCGAAACCATCTCAGTTTGCTGAAGAACCAGAAAGGCTGAAGTGCACTATAATCAGGTGTCATATAAATTCCACCAGATCTCAATTAATTAGCTTCTTTTATGCTTCTTTCTAATCCTTCTGGAAAATGTGTTGATGACTATTTTCTATCCTTTACTTAAAGGGTACTAACAAGTTAGAGATCCATATTTCAGTTACATGTATATCAAAACAAGTCAGCAATAAAAATGGAAATGCACTCAAGTGATTTCCAGAAAAATAAAAATCACCATCACTAGCCACCACCACCCTCCACTTCCCCAACTTAGAAAACATACCCTCCTCTCCCAACTATCACATACTCTATCACAGTGGTATTAGAATTGACAGCTAGAGAATGAAAAGCCAAAAGGAACAGCAGAAACCAGAAAGTGCCACATATAGGGGGGATGAAATGTGTTTGACAAACTAATGTCCCAGGATCCCAGTTCTAAACTGAACAAAATAAACATAGAATGTGGTGAAATCCACTGGTTGGGAGATTAAAAGCCTTCTGAGTGTCAAGAAACCTTGAGGTCACAAGTAAGGGAATATTATTCAAAGAAAACTGGGGATTTCAAAATACAGGGAGAGGATCAAGCTACTTGTAACAAGCTCCTGGCACATAGTAGGCACTTAGTAATTGAAAGCTATTATGAGAAGCTAAGGTCTAGCTCAAATGTCCCTCCTTTGTGATGTCTTGGGCAGAGGCTACTGAGCTCCTTCCTCTGTGCTCCATTATACTCTGTACAGGTTTCCAACACACCATTTTTATATGCAGTTTACATGTCTATTCCCACTCCTATGCAGGAATTTCCTGGATGATTGGGATCATGTCTTATGCTTCTCTGGAACTGGAAATAGTAGGCGCTTACAATTATTAAGTGAGAGAATAAACAAACTACCTCATACAATAAGAAAAGGTTTCGATCAGAAAAGAATGAACAGCTAGGATGGAAGATCTTGTCTATAAGTCTTCTTGCTCATTCCTTCACATTTCAAATGTCTCTTTTGTTACTTGTTCTGTTCAAAGTACATTTATGTATCTTCTTCCATTAGCAATATAGAATAGGTTTCACAGAGTAAATTATTCCAGATGATGCAGCATGCAACAGTGGGAGAGCATGGAGTTTGGTTTTATAGTTTTTGCTTCTTATTTTGAAATAATTTTAAATTGGTAATGGAAGAATATAAATTATATACTTTGTACAGGACAAGTAACACAAGAGAATGGCTTTTAAATGTGAAAGAATATGCAAGAAGACTTAAAAACAGGATATGATGCAAGAATAGTAGAGTTCCCTTCAGCCAATACCCCTACTGTTAACACCTTACAAAACCATAGTATAATTACCGAAAGCAAGAAGTGAGCCAATAAAATTAACTATTCTATAGACCTTATTTGAACGTTCAGTTTTCTCACTAACGTCCTTTTTCTGGTCTAGGATCCCACATTACATCTAACTGTCAGATCTCCTTAGTTTCCTCCAGTCTGTGACAGTTCTCCAACCTTTCCTTTTCTTTCATGACACTGACACTTTTAAAAAGTACATGTCAATTTTTGTGTAGAATGTCCCTTAATTTGGGTTTGACAGACCTAGGTTGGACTCTTGACTCCGTGACTTACTATCTATGTAGCCCTGGGCAAACCAACCTCTCTGGGACTCAAGTTTCCTCATCTGTAAAATGATATTATAATACTGACTTTCTGTTTTAAAAGTTAAATGAAGCAATATATATTAAAATGCCTGGAATATAATAAGGCCATACCACAAATGCTAAGTCTTTTCTCCTTGCCCCTGCCTTTCAACTATTTCTGATAGAATTTTGCTAAATGCGTAACCCGTATTTCAATGCCTTCTTTTATAGATAAAACCACATATAACTTAGCCCTCAAGTGATGACTCGGTGTCATCACTATAAATAGCCATTATTGCACTGTGTAACAGTTCTAGGTCTGTGTTTTTTGTTCTCTCTCACTGCAGTTCCTTCTCATTGTCAGTATACCTACGTGTAAGGGCCTCATCATTTCCTTTCTGATTTTCAGCTTGAAACATATGGGGTTCCATTTATTTACTTATATATTCATCAAAGACATACTGTGTTGGGATCTCGGAGAAAGTGATAAATTACCTCCTGTCCTCCTTGATTTTATGGCTAGCTGGGGAAATGGACAAGTAAACAGTTAATTACAATTCAATGTGGTTAATTCTATGAATGACATAATGCAGAGGAGCATATAAGAAGAACACCTAACCTGGACTTGGGGAAAGAGTCAGGTTGGGGAAGGTTTCATAAAGAAGGTGCCATTATGTCTCAGTAAAGGTCTACAGAATGTGTAGAAATTAACCAGATGGAGAAGGAAAGAGAGCAAAAGGCACACAGTTTAGGATGAGCTATTAGAAATACACGCTGAGTAAAAGTAGATCGGTTCTGAAAAATAAATCTCCTGTGTTATAAACTTGCAGCTTGAGAGCGATTTTGTGCCAATACCTCAGGAGCTCAGAAACTTGACCAAGAAAATTCTGGCCCCAGGGCTGTGTTCCGGAGACTGCAGTTGACAGGCCTAAACCTTTGGATATTATGCTGAGCTTACCTCTTTCAACATCTGTGAACCGAAGTAAAATTTAAGGCTACAATTGGCTGCTTGTTCCCATTTCAAAAGTATAACAGGTTTGCCCCTTTCTGACAGAGGAGTTTCTTGCTTCAAAAAAATATATCAATGGTCATCAAAAAGTCCTTTTTAAACTGACCCTTTTAACTGAGCTGGTAAGATAGGTTTTGAGACTTTCCCAGCTGTCTTCCCTTCTACAGCACTCATTCCTACGGCCTCAGAGGTTTGCCTTTGAGCTTAACTGATTCCAAAGCCCTAGTCTGACCATGTAAATTTATGATATCAGCAAGCGCTACATGTATATTACCCATCAAATACTGGAAATTAGGAGAATGCAATATAAGATTTTCAAATTAAGAGGTTTTTCTGCCAGTTCCTATTTTACTCTCCCAATCATCTTCACTTTTTTTTTTTTTTCCCAATCTGGAGAGTAAATAAGCTTTTAGTTTTCTCCACAGGGGATATTTCTCAAATCTTAGCTGCTTCTAACTCAAAGCAATAATATTACATACCGTCAACTGGTGTATGAGGAGGTCCATTAAGAAGGTAATCTTGTTACTAAACAGAACATCAGTGCAGTTTTCTGAACAGTTATTGCAGGTGAGGTTGTAAACATTGATTGCATTGCAGAGAGACCTAACAGAAGGAGAAAAACACCACTTATAAAACTCGTGCAAGCTCTTCTCTAAACAATTTAAAATACATAAAAGGAATGGTATAAAAGCAACAGGCATGGGATAGAAGTCACTCTAAAAAAAAAAAAGCCAAATATTACTAGGTACAAGGTCCATCAGCTAGATATAAAAGCTTGTAATTTTTATCCACAGCCCAGTGTTCATTAGTAACTAATTCTTGACTCTTATTAATTTCTTAGTTGCAGCAGCAGGCAATGGAAATGTACTTACCGGTCTACTGACAAGGTCTTAATAATCTAAGATTAGATATTACCCAGGAATTTTGGGATCTAGAATTCTTTGAATAATACCCAGAAAAAAAGGTCTGCCAAAGCTCCTGTTGCTAGATCTCCTGGTTGACAAGGGCAGATGATGGAAGAAGGGAGCACACATGAGGAGAAACTAGAGGCTTTCCCTGTGAGACAAGAACTGCAGAGTTCTGGGGAGTGAGCACCACACCTGCTCAGAGATTGAGCAGGGGAGGACCTAGAGAGTAAAACAGTCTAAGGTCAAACCCATCAAAGAAATGTTTTTTTTTTTTTCTTAAGGATTAGAAAATTATATGCCACTGTTCAAAGAAACATTTGGAGCAACACTCAATGGGTATTCTTCTGAGTGCTTTGAAAACTGCATTGCCTGAGTGATCAATGTTGATTCCTGCCTGTCTGACTAAATCTCCTGCTTAAGTCCTATGTATAAGTGTTTTGATTTAGTCCCTTACAACCAACCCTCTAGAACAACAATTCTTAAAGTGTGAACCATGGACCAGTGACATCAATATCACGTGGGAACTTTTAGAAATGCAAATTCTCAGGTTCCACCCCAGATTACTAAATACTAGAAACTCTGGGGGTAGAGTCCAGCAATTTGTGTTTTAACAAATTTCACAGGTAATTCTGATGCATCTTCAAGTCAGAGGACCACTGTTCTGGAATAGGGGCTCTAGAGTTTGACAGAGCACTAGCATCACCTGTATATCTTCAAAGATATATACTTGCCTGAGTTCCTCCCCTGGAGATGCTAGTTGGGGAATGGGAGGGCTCTAGACATCTGCATGTTTCAAAAGTTCTATGAGCAATTCTGATGTATAGCTAGAGCTGAAAAGTACAGGTCTAAGAACCAACAAGTGAGTATTCATTCATTCAACAAATATCTAAGTGCCTATGATTTTCCAGGCTCTGTGCTAGGTGGACAAGACAGACAAGCTCTCTGTCCTCATGGAGCTGATGCTCTAGTAGGAGAAAGATGGTGAAGACAGCCCCTCTTGTACTTGTAATCATCTGTTTGTCTGATATAGTTGTATCTTGCTTCACATAATTGATAGGTTCCTGAAAACTGAGCATTAGAATACACTGGTTAAGAGTAGAGGTACTGGAATAAGACACTAGGTTAGAAACCCAGTTGTGCCATTTGAGGTTTTAGCAAGTTAGTCATTTAATATCTTAGCATCCATTTTCTTACCTATAAAACTGAGATAATAATACCTAAGCGTCACATGGTTATCATGAGAATTAAATGAAGTAACAGATGTAAAATATTATACTTAGGACAGTGCCTGGCACATGCTTAAATACTTAATAATGATAGACTTCGTTAGGGTTATTAATCTTATTATTCTTTTTTTTTAAAAATTTTATTTATTTATTAATTTATTTATCTATGGCTGTGTTGGCTCTTCATTTCTGCGCGAGGGCTTTCTATAGTTGCGGCGAGTGGGGGCCACTCTTCATCGCGGTGCGCGGGCCTCACTATCGCGGCCTCTCTTGTTGCGGAGCACAGGCTCCAGAGCGCAGGCTCAGTAGTTGTGGCACACGGGGCCAGCCGCTCCGCAGCATGTGGGATCTTCCCAGATCAGGACTCGAACCCGTGTCTCCTGCATTGGCAGGCGGACTCTCAACCACTGCGCCACCAGGGAAGCCCGAATCTTATTATTCTTGTTAAGAATAATGCACAAATAAAACATTAAAAAATCCAAAGTGTGCTACAGAAGCTATTATTTCCAGGATAATAAAGCACGGTGTGTCCCAAATTTTTTCATGGCATACTGGCATAAACAATGAAAGAGGGCTTCCCTGGTGGCGCAGTGGTTGGGAGTCCGCCTGCTGATGCAGGGGACGCGGGTTTGTGCCCCGGTCTGGGAGGATCCCACATGCTGTGGAGCGGCTGGTCACGTGAGCCGTGGCCACTGGGCCTGCGCATCTGGAGCCTGTGCTCCGCTGTGGGAGGGGCCACAGCGGTGAGAGGCCCGCGTACCGCAAAACAAACAAACAAACAAACAAACAACGAAAGGACTCTAAGTTGAAGGGAGCCAGGAGGAGGCTCAGCTCTGGCCTGACTTAATCCCTGAGGATTGTACAGGAAAACGTGGACTACATGTAACTCATTCAGGACACATTGGTTGGAGGCACTACCTAACAAATTCTCCACAAATGCAAATCAGCATTATTTCAGTTATTAGGTAACATATTTAGATTTTTCAAGAGGGCTTTTCTTTTTAATTTAAAAAATAACATGTATTTGTGATTATAAAAATAATTTTAGATAACTGTCATCACTTTGGGAAAGAGAAGCACAAATAAACAGTAAAAAACTATCAAGAGATGATTGGTATTTGTACTTCCAGTCTTCTCTTCTTACCAATATTCACTTAGTTAATATGTGTACAATGAATATTTCTCCATGACATTTAATATTTTTCTATAGGGACTTCCCTCGTGGTCCAGTGGTTAAGACTTTGCCTTCCAATGCGGGGGGGTGAGCGTTCGATCCCTGGACAGGGAACTAAGATCCCACATGCCTTGGGGCCAAAAAACCAAAACATAAAACAGAAGCACTATTGTAACAAATTGAATAAAGACTTTAAAAATGGTCCACATCAAAAAGAATCTTAAAAAAAAATTCTTCTATAACACTGGTCTTCAATTTTTTAAGAAAAAGCAGCAGAATGCTTTCTTACTCAGAAGCTTAAAAGCTAACAAAATCTTTTTCAGAAGCTTAAACCAAAGAACAGATAAAATCAGACCTCTTCTGACTGAAGCAGAAGTGGGAGACCCAGGACCCTACTTTGTTCTCCTCTCAAAGAGCCTTGAAGGGTTCCTCAGAGGCCTGGGGACACCTACGGGTGTGTTCCCTTGGAGTACAGTAAAAACTACTGAGCTTCAATACAAATAAAATTTAACTTGGTAACTTTTTGAATAGGAATGATGACCTTAGTACAACACACACAAAAAAGCATGGTGAAAAGTATCTCCCTCTTACTTATTTCCCTCAGCCACTCAGTTCCCTACCTTAGAAATCACCATGGTTACTAGTCTACATATCCTTCCAGAAGTAGTCTGTGCATATGCAAGAGTTGTTCCCTCCCACACAAATGGTATCATACAAGATTTGGAGGGTGAAGTGAGCCAAGGCCATCTTCCCGTGCCATTGGTTGTTGTCCTTATCAAGCAAGGTTTGGAAAAGTGAGGTTTTCCTGCAGTAGTATTCAGGTTCTATTTCCCGAATTCTGTGTGTCAAGAACCAGTGGGATAACTTGTACTATTTGATTTGATTTCCTAACCTCTGATCTGCAGCCTTAAGTACCCATTCTGTGGTTTCCCAGTTGTGAGAGAAAGTTGTGTGTGGCATTAGCTTATTTCCTTCCTAACTTGTGTTTGGCCTCAAAGGGAGCAGTGCCCCCAGTGGATATGTCTGGTATTGTTTTGGAGTCAACAACAAAAGGTCTACAACTTTTTCCAACAGTTTTGTAAACATCCAATTTCTTATTTTAAATTCCTTTTCTGATTAAAATACTTACATTGAGAAATATTATAGATTTTAAAAGATGGAACAGTGTCATCCAATGGATATAAAATTTTACTTCAATCAATTCCTTACTATTGTGCCCAATTTTCAACGTTATAAACAACACTGTTTTAATATTCACAGTTCTTAGTTATATGCCACAGGAAGTAAGCTCTGGTTGACTTAAATAGTAAGGAAATTAACTGACAGGCTATTGGGTATATCATAGGATTTAGAAAACACAGGCATAGAAGTTACCCTGCCCGGACCAATATCCAAATCACATACCATGAAATTGATCTGCTAAAAAAAACACTGGGCACCATATGCCACAGCTTGAACTCACACTATGATTTTGGACACCAGATGCAGCTGCCTCCAATTGTCAAAAGAATAGAGTTTGGGATGTCCTTGCTTCTTACTTCATTAGCCTCAGAGTAAAAGTCTGGAGTGGGTATGTTGGGTTGTGAAGCCTAGGTCACAAGTTTATATACTAGACACAAAGAATACTGGGAAGCAAATACCTGGCATTCTCATGCTCTATAGTGGGAGGGCCACATTATATGCTTGGGAGCTCCAGAAACATAGGATGTGCTCAATAGCACAACTCATGTTCACAATAGCTGTACTGAACAAATCCTTCTGCTTCCTTAGGATGAATTTTCAGCAATGATAATTTGAGTCAAAGGATATGAACATTTAAGATTTTTGAGACACTGCAAAATTCAAATTGCCTGCCAGAAAAAAATATTTTAAACCAATTTATACTCCCAGAAAAAGAGTTTCTCCATGTTTTTACCAACATCAGATAATTTCATTATAAACAACTGTTACTGATCTGACAGCTAAAAATGGAATTTTTTTTTGCTGTACGCGGGCCTCTCACTGTTGTAGCCTCTCCCGTTGCGGAGCACAGGCTCCGGACGTGCAGGCTCAGCGGCCATGGCTCACGGGCCCAGCCGCTCCGCAGCATGTGGGATCCTCCCAGACCGGGGCATGAACCCGTGTCCCCTGCATCAGCAGGCGGATTCTCAACCACTGCGCCACCAGGGAAGCCCTAAAAATGGAATTTTTAAAGGTTGCATTTCTTTTATTACTAGAGTGATCAAAGACTTTTTCATGTGCTTATTGCCAATGTATATTTATATTTTCTTGAATTATCACTGTGAACCTTTTACCCATTTTTCTATGGGGGGGGTCTCTCTTTTTCTTATTGATTTATAAGGCTCTTTACCAGTAATAAAGATATTAACCTTTTATCATCATATGTAGCAAAATAACTTTTCCAGTCTGTTGCTTATCTAAATTTTTTGTTTTTTGTCATAAAGAATGTTTTCATTTTTATTTGATAAAATCTGTCAAACATTCCCTTTAGTACACCTGGGTATTGTGTAAAACTTAGAAGGACCTTCCCACTTCAAGATTATAAAAACATTCTTTTAAATTTACTTCTGGCATTTTCATAGATTTTTACATTTAAATGCAAGCTATGAAATTGATTGTGGGATAAGGTATAAGGTGAGTAGCCACTTATCTTTTTGTTAATTATTCTTATCCTCTATTTTAAAATTTTTATTGGAGGTTTTTATCTTTTTCTTAGTGATTTATAAGGATTCTCTCAATATAAATATAAAAAAGGGTTAATATATGTTGTTAATATATTTTCCAGTTTACCTACTGCCATTAATTTTGCTTGTTATTTTGAAGGCATTTTTTATGTACTGAAGCTAAACAATTTTAGGCAGTCAAATAATTCTTTCTTTGTGATTTATTTTTTTCTTCCTTTCCTTTTATCCTTTAAAAGGTTATTCTTCACTATAAGATGAGGTAACTACATGTCTTTGTCTAGCCATTTGTATTTATTTTTCTTTAATCATCACTGTGTGTGGTAATTTTATGGTTTTATAATTTACTATCAAATCATTTAAAATTTATTTTGGGGTGTGGCATGAGGCAGAAGCCTAAATTCCACCCCCCGCCCCAGAGATTACTCAATAATTCACCTTTTCTCTACTGGTTTGAAATGCCACCTTAACTATAACTATATATATAGGATATATTCCCTGGTTTCCTAGTCTAGTTGCTAATATTGTTTAGCATTGTGCCAATATCACATTGTTTTGTGTATTGCAGCTTTACAGTGGGACTAACATATGTAACTATAGATCCCTCAAGGCTTAAAAAAAATGAGGGTACTATATTTAGAATGACACGTGGAATTATAGTTCTATAATTGTATCCTCTTTTCCCTTTGGTTTTGATCTATAAATTTTATGGTCTTGATTTCTAATCTTTTTTCTGTCTTATTCAATTAAATCCCTACAACTTGTCTAAAATCTTTTGTGGAATATTGTAAGGCATAAATAAACAAATACATGAAAAAGCAAACAGCACATGGTAGGGGATTTTGTCCTAAAGCCCTCTGTGCTTTAAAGAAACTGCATTTACTAGTAAAGTATGGAATATGCATCTGTATAATCTTATGCTCACAAAACTCTCCAAAGAAACTTCCACAAAGAAACTACTTTCTGATGAGAAAAAAGCGGGGCCGGGGGGGGGGGGCAGTAACCAAAAATCTCAGGGTCAGGAAAAACTTGTCCACTTAGTAGAACTTGTTTGAAAAACAACCTCTATTTGAAGAGCACCTGTCTTAGAAAGATCACTTCTTTGAACCCAGCTTGGGTGGTCTGCCCAAGCAGCTTTCCTTGTAATTTAAAACTCAAATGACTGGAAGCACTTTTTAACATCAAACAGAAAGCCCCAGATTTTAAAAGTATCTTCTGAGAAGACAGTAAAATCTTACTGTCCTTTCTGTCAAAAGTACACTGTGGTTGGGTTTAGATAAAGGCTTTCTGCTCCAAATAATCATGAATACATGAGTGAATCTTGTGTCAGTAAGTCTTCTCACTGCAAATGTTTCCTCTGAAAAACAGAGGACAGAAAAGGCGTCATAAAGCTGGGTATTTTAGCAATAAATACAGGAACCTATTTATACCCCAAAAGAACACTAATAGAATGCAAGTGTAGTACACCTCTGACATTAAGATTAGTATCTAAGATGTTATGAAATAGTTAAATAGAAAAGCCCCAGGTGGTTGCAGCCTAAGAGGACTTGATAATATAACTAAGGAAGTATGTAAGTTTATATCCTTACGCAGTTTCTAGTGATTACAACTTTTCAGGAAACACTGTTCACCAAAATCCACTATCTCATACCAGTGTCAAGAAAGCAGACATTTAAAAACAACTGTCATTGGCAGTTTAAAACCAGAGGCCTTATATTATAAATTATAATTTGCCTTTGGCTTGCATTGAGCATTTAATAAATGGCATATAGCTTATACACATGGAGGTGAGTGAAGGCTTTAAGTTCCCGCAGAGCAAAATTCTGTGCTAAGCAGGCACAGCAAGTAATAAGAGTCACACCAATACAGCTGCAAAGAGAAACTTGGAATTTTCATCAGTTACTGTTTCAGCCCTCATGTAAGCAAAGGATGGGCTTGATGTGGATAAGTGTAGGAAAGAGACAGAACATCACAAAACACAGCAAATGATATAGTTTAAGGAAGGAAGATTATCTGGACTGAACCAGAACACACAGCCCTGGAGTAATACCAGTTTCCTAGGGAAGGGAGAAATGAATATTAAAACTAGAGCTCTCAAACATATTATAATTTACCACGTACATTTTGTTTGCATTAAGCATTTAATAAATGGTATATAGCTTATATGCATTGCCATTCTCAAATTATGCTGTCTTTATAAAGCTCCAAACTACAAGAACTTTTTAAGATATTATTAAAAAGAATTATTTGAAACTAGGGAGATGCAACTGCAGTTAAGAATTCTAACACCCTAACTGGACCCACCAAGTGAGTGGCCCCTCACAGAACGGGGCCTGTGATGTAGGCCTGGCCTTGCAGGACTGGCCCACCTGAAAGCTGTATGTGCCAATTCTGGAGGCTAAAAACTGAGACTAGTGTCAAAGCACTGAAAACTCTATTCTATTATACAACTACTTTAAGTTAGTTCTAAGCAAGGTCCTTGCCTGATTCATCCTTTTTGGGGCCCTCATAGTATGCAGCACAGAGCTGGCTGAGCACAGAGATGTCTAAATGAAGCGACAACTGTCTTCCTTGTTTCAAGGAGAATATACAAGAATGTACAACTGTGGAACATGCTAACACATTAATTAACCACATTTCCCACTATTCTGCTTTTTTAAACACTCATTAGAATGACTAGGGGTGGGAACCCCATCCCCCAGTTAAAGATCAAGTATCTCGTAAATTCATATTGTTATTTCAGATTCAAACTCAGGACTACGGGATTTTTTCTTCAAACTCTTCCATCAACATATAACAGCTCTCTTTCCTCTCTTTGACACTGAGAATCCTGGTCCTTAAGAGCAGCAAGGATGACAGAGTTAGAATATCCATAATTACTTATTTGCTTTGTGCTACACTATAACACACAGCAGTTTGAGAATAACAAAATTAACAGTACACTAATTATGATTACTGAAAACAGTTAAAAATATTTTGGCATATGCCATACCTATTCCTCACCTCCAAAGAGGCTGTACTAGCTACACTGTCAGAACATACAATCATCTCATACTACACTCTCCCTCTTAATCTTCTTTAGTTTTAGTGCCATAATTATATATTTAATGTTCACTATCAGTCCACATGTCAATGTATCTATATTCATTACTTGTCTGAAGCTTGTTCTCTATTAGACTCCTTAGCAAGGTCTTGTGGGAACAATATTCCCTGAGTTCTTGCATATTGATAAGTGTCTGTCCCTTTTATAAGGGAAGGTCAATTTTGCTGAATATAAACTCCTTGGCACGTATCTTCTTTTCTTGAGTATATTAAAAATGTTACTTCATTTTCTTCTGAAATAAAACACTGATATTGAAAAGTCTAATGATAAATGAATTTTCTTTCATTTATATATCATGTGCTCTTTTGCACTTTCAATATGTAATTTTAAAATTTGAAGTACAATTTATACACAGTTACCATTTACCCTTTTTAGTGCACAGAGTTTTGACAAATGCATTCAGCAGTGAAACCACAACCACAATAAAGATATAGAAACATCATCTCCCAAATTCCCCTGGATGGTTGCTTTCTAGTCATCTCCTCTCCTAACCCCTGACTATCACATATCTGTGTTCTAATTCTGTAGTTTTGCCTTTTTCAGTCATAGAAATCGAATCATTCCATATGCAGCCTTTTGACTCTGGCTTCTTTCACTTAGTACAATGCATCTGAGATTCATCCGTGTTGCTGCATGCATAGATAGTCTGTTCCTTTTTATTTCGGAATAGTATTTAATTGCATAGATACTTTCCATGCTTATGAATTGCTTATTCATTTACCAGTTGAAGAATATTTGGGTTGTTTCAAGTTTGGGGCAATTATGAATAAAGCTGCTATAAACATTCATTTACAGGTTTTTGTGAGCACATATTTTGTTTTATTTCTCTGGGGTAACTAGGAGTGGGACTGCTGGGCCATATAGTAAGTATATATTTAATTTTACGAGAGACTTACACACTGTTTTCCAAAGTGGCTGTTCCATTGTGCATTTCCCACTAGTAGTGTAAGTAAGATAGTTACAATTGCTCTGTATGCTCACTGGCACTTGGTAGTATCAGTTTTCTTTTTTATGAAATTTTAGTAGGTATGATGAAGTCTCTTCTTGTGGTTTGAATTTGTATTTCCTAATGAGGTAGAGCATCTTTTCATACACTTACTTGCCATCTGTGTGTCTTCTTCGGTGAAGTATCTATTCAAATCTTTTGCACATGTATTACCTTTTATTCTGTAATGTATCCAAAGCACATAAAACACTTCCTGGTCTATACATACCAGGAACTAAAAAATAAACACTGACAACAGAGCGAATGAATGTAATACTCTCTTCCTCAACCAAAAAAGGTAGAGAAAGAACACTACCCAGCTTGGAAAACGTGGAAAGTTCATGATTTTTAAATTTTTAAAACAAATAAAATCAGCTTTCATTTGCAAATCTTTTAGTATCAGATCTCTTAGTTCTTCTCTACAGAAAGTAGAAAGACTCTAGTGTATATTACTGAACCAGTGAATTTAAAATTATAAAACAACATGGAATGCTAACATGTAGTGTTAACAGAGAGTGCTATTTGATTATGCTTATAAAGTTATTTATTGAGGCAAGGGAGAAAATTTTCTAAAGCAGTCTCATTTTAATAATGTTCACTTGGTCTGTTGTACCAAATAGATTATAGACATATAGTACTGATTAGAATAAAATAAACTGAATAAAAGCAAAGCAAAATAGTATTTAACATGGAAAATGTATTTGCAAAAAGTTCTATATGTGGTCTTGCATATATGGAAATCTTTTTAAGTGTTATTATTTTATTGATAAAATTTGAAGATATTGAATAAGCAAGTCTTGGTTAATAAGAAAATGTCTTCTCAGCAAGAAATCTGAGGACAGAAGAATGATGCAGAAAATTTAATAAGGAAGAGATGATTCAGTTTTGATATTTTTGTGACCACAAAGAATGTGGACTTGTGACAGAATTTGGAGGTATTTTTACAGTGGACATTTGGACATTTGGATCCGTGTGAGCTGCGGACAAAGAAGAAAACTTTTCCCACTGGCACAGTGATGACTAGTGTAAATCCACACTGCCTTCTCTACCTCTGACTCCCTCCATTCTGACGCTAGAACACTTAGGGTGGGTGGGGATAGGTGGGGGGCCAACATCCAGGAATTGCAAATCAAGACAGCTCAAGGGGTCTTGAAGAGACGCTAATAATGCTGCCGACCAACCGATCTTTACTATGGGTATGTAAGTTAGGTGCATCCTACACTTCAGTTTGCATCAAAATTCAATGTAACAATCACAAATGATTATTACATTGCATATCATATTCTACAATGTAACATTTTAATAACACTGAGAGTAATTTTTTAGTTAAATGATTTTCCTAAGTATAATGATGCCTCAGAGTGGGAGTAAGAAACTTTCAAGTGGATATGTTATTTCAAGGGTTCTTCTTTAATTGGTGAATTTGGGACAATTAGATAGGCAATTTAATTATTCCACAGAGACATATTCTAATTTTAAATGTGAAACCATATATATTTTAAGCACAAACTAATTAGACTTTCTGCATTTCCTAAAATTAATCTCCCACCGAGAAGGTGTTATGTTTCAAAGATTACAAAAATATATTTAAAAATGTAGGATGAGCATCAAATTAAAACATTAATTTTAAAGTCTAGTGTTAAACTCTGTCTTGTCTAATAACAAGACAGTTATGATTAGCAAGTCTTTAGATATGTTCTTAAGTAGGATCTGGTTATATAATTTTAAAGTCACAATTAAACATGTTGGCTCTGGAGAAGACCCCAGGTGGTTTGCAATGTTAAACAGCAGATTAAAGTCGACACAACTAATTTCTTTACTTTAATCTTATTAGTGGTACAACAGCTGTCAACTGTAACCATTTGTGTTCAGCCTTCCGAGGCATAAACAAAATGCCTCAATATGTCAAATGGAGATGAGTATTTATCAATCACTATGGCTAATTAGCTTGCAAAACAATGTTTTTACTTTTATTGTCTTGGGGAAAGTTATTCACTTCTAGTAAACCTTGATCTAAAAATAGACATTTAGAATTATATTACAATAATCCTGCCTAGAAATAAGGAATTGCTTATTAACAATGGATTGTATCCTAAATTTCACCCACACTGGCAAATACCATTTTATTAACACTTAATGAGGGGCTATAATGTAGCAGATACATGGGGTGGCGCATGATTTCCACCTCTATAGTACCCACATCTGTTACTGATGGGAAATAAGTCTTATGATAAATTTACTCCATATTTGCCACCTGATTTAAGTCATGAGAAGGGTGTTTAAGGTAACACAGAAACGTTGCACTGCTTTTTTAGACCTCATTGCTAGATCTTCTCTGAACATTTTGTCTCATACATACAGATAGTTACAAGTGGTTTTGGTTCATCTTTCCCAATTTCTGTTAGATCATTCCTGTTGTCCCTCTTTGGCTCCTAACCTGTTAGGAGGGAAAAATCATTCCACAAGCATTTTCTGTACCCACACCAATAAGCCACTACAATAATTGGTTTAAAAACCTTAAACCAATCAACCAAACAATACCACCTCCACCAAAAGTAAAAAACTAAACAAATAAACTAAATAACAGCAACAAAAAAACCCCAAGCTACTCACAGGAATGATGACAGTAATTTTTATAAGGTATCAAAGAAATATTCAATTTTTATTAAATTTTTAAAAGTTAAATATTCACATATCAGAAACAAAAGTATAGCCATCATTACCCTGTAAATACCAGCTTTGTAAGAGATCCACTGAGGACCCTTATAGACTCAAACAAATTAAATCACACTTTCTGCATACACCTTCAATAATTCAATTTTTTTTTGCTGTGTGGTGTAGAGTAACTTACTGATTAGTCTTATCTTTCCCGTTGTGATGTAAGCTCTTTGAAGATAAAAATCTCACATATCTCAGAAGAAATTTAACAAATACCTGAAGACTGATAATATCTCTTTGGTGATACCATGTAGGCAATAAGGTAGAGAAGGAAGAGTACCAGAATAGAATGCGCAGTCCTAGCTGCCAGTGTGATAACTGATGGTAAATCATTCAGTCTTTTTAAGCCTTAGTTTCTTCATTTATATAATGTGATAAATTGGTGAAGACAAGCCAAAAACTCTGTTAAATAAATGTAATATATTTATAAAACAGTTTTATTACTCTTGTATTTCTGACAATGCCAAGTGTTTTGCAGGGATTCAAAACAGCTTCTTTGTAAAGGTTCTGTCTCTCACTCATCTTTTACCCACAATACTAAACAAAGTACTACGCACATGGCAATAAAAGAATATATTAAATGACAGAATTCCTCTTTGGTTAAAATAGCATAAGCAATACGGGCTTAAATTAAGGTAGTGGCAGCACTAATAGAAAGATGAGTGAATGAAAGAGATATAAACTTTTCTTGCCAAAATGTGAAATAAATAAGGAATAAATACCTTTTACTTTTCCCTGAATTAGTCATTTTGTCCAATTCCATCAGACTTAATTATTTTTGATATTGTACTGACAGTGTTCTAATATCTTTTCCTCTTATTAGGACATTTGCGCCCTAAGAATATCAAAATGTGTACAGCTTCCCAAGCACATCCTATTATTTCAGGCCTCCATGATCTTGTGCATGCTGTGCTCTCTGCCTAGTAGGATTTGTTAATTTGGCAAACTCTGAATCTATCTTTTAAAATGCAACTTAGATGGCATATCCTACAGGAAAGATTCTGTGTCCTCCTATGGCAGTTAATTACTCCATCCTTCATGCTATCTCTGTACTTGGTGCATACTTCTATAGTTATTCTTAGAACATCACACTAAATTACCTTGTCCCTTGTTTAGCTCACCTCTTAATGAATGAGCCTGCTGAGGGTATGGACAATGTTTTATTTCCAGAAGACTACTGCTCAGCACACAACTCTCAATCAGAATTGTACAAACCTCCTAGGTATGTGTGTAAAGGTATAATAACATATTTGGTTGTCACAATGACTGAGGGCAGAGGTATTTAATGGGCTATTACACACCTTGCAGTATGCAGGGCAATCCCGCATTCTGACCCAGTGCCACTGGTATCCCATGCTAGAGTGTGACAATTCACAAAGCCCTTTCCTACATATTAGTACTTCACCTTCACAACAACCCTGTGAGATAGAAATCTTTCCCCCATTTCCCAGATGAAAAATACTACAGCACAATAAGGTCTTAAGAGACAGGTCTCACATTAAATACTGGCAAAGCTGGTATTTGAACTCTAATGCTCTGACTCTAAATCCCAGCTGAGTTTAATCCATTAGTGCATTATATTCCCTTTTCTCTAATTCTAAATACAGATATTCCTGGCTTCAGTTCTAGAACTAATCAAGTGGGAAAGTGAATATGTTTATAGAAGTAGATTTTAGCCTAAAATACATTATGTGTTAGACTGTGTACATATTTGTAAAATGTGATATTATAATCTTCATCCTATTTAGGTGTTTCTCAAGAATCTAAGTCCCAGACAGTAACAAAAGAAAAGAGGTTACAAAGTTAGCAAATTGCTACATAGTTCATAATTCTGAAAGTGCTACAGAGTATTTCAGTAGGACTGCTGTGTTACACTGTCTAGAACACCAAAGGACTTGGTCACAAACTCTACATCAATTGTTTAGTGCATTGACACTTTCCTCAGAGAAATACACTGCTGATTTTAGAAGGAAATTAATAAGAAAATAGGATTCACTTAATAGAAATTAGCTTTACAACCATCTTTGCTGGAATGCATAAATTTGAAAAACTGAGAGAGATTTGTATTTACATTAACTCAAATGTCGATGCTGAGAACTATTTATATGAATTTTTATTTTCAGTAAGGCAATAACCTGAACTCTGAATCAATAGCTAGGCTTGATGAAAATGATTCCCTGGAGAAGGCATTAGTGTAAAGGAAATAGCAAGCAAGTTAGAGCCTCAAATAAGTTGTGAGTAACCTCCCAGGAGTTATTTACCAGTGACAGTTCAAGTTAAAGATTTTCTTAAGTAGACACGTACCCAAAACTGTTCAACCGACAAAATATTACCTGAGAACTTTCTACATGGAAAGAAAATGCCTTAATGTAGACTGGGCTAAGAAAAAAGTTTCAAAACTGCAAATTTTATCAGAAAACATGAATCCAGCATCTACCAGTGCAATTTTGGTAAAACAACAACCCCATCTAGAATAAAGTTTTGCATTTCTTATTGGGAAAGAGAGAGAGAGAGGAATAGGATGATGCAATGCCCTGAAACTTGCATCAGGTACTTGACTATGTCATGCTTTGGGATAGATGTTTAATAATATGGAGATATTGTGTGGTTTCCCTGAGAAGAACAAAATTGCAAGTCCAAAAAAAGCTTGAACTGAAATAAGTCAACGTTTTTCTTCCTTCTTTTAAGTACTATAAAAATGACTTAACAAAAAAATCATTTGTCTTTTACCAATGCTATATCTTTCTCCTAGCAGTTGAAACTGCACCGTTAAATCTTAAAATAAAGGCATATTATTCAGTTCTTAAAAATATAATAAAGCTTTACCTTGTAGTATAGGATTAACATTCTGAGCTGCATCATGCTGTCAGGACTTGAGTGGGGGGTTGGGGGGTGGTGACTGCTCTTGCAATCTCCTCATATTCAAAACATCTTAACCTCAGCTTCAAAACAGGCAACTGGTTCTAATTTCAGAAGATAACTGGTACACTGATTAAGTTCATCATGAACAAACATTTTTTATTAAAAAGTTGGACTATGGTCCATTATGATCAAGTCTGAGAAAATAGAGTCTAAGAAAATATACTTCTAGTTTTTGTAAAAATAAGACAGTGTTACTGGGATTCAAACTAAGTTCTAATTATAAAGTTAATAATGAGGTAATCAATCTGTGACCCAAGGGCCAACCAAGAAAGTTAACACTTGAGGGCTATAAAGAACATGAGTAGTACTGTTACTTGTTCTTGCAGAACTTATGTATTGTTATTAAAGAACAATACACAATACATTTTCTAATCTGTGATCCTGAAAATAAGCTCTGCACTCTAGAGTATGTTACTTGAAGTGTGCTTACCTTAGCATCCAGGGACAGAATGTTTAATGTATATAATTTTCTATACAGATTCTCCAAACTGGGGTTAGGAGAAAAAAGGAAAGTTCTGCCAGTCCCAGCTTGTAGAAACATTTAATGTTCATAAAGAACTATACCCTAGAGAACTTGTAAAACGTGCTTTCTCTATTTCTACTTTAAAACGTGGGCATTCATTCATTCTTTCTTGGTATGAAAGAATTTAGAAAAACAATTCTATGAGGTTGCAAGGAAGGTTCTATACCATAGTCCCATATTTTCAACCCAATCTAGAGTTTTAAAAAATCTTTAATATTTGTATTTAAAAGTATCAGGCTCTAGGTTGGAAGGGACAGAAATTTACTCAAAATATGTCAAGTAAAAAGAGGCATTTACTGTAAGGCTGTTGGGAACTTTCACGTGAATCCAGGAGAAAATGAACTACTACACTTCAGGAGGGCAGGAACAATGCCAGCTCTGTGGACTGGGCCTACTCTCATTTCCAGCCCCCTTTTCTCCTATGAAGCAGTTTTGGTCTCCTCCTTTCCCCCCAACTGGCCTTCATTAGTCCTGCTAAACTTGGAGTGAACATAGCCCTGTAATGACCATCCCAGAAGTTATTCTACATGATTTTTCAAATTCAAACACACACACACACACAAAATAGGTTGGAGTTTTATAATTTTCCAACTGCAAATCCCTGAGAGAGAAACTTGACTGGACCAGTTTAATTTTGGGGGCTGCGTTTTAAGCCTGATACTGCTGGCTGGTCTATAGATTGGCTGCTTTTGAGTCAAATGTCCATTCTTGGTTTAACCAGCTACGGCCATTGGGGGAAACACCCTATGGCATAAAATATAGCTGCTTAGAAGAGGCACAGCTGCAATGCCTAGAACATGTAGTATTTATAACACCCAGAAAAAGGGAACAACGAATAGGAATGGAGTTGAGGCGAATATGAAGTGAATATGACAAGCCAAGAAGAAATAAAGGGTAGTAGGGAAGGAAGCTCATGGTGAAAACAGGTTAACAGAGTCTGGATTGTGTTACAAACTGAAGAGAAAGGCAAAGATTTAACAGTAGATGAGCTCCAAAGAGAACAGACACGTGAGTCAAGAGACCAGAATAAGAAGCAAGCTATAGGCCAGGCACACGAGGCCAGGCATCTGAGGAAACTAAGTTTGCAGACATTAGATACGTAACAAAACGTTCCTTTTATGAAGAGCTTACATAAACCACCAGGCTGGCTACTCCACGAAGGTAACACAGCAGGCTAGTACTAATGATATTTAGAGTTTAACCCACCTCATTTCCCTGTAAGTTCCCTAAGGACAAGGTCTATTTCAAATGGTTCCTAGATGTGGCAATCCCATTACCATGTCCATATGTACATAAAACTGATCCCAAGAAAGGAATCCCTAGAGAACAGTTTCCCTGGGTATCAGGATCAGAAGCCCTACGTCATGTACCTGCTTCTGGTATACAACGGGATATCCCTTTTCCACTATGAAATGAACTGCATCAGTCGCTACCCTGTGAGTATCACTAGACCAAGAAAAAGGAACAGACACCTTTAGGGATGAAACCTCAATAATCATGGGAGAGTAATTCCGAACACTCTGCCATTTGGAAAGAAGAAACACTCTTTGAAAAAAGAGTATCATGGCTCTCTTTCAGGTTGCAGTCATGCCCCAAACATTGTTGTTCCTGACCCTCATTCTGGCAGCGGTCACGTACATGGCTTCCGGCGACTGTGAGGAGTGAACAAGGGAAGCCATGCAAAGCATCTGACACAGGGCATGGCGCTGAGGATGCTCTCAATAAATGTTAAGTTCTGCCTCCCCACCAACTTCAAAGGATCAAGCAAACGCAATATTGCCAAGTAGATAAATTGCATAAGTTTATGTTATTTTACTTTGGAGAATAAATTTGTGATCTTCCTAGTAAGCAAGGCTCTACCTCACATCATCCTAAACTTATTTATTTTTACTGTATTCAGTGACTATTGTTCTACCTGAGACTGATTTACTAGATAGATAAATGTATATACTCTAAAGAAGCAAAAAAGCAACTTAATTTGTTTGATGTGAATAGAGAGGTATACTTTATAAAGGCCACAGCAGCAGGAAGAATTTATTTTTCATCATAGATTAAAACAGGGGTAATCTTATATAAACCCGTGTACTCTGATTCTAAAACTGTGATAAGGACAACAACCAAGAATATAGTTGTAGCATTTCCTTTGACCTTTTGAGGAAAGAAGTTATAGATATAAGATATACAAATCCACAGAAGTTTAAAGATGGAATAAAAACATATTGCCTTAAGCCTAGCTAACAGAGTGGTCAAAATCAGTAGGGCCTTATTTGGCTAAGATTGAGATGTGATCATATTTTAAGTCCACAGAGTCAAGTATTTGAAGCAGTGTGCTCTTTTACTGCTTTACTTCCGTGTCTCAGAAAATGAATTCATTCATGTATTCAAATGATATTTACTAAGATATCATATGATTTATAAGTAATGTATTTACTATGGTCTCTGATCCCAAGGAATTACAGTATCTCTGAGGAGAAGATAACACAATGAATGGAGTACTTGGCAACATTAATAAAGTGCTAAATTGGACTATTCTCTAAACTGTTTGATGTTTCTTCAATGATTTAGATGAAGATACGTATCTTTTACAGATCAACTTCAGGAGTGGCACAAAGTTAAAGAAAAAGAAACTAAATTAGAGGCCAAATCAGGATCCAAAAAGGATCTTGACAGGCTGGGCCAAAATTAACCAGGATGAAGTTTGGACTTAGGGTGAAAAAAACAAATGACCAAGTAAAATTAATAGATCATAGATTCTTAGAACCCAAAGTGACACAGACTTAGGGATTTAAAGTTCAATAATTAAGTAGGGTAAGTGGAGTCAAGACAATAACAACTACCAAAAAAGCCCCCTTGATATTAACTAAGTGCTTTCTTTGTGCAGAGCACTTAATAAATACACACACTTTTAGCAGTCAACAAGCCCTACCCTACATGGTAGGGTTACCATTTAACTGAGGTTCTGTTATAACAAGTAATTTAGCCCATGATCCCATAGCTACCAAGTGGAAAGCAGAGATTTAAGCTCAGATCTGACTGCAGAGCCTGTCTGTTCTCCATTATACCATGTGGTCTGCACTGCTCCATGTTGATAAGACTACTTACATATAAAAAAATTGTGTCCAGAGGGACAATGGAGGAAGAGAAGCAAGGCTGATGGAGAAGAAAGAGGGGCTGGTTAGTTCTGCTACAGAACAACCTAGAGCAGCTTAGAGAATAAAATAGTTAAGTAGAATAGCTTAACTATTTGGCCCCTTTATTGTCCATGAGTACCTGTCAAGAACTAGAAATACCAGATAAGTAAAAGGCAACCTGGGAAAGACAGCCCAGTATCATTTTTGGTGTTCCAAAAGGTTTGCTGGCTTCTTTATGAAATATGAACATTTACTGGTGCCTGAAAAGGGCTTGGAGATGTGGAATGCCAGCAAGTGTCAACTCTCACTTCTGTTATCATTGCCACTATGTAAATATACTACAAAAACACAACACAAAGTTTAGGTCACAGCAGATTCATCTTCTTATTTACATAACATGGGGCATTCCTTTAGCCCAAAGAAAATGACAAACTATCATTTATTTTCAAATATTAAAAGCTATGTTAAGAGGCAAACTAGTATATATAGAATGTATAAATAACAAGGTCCTAATAGCACAGGAAACTATATTCAATATCCTGTGATAAACCATAATGAAAAATAATATAAAAAAGAATGTACATATGTATAACTGAATCACCTTGCTGTACAGCAGAAATTAACACAACACTGTAAATAAACTATACTTTGATTTAAAAAAAAGCTATGTAAAACAACTGTTATTAGCCTAAACCAAAGAAAAGGTTAGAATATGTCATTCATTGTTTTGTACTTGTTTTCTCCAAGTAAAATTAGGAGGCAGAATAACATGAGTCATTCCAAAAGTAGATACAACATGAAATGAAAATTGCCTTGTTAAAAAAGAGGGGATATATGTATACGTATAACTGATTCACTTTGCTGTACAGCAGAAGCTAACACAACATTGTAAAGCAACTATACTCCAATAAAAATTCAAAAAAAAAAAAAAAAGAAAGAAAATTGCCTTGTTTCATGGTGATCTTTCCTGGCACTGAAAACAATTTTGCTGGAGCACATTTGTTAAAAAGGTTGATTTTAGAATACCATATCCCGACCAAGTCCTTTCAGTAATAACTGATATATATATATATATTAATTGAAGTATAGTTGATTTACAATATTGTGTTAGTTGTAGGTATACAGCACAATGGTTCAGTCTTATCTATATATCTATAAATCTATAGCTCTATCTATCTATCTATCTATATCTTCTTTTTCAGATTCTTTTCTTTTATAGGTTATTATGAAATATTGAGCATAGTCCCCTGTGCTATACATTAGGCCCCTATTGGTTATCCATTTTATACATAGTAGTGTGTATATGTTAATCCCAACCTCCTAATTTATACCTCCTCTACCCCTTTCCCCTTTGGGAACCATAAGTTTGTTTTCTATGTCTGTGGGCCTATTTCTGTTTTGTAAATAAGTTCATTTGTATCTTTTTTTTTTGATTCCACATATAAGTGATATCATATGATAACTGTCTTTGCCTGGCTTATTTCACTTAGTAGGATAATCTCTAGGTCCATCCATGTTGTTGCGAATGGCATTATTTCATTCTTTTTCATGGCTGAGTAATATTCCATTGTACATGACAAACCCACAGTTAATATCATACTCAATGGAGAAAAGCTGAAAGCATTTCCTCTAAGATCAGGAATAAGACAAGGATGTCCACTCTGACCATTTTTATTCAACATAGTTTTGGAAGTCCTAGCCACAGCAATCAGAGAAGAAAAAGAAATAAAAGGAATCCATGTTGGAACAGAAGAAGTAAAACTGTCAGTGTCTGCAGATGACATTATACTATACATAGAAAATCCTAAAGATGCTACCAGAAAACTACTAGAGCTCATCAATGAATTTGGTAAAGTTGCAGGACACAAAATTAATACAAAGAAATCTGTTGCATTTCTATACACTAACAGTGAAAGATCAAAGAGAAGAATTATGAAAACAATTCCATTTACCATTGCATCAAAAAGAATAAAATACCTAGGAATAAATCTACCAAAGGAGGCAAAAGACCTGTACTCTGAAAACTATAAGACACTGATGAAAGAAACTGAAGATGACACAAACAGGTGGAAAGATATACCATGTTCTTGGATTGGAAGAATCAATATTGTTAAAATGAGTATACTACTCAATGCAGTCTACAGATTCAATGCAATCCCTATCAAACTACCAATGGCATTTTTCACAGAATTAGAACAAAAAATTTTACAATTTGTATGGTAACACGAAAGACTCTGAATAGCCAAAGCAATCTTGAGAAAGAAAAACGGAGCTGGAGGAATCAGGCTCCTTGACTTCAGACTATAATACAAAGTTACAGTAATCAGAATAGTATGGTACTGGCACAGAAACAGACATGTAGATCAATGGAACAGGATAGAAAGCCCAGAAATAAACCAATACACCTATGGTCAATTAATCTACAACAAAGGAGGCAAGAATAGCCAATGGAGAAAAGACAGTCTCTTCAATAAGCGGTACTGGGAAAACTGGACAGCTACATGTAAAATAATGAAGTTAGAACATTCTCTAACACCATACACAAAAATAAACTCAAAATGGGTTAAAGATCTAAATGTAAGACTGGATACTATAAAACTCCTAGAGGAAAACATAGGCAGAACATTCTTTGACATAAACTGCAGCAATGTCTTTTTGGAGCCATCTCTGAGAATAATGGAAATAAAAACAAAAATAAACAAATGGGACCTAACCAATGATAATTTGAAAAGGATTCAAGCAGGTTTATGGGCTTTCTCTGTTTCTAAAAAAAAGAAAAACAACCCAGTGAAGATTCAGAAAGGTTTCAAAAATTTTAATTTTCATAAGTGGGTATAATTCTCAATTTCACACTAAAAAATTCTGCTGGAAGCAAAATATTCACTCAGAGGGAGTTACCTAGCAATAATTATAGGACAACTGCTGAGGTACCATGTGTAGTAAAAAGGAAGATGGGCAAATTGGTGAGGAAAGAGGATCAGGGAGTTGATTTTTCCACTCACAGAGCTCTGGGGCTGCAGGGGCAGTGAAGCATTAGGCTTGCAGTCATAGGTGATCCACATGATAAATGTTACTAGACAGTGGCTGCAACTTCTCAAATCTTTTCCTGTTTATTGCTGAGAAAAATGAACTACTGTAGGATAATTTAAAAAAAAAAAAAAACAACGAGAAACAAAATACAGTCTCTCTAGGTGAGAGCCATGAAAGGCCACAGGAAGCAGAAAACAAAATGCGCTAAGGTGGCAGAAGTTTCATGATGATGAGGGCTGGGAGCTCAACAGGGATAGAAGGGGAGGATCTGGGCAAGTTGAGAGCAAAGGAAGTCCCAAGGCCAGAGAGCAGTTAGAAGGAATATGAAAAAGTCACTGACTCAGGCCCACCAGTGTGCTTTGAGTCTACATTTAAATCTAATGTAGTTGTGGCATTTTTCTTGCCTGTCTCCAAGTAAGCAGCATAACCCTAATTCATTAGCCCGGAGAAGTGAGGCTAGTTTAGAAAGTAGAGTCATGATCTTGAGCTGTGC
Source organism: Lagenorhynchus albirostris (assembly GCF_949774975.1). Taxonomy (NCBI): domain Eukaryota; kingdom Metazoa; phylum Chordata; class Mammalia; order Artiodactyla; family Delphinidae; genus Lagenorhynchus; species Lagenorhynchus albirostris. The sequence continues at coordinate 134,018,638 of NC_083095.1, read as the reverse complement.
TAAGGACGGACAGGAGAATCTTAGAGTCAATGCTAGATGCCCACAGCCCTGAGTGCTGGCCTCACTCAGTAAGCAGTACCTGGCTGAAAACACAAACTTATTGGCCTAAGATGAGACGAAGAAACAAACTCTCAATCCTGGCACTGTGGCCAGCTGAGAAGCACTGATCTGGACTTTCAGGATTCCATGGCTCCTTTCCAAAGCAGGTGTGCTAATTCTTACTTAGGTCTTTTTGGGAACTATGGAAACCTCTTCTGTTCCCTAAACAAGAGGCACAAATAAGCACCAGAACATGCTCTCTGCCACAATGACAAAGGTAGCTTTGGGGAAATAGGCATTTCATCTAGGTTACCATTAAGGGAGCTCAGGGTCATACGTGTTGCAACCTACCAGAAAACAAACAAAACAACAACAACAACAATGAAACCAAAAAACAAAACAAAAACTATAGGTGCAGTTAAGATGAACAATATGAATTATTAACAGTTATGAAAAGCACTGTCCCAAAGAATCAAATGTCATTTCCTTTCTTACCTCAAACATTTTATTGTATTTCATTCTTTCCTTCCTCTCTCTCTCTCTCTGACAATTAATATACATTGAGGGCTGACAACATGCCAAGCAACACACTGTCAATAAAGTCTACTTTGATACGGAGTAGCAACTCTTCTGGGTTAGAACATCTATTTGTGTGCTATAACTGCCCCATGTACGGTTTTCTGCTCCAAAGAAAGATATCCTGACTTTAAAGGACACCTATACCTTCTTTCATTAATCTCTACTTTGTCAGTAGAGCAAAACAACCCAAACTAACTCAGTATCAAAGTCTGTACTTAGAAATCTCTCACGTCAAATAGATAACACTGTCTTGAACCAGGCAAGATTACTACTTTAAAAACTGTCACCTAATATTTATATAACACTTTAAAGTTTACAAAGAACTCTCACATACATTATTACTTCAACTGATCCCCACACTGTGAGGTGAATATGATTACCCCTGTTTGACCAAATGAGGAAACAGATGCAACAAGATTAAGGCATTTGTCCCAATTCTCCCAACTAGTAACCAGCAGAGGTAAAACTGGAATTCAGGTTTGTTTGACTCCAAAGCTGGTGCTATTTCTATTTTACCAAATGTCTCTCAGGAAGAAAGATAACATACTCTTGGAATTTTTTTTTTCTGTTGTATCCAGCACACAAATGAAGCACTCACTTTTATAGAGCTAATTAAATATTTAAAAGTTTCTCAGTGATATAACTGAACTTTTATCAAAACTCTCATTTAAACCCTGTAAATAAGAGTCTCCACAATCCAAAAATTGTGCATGTTACAACTCAGGAATACAATACTTCTGAAATAATGCTGTCTGCTACTACATCCTAGATGGCCAGGGACCAAAGGGTGATGTAAAAGAATAAGCAAGTAGATCTTGGGTCTAAAGGATGCACATGATCCTTACGACAGAGCAATTTGCAGTTAAAAGACCAAACTGCAATCCACTTCCCAACTATTTGGCTGGGACTCCAGACTATGGCAGTCTTGGCCTCAGACTGCTCTTCCTGTACGTTAGGAACTTCTTCAAATTTCACAGCTCAGGCCTTTGTCAATGTACTTACCTCCTTTTTTGTATGCAATACAAAAAGTTAGCTGTTATTACTACTCATTTCTGTTCAAATTTTGTAAGCAGTTAGAACTTCTCACAAGTTCATCAGTTCTTCTTGATTTAGGATTAGAAAAGGTCACAGACCAAAGAAATTTCCTTCATAAGGCTTTTTAAGCTCAATTTGAGTTTTGTAAATGAAGTCGAGCACCTCTGTTTTTCTCCCTAATGGGGAGTGTAAGCTTTTGCTATTCAAGCCTGAATAAATATACAGTTTTCCTGTGGTCCCCCATATGCAAACCATAGGGCAGAAATGACTCACAAGTGAAACGTGAAAGACAGATTAAAAAACTATACTTACTTAGGAGGAATTCGTGAAACTGTGTTCACATTTGTGACTGGGACCACTACTTGAAGAATGTGTTCAAGGGCTGTTAATCCACCAGCAACTTGAAATGCAATCTGATCTGCCACATTCTAAACAGAAATACAAAAAGAAATTAACCCCATTTCCCAGGCATAAAATTATAACCAAATGAAATATTTAGTTGTAGTGTGAAATATTCTGTTGGTTCAATTATTCTACAAACACTTATTGAATGCTTACTCAGTGCTAGGAACTATAGGCCAAAAGTGGTGAACAAAAAATCATAGCTGCTGTCCCCATGAAGCTTAAAATTTAGTGGATGAGACCAACATTAATCAAATAAATATAAATAAAACAATTTGAATTACAGTAAGTACTCTGAAGAAAAAGGAAAGGTGCTCTATGAGAACAGTGGGGGAATCAACTGTATATTGGGGAAAGGGGTCAGCACAGGCTTTTCTGAGAAAGTTGAGGTTTTGAGACAGGCAAAAGAAAAGGGAAAGGGATGAAGCACTCCAAGCATAGGAAAAAATCATTTCATACAGAAGTTTTTAGCAACACTTTTAAAAACTGGATTATTTTGTAATGTTAATTACCACTTAACAAGACAAACTGACTTCCACAAAGATTTCCTTTGCTAGAACTTTTTTCTTCAGTAATACAAGATAATCTAATAACTAACCAGTTAGATGTACCTTTTTTAAAAAAGGGGAGACCTTTAAGATGGTGGAGGAGTGAGACGTGGAGACCACTCTCCTCCCCACAAATACATCAGAAATACATCTACATGTGGAACAACTCCTTCAGAACACCTACTGAACGCTGGCAGAAGACCTTAGACTTCCCAAAAGGCAAGAAACTCCCCACGTACTTGGGTAGGGCAAAAGAAAAAAGAAAAAACAGAGACAAAAGAATAGGGACAGGACCTGAACCTCAGGGAGGGAGCTGTGAAAGAGGAAAGGTTTCCACACACTAGGAAGCCCCTTCACTGGCAGAGATGGGGGCTGGCGGGGGGGAAGCTTCTGAGCCACGGAGGAGATCGCAGCAACAGGGGTGCAGAGGGCAAAGCAGAGAGATTCCCGCACAGAGGATCGGTGCCCACCAGCACTCAACAGCCTGACAGGCTTGTCTGCTTACCCGCCAAGGCAGGTGGGGGCTGGGAGCTGAGGCTCAGGCTTCTTCAGAGGTCGGATCCCGGGGAGAGGACTGGGGTTGGCTGCGTGAACACAGCCTGAAGGGGCTTAGTGCGCCACAGCTAGCTGGGAGGGAGTCTGGGAAAAAGTCTAGAACTGCCTAATAGGCAAGAGACCATTGTTTCAGGGTGCACGAGGAGAGGGGATTCAGAGCACCACCTAACTAAGCTCCAGAGATGGGTGCAAGCTGCGGCTATCAGCGCGGACACCAGAGACAGGCATGAAACGCTAAGGCTGCTGCTGCAGCCACCAAGAAGCCTGTGTGCAAGCACAGGTCACTATCCACACCTCCCCTCCCGGGAGCCTGTGCAGCCTGCCACTGCCAGGGTCCCGTGATCCAGGGACAACTTCCCCGGGAGAACACATGGCACGCCTCAGGCAGGTGTAACGTCATGCTGGCCTCTGCCGCCGCAGGCTCGCCCTGCATTCGGTACCACTCGCTCCAACTGGCCTGAGTGAGCCAGAGCCCCCTAATCAGCTGCTACTTTAACCTCGTCCTGTCTGAGTGAAGAACAGACACCCTCCAGCGACCTACACACAGAGGCGAGGCCAAATCCAAAGCTGAACCCCAGGAGCTGTGAGAACAAAGGAGAGAAAGGGAAACTTCTCCCAGCAGCCTCAGGAGCAGTGGATTAAATCTCCACAATAAACTTGATGTACCCTGCATCTGTGGAATACCTGAATAGACAACGAATCATCCCAAAATTGAGGCGGTGGACTTTGGGAGCAACTGTAGACTTGGAGTTCGCTTTCTGCATCTAATTTGTTTCTGGTTTTATGTTTATCTTAGTTTAGTATTTCGAGTTTATTATCACAGTAGATTTGTTTATTGATTTGGTTGCTCTCTTCCTTTATATATATATCATATATATAAAATATATATATGATATATATATCATATATATGATATATATATCATATATATATATTTTTTTCTGTTTTCTCTTTTTGTGAGTGTGTATGTGTATGCTTTGTGTGATTTTGTCCGTATAACTTTGCTTTTACCATTTGTCCTAGGGTTTGGCCTGTCGGTTTCTTCTTTTTTTTTTTTTTTAGTGTGGTTTTTAGCGCTTGTTATCATCGGTGGATTTGTTTTTGGTTTGGTTGCTTTCCTCTTTCTTTTTTTTTTCCTTAATTACTTTTTAATTTTTAATAATTTTATTTTACTTTTTATTTTAATAACTTTATTTTCCTCCCTCCCTCCCTCCCTCGCTTTCTCCATTTTCTTCTGAGCTGTGTGACTGACCAGGTCTTGGTTCTCTGGCCGGGTGTCAGGCCTGAGCCTCAGAGGTGGGAGAGCCAATCTCAGGACACTGGTCCACCAGAGACCTCCTGACACCATGTAATATCAAACAGCAAAAGCTCTCCCAGAGATCTCCATCTCAACACGAAGACCCAGCTCCACTCAAAGACCAGCAAGCTACAGTGCTGGCCACCGTATGCCAAACAACTAGCAAAACAGAAACACAACCCCACTCATTAGCAGAGAGGCTGCCTAATATCATAATAAGGTACCAGACACCCCAACACACACCACCAGACGCGGCCCTGCCCACCAGAAAGACAAGACCCAGCCTCATCCACCAGAACACAGGCACCAATTCACTCCACCAGGAAGCCTACACAACCCACTGAACCAACCTTACCCACTGGGGGCAGACACCAAAAACAACGGGAACTATGGACCTGCAGACTGTGAAAAGGAGACCCCAAACATAGTAAGTTAACCAAAAGGAGAAGACAGAGAAATACACAGCAGATGAAGGAGAAAGGTAAAAACCCACCAGACCAAACGAATGAAGAGGATATAGGCAGTCTAGCTGAAAAAGAATTCAGAGTAATGATAGTAAAGATGATCCAAAATCTTGGAAACAGAATGGAGAAAATACAAGAAACGTTTAACAAGGACCTAGAAGAACTAAAGAGCAAACAAACAATGATGAACAACACAATAAATGAAATTAAAAATTCTCTAGAAGGAAGCAATAGCTGACTAACTGAGGCAGAAGAACGGATAAGTGACCTGGAAGATAAAATAGTGGAAATAACTACCCAGAGCAGAATAAGGAAAAAAGAATGAAAAGAATTGAGGACAGTCTCAGAGACCTCTAGGACAACATTAAACGCACCAACATTGGAATTATAGGGGTCCCAGAAGAAGAAGAGAAGAAAAAAAGGAACCGAGAAAATACTGAAGAGATTATAGTTGAAAATTTCCATAATATGGGAAAGGAAATAGTCAATCAAGTCCAGGAAGCACAGAGAGGCCCATACAGGATAAATCCAAGGAAAAACATGCCAAGACACATATTAATCAAACTGTCAAAAATTAAATACAAAGAAAACATATTAAAAGCAGCAAGGGAAAAGCAACAAACAACATACAAGGGAATCCCCATAAGGTTAACAGCTGAGCTTTCAGCAGAGACTCTACAAACCAGAAGGCAGTGGCAGGACATATTTATAGTGATGAAACGGAAAGAATTACAACCAAGATTACTCTACCCAGCAAGGATCTCATTCAGATTCGATGGAGAAATTAAAACCTTTACAGACAAGCAAAAGCTAAGAGAATTCAGCATCACCAAACCACCTTTACAACAACTGCTAAAGGAACTTCTTTAGGCAAGAAAAACAAGAGAAGGAAAAGACCTACAATAAGAAACCCAAAACAATTAAGAAAATGGTAATAGGAACATACATATTGATAACTACCTTAAATGTAAATGGATTAAATGCTCCAACCAAAAGACATAGACTGGCTGAATGGATACAAAAACAAGACCAGTATATATGCTGTCTATAAGAGACCCACTTCAGACCTAGGGACACATACAGACTGAAAGTGAGGGGTTGGACAAAGGTATTCCATGTAAATGTAAACCGAAAGAAAGCTGGAGTAGCAATTCTCATATCAGACAAAATAGACTTTAAAATAAAGACTACTAAAAGAGACAAAGAATGACACTACATAATGATCAAGGGATCAATCCAAGAAGAGGATATAACAATTGTAAATATTTATGCACCCAACATAGGAGCACCTCAATACACAAGGCAAATGCTAATAGCGAGGAAAGGGGAAATCGACAGTAGCACATTCATAGTAGGGGACTTTAACGCCCCACTTTCACCAATGGACAGATCATCCAAAATGAAAATAAATAAGGAAACACAAGCTTTAAATGATACATTAAACAACATGGACTTAATTGATATTTATAGGACATTCCTTCCAAAAATAACAGAATCCACTTTCTTCTCAAGTGCTCATGGAACATTCTCCACGATAGATCATATCTTGGGTCACAAATCAAGCCTAGGTAAATTTAAGAAAACCGAAATCTTGTCAAGTATCTTTTCCAACCATAATGCTATGAGACTAGGTACCAATTACAGGAAAAAAATTGTAAAAAATATAAACACATGGAGGCTAAATAATACACTACTAAATAACCAAGAGATCACTTAAGAAATCAAAGAAGAAATAAAAAAATACCTAAAAATATATGACAATGAAGAAACGACGACCCAAAACCTATGGGATGCAGCAAAAGCAGTTCTAAGAGGGAAGTTTATAGCAATACAATCCTACCTTAAGAAAGAAGAAACATCTCAAATAAACAACCTATCCAGACACCTAAAGAAATTAGAGAAAGAAGAAGAGAAAACCCCAAAGATAGCAGAAGGAAATAAATCATAAAGATCAGATCAGAAATAAGTTAAAAAGAAATGAAGGAAACAATAGCAAAGATCAATAAAACGAAAAGTTGGTTCTTTGAGAAGATAAACAAAATTGATAAACTATTAGCCAGACTCAACAAAAAAAAAAAAGGGAGAAGACTCAAATCAACAGGATTAGAAAAGAAAAAGGAGAAGTAACAACTGACACTGCAGAAATACAAAGGATCATGAGTGATTACTACAAGCAACTACGAAATGGACAACCTGGAAGAAATGGACAAATTCTTAGAAAAGCACAATCTTCCAAGACTGAACCAGGAAGATATAGAAAATATAAACAGACCAATCACAAGCACTGAAATTGAAACTGTGATTAAAAATCTTCCAACAAACAGAAGCCCGTGACAAGATGGCTTCAGAGGTGACTTCTATCAAACATTTAGAGAAGAGCTAACACCTATCCTCCTCCAACTCATAGTAGAGAGAGGAGTACTCCAAAACTCATTCTATGAGGCCACCATCACCCTGATACTAAAACCAGACAAAGATGTCACAAAGAAAGAAAACTACAGGCCAATATCACTGATGAACATAGATGCAAAAATCCTCAACAAAATACTAGCCAACAGAACCCAGCAGCACATTAAAAGGATCATACACCATGATCAAGTGGGGTTTATACCAGGAATGCAAGGATTCTTCAATATATGCAAATCAATCAATGTGATAAACCATATTAACAAATTGAAGGAGAAAAACCATATGATCACCTCAACAGATGCAGAAAAAGCTTTCAACAAAATTCAACACTCATTTATGATAAAAACCCTCCAGAGAGTAGGCATACAGGGAATTTACCTCAACATAATAAAGGCCATATATGACAAACCCACAGCCAACATCATTCTCAGTGATGAAAAACTGAAACCATTTCCTCTCAGATTAGGAACAAGACAAGGTTGTCCACTCTCACCACTATTATTCAACATAGTTTTGGAAGTTTTAGCCACAGCAATCAGAGAAGAAAAGGAAATAAAAGGAATCCCAACTGGAAGAGAAGAAGTAAAGCTGTCACTGTTTGCAGATGACATGAGACTATACATAGAGAATCCTAAAGATGCTACCAGAAAACGACTAGTGCTAATCAATAAATTTGGTAGTAGCAGGATACACAATTAATGCACAGCAATCTCTTGCATTCCTATACACTATTGATGGGAAATCTGAAAGAGAAATTAAGGAAACACTTCCATTTACCAATGCAAGAAGAAGAATAAAATACCTAGGAATAAACCTACCTAAGGAGACAAAACACCTGTATGCAGAAAACTATAAGACACTGATGAAAGAAATTAAAGATGATACAAACAGATGGAGAGATATACCGTGTTCTTGGATTGGAAGAATCAATATTGTAAAAATGACTGTACTACCCAAAGCAATCTACAGATTCAATGCAATCCCTATCAAACTACCACTGGCATTTTTCACAGAACTAGAACAAAAAATTTCACAATTCGTAGGGAAACATAAAAGATCCCAAATAGCCAAAGCAATCTTGAGAAAGAAAATGGAGCTAGAGGAATCAGGTTCCCAGACTTCAGACTATACTACAAAGCTACAGTAATCAAGACTGTATGGTACTGGCTCAAAAACAGAAACAGATCAATGGAACAGGAGAGAAAGCCCAGAGAGAAACCCACACACATATGGTCACCTTATCTTTGGTAAAAGAGGCAAGAATATACAATGGAGTAAAGACAGCCTCTTCAATAAGTGGTGCTGGGAAAACTGGACAGCTACATGTAAAAGAATGAAATTAGAACACTTCCTAAAACGATACACCAAAATAAACTCCAAACGGATTAAAGACCTAAATGGAAAGCCAGACACTATCAAACTCTTAGAGGAAAACATAGGCAGAACATTCTATGACATAAATCACAGCAAGATCCTTTTTGACCCACCCTCTAGAGAAATGGAAATAAAAACAAAAATAAACAAATGTAACCTCAGGATACTTGAAAGCTTTTTTGCACAGCAAAGGAAAACATAGACAAGATGAAAAGACAACCCTGAGAACGGGAGAAAATATTTCCAAATGAAGCAGCTAACAAAGGATTAACCTCCAAAATTTACAGCCAGTTCATGCAGCTCAATATCAAAAAAACAAACAACCCAATCCAAAAATGGGTAGGAGACCTAAATCGACATTTCTCCAAAGAAGATATACAGATTGCCAACAAACACATGAAAGGATGTTCAACATCCCTAATCATTAGAGAAATGCAAATCAAAACTCCAATGAGGTATCACCTCACACCAGTCAGAATGGCCATCATCAAAAAATCTACAGAAAATAAATGCTAGAGAGAGTGTGGAGAAAAGGGAACCCTCTTGCACTGTTGGTGGGAATGTAAATTGATACAGCCACTATGGAGAACAGTATGGAGGTTCCTCAAAAAACTAAAAATAGAACTACCATGCGACCCAGCAATCCCACTACTGGGCATATACCCTGAGAAAACCATAATTCAAAAAGAGTCATGTAGGGCTTCCCTGGTGGCGCAGTGGTTGAGAGTCCGCCTGCCGATGCAGGGGACATGGGTTCGTGCCCCAATCTGGGAAGATCCCACATGCCACGGAGCAGCTGGGCCCGTGAGCCATGGCCGCTGAGCCTGCACGTCCAGAGCCTGTGCTCCGCAACAGGAGAGGCCACAACAGTGAGAGGCCCGCGTACCGCAAAAAAAAAAAATAATTAAAAAAATAAAAATAAAATAAAAAAAGAGTCATGTACCACAATGTTCATTGCAGCTCTATTCACAGAAGCCAGGACATGGAAGCAACCTAAGTATCCATCAACAGATCAATGGGTAAAGAAGATGTGGCACATATATACAATGGAATATTATTCAGCCATAAAAAGAAATGAAATTGAGTTATTTGTAGTGAGGGGGATGGACCTAGAGTCTGTCATACAGAGTGAAGTAAGTCAGAAAGAGAAAAACAAATACCGTATGCTAACACGTATATATGGAATCTAAAAAAAAAAAAAAAGTTCTGAAGAACCTAGGGACAGGATAGGAATAAAGGCACAGACGTAGGGAATGGACTTGAGGACATGGGGAGGGGGAAGGGTAAGCTGGGACCAAGTGAGAGAGTGGCATGGACATATATACACTACCAAATGTAGAATAGCTAGTGGTAAGCAGCCGCATAGTACCGGGAGATCAGCTCAGTGCTTTGTGACCACCTACAGGGGTGGGATAGGGAGGGCTGGAGGGAGATGCAAGAGGGAGGGGATATGGGGATGTATGTATACATAGAGCTGATTCACTTTGTTATACTGCAGAAACTAACACACCATTGTAAAGCAATTATACTCCAAAAAAGATGTAAAAAAAAAAAAAGTCTGTGATAATGATAATAGCTAAAAATAAATAAATAAAAAAAGCCACTTCACCTATTTTAGGGAGAATATTAAGTAACCATTTTAGAACTCAACCTATGATTTTTCTATACAACTTCTGATTTGTATACCATTCTTGTGGGAAGGATATATAAGCTCTTTGCATTCCTCTGGCATGGGGACAGCAAGAGTTTTTAAGCATACACAGAATCACTGCATCAAATATGTGAAATACAGGATAGCAACCTGCTATAGGCTGAATTGTGTCCCCACCCTCCACTGAATTCTTATGTTGAAGTCCCAACCCCTAGTACCTCAGAATGTAACTGTATTTGAGGATAAGAAATTTAGAGAGGTGATTAAGTTAAAATGAGGCTGTTAGGGTGAGGCCTTAATCTAATATGACTGTTGTCCTTATAAGAGAACAAGAGAAACCAGGAATGCACATGCACAGAGAAAAAGGCCGTACACAGCAAGAAGGTTTCCAATTACAAACCAAGGAGAGACGCCTCAGAAAAAAACCAAACCTCCTAACACTTTCACCCTGGACTTCAGCCTCCAGAACTCTGAGAAAAGAAACTTGTGCTATTTAAGCCACTCAGTCTGTGGTACTTTGTTATGGCAGCCCTAGGAAACTAATATTCAACCCCTCTATTACAATACCACCTTATATTTCTTTTAATAGTATTCCACAGTTCATTAAGCCTTCAAATGTCTTTGGAATACTGAGGGGCTTTTTTATTGCGGGGGGTACTTAGGGGAGATATATGAGTTATTCACAGGCTCTGTCAAACATGTTTTCCTGATTCTTCTGATGTTCAAAGCACAATGCTCTGCCTGCTTGATGTGGACTATCAATTATTGGCTCCAGTACATGTCTGGAGTTTGGTAGTATAATATCTTAATCATTCATTTACTCATTCTTTGTGCACAATAAAATACAGTCTGAGACTATAAGAAGTTCATCATGAATCCTAGACAAGACCTCACACTTTTAAGATTAAAAATTAACAATTTATGTTGTTATTAATGAAAAAATGTTTCCTTGCAATAAAACAAACAATCAGAAAATTGAAAACTAGGTGCTCAGTAATTTATTTAAAACCATAATGCTGTTACCATTCTTTCTTCTTATGCTAGGATGTCAATATAATTAGAAAATAGTAACAACTTTGTATTAGTACATAGCATACACAGATAAAACTGCACTAATCATAACTATATAGCTGGATGACCTATGGCAAATTGAAAACACATTGTAATAACTCCAAAATTAAAAAATAAAGCTCTATAACATGCCATAATACCCCTGTTGCCCATCCTACTCATTATCTCTCCGTCTTTCCCCGATGTAAAGGCTCTCCTGACTTCTAAAATCACAGAATCCTTTTGTTTTCTTTTCAATTCTATAAAAATAGAATCACACTTTATATATTCTATAATATCTAATTTTTCTTGCTTGTTTTTTCCCCTAAATTCATCCATATTGTTGCCTGTAGCAGTATTCGATTCATTTTCCTTGCTGTATGGTATTCCTTTGTCTGATTACATACCTCAACTTATTTAAATGTTTAACCGCTGATTGACATTTGGGTTGTTTCCACTTCGAAACTCTGGACAATGCTGCTTTCAACATTTTTGTATATGTATTTGGGCACATGTGACATGCAGTTGAGTATATGCTTAAAAGTAGAACTGCTGGGTCACAGAGTGTGCATAGGTTGTGTTATTAGTTATAGCCAAACAGCTTTCTAAAATATTCAGAACAATTTTTGTACACATTGCAGTGCTGTGATGATTTCAGTTACTCTACAATGACACCAAAACTTGCCTTTATCAAGTTTTTTTTTTTAAACTTTAGTGATTCTAATGGGTGTATACTCGCCTTTTTTTTTTTTTTTTTTTTTTTTGGCTGTGCTGAGTCTTTGTTGCTGTATGCGGGTTTCTCTGGTTCCGGCGGGGATGCAGTGAGGCTTCCATGGTGGTACAGTGGTTAAGAATCCGCCTGCCAATGCAGGGGACATGGGTTCAAGCCCTGGGGCTACTCTTCGTTGTGATGCACGGGCTTCTCACTGTGGTGGCTTCTCTTGTGGCAGAGCATGGGCTCTAGGCACGTGGGCTTCAGTAGCTGTAGCACATGGGCTCAGTAGTTGTGGCCCACGGGCCCTAGAGTGCACATGCTTCAGTAGTTGCAGAGTGTGGGCTCAGCAGTTGCAGCGTGCGGGCTCTAGGGCGTGTGGGCTTCAGTAGTTGTGGCACACAGGCTCAGTAGTTGCAGCTCGCAGGCTCTAAAGGACGGGCTCAGTAGTTGTGGCACATGGGCTTACTTTACTGCATGGTATGTGAGATCTTCCCGGACTAGGGATTGAACCCATGTCCCCTACATTGGCAGGCCAATTCTTAACCACTGGACCACCAGGGAAGTCCCTGTATACTCACATTTAATTGAGGATTTTATTTGTCTTTCCCTGATGATGGGGTTGAACACATTTTGTTCATTGGCTTTTTTTTTTTAATTTGAGGTGTACTTTACAATAGGGTGAAGAGCTCAGATCTTAAGGATACCATTCAGTTAAATTTGATGAGCACCTATCAAGACCTGAACATTTCCATTACCCTAGAAAGTCCCCTCATGCCCCTTTCACAGTCAATCCCTCCTCCCTGATGCAACCACTGATTTGATTTATGGTACCGTAGGTTAGTTTTGTCCACGGTAGAATTTCATATAAATGAGATCATGTAGTACGTATGAATATTTAATTTGGTAGTGATTGGTTATCCTACCAGCAGTTTTACCAGAGCCAGGCCTAGGGTATCACGGAAGCATCTTTAGCCCAGGGGAAACGGCAGAGGGGCTCTGAGTCAAGATAGGGAAGCAAACACATATGTACACATCCTTTCTTCTATACTCAAATAGGAATTATAGATAAAATATTTAATAACATGAAAAAATAACCACATTAAAAATAAGTGAAACATCTCTGTAAAATAGGGATGGAAAAGCTCATAATAATGCATAGAGCAAGGGTCCAACTTTCAGCAGACTCTTAAAAGAACATTTGCCCTTCTAGACTCTTTCTTCTTCCTCAGCTTTCACACTGATTCAGCCTCCAAGTTCTGATTACTCATCTCCTGTTATGGCCCTTAACTTTTGCCTTTTCTATCCATGTCTATATTCTTACCATGTCAGTTCAGGCTTTCATGGTCTGTTGCTTGAGGCACTGCAGCAACCTCCTAACTAGTATCTCTGGATCCTAGCTTACTTCACAGCACACCATTCTCTAGAGCAGTGCTTCCCAAACACTCTAAGATGAAAGTCAGGTGTTTTTGTTTCTTTGTTTTTAATATTTTCACTCCATTGTGACCAATAGTTTTGTGAAATATAATACCAATTAAATACTAAACAAATGAGGGAAAAAAGGTGTACTAAGTTTGAGCCCACATTTTAAAATATTAGATGAAAGACATAAAATTACTCTTGATTTGTGTACTTATCTCACCATCTTCTAGTGACAGTAGCCTGGCACTGGCCTGTGGACTCTCTTTTGAGTAGCCCTGCTCTGGATGCCTTTATATGCAATGAAGATAATATTCTCAAGAGTAAATGTGATCATGCCACTCTGTGGGTGAAACATTTGAATGACTGCTTCCTCACTGTCTACAGAATGAGGCCCAAACTCTTTAGCACAATTCTTCAGAATCTGATCCCTCTCTAACAGCTTCCTTCCCTGCCATGCTCCTGCCTCTCTCTCAACCAGATTCCCCATGTGGCCCATGCTGTTTCATGCCTCTGTGCTTTGGCATATACTGATCTTCCTAGAAGGGATGATCCTCTAGCTTTTCATCTTTGTATCCCCACTAAACTCAGAACTTCCTGCAGCCAGGGACCATGTCTTCTTCATCACCATATCCCCAACACTTAGCAGAGGGGAATGTACTCAGAAAATGCTTCATCAATGGTTGTTCGGAAAATGCTTCATCAACAGTTTTGGAAAAGAAGGCTCACAAAGGTATTTTAACAGGATTTTAACTGTGAAAACACAGATAGTCAATTGCTCTGGTATGATCCCAGGATACAATTCCTGTTACTGCATGTGCCTAGTGGAATAGTTTTTCATTGGGATTGAGCTTCATGACCAGAGAACAAAATTCAGTTTTTCGAGACTGAAACACATGTTCACCTTGAGCCTCCTTAATAGCCACCAAGAAACTAAATTCTCCACTTGTACTCCGTTTCAATGTAAAGCCTTTATATTTTGATATTTCTCAACTCAAAGTTATGTCATACCCTAAGCCAAGCAGATGCACCAATTGATGCAATCTGTCCACAGAGAAACAAAACAGCACCACTGCTGTTCTCATAGACCTTTCCACAAGAAGAGAGAACTGGGTCAACATTGCAAAAGTGTAGGGGAAAAGGACTGAGTGAAAGCAGACCATCTTAATGTACACATCTATGCCTTAAAAACAAAACAAAATAAACTCAAAGCCTTTCATGCAGTGCCAACAACATGGATATGACCTCTTGAAAAACTTAAAACATGGGCTCTAACAGACATTAAGCAGGAAAAAAAAAAGCCAATTTCAGGAAGATAGGCCATTCAAAGCCAAATTTTTATTAAAGTATTATTGAAAATTGAAGTTCTAATTTATCAATTGCACCTTTTCAAGGAACTGAAGCAAAACCAACTGTGAAATAAAAAAACTCACAAATTTCTCCCCAGAGAAATCAAGGATGGTTTTGGTCATGTGCACTTCTGTATTACAGATCCAACAAGCCATTTTTGGATTCTCATCCACAGAGCATGGCCAAGTGGGAACACTGTTCAGTATCCTCCTAACTTCTTCTTCATGCCCCACATCAACTCCTATTCATGCCATCATCTCTGCCCTACCTCAGGGCCCCATTTCTCTCTGTTTGCAAGCTCCTCAAGAGTGGCAGCTGACTCATCTCTGCAGCCCCAGTGATGACACAGAACAGAAATGGTAAATACTTGATGGATGAGTGACTGAACAAAAGGATGAACAAATGAAAAGATCTCTCCCAAACAGCAAAAATGTCCTGTGAGATATGACAGTTTAACACAATTATAGGGGCCCGTGAGCATAACAAGGAGAAACACCTCCCACTGGATCCTATTTCCTAATACAGTGCAAATGAACAGCTCTTCTTTCTCTCTGTACATAAAGGTAGATGAGACAATTCTCTGATAGCCCATGCCTTTTTCACCTCAGGGGGACAGAAAGGGAAACTCAAACTGGCTCAATGATGAGTTGCCCAAATGTTAAAATCAAGGGGGGAAAAACACCTTCTTAAGCATGTGGCATTAAATACTCTTTATGCAAATGAAGATCACTTTCACACAGTAATCCAGGTAGACTTAAAGGACGTATAGAGCCTCTCATTTCTTCCTCCTCTCTTTTCCCACCACACTAGCTTCTTGTGCCAATCATGTGGTACTTCCTATACACTGCTCTCTTTATATTCCTGGATGCCACAGTGAGGCTGGATGCTCCTCAAATACATGGTCATATACTTGTTCCTATCCCTCTCAGTGTCTAGAAAAAAGCAAGTATGCAAAAAATGCTTAACCATAACTATACTCTCCATCCAACCTGCCCCCTTCTCGATTTGTAATGTTCAAATGCTATCTCTCAATCCTTTAAGACCCATATCAAATCACTCATAAAGTCTTTCCTGATCCCCTCAACAAAAGTCAAAAGGTCTTTGTATTTAACTGTATTTCTCTTATGGCCCTTATCACTCTTGACTTTATCCCAGAGCTTTTTGTGTTCAGGTGCTACACTGCGAAGCCTAAGCTCTCCTACCTCTGCATTCTCAACTGTGGTCAAGCACAGGATGCACATACTGCAGATACCAAGCAAAGTTTGTTAACTGATTGAAAATACCTCATCTAGAAAGGTGAACTAGATATTTTTCCTTTTTTCTGTTACCCCTTTTCCAAATACTCTGCGTTCAGACAGAAATTATGAAATTAGAACTTTCATAAATAGCTTTATCATTCTGATGTGAGCAAGAAAAAAATACCTCTGAAGAGGAAATATGTGGCTTTACTTGTGTACCAGACATAACACCTTAATAGCTCTCCCTTCCTTTGCTCTCTCCCACTGTGAGACTGACAACTGACTAATAGGATTAGAGGCTCCATTATAATAACCCAGCTTAGCTAAAGGCCAGCAAAAAATGACAGCTTCAATCTGAATTACATGGCCTAGGAATCCATTCAATTATTAACTAGAGTAACTGTTATTACCTCTCCCAATTAAAGGAGAGGCAGCTGTTAATCTTTGGTGGCCTGAAAAGGCTGATGGCCTTTGTACTTGACTTCTCTATAGACAGTAATTACATTCTTTGTGATCAGAGAGGAAGGCCTTCCTAGCCTTTTAGACAGAGGTGGCAGATGGGGAAAACTGTTTGCATGTTCATTAGCAGGATAGGCTAGGCTAGATTTGTTTGGAGCATCTGGTGACACCTTAAGACCTGTTTAGAGATAGTACAAGTAGGTTTTGGCAAGTTCATAAATTTAGAACTAGTAGCCCCATTTATAGAGATGAGAAGATTCTAGAGTGAATTTTTTTACAGCTGTTTTTCCCATAATGAAAACTTTCCTACCATTTAAATGACATCATCTCTACTCAACTACTATCTTCACCTGTTATGGTCAGCTTAAAAGAAGCAAGTATAATGAACAGATATTCCTTCTTCTGTTACATGGTTTTTCTCTTCTAAGCCTTCTAATGTCCGCTTCTTCACATTCCCATAATCTACATAAAGGTTTGGCTCAGTCTTTCCGCCGTAGACACTCACACTTGAAAGAATCAGTTTCTGGAGTCAAGAATATCACAAGGAAATTGTAAATTTGTGGGACTGTGGTGCCAAAAAGAGTAAAATCATAACCCACAGTTTGAAGGGTTAGGTAATAAGGTAAGTGGGGCTGAGAGAGGCTGGAAAAGCTTTCTCAAGATGAGAGGAAGAATTCCTTTGTGATGCTAATCAGAACATGGACCTTGTGGAAGGCTCTCCCCGAGGGAGCTGAATTGTGCCATGTTTGACCTGTTTGGACTAAGTGAGATGAGGGCAGGGTGAGTGAGAGGGGGTGGTGCAGGAACTGAAGGATGAAAGCAGGACACAGACCTGAGTGCTCTCATTCCTTCTCTTTAAGCTGTTATGAGACAGATGACCAAAGATTAGTGTATAGAGTTTATTACTGCAATCCAACAAAACTCACAATAAAGTCATTTTGATCTTCCCTCATCTTCACGCTCCACAAAGCTGCCAAGTGGCAGGCACTGGGCCAGACCCAGCACTCATAGCTACAGTGAGAGACAGACTTAACATAGACAAATGCAACACTGTGAGATAAGCAGTATAATAAGGGGATGTACAAAGAGTTGTATGCACACAGAGGACTAGTTCTCCAGGATATAATGGGTGTCAATGTGGACAGTTTTCTGAGTTATCATGTTATCAAACTAAAAGACAAAAAAAGGATTCAAAGTCAAGGACCTACATATGAAGTTCCTCGTGCAACTCCTTTATTCTCCCACCATTCCTAACTTCCAGGCTACCCGCTGCTTTACCGCAGAACTTGAGGAGTCTTACCACAGCAGTTCCCTGTTTCCCTTGTTGCTGCATCTTAACTCTCCTGGGTGCTTTAAAGTTGGGAGGCAAAAGAAACGCAGGACCATGAGACCAAGGAGAATCTGTTTTGGGCAAGGGAGCGATACGGACAAGGACCAGTAACAAGGACAAACTCCTTTAGGTCCAGCAGCTCCCAGGGAGCAGGACCATAGAGCTCGAGGCTCTTGTCCACTGAGATGCAAGGAAATGGAGAGGAGTGGTCCTAGAGCACTCTGTTCTTGCTCCATTGTGACACTGGCACTTCTTGACTGATTTTTCTATTATTTAATTGTAAACTAGATCATACTGATTATTTATTTAACCACAAGGTAGACTGTGAGCTCTTTGACAGCTGGGATTACGTTTCTATAGGTCCAGCAAAAAGTAGGTATTCAATAAATAGCTGTTGAATATAAAAGTACAGTCTAATTTCTGGGCTCTCACATCAGAAATTCTCTTAAGAGGAAAGAAAAGCCATCAATCCTTAATGAGAAAGAAAAGGCTTAGAAACACTCATGTGCCTGGGAAAGTCAAGGCAAGGATACAGGTAAGCTAGAAACTGTGGCTGATAAGGCAAGGCAGGCCCTGGTGTTAGGCCTGCCTGAAGGGGACAAGCCCAGAGAGGAGAGGCCAGAAATGTGAAGGCCAACTGCAAGGCCTTTGCCAGTCATCTTTGCTTATGTCCTGCCTTAGTCATCTCGGCATTCTTTTTTTTTTGTTTGTTTTTTCCCCTTTATTCTCAAGGGAAGTAATGACCCAGACCCTTTTATGTCCTTAAGAAGGGATGGGGAGAGCAATTTTCTCCAAGTGCCATCCTGGAGGGCTGAAAGTGACAATTCAAGGAATTACAATGTGGCAGACCCCTAGGCTGTTATCTAATCTAAGCCCTCAAAACTGGTACCTCATCATCATCCCATTAAAGAAAAATAGTCTTAGAGGAGTTAGTTACTTGCTTAAATTTTTACAGCTAGCAAGTGGTGGAGCCAGGGATTGAGCCTAGGTTTATCTGACTTCCAAGGGTATAATGGGTCTATACCAAGAAAGCTGTGGGGGAAATCTAGTGTGTGGCTATAGGAATGTACGTGACTTTTGGCACACTTATCACTCAATATCCCAATTTTGTAAAATCTTGGACTTGATATTACTTTAAAATTTCAAAGAATATTTTATTTTGAAATAATTTTAGATTGAAGAGTTACAAGTACAGTAGAGAATTCCTATATGCTTTAATTGAGCCTTCTCTCATATTAACATCATACAAAACCATGGTACATTTATCAAAACTAAGAGATTAAATTAAAACTATACTATTAATTAAGCTATGGCCTTATTTGGATTTCCCCTAGTTTTTCTACTGATGACCTTTTCCTGTTCCAAGATCACATCTAGAATACCACATTGTATTTAGCTCAATGTTATTGTGAAGACAAGGTGAAGTTACTCTTAGCATTAGAGGGGGGATTCTGAGCTCTTATATTAGCATTCACTAGCAACTAAAAAAATTCAAAAAACTTGAAGTAATCCAGACTCAGAGAATGCAAAGGAATGCCAAGTTTGACTATCACAAGTAAATAAAAAAGGAAATGAGAGCTAACTAGATTCTAAGGGACTGAAATATGAGTAGTTCTTTTAACTGGTGGTGCAGTTCTTGAGACTGTCAGGAAATGGGAAGAAATGTGCACACAGCAGGAGGGAAGCAAGCCTTGGGTGAGGAGGGAGGGAATGTGGGACCAGGGTTAGAAGAGACTCCAGGTGGCCCAGGATGGTCTCCCCCTGCAGCTCCAGGCCCAATTGGCCTTCAGTACTTTTTTGGCCTATGGCAGGCTTTCAAAACCTTTTCCTTCCTGGATGTCAGTGAAATCCAGTAAAGCCTTCCAACTGTAGCATGATACTGCTTCAAAGTCTTCAGAGTATGCCTTTCCCACTTGTGCCCATGATAGGATATTTACTGCAAGATTTTTTTCCAAGAAGCAGCTAGGTTAAAAACCTTGTGATGGGGCACTAGGAAAATCAGTTACAGTTGATTTTCGAAATGATCCTGCTAGGAAGCACTGGGTCTGCTTAATTTAGTCAGGAGGAAATGAAAGGGGGGAAATAACTAGGGATAGGCAATGTTTTCTCAGATGGATTATCTGGAGTCTGCACTCCGGTTTAGCCCCTCCTGTTCTCTAGCATCTAAAGTATACAGGGAAAACAGAGGAGACAAAATCCACACTACATCTGTTCCTTAAGAGACTGATACAAAGTATGGCAAGGAAGAAGGCAAAAATGAGCAGCCTTTCAGATTTTGGACTTCAAGATGATTGTGCTAATTTATACTTTGATCGTGGATGAAAACTGTGTAACCATGCAGAGCTTTTGTTCCCCATTAAGATGCTGCAAACAAGGCCTTCTTATACAGACAACAGTGTGAAAGGCAGAATATCTGGTCATTCTTCCTGATTTTGCTAAATCAAATATGATCAAATGTTTACTGAAGAGTTAGTGCTGCCCGACTGAATTGTAACTGAATTAGAGATGCTCTGTGCTACCACTTTTAGCTAGTGAGAATAAGATAAGACCTTTACTAAAGGTGAACTAAAATGTTTAAAAGTCTGTTTATTCAAGGCAAACAAAACTCAGAAGACTCATTAAGTCTGGAGAACACCAGATCATTACAGAATCTTATTTCTTTATAAAAAGGCATATATGAATCTCTTTCTCTTTACAAGGAATAATGAAGTTCATTTGAAGAGAAATTTAGTAATCAATTTATATTTACACAGCTTTTAGTCTGAAGTCTGAAAAAGGTTTTAGTTTTAAGTCAGAATGCAAGTCCATATCCTCCCATTATGGGGAAGTAAAGTTATCTTATGGAAAAGAAATGTAAAGATCCTAAAAAGAGTCCACACTTCTGAGGACATCCATGTGTAAACATTAAAAGGCATACAACACTAGGAGGCCTTTTCAGCAGGGACAGGGAGAGGTAGGGATTTGAGAAAGGCAGAAATGATGTTTTAGATTTTGTTCGTTATGGCACAAATGGTGTCTTTTTTTTTAATTTTAAAGAACAGATGTTATTTGTTTAGAGTTTGCTATAGCAGATAGTCAGCCACCAACAGTTACATTTGGTGGAGGGATGGGTAACCTTTATAATGAAAAAAAGAGAAGGCTTCAAGTATGCACTGTTTGGAGGCTATTGGCATGGGGAAGCTAGAGGTAGGTTAACTAGGAGTGGGCATCTTATGTGATGGCTTGAGTAGCATACTCATCTTTTCCTGGTGGGTCTTGAGTTAGAAGCAGGATCAGAAAACAGTGAAGCTGGCAGTCACTGATCAATTTCTGACCATTCTGGGTTGATTGCTTCAGAGGTAGTAGATTGGCTTCCTAAACTGGTTGCTGGTCATTGTTCTATTGTTATATATGGGCTGGCTATTGTCTATTTGTATATTCAGTTTCTCAGACAACTTGAACATACATGCAGAAAATCCAGAGGAACATACAAAAAAGCTCTAAAAATAATAAGTGAGTTTAACAAGGTCTCACAATATAAGTCAATACAAAAAAATTAATTCTATTGGCAAATCTGTAAAGATAGAAGTAGATTAATGGTTGCCAGGGGCTGGGGGAGGAGAAAATGGGGTGTAACTACTACTAATGGGTATGGGGTTTCTTTTTTGGGGTGATGATGTTATGGAATTAGATAGTGGCGATGATTGCACAACCTTGTTAATAAACTAAAACCCACTGACCTGTATACTTTAAAGGGGTGAATTTTATGGTATGTGAATTAGATACAAACTACGTCTTACTTACTGTTTAGAAGCTGTTAGCATGGCCTATGGATTAATTCTGCCACGGGTTGAATCCCAACTCGTTCACTTACTAGGCATAACATCAGGCAAGTTCCTTATCCTCTTGATGCCTCAGTGTTCTTACAAATGAGGGCACATAATTCCCACTTCAAAAGGTTATTAAGAGAATTAAATAAATTGACCTATATAAACATTAGAATTATCATCATCTTCTTTATATTGTCCCTGCTTCTTCAGCTAAGTACCTAGTATAATGTCATCAAATAAATATTAGTTCCTAACTGCTGAGGGTTCTTGCTTTTTCTAGACTTCACATTTCACTTCTAGTTCATTCAGTACTAATACCCGTAAGAGTAGACCCTTAATGTTCTTGAGAGGACATATCCTGGAATCTTTCTGATACCTCAAAATTTCACTGAAGTATGATTTCTCTCATAAATACCTTTATTTTAGCTGAGTCTACCTTCTCACCTCATCAGCCTCAGCTTCAATATTATTTCCTCAAAAGGGCATTCTCTGACCTCTAGGTTGTATTTAGTCTTCCTACGACTTCCACAAACAACTCTGTATTTCCTCAATCATTTCCTCAAAAACTCATCACTCTTTAGTGTAATTAACTGTTTAACTGCCTATAAGGGCAGGGCCGGTATCTGTCTGAATTAGTGCTATTTCCCATGTGCTTGGCACATAAAAAATTCACTAACATTTGTTAAGCGTGTGCACACAAGGTCAGGTACTCTTTTAAGTGCTGCTTTGCAAGCACGTCTCATATAATACAACAGCATGAGGTGGATACAATTATCATTCCCATTTACTTGGAGAAACTAAAGTTCAGGGAAGATAAGTAACTTTTTTAAGATTATGTAACTAGTAAGGGCTGGTCTAGGACTCAAATCCAGGTATATCTGATTCTAGAATCTGAGCTTTAACCATCACACTATTCTGCCTCTCTGCATACCATGCACTGAAAAACAAAATTGCTTCATTGAACTAAAATGTCTGTGAGTGAGTACAATGATATAGAGTTAGTGCTGGGAAGTTTCCCTAGATAGGAAGATAGCATTATAGACATAATAAACGATACATTTCTACATAAGGGATGGCTCTATATTGTTCTTGAGAATAAGGCTTTGAAAACGAGCTATTATTCAAGTAGCTAGGAGTAAATGGTAAGAGGCAGAAAATAATTATAGAAACTAAAAATTTTAGATTAAGAAGGAACCTGAAAATGATCTAATTCCGTTATATAATTTGAACACATTAGATCAGGCAAAGATGCACCATAGAATATTTTAAGGTGGCCATTTTGGGTAGTTTGGCAAATGTTATGTGCTCTATAATCTTACTATGTTTTTATGGCATATTTTACAACTTATTGTCACAACTTGTACATAGATGAACAAGCATGTTATATCAATTCAGCAAATAATCTATGTAGTACCCAGAATATATAAGGAACTGTAGTTGGTGCTTCAGAAGACCAAATCGACAGATAGCAAAAAATCAAATTTAAGGATAACTAATGTCTGTACTTTGGATTTTGTATTCAAGAAATTAATGATGCAGAGGACTTTCCTCGTGGTCCAGTGGTTAAGACTCCATGCTCCCAATGCATGGGGCCCAGGTTCGATCCCTGGTTGGGGAACTAAGATCCCACATACCGCGGCTAAGCTCGCGCGCCGCAACTACTGAGCCCGTGCACTCTAGAGCCTGCAAGCTGCAACTAGAGAAGCTCGCAACTAGAGAAGCCTGGACACTGCAACGAAGAGCCCACGCACCGCAATGAAGACCCAGCGCAGCCAAAATCAATTTTTAAAAATTCAATTAAAAAAAGAAATTAATGAGGTAAATTATGTATAGGCTTTTTAAGATAAAAATATTTTCCAGCTTCCTTTGGTCCTTGATATAATAAACTTGGGATATGTAAATGACAGCAAACACAATAAAACAGAGTCACTGCTGCAACTCTTTGAGATAACACCAATTTTTCCCTCTGAATAGACTGACTTTGTGAGGTAATTCCCAGAACTCTTTCCTAGTATTACCAAATCTGCCAAGTTGGCTACTTCTGTAAAGTAAGCTATTTGGCCCAGACAAACATCTATCTTGAATGTTTAGGCATTTGCTTGCCTTAAGGCAAGGAATGGACTAGAAGACAAGCCAAAAAAAACATTCAATTTATTTGAACAAACATTTATTGCCTGCCAACTGTGTGCATGGTGTTTGTTAAATGGCAGAAATACAGACGCACAGAGGATCAGGACCTGCCTTCAAAGACCTCACATTCTACTGAGAAAGAAAATTAAAAAACAGGTTAATGCAACATAGTGTGATAAGTCCATAGTGTGATATGATGGAGGTACAGGGTACACCCTGGGCTTACGTGGTAGGTACCTAACCTGCTTGGGTGAAGATCAGAAGAATGACAGGGAATACTTCCTAGAGGAAGTGACACCAGAGTTGAGCCTCAAAAGAAGCCATCCAGGTAAAAGTATTTGATTATGGGGTGAGGGTGGATGTGTGTGTGTGGGTGGGTGAGTGGGGTGGGGGGAGGCAAATGCACTGAGTGGGAGAGAGGGAGGTGTTCTAGGGGATGAGGTGTATGCAGATAAAAGGGTACAAGGCCCACTCAAGGAGCAATAAGCCACTGAAAATGGTTACGAGTGTGAAGTGATGGGGGAAATGTTGAGAGATGATGACAGAGGGGTAGGAAGAGAACAAATTTTGCAGGGGACCTCGTACTCAAAGAAAGAGAGTCTAAATCTTATTCTAACGCAACAGAGAGCTTCCAAAAGGTTTTAAAGCAGAGTGACACACCCAGATTTTCACTTTTGAAAGCATGCTCTGGAAGCTATATGGAGGACAGACTGGAGAGGGGTAAGACAAAACACAACTCAAATAGTAGAAATGATTAGGGACCCAACACCATCAGTGACAATTCAAATAGAGAAGTAGGATGGCTGGCTAAAAGCTATATTTACAAGTAAAAGCAACAGCCTTGGCTGCTGATTGGATGTGGGAGAAAGAAGAGTCAATTTACCAATCATCTTCTATGTATAAGGCAAAAGGATACAAACTGGTCTGGCACAGGATCAGACTCTCCTCCATGAAAAAGCTTAGAATTCAGTTAAGTATACTAGGGATAAAAAGAATCTAATGATTTTCAAGGTAATGTCTACATGCTAAATGAGTATGTGGCAGTCACAGGACACAGGGTTCATGCAAGGCAGGAGAGAGACAGGTCTCATGCCTCCTTTTCATAATGCCAAGTGAAAAACATGTTTAAAAACGGTTTTAACCTTTTAATATATAACCTTGGTAAATGGAACAGTGGCTTGAATTGGGTATTTGTACATAGGACTGAAAATTAGACAGATTTTTTACTGCATTTGTCATTAATCAGCCATCTCTGTTCAATAATATTAATTTCATAGAAAAGATAAAGGAGTAAAATATGAAGGAGAAGGGGAAGGAAGAAACGGGAAGATACACTGCTTTTTCTAGGAAAGACAATATTTCTCCCAATGAACGTCATATATTGGTTGCTATGACTGAAAAAAAAAGCCTACATTTCTTTCTCCTTAGTTTGAACTTAAAAGGATTCCTATGGCATCACCATATAGGTGCCATTGTCCTCTGAAGGTTTTGTAGATATTGGTTTGGCATCTTTTCTATGTTCATAGCAGCAGGGGGGGCTACATCATAGGCCCCTATAATCTGTACCAAAGAACAGAGTGTGGAACAGTTTGAACACGGAATATTTCAAAGAGGAGACCAGAACGTCAGTGAAAGACTTTTGAATGATCTTGTGCTCATGTTTTCCAAGCTCTAGTCAGTATATCCATAAGCTCAGAAGCAGTGTATATTTAAGCTTTGTAAGCTATTAGCCACCCATAGACATGATTTTGTCTTCTCAGAAAGTGCATTTTATTAAATTAACCTATTTCTGACAAAGCACCTTTTCTCTAATCTGCTGAGAAATACACTTACTATATTTCAGATGGCCTCTGAGTGGCACTGCCTAACAGTCAGTAGACTGTGTCAGATATGCAGTTATGCTACCTCCCCTTTTTTAAAGAACAACATAACTTGATAGGAAGAACTAGGGCTATTTCAAAGTAAACAGGCAGGTCAAAACTATTAAGTTAAAAATTTCTATACAAGCTTAAACACCTTACATATATGGTCTGAACATATTTACATGAAGATGTGAGTGTTGTCAGGTAAATTTACTTATATATTACAACTTGCACTTTAAAATTAATTTTTATAATCCTAATATTTAACACAGTGCCTGGCATTTAAGTACTGAGTAGGTACCTGAATAAATGCAAGCTTTTTATACTAATAAAACACTTCCCAGCCTACAAAGGAATAAATCAAAAGATTGCAATCCCTAAACATATGAAATACCAAAATGCACAAGCAGCACAAGAGAATCACATTCTATACACATTGCTGTGTCCAATGAACATTACACCAGAATTTAAAGTTGCACTGTACAATATATACATACAATGCATATATTATAACTAATCAGAAATATTACTTTTTCAAAGGTAGATGAGCTACAGCATTGCCAGTGATCGGTGTGGATTTACAGGTTCCAGGCAATCCTACATTCCCATCTTTTACTACTCGAGCTCTGGGTGGTGCAGGGGTGGAGAGGAATAGCATCCTGCAGTTATAACTCTCTGGGTACCATCAGCCTCCTCTTTTTGCTCCTCCAACCTGTCCAATAATTTTTATAATGAAATCTTTGTTTTAAATACTCTTCTTTTTGAAATACCTAAAGTAGTCACTATTTTCCTGACTGGGTAATACTTTCTTACTGCCCACTGTTGCTTGACATTTTCATTCATTTATTCAACAAACATTTATCAAGCAACCATTATGTTCTTATATTAGGTTCTGGGGACAGTTAAAACAGACATGTCCATCCCTTTATGGAGTTTATAGTCTAGCATTCTAGTCTGGTATAATTAGTTTCTATTCACAAATACATAAGGGTTAAAAACTCAGTGAAAGATCATAAAGTACTACTCAATTCTTACTGGTAAATGCTTTACTCAAAATTAAATTTATTGCTTTAAGTAAACCAAACGATAAAAGTAATTTTATTAGTTAATAAATCAAAGTGATAAGAAAAGTAAGTCAACCCTTCATAGTTGTACTTTAGTAATCCATTCCTATTCCTAATGTTACAATTAGGCATTGCAAAAATACATACGTGATACAAGTTATGCAAACTGTATACAAAGGGTACACAAAGCATATACACAAATATCAGAGAAGCTGCATAGACCCATCACGAATTTACCTAAATCCTCATTTGAATTAGATAAGAAATTTATTAAATTTGTTTCTATGGCACTTGATACAAAGATAGTAGACAAGTCCAAAACGTCCTCTATCAAACAGAGTCAGCAGTCTAATGTGTCCCCAGACACCAGGTTACCAATTTGTTTATCACTGATCTTGACTATAAGGTTTTTAATGTATTATTCATAAGTACATTATGCATTTTACTGCTTGTTGCAGAGATTTTAATTCAGAAAATGCTGTGCCAGCAAGAACTTAGTGTAAATGATACAGATAAAAAGATCATTTCATGTGTTTCTGACAAGTGATTTACATAACTTTTCTATTAATCAAAGTAGAATAAGTAGTGTATAACGTAACTTGTCACCCACATGGGGTTTTCTATTCTGAAAAATCCAAAATGCTTTGTGACTGACTTTAATTTTCTTATAACTGTCTAAATCTATGATAAAGAACAATTTAGACCAAGAAGTCTGAATTGAATACACATAATCCAAACTATAAGAGATACATTCACCCACTATGACTTATTCCAATTTCAGTTTGGTGGAGAGATATCTCTTTAATCACGGTATAGTAACTGATTCACTGGTAGTGAGTCAATTAAAATATTGACGATTTTAATTCTGTCAATAAAGCAATAGTTGCTCCTCAAATAGTATACTAATTTTTAAGTTTTATAGTTGAAAGGAAAGGTAAAACGATAATATTCAAATTACTAAATTTGGAGCTCATTTAGACAAATAGCTTGCAGTAAGATGTGAAAACCTGGACTCTACAGAGATGGTTGAAATACACACACACACACACACACACACACACACACACAATGTGAACCTTTGATCATTATACTAAGACAGGGTAGGAAATAAATATTTCAAGTGTAAATGTTAACAAAATGCTAAGGGGGATGAGGGAGATTAGAGAGTGATGATTAAAGGGTGCAGAGTTTCTTTTCAGGGTGATGAAAATATTCTAAAATTGATTATATCGATTATATTCAACTGTGAATATACAAAAACAGTAAATTATATTGTTAAATGGGTGAATTCTATATTATGTTTAAAGCAGTTTAAAATGTTAACAATAACGTAAAGCAGTTTAAAATGTTAACAAAATGGTTTTACTAAAAACCACATAATTTATTGAAATATTGGGTTTGAAACATTTACAGCAATTTCAGAATAGACCGATTAGCATAGTTCTCACGCAGTATTAACGTCTTTACTAAAAGTGGCACATTGCCTTAAGTAAACATAGTACATAAAATTCAAATTAGAACAACACTTATGAAAATATGTTCTACTTTATAAAAGATTCAGATTCAGTTGACAGGACTGAAGAAAGTCTTAAGTAATAGATCAGACATACATTTGCACAAAAATGAGAAAAACTTAGAATCAGACAAAAGTCTCTGATTCTAGGTTCTGATATGGACCGACATGTTTCTCTCTCTCGCACAGAAGCCAGAAGTTATGAGTTATAGGTTTCCAGGACAGTCACTGATTACCCTTTATGGGAATCTGATAGAACCAACGAATAATCAACAAAGAGATTCAAAATTTCTGTGCTTCAGAAAACATGATAATATAAACAACCTTAAGCACCTGAATTCCATGGGAATTAAACTACTGTCAGGATCTCATTCATTCATTCAATAAACATTTTTGTGTCATTTAAGGCTTGTGCTTCCTTATTAATTTGGGGGTATCCATCCAATGACAGTACTGAGGTGGGAAGTACTGTGTAAGGAAAACAAACAACTCACTGTAATTCCATGGTAAATATTATAACATAAGTATAATCAGAGGGCTGTGAGAACACAGAAAGAGGAGAAATTGCTGCTTGTATTTTAAAAAGAAAGTACGTGCTTTATATATGAAAAATAACAATTATAGCATGTTATCATGTATGCTGGACAGGATGATATACATTCCACTTCAGTGTCTTAGTAAAAAAAGAAGTGCATAAATCAACTATCAAAAATCCCAATTGTTGTGTGTGATCAGGGTAAATTCACTTAACCTCTCCCACCTTAGTTACCTCACACATGCCATCAATTCCTGACTCACATGAGACTGAAATGACTGTCAGGACTTAAATAAGACTCTTTCATATTTCAAATACGGTTTGAAGTTCCTTTAAAACATCAACACAATTAGCTTTACACAAATCTTTCTAATGTTAATGGCCTGATTATTCAAATAGAAACTTTACTTACTTTACCAGCAAATCTGTAAAATTTTCATAGCTTTGCAAGACAACATGCGGTAACATACTCCTATAGAATGCTTTGTTGTTAGAGTTAAAAAAAAAAAAAACTCCACAAAACTCAGATATACGAAACGACCGTTCATGTGACATGTGTGCGCTGTGTGTATAGACTGTGTTCATCTACCTTGTGGAATATAGACAGCCATGGTAGGAGACCTTGAGAAGACTAGTGTTCGAAGCGATAAAAGAACAAGCAGCTACAAGCCAGGGCAAAAATTGGTACTTGTCCTAAGACAGATGCAGACAAAGTGTTTTTAGAGTTCAAAGAAGAGAGAGATCATTACTCCTTTGGGAGATATTTTCACTTGGATTACTAGGCTTTTATGGATGATTCCATTAGAAACAAGACCACCATATATTTGAGTGAATATTTTAAATATATTCACTTATTTACATCTTACTGCATAATTATTCTTGCCTCCATGTTATTTTTATGATACTGAGATAGGAAATGAGGACAGTCCCACATTCTCCTGAGAAATGTTCATTCTGTACTTTTTGGGATATTTAAGACAACAGTTAACAATTTCTGGAGTCTTTTATCATTCATTCAGAGACTTAACAATAGATGAGAGTGTTATCTTTGGAATGAAACAAGAACTGCAACCTAATATTGAAATATCTCAGGAATAAACATGAAATAAAGCCTTCCAACTATAGGCTTACATGAAGGGAAGATCTTCTGAGACCTGAACTACTCAAAAAGTCCATCATAGGACCCTTAAGTTATGAAAACTTAAACATAATTACTGGTCCACATTAATACTATGTTAATACATGACTGTAAGGTAGAATTTAGTTTTTGGTAAAGTTGGATTTTCTATGCATACTTAAAAAAATATAGGTATCCCTTAACAGATGCCTATTTTAATTAAATTTAATTAGAAGTTTACCCTGTTAATGGTTTTCAAGGCTAGGTCAAGTAGTTTTATCTTTGCCTTATGAAATCACTGGCCTCATTTATGATTTACCTGATTTTGAAACCTTGTTCTAGAATCTAAACTTATAATATGACATTATTCCTGTGCAGTAATTTTGATTCATAAGCATAGTAATTTATTGAAAATATTCACTCTCCTCTACTCTTACTTTACCATTTCTGTCATAAAGTCCTTTGCATATTTTAACTCCCAATTATATACCCTCCTCATATCTTGTTATCACCAACTAAAGGGTTAAGTTTTTCTTCCTTTTCCTTTTTGTGTAAATAAAAAGTTTTTTTTTTAACATTGTCAATGGTTAATGAAGCAAACTGATGCATCTTTACAATTTCTAGGCTCACCATTTTTACGTATCCCATGCCCTCTCTCTGAACTCATTTTCCTCTTGCTGACATAGCTTTTAATTGCTCTTTTAGTGAAGGCCTGTACTTCTTCTATTTCTTTGTCTTCAAATGTCTGAAAATGTCTTCATTTTGCCTTTATTCCTGAGTCATGTTTCACTGGGCATAAAATTCTTGGTTGATATTACACATTTTGAAGATACTGTTCTCTTGCCTTTTGGTACCTCTCATAGCTGACAAGAAGTTTCAGTCTAACTGTACTTTTAAGATAATCTGTATTCTGGTAGTTTAAAATATTTTCTTCTTCTCTTAGATCTTCTGCAGTCTCACTATAATGTGAATGCATGCCTTTCTTCCATTCTTGAAAATTCTCAGGTTTGAGTGTGAAATATTAACTCCACTTTTCTCACCATTCTTTCCCTCCAGAACTCCAAATAGATACTATGGAATCCCCTCAGTGTACATTCATGACTCTTAATCATTCTTTCATTCTTTTTATCTGTTTTTCTCCTGTGTTTGGGGGATATTCTTTAATACCATCCCCCAAGCTACTGATTAATTCTTTCCCTGTCTACTTTCAGTTTATATTTTATCCTGTTGAGTTTATCCTTTATTTCAAGAGCTATATTCTTATTTCCTAGATTTCTTTTAGTTTTTTCTCATATTACCTCTTATTTCACTTCTGCCTATTTTTTCATGCTTTCCTATTGATTTTAAATGGGTGCTTTCATTTATCTCCGTGAGCATACTAAATATATTTCTTTAAAAATCTCTTTCAGAGAATTCTATAAAATCAATTTCATCTGTTATAAATTCTTGCTCCATTTAAGAAATTGTTTGGCTATTCTTTCTAACATTTTATTTATTCATGTCTGTAATTTTGACTTGTAGGCACATTCTGAGCAGAGGTGTTTTGTTTTATTCTCTCTATCCCTTTATTCTCCCTTATCTCGTTTCATAGTTGCTTCCCCTGGGCAGCCAGGGCTCAAGGTCACTTAAATGGCAATTCAGAGGTTGGAGCTCCAGCAACGATCCTGGAGATACTGTAGATTTGGTTACTGAGCAGGCAGGTGGCTTGGTTTAATTCTTGGTTGTGAGGCTGTGTGTTCTCTTCCTTCCTAGGCCTGAAACTTCTTGCAAGCTGATGCACTAAGCAGTAGTCAGCAGCATTTTTTATTCAACCTGCTTTCATGAGTGGAAAATTCCCTAGCCCAAGCTTTGTCCTTGGGCTGTGAACATGACTTTGTAAGGGACAGTTACCTGCTTTCAGTCCACAGGAGCCCAATCCTGGTCGCCATAGTGTCTCTGGTCTGAGAGTAGTATGGAATGGTGACTTCTGCCCTTTTGTTAATACTTTGTGTTTCTATTCATTCCATCCTGGTCCACAAGAATCCCAGTTTTGCTTTTGACCTGGCTATGTCCCCTTAGTTTTCTTTTAAAATACCTTTTATTATTGTTATGTATTTGAAGCAGAAGAGAGGTGCCAGTATATAAACTTCCTATGCCAACATGATCCAAAGTTTCCCTAACTATCTGAAAACCCTGTTTTTCCCCTTCTGATTTTCCCTATCACTCTCACTAACATTTACCGTCATCTTTGAAGGCTTGTCTTCCTTTGCTTCAATCAGGGGTTAGTAAAGTTTTCTTGATGGACCAGATAGTAATATTTTAAGTTTTGCAGGCAAAATGAAGGCTATTATGTAAAATATAATCACTAATAAATGTAAAGAGCATTCGTAGTTTGTGGGCCATTAAAAAACTGCCAGTGGGCCAGCTTTGGTCCATGGGCCTTAGTTTGCCAAACTCTGCAGTAAATAATATTATTTTTCAGGTTTCTCTCCTCCACTCTATCCTTTCATTACTCTATAGATTTTTATCCATTTCTACTGTTCTCTTCACTGTATCCAGGCTGATGATCCTAAATCTCTATCTCTAGCCTAGGTGCTTCTTCTAAGCCCCTTGTTTTTAGAGTTAACTTTATACTAGATATCACTATGTGGATGTCCCATGAGCACATGAACATATCAAAAATGGAATCTGTTCTGTTTTTTCTTATAAACCTGGTACTAAAAGGCACCATCATCCACTTCATGTGAAGCTTCTTCCTTCCCCATACTCCTCACAGCCAATGTTGATTGAATATCTCTTAAATACTTTTCAAATGCATCTATTTCTCATCCCTACATTTGTCAACTTAGTCTGCCACCATCTCACTTAAATATCCAAAATAGGCTTCTAAAACGCTTTACTGCTACAAGCTTGGCCTCCTGCAATCTACTCACCACACTGCAGCCTGAAGGATAGTTCCAAAAGAAATAGCAAAGCCACTGACTTCGCTCCCTGTTTGAAGTCCTTCAGTGGCTCCCACTGTCTTTATCTGACCCTTCACTGGTCCCTGATTATCTCTCCAGTTTCACTGCTTACCACTCCCCATCCTTGCTATGTCCCAGTTATGATAAATGACCAAAAGTACCACACACTCTTGTGTGCTTCTCTGGGTCTTTGCAAGTGCTGTTCTCTCTGCCTGAAACACTCTGTTAAAAACCTCTTACTCATCTTTCAAGTCTTAGCTTTGTTGTAAGGTCTCCTCTGATATCAATTACTAGATTATGTGCTCTCATAGCACCTAGTATTTAAATTTTACTCATTTACTCAACAAGTATTTATTAAGCACAGACAGAAATCCCTACTTTCATGAAAGTTTTATTTTAGTTGGGGTAGAAAGTCATTAACAACATAAATGAGTATGTTAGATGGTGATAAGGACTACAGAAAAAAATAAAGTAGAGATGAAGGGCTGGGGGCCGTGGAGGGAAAGAGGGTTACAATTTTTAAAGGATGGGAAGAGAAGGCCGCCTGAGAAGATGATGTCTGAATAAAAACCTGAAAGAGGTGAGGAATAAACCATGCAGCTATCTGGAGGAAGAGATTTTCAGGCAGCGAGAAGAGTAAGTGCAAAGGGCCTAAGGGAGAAGAGGACTGACATGTGTGAGGAATAGCAAGGCCCATGAGGCTAGAGCAGAGTCAGTGAGGGGGAAGAGTAGTAAGAGATGAAATCAGAGATGTAAAGAGTGGGGCAAATCTACAGCTTTCTAGGCCATTGTAAGTACCTTAACTTTTGCTTCAAATACATTGGGAAGCCACTGGCAGGCACTGGGCAGGGAAGTGATGTGATCCGACTTAAGAATTATTCTGGATGCTGTGTAGAGAGCAGACTGAAAACAGCAAGGATGGAAGCAAGGAGACCTATTATTGTACAACTTATTATATGGTATTTTAACTGCCTCTTTGCTTTTCTGTAGTCAGCTATTAGACTGAAGCACCTTGTGCGCAGAGTGTGACACATACATTAGGCATTTATATTTATTGAAAGAATGATGTACTTCCCAAGGATCTGTTTTTAAACATAGTTTTCAGGAATGAAGGAACATGCTCTCCTAAGAACATATTGCATAATAAACATCAAATGCCTTTTAGGAGAGAGATGAAGTATCCTTCCAAAATGAAAGGCAGGATACGTCACAATAAAGTCTGCATCCATCAACTAAATTATCTACATGTTATAACTTATCTCTGTGTTTCAATGACCACGTGACTCCTTGGTTTTCAATGACCAGGTGAATCCTACTCTCAGGCATCCTGTTTACTTTTTGGTCACTGTACTCTTTTGAAAGAGGAGTAGGCATTGCCTCCTTGTAAACCACGTCCTGAACCTTTCAAACCCAAATTATCTAAATGTGGTCTGAGGATGAGAAAAATTTAAAGGTATCATGTACGAGGCATCCACTGTCGAGAAAAATCTGTTCCAAAGACACTATGGCAAATTTATCAAACCCTTCATAGTCAAACTTTCTCATGAGGATCTTGTTCTTTTTATGTTTTTTCCAAATAAAAAAGTGAGTATATGTACCTGCACATGGTTTCTGAGTGTGCACTGGGGGAACTAGAGAGCATCTGTTTCCTGTGAACATGCTATGTATCTGGAAATCATCACCATCGTATGCTAATTATGTACCATTGTTCACAGACCAAGCTACATCACTGGGAAGGGAAAAGTGAAAAGGAAGGAATGAAGAGAGAGA
The DNA here is from genome assembly GCF_949774975.1 of Lagenorhynchus albirostris. NCBI lineage: Eukaryota > Metazoa > Chordata > Mammalia > Artiodactyla > Delphinidae > Lagenorhynchus > Lagenorhynchus albirostris. The sequence goes on along the minus strand of NC_083095.1, from coordinate 133,983,985 downwards.
GAGGCAGAGAGGTATGTTAATGATGGAAGAAAACATCAAGAAGATACATTTCTTGTAATCGAAGAACTTTAAAGTTATGTGTGTATATATATTTAACCCAAACCACAAAGAACATATTTATGAATCAGTTCTGAACTATATAGATAAAAGCAGTGATTTAGATGACTGTAACAAAAATTTAGGGTTGAAGTCTGTAAATCTCAGAATTAAAAAAAATGACTATACATATGTTAGCCTTCAGGAATACTGGTATTTCTTGAACACTTTAGCAAAAGTTGAGGGCATAGAGACCCTTAAGTAAAACTCGCTAGGAGAATCTACTGAAGTTGGTAGAGGAAATCAGAAGATCAAACCACTTGGGATGAGATGCCTGTTTTCCTGACTGGGCTGGAAATATACTCCCTCCAAAAAGATATCTGAGACTGAAATATGGCTCTTGTAGTTGTGGCTTATGGGAATGTGTGAAGCTCTCTGGACAAAGGAGTTAAGGGACAGTCACATCCCGATGCATGCTCAAGCAAGTAAGAGGCAGCAAGATAAATACCAACTTGCTTTGCTCAGTACACTGTAGTGATTAATAGCTTGGACTCAGGCTGCAACTGACTTGTTTTCAACCCCTGGTTCCCTACTTATCTGCTGTGGGACCTTGGAAAAGTGCCTCCGTTTCCTCATTTGTAAAATGGGGATAATAAAAGCAACAGGACTGCTGTGAGGATAACATGTGTTAAGTTTATGTTAAAAATTTAGGATGAGTACCTGGCACAAAATAAGTGTTAATTATTAGTCTGCACCTATTGAATCATACTGTCCAGAAATGTTTTCTTCTACGTTCCCAGTATCTTTTGGCTCTGAGTAAAGGAAGCCTTCAGGATCCCACAGAGATCTAGTGGCCTATCTACCAATCTTTAGTAAAGTCAATGAATTGGATGACTGGGTTGTGTCCATGCTCTTTTCCTCAGCAGATTCCTTGTCCCTTTGGCATCAGGGCATGGTAGAGAACACAGATAATCAAAAGCATCCCCCAGCAAGAATAAACATCTTCTCTAAGATGGAGTAGATAGAACATAAGTTTTCTCCCACTTGCCACCCCCCACTAGGTACCCTTGGTTTCCTTATCCTCATTCCAACTCTTAGTGGCCACCAGTTTTGTTCTAACTTCTGTAAGAGTATCTTCTCATATGAGGAATGAAATGAGAAAGATTTTTTGGAAACCATGATGCCATCTGCAAATATAAGCATTATTACTATTATTGTGGGATTGGAGAGATGGTACATCTATTCTGAGATTCCACCACCTTCTGATTATACTGGCCAAAAACTTTCTAATTCATATTCTGCCTTTCTATAATTGTGTTTGAGGCAGTCAGAGGAAAAATTACATTTAAATTCTCTTTGAATGATGTAACCATTGTCTTGAAATCCTACAACGCTTTTCTTCTTTAGCCTCATAATAACTTAAAACTCCCCTTGCCATGACTATATAACTCCTTCAGCAGAAAGTAGCTTCCACAATATGGTTCCAGAGACATAACGCTAATTAAATTTCAATCTGCCTTCTAAATAGTTCCACCCAAAAACCAGTTTGCTACTTTCACGTATCTGTAAGAGTCCAAGATTGGAGAGCTCGAAGAACCCTCAAAACCACTGTTTCATTGACGAGGAAACTGAGGCTAAAAGGTTTTGTCATTCCCAAGCACATACAACCAGGTAATGACACATCTGGAGCAAGAAGCTGAGGCTTATCATTTCTCTGGCACTGTTCTCCCTTGTCACAAAGATGACTACACTGGCAGTAAGATGACTATATGACTAACATTCAAGCTCCATTGAGATTATTTTTCCCATCATTTATTTTCCTTTTTGTTTAACATATTTTTCTCTTTTAAGTTTATAGTCTAATGTTGACTTCCACTCATCAATTTATCTATTACTCATTTATGTTCTCATTAAGTATCCTGAGGGCCTATACTGCTCACTGTACTCTTGAAAGCCTCAAGGACTGAGTTAATCATAGGTTTTCTAAAGGAAGTGTATCTTGAATGTGATCTTGAAGAAAACAGTAGGCACAGATAAACAGAGGAAATGGGGGCCTATTACAGAAGCAAGGAAATGCAGAAAGAAAAAGATGGTGTAAGCACAATACAGAGGATACTGTTCTGATTAACAAGGGGTGATGCCCTTGGAGAAGTGGGAATGAAGAACCAGTGAGGGAGGCCATGAATGCTAGCATTCTAGAGCAGAAATATGATGTCCTAAATTAAATAATTCAACATTTATTTAGCACCTACTAAATGCCAAACACTCTGCTTTACACTAGTGACACATGGTTAAATAAAACAGCCCTTACCTTTTAGAAGCTTCCAGTTTTAGTAGGGGAGACAAACAAGAAAATCAGTAATCATATTACGAGGTAGAAATGACGAATTGTATTATGCAGCTATGATAAAACTTGGTAAGGACTTTAAAATCAAACAATGGACTGAGATAAGGCTCCTAAAGGTGATTACTGAAATTAGTTTTGAAGAACAAGTAGGGGATGGCTTCAGGGAGTAGGTGTTTCAGAGGAGGAAGCAGTATGGAGGCCGTTGGGAATGAAATGTACTGTTAAAAATTCAGTATGTCACGGACTTTCTTGGTGGTGCAGTGGTTGAGAAACCGCTTGCCAATTCAGGGGACATGGGTTTGATCCCTGGTCTGGGAAGATCCCACATGCCACAGAGCAATTAAGCCCGTGAGCCACAACTACTGAGACCACGTGCCACAACTACTGAAGCCCGTGTGCCTAGAGCCCGCGCTCCGCAACAAGAGAAGCTACCACAGTGAGAAGCCCGTGCACCGCAACGAAGAGTAGCCCCCATTCGCCACAACTAGAGAAAGCCCACGCGCAGCAACAAAGACCTAACGCAGCCAAAAAAAATTTTTTTTAAAATTCAGTATGTCAGTATTTATATACATACATATGATCTCTGGACAGATCTTAAGCAACATTCACTTTATTTATACACTCCCCAAACCTTTGCTCAATAAAAGATTAAGTAAATACCTGAAATTGAGAAACAGGCTTTAATTGGCTGTAATAGTTGACATGACTACAGTGCAAGCGAAGGGCCACTCCTCCTTTCTAAAAACTCCTCCTCTGTCTACTTGTCAGCATATTTTTCTGACCTAACTTGGAGATGATCGGAAAAAATATCACCACAGGAAACACATTCTACATGTGAGTTTCCACATTTCACTTTTGGAAGAGGGTCATTAACCAAAATAGTAATATAATTTCTAATACTGGAATGGCTTCTTCTCATCCTTTAGCCATCATCTGTAAAACACATTTTTTTAAAAAAAGACTAATTCAGAGCAATACATGGCAACTAGTATAAAAATTCTGTGCTATTCATCTTCTTGTGCTGCAGTTGGTCACTATAGTGAGCAGGCCTGACAGTTTGCAGATGAAAATGTAAACACTGAGCTCGACTCAGTTATGTTGAGGCCAACCATTTCTGACAGTCTCTACAACGTGATAAACACCGTCTGTCTATAGTTCCTCTGTATTTGAAAGTTACGACAAACATTTTGTTGAAATGTAAACAACTGACTTCGTGACTGGTGAAGCAGTGGGCTGCAAATTTATCTAAAATCAAGAAAACAAAGATCTTGTTTGACACTAGATAAACCATTAGTGGTCACCAAGGGAGCAGCTTTGGGAGGTCATAAGTGTTGTCATCAGTCTTGAGAAAATATGCACCAAAAGGTATTGTCGCAACTTAGTTGAGGCAAGAATAAGTAACATGAGAGACAAAAGAATTAGAAACTAGTAGAAAAAGGGTAAATTTTTCTTTTACTCTAAAGCACAGTTTTTAACCAGTAGAAAAAAGGTGAAATTTTCTCTTTAAAGGACAGTTTTTAATTGGAGCTGAATTTTAAAATCTATTAACCTTAATTTCTGTTTTTTTCAATGACTTTAAGTGGAATAGTATGGAATAAAATTTATAACTAATTTTCTAAAAAACTTAATGAATCCATTCTTTCATTTATTCAATTCTACGGGAGATAATTGTTATTACTTCTTTGTACGGCCTTCCTGAAAAGTTATGCAAGTCCAGCCCAGTGCTCTGGAAAACTTCAACTTACCTTTTAATTAAGGTGGCATTGCAAACCAAATTCTACTATTTTATAATGATATATTATAAGGCTAAATTAAATATTTATAAGTTATAAGGTTAGAATATCACTGACTGAATTTTTATGACAGCCTGTAAATGTTTACAATTCCTGTATCTGTATTCCTGGGCTACATATACTTAGACCTTAATGATGACTTTCAACATGAAGGATAGACATATTAAAATTTTAAATTTCTAGATATGTAAAAAAAGTGTTTATAAAATGGAATGGCGGTCACTTCAAGACATGGTAACAAATATATTAAGTGAGAGTCCAAAATCAAGGACTTGGCTTCTTAAAGTTCACAACAAATATCAACTAAATTATTTTCTACATTTTATATAAGGCAATTCATACTGCACTATATGGCAAATTAAAGTCAATTTTTTCTAGTGAATTTATTAAGATTAATCTTCTTTAGTCATTCAACCAATATTTAGAATATGTAAAATGCACTTCAAAGACCTCTTTTCAAGATTAGAGAAGGGAGATATTCCTACTATGAAAATGAAAAAAGAATCTGTATATTTTACCTTGATCAATCAGCTAAAATAAAAACTGACATAGCTTTATTCACCCTGTACCATTATATTTTAAATCAAAACCACTAGATTCATTTTGTAAATCATGTAATTATAAAATCAAAGACAAAAGCACATGAATTCGTTTACCTAGTGTAGTTCTTCCCACTGGTTAGCTCAGTCTTGTATTTTATAGAATATCAGTCATATGTTAAGCCCTCTATGGTTTCTTCTCAACTACCTACCTGCCCCCTGAACACACCCAATACCAGAGAAACAGCAGCTCAGCAATACTTTCTAGTCACAGCCTAGTACTAACCTATTTCTTGATCGATCTGCGTGCCAGCTTCCATCTGCTTCTGTTCCTCCCAGGTAAAACTTTGCTGCTTTTTCTTCTGTTTCTTCCCCGTCTTTGCCTTTTACATCAGTCAAGATGCTCAGCACCATTTTTATACCTAAGACCTACATTAGAATAGCCTCAAGTAAAAACATTACAGTCTTGGTTTGGTTCACCCTGTGACTGTTTAATTCTAAAATTTTTCACCAACTTTGTCCTGGGCCCAAAGTCTAGAACTACACATCATGGATGGCTTTAGCCTAAATTCCCAGTGTACAGGACAAATGCCTAGCTACCATCTTATGAAAGGAAGTCTACACCCTTCATAAATTACCTGTTTATTGAAATAGCTTAGTAATCTTTATAGGCAAGAAAGTTTTCATAGTCTATGAAGTTGTACATTTTGGCTCATTTCTCATTCTAACCTCAAAGAAATTGGATGGTATATCTTAGACCTTCTTATTAAAAAACATTATGTATACAAACTCCACTAACTTACTCTTTACCCTTTTCCTAGTTAACAGAATAATCTCATCCATTCTTTAATTTTCTTGTTTCTTCAGTAAATCTTTATTGATCATCTAGTAATATGTCAGACATTGGTCCTAGGGACTCAGAGACAAAAGGATCCTTAAGGACTCTACAATCTTATAAGAAGACAAACAAGCAAGTGAGCTATTCTGGTATAGCAATGATTCTCCACCCTAGCTGTATCTCAAAATTACTGGTAGAGATTTTTATTTAGTAAATCTGTGGTGGACCCAAAGCATCATTTTCTTTTTAATTTTTATGATAAAAGATTTCAAACATAACAAAAAAGAAGAGAGAATCGCCCAGTTATCTGTATTTACTTTAAAAAAAATTCCTAAATAATTCTGAGGCACAGAGTTGAGACCAATACAATATATTAATGATAGTGCTATGAGAGGTAAACATGAACGGATGAGATTATAAAGAAAGGGTACCAAAATGTTCATTGCAGCTCTATTTACAATAGCCCAGAGATGGAAACAACCTAAGTCTCTATGGATAAAGAAGATGTGGCACATGTATACAATGGAATATTACTCAGCCATAAAAAGAAATGAAATTGAGCTATTTGTAATGAGGTGAATAAACCTAGAGTCTGTCATACAGAGTGAAGTAAGTCAGAAAGAGAGAGACAAATACCATATGCTAACACATATATACGGAATTTAAGAAAAAAAAACTGTCATGAAGAACCTAGGGGTAAGACAGGAATAAACACTGTGTCCTACTAGACCTACTAGAGAATGGACTTCAGGATATGGGGAGGGGGAAGGGTATGGTGTGACAAAGCGAGAGAGAGGCATGGACATATATACACTACCAAACGTAAGGCAGATAGCTAGTGGGAAGCAGCCGCATAGCACAGGGAGATCAGCTGGGTGCTTTGTGACCGCCTGGAGGGGTGGGATAGGGAGGGTGGGAGGGAGGGAGACGCAAGAGGGAAGAGATATGGGAACATATGTATATGTATAACTGATTCACTTTGTTATAAAGCAGAAACTAACACACCATTGTAAAGCAATTATACTCCAATAAAGATGTTAAAAAAGATAATAAATAAAAAAAAGAAAGGGTAGCTAATCTGGAGTGATGACAGACAGGCAGTGATGACAGTGTGTGTGTGTGTGTGTGTGTGTGTGTGTGTGTGTGTGTGTGTGTACAGGTACAGAAAGGGCAGCTTGGTAGGGAAGTCTTCCAGAGAATATAACACATCAGCTGGTTTTCTAACAGTGGAATTTCTAATCCTTTATTTTGCCGTAGAGATTTCTAATCAGAAAAACGGGGATCTACCATGGGCACTCCAAGCTCACTGTTATCACTGCTACAGTTCCTTTTCCTGCTGTTGTCCTTTTCTTGGGTTGGCTAGGATTCCCAGTGGAGAAGGGACTACAGTCCTCTTCTTCGCTGCTCAGTTGAACATCAATTTACGTGCTTTAGGACTTTACCCCAAGAGCTTCTCACAAAATGCCGGATGCAATGTGCAATTTATAATTCTACTTCTAGAAATATGTCCTGCAGAAATACTTAACACAAGTACTCTGCAAGATCTGTAGGTCATTTTTTTTTATTCAACAAACTTTGCCACTTACTAATATTCTCCCTTCTGAAGAAAATTTAAGATGATAGGGTAAAATCAAGATTAGCTTTTCTTCTTTTGGAATTGAAATGCCAAAAACATAATCACGGGGATGTAGTAGGTGAGAATTCGAGGTAAATTCAAGAAGTTATCAAACAAAACATTTTTCAGAAACTGTGGCTTAGCAACTTGGTGTGTGTCTGTCTCTTATTTACATTTGGATGTTAACTATAACAAAAGGTAAAACTCAATGTAAAGAGAAATACAGGTCTTAATTTATACAATGAAAACATGCTAGAGCAGACACACTCAGTAGGTCCTGTAGAAATGAGTTTAACATTTAGGATTATAGACTGATTGGTTTACCATGCCCATGCCATGACCACGTTATCCTCTTCCATTAAGAGTGTAGGAAATTCCAATTTTAACTTGTATTGATATGGCCTTTACAGACTTAAAGCATCAGCACACTTCATTCACATATTCCACAAACAAAAGAATGAGAGAGTTGGCTAAATAACTCTTAAGGTGACTCTACTTCTAACATTCTATGACTTTCTTCCTATAATTTGTAAAACCAGGAAAGTGCCTTGTAGCCTCAGTATATACTTAGTGAAAAAATTTTATAAACCATTCTGAAAGAATATTTCATGAAAGGAAAATATACTAAAAATTTCATATTTCTACAAGGACTACTTCTATATTTTGCCAGAATGTTTTAACTTTTTATATGAAATATAAGACATTGAAATACTGAATATCCCATTTGTGCAATAAACTGATTATGTCAAATAAAAAGGCTTAAAAGTATTTTTCAATCTCAGCTCTGCCACTTACTGTGTTACCCTGGCCAAGTTAGTTAATCTCTCTGTCTCAGTGACTTTACTTTAAAAATAGGGATAACATCAGATAACATTACTATACTATAATGTTACTATAATGAGTTAATGAGACAACATAGGAAAGCGCTGACAGTAGATGCTCAATAAGTGCTAGGGTTTTGTTCTTGCTGTTGTTCACTGAGAAACATTTTCCAGCTTTAAGATGCCTTTTGGATTAATAATACCTGGTGTTGGCAAGGATGAATGGAAATGGACCCTTGCAAACTATAGGTAGGCTTGTGAATTAGTATAGTACAAAATTCTTTCAGCTGCTCTCCACTTGGCCAGAATGATGGTTTATGGGACATGCTCCACTTCTCCTGTAAAACATGCTGACTGATGCCTACATCCCAGTGAACATCTTGCCTCTGAGTGTTATCACACACAGTGTAGGTTCCATCTGTTCCCAAAGAAGTTTATGTTAATTGACTCTTCACCATATTATGTAATTTAATTAAATGTCAAGAAAATTAATGACATATTAGGAAAAAACATTTCTGTGAAAACTAAGTTGAATGCTTTGGAAAGATTCGATAATAACAGCTGCTATATAAAACTGCCAGCAAATTAGGTCTAAGTGAGATAAGTGAAAGGACTGGGGGAAAAACATAAAAATCTAGAGGACTAGGATGAACTCAGATGGTTTTACACTTTAAAAAACCTGAATGTGAAATCTGTAGCTATTGTATTATAGGTAATAATACTCATGTAAGAATAATGGAATGGAATTCCAAAGAAGAGATCTATTCACAAAGAAAAGCCTTGCTTCTACACCAGAAGACTGGTGAATGAACATAAACTGAAATGTTTTATATGTTGAAACAAAATATTTAAAGTACTTAGGTATCATTTATCATGATTTCCTTGGTTTGACCTTTGGGCTTAACTGATCAACTACAATTGATCTCAATTATACTGGCTAAGAAGGTTACTACTTTTTAACATGTATGAAGTATATATAATTGGCTTTTTTAAAATCAGAATTTCAATTCCATACCTAGTAAATCTATCCTGGAAAATAAGCCCAAGTCCATGACAGCACAGGTACAGAGATGTACATTGACGCACTATTTGAAAAAGCAAAATCCCCCCCAAAATCCAAACAAAAGTCCATCATAGGGAAACGGTTAAATAAGTCAATGGCACAACTATTCCATGGAATACTATGCAGTCTTTAAAAAGAATTTCCAGGGTAAGTAAAAGAGAAGGTTGCTTTTCATTGAATTTCCTTTTGGATGGTTTAATTTTTTTTAAGCCATGTATTGCCATTTTTTTCAATTGAAAAATAAGCCCAGCTAACTAAAAAGGTAAGAATTAGGTAGATCATGTGCTCACATGGAATAATATTCATAATATGCTACTAACTGAAAAGAAAGGACTAACAATACATATAGCTTGACTTTTTTAATTAGAAAAAGTATATATGTATGTATATGCATAAGAATATTAACAGACAAAAAATATGGAAGGATATTTTCCTAACTCCTTAACAGCTGTTATGTCTGAGATGAGGGACTAGGAGGGAAAAATGAAGGGGCTTTCGCTTTTCTATATATGTATTTCTGTACTGCTTAATTTTGTTTTTAACAGTCAACATACATTATCGTAAACCTAAAGGTCTGCCAAACAGATGATTAACCAAATAAATTATAGTACTCTCATATGATAGAAAACCGTGTGGTTCTTAAAATCATGTTCATAAGAAATACTAAGAAAATGTTTAAGTGTTACACATTTTCTACCAACACACATTACTTTACTAGAATAAAACTAAAATGTTTTATTTTAAAATTATATTAAAATACATATATTTTTATTTGAAACATTGGTAGTTTGCTTCTGAAAGTTTTAAGTGGAAAAGAGCTGTTGTAATCAACTTTTTATTTTCTGAGGACAATTCTGTGTCCATCCCGTACCATTAGTAGAGGAAAATCAATGCAACCAACTCATACATATTGGAGACTTGTATGGATTTGTTCCTTCTCCCCTTCCCCACACATGATGGTATATTTTTGTTCTCTTTACAGAAATTCAATTAGCAATATTAGCCTCCTCCTCTGTCAGTGATGGACACCATTGAGATTCTCCTCACCACCTAAAGACATGTAAGATGGGCTTACTGATTCCCTGACTTACTAGTTAACAGGAGAATTACTGCCCACTCCTATAAATGACTCTATATGTTTCTTGTCATAAACACAGTGACAGCTCCTGAAATCAATCTTTCATGACCTTATTGATTAGGACACTTAGAAATAATGAGACTTCACTAGTGGCAGAGTAATGCTTGGAAAAAGAAAAAAATACTCCAAAGAGGACTTGCCTATTAACACTGTGAAATTTATCTTCTCATTGCCCTTTTCTTATTACGGACATTCACCTAGAAACATACATGATAAAAAGTTAATAATCAGTTTTGTGGTTCATGTGCTTTTTCTTAATACTTGCTGGTAACATTTTAAATTAACAAAATAAATAGATATAAAAACAATTTTTGACCACTGTCTTCCTACCCTGTTAAGATCAGTACATAATTTCTAAACAAGGGGAACACCTGGGTTTTTCTGAGAGCGATTACAGGATAAAAGCTATTTAGGGAAATTCTGAATATTCTAGAAGGGGGAAGTTTTAAAACTGTTTCACTCATTTGAATATTTTCTGCTTATATGATTTACATATATGTGTTTGAAGCAAAACACATAATTTTAGAGCTGGACAGAACCCTAGAGATCTTCTAATTCAATCTACTTTTCATATTATGAAGAAATTGTCACCTAGGGAAGGGAAGTGACTTGCCTAGGGTTATACCCAAACAGAGCTAAGATTGGAATCCATAACTCATCTGATGAGATGTTTTACAATTTTCCATAAAGTTGAGAGGAGGAGGTACAGATTATCTGGTTAAAGAAAAAAGAAAGAATTCTGCTTCTTTTACCCTCTATATCACTTTTAGGGTATCTGGGACAGGGTTAGGAAACACGTCCATGTTTTATTTAAAATATGGGCCTGTAGACAAGAATCACATCCCTTGTACAGTACCTGGCATATTACAGGTGCTCAATAAAAACAGGCATACCTCTGAAGAGTGTTCTGTGGATAACATTTTCCTGGTACAAAGCCTCTTGGTTTTTAATACCCAAACTTGATAGAACGCACTTCTCTCTCATTACAAAGCTTTTCAGTTGAAATATACACAGAAAACTTATATGTACCCCGAATTCAGTACATTTTAAATACAATGATATGCAAGTTGAATTACACTCCAAATAGAACTCATAAACGTCAGGATTCCGTGTAGATAGTTCAAAAAAATGCACTGACTGACAACAAAGGGAGTATGTAATATGCTACTGCATGCAAAGCAAAATATTAACAACCATATTAATCGTTATGATGTTTTAGACACTTTACATTGTAATGTGTCTATTACTTACATATACATTTTGCCGTGTTTTAGTACAGTTTAGGAAACTGGAGTTTAAAATGTAATGTGTTTTTTTTTTTTCTCATTTAAAATAATGGGAAACAGATTTGCAGTTAGCATTCTCACACATAATGGATTCACTTCAGGAATGAATTACTAATGGTAAGAGGGAGATTTTCAGTGCAGACACTGTGCTTACAACTGCTGGGCACAGCACTGTACTTTGCACTGTGGACAGAAGGAACTGTACTTCTAAATCCTGTCATTGTTGAAATCTGAGAACTGGATGTATCTGCTGCTACCCTTACTGGAATGGATTCTTTGTAGTGCCTTTCTTCCTTACCTCCTTAGACTCGGATGCAAAATTTGGCATGGGTGCTTCTAACTGGAAGAACTTAGATCACAGGCCCATGCCAAGCTGTAAGGGAGGCTGGAAAAATATTTTCTGATTTCTATTTTGGGAAGGCTTGTACTCATAAGGTAGGGACTTCCATAATACCATGAAAACTAAGACCTCAATATCATGATTTTGCAATAAGACACCAAATCCCAAACCAAAAGAATGAAAAATAAACTGGACTTAATAAAAATTAAAATTTTTATGCTTCAAAGGACATCATTAATAAAGTGAAAAGACAACCCAAAGAAAGGGAGAAATTACTTGTAAGTCATAGTACTGATAAGAGACATAACCAGAATATATAAAGGACACTTACAATTCAACCATAACAAATAACCCAGCTTAAAAATGGGCAAAGGATTTGAATAGACATTTCTTCAAAGAAGATATACAAACAGCCAATATACACAAACAGATGTTCAATATTATTACTTATCAGGGAAATGCAAATTTAAATCACAACAAGATACCACTTCTCACCCACTAGGATATCTATATCTATATCTGTCTGTCTGTCTGCCTGTGTATCTATCTATTTATTGGCAGAAATTAACAAGGATGTGGAGAAACTGAAACCTTCATATGTTCCTAGTGGGAACGTGAAATGGTGCCAATTTGGAAAAGTTCGCCAGTTTCTCAAAAAGTTAAATCTAGAATACACCATACAACTAAGCAATTCTACTCCTAGACACATACCCCAAAGAAATGAAATCATACGGCCACACAAAAACTTGTACATGAATGTTTATAGCAACATTATTTATAATAGCCCCAGAGTAAAAACAACTCAAATGTCTATCAACAAAAATAAATGTGGTACATCCGTACAATGCAATATTATTTGGCAATAAAAAGAGGACAGAATATTGTACTAATACATGCTACAATATGGATGAGCCTTAACAATATTATGCTGAGTGCAAGAAGCCAGTCACGAAAGTCTACATATTGTATGATTCCATTTATATGCAATTTCCAGAATAGGCAAATTTATATAAACAGAAAATAGATTAGTGGTTGCCTAGGATGGAAAGGGTAGGGGAAAATGGGGAGTGATTCTAATGGGTACAGGGTTTCTTTTGAGGGTGATGGAAAAGTTCTGAAACCGACTGTGGTGGTAGTTGCACATCTCTGTGAATATATGCTCTGTGAGCATATATTCTCTGTGCTCTGTGAGCACTGAATTGTATGTCTTAAATAAGTTAATTGTATGGTATATGAATTATGTCTCCTTAAGGTCCCCCTATATATAGAGGACCAGTTAACTATACACCTAATTGTTTTTAGTATCTACTGGTGGTTATTATCTAGATTCATTTCATTAGAGGATTTACAAAACTAGTGATTTTCAATGTTCAACATTCTTTATTAATTTATTAATATCGATTACTGGGTTACCCTAAGATAATATCTACATAAAAAAGCCAGGATAAACACTTGATTCCTTCCCTCAATTTACATATTTTCAGAATAATGAAATATTACAAAATATTTCAAATATACACAAAAATATAGAGAATAATATAACTAAAATCTATGGGCTCATTGCCTACATTTAATAAATGTTATTTTTTCAAATTGCCTTAATTTTTATAAAAGAAACAGAACAAATAGGGTTACCTTCCCCTCCTAACTTTCTCAAAGGTAATGACTATCTCGAATTGGTATATATACCTCCTATTAGTGCTTTTACACTTTTATGTAACCCTTTCTCTCTCTCTCTCTCCCTCCCTCCCTCCCTCTCTAGCAACATAACATTTCTTTGAGCATTTTAAATTGTTACCTAAATGGAAGCATACTGTATGTAGACTCTTACAATTTTCCTTTTATGGTCAACAGTGCATTTACATTTTTAGAAGTAAATGTTTTACTTAAGTATACATATAGAAAAGTGCATAAATTATAAGTATAAAGCTTGATGACTTCACAAAGTGAACATACTCTTTGCCTCCATTCATTTTAACTGCCACAACTTAAGTGATGACTTACAAGACTCTGTGTTGCTTACCATCATATCCTCAGTATCCAAAGTGTTTAGTACACAGTTGAAAGTTCATTAATGTTTCTTAAATAAATGAATCAATAAACTGCTTCATGGTATTCTATTATACGACAAAGCTGCAATTCATTCATTCTCCTAGTGCCATTCCCCCACTGATGACATTCAGGTTATTTTGCTATTAAAATAAGGATAGAACACACATCCTTGTATAGATCTCACTGCACCCAGGTATAAGAGTTTCTCCAAAGTATAAAACTAGAAATAGAATTTTGGGGGTCAAACAGGGCATGCAAGCTTCTACTTTACCAGATCCTGCCAAACTGCTCTACAAAGTAGTATATCAATTAATATTCCCACCAGCAGTATATGAGGGATTCCTTTCACCATATGCTTTCAAACACTTAGTATTTTCCATTTTCAGTTTTCACCAGACTGGGAGTGAAATGGTGCCTTGTTTAAATTTATAGAAATCTATTAATGAGGTTGAACATCTTTCCAAATATTTAATGGCCATCTGGATTTCTCTTTTTTTATGACTCCACTCAATTTCCTCATGGGTTCACTTTTTCCTACTGATTTGTAGGATAACTTTAATATATTTTTCTAGTCCAATTTCTGGTTATATGTGTTGCAAATATCTTCTTTTCATTCAAAGCATATAACTTTGTTTGAGTTATTATTTGAAGACATTTTTTACTTTAATGTTGTCAGTCATGTTACCGTAATTATATATGCTTTTGAGATCTTAAATTATGTTATAACTAATATCATAAAGATATACTGTATTTCTTCTAAATTATAAAAGTTCTCCTTTTACATATAGGACTTTAACTTATCCTGGAATTAATTTTCAAGTTTGTGAGATAGGGGTCTTATTCCATCACTTATTCACTTACACATACATCCATTCATTGATTGATTAGTATGGAAAAATAACTGTCCCAGTCCCATTTACTGAAGGGTTCATTCTTTCTCCACTATTGAATATGCAACTTACGTCAAATAGCAAGATCCTCTCTCTATATACATGTATATGTGTACATGTATGTATTATATATATAAGTATATATATATATATATATATATACACACACATATATATACACACACACACACACACACACACACACACACACACACCCCTATATATGTAAAACAGTTTCTGGGCTAATATTTTCCACAAATGTATTTGTCTATTTGCACCAACATCACATATTTACTACAGCTTAAAAAAAGTCTCGTTTAATTCTTTGGTTTTTTTTCCCAGTGACTATCTTTTCAAAATTTATCGTTCAGTTTTATTGAGATATAATTGACACATAACACTGTACAAGTTTAAGGTATCAAGTTTAATCAAATAATGTGTTGATTTAATATACATATATTTTATGAAATGATTACCATAATAAGGTTATTAACACCTTCATTATCTCACATATTTATCATTGTGTGTGTGTGGGGGTTGAGGACCTTTAAGATCTATCTCTTAGTAACTTTAAACTATATAATACAGTATTGTTAACTTCAGCCACCACACTATACATTAGATCCCAGAACTTATTCATCTTATAACTAGAAGCTTATACTCTTTGACCAACAGCTTCCCATTTACCTTACCCCCCAGATGCTGGCAACCACCATTCTATTCTCTGGTTCTATAAGTTCGATTTTTTAGATTCTACATACATGAGATCATATAGTATTTGTCATTCTCTCTCTGACTTATTTCACACCGCATGCCCTCTATCCATGTTGTTACAAATGGGAGATTTCCTTCTTTCCCATGGCCAAATAATATGCATTGCGTATGTACACACCACATTTTCTTTATCCATTAATCTGTTGATGGATATTTAGGTTGTTTCCATGTCTTGGCTATTGTGAATAATACTGCAATGAACATAGGAATGCAGATATCTCTTTAAGATAGTGGTTTCATTTCATTTGACTATATACCCACAAGTGGGATTGTGAGATGATATGGGTAGTTTTATTTTTAATTTTTTGAGGAACCTCTACACTGCTTTCCATAATGGGTATACCGATTTATATTCCCATCAACAGTGTACAAGGTTCTCTATTTTCCACATCCTTGCCAACCCTTGTTAATTGCTCTTTTTTTTTTTGCGGTACGCAGGCCTCTCACTGCTGTGGCCCCTCCCATTGCGGAGCACAGGCTCCGGACGCGCAGGCTCAGTGGCCATGGCTCACGGGCCCAGCCGCTCCGCGGCATGTGGGATCTTCCCGGACTGGGGCACGAACCCGTGTCCCCTGCATCGGCAGGCGGACTCTCAACCACTGCGCCACCGGGGAAGCCCAATTGCTGTCTTTTTGATAATAGCCATTTTAACAGGTGTGAGGTGATATCTCATTGTGGGTTTCCATTACATTTTCCTGATGATCATGATGATGATGCACCTTTTCAAGAACCTGTTGGCCTTTTTATGTGTTCTTAAAAAACGTCAATTCAGGTCCGTTTGCCCATTTTAAAATCAGATTATTATTATTATTTGCTATTGAGTTGTAGGAGTTTCTTATATATCTTAGATATTAACCCCTTATCAGATATTTGGTCTGCAAATATTTTCTCCCATTCCACAGGCTGCCTTTTCATTTTGTTGGTTGTTTCTTTTGCTATGCAGAAGCTTTTAAGTTGGATGTAGTCTGACTTGTTTATTTTTGCTTTTGTTGCTTGTGATTTTGGTCATATCCAAAAAAATCATTGCCAAGATAAATGCCAAGGAATTTTTTGCTTGTTGTTTTCTTCTGGGAGTTTTATGTCTCCAGGTCTTAGATTTAAGTCTTTATTCCATTTTGAGTTAATTTTTTTTGAGTTAATTTTTGTGAGTGTGAAAAGAGTCCAGTTTCATTCTTTTGAACGATTATCCAGTTTTTCCAACACCACTTTTTGAAGACATTATCCTATCCCTGTTGACTATTCTTGGCTCCCTTGTCAAATATTAATTCACCCTATGTGTTGGTTTATTTTTAGGGTCTCGATTTTGTTCCACTGGTTTTTGTGTCCGCTTTTATGCCAGCACTAAACTATTTTGATTACTATAGCTTTACATAGGGATTGCATTGAATCTATAGATGGCTTTGGGTAGTGTGGACACTTTTAACAATATTAATTCTTCCAATCCATGAATGAGACTTTTTCCCCATTTATTTGCGCATTCTTCAATTTCTTTCATCAGTTTCTTACAGTTTTCAGTGTACAGATCTTTTCACTTCTTTGGGTAAATTTATTCCTAAGTATTTTATTGTTTTCAATGCTATTGTAAATAGGATTGTTTTACTTCTTTTTCAAATACTTCCTTGTTAGTGTATAGAAAAACTACTGATCTTTGCATATTCATTTTGTATCCTGCAACTTTAGAGATTTTGTTTATTAGTTCTAACAGTTTTTTTTGGTGGAGTCTTTGGGATTTTCTATACATAAGATCACATCTTCTGCCAACAGAGACAATTTTACTTCTTCCTTTCTGATTTGAATTCTTTATTCCTTTTTCTTGCCTAATTTCTCTGGCTAGGACTTCCAATACTATGTTGGATAAAAGTGGTGACAGTAGGCAGCCTTGTCTTATTCCTGGTCTTAGAGGGAAAGCTTTCAATCTTTCATTGAGTATGTTGATAGCTGTGGGCTTTTCATATATGGATGTTATTATGTGGAGGTATATTCCTTTCATAACTGATTTGTTGAGAGTTTTTATCATGAAAATGTGTTGAATTTTGTTAAATGCTTTTTCTGGATCTACTGAGAGGATCACGTAATTTTAATCTTTCATTCTATTAATGTGGTATATCACATTTATCGATTTGTGTATGCTGAATCATTCTTTTATCCTAGGGAAAAAAATCCCACTTGCTCATGGTTTATGATCCTTTCAACGTGCTGTTGAATTTGTTTTCCTAGTATTTTGCTGAGAATTTTTACATCAACATTCATCAGGAATTTTGACTTAACACTTTTTTTTCTTGTAGTGTCCTTATTTGGCTTTGATATCAGGGTAATGGTGGCATTGTAAAATGAGTAGACAGTATTCACTCCTCTTTGATTTTCTGGAATAGTTTGAGATGACCTGGAATTAATTCTTCTTTAAGTGTTTGGTAGAACTGACTAGTGAAACCATCTGGCCCTGGGCTTTTCTTTTTTGGGAGGTATTTGATTACTGATTCAAATCCTTATTTGTTATTTTTCTGTTCAGATTTTCTCTTTCTTCAGGATTCAGTTTTGGGAGGTTGTACATTTCCAGAAATGTAGCTATTTCTTCTAAGTTGTCCAATTTCTAGGTGTGTAATTGTTCACTGTAGTCTCTCATGATCCTTTGTGCTATCAGTTGTAATGTCTCCGGTTTTGAGTTTTCTTTTTTTCTTAGTCTATCTAAAGATTTGTTAGTTTTGTTTCTCTTTTCCAAAAATCAGCTTTCAATTTAACTGTCCTTTTCTAAATTTTTTTTCCTCTATTCCATGTATTCTGGCCTGATCATTTTTATTTCCTACCTTCTACTAACTTTGGGCTTAGTTTCTTCCTTTTCTAGGTACTTGAGGTATAAAATTAGGTTGAGATCTTTCTTTTTTCTTAATGTAGATGTTTATCATTATAAACTTCCTCTTAGAGCTGCTTTCATGGCACCCCATAAGTCATGATATGTCATGCTTCTATTTTCGTTCAAGATCTTTTTAAAATTTCACTTTTTTTTTTCTTTTTTTGCAGTACACAGGCCTCTCACTGCCGTGGCCTCTCCCATTGTGGAGCACAGGCTCCGTACGTGCAGGCTCAGCGGCCATGGCTCACAGGCCCAGCCGCTCTGCGGCACATGGGATCCTCCCAGACTGGGGCACGATCCCACGTCCCCAGCATCGGCAAGTGGACTCTCAACCACTGCGTCACCAGGGTGGCCCTAAAATTTCACTTTTGATATTGGTTGGTTAGGAGTGTGATGTTTAATTTCCACATATTTGTGTATTTTCCAGTTTTCCTCCTGTTCTTGATATCTAGTTTCATACCACTGCAGCTGAAAAGATACTTGGTATGATTTCAGTTTTCTTAAATTTGCTAAGATTTGTTTTGTGACATAACATATGATCTATCCTGGTTAATGCTCCCTATGCACTTGAGAAGAATATGTATTCTGCTACTGTTGGATGAAATGTTCTGTGTCTATTAGTCCATTTGGTCTAAAGTATAGTTTAAGTCCAATGTTTCCCTATTGATTTTCTGTCTGAATGATCTATCCATTATTGAAAGTGGGATATTAAAGTTCCCTTGTATTGTTGTCTATACCTCCCTTCAGATTTGTTAGTACTTTATATATTTAGGGGCTCTGATGTTCGATGTATATACATTTACAATTTTTATAGCCTCTTGATTATCTGACTCATAATTTTATTATTATATAATTACCTTCTTTTTCTCATTATAATTTTTGACTTAAAGTCTATTTTGTCTGAAATAATGTAGCTACCCCTGCTGTCCTTTGGTTTCCATTTGCATGGAATGTCTTTTTCCATGCCTTCACTTTCAGTCTATGTGTGTTGTTAAAGGCTGAAGTGAGTCACTTGTGGCCACCACATACAGAGGTCTTTTTTAAAATCCATTCAGCCACTCTATACATTTTGATTGGAGAATTTAATCAGTTTACATTTAACATAATCATTGATGGGTAAGGACTTGCTAAAGCCATCTTACTGTCTTCTGGCTACTTTGTAGTTCCCTTATCCTTTCTTCCTCTTTTGGTATGTACTATTTTGGGGGTTTTGTTTCTTGGTTACCATGAGGCTTACATAAAACAACTTATAACAATCTCTTATAAACTGGTAATTTTGATTGCATACAAAAGTCTACCTTTTTAATCCCTCCCCCATTTTATTTTTTGATGTTGCAACTTGCTGCCTCTTTTTATATTGTGTAATAATTAACAAACTATTGCAGCTATAGTTACTTCTGATACTCTTGTCCTTGAACCTTTATACAAGAGTTAAGTGACTAACACACCACATTACATTATTAGAGTATTTCAAATTTGACCTTAACTTTACCAGTTTTATATTTTCATGCTACTAATTAGCATCATTTCATTTCAGCTTAAAAAACTCCTTTTAGCACTTCTTATAAGGCAGGGCTAATGTGATGAATTCCATCAGCTTTTGTTTATCTGGGAAAGTCTTTATCTCGCCTTCATTTCTGAAGGATAGCTTTGCTGGCTAACATATTCTTGGTTGGCAGTTTTTTCTTTCAGCACTTTGAAAATATCATCCTACTCTCTCCTGGCCCACATGGTTTCTGCTAAGAAATGCACTGATAGCCTTATTGGGGAGGGGTCCCTTGTATGTGAAGTATTTTGTTTCTCTAGCTGCTTTAAAAATTCCCTTTGTCTTTGACTTTAGACAATTTTTTTATAATGTGTCTTGAAGATCATTTGGGATTGCAATTTTGGGGGCACCTATGAGTTTCATGAATTTGGATGTCTAAAACTCTTCCCAGATTCCCATATCTGTGAAGTTCTCAGGCATTATTTCTTTAAGTAAGCTTTCTCAAGAGACCCTTTCCTTTCCTCCCTTCTCCTAATTGGATTCCAATAATGCAGACTTTTTCTTAATGGTAGACCATGGTTCTTGTTAGTTTTTCTTCACTCTTTTTCATTCTTTCTCAGGTAAATCTTACATCTCCATTTCTTTGGGGTCAGTTGCTAGAAAACTCTGTTCCTTTGATGGTATCATATTTCATTCATGTCTTAAATTGCTATCTTCTTGTTTAAAGAAGCCATCACCTCCTCTTTACTGACTGGCTTCAGTAGAAAAATTAATTTGGTCAGCCCTGTTAGGGATTCTAAGTTTTCTCAGAACTATGAATACACTTGCTCCATACTTCTTGCTCCTCTTCTGAGGGAATGTTAAGATTATACGCCTTCTCTTGATCCTGCAAAGCCAGGCCATGTGCTGACAGCCTCCCTTTTGCTTTCCCTAGGGTGGTGCTGAATGCTCACATTTGGGTGATTTCTCTCAATTCCCCAGAGTTGGGCCAGCTTTCTGTGTTGCTCATTAGCCACCGGCAGAGGTTTCTTCTTGCTGCTGTTAGAGGCATGCACTGGGAGCTGGCCAGGGGGTGTAGGTTTGTGTGGATGAGGTGCTGGGGTACTTGTGGACCAGTTGAGGGGATTCTAGGGCAAGGTGTCTTCAGCATCTCATGGGCGAGCTTCCTGATGGAGTCCACAATGTGGTTCATAGGATCCATGTCCCTTTGATGTTCTCCAAGAGCACTAGCTGCTGTTCTCCCAGTCACATCCAAACTCCTAGTCACACAGCATACCTCAGTATTGAGGATGGGGCTAAAAAGAAGTGGGTCTCTTTGGCAGCGTCCTGCCCAGCTGGGGAAGACTAACTCTAATATGCTCTCACAATTCCTCCTTGGGAGAAATCACAGGCCTAAAAGGTGTCTCATGGCACTGTGCTGTGCCTCCTTGGGGTAGAGGTGACACGTCCTCTTATCCTCTTCAGTGTATCCAATCTCAAAATTTTTTGCTCCAACAGTGTGATGGAACTTCCCCTGATAAATTGGTGTTCTTGGGCAGGGGGAAGACGATAGGAAATATTTAACCCACCATGTTGATGATATCACCAACTCTCATTTATTTCTTATTTAAAATTGGTTTAGTTATTCTCAACTTTATTTTTCTAAAGACTTTTAGAATTATCTTGTAATATTCCATGAAAAAGTTAATTGCAGTTTTAACTGAATTTATGTTTTAATTTGTAGAGAATTGACACTTTATAAGTCTTCACAATCACAAACATCAAGTATTTCCATTTGTTGAAATACTCTTTCCATAGAATCTCATAATTTTATCCCTAAAAGTCTTATTTTTTTAAAAAAGGTTATTCCTAGGCATATAATGGTTTCTGTTGTTATTAAGAATGAGATTAAAGCTTTTCTTTTTTACATTTGTAGTTTTTGGTCACTGGTGTCTAAGAACACAACTTAATTTGGTAAATGGATCCTGTAACCAGGAATCTTTATCGTCTTTTTGGTTTTAAGAATTTGTGAATTTTCCTGGATTCTCAACATAGACAAGCACCTTATCAGCAAATATACACAACTTTGTTTCTTTACTGCTTATCTTTTATTCAGGCATGATGTTCAGATATGTTAGCAACATACTTCACAGATATCAACCAATCAAAAGGAAGCAATGGCTTTAAACAATCCATTTGGCTGTACTGGTGCATATCAGCCAGTAATCAGCACTGCTTTTTCTTGTTATATTGAACAAGAAAATATATCGTCCAGGACCTTGAGGACAGTGAATCAATGTTTCATTATTAAATACGATGTTTTTTGCAGGTTTTTGGTAACCACCCTAAACTAGCTTCTTCTTCTTAAAATTAAATCTTTAAAATTGTTAAAAATTAGGAGTAAGTGTTGAATTTTAATTTATGCCTTTTCTGTTTCTACTAATACTGTTTTTCCCCTTTAATTTTAAAATGATGGTTTATATTAATTTATTTTTAGATGTTATATCAATCCTTTCATTTCTGTAATAAATAATAGTTGATTATGTTGCTACTAAATTTTAATTCTCACAACTGAAAGAGTTAGATACGCAATCCTACCCATATTTTTCAAAGGAGAAAAGTGAAGTTTCTGGTACTTCCCTGGTGGCGCAGTGGTTAAGACTCCAAGCTCCCCATGCAGGGGCCAGGGTTCGATCCCTGCTCAGGGAACTAGATCCCACATGCATGCTGCAACTAAGAGTTTGCATGCCACAACTAAGGAGCCTGCATGCTGCAACTAAGGAGCCGGCGAGCTGCAACTAAGGAGCCCACCTGCCAAAACTAAGACCTGGTGCAACCAAATAAATAATAAAAAATAGATATATTAAAAAAAAGATTAATTAAAAAAAAGAAAAGTGAAGTTTCCTACAAAGGTTAATAATCTGGCTAATCTCACAGAGCTACTGCATGGCTGATCTGGAATTTGAATTCAGGCCCATAACTACAAAGCCTGTGGTCTTAATAGCTGCATTACATTGTATCAACATCTGCTGACTGCCTAATTATTGCCATGAATTTAACATAAATTATTTCATTTAATAGTCACACAATCCTTTGGGACGTGTCAACATCATACACTTTACTGATAGGAAAGACTGAAGCCCAGATAGATTAATTAATTTGTCCAGGTTCACAAAATAAATAGGTAGCAGGTTCTAGGCCCATGCTTTTAACATTGCTCTCATCTGCTTCCTTAATATCTGCCCATTGCTGGTGCAATTTTGACCAACATCACGTGCAACTTTCAACAATCCTCTATTTCTTCATAGTTCCTGAGAATGGAATAGAGGACAACATAGATGATTTAATTTATTCTAAGGCAGAGTTTCTCCAAATGTCCATTTAAGTATCTCTAATGTCAGAAAAAAAGTGAATTTCCAGGGACATGGGGGGTATACACCTAGTAACAGCAAGAAGCATCTTCATGAGTATCTTGTTTCAAAAATTAAAAAATGTTGCATTCCTTTCCATGATATCATCTATGTTTATTTTAACCAGAAAATAGTTTTATATGACATACTATTGAGGAGGAAAATAGTTTTCTACTTGCCTTACTTCATACACAAGGTATTTGCCATGGAGTCTATTAATGTAAAAAAAATGAGCTGAACTGAAGACAGCTAGCATCAAGGTCCTTATACAGGCAATTTCTCATTTTTTAGTGTCACTATTTCCGAGAACCCAGACTTATATAAATGTGGTTAAAAACAGTAAGTGTTTACTCACTGCATCCAGAAATCAATAACTAAGGTGAGCCCAAGAGTAGAATATTGCCAGAGAGGTAGCATGATGGAATACCGTCAGGCTGCTATGGGAAGAAACTTCAAAAAGCACATCTTACTGACAGGTAAAATCACTCATGTCATGTGCTGGGCTGAAAGGATCTCTTATACAGCACTGTCTATTTACTTATTTATTTTAAATCATAACAACAATGTACTCAACAAGAACTTTATTAGTGAAGAAATAACTAACAATTTGTTCTTAATATTATCAGTAGCATTGTCATTTTTAGCAATGTAAATGAAGATTAAATAATTCACGGTCCTACTTCTGGTTCTCAAACATCATTTTCATGACATTTCTTGCCTAATACAATAATTGACATGCTTTGGTTAAAATTTATCAATTATTTGCCACAAAGTATTTATTCAAGAGATAATACTAAAATAGTCTTTTTCACAAAAACCTGAGTGTAAAAAATTTTTTAACAATTTTTTTTGTCGCTAATATTTGCATAAAACTGACACTCCAGGGAAGTGTACTTTTGTATCTAATAGCTTTGAGAAGCCCCCCTTAGCAATGTTCTAGGGAAAGGTGATTAATGACAGTATATCGGCATTCATCTAGCTAGATGAGTAGTGAACTTGGTTTTGCTTTCTCATGCTTAGCTCTCTTTAAGCACACCATAATCTCTCTACTTCTAAGAAGAAATGAAAAATAACCACCAAAAGGTGTGTAGCTGGGATTCAGTTATAAATAACTCTAATGTCCTATAGTTCTGGTCAGTAAACTGAGTACTTTTCTGAATGAGGACCTGCACTGTTCAGTCAACACAGACAGACATTCTCTTTTTAAACTAAATCCTCTACGTGTGATACTTTTCTAAGTAGAAGATGACACACAGCTGTTTTCCAAGATTTGCAACATGGTTTGATATGAAACAGGTTGATCCTCAGTTACACAACTAGCTAACAACTCTAACAGCCATTTCTCAAAATGCTGCTGTTACAGACATTAATATCCTTCCAGTCTTAATTTATATTAAAAGTATGATTTAAAGTGATACTAGAAGGTACCTCATTCAAAAATGGGAAACTAAGCAATTAAGATAAGCTCTCCTGCTGAAAACAACCAAAAAAGCTGAATAAAACATTTTTATTATTCTAAACAAATTAAAGCTACCAGAGAGAGAACTGCAAGTCAAAAATCCAGGAGAAGGTAAAAACCAAGAGACAGAAGCACAGCCCTCAAAGCTGCTTTTGCTGATCCATGAGAAACAGTTACAAAATGACACAAATTAAACCATTCCTAAAAAGACTGAAAAGTTTCATCCTCATGATAAGCCTGAAATGGAAGTCAGCCAGCCAATCCACATACTTGCAGCATGTTTAGGACACCCAAGTGGCCTGGGGAACCTTAGACCTTGAACTTGAATTAACATGGTTCCAGAAACATTAGTACTCTTAGCACCTACCAAAAATAAATGAAAATATTTCCAGAGGAAGGCACCATCATATTAGGTTTTCAATTATTCTTAAAAATTGTTCAAATACAATGACCACAAAACACATGTAAATCAATTTTAAAAGACTGAAATTATACAAAGTATCTTCTCTAACCACAAAAGAATGAAATTAGAAATCAGTAACAGAAGAAAGTCTGGAAAACTCACAAATATGTGGAAACTAAACAATACATTCTTGCACAACCAATGGGTCAAAGAAGAAATCACAAGGGAAATTAGAAAATACTTTGAAATAAGTGAAAATTAAAACACAATATAACAAAACTTATGGGATTCACTGAAAGCAGTGCTCAGAGGAAAATTTATAGATGTAAATATCTGCTTTAAAAAGAACAAAGATCTCAAATCAATAACTTAACTTTACACTTTAAGGAAGTAGAAGAAGACCAAACTAAGCTCAAAGCTAACCCAAAACTAAAAGAAATAAAGATTAGAGTGGTGATAAACAAAATAGAGAACAGAAAAGCAAAAGAGAAAAATCAATGAAATCAAAGTTGGTTCTTTGAAAAGATCAAAAACATTGACAAACCTTTAGCTAGACTAAAGAAAAAAGAGAAGATTCAAATGACTAAAATCAGAAATGAAAGTGGGGATGTTACTATTGACCTTACAGAAATAGAAAGGATTATGACAGCATACTATGATCAATTATATGCCAGCAAGTTAGATAACCTAGATGAAATGGACAAATTCCTAGAAACATGCAAACTACTAAAACTGAGTTAAGAAGGAATAGAAAACTGGAATATATCTGTTAACAAGCAAAGAGACTGAATCAGTAATCAAAAACCTCTCAACAAAGAAAAGCCTCGAACCAGATGGTTTCACCGGTCAATTCTACCAAACATTTAAAGAAGTAATACCAATCCTTCTCAAATTATTCCAAAACACAGAAGTAGAGAGAACACTTCTTATCTCATTCTATGAGGCCTGTATCATCCTGATAATACAGCTAGACAAAGATATCAGAAGAAATTCTAGACTAGTACCCCCTATGAGTATAGATGCAAAAGTTCTCAACAATTACAATTATCAGCATGTAATGAAAAATTAACAGGTTAAAAAGGAAACAAGACATCACAAGAAAGAACGTGTAAAAACACACACTGAAAGATGTGAGATATTAAGGTTATTAGACACCGATTGTAAAATGTTTTCTGTGTATAAATAAAAAATAAGCTTGAAAATATCTGCAAAGAACATGCAATTATAAAAAAAGGTCATAGCAGGTGTGAAAAAGAGCAAATAGGCTTTCTAGACATAGAAAATTGAATACTGTGGTTAAAATTAGAATCTCATGGATAGTTTTAAGAGTGTATCAGAGACAACTGGGGAGAGAATAAATTAAAACAGAGAAGCTAGAAGAAACTCACATATCTACAAAACTTTGATTTACGACAGATGAGGCACCAAAGAACAGTAGGGGAAACTAGTCTTTTCAATAAATGGTGCTCAAAAAATTAAGCACCCAGATGGAAAAATAAATGAAATTAAACCTTACAATAAGCAGAAAAATTAATTCCAGGCAGATAATAAACTAAAAGTAAATGCAAAACTATAAAACTTCAAGAATAAAATATAGAAAAAGACTTCTTGACTCAGGAATGGGACAATAGTTTATAAAGAGCAAAAACTATTAACCATAGAGTACTGATAACTCTTTGCACACTAAAATTAAGAAATACTATATGATACCACTTATATGTGGAATCTAGAAAATACAACAAGCTAGTGAACAAAACAAAAAAGAAACAGACTCACAGATATAGAGAACAAACCAGTGGTTACCGGGGGGGAGAAGGACGGGGGGACACTACCATATTGTGGTAGTAGATTAAGAGGTACATGCTATTATGTATAAAATAAGCTACAAGTATATATTGTACAACACAGGGAATATAGCCAATATTTTATAATAACTATAAATTGAGTATAACCTTTAAAAATTGTGAATCACTATATTGTACACTTGTAACTTATATAATATTGTATATAAACTATACTTCAGTTTTTAAAAAAAGAACTGTTCATCAAAAGAACCAAAAGAGAGTAAAAAGACAGCTGAGTAATAGAAATAGGTATCTTTAATACACTTCAAAAACATAGAACTGGTATCCAGAACGTAGAAAGAATTCTTACAAATCAGCAGAAAAGTGAGCAAAAGATTTGAACAGGCATGTCACAAGAGAATTCAAATGGCCAAGCAATATGAATAGGTGCCCAAACCTACCTGCCAATAGAGATGCACATTAAACTACAGCAAGCATACTACTACATACCCACAAGATTGGCAAAAATTAAAAAGTCTGATAACATCAAGTGTTAGAAAAGGAGAAAGAAACAGGACTTTTATACTCTGCTGTCAGTAGAGTGGCTTGGTACAACTTATTTGGAAAACAATACAGCATTATCAAGAAAAGTTAAAGGTACACATACCCTATAACCCAGGAATTCCACTCCCTAGGGAAATTCTTGCACATGAGTACAAGAATACATGTTTAGAAGCACATTTTTTATAAAAACAACCCAAATTTCCATCAATGGTGAAATGGATAAGTGCTACTGTGGCAAATTTATATAATGACACAGTACATACAGCAATGGAAAAAACCCTCTACACAACATAAATTCTTAAATACATAAACCTGATAGACGCCAAGACACAAAAATACAGAGAGTAGCATTCCATTTATATAAAGTTCAAAACTAGACATGTTTAAACTAACATATATTATTTAGGATGGATCCTTAGGGAATAAAACCATACAGAAAATTTTTAAAAAGTGGTTTCCAAAAAGTCAAAGTAATAATTTATCCAAATATTAAAAGAAATGCATGATTGGCAAAATAAATGTAGGTGGGTTGCAGGGTTCGAGATGCTGGTAATGTTCTATTTCTCAACAAGTAGTCACCAGGGTTTCTTGCTGTTACAATTATTCATTTTTCTGTGCAAGTGTGTTTTACACAAATTTCTCTGTGTTGTATTACATAAGAGGTTTTTTTTTTAAGACGAGGTTTTTTAAAAAGAATTTGAAAAGAGTTTACAAAGAGTTATTGTGCATAATCAGAAAATATCACAAGTTGTGTAAAAAAAGTTACTATAAGCTAGCAGTACAAATATTCATCACTGAGTTTTTATAACAAATTTATTTGCTTTTAATAGAGCACTCTTCAAAAAGAAGCCACAATAAGTGATTTCACACGAGATGACTAAAATAGTGTGTTTTTATAAAGGCAAGCCTCAACATCTGAAAAATAATATAAACTATTTTGGAATCATGATTATCTAATTTTTTTTGTTTTTTACTGAGACATAGTTTACATAAAATGCACAGATTTAAGTATTTGGTTTGATGACTTTTGGCAATTGTACACACCTATATAACCACATCTAAAACAAAATACACAAACACTTCCTCCTTTCTTTTCCTTCACTGTTTCTTTTTAAAAAATACAAACCATATACATATTAAATTTCTGTATGATTCTTAAAATAACAATTCCGTTTTCCTTATATTAATTGTCTAATGCAAGCTAGTTGAAGAAGTATCAGAAACATTTTCATTTTACTTTGGGCCATACGATACACTTGTCACCTTCTGACAAGATATGGGTGTCATACAAGCTATACAGTTACTTGTCAGCTGCTACGAGGAAACAACTACATAAATTGAGAACACAGTAAGTGAGGGGATCAAAATAAGACGATCCTACAACTGAATGTTTTCCAGTTCCTCTCAAACTGAAGAGTTCCAGGTGAAAATAAGAGAAGTAAAACCTAATGCAACCATGAGGTTTGGAGGATAGACAGTGTCTACCAGGACCTGGACACAATTTTCTGAACACAATTAGGTTGAAAAAGCTCTTAGGGATTAGTGGTTTATCTTCTCTAGGCATGTGTTAAATAGCCACAAAAAGCAGAAAAAAGGGGAGTGGGGTGAGGAAGGGTTTCTACCTTTCTACCTTCCACAGTTTTTTGTTGGTGGAATTTTGCAAGATAAATTTCAAAAACACCAAAGTAAGACGGGGTTTGCTATAGGTATGACAAAGTCAATTGTGATTTGACATCTCAATTCAGTTAAATTATGAATGCTGTCAGCTACGTGGTTTACTTATTCAGGTTCAAGAGATTCACAGCTGAATCCCTATTTAAATTTGGCAGGATTCTAAAAAAGTCAGGAAAGGCAACTGGACAAAATCCACGTCCAATCCATTTGCTTAAAGTGTTTACTTATAGTAACAGCATACAAATGTCTCATGTTACTGATAAACCACAGAAAGCTTGTGGGATGCTGTTACTATCCAAACTTAAATGTAATGTTCATTATGGCAGAGTAATGAGAAAGTCAATAAAAATACAAATCACATTTACTTAGAACCAATTTAATACAATGGCAAGTATGATGAAAGTGCCTTTGCATATATGAGAATGTTTTAGAAACTCTTATTTGAAATAATTAAACATTTCTGCAACAGAAGTGTCTTTGGAGCAATTTATTTTAACTTGAACTTTAATTATATTGTGAAACATAAACATACATTAAGACAGAAAAAAAGAAAACATTTAGTACAATTTTAAAGAATAATTATAATTTGAACATAACATCACCATCTGGTCAAGAAAAAAGAAGACTAGAAGCACTCAAGAAGCCACTTAGGTAAATCTTCCTGATCATACCATTCACCCTCCTCTTTGGATAATCATTATCCTGATTTTGACGAGAAATATTTTCCGTATCTTCTTTATAGTTTTACCACCTATGTATACAGTCTAAAAGAATAATGTTACCTTTGTCTATCCTTAAAGTTTATGTAACTGGAAATGTAACAGTATATAAATATATTTTGGTGACTTGTGACTACACATTGTGAGATACACCCATGTTGTTACCCATAACTGTAGTTCATTCATTTTTTTTTTAAACATCCTTATTGGAGTATAATTGCTTTACAGTGGTGTGTTAGTTTCTGCTTTATAACAAAGTGAATCAGCTATACATATGCATATATCCCCATATCTCCTCCCTCTTGCATCTCCCCATTCATTTTTACTGTTGAACAATATTCCATTACATGAACATACCATAATTAATATATTCAGCTGTTGATGGATACTTGGGTTATCTTCCATATTTGGTAATTATAAACAATGCTGCTATTGAACATTTGTGTACGTGTCTCCTGGTGCATATATGCATTAATTTCTCTAGGGTATAAACCTAGAAGTAAAATATGATATGCATGCCTTCAACTTTAATTGATCCTGGGCATACATCAGAGAAAACCATAATTCAGAAAGATACGTACACCCCAAGGTTCACTGCAGCACTACTTACAATAGCCAGGACATGGAAGCAACTTAAATGTCCATCAACGGATGAATGGATAAAGAAGATGTGGTACATATATACAATGGAATATTACTCAGCCATAAAAAAGAACAAAATAATGCCATTTTCAGCAACATGGATGGACCTAGAGATTGTCATACTGAGTGAAGTAAGTCAGACAGAGACAAATATCATATGATATCGCTTACATGTGGAGTCTAAAAAAATGGTACAAATGAACTTATCTACAAAACAGAAACAGAGTCACAGATATAGAAAACAAACTTATGGTTACCAAAGGGGAAAGTGGAGGGGTGGATAAATTGGGAGATTGGGATTGACATATACACGCTACTATATATATTGATAAAATAGATAACTAATAAGAACCTACTGTATAGCACAGGGAAACTCTACTCAATACTATAATGAACTATATGGGAAAAGAATCTAAAAAAGAGTGGATATATGCATATGTATAACTGATTCACTTTGCTGTACAGCAGAAACTAACACAACATTGTAAATCAACTATACTCCAATAAAAATTAATTAAAAAAAATAAACTTGTAGTACCAACTTATATTATCACGAACAGTGTATGAGCATTCCCATTGCTCTAGATCTTTGCTGATACTTGGTATTTTCAGTGTTTAATTTTTGCCATTGTGATAGGTGAATCACAGTACCACACTGCGTTTTTTATTTGGATTTTCCTGATTAATAAAGAGATTGACTATCTTTGCATCTATTTATTGGCTAATTAAGTTTCTCCTTTTGGTTTTGTTTTGGTTTGGTTTTTTTCCTCTGCACTGTGTGGCATGTGGGATCTTAGTTCCCCGACCAGGGATCAAACCTGTGTCCCCTGCATTGGGAGTAAGTTCCTCCTTTTGGAATGCCTATTCTCTTGATCATTTTCCTACTGCGTTGTTGGTAGGTTTTTTTTTTTTTTCCCTCATTAATTTGTAGGAATTCCTTATATACTCTGGATACCCTTCTTCATGGATTGTACATATAAAGATCTTCTCCCATTCTGTTCTCTTGTCTTTCTACTCTTTTTTCTGGTGTCTTTTGATGAATAGAAGTTCCTATTTTAATGCAAATTTATCAACACTTCCCTTTATGGTTAATGTCTTTTTTTGTCCAGGCAAAACCCCAAAGTCAAGAAGATATTCTTCTCTTATTTCCGAAAGGCTTTTTTTTCTTTTTACATTTAGGTCAATCTGGAATTAATTTTTTGTTTATGATGTGAGGTAAGGTCAAGTTTCATTTTTTAAAAATAAGGATATTTAATCATTATAGCATCATTCACAAAATAGACCATACTTTCCCCTAATGCTTTACAGTGCCTCCTTTTTCCATACATACATAAACAAGCATACACATTTGAATAGGACTATTTATGTTTTTAATTGTGTTCCATTTTTCTTTTTCTCCATCTTTGCTCCAACAGCACACTTTCTTAATTACTGCAGCTTTAAGCAAGAGATATGAATAATCTAATCCATGAACATGATAGATTTATTCCTATATAATATTTTGATATCATAAATACAATTGATTTTTTTATACTCTCCTTGTATCTAGTGGCCTTGTTAGACTTATTTATTAGCTTATGATGTTAGCTATGTTTTTTTTTTTTTGTAGATACAATTTGTCAGATTAAGGAAATTCCATTCTATTCCTGGTTTACCATCATGAATTGTTTGGCTGCTGAATTTACCAAATGTTTTTACTGCATCTTTCGAGATGATCATTTTTTTTCTTTTTTCTTCTATTAATATAAGCTATGATTGATTTTCCAACATTAAACCGAACTTGAATATCCTGAATAAATCCAACTTTGTTGTTATATATTATTCTTTTAATACATTGCATGATTCGGTTTGCCAAAATTTTGTTTAGGAAGTCTGAATCCAAGTTCATGAATGAGATCGGCTTGTAATACGATTTTCTCCAATTTCACTATGATGTCTGTAGGTGTGTATTTCTCTTTATTTACCTGGCTTGAGCTTCATTTGGCTTCATGAATCTGTGGGTTGATTTAGAAGTTTTAGAAAGTGCTAAATGATGATGACTTCAAATAATGTTTCTACTTTTCTACTCTCCTTCTGAATAACTATACATACATTAGGCATTTTCACTACATATTATATGTCTCTTACACTCTTCTCTGTGTTTTCCATGTCATCTTCTCTCCATGTTTCAGTCTGGATTCTTTCTTATGACCTACCTTACAGTATACTAATTCCCTGTCCAGCTGGTTTATTCTGCTGTTATCTCATCTACAGTTTTCTTGATTTTAATTACTAAAATATTCAGTTCCAAAACTTCTATTTTCTTTCAAATGTGCTGTACCTTTAAAAAAATAATTAATACTTATATTGTTGAACATAATAGGCATAGTTCTAGAGCCCCTATTGGCCTGTTTCTATTGATTTTTATCCATGTTGTCTTGCCTTTTATATGCCTAATTATCTTTCTCTGTCAGACAGTATATTTGAAAATTATTTTGTTGAAGTCATTTGAGACTTAGGTTGATTATTATCTTCCTCCAGAGTAGACTATCCATTTGCTTTTGTTAGGTACCTGGGGGTATTAGCAATTCAAGATCACTTTACTGCTTTTTCCAATGATGGGATTTTCCCAGCTACCCAGATGATTTGCCGTTTATCTGCTGTCTGTGCAACGACTGGCATACTTCCTGTTTACAGTTCAGTCCTTTAAGGTCCCAACCCAAAACATGGGTTTTTGGCCACTGTCCTACGACTTACAGTTCTAGACTCCAACAGTTTTTCCCCACCAGTTTTGCAATAACATCAAAATTACTACTCAGCTTCTCATCCGCCCCTTTTGGATCACCAATTGTACCCAGCCCCCAAATGCCTGCCATGTTCCCAGATCTTAGACCAGTAATTCTTCACTACTTTATTAGCAATTCAGTTCCAGTTTGTATTTTGTCTAGCTTTATTCATTGTCATCAGTGAGCGGACTATTCTGAGTTACCTCCTCTGTCATTGCTGTTAGGTCTATAACTAAATATTTTCAAGCTTATCTTTTGTTTCCTTAACACGTAAAAGAACAGTTTTACGATCTGTGACTGGTATTTACAAAGCCTTGCAGTTCTAGTTTCTGCTTGCTCTTACTCATAATGACTTATCCACTTTTGTGCTTGTTTTTTGACTGCAGCTATTCGTTCTTATAAAATTACTTGACAAAAATTACCTGAGGCCTAGGATAAAGGTGTCTTCTTCCAATTAGGACTCGCATTTCCTTCTGCCAGGTTTCTAGGGGATGCTACTAACCAATCTGGGACTATTTTAAACTCACTTCACCATTTGATATAATACAGGTAATGTGAACTTGGACTGCAAATCTACTCCAGGGCTGGATTATGGTTATAACTTCTGCACTATACCGAGACACTTTCTTTGCAGTCTCTGAGGTCAGGTGAGGGGGTTCACCATTACGTCGGGGAGCAGGCTATGGTGGTTTTGGTGAAGGGAAAATCTCCTATTAGACTTCATGCCTTAGGTAGCCCTTAGGCTTTTACTTTTGTCTCCCTACCCCATGAGGCCTGCAAAATCGTAGTTCACATTTGCCAGCCTGGCAAATACTCTTGGGGCATTCAGTTATAAGCAAAACTGTCTAAACTCTTGCTTTTTCTTTGGCCTGATAACTCTTTATTTCTCCTTAGCTCTTTGATGCTTTTAAGAAAATTACTTTTAAATTTTTTCCAGAATTTTTAGATGTTTTTGATGGTAGAGTTGGTGCAAGTCCCCTAGATCACCATATTTCTTACAGAAGTGGCTGCGGTTTGTTAAAAAGCATAATACATGCAAGAAAGCTTACAAACGTTTTATTTCTGAACAGAATCAGAGAACCCAAAAAGCCAGAAGGGACGTGAGACACACAGTAAGTATTCCAAAACCCAGGTCTCCTCAGTTTCCAAACCTCTTTTGTGACAAGAGCATTTTTGTGCATCACACATTTAACCTGTTAGTCCTAAAAACATTTCTCAGAACTTCAGAAAAATTACCTAAGGAAACTGTGTCAAAGCAGTAACAGAAAGCATCAGTGTGTTGAGGTCTAAATTAGAGGACAAAGACCTCAAGATTAATCTCTCACCATTCCTCAGTGAGTGCCTGCCCAAGTTCTACCAGTCCCCCACCCCCACCCCCATCACTTCTAGGCTGTCTTCAAATCCTTCACTGGGTACTTGGCTTTGGTGTTAATGATTTTGTTACTCCAGGCAGTTTTCCAAACAAAAAGGAATGGTTATTTATAATTCCTAGACTGAAATCATAAATACCATCAGCTGAATTACACTGAAATGTCCGTATAACTCTATGAACAGAAGTTCACATAAAGTTAGTCTGTCTTGGCTAGGTAAAAAGGATTTTAGTTATAAAAGTTGCAAAAGGATCTTATTGTAGGTAAGTTTAGACTCTTAGGTGGTCCTGCAGTGTATACTCTGAGGACAGCTTTGCAGCAAGGTTCCTGACACAGATCATTTAGGCTGGGAGCCAGACAACATTTTTCTCCCTCAAATTATAAGGGATCAGTGGTATTCCAGTAAATTGCCCCTTTGTGAATGAAATAACTTTACTTAGATTTTCATACTGAAATACCATACTGAATACCTTTCTTATACAGATCATTTTACTTTTTCCTCAAAAATTTTGTGATTACTTCAGTCTGAAACAGTATTCACGAGATACGGTATACATGGTGGTATCTTCAAGCAAATGCCTTTTAGTTCAAAGTATAAGTACCCTTTATAAAAAAAAATCAGTATCTGCTAATTTTAAAATAATTAGAGATTTTTCCAAGGTATATAAAACCTCCAAACACTCCACCTAGTACATGTTGGACAACTAACAGCTTCTGAACTCTCTCATACTCTGAAAGGGACATGTTATACAAAAGAACTGACTCTATGTGGCTCTGCCATGATATCACAGTGAATATGCTGCTCTCAGTTCCTATAGAGGATTGTATTTTCTGATGCCAAAATGCAGCTGAGCACTATCTTGTAAAGCTGATCATTTATATGACTGAAAACCTGGTAATTCCACCCATGAGGCATATCCCCTAGAGTAGAGCACTGATTCTCAAAGTATAGTCCCTGGACCAGCAGCATCAGTGTCACTTGGGAACATATTAGAAATACAAATTCTTGGGACCCACTCCAGACCCACTGAATCAGAAATCCAAGGTGTTTTAACAAGTCCTCTAGGTGATTCTGATGCAGACTAAAGTCTGAGGCTCCCTGCTTTAGAGAAATTCTTGTTCACTTGCTCTGATACAAGAATTGTTTGAGCAGAATTGCCCCTTCTCTCTCTACCTCTCCCCACCGCCCCCCCACACACATCCAATCCCGAAAATGAACATCTACTGTCAGGAGAACAATATAAAAAAATGTACTACTAACACAATGTAGTACTCACTATAGAACAGAGAAAATAAATGAAAAACAGCTACATTTACAAGCTTAAATAAAACTTAGACCCATAAATTTGATTGAAAAAAATCACGTTACGTCTGCAGTGTGATATTTTATAAAGGTTAAACACAAGCAAAACTAAATAATATATTATTTAAATATATATTTATGTGATAAAGCAATAACACTATTTTTAAAAAACAAAGAAAGGATACCCCTTTAATTCTGTACAGTATTTCCCTCAGAGGGAGCAGAGGCAAGGGGATAGGGTGAGGAAGGAACACAGTGGGAACCATAAATGTACTGGGATCAATCTAGTTCTTAGGTTGGTCATGAGATTGCAGCTGTTCACTTATTTATGTAATTTTTATCACTACATTCTTTTGTATATATAAAATATTATATAATACATTTTAAACCCAGAAAACAAAAAAATGCAGCTAATAAACAAAGATAGTCATTACCTTAAGTAGAAAAATTAGAAACCACCTAAGTGATATAAATTGTGTAAATTGTGATATGTTCATTCAGTAAAAAAGAATTATAAAATATATGAGAAAAAATTTATGATAAAATGAGTTAGATAAAATAATGTAAAAAATGTACAGTAAAAGGATTAGAAAAAATACAATAAAATGTCAATAGTGGGTATTACAGGGAGTTTTGTTTCTTCTTTGTACATTTAAATTTTTCTATAGTGAATAATAAATACTTTAAAAATCATTAAGGATTTTTAAAACTGTCACTGAAACATTTAATAACTCTAAGTCATTAAAGAAAACTATCAAATCTTCCATTGGAAACAGGAAGGAAGTTGGTATTTTGTGAAAATCTGTGATATATGAGCTTTATAATTCAAAGTTTTATATTTTCTGCCATAAAACTGTGTATCTTTACTACTCTGATTTCATTTAAAATAATTTCATGTTGTTTGTGTGGGAGGAAATATGACTGAGAAAACCATGACCTAAAGAATATATTTTTGCCATAGAGGACTTCAATTAAAACAACTAAAAACAACTTCGATATCCTTAAGAACAAAAAGAAAAACTATCCACCAATGGTTGACCAGCTTTTGGAAACACCGAAGAAACACATATACTGAGAGTCTGCCTTATAGCCCCAGGGCCCATCATAAAAAGAAAGAAACATAAAGATTAAGGCCAGAGGCCAGAGATTAGTTACATACCTCTTTTTCCAATATTCTAGCGACCTCACCAAGGGTACGATCTAAAGCAGAAACCTTATTGTTTGCCCATGAGCCACTGTCTTGTACTTGTAGTTGTTTTAGAAGATCTTTGGCTAATCGCTGAAGCCTTGGATACAAAATGAAAGAGAAGAATGGCATGAATGTATTAGACTATAATATTTCGTTTTCCTAAATATTTTTAAACAAAAGTTACTTTCATTATTGTATTAGAAACTGCTTCATAGAGCACCTAAGGGGAAGAAAAACAAACCACTCCTAAGGCTGGTATTATCCTATGTTCACAAACACCAATCTAGTCCTTGTGACACAAAATAGATCTAGAGGACAGTACTGTCCATTCACAGGATTAGCTGGAGCAATTGCTGCCATCAGTTTCCACGTGACCCTTAAACTAGAACAGAATTGGAGATGGGGAAAGTGCGAGTATGATGGCAGAGAAAATGAGTATAAGACCCTGAGCAGGTTTTCATATTTTGATTTAAATCTTCAAGGTAGCCTTGGATACCATGTTATAAGCACTGTAAACTCTCAGAATATCAAACTCTCCATTTTCCAATTTACAGGCAATTTGGGGATTTCCTGCCACTGTTGATGTCATTTAGACAACAGAGCAATTATTTCCTTTTCACCAAGAATAACACATATTTCCTAGATCGTAAGATTCTTTAGTAAGGGGAACGTATGTAATATTTCTTTGAAGCCCTTACTTCTTCTGTTTCATATACCTTACTCTTTGATCAATCTTCCTCTCCTTTCAACTTACTTGCTTGAGTATCCTACCAGCAGATACTCACCAGACACTTTCCCAGATCTCTCCACTTTTCCCCTACGCATCATCTCCCTGTTGCCTTACTTCCATTTTTATCTATGATTGATTCCATAGGCCATCATTATAATCACTTTCTTGTAAACATGTGCTACATTCCCTTTCTGTTGTTCTGTTACTCCTACAGCTAACCCCCAGCCATGGTAACAATCATTAATGTTTGTTTAATGGGCCAGGCATCCCTCTCAGTGCCTTGCATACATTAATTTATTTAGCTGGATTAGTGAACATCTGCCTGCCTTTTCCATTTTTGACACTGAGAAACAGTCATACCATGCAAAAGACTGGTATGACTACAGATTCAGAATCTTACTAATATACGTTTGTCTAGTCTGCTCACTCTCCTACAAAGACTTGCTTCATATATTGCTCAATCTCCTCACAACTCCACCCATTCCTTTCTCCCCATTACTTTCACATATGAAGATCTTACATTTTATAGAGAAAATGGAAGCTACTGGAACCAGAAAATCTTCTTTCTGCCACAAAATCTACAAGGATATCAGCACTTCACCCATACTCTTCCTTATTTCTCCTATTACAATCAAGGAAGACTGATTCCTCCCATGTAGGGCTAGTCTTGCCACACAGGCTCTGTATGCACGAGGTCTTCCTGGATCTAAATCCCACTCTTCCTGCTTCAGTGTCTTTGCAAATGCTATTCATTCATTCCTCTGAAATGCTTCCCCCACCTCCACATTATCTAGAAAATTCCTACTTATCCCTAAGTTTTTAGGCCAAACATTGCTTTCTCTGATTTGACTATTCCTTCAAATCACTTATTACAAGTCTCTCCCATGCGGAGATTTACAACAGAACTTTTGGTAATGATGGGAATGTTCCATATCTGTACTGTCCAACATGGTGGCTGCTAGCCAAATGTACCTATTGTGCACTTGAAATATAGTTAGTGTGACTGAGGAACTAAATTTTAAGTTTTATTTAATTTTAGTAATTTAAAAAGCCATATGTGGCTAGAAGCTATCATACTGGACAGTGCAGAAGCACAGTATTAACTTCATGAGACAGGGTTCTTTTCTTTTTTTATTATTAATTAATTAATTAATTTTTGGCTGCATTGGGTCTTCGTTGCTGCACATGGGCTTTCTCTAGTTGCAGCGAGCGGAGGCTACTCTTCGTTGTGGTGCGCGGGCTTCTCATCGTGGGGGATTCTCTTTGTTGTGGAGCACAGGCTCTAGGTGCGAGGGCTTCAGTAGTTGTGGCACGCGGGCTCAGTAGTTGTGACTTGTGGGCTCTAGAGCACAGGCTCAGTAGTTGTGGTGCACAGGCTTAGTTGCTCCGTGGCATGTGGGATCTTCCTGCACCAGGGATCGAACCTGTGTCCCCTGCATTGGCAGGTGGATTCTTAACCACTGCGCCACTATAGAAATCCCGAGACAGGGTTCTTGTCGACCCATTCACCATCTTATCCGTAGCACCTCTAGATAAGTACCCTCAATAGATATTTAATGATGAATGGTCTAAGAAGAAATTTCTTCTTTACGTTAATATTAATAGTATCCATAACCTCATATGTTACAAAATGCTTTCATGTACATGATCATTTTTAGTCCTCTGAAAAACACTGTCCATCCCTGTTTGAAAAATGACGACGCCAAGGCTCAGGCAAATTAGGTGACTTTCCCAAGGCCTCACGACTGGTAAATGTATTATTGGGACTAGAAACCTAGGCCTTTAATCTTCAAATTTCATGCTTTGTCTCCACACCATATTAGTCAATTTAAATAAGGAAATTTCATTCACAAATGAATAATATCTTAAAATATAATTTCATCTAGAAATGTATTTATGTAAAAAAACTGAACTCCTCAAAGAATACAACAGTAATTGCAGCTCAAAAACGCCCTGGTGAACTCCAGTTTAAACCTAAGCTATCCATATGAAGTTTACTTTGATAAGTCAAGGAATAAATACAAACTCTAAAATCAGAAATACCTATGCTTAAACTCTGGCTCCAGAACATACCACATATGTAAACCCTGGGGAGGTTATTTATCTACTTTCAATCTCAGTTTCTTCAACTTGAAAGTGGAGATTTTATATATATATATATTTTTTTTTTCTTTCGAACTTCTGAAGATTAGAGATAATTAATGTAATGTACCTAACAGCATTCACTAAAGTAGACATTCAATAAATGACCAACTCTTATTACTATTCATTGACAGAAAGTCTCAACCTAACAAAAGGAAAAAGGGAATATAAAAAATACAAAAATAGAATAAGAGCAACATACTTCTTTTCTTCCTAATCGAATATGGGCTAGAGTCCCATCCGATTAAAGTTACTGACCTTATCATGTGGATGAATATTGGCAGCGAACTTCATTGTGTGACAGATAAGTAGCCACTTCAGCTTTTGGCTGAATAAAGCCTGCACACCATGTAACTGAATATCCAGCCATAGCAATGGATGCATATGAATCTAGCACTATTCTTACCAAGAATGCTCACATTCCACTGAAAACCAGGGGTATTTAGGGAGGCACAAGGGCCATTTTAATTCACAGAATACAAGAGGCTTGTATTTCACCCTGAGGTAAATCAAATCTGGGATTCATATGAACCTATCTTTCAAGGAAGAATGCCAAATCAAGGGGATGCTTAGGTAACATGAGCTAAACCTCTGTTTTATTCCCTGCCTCCAAAGAAGTACCACAAATAATACAGCCCCTCTCAAGAAAAACATTAGATTTTGATTCATACTATAAATAATGATAGAATGTCACAGGACTCAAGCCCTGAAAGCTGTATTTTCCCTACAGGGCAAGAATAGGAGCTGTTTAGAGGGTGCAGTTTTTATTAATACAGAAATTGCTATTTGAGTTACTTCTGGCATGTTAATTTTTTCTAGCATGAAAAGAAAACGTGAAGGATTCATAACTCCTAGCCTAGAACATGAGAAGTATCTGTCAGGTAAATGGCTTTATGGAGAATTTTTTAAGGTCAGATATTTTCTTCTCAAAACTTGAACAAATTCTAACAACTCTTAAGTTCAAACCTGTCACTGGCAAATGTGAAATGTAAGGGCTTCTCTGTAAGGATCCCTAACTTTTATCACGGTCAATTTTGGGAGGTTCATTAGGATCATTGGGAAGATTTATAAAAGTGTAAGAAAGGGGACTGGGCCCACGTTAGGAACTAACATTGTTCTTCGGTGTGATGTACAGGAAGACATAAACATATTAACTTCTTTTTTCTTTCACCTCCTCTATTTGAAAGGTACATAGTCTAAATTTAAGGCTACTGGTTCCCCTTCCATTTGTAAATAATACGCTTAAGCCTGTATTTCTAAATGTAACAGGTACATTTGAAAGGTACATAGTCTAAATTTGAAAGGTACATAGTCTATTTGAAAGGTACATAGTCTATTTGAAAGGTACATAGTCTAATTTGAAAGGTACATAGTCTAAATTTAAGGCTACTGGTTCCCCTTCCATTTGTAAATAATATGCTTAAGCCTGTATTTCTAAATGTAACAGCCTAAGAAATCCCCATATAAGATGAAAAAATCAGTGTGCATATATTGCCTCCTACGTTGATCATCATTCATTGTTGCCAGCCAGCATCCTTTCCTGTGGAAAAAGAACCCATCTATCCCTTTCAGGGAACTACCTCACCTTCATACTTACATGGGTATACTAGATGTGCTCAATGCTATCAGGGTGTTCCTGCTCCCAGACCCTCATTCTTAGTGGAAAGACCTAGAAAATGTGTGTATATTATTATATAAATAAATATAAAAAATACATATAACTGGGCGCGGTGGTTGAGAGTCCGCCTGCCGATGCAGGGGACACGGGTTTGTGCCCCGGTCCGGGAGGATCCCACATGCTGTGCAGCGGCTGGGCCCGTGAGCCATGGCCGCTGAGCCTGCATGTCCAGAGCCTGTGCTCCGCAACGGGAGAGGCCACAACAGTGAGAGGCCGGCGTATCGCAAAAACAAAAACAAAAACATATAACTATATATATAATTATATATACACAGAGTTGACGCTTGAGCAACAGGGCTTTGAACTGTGCAGGTCCATCTATACGCAGATTTTTTTCACTACGTATGTCCCACAGGATTCAGGATTGGTTGAATCCGTGAACACAGAACTTTGGAGGGGAAGGCCGACCGTAAAAGTTACAGGCAGATTTCTGACTGCTCGGAGGGCCGGTGCCCCAGCCCCCACCCTCACTGTTCAAGGGTCACGTGTGTGTGTGTGTGTGTGTGTGTGTGTGTGTGTGTGTGTGTGTGTGTGTGTGTGTGTGTGTGTCCCTACACTTTACATCTATATTTATTTCTACTTATATATATAATGGAAAATACGAGTTAAAACCGATACCTACAATTCCAATTCACCACCACAGGATTTTCTATTCTCCCTGGGTCTATTTTTAACTCTCTTCTCTCATCCTTAATATATTTACTTATGTGAACAATCCACCTAATATATCATGCATCTTTCTTTATGCATACTGTTATCTTCCTGCTTGGCCTCCAACTCCCTACTCTGGGCTCTTCTGCCATTCTCAGCTTGCTTGGGTTTCACACCCTTTGCAAGACTCCCCTGACAGACTGTGCCAGGATTACATTCCATGGATTACCCTCCTCATTTGGCTCTGATTCCCCACACCAGGCCATGGTGTCCTACCCCACATGGAAGCTCCCTGCGCTCTGCTTGGGCTCTGAACCTCCATACCTGGCGCCCCTCCTTAGCCTACTCTGACACCCACCGTTGTGCCACTGCTGCCTCCAGCCATCCAGCCAGTGCAGATGGTTGCTTGGTGCTCTCTCTTCTAGTGGCTTTAGGACTGAATTTTTCTGGAAAGGGAGGGGAAACTGGTGGAAGAGTCATTTTCATTTATTAGCTAGAATAATTTTATAAGGAGACATTTCTTTTCATCTGCTATTTGGTTACCAATTTCAATCGGTTACAATAATTATCCTTTTTGATGCTCAAATTGTCCTATTTTTGTCTATTAGTAAACTTTTCAAGTCAGCTCCTGAGTCTTTTGATAAAACACTAGCAGTCTTTGAGAGATTCCTTGCCATCTAGTATGACAGAGCATTCAGATCTAGCATTAGACATTTTTCCAAGAAGCTCTTGCTCCCTTTAGTGAGATATGCTCACTGCTACTGCATTGGTCATTGTTTCTAGGCCTCTTCAATCGACAGAGCTAGGAAATAAGTAAATGTGTGTACACACATACATAATACATGTGTATCTATATATGTATATACACAAATACGTATACACACAAATATGCAGAACACTTTTTAAAAGATAAAATATCTCATAAATTCATATATTTCAAATTCAGTCCTACAGGGGTATTACCTGATCGCTAATGTATTACATCTATCTCCTTTCATCCAGACTGAGAATTCAGTTTCTCAGTAATACAGGGGATGAAAGAATGCTAGTCTCCATAATCTTCTTTACTTTATCCTTATTATTATGCACATAGACTCAGAATAACATTATCAATAATACCATCACCAATATAACTGGAGAATGGTTAATTTTTTAGAATATGTTTTCCTCATTCTCCCCAATATTTTTCTTATAGTTATACTATAAAAACAACTGAGATACAGTTATTACAT
This sequence comes from Lagenorhynchus albirostris, assembly GCF_949774975.1. NCBI lineage: Eukaryota > Metazoa > Chordata > Mammalia > Artiodactyla > Delphinidae > Lagenorhynchus > Lagenorhynchus albirostris. The sequence continues at coordinate 133,940,422 of NC_083095.1, read as the reverse complement.
AATATTCTTTTTCTTCTGGCCATCAGTTATTCTTAGTTCTATAAGAAACTATAACTTTACTATTCATCCCTAGTCTTTATGTTGATGTCTAATAATTTTGATTGTCTAAGGTTCATTCTCTCTTAGTATTTAAGATCCTCAAGAAAAGAAAATGTGGGTCAAGGATTTTGTAACTGGCAAAACTGATTTTTTTTTTTTTTACGGTACACGGGCCTCTCACTGTTGTGGCCTCTCCCATTGTGGAGCACAGGCTCTGGACGCGCAGGCTCAGCGGCCATGGCTCACGGGCCCAGCCGCTCCGCGGCATGTGGGATCTTCCTGGACTGGGGCATGAACCTGTGTCCCCTGCATCGGCAGGCGGACTCTCAACCACTGTGCCACCAGGGAAGCCCGGCAAAACTGATTTTTGAGGGCATAAAATTATTGATAAGAAAGAGTAAGAACTAAGGCAACATTGTTCACATCAGCCCTTCTTGAGAAACCTACTTAAGACTGAGGTTCAGGTGCTTCTCTCAAATTGGTTCCCTGAACCTTCCAGTGAAAACCTGTTAGTTATTTGGGGGTTATCCTTTCCTTACATCTGTTATCCCAGTTGCTTCTCTTTGCTTTCTTTCACACTGATGTCATTACCATGCAGGTCTTGGGGCTATTTGTTCCCATCCACTTGCATTTCAGATTTCATGCAGATACCTGGCAATGCAGTGTTTTTTGTAAATGCTTCCATGGGTTTTGGGTTTTCTTTATTAGTTATCTGGTTTCTATATTAAAATTTGAAGATATTGAAAAATTATGCTTCTATTGCTACTGCCATTTTTCTAGACTTATAATTTAAAAGAATACCCTGGTTGCCCTGTGGTGAAGAGACTGTAGTAAACAAGGGCAGAGCAGTGTAGAACTAATTAGGAAGCTGCTACAATAATCCAGATGAGAGACACTGGTAGGTTAGACTACACTAGTTACTATGGAGGTAATGAATAGTTGTCAGATTCTGAATATATTTTACAGATAGAGCCAATAGAATTTTTTGATGGACTGAAAGAGTGTGAGAAAAAGGATGACTCTAAAGATTTTAGATGTCTTAATTTAAGGATGGGCTTGCCATCCTTAAATTAAGGATGAGCAAAAATATGAGGGGTAAGGTATGGGAGCAAATTTCAGGAGTTTGATTTTGCACATGTTCACTTGAGGCATCCAAGTGAACAGAGACATTCAAGTGGAAATACTAAATAGGAAGCTGGATATAGTGTTCTGGAGTTCTGGGGACAGGTCTGTATTGGAAACATAAATTTAAAGTCCATCCAGATACTAGATGTTTAAAGTCATGAAACTAAATGAGATTACCAAGGGAGTAATTCTCTATTTGAACTCTCAGGACAAAGGCATGTTAATGTCAGTGGTCAAAGAGACAAGAAACAACCAGGCAAAAGATACTGAAAAAGAGCATCTAGTCAAGTAAGAGGAGAATCCAGAGAAAGTTGTATAGTAGATGGTTACATTAAAGGTCCCCCTTGAAGTATATCTTGCCAGCCATGACGTACATAGTCACCTCAGACAGTGACTACGGACTTGGCAAAATGACTTGCCTTGGCCAATGGGACATAAACAAATGTGACACAAGCAGAGGCTTGATAAGGCCTGATATCCTCTATGAACACTGATGCAAAAACCCTCAATAAAACAAGCCAAACAAATTAAATGGCATATTAAAAGGATTATACACCATGACCAAGTGATCTGTCATCCTCAAGGAGGCTGACCAAAGCTTCCTTATATGGCAGTCACAGGGGAGCAAGAAAGCAAAGTTGTGAGCAGAAGCCTCAAGACTTCTGGAGCCAAGGCTCAGGAGTCACATATTGCTTCTGCAGTAGACTGTGGATGAGAACAAGTCAAAAGGCCAGAACAAATTCAAGAGTAAGGAAAATAGAGTCCACTCCTTGATGGAGAGGTGGCAAAGTTATATTGCAAAGGGATATGCCTCCAGGAATGGCTCAACAACTTCTGGCCATCTTTGCAAACACTATACCACATCATATATTAAATTTCCTCAAATTTTGGATCTATTTCTAGACTGTTTAAAAAAATCTATTCCATTAATTTGTATTACTATTCACATGCCAATACAAAACTATTTGGTGGATAAATTAGGAGTTTGGGACTAGCAGATACAAACTACTATATATAAAATATATAAACAACAAGGTCCTACTGTATAGCACAGGGAACTATATTCAATATCTTGTAATAAACTATAATGGAAAAGAATTGGAAAATATATATATACTGGATCATTTTGTTGTATACCAGAAACTAACACAACATTGTAAATCAACTATAAATTAAAAAAATAAAGTACAACTTCAAGTGCTAGAACTTAATCATATACATAATGAATAAAAGATATATTAATCGTAAACATAAAAGTGGACATCCTAAGCTCCAGATTCACATTGCCTTTCAATAAGACTACACCAGTCTGTACCCCCATCGGTAGTATTATATAAGTACCTTTCTCTCACTGCACCTCTACTGGTAGTCTATTTGAGAGAAGCAAAATGATGATGTTTTTGTTTACTTAGCTATTACACTTAGTAATTACGCTTACACCCAATGGCAGAGTCTAAATCCTCATCTGTCAAGTGGCCCTTGCAACAATCTTGAATGAGATCTCCTCAGAGTAAGAACCAGAACAGCCTTGCCAGAACTTGTTTTGTTAGAATAGGGTTTCTTTACCTCAGCACTACTGATGTTTTGGATGTGGTAATACTTTGCTGTGGAGGCCTTTCTTGTGCACTGAAGAATGTTTAACAGTATCCCCTGGCTTCTGCACGCTTGATGGCAGCTGCACCATTTTTCCAAGCTGTGATAACCAAAATATTATCACATACCCCTAGGCACAGACAAATGTCCTCTCGCAAAACCATCCCCAGTTGGATACCACTGTGTTAGCAGAATAAAATTCTAGGCATCAGATACAAAGTCCATGACCACAGGCATACAATGATGGTTCAGATAAGCTTTTGTTACAGGCAAAGACTGAAAAGACAAAGAACTAAAATGTAGGATAAAATACTCACTTTGCTTTATAGGGTGAGTCTGAGCCAGAAATTTTTGTTTCCAATAAACTCTCGTATTCCTTGGCCCTAAAGCGAAAAGAGTTTTATCACTGTTAGTTATTTTGCTGCTAATTTTTATAACAAAATAAAACGTTGGCTGTGTTTTTCCTCTCCCAGTACTAGGAACATTACCACAGTAATTTTCACACTTAGATTTCTGAGATTGCATCTTTAAATATTATAAATCAAAAAAGACTAAAAAATACCTATTTCCTCACAGGATATAAAACAGATTCATAAAAACACTTCTGAGTTTAGGGACATGGTACAGAATGGTGCTATTTTTCAGAAATGTTAAAATCATGATAATTAAATTTAAAACCATACTAAGTTTCTACAAGGTGGTTGAGGTGCCTCAGGAGGCATATAATGCAAGATTAAATACAGGTAAAGAATAGTCACTTAACTCTAGAGATAATTTTAAAAGGCAGTGGAAATGACTTGACCAGATACTCAAAGATTTGTTTTGTTCTGCTTTTGTTATTTATACTGACTAAATACCAAAAGTCTGCAAAAATCTGAGATAACACTCTTCTGCCATTGTCCAACTAAGCTCCACCTTGCCTGTAACTGTAGGTCACAGCCATCAACAGGTCACCAAACTAAGCAGATGTCACTACAGCAATCCATTAACAATGACTTAATTTGTCAATTTCCCTTTTCAGAGGAAAAAGAGAAAAATACTAATTTAAATATTAACCATTCATCCAAAGGGTTCTAGTCTCAAATAATTAGTCCAGTGACCTATGAAAGAATTAGTCACAATGTACACCAATCCATACAGCAATGACAGGTGAAAAAATAAAAACTGTTTCATAAAAAACCTGAAAGATGCAAATTACAACACACCCAATGAGAAAAAAGCAATCTAGCATAGGTTATGCTTGGGAATGAAGAAATAACTAAATTAGAATTAAACATTAAATTATGTATTGTTTCAACCTACGTGTGCTCATTGCTATCAACCAAAATATTAAGGCATATCAAAATGGGGAAATAACCACATTGTAGTTGCAAGTAATTGTGACCTCATATGAAACGTGGGGAAAGTAACAATTTTGCAGGATTGAATATGTTCCAAGAGCTGTGCCAAGGAGCTACACATTCGTTGTCTCATACAGTCTTACAAACTCAATATATATATTGTCCTCCTTTTACAAAAAAGAATTTGAGGCTTAGGAAGATGCCAGTTATATCAAGACATATATTTTATCTGAGCCTTCAAGTGGAAAAAACTGAATACATTCTCCCATTCATGCACACCTAACTAGAAAAATACTACCCAAAGAAATCCTAACTTTACCTGGAATGGTAGTTAACCACTTTTTCCTAACTGGAATCTCACCTTGATTCACTTTTAGCAATCAATTAAATATTTATTTCCAGAGCCCCTACTCTGTATAAACTAGAGTATGGGGGGATAATGAGAGTTATATATACATCAGGGATGGGGTATATATATATAGGGAATATTCCATGTATTTATTCTCCATAAGGAGAAGGAAGATAAAGCATTAAAAGATACATAGTTCTAAAAAGCTGAGTAAGTGACTCATGCGTACTGTCACAAGTGCTCTTTTCCACCTAAGATGCTAGGGGGAGTTTCCTCAAGGAAATGGAAAGTGTACCTGCTTGAAAGATAGGTAGCATCTGAATACATGAAAAGAGAATGCCATTAATAGGGTATAGAAGTGAGCAAATAATGCTAGACATGGGAAAAACACAGGTTTTGCTTAGGGAACAGTGTACAGATCCCTTTTGCTGCAGCAAAAGATTAAAATGTGGGAATAATGAGAGATAAGGCTGAAAAGAATTATTTCAGAAACTCTATTATTATTAAATTCTGATTACTTACTCTTTAAGATAATGACCCACTTTATTAATATTTTAAATTTATTAGTGTTGTGTTGTATACTGCATTCCCTCACTTTTAGTCTCCTTGTCATCGTGGTTGTACTCTTTCTTAGCCATAATGTGGGATATTTATTTACTCCGTTTTATTTTTTGTTAGCTTTTCAGAGTTTACCAATATTCTCCAAGAATTAGATCTTATCAACTTCTATTTAATTTCCATTTTTATCTTTATAAAGATATAGTACATTGTAAGTGCCATATGTATATTTGTTAAATAAAAATAAATACATCTATAAATAAAAATAAATACATCCTATTTCCCATGAAGAAGATATGAATATTGTTCTAACCCTTGAGTTGTTTAGACCACTACTACTTCAACTGATAAAATAATTTAAGGCTAAAATTTCATTCTGAGTAAAGTTTTGACCATACTCCATAAGTTTCATGTTCTCATTGTCACAAATTTCAAACAGTTTGTATTTCCATTGTCTTACTCCTAAAAACTCTTACTTCAAATAATGTTTTCTGGCCCACTCCCACCCCTTGGTTCCGAAGTGTTAATTTTTTTGTCTTTATAATTCTTTTTTTCATTTTTGGGTCAGCTTTATTGAGGTATAATTTACAAACAATAAAAACTTTAAATTTTAAGTGTATAACGATGAGTTTTCACAGTTGTGCCTACCAACATAAGTGAAACCACAATCATGATATAAAGCATTTCCACCACCCCACAAAATTTTCTCATGTTTTTCGGTAATAGTTCTCTTCCCCCTGCCCCCACCTTCTTGTTCCTAGGAATAATCCATCTACTTTTTCCCAGTATAGATATCTGAATATCAAATTACTACAATCATACATACTTTCTTGTGTCTGGATTAATTCATTTAGAATAAATCTCGAGATTCTTTCATAATCAAATATATTATTAGTTAATTCCTTTTCACTGCTTTGCAGTATTCTATTGTTTGGACACCACAATTTATCCATTTCCAGTTGGATATTTTACTTCTTTCCAATCTGGGGCTACTACCTACTCTAAACATTTGCAGACAAGTCATTGCATGGGCAGATGTCTTAATTTCTTTTGGATAAATACCTAGGAATGGGGTTGCTGAGCAATCTGATAAGCATGTGCTTAACCTTAAAATACAAAAATGTTTACCAAACAGGTCATTCCAATTTGTACTTCTACCAGCAAAGAATGAGAGTTCCAGTTGCTTTAATCCTTGAAGAGTGTCTTGCTTAATTTCTTTATATCTGTGAAGTTCTCATATTTCCTTTTGACTTCTAACTTCATTTCCTTGTGGTTAGAGAAGATATCTTGCATGATTTCAATATTTTAAAATTTATGGAATCTTATTTTGTGGTCTAACGTATGATCAGTGCTGAAGAGTATTTCATGTACACTCGAGCAGAATATGTATTCTGCTGTTTTGGGGTAGAATGTTCTCTATTCATCTGTTAGGTTTAGTTAGTTGATGTTGTTCAAGACTTTTATTTCCTTGTTGATCCCCAGACTGGTTGTCCTATCCATTATTAAAAGTGGGGTATGAAGTATCCAACTATTACTGGTGAACTGTCTATTTCTCCCCTCAATTCTGTCAGTTTTTCCTTCATATATTTTGTGACTTTCTCAGGTGCATATATGTTTGTAATTGTTATGTATTTTTGATGGATTCATCCTTTCATCACTACGTAATATCCTTCTCTCTTTATTGTATAATTTTGGTCTTAAAGTCTATGTCGCATGATAGCAATATAGTTACTTCAGCTATATTATCTTGCAGAGGGTACTCTTTGCATGAAATATTTCTATCCTTTCACATTAAACCACTTGGGTTCTTATATTTGAAGTGAGTCCCTTGTAGACAGCATATAGTTGAATGATTTTTAAAAATTCATTCTGCCAATTTGTTTCTTTTACTGGTGTCTTTAATGCATCTATATTTAATGTGATTACTGATAAGGACAGATTTACTTCTGCCATTTTGCATTTTCTGTATATCTCTTTGGTCCCCCAATTCCTTCATTACTCCTTTATTTTGTGCTAAATATTTTCTAGTGTACCACTTTCATTCCCTTCTCATTTCTTCAAGCATATGTATATACTTATTTATCTATTGTTTTCTTAGCAGTTGTCCTGAATTATAATTAACATCTTAATTCATAACAATCTAGTTAGAACTAATACCAACCTAGTTTCAGTAGTATACAAAAATGTTCCTATATAGCATTTACCTCCTTTATGCTATTATTATAGGTCATTTCTTTATACATTGTGTGTCCATCAACATAGGTTTATAATTATTGTTTTGTGTAGTTCTCTTTTAAATCAAATAGGAAAAATGAGGAGATACAAAAATACTACATTTACACTGATATAGTTACTTTATTACATATATAGTTACTTCTACAGCATTCTTTATTTCTTTGTGTGGATTCAAGTTACTGTCTACTGTGTTTTTATCGCAGACTGAAGATTTCCGTTAGAGCTTCTTGAAGTGCAGGTCTACTAGTGACAATCTCTCAGCTTTTGTTTATCATGGAATGTATTAATTTCTCCTTCATTTTTGAAGTTTTGCCAGATATAGAATTCTTGGTTGACAATTTGTTCTGCTTTTGTGTTTTTCTACCAGGAAACTGAATATGTTTATCCTACTGCATTCTGACCTCTATAGTTTCTGATGAGAAATAAACTGTTATTATATTGAGGATGTTTTACATATGAAGAATTGCTTCTCTTTTGATGTTTTCAAGATTCTCTTTGTCTTTATCTTCCAATGTTTGATTATAATGTGTCATAACGTGGATCTCTGCATTTCTCCTACTTACGAGTTTGTTGAACTTCCTGGATCTGCAGATCATATCTTTCATTAACTTTGGAAAACTTTCAGCCATCATTTCTTCAAATGTTATCTGCCCTTTTCTCTCTCTACTCTTCTCTGGGACTCCCCTTATGTATATGTTGGTATGCTGGATGGTGTCCCACAAGTTTTTGAGACTGTATTCAAGTTTTTCCCCATTCTTTATTCTTTCTCTTCCGTGGAGTGGATAATCTCAATTGAGAATCTTCAAGTTCACTGACTCTTTCTTCTATCTGCTCAAATAAGCTGCTGAACCCTTCAAGTAATTTTTTTCACTTCAATTACTGTACTCTTCAGCTACAAAATTTCTATTAGTTCTTTTAAAATTTTTATCTCATTATTAACATTATCCAGTTGGTTACATATCATTCACATGTTTTCCTTTAGTTCTCTGAGTATATTTAAAAAATTTTTAGGGCTTCCCTGGTGGCGCAGTGGTTGAGAGTCCGCCTGCTGATGCAGGGGACATGGGTTCGTGCCCCGGTCTGGGAAGATCCCGCATGCCGTGGAGCGGCTGGGCCCATGAGCCATGGTCGCTGAGCCTGCATGTCCAGAGCCTGTGCTCTGCAATGGGAGAGGCCACAACAGTGAGAGGCCCGCATACCGCAAAAAAAAAAATTTTTTTTTTAAATCTTTGTCTAGTAAGGCCAATGTCTGGGCTTCCCCAGGGACATTTTCTATTAATTTTTTTTCCCAGTGTATGGGCCAATTTTCTTTTTTTTTGCATGCCTTGCAACTGTTTCTTGAAAACAAGACATTTTAAATATTATAATGTGGCAACTCTGGAAATCAGATTCTCCTTCCTCTCAGGTTTTGTTTTTGCTACTTGATGTACTTGTACATTTGTTGAGTGAGTTTTCTGAACTAATTTTCTAAAGTTTATATTCTTTGTCATTATGGCCCCTAAAGTCTCTGTTCTATTACTTTAGCAATCAATTAGTGATCCAAGAGATTTCTTTAAACACCACAAATAATAACATCAAAACTCCTAATCTAGTCTTGGTAGATGGGCTCTGTGTGTGTGTTGGGGCAAGCCAACAAGACTCAGTCAGGCAGATTAAAACTCTACCTTAGCTCTCACTTCCTGCTTGCATAAAAGACTAATGGTCAGGACCTTCTTGGGTCTTTTCTGATCATGTACCCATCCCTGGGCATGCATATGGCCTTCTAGATTTCTCAGAGTACGTGGGAGGTTTTCAAAGCCCTTGTTCCCCAAGGCATCTCAATCCTCAGCCTTTCCCTGCAAATTTTTTGATTAATTATTTACACTAATTGTATACCCTTGCACTGGGCACCACCAACTAATACATTTGCCTTTAAATTGTTTTTGACAATCACCCCCAGGTAGCCTCCTCAGCTCTGGGAGGATCCTGAGTTATGTAAAAGGAAGACAAACCCTTAGAACTAACCTTTCAGAGAACCATCAGTCAGGTTAAAACAACTACAGTTCTTTGAGTACAAGGTTTGTTCTGCTCCCTCCATTACTAAGTACCTGTAACAGGGATGCTGGGAAGTTGAGACATGATCAGGGTAAGTTAAAACACCCCTAGCCTCTTTTTTTAAACTGAAGTATAGTTAATTTACAATGTTGTATTAGTTTCAAGTGTACAGCAAAGTGATTCAGTGATATACATATATATATATATATTTTTTTCAGATTATTTTCCATTACAGGTTATTACAAGATATTGAGTATAGTTCCCTGTGCTATACAGTAGATCCTTGTTGTTTATCTATTTTATAATATATTGTAGTGCGTATATGTTAATCCCAGACTCCTAATCTATACCCCAACCCCCACTATCCCCTTTGGTAACCATACATTTCTTTTCTATGTCTGTGAATCCATTTTTGTTTCATAAATAAGTTTGTATCATTTGTATCATTTTTTAGATTCTACATATAAGTGATATCATTTGTCTTTCTCTGTCTGACTTGTGTCACTTAGTATGATAAACTCTAGGTCCATTCATGTTGCTGAAAATGGCATTATTTCATTCTTTCTTAAGGCTGAGTAGTATTCCATTATGTATACACCACATCTTCTTTATCCACTCATTTGTCAATGGACATTTAGGTTGTATCATGGGGTATTCCTCTGTGGGTTAATCCTATATGGAACTCTCTGTACTTCCTGGACTTGGGTAACTATTTCCTTTCCCAGGTTAGGGAAGTTTTCAGCTATTACCTCTTCAAATATTTTCTTAGGTCCTTTCTCACTCTCTTATCCTTCTGGAATCCCTATAATGCAAATATTAGCGTGCTTGATGTTGTCCCAGAGATCTCTTAAACTGTCCTCATTTCTTTTCATTCTTTTTTCTGTTCAGTGGCAGTGATTTCCACTACTCTGTCTTCAGCTCACTGATCTGTTCTTCTGCCTTGTTTAGTCTACTATTGATTTCTTCTAGTGTATTTTTCATTTCAGTTATTGTATTCTTCAATTTTGTTTGGTTGTTCTTTATATTTTTTAATTCTTTGTTAAAATTTTCTAATTTCTTGCTCTGTGCATCCATTCTCTTCCCAAGTTCTTTGATCATCTTTATGATCACTACTCTGAACTCCTTCTAGGGTCGACTGCCTATCTCCACATCACTTAGTTCTTCTTCTGGGGTTTTATCTCATTCCTTCATCTGAAACATATTCCTCTGTTGTCTCATTTTGTCTAAATTGCTACTTGTATTTTCCTGTATGTGGCAGGTTGGTTAAGTTTCTCAACCTTGGAGAAGTGGCTCTCTGTAGATGTCCTATGCATCCCAGCAGTGCACACCCCTCTCATCACCCAAGAGCCAGGGGCCAGCTGGTCCCAGGGTAGTGTCTGGTCTGGATTTGTGGACTCAGTCTGCAGGCTGTGGGAGTGTAGTTTTCTTGCTTCTGGTGTCTGCGCCCTGGTGGATGAGGCTGGTCTAAAGGTTTGGGTAGGGTTCCTGGCAGGAGGGGCCAGTGCCTGCCCCGCTGGTGGGTTGAGCTGGGTCTTGGTCCTCTGATGGACAGGGCCGTGCTAGGGGCATGTCTAGAGGTGGCTGTGGGCTCAGAGAGTCTTTAGGCAGCCTGCTTGTAGATGGACACATCCCCACCCAGTTTGTTGTTTGGCCTGAGGTGTGTTGTTTAGCACTTGAGCCTACAGGCTGTTGGGTGGGGCCAGGTCTTGATGCCAAAATGTCAGACTCCAGGAGAGTTCTTGCAGATGAATGCTCCCCACTGTGTCCGCCACCAGTGTCGCTGTCCCCAGGGGGCCACTGCCACCCTGACCTCCACAGGAGACCCTCCAAGACTAGCAGGTAGGTCTGGCCCAGGCTTCTATCAAATTACTGCTTTTGCCCTTGGTCCTGGTATGAGTGAGATTTTGTGTGCGCTCTTTAAGAGTAAAGTCTCTATTTCCCCCAATCCTGTGAAGCTCCTGCAATCAAGCCCCACTGGCTTTCAAAGACAAATGCTCTGGGGGCTCTTTTCCCTGGTGCTGGATCCCTGGGCGGGGGGGCCTAATGTGGGGCTCAGAACTCTCACTCCTGTGGGAGAACCTCTGCAAATATAATTATTCTCCAGTTTGTGGGTCGCCCACCTGAGAGATATGGAATTTGATTATATTTCAAGTCTGCCCCTCCTATGGGTCTAGTTGTGGTTCCATCCTTGTATCTTTAGTTGTAGAGGATCTTTTCTGGTAGGTTTCAGTCTTTTTCAATGATGTTTGTTCTGCAGATAGTTGTGATTTTGGTGTGCTCATGAGAGGGGGTGAGCTTGGGGTCCTTCTACTCTGCCATGTTGGCCACTCTCTTCCCTCTCTTAACAAGGTTCATCTGATTTTTCTTTTTTTTTTTTTTTGGTACATGGGCCTCTCGCTGTTGTGGCCTCTCCCGTTGCAGAGCACAGGCTCCAGACGCACAGGCTCAGCGGCCATGACTCACGGGCCCAGCCGCTCCGCGGCATGTGGGATCTTCCCAGACTGGGGCATGAACCCGCGTCCCCTGCATCGGCAGGCGGACTCTCAACCACTGCGCCACCAGGGAAGCCCATCTGATTTTTCTTAATTGCCTTTTCCCCCAGTAGCAGTAAGCCTTTGGTCATTTCCTGAGTTCAAAAAAAGTTGATTCTGACAGTTTTTGCCAGTTGATTCATTATTTTTATGGCAATATGGACTCTTGGAGTTCCCTACCCTACCTTTTTATTCACATCATTCAGGATTTTTAAAATTTTAAATAAAAGACCTTAATTCATATTTACATTATAATTGATGTGTTTAGCATTATTTCTGCCATTTTATTTTTTAAACCAACTTTGAGATATAATTCAAATACCATATAATTCACCCATTTAAATGTGTAATTCAATGTTTTTAAATATATTCATAGGGTTGTATAGCCAATCATCACATTCTAACTTTAGAAGATTTTTATTTTCCCTGAATAAAATCCAGTAACCTTTAGTACTCAATCCCAGTTTCTCTCCTCCTGCTCACATCCCCAAGCAACACTAATCTGCTTTTTATCTCTATAAAATTTTTTATCCTGGACATTTCATATAAATGGAATCATAAGATACATGACCTTTTCCTGACTGGTTTCTTTCACTTACCATAGTGTTTTCAAGTTTCATCCACATTGCAGCACATGTCAGTATTCATTCCTAAATACTATTTCATTGTATGGATATATCAAATTTTGCTTACCTATTCAACAGTTGATGAACATTTGGGTTGTTTCCACTTTTGGCTCTTATGAATAATGATGCTATGAACATACCTGTACAAGTTTTATTTGACCATGTTTTCAATTCTCTTGGGTATAAATCTAGGCATGGAGTTACTAGGTCATACAGTAATTCTGTGTTTAACTTTTGGGGAACTAACAAACTGTTTTCCAAAGTAGACAGACCATTTTATATTCCCAACAATAAGGTATAAAGATTCTAATTTCTTCACATCCTTGTTACTGTCTGTCTATTGAATATAGCCATTCTAGTTGGTGTGAAGTGGAATCTCACTATGGATTTGACTTCCCTGATGACTAATGATGTTGAGCATCTTTTCCTGGTCATACTGGCCATTTGTATACCTTGTTAAAGAAATGTCTACTCAGATCCTTTGCCCATTCATTATTGGTCAGTCTACCAAGGCAAAAGAAATAAAAGCAAAAACAAACAAATGGGACCTAATCAAACTCAAAAGCGTTTGCATATCAACAAAATGAAAAGAAACCTATTGAATGGGAGAAAATACTTGCAAATGATGTGAACTGACAAGGGGTTAATATCCAAAATATACAATCAGCTCATACAACTCCATATCAAAAAAACACACAACCCAATCAAAAAATAGGCAGATGACCTAAATAGACATTTTTCCAAAGAAGACATACAAATGGCAAACAGGCACATGAAAAGATGCTCAACATTGCTAATTATTAGAGAAATGCAAATCACAACCACAATGAGGTATCACCTCACACTGGTCAGAATGGCTAATATCAAAAAGTCTACAAAAAGTAAATGCTGGAGAGGTTATGGAGAATACCGCTGGTGGGAATGTAAAGTGGTGCAGCCACTATGGAAAACAGTACGGAGGTTCCTTATAAAACAAAAAATGGAGGTACCATATGATCCAGCAATCCTACTCCTGGGTATATATACAGAAAAAACAAAAACTGTAAGTCGAAAAGGTACATACACCACAATGTTCACAGCAGCACTATTTAGAAAAGCCAAGACATGGAAGCTACTCAAGTGCCCGTCAGTGGACGATTGGCTTAAGAAAATGTGATATATATATATATATATATATATATATATATATGTATAGACACACACATACACACACATACGCAATGGAATATTACTCAGCCACAAAAAAGAACAAAACATTGCCATTAGCAGCAACATGAATGGACCTAAAGAATATGCTTAGTGAAATAAGTCAAACAGAGAATGACAAATACTATATGATATCACTTATATGAGGTATCTAAAAAACAATACAAATAAATCTATATACAAAACAGACCCACAGACACAGAAAACAAACTATGCTCACCAAAGAGGACAGGAAAGTGGGAGTGAGAAACAAATTAGGAGTGTTTGATTAACAGATACAAACTACTATACATAAAATAGATAATTAACAAGAACTTACTATATAGCACAGGGAATTATACCCAATATCTATAATAATCTATAATGGAATATAGTCTGCAGAAAAAACCCAAAGACAAATCAATATGCTGTACACCTGAAACTAACGCAATATTGTAAATCAACTACACTTCAATAACAAAAAAATTACTCTGAGCATTAAACACACAGTATATAAAAAGAATGACATGGTAACTATTCTTACTAAGAGTTTACAGTGAGGAGAGTAAATAAAAATTTTAAAAAATAAATAAGGTAATATCTGAGAATAAGATATCCTATAAAGAGAATAGAGTAATTAATATACAGTGGCTGATTATATGTATGTGTGTCAAGGAGGTGAAGGATTTATAGAGCACAATGAGGGAAGGCCTCTGAGAAGTAAGTCTTTAAGCAGAAACCTGAATCAAGTGAAAGAGCCAGTCACAGGGAAATCTCGGGGAATTTCAGGCTGGCTAGAGGGAACATCAAGTGCCAATACACTAGGGAATATTCAAGGAACAGAATGGCAGCAATGGTAAAACGAATACAGAATTATGCTTATTATATAAACATGCTACTCCATTAAAAATGCTTCCTTGAAAGTCATCAATGATCTCCAGTATTACCAAACACAATGGCCTTTTCTCTGTATTCATTCTCCTTGAACTTTCTGACTATATTTCACATCTCACTATCAATGCCTTTTTCATGCCCTTATCTCCTTTCACTTCCATTTAACAATTTTCTATTGTTACTATTGCAATTTTAATATTATAATAATGAATGCTAAATATATAATTTTAACTTACAGTCCAAATTTCAAACTCCTGAAGCTCTTCACTTGGAAGTTCAACCTTCACCTTGTTCTCTATATCTTTAAAACCAAAATCATTCTTAACATTGTACATCCACTTACCTATATTTTTCAATAGTACTTTGGACTAATATTTCAAAATTATTTTCTATTCTTCATTTTCTTTTCTCAATATTATCAAATCACTAATCTTAGATTAAAACATTTCTTGATTGCTTTCTTTAAATTTATTGTACTATACACTGTAATGTCAGCCCTATCACTTCATGCCTGAGTTAGTAAAATAATCTCCTATGCACCCAAGCTCTCAACCTTCTAATCCTACCTGTATAGCACAGGTGACAAATCTTCCCAAGTCATTAATTTCCTGATGTTATTCCCTTGGCAATCTATGGTAGTTCTTTCCCAAAAGATATAGTCAATCTTCTAACTAGCATTCAAGGCTCTCCATAATTTGACCCTTTGCTACTTATTCAACTTTATATTCTCTGACTTATCAACTGCATTTTATAAATTTGGATTTGCACAGTCCATTATCAAGACATTTTCACCAGTCAGGATACTGCTAGCAGGGAGCAGTACAGCTTAATACCTGCACAGATTAATGCAGAAGGAAAGAAATAGGAGGAAATTATTACTTTTACAAAAATAAACTTCAACTGAAAAGAATAAATAGGCATTTAACAGGCTTACGAATGTGGACACTGTCTACCAGTTCCTCTGGGATACCACTTGGAGAGCTGAAACCTACTTGCTGTATGCTCAGCCACATCATCTCTGTGCCCCTATTTCTTTTTTCCCCCCAAGTTTACTGAGATACGATCAACATACAGCATCGTGTAAGTTTAAGGTGTACCAAGTGATGATTTGATACACATATATACTGTGAAATGATTACCAAAATAAAATTAACACCTCCATCACCTCACATAATTACCATTGTGTGTGTGGTGAAAATATTTAAGATCTACTTCCTTAGCAACTTTCAAGTATTAAAATATAGCATTGTTAACTATAGTCACCAGGCACATTAGATTCCCAAAACTTGTTCATCTCATAAGTGGAAGTTTGTTCCCTTTGACCAATATCTCCCCATTTCCCCCACCCCTGAGCCCCTGGTTACCACTGTTCTAATCTCTATTTATATGATTTTGACTTTTGTAGGTTCCATGTATAAGTGAGATCATATAATATCTGTCTTTCCCTGTCTTACTACTACATAGTAAAATGCCTTTGGGGTTCCATACATGTTGTTGCAAAAAGGCATAATTTCGTTCTTTTTTATGGGTGCTCCCTATTGCAATCAAGGACATACATCAGCATGCAGCTAGATGCTCTAAGGACATCATCAACTTCTTCCTGCCTCCCTCTCTCACATAATCTATCTCAGATTTCTTTCTTGTATCTATCTACTCCTCCACATGTCTGTGCCAAACATTCTGGCATCTAATTTTGATCCTTACTGAACCACTGTCTAACTACTTTGTGTGAGGAAGTTTTTTTGTTTATTTCTAAGTATGGCCTTTAGAAAGCCATTGTATTTTGTAAGCCTAGTTTTCCGCATTTGTAAGATGTGGGAATACAACTAGCTAATTTTTTTTTTTTTTTTTTTTGCGGTACGTGGGCCTCTCACTGTTGTAGCCTCTCCCGTTGCGGAGCACAGGCTCTGGATGCGCAGGCTCAGCGGCCATGGCTCACGGGCCCAGCTGCTCTGCAGCATGTGGGATCCTCCTGGACGGGGGCACGAACCCGCGTCCCCTGCATCGGCAGGCGGGCTCTCAACCACTGCGCCACCAGGGAAGCCCCTACTAGCTAATTTTTAAAGGTCTTTTCTAGCTCTAAGATTCCATGATTCTAAATTCTTATAAACAGTAGGTACAAATTTGTTAGGTAGGGACTTCCCTGGTGGCACAGTGGTTAAGAATCCGCCTGCAGGGGACACGGGTTCGAGCCCTGTTCCAGGAAGACCCCATACTGTCTTAGTCCCCATACTGCGGAGCAACTAAGCCCGTGTGCCACAACTACTGAGCCTGTGCTCTAGAGCCCGTGAGCCACAACTACTGAGTCCACAGGCCACAACTACTGAAGCCCATGCACCTAGAGCCCATACTCCGCAACAAGAGAAGCCACCACAATGAGAAGCCTGCACGCTGCAATGAAGAGTAGCCCCCGCTTGCCGCAACTAGAGAAAGCCTACATGCAGCAACGAAGACCCAACACAGCCAAAATACAAATAAATAAATAAAATTTAAAATTGTTAGGTAGATTAGAAGTAGTTGTGAGCTTGCTAAAATGTAGATTCCTCACCTAAAACCAAGTTAATCAGAATCAACTGGCTGAAGCCCAAGAACCTATCTTTTAAATAGGATACCAAGTGATTCGGATGTAAGGGGTCAAAGACTACAGTTTGAAAATCATTGTCCTGTTTCATGATTTGATCTATATTAACAAAACAACATGAAACTTATCATTTATTGAGTTATCTCTTAGATACTAGGCCAGTAGATTTTAGAGTATGATGTGACACCAGGGGGTCTCGGAGAATCTTTCAGAGGTACAAGGTAAAAACTCATTCATTCTCATTCTCTTACAAGCATACAATGGAGGTGAGACTATATGGCATGTGATATTACAACACAGAAGCAAATTTGAGAATCCACCTCTATTTTTTAAGCCAGACATTAAGAAAATTAACATAACTCTTCTTACTAAATTTTTTGCTTGTTTTAGAAAAGTTATTTTTCATAAATTTTTTTTTCATTTTTAGACCCTTTGTTTTATAAATTATGTATTATTGCTTTGGCTAGAACTCACAGAATTATGTTCAAGACCAAGGGGGATAGTCTTTTTGGTTTGCTTCTGGTGCATGGGCTTATTCATGGGCTCTCTATTCTGTTCCATTGATCTATATGTCTGTTCTTGTGTCAGTACCATACTGTTTTGATGACTATTGCTTTATAGTATGCAGTTGGCCCTCTGTGTCTATAGGTTCAACCTCCATGGATTCAACCAACCACAGACTGAAAATATTAGAAAAAAATATTAGACAATATTAGACTGAAAATATTAGAAAGTTCCAAAAAGCTTAAATTCGCTGTGTGTCAGCAACTATTTACAAAGCATTTACAACTATTTACAGAGCATTTAAATTGTATTAGGTATTATAAGTAAGTTAGAGAGATCTAAAGTACATGGGATGATGTGTATAGGTTATATGCAAATAGTATGCCATTTTTATATGGGGGACTTGAACATCCACATAGTTTGGTATCCACAGGGGGTCCTGAAACCAATCTCCTGCACATACTGATGGACAACTGTAGTTTGAAGTCAGGAAGTATGATACCTGTAGATATTTTCTTCCTTCTCAAGATTGCTTTGGCAAGTGTCTATTGACAGATGAATGGATAAAGAAGGTGTGGCACATATATACAAAGGAATATTACTCAGCCATAAAAAGAAACGAAATTGAGTTATCTGTAGTGAGGTGGATGGACCTAGAGTCTGTCATACAGAGAGTGAAGTAAGTCAGAAAGAGAAAAACAAATACCGTATGCTAACACATATATATGGAATCCAAAAAACAAAAAAAGTTCTGAAGAACCTAGGGGCAGGACAGGAATAAAGACACAGATGTAGAGAATGGACTTGAGGAGGGGGAATGGTAAGCTGGGACGAAGTGAGACAGTGGCATGGACTTATACATACTACCAAATGTAAAATAGATAGCTAGTGGGAAGCAGCTGCATAGCACAGGGAGATCAGCTTGGAGCTTTGTGACCACCTAGAGGGGAGGGATGGGAAGGGTGGGAGGGAGACACAAGAGGGAGGAGATATGGGGATATATGTATAGGTATAGCTGATTCACTTTGTTATAAAGCAGAAACTAACACACCATTGTAAAGCAACTGTACTCCAATGGGGACTTTAAAAAAAAAAAAGATTGCTTTGGCTATTCAGGGTCTTTTGTGGTTCCCTACAAATTTTAGGATAATTTGTTCCAGTTATATGGAATATGCTATTGGTATTTTGATAGGGATTACATTGGCTCTGCATATTGTTTGGGTACTATGGCTATTTTAACAATATTAATCTTTCAATCCATGAGCACAGTATAACTTTACATTTATTTATATTATCTTTAAATTCTTTCATCAATGATGACCAGTTTTTATCTTCTTGCTTAAATTTATCCCCAGATAGTTTATTCTTCTTGATACATCTGCAAATGGGATTGTCTTCTTTTTTGTTTTTGTGGTATGTGGGCCTCTCACTGTTGTGGCCTCTCCCGTAGCGGAGCACAGGCTCTGGACGTGCAGGCTCAACAGCCATGGCTCACGGGCCCAGCTGTTCCATGGCATGTGGGATCTTCCCAGACCAGGGCACGAACCCGTGTCCACTGCATCAGCAGGCAGACTCTCAACCACTGTGCCACCAGGGAAGCCCGGGATTGTCTTATTTTCTCTTTCTGATTGATAGTTTATTATTAGTGAATACAAATGCAACAGATTCCTGTGTATTAATTTTGTATCCTGCAACTTCACTGAATTCATTTATTAGGTCTAATAGACTTTTGATGAAGTGTTTATGGTTTCCAATTCATAGTATCATGTCACCTGCAAATAGTGATAGTTTTACTTCTTCCTTTCCAATTCGGATGCCTTTTATTTCTTTTTCTTGTCTGACTGCTATGGCTAGGAGTTCTAATAATATGTTAAATACCAGAGAGTGGGTATCTTTGTCTTGCTCCTGATCTTAGAGGAAAAGCTTTCACCTTTTTACTATTGAAAATGATGTCACTTGTGAATATGTCATATATAGCCTTTATTATGTTGAGGTACATTCTCCCTATGACCACTTTGTTGAGAGTTTTGATCATAAATGTATGTTAAATTTTGTCAAATGCTTCTTCTCCATCTATTGTGGTTATTATATGGTTTTTATCCTCCATTTTATTAATATTTTGTATCACACTGATTGATTTGCAGGTGCTAAACAATCTTCACATCTGTGGAATAAATCCCACTTGATTATGGTATATGATCCTTTATATTGCTGAATTTGGTTTGCTAATATTTTGCTGAAGCTTTCTGCCTCTATGTTCATCAAGGATATTGGCCTCTAATTTTCTTATTTTGTAGAGTCTTTTTCTGGTTTTAGCATTAGGTGATACTGGCCTCATAGAATGAGTTTGGAAGCCTTCCTTCCTCTTCAGTTTTTCGGAACAGTTTGAGAAGAACAGGTATTTACTCTTCTTTAAATATTTGGTAGAATTCATCTGTGAAGCTGTCTGGTCCTGGACTTCTGTACGCTGAAAGTTTTTTTTTTTTTAATTACTAATACACTTTCATTACTAGTGATTGGTCTATTCAGATATTCTATTTCTTCCTGATTCAGTGATGGAAGATGGTATATTTAGGAATTTTATATATAGAAGTTTATCCATTTCTCCTAAATTGCACAATTGTTCATGTATAATTGTTTGCAGTAGCCTCTCTTTCATTTCTGATTTTATTTTTTGTGCCCTTTCTTCTTCTTGAAGAGTCTGGCTAAAGGTTTGGCAATTTTGTTTATCTTTGCAAAGAACCAGCCCTTAGTTTCACTGATCTTTTCTATTGTATTTTTCACCTCTATTACATTTATTTCTGTTCTGATCTTTTTTTTTTACATCTTTATTGGAGTATAATTGCTTTACAATGTTGTGTTAGTTGCTGCTGTATAACAAAGTGAATCAGCTATATGTATACATATATCCCCAAATCTCCTCCCTCTTGCATCTCCCTCCCATCCTCCCTACCCCACCCCTCTGGGTGGACACAAAGCACCGAGCTGATCTCCCTGTGCTATGCAGCTCCTTCCCACTAGCTATCTATTTTACATTTGGCAGTGTATATATGTCCATGCCACACTCTCACTTCATCCCAGCTTACCCTTCCCCCTCCCCATGTCCTCAAGTCCATTCTCTGCATCTGCATCTTTATTCCTGTCCTGCCCCTAGGTTCTTCAGAACCATTTTCATTTTTTGTTTTGGATTCCATAGATATGTGTTAGCATATGGTATTTTTCTCTTTCTGACTTACTTCACTCTGTATGACAGACTCTAGGTCTATTCACCTACTACAAATAACTCAATTTCATTTCTTTTTATGGTTGAGTAATATTCCACTGTATATAAGTGCCACATCTTCTTTATCCATTCATCTGTTGATGGACACTTACACTGCTTCCATGTCCTGGCTATTGTAAATAGAGCTGCAATGAACATTGTGGCACATGACTCTTTGGGAATTATGGTTATCTCAGGGTATATGCCCAGTAGTGGGATTCTGGGTCATATGGTAGTTCTATTTTTAGCTTTTTAAGGAACCTCCATACTGTTCTCCATAGTAGAGGCCACCAACATCCTGATACCAAAACCAGGCAAAGATGTCACAGAAAAAGAAAACTACGGGCCAATACCACTGATGAACGTCGATGCAAAAATCCTCAACAAAATACTAACAAACAGAATCCAAAAGCACATTAAAAGGATCATACACCATGATCAAGTGGGGTTTATCCCGGGAATGCAAGGATTCTTCAATATATGCAAATCAATCAATGTGATAAACCATATTAACAAACTAAAGGAGAAAAACCATATGATCATCTCAATGGATGCAGAAAAAGCTTTTGACAAAATTCAACACCCATTTATGATAAAAAAAAAAAAACCTCCAGAAAGTGGGCATAGAGGGAACTCAACATAATAAAAGCCATATATGACAAACCCACAGCCAACATCTTTCTCAATGGTAAAAAACCATTTCCACTAAGATCAGGAACAAGACAAGGCTGCCCACTCTCACCACTATTATTCAACATCGTTTTGGAAGTTTTAGCCACAGCTATCAGAGAAGAAATAAAAGGATTCCAAATCAGAAAAGAAGAATTAAATCTGTCACTGTTTGCAGATGACATGATACTATACATAGAGAATCCTAAAGATGCTACCTGAAATCTACTAGAGCTAATCAATGAATCTGGTAGTAGCAGGATACAAAATTCGTGCACAGAAATCTATTGCATTCCTATACACTAATGATGAAAAATCTGAAAAAGAAATTAAGAAAACACTCCCATTTACCACTGCAACAAAAATAATAAAATACCTAGGAATAAATCTGCTCTGATCTTTATTATTTCCTTCTTTCTACTAACTTTGGCCCTCATTTCTTCTTCTCTTTCTAGTTGCTTTAGGTGTAAAGTTAGATTATTTATTGGAGATTTTTCTTGAGCTAGGTATCTCTATAAATTCCCTGTTAGAACTACTTTTGATGCAACCCATAGGTTTTCAAAGGTTGTTTATCCATTTTCATTTATCTCAAGGGACTGATATTTTTTTGACTTTCTCTTTGATTTCTTTGTTGACCCATTGATTAGTTAGTTTCATGTTGTTTAGTCTCCATGTGTGTGGGTTTTTTTTCAGTTTTCTTCTTGTAGTTGATTTCCAGTTTCATACCATGGTGGTCAGAAAATGTTTTAAATGATTTCAATCTTCTTAAATTCAATGAGACTTGTTTTGTGCCCTAGCATGTGATCCATCCTAGAGAATGTTCCATGTGCACTTGAGAAGAATGTAAATTCTGCAGTCTTGGGATGGAATGGTTATACATATCTGTTAAGTCTATCTGGTCTAATGTGTTGTTTAAGGCCAGTGCCCCCTTACTGATTTTCTGTTTTGATGATCTATCCATGGCCAAATTGGGGTACTGAAATCATATGCTATTAATGTATTGCTGTCAATCTGTTTTTTACATCTATTAATATTTGCTTTATATATTTAACATAGGTGCTCCTATGTTGGGTGCATAAATATTTACAGATGAATAGACAACAGTGAGATGGTAGACTTAAAACAACCCCAGCAGTAATTTCATTAAATGTAAATTGATTAAAAACTGCAAAAAATAGACACTGTTACACTGGATAAAAAGGGAAGATTAAATCATATGAAAATTATAGGAGATGCTCAAAATATAAAAAGACACTGGTTACGTTTAAAACTAAAAGACTTGGAAAAATTTATCGTGGAAATGGTAATTATTAGCAAAAGTGGACCTCAGCATAAGGGACAGAAAAAGTGGACTTCAGCATAAGGGATAGTACCAGATATAAAGAAGGACACTTTATAATGGTAATGTGATCAATTTTTCAAGAAGATAAAATAATACTAAATTTGTATATATCTAGCAATAAAGCTTCAAAATTTGAAGCAAAACTGGAAAAAACTAACATGAGAAATAGATAAATCCACATTTATATTTAGAAATGTTAATATTCTTTTTTATGTAACTGATACAAGATGAAATGGACAATACCAGAGATAAAATACAGATTTTAACAACACTATCAACGAAACACACCTAAGTGACACTACAGAAAATGCACTTACCACAAGCAAAATATACACACTTTTCAAGTAAACATGCAGCATTGACCAAGACAGACCAGATGCTCAAGATAAAAGTCTCAATAAATTTAAAGGAATTGAAATTGTGTGCAGTAGCATCTCTGACCACAGGAAAAAAAGGCAAAAAGATACATGAAAAGTTGCCAATTATTTGGAAAGTAAGCAATACATTTCTAAGTAGCCAATGGGTCAGTGAAACTGAAAAATATTTTGAACTGAATGAAAATTAAGACACAACATCGAAAATACTGGAATACAGTTTAAGCAGGGCTTAGAGGAAATTTTATAGGTGTAATTTCAAATATTAGAAAAGAAGAGAGGTTTCAAGTCAGTAATCTAAGCTTCCACCTTAGGAATTTAGGAGAAAAGGCAAAATAAATATAGAGTAAAGACAGGCAAAAATAATAAAGTACATAAATCAATAAAATAGAAAACTAAAAAGTAGAGAAAAATCAATGACTGCAAAAGTTCATTCTTGAAAAGATTAATAAAACTGATAAATTCCTGGACAGAGCGACCAAAGAAAAAAAAACAATTACAACTTTTAGGAATGAAAAAGTGTATGTCACTACAATCCATACAGGCTTAATAAAATATGGGAATTTTTTTAAACTAGTTTTTAGAGCAGATTCAGGATCACAGTAAAATTGAAAGTTACAGAGATTTCCTATACATCTACTGCCCTGAACATGCATAACCTCCTGCATGATCAGTGATGATGGCCATTCTGACCAGTGTGAGGTGATACCTCACTGTAGTTTTGATTTGCATTTCTCTAATAATTAGAGATGTAGAGCATCTTTTCATGTGTGTATTAGCCATATGTATTTCTTCTTTGGAGAAACGTATATTTAGGTCTTCTGCCTATTTTTCGATTGACTTGTTTGTTTTTTTCTTATTGCGTTGTATGAGCTGTTTGTATATTTTAGAAATTAAGCCCTTGTTGGTAGCATCTATATGGAAAAAAAAACTTGGACCAATGCTTCCTATCATACTCACTAATTTATTTGAGATGGATCATAAATCTAAATGCCAAAGCTAAAATTACAAGGCTTCTAGAAAAAAAATACGGAGGTTTTTTTAACCTCTGGTCAGACAAAAACCTCTTAGAACCCAGAAAGCATAAGAACAAAAAAGAACATATTGATTGGGGGACGAGGGGAAGATGGCGTAAGAGTAAGATGCAGAGATCATCTTCCTCCCCACAGATACACCAGAAATACATCTACACGTGGAACAACTCCTACAGAACACCTACTGAATGCTGGCAGAAGACCTCAGACCTCTCAAAAGGCAAGAAACTCCCCACATACCTGGGTAGGGCAAAAGAAAAAAGAAAAAACAGAGACAAAAGGATAGGGACGGGACCTGCACCAGTGGGAGGGAGCTGTGAAGGAGGAAAGCTTACCACACACTAGGAAGCCCCTTCGTGGGCGGAGAGTGTGGGTGGCGGATCGGAAAGCTTCAGAGCTGCGGAGGAGAGCACAGCAACAGCGGTGCGGAAAGCAAAGCGGGGAGATTCCTGCACAGAGGATCGGTGCTGACCGGCACTCACCACCCCGAGAGGCTTGTCTGCTCACCCGCCGGGGCGGGTGGGGCTGGGAGCTGGGGCTCGGGCTGCGGTCGGAGCGCAGGGAGAGGACTGGGGTTGGCGGCGTGAACACAGCCTGTAAGGGGTTAGTGCACCACCGCTAGCCAGGAGGGAGTCTGGAGAAAAGTCTGGACCTGCTGAAGAGGCAAGGGACTTTTTCTTCCCTCTTTGTTTCCTGGTGTGCGAGGAGAGGGGATTAAGAGCACTGCTTAAAGGAGCTCCAGAGACGGGCACGAGCCGCAGCTAAAAGCACGGACCCCAGAGACGGGCATGAGACGTTAAGGCTGCTGCTGCCGCCACAGAGAAGCCTGTATGCGAACACAGGTCACTATCCACACCCCCCTTCCGGGGAGCCTGTGCAGCCCTCCACGGCCAGGGTCCCGGGATCCAGGGACAACTTGTCTGGGAGAACGCACGGCGCGCCTCAGGCTGGTGCAACGTCACGCCAGCCTCTGCCACCACAGGCTCACCCCTCACTCCGTGCCCCTCCATCCCCACAGCCTGAGTGAGCCAGAGTACCCGAAGCAGCTGCTCCTTTAACCCTGTCCTGTCTGAGCGAAGAACAGACGGCCTCCTGCGACCTACACGCAGAGACGGGACCAAAATGAAAGTTGAGCCCCTGGCAGCTGTGAGAACAAACAAGAGAAAGGGAAACCTCTCCCAGCAGCCTCAGAAGCAGCGGATTAAAGCTCCACAATCAACTTGATGTACCCTGCATCTGTGGAATACATGAAGAGACAACGAATCATCCCAAACTGAGGAGGTGGACTTTGAGAGCAAGATTTATGATTTTTTCCCCTTTTCCACATTTTGTGAGTGTGTATGTATATGCTTCTGTGTGAGATTTTGTCTGTATAGCTTTGCTTCCACCATTTGTCCTAGGGTTTTAACCATCCGTTTTTGTTTTTTTTTTTGTTTGTTTTTTTTGCTTTAAAAAAAAATTCTTTTGTTTCCTAATATTTTTTATTTTAATAACTTTATTATATTTTATCTTATTTTATTTTACTTTATTTTCTTTCTTTTTTCCTTCCTTCCCTCCTTCCTTCCTCCCTCCCTCCTTTCTTTCTTTCTCCTTCTTTCTTTTTCTTTCTTCCTCTCTTTCTTTCTTTCTTTCTTTCCACTTCTATTAATTCTTTCTTTCTACTTTTTCTCCCTTTATTTTCTAAGTCGTGTGGATGAGAGGCTCTTGGTGCTGCAGCCAGGAGTCAGTGCTGTGCCTCTGAGGTGGGAGAGCCAACTTCAGGACACTGGTCCACAAGAGACCTCCCAGCTCCACATAATATCAAACAGCGAAAATCTCCCAGAGACCTCCAACTCAACACCAGCACCCAGCTTCACTCAACGACCAGCAAGGTACAGTGCTGGACACCCTATGCCAAACAACTAGCAAGACAGGAACACAACCCCACCCATTAGCAGAGAGGCTGCCTAAAATCATAATAAGGCCACAGACACCCCAAAACACACCACCAGATGTGGACCTGCCCACCAGAAAGACAAGATCCAGCCTCACTCACCAGAACCCAGGCACTAGCCCCCTCCACCAGGAAGCCTACACAACCCACTGAACCAACCTTAGCCACTGGGGACAGACACCAAAAACAAGACAGAACTACAAACCTGCAGCCTGCAAAAAGGAGACCCCAAACACAGTAAGATAAGCAAAATAAGAAGACAGAAAAACACACAGCAGATGAAGGAGCAAGATAAAAACCCATCAGACCTAACAAATGAAGAGGAAATAGGCAGTCTACCTGGAAAAAAATTCAGAGTAATGATAGTAAAGATGATACAAAATACTGGAAATAGAATAGAGAAAATGCAAGAAACATTTAACAAGGACCTAAGATGAAACAAACAATGATGAACAACACAATAAATGAAATTAAAAATACTCTAGAAGGGACCAATAGCAGAATAACTGAGGCAGAAGAATAGATAAGTGACCTGGAAGATAAAATAGTGCAAAAAACGACTGCAGAGCAGAATAAAGAAAAAAGAATGAAAAGAACTGAGGACAGTCTCAGAGACCTCTGGGACAACATTAAGCGCACCAACATTCGAATTATAGGGGATCCAAAAGAAGAAGAGAAAAAGAAAGTGACTGAGAAAATAATTGAAGAGATTATACTTGAAAACTTCCCTAATATGGGAAAGGAAATAGTTAATCAAGTCCAGGAAGCACAGAGAGTCCCATACAGGATAATCCAAGGAGAAATATGCCAAGACACATATTAATCAAACTGTCAAAAACAAAGAAAACGTCTTAAAAGCAGCAAGGAAAAAACAACAAATAACACACAAGGGAATCCATATAGGGTTAACAGCTGATCTTTCAGCAGAAACTCTACAAGCCAGAAGAGATTGGCAGAACATATTTAAAGTGATGAAGGAGAAAAACCTGCAACCAAGATTACTCTACCCAGCAAGGATCTCATTCAGATTTGATAGAGAAATTAAAACCTTTACAGACAAGCAAAAGCTAAGAGAATTCAGCACCACCAAACCACCTTTAAAACAACTGCTAAAGGAACTTCTCTAGGCAAGAAACACTAGAGAAGGAAAAGACCTACAATAACGAACCCAAAACAATTAAGAAAATGGGAATAGGAACATACATATCAATAATTACCTTAAATGTAAATGGACTAAATGCTCCCACCAAAAGACACAGACTGGCTGAATGGATACAAAACCAAGACCCATATATATGCTGTCTACAAGAGACCCACTTCAGACCTAGAGACACATACACACTGAAAGTAAGGGGATGGAAAAAGATATTCCATGCAAATGGAAACCAAAAGAAAGCTGGAGTAGCAATTCTCATATCAGACAAAATAGACTTCAAAATAAAGACTATTACAAGAGACAAAGAAGGACACTACATAACGATCAAGGGATCGATCCAAGAAGAAGATATAACAATTGTAAAGATTTATGCACCCAACATAGTAGCATCGCAATATATAAGGCAAATACTGACAGCCATAAAAGGGGAAATCGAGAGTAACACATTCATAGTAGGTGACTCTAACACCCCACTTTCACCAATGGACAGATCATCCAAAATGAAAACAAATAAGGAAACACAAGCTTTGAATGATACATTAAACAAGATGCACTTAATTGATATTTATAGGACACTGCATCCAAAAACAACAGAATACACATTTTTCTCAAGTAATCATGCAACATTCTCCAGGATAGATCATATCTTGGGTCACAAATCAAGCCTTGGTAAATTTAAGAAAATTGAAATTGTATCAAGTATCTTTTTGGACCACAGCGCTATGAGACTACATATCAATTACAGGAAAAGATCTGTAAAAAATACCAACACATGGAGGCTAAACAATACACTACTTAGTAACGAAGTGATCACTGAAGAAATCAAAGAGGAAATAAAAAAATACCTAGAAACAAATGACAATGGAGACATGACGACCCAAAACCTATGGGATACAGCAAAAGCAGTTCTAAGAGGGAAGTTTATAGCAATACAATCCTACCTTAAGAAACAGGAAACATCTCGAATAGACAACCTAACCTTGCACCTAAAGAAATTAGAGAAAGAAGAACAAAAAACCCCCAAAGTTAGCAGAAGGAAAGAAATCATAAAAATCAGATCAGAAATAAGTGAAAAAGAAATGAAGGAAATGATAGCAAAGATTAATAAAACTAAAAGCTGGTTCTTTGAAAGGATAAACAAAATTGATAAACCATTAGCCAGACTCATCAAGAAAAAAAGGGAGAAGACTGAAATCAATAGAATTAGAAATGAAAAAGGAGAAGTAACAACTGACACTGCAGAAATACAAAAGATCATGAGAGATTACTACAAGCAACTCTATGCCAATAAAATGGACAACCTGGAAGAAATGGACAAATTCTTAGAAATGCACAACCTGCCAAGACTGAATCACGAAGAAATAGAAAATATGAACAGACCAATCACAAGCAGTGAAATTGAAACTGTGATTAAAAATCTTCCAACAAACAAAAGCCCAGGACCAGAGAGCTTCACAGGCGAATTCTATCAAACATTTAGAGAAGAGCTAACATCTATCCTTCTCAAATTCTTCCAAAATATAGCAGAGGGAGGAACACTCCCAAACTCATTCTACAAGGCCACCATCACCTTGATACCAAAACCAGTCAAGGATGTCACAAAGAAAGAAAACTACAGGCCAATATCACTGATGAACATGATGCATAGATCCTCAATAAAATACTAGCAAAAAGAATCCAACAGCACATTAAAAGGATCATATATCATGATCAAGTGGGGTTTATTCCAGGAATGCAAGGATTCTTTAATATACGCAAATCAATCAATGTGATAAACCATATTAACAAATTGAAGGGGAAATACCATATGATCATCTCAATAGATGCAGAGAAAGCTTTCGACAAAATTCAACACCGATGTATGATAAAAACCCTGCAGAAAGTAGGCATAGAGGGAACTTTCCTCACCATAATAAAGGCTATATATGACAAACCCATAGCCAACATCGTCCTCAATGGTGAAAAACTGAAAGCATTTCCACTAAGATCAGGAACAAGACAAGGTTGCCCACTCTCACCACTCTTATTCAACATAGTTTTGGAAGTTTTAGCCACAGCAATCAGAAAAGAAAAGGAAATAAAAGGAATCCAAATCGAAAAGAAGTAAAGCTGTCACTGTTTGCAGATGACATGATACTATACATAGAGAATCCTAAAGATGCTACCAGAAAACTACTAGAGCTAATCAATGAATTTGGTAAAGTAGCAGGATACAAAATTAATACACAGAAATCTCTGGCATTGTTATACACTAATGATGAAAAATCTCAAAGTGAAATTAAGAAAACACTCCCATTTACCACTGCAACAAAAAGAATAAAATATCTAGGAATATACCTACCTAAGGAGACAAAAGACCTGTATGCAGAAAATTATAAGACACTGATGAAAGAAATTAAAGATGATACAAATAGATGGAGAGATATACCATGTTCTTGGATTGGAAGAATCAACATTGTGAAAATGACTGTACTACCCAAAGCAATCTACAGATTCAATGCAATCCCTATCAAACTACCACTGGCATTTTTCACAGAAATAGAACAAAAAATTTCACAATTTGTATGGAAACACAAAAGACCCCGAATAGCCAAAGCAATCTGGAGAACGAAAAATGGAGCTGGAGGAATCAGGCTCCCTGACTTTAGACTATACTACAAAGCTACAGTAATCAAGAGAGTATGGTCCTGGCACTAAAACAGAAAGATAGATCAATGGAACAGGATAGAAAGCCCAGAGATAAACCCACGCACATATGGTCACCTTATCTTTGATAAAGGAGGCAGGAATGTACAGTGGAGAAAGGACAGTCTCTTCAATAAGTGGTGCTGGGAAAACTGGACACGTACATGTAAAAGTATGAGATTAGATCACTCCCTAACACCATACACAAAAATAAACTCAAAATGGATTAAAGACCTAAATGTAAGGCCAGAAACTATCAAACTCTTAGAGGAAAACATAGGTAGAACACTCTATGACATAAATCACAGCAAGATCCTTTTTGACCCACCTCCTAGAGAAATGGAAATAAAAACAAAAATAAACAAATGGGACCTAATGAAACTTCGAAGTTTTGCACAGCAAAGGAAACCATAAACAAGAGCAAAAGACTACCCTCAGAATGGGAGAAAATATTTGCAAATGAAGCAACTGACAAAGGATTAATCTCCAAAATTTATAAGCAGCTCATGCAGCTCAATAACAAAAAAACAAACAACCCATTCCAAAAATGGGCAGAAGACCTAAACAGACATTTCTCCAAAGAAGATATACAGACTGCCAACAAACACATGAAAGAATGCTCAACATCATTAATCATTAGAGAAATGCAAATCAAAACTACAATGAGATATCATCTCACACCAGTCAGAATGCCCATCATCAAAAAATGTAGAAACCATAAATGCTGGAGAGGGTGTGGAGAAAAGGGAACACTCTTGCAGTGCTGGTGGGAACGTGAATTGGTACAGCCACTATGGAGAACAGTATGGAGGTTCCTTAAAAAACTACAAATAGCGCTACCATACGACCCAACAATCCCACTACTGGGCATATACCGTGAGAAAACCATAATTCAAATAGAGTCAAGTACCAAAATGTTCATTGCAGCTCTATTTACAATAGCCTGGAGATGGAAACAACCTAAGTGTCCATCATCGGATGAATGGATAAAGAAGATGTGGCACATATATACAATGGAATATTACTCAGCCTTAAAAAGAAATAAAATTGACCTATTTGTAATGAGGTGGATACACCTAGAGTCTGTCATACAGAGTGAAGTAAGTCAGAAAAAGAAAGACAAATACCATATGCTAACACATATATATGGAATTTTAGGGAAAAAAAATGTCATGAAGAACCTAGGGGTACGACAGGAATAAAGACACAGACCTACTAGACAATGGACTTGAGGATATGCGGAGGGGGAAGGGTAAGCTGTGACAAAGCGAGAGAGAGGCATGGACATATATACACTACCAAATGTAAGGTAGATAGCTAGTGGGAAGCAGCCACATAGCACAGGGAGATTAACTCGGTGTTTTGTGAGTGCCTGGAGGGGTGGGATAGGGAGGGTGGGAGGGAGGGAGACGCAAGAAGGAAGAGATATGGGAACAAATCTGATATGTATAACTGATTCAGTTTTTTATAAAACAGAAACTAATACACCATTGTAAAGCAATTATACTCCAATAAAGATGTTAAAAAAAGAACATATTGATAAAATAGACTTCATCACAATTAAAGAACTTTTGCTTATTAAAAGCTATCAGTAACAAAATGTATAGGCAAGCTCCAGATTCAGAAAAAAATTCACAAGACACATATCTGACAAAGAACGTGTAGCTAGAATATATAAACAACTCAAAAATAAAGTGACAACTTTTAACATGTGCAAAAACCTTCAACAGACACATCATAAAGGAAGATATGAATGGTTAAAAAGCACATGGAAAGATACTCAATACATGTCATTAGTCACTAGGAAAATGCAAATTAGAATCACAATGAGATACCACTATGCTCACACTGGAATTAGGTTAAAATTTTCAAAACTCACAATACCAAGTACTGACAAATTGTTGAGCAACTGGAACTCCCACAGTTTGCTGATGGGAGTGTAAAACAGTACAACCACTGTGGAAAACAGTGTGGTATTATACTTTTAAGTATTTACCCAAGAGAAATTAAAATGTGTATACACCCAAAGACTTGATAGGAGCTTAATTTACAAATGCCAAAAATTGGAAACCCAAATGTCTATCAACATATGAACAGATAAAAATTTGTGGGACATGCACACAATGGATATGTTCAGCAATGAAAAAGAACAAACTATATACATGCCACAACACAGATAAGTCTGAGAAACAGTATACAGTTGACCCTTGAACAACATGGCTTTTAACTATGTGGGTCTACTTATACATGGATTGTTGCCAATAGTAAATACTATAGTACTACACAATCCCCGGTTGGTTGAACCCATGGCTGTGGAAACATGGATACAGAGGAACTGCAGATACGGAGGACCAATAAGTTATATGTGGATTTTTTGACTGTATGGAGAGGCAGTGCCGCTAACCCTCTCATTGTTCAAGGATCAACTGTACTTAGTAAAAGAAGCCAGCCACAAAGGAATCTAATTTCATTTGTATGTATTTCTAGAACAGGAAAAACTAATCTATAATGATAGAAAGCAGATCAGTGGTTACCAAGCACCAGGAGTGGTGGAAGACTGACTGGAAAAGAGACACAAAGACACTCTGTGGAGTAATGGAAGTGTTCTAAACTTTGACAGGAGTATGGCTTACGTGAGTATCTAGATTTGGCAAAACTAAACATCTGTACATTAGAGATCTCTACTTTCACTTAAATAAATCATACTGCAATGAAAAAAAAAGTCTATAGATACAGATAAGTATGCATAAAAAGGATATATATGCCAAAATATTAGTATCAGAATTATAGTTTTTTTCCTATAACTTAAAGATTTTCTTTAATAAACTAGCATTATTACTATATATATTATATATATTACTATATTATATTAATATATATATGTGTGTGTGTGTGTGTGTATATATATATATATATATATATATATATATATATATATATAAAACTATACTATACTTCCCTGAAGGACCTCACTTGAGCAAAGACCTGAAGGAGGTAAGGGAGCTAAGCTTTATACATAAAAGTAGGAAGAGCCATCCAGGAAGAGGAAAACTGAAGTACTGAAGTTTAAAAGCCCTGAGGTTTTGAGAAGAGAAGTGACATGATCTGACATTTTAACAGGTTCACTTTGGCTGGCATGTTTGGAATAGACAGTAAGGAGCCAAGGATAGAAACAAAGAAACTAGTCAGAGGAGTACAGCAATAATCCAGGTGAGATATGATGGAGGCTTGGTTGAAGGAGGAAGTAGTAATGCTAGAGAAAGACAGTCAAATTCTGAACATATTTTAAAGCAAAGCTAACATTATTTGCAGTTAGATTGGATGAGTAGTGTGGGAGAAAGAAAAAGGTCAAGGACAACTTCAAGGGTTTTGGCACACACAACTAGAACAGAGCACCTGGTCATTACAATAGGGAAGACTATGGGACAAGAACGGGTTTTTTTTCGGGAGGGGTGCTGCAGAGAAGAAAGCGGGAGCTTGTTGTTTGGACATACTAAGTTTGAGTAAAACTGGAGATATATAAAATTGGTAGTCATCAGCAAATGGAGAATACTTAAAGCCACAGAACTGGGTCAACTAGCCAAGGGAATGTGTACACAGAGGAAAAAAAAGAGAGGTCCAAAGAATGGACTCTACAGCATTTCAGGACCTCAGCAAGTTCTTAGCACAAACTAGAAATGAAGGTCAGTAATACCCTGAAGTATATACTGCAAAACTATTTTTAGAAACTTGGAGGAACTTCAAAAAATATAATCAAAAAAGCCTTTCCTATTCTTTGCCCGAATGAGTACTCTCAAGTTTTCACTGATGCTATAAGATGAAATCGACACCTTTTTAAATTACAATCTGAAATTGGAAACTATAGAGAGATAACCCCAGTTCACCATTATTCTAGACCTGTATTTCTGTAATCCCATGGGTGAAGCTTCTCTATCTTTCAAACCATTTGGGAATAAAGGTATAACAACATATTCAGACTACCTTCCTTCAAATAGCAAAGAACTATCTTCTAAGGAGGAACTACATTTGTGTCCTCGAACAAGACTCATCAGTCATCAGATGATGCTCAAAGCTTGTGAGGTAATGATATACTACACAGCTGTCTGATCCTCAGATATCACTTTGGAGGCAGATGATAAACTACAGATCTGACAACTCACTTTCCATTTCAAGATATTTCTTGAACTTTTTCTTGTTGTGACAGGCTACCAAATTGATTAAACCTAGTCATGGTATTTGACACTACAGCCAGCAGACTTCTATTTGTTGATTGCTATTGATTTTCTTTGATACTTCATTTAAAAATCAATAGTTGGAAAGAAAAATAGGCTTGGTTTACACATACTTAAACATACTGTTGTATGCTGAAGGAGGCACAAGTTTGGCAGGGCTTTGGCATCCAATTATAAGGAGAGCTCTTAACAGGTGAAAGCAAGGGCTTCAGATCAATATGCAGTTTTCTTTCTTAATCAAAGAAAGTGGCTATAAATTAGGCTCATCGGTGTTATTTTCAAGGCTTTCTTGAAGCAAACAAGTTTAAACTTTTTTGGCGGGGAGACAGGGTCTTCCTTGGATTTACATTAAAAAAGATACATCACTAAGAGTTTTTCTTTGTTTTTAAGGATATTTTTAGTACCTGAAGTTCATCCGGGCTTTTATCTTTTTGGCTTTTTTTTTGTTTTTTTGCCGCTCTTCTCCATCTTTCAAAGGCTCTGGTGGAGCTGCACTTTCAACCACAATGTCAATAATATACTTCTTTAAGGAAAGGTGCTCCTGCAAGATAAATAAATGAAATAATGGTGATGATGATGATGATTAAGAAATAACATAGCATTGATACAGACTACAGTGAGTATGAAAGAATATATAGATGAAAGTAAAAGTAATCTCTATGAAATACTGGTTTCAAAAATTGCTTGGGGAAAAATTGAAGAAACTGTTTTACTTGAGATTTTCATTGACTCACCAAACCTTTGCTGCACATCAATTGCACTACATGCTAAGGATACAGCGACATATCCCTGTGCCTTGCAACCCTACACTGCAGTAGGAGAGGTAAAATATGTACACAAATATATAATACCAAGCTTGAGAGTTAAGAGTGCTATAGGAGCTCAAAAGGGGAAACAAGATCACTGTTCACTCAGGGTAAAGAGGAAAGATTTTAAGAAGGAAGCACCACGTCTGCTATCCCTTGATTGAATTTGAACATATGGATATTGGGGATGTGTGTATTTGTTTGGGCTGGTAGTTGGTAAAGGTGGCAGGAAGGAGAAAGGAAAAGGGCATCTCAGAAAACAGGCAGAGATGAGAAAGTGGAAGGTGGTTACTGGCAGCAGAAGTTGGCCCCAGTGCCCTCCTTAGCCATCTTGGATTTTACGGCTCATCACTGTAATCACTCCCTTGCATGTACACAACTCGCTTGCCCCTCTGTACTTCTTTCATACTTGCATGGAAAAATCCTAACCCTAAATCCAACTCTTTCCCTACTCTGTACCCATAACTGAGCAGATTAATATGGCTATAATTACAAACCATGTTGACTACTCTAACTTTAAATTTATGACATTACACCTCAAATGGGCTCCAGTATTGCCAGGCAATCAAGCAACCTTAGTCTACCCACATTCTTCTTCCTAGAAATTATTTTAGACCCTCTCCTTAAACTTCCAACACCATTAGCACTGTAGATCACTTCTTCCTCCCTGACACTCTTTCTTCACTAGGTTACTAGACATCACATTGTCCTCCTAACTCCAGCTGTACCTTCTACGTTTTCCTTGCTAGATCCTTTTCCTCTTCTTGACTGGTAAATGTTAAACATCTCAGACCTATCTTCAGATCCTCCCTCTTCTCTATTCAAACTTATCCATCAAGTGCAGTGACTTGAAACATTATTCACACAGGCAATTCCCAAATTTTTATCCCTAGTCCAGACCTCTCCCCTGAACTCCATTCCTATATCAAACTGTCTCCTGAAAATCTCCACTTAAGTAGAATATTTCCACCATAAGCATTTCCAAAATAATATTCTACAACAAAACTCTTACGCTCCCAATATAAATTGCTCTTAGAGTGTTCAGTAAATGGTCCCACTATTTGTACAATTGCTCACATCTAATACACTAGTAACTCCTATCAGCTCTACTTTCAAATATACCCATATTAATCCCAATCCAACCACCTCTCCCCACCACCATCACCTAGTCTAAGGCATCATCAGCTCTCATCCATATTATCGCAATAGCCTCTTAAATGTTCTTGCAGCTTCTATGATCTCCAAATCTTTCCTTTACAAAATCAGCAACTATTAAAAATATAAATCACATCATATCATTCCTCTTATCAAAATCTTGAGTTCTCATCACATTTAGGGTCAAATCCAAAGTCCTTACCATGGCCTACTAAGCCCCCACATCATCAACCTCTCTCACCTCATCTTACACTACTCTCTCCTTTGTTCACTCCTTTCTATCCACAGTGGAGTGGTTGCTGTTGTTCCCCACATTCATCAGGAATGGTACTGTGTCAGGACTCTTGTTTCCTTAGCCAAGAATATTCTTCTCCAAGTACTTGCATAGTCTCAGGTAAAATGAACACCCAGTCTTAAGTAACACCTTCTATTATTTGCCATCTTCTTATTTTGTTTATTTTTCTTCATAGGACTTGTCTAATATTAGTGCCTAACATCAATATTCATTTGCAATCTCCTGCACTAGAATATAAGTTTCATGAGGGCACTGACTTCGTTTTGCTCAGTGATGTTTCAGTGTCTGGTACTGTGCCTGGCATATGGTAGGCACTCAATAAGTAAATGTTAAATGAATGATGAGAATAGGGTGAGGTAATAAGATCTAAAATAGTATTTGTGGTCGAATGAAGGTGATCAAAATGTACAAACTTCCAGTTATAAGATAAATAAATCATGGGAATGTAATGTACAACATAGTGACTATAGTTAACAATACTGTATTGTATATTTGAAAGTTGCTAAGAGAATAGATCCTGAAAGTTCTCATCACAAGAAAAAAAAAGTGTTAACTACGTGTGGTGATAGACTTTAACTAAACTTATATGGTAAGTTTACATTTCATACACTATATACATCAAACATTATGTTGTACACCTAAAACTAACACAAATGTTCTGCCAATTATATCTCAATTAAAAAAAGACAAAAATAGTATTTATGAGGGTTTATTCTACAACATATATTGAGGTAAGTACTTTACATACGATCATTTAGTCCTTTATACTAAAAGGTATATATTGTTATTATTCCCATCTTAACTATGAGGAAACAAACACAGAATCAAATAACTTTTCTGAAGTTAAAAGGTCAAGATCATGACTAAGCAGCTTTGGAGGTAGTAGTGATAGAGCCTAAGTTTAAACCCAGACAGTATGATTATGGAGTCTGTATTCTTGACTAGTACCTCACATATATGGCTGGAAAATGAGTTTGAGTCATAGAGTTGTGCTCATTATGAAAATTTTATGCTTAGTGAAGTCAGAGAAAGACAAATCTTTTATGTTCTCTCTTATATGTGGAATCCAAAAAATAAAACAAATGGATATAACAAAACAGAAACACAGTCACAGAGAACAAACTAGTGGTTATCACTGGGGCGAGGGATGGGGAGGGACAAGACAATGGAAGGGGATTAAGAGGTACAAGCTACTAGTTATGAAATAAATAAGATACAAGAATGTAGTATACAGCACAGGGAATATAGATATATATATGTTATATAATATATAACTATAAATGGAGTATAATCTATGTAAATATTGAATCACTGTGTTGTACAACTGACACTAATATAAGATTGTAAATCAACCATACTTCAATAAAAAAGAAACTTTTCAATTCATAAACCTACGAAAAAAGCAAAAGAGAAACTCCACAACCAAAGGCAGAAAATATTCTCTCAAATGCAGAAGCAATTATTTTCTTTATTTAATCATTTATTAAATACTTACTGTGATCAGCAAAGGGCTAAAGTGCATACATTATTTCCTAAAATCTTCACAACCCCATAGAACAGGTGGCAATATGTTTATATTTTACAGATATTTAACAAAGGCTCAAAGAGGTTCAATATTATGTCCATGATCACAAAACTCAAGTTCAAAACTACAACTGGCTGACTTCACAAGACCAACCTTTTTTACTACTCCACATTCCCTCCCGCTACACTGCTCACGTGGGCTGAGTCTCTGACATCTAATTTCTAACAGTGCATTAAGGAAAGGAAATCTAAATGATGTCTTCAATTTTGTGAAAAGTTCAATTATACTATTTTCAGTTGTACATAAATGTTATTTACATATCTAATTAGAATCCATTAAGTATTAATAGGATCCTTATTATGAAAATGCAGACATTATATAGAAAAATTTGGATTCTATCCAGAACAAAAAAATTGCATCTTTTAAAAAGACATTACATTTACATACACATTCACACATACAACACACATCATGCCCTCAAATTTATGTTAATTTTTTAAAAACCTCAAAACTAAAAACAAATGAGAATATATATTTTTGTTTGATTTAACTTTTTTCTTAATACAAAATCAACATGTTAATTATAGAAAATATGAATAAAACTAAGAAATAAAAATCTCCTATAATCTTAACACCTAAAAATAATTATTTGAGTATATCATCCAGACATTTTTCTTCATATATATTTTTATTAAAATGGGCATACCTTTTATAATATTTTAAAATCTGCTTTTTAAATTTAATATTGCAAATATATTCATACCATTAAATAATGTTCTAGAACATAATCTACTGATTATAGCAGTACACCTAATTTTACTAAATGCTTTTTTGTTAGATATTTGGATTTATTTTATTTATTCAATATAATAAATAACAGTGCAATAAATATTCCTATAGTTAAAATTTTAAACACAAAGTATATTATTCCTTTATGATCAAATCATAGAACTGAAATTCCTGGGTTACAGATTACACATATTTTTAAGGCTTTTCATATGTATTCCGAAACAACCAAAATGAGAATTAAGTCCCCACAAGTGATTTGCTAGTACCTAGTGTTTCTGTTTTCTTTTGTCTTTTTTTTTTGTAAATATGTCAATTTGTTAGCTGAAAAAGTGATATTAGTATGCTTAACCATTTGTTTGTATTTTGTCTTCTGTGACTTAAAATGTGTCTTTTGTCTGGCTTTCTATAGACACATTTCAAGGTTTTATAGATTTGCTTCTGGTGGTTTGCATTATGTTTTCACTTTTTGTAAGAAAGAGACCACCTTTTGATGATAAAAGAAATGCATTGTTGGATGAGACACAGGATGATTAATAGTTATTTTTCCATTAAAACCATGAAGACTATACAGGAAGAAGGTTTTGAGATGGTTTCTGAAGATGGAGAGAATGTACAAAGAAGCTTTTTCACACTGAGAAGTGGTTGAGAAAATTATGGTATATTTCTATGATGAAGTATTAGTCATTAAAACACTTATGAGAATTCTGAGAAAATGAAGGCAGTGGTAGCAATGTTTAAGATCCTCTCGGAATCATCATATAAATCAGAAAGAAAGATTAGATAGCAAAAACAAAACCCACAGAAAATATTTACAACAAAGTAAGTGACAAGGTATCCCCACAGCCTCCAAATAGAAGAGGGTGAGGACAAACTACCAATAGGTCAGCTGTGTTTCAGTGCCTTTGAAGGAGAAATCAGAGGGAAACAACAAGAGTGAATAATGAACTTGAGAACAGAACTCTAAAAGGAACTGTTTTTCACTGGAGAGTTCAATAGGCCAATTTGCGAACAGCATCTAAAACTGAGAGGGGTTTCCCACTCAAATGGCAGGTGAGTAAAAGGTGCCTGCATTAAGAAGGTCTGAACAGTGTGGTGAACGCTAGGCCCTATGAACTCTCGAAACTGAGCCAAGGAGAAACTGTTAAAAAAGGAACTTAATTAAGCTAACTAGGGATAATTGAGACAAAGGGGGAAAAAGCCTCGATAAAAGCAGAGCAGGGAAACAGAATCAAGAAATATTAGAAAGCAAGTCACTATATTTTTCACAAAAACAATAGAAGAGGGAGCTCTAAGAAGTTAGAATAGGTACCCTGAGTCACAACTCATTATAAAAGTCTTATAGAACCAGTTCCACATAAAAATAAGCAATACAAAAGTATCAAGGTCAAATGTCAAACTTATTAAAAGAAAAAGAAAATAAGTAGAATAGCAACACTACAACAATGAAAACACACCAAAAAAATCCACAGAAAAGATAAAAATGCAACCTTCTATTTCAAAATAAACTAAAACAAATACAGAAAATGTTAACACAAATCGCCATCCTAAAACCTCAGCATTTAGGTCACAGAACTCAATGAAGACTGCAAAAGAAAATAAATCATTTAAGAAATGAAGATAAAACAGATGACAAGAGTGAATAAACACAACAAATAATGCCTCAGACAACTAAAAGATAAAAGGTAGAAAAATACTTAAAGCAAAAGAAATAAAAATTATTTGAGAGTAAGTGGAAATACAGAAGATAGGGAAAGATGCAGCAAACTGAATAGGAGTGCCTGAAAAAGAAAATCAAACCAAGGGAACAAATCAAATATTAAAAACTGTAATTCAAGAAAACTTTCCTGAAAAAGAATATAATTAAATATTGAAAGAGTACACCACATATCTGAAAATATTGACCCAGAGTGGCTAATACCAAGACATATTGTATTACAATTTCTAAAAATATAATTTATGAAAAAAATTAGATTATCATCAGCCCTTTTGACAGCAATATTTTATGCCAGAAGAAAATGAAGTACAGTAGTTCCCCCTTATCCTAGGTTTCACTTTCTGTGGTTTCAGTTACCTGTGGTCACCAGGGTCTGAAAATATTAAATGGAAAATTCCAGAAATAAACAATTCATAAGTTTAAAATTGTGTATTGTTCTGAGTAGTGTGATGAAGTCTCACACCAATCTGCTACATGGCCTGGATGTAAATCTTCCTTTGTCCAGTGTTTCCATGCTGCACCTACCCGTTAGTCACTTAGTAGCCATCTAGGTTATCAGATGGATTGTGGTACGGCAGTGCTTGTTTTTAAGTAATGCTATTTTACTTAATAATGGTCCCAAAGCACAAGAGTAGTGATACTGGCAATTCAGATATTCTCTTACTTGCCTAATTTATAAATTAAACTTTATCACAGGTATTTATGTATAGGAAAAAACAATACAGCTGACCCTTGAAAAACATGGGGGTTAGTGATGCTAATTCCCACACAGTCAAAAATCTACATGTAATCTTACAGCTGGCCTTCCATGTTCGCAGATTCAACCAACCACAGATCACTTTATTGAAAATAATCCATGTATAAGTGGACTTGCATAGCTCAAACCCGTGTTGTTCAAGGATTAACTGTATATATAGTATTTGGTACTATCCATGGTTTCAGGCATCCACTAGGGTCTTGGAACATATCCTCCAAGGATGAGAGGGGACTACTGTAAGGTATTTAGTATTTTTTAAAGAAAGAAATGTGAGCTAAGGATTTTATATCCAGCAAAACCAACTTTCAAGTATGAAAAGCACAGATAAACTGTTATCAACATTTAAAAAAACCTCAGAGAATATTATTCTCATAAGACCTTCCTGAAGAATCTACTACAGAACAAGCCTCAGAAAACCAACATGACTAGAGAGACACAGACATAAGACTCGTGGTAAACATTACACGTACACTTACAGAACTAAGACTACACTAGTGATTAAAAGGTAAAGAAATATAGTTATATAATGGCTATATGTCAGACTTTTCACAGAATTACTAATAAAAAAAGATGAGAATGGGGAAAACATGAAAAGAATTTTAAACTGTTCTCAGTAATTAACATTGGTGGTGGGATTATTAGTAATGTCATTCTAAGACTGCTGTGTGTGTAATGTGGGATGAAGTAAAGGAGATTATGGGTATTATAATTCTATCATTCCCTGTGTCCTTTATACCCTGAATGCTTGGTATGGAAGAAAAGAGATACAGATACAATATGGAGAAGGTTAAATAAAACCCATGTAGTCCTGAATTTGAATTGTAAGAGTTCATGAGTCCATCATCATTTAATAAATAATAAACGTATATGCACACACATATGTATATAAGAGCTTGTATGTAACATACTCACACACATATCACATACATTTTATTTCTTTATTCTGTAATTCTGTTCACAGTGATCCACCCAGCAGCAATGACCATCCCTTCTTATGCTCTTAAAATACTCTTTCTCAGTGAAAGTAATTAGGGCTTCTTAATGAAATAGTTAATCATAAACTAAATGTCTTGCCATACCAAGTAGCAAGGTAACTAACAAATTCAACTAGGCTCATGTCAAAAGAACTTGAGTGCAAACTTTAAGAGGCTCCCACTGACCAAAAGATAGCATAATTTGAGCTTTAAAAAAAGGACATTTTCCAATGACTGAAACCCATCAAAAGTGTTTAATTACAGAGTTTATAATGATATATACATTTTAAAAACTAATTGTGGACACAGTTGAAGGATAATAGGAAACCAACTCATTATACTGAAAACAGGTAAATAACCAAAATTTTAACCTGCCACTTGATAACCAAGTAGTAGATGAGGGAAAGCATCTCCTTATAAATGTATTCCAAATAATAAATGCAAATGAAATGTATAATTAGAATATTCCCATATCCATGAATTAATGGATTTAAGTATCCATTAATCAAAACCCAAGAGCATCAACAGCTAATATGTCAACATCACAAAAAGAAAGACAATCAGACATTAAGTTCATCCTGATGAAAGAACTAAGCACCAAATACAGTTTTTCCAAATGGGTTGAACCTTAGCCTGATCAAGCTGCTAGATCCGCCTGCCCATGAGCAGGCAATAGAGACTACAGAGGAACATACTGCGTTGCAGCAGGCTGCACAGTAACAAAGCTTTAGCAAGTCACACAATTCTTTAGCTAGGAACTGAATTTCCCAGTCCCTCTTATAGCTAGTGGTAGCCATGTGACTGAATTCTCATCAATGGACTATGAATGCATGTTCAGTGTTTGAAGACCATTCACTTTCTTCCCCTTCTGCAAACTGGAACACAAAAGGGCCTATAACACAGCTCTGACTCTGAAGGGGAGGGCATAACTTAGGGGATAACAGAGACAGAAGATGGATCTCTGAAAAACCACATGGCATAAAGCCTTGGGACTGCTTACCTCAGGACTGACCACTTGGGATTGCTTACCTCAGGACTTTATTGTGAGAAATAAACTTCTATGTTCTTAAAATAACTGTATTTTTGTCACTATTACAGCAGATTAGTCTTTTCCCTAATTAATGCAATTATGTACAAAATTTTATAATAATTTTATATATATCTTTGAATTTTTATATGTGTATACGTATGTGCATAAAAAGACTATAAGAAAATAAGGCAATGGGAGGGAGGCTCAAGAGGGAGGGGATGTGGGGACATGTGTATGTATATGGCTGATTTGTTCTGTTGTGCAACAGAAACTAACACAGTATTGTGAAGCAATTATACTCCAATAAAGATCTATTTTTTAAAAAAAGGTGGAAAATTACTAAAAGTTGTCACTAGATGATTGTGATAGATTTTTAATTCTCTCATTTATAATAAGCATGTATAAGTAGATGGTAAATCATTTTAAAATAGTTCTTATGAGATGAAATCTGGAATTGACTTCAAAAGAGTATTTGAGGAAAGTGAATGGAACGTCAATAAGGCAGGATAAGTTTATCATTGTTACAGCTGAGTAATGATTACATGGAGGCTTGTCATATTATTCTGACTACTACTATAAATGTTTTAAATTCTCCACAATAATCAGTTTAGAAAATCTTGTAACAAGAAATAATTTGTACACATGCATCTTAAAATTCTATGTCTTGCCAAAAGGAGTAAATGAAATCACAATATTCCTATATCTCAAGCATCTAAGAACTGGACTTAAAATGAAATTTACATGTTTGCACACTATTCAAGTGCTAAAAGTGTGTACTACAAGTTTGAAATCTATTGTAAGGACAGAAGGAGACAATATCCTGCAGAAAATAATCCTTAATGACATCCTTTCTTAAAACCC
This sequence comes from Lagenorhynchus albirostris, assembly GCF_949774975.1. Taxonomy (NCBI): domain Eukaryota; kingdom Metazoa; phylum Chordata; class Mammalia; order Artiodactyla; family Delphinidae; genus Lagenorhynchus; species Lagenorhynchus albirostris. Next base: position 133,896,235 of record NC_083095.1, on the reverse strand, counting down.
CAAGGAACTGCCTAAGGTAAGAAAAATACAGCAGTCTCATCTCCTTTTACCCGAAATGTTGCTTGCTTCAAGTTTTCTATAGTTCTGGTCATCCAAAAATAGAGCTTTTCAGAGACTGATATTCCTGCCTCCATTCTATATGAACAACCAAATAGCTTCACAGCCCAGTCTGCTTAATAATTAATAAATGTTCAGTTAAAAAAAAAAGAAACTGTAAGTAATTTACTTCTCCAACAATATTACTCTATAAATATATTCACACTGCAGTGAGATTTACAACAAAATATCAGCAGTAGGGAATTGACTCCATAAATTATGGTACATGAATTAATATGATACTATACAGATTTGTTTAGTTTCAAACAACAGGAATGATATTAGAAACATTCATTGTATAATGGTAAATAAAAATTCAGTAGATGCAAAAATCCTCAGCAAAATACGAGCAAACAGAATCCAACAACACATTAAAAAGATCATACACCATGACCAAGTGGGATTTATCCCAGGGATGAAAGGATTCTTCAATATACGCAAATCAATCAATGTGATACACCATATTAACAAATTGAAGGATAAAAACCATATGATCATCTCAATAGATGCAGAAAAAGCTTTTGACAAAATTCAACACCCATTTGTGATAAAAACTCTCCAGAATGTGGGCACAGAGGGAATCTACCTCAACATAATAAAGGTCATATACAACAAACCCACAGGAAACGTCATTCTCAATGGTGAAAAACTGAAAGCACTTCCTCTAAGATCAGGAACAAGACAAGGATGTCCACTCTCGCCACTATTATTCAACATAGTTGTGGAAGTCCTAGCCACAGCAATCAGAGAAGAAAAAGAAATAAAAGGAATACAAATTGGAAAAGAAAAAGTAAAACTGTCACTGTTTGCAGATGACATGATACTATACAGAGACAATCCTAAAAATGCCACCAGAAAACAACTAGAGCTAATCAATGAATTTGGTAACGTTGCAGGATACAAAATAAATGCACAGAAATCTCTTGCATTCCTATACACTAATGATGAAAAATCTGGAAGAGAAATTAAGGAAACACTCTCATTTACCACTGCAACAAAAAGAATAAAATACCTAGGAATAAACCTACCTAGGGAGACAAAAGACCTGTATGCAGAAAACTATAAGACACTGATGAAAGAAATTAAATATGATACCAACAGATGGAGAGATATACAATGTTCTTGGATTGGAAGAATCAATATTGTGAAAATGACTATACTACCCAAAGCAATCTACAGATTCAATGCAATACCTATCAAATTACCAATGGCATTTTTTACGGAGCTAGAACAGAAAATCTTAAAATTTGTATGGAGACACAAAAGACCCCAAACAGCCAAAGCAGTCTTGAGGGAAAACAACAGAGTTGGAGGAATCAGACTCCCTGACTTCAGACTATACTATAAAGCTACAGTAATCAAGACAATATGGTACTGGCACAAAAACAGAAGCATAGATCAATGGAACAAGATAGAAAGTCCAGAGATAAACCCACACACCTATGGTCAAGCAAGGATATACAAAGGAGAAAAGACAGTCTCTTCAATAAGTGGTGCTGGGAGAACTGGACAGCTACATGTAAAATGTAATTAGAACACTCCCTAACACCATACAGAAAAATAAACTCAAAATGGATTAGAGACATAAATATAATAATGGACACTATAAAAGTCTTAGAGGAAAACGTAGGAAGAACAGTCTTTGACATAAATCACAGCAAGATCTTTTTTGATCCACCTCCTAGAGAAATGGAAATAAAAACAAAAATAAACAAATGGGACCTAATGAAACCTAAAAGCTTTTGCACAGCAAAGGAAACCATAAACAAGACGAAAAGACAACCCTCAGAATGGGAGAAAATATTTGCAAACGAAATAAAGGACAAAGGATTAATCTCCAAAATATATAACCAGCTCATGCAGCTCAATATTAAAAAAACAAACAACCCAATCCAAAAATGGGCAGAAGACGTAAATAGTTATTTCTCCAAAGAAGGCATACAGATGGCCAAGAGGCACATGAAAAGCTGCTCAACATTACTAATTATTAGAGAAATGCAAATCAAAACTACAATGAGGTATCACCTCACACCAGTTAGAATGGGCATCATCAGAAAATCTACAAACAAGAAATGCTGGAGAGGGTGTGGAGAAAAGGGAACCCTCTTGTACTGTTGGAGGGAAGGTAAATTGATACAGCCACTATGGAGAACAGTATAGAGGTTCCTTAAAAAAAACTAAAAATAGAATTACCATATGATCCAGCAATCCCACTACTGGGCATATACCCAGAGAAAACCATAATTCAAAAAGATACATGCACCCTAATGTTCATTGCAGCACTATTTACAATAGTCAGGTCATGGAAGCAACCTAAATGCCCATCGACAGATGAATGGATAAAGAAGATGTGGTACATATATACAATGACATATTACTCAGCCATAAAAAGGAACGAAATTGGGTAATTTGTTGGGACGTGGATGGATCTAGAGACTGTCATACAGAGTGAAGTAAGTCAGAAAGAGAAAAACAAATATCGTATATTACCGCATATATGTGGAACCTAGAAAAATGGTACAGATGAACTGGTTTGCAGGGCAGAAATTGAGACACAGATGTAGAGAACAAACGTATGGACAACAAGCTGGGAAAGCGGTGGGGTGGGGATGGTGGTGTGCTGAATTGGGCGATTGTGATTGACATGTATACATTGATGTGTATAAAATTGATGACTAATAAGAACCTGCTGTACAAAAAAGAATTAGTTATATAAATATGCAGGGGTAGATCCATTTATCTATTCTGTTCCATTTGTCTATTTTCCAATCTAGATACTAATACTACACCACTCTGATTGCTATAACTTTTATAATAAGCCGTATAATCAGGTAGCATAAAATCTCCAACTTTGTTCTTTTTCCGAAGTTGTTTTTGTTATGAATCAGCTTGTAAATTGTATTCTGTTCCACTTATCTATTTTCCAATCTAGATACTAATACTACACCATCTTGATTGATATAACTTTTATAATAAGTCTTATAATCAGGTAGCATTACATCTCCAACTTTGTTCTTCTTTTTCCAAAGTGGTTCGGTTACGAATCAGTTTGTAAATTTTTATAAGAAAGTGAAGAAGAAGTACTGAGATCTTCCTGAATGGAACACTTGTAGGATAGAGCCTGAGGATTTGTCCAAGGTGTTCTCATTTAAGTATTATTTCCTAAGCTCTGCATTTATCTAAAACAGAGATAATGTAGAAAAAAATGTTAAAAAAGCATATATATAATATGTATAAAAACTCTCAATTGGGCTTTCCTAGTGGCGCAGTGGTTGAGAGTCTGCCTGCCGATGCAGGGGACACGGGTTCGTGCCCCAGTCCGGGAGGATCCCACATGCCGCGGAGCGGCTGGGTCCGTGAGCCATGGCCGCTGAGCCTGCGCGTCCGGAGCCTGTGCTCCGCAATGGGAGAGGCCACAACAGTGAGAGGCCTGCGTACCGCAAAAAAAAAAAAAAAAAAAAAAATTCTCAATTAAAAAGGGGCTACCCTTTTAATACGTCTGATGAACTTAATGTGATTGAGAGACACCGATATTGCTGTTTCTGTTATCTTGTGTGCGAGACAGATGTGTGAAAATACCGACCCCCTGGAAAAGAAGTCTGTGTTAATATAATTGTACATTCTATGTTGTCATATGTAGCATATCACGTAGACAACTGTCTGGCTGTACTTGGAAGATTTTTTGAAATCTGATTGCTACTCAATGATTTTCTGTTTTAAAGAGTGTGAAACAGATCACATATGCAAGTAATAAGACCAAAAATCTTAAGACCAATGTATACAATTAAACCACACAGCTTATATTCTTAAAAAATAAAATAAAATTCAGGATTCAATCCTTGCAGTGCAGGTTATATATAAATAAGTGTGTAAGATTCATATCTTCATATGTAAAGAGCTGAAAATTAGATCAAAATGTTAACAGTAGGCAAACTATATTTTTCTCAAATTTTCCACAATTGACATATATTTTAATTTTAATTATTGTGAAATTAATGGTAATAAGGAAATGTAAGGAAAAGGCAAGCTATTTAAAGAAAAGAGGATTTGTTTGTATTAGGTTAAGTTGCTATAGGCTCATTTGTGCTGCAGAAGAATAAGTATAACTACATAAAAATACACTCATCTTTTGTATCTATCCACAATCCTAATTATTATGGCACAGGCACAAGGAAAAGCAAAGTATACTCTTTGAGACACAGTATCTATGACTCATTTCCAAAATATGAATTAATCAGGACCAAAAATCATCCAAAGACCCCTGGATCTCCTTCTTTCCTATAAAAATTTAAAAAATACAGCTCCTACCCTGGAATCCTGCTCAGTGCAAGTACTAATCTGCTACTAACAAGTCAGAAATGAGTCTTCATTGGCCATTCTCAGTATTTGACAGTGTTAATTCTAAATATCCATTAAGAGGGGAGACTTTTTCCTTAGGAATAGAAAAGCAAATCAATGCAGTGGAAACAGCACTGAACTGTGAGTCAAGATAGCTATACCAGGATAAATTCTACAGCTCATGGCTAAGTGACTTCTCTGGGCCTCAGTTTCCTCAGTAGGAAAAAAAGAAAAGGGATTAGACAGTAAATTTCAAAGTCCCCCATTTTCTAACATTCTGGAAATGAATGTATCAAAAACTAATTAATGATGGCTAACTGTGTACACACATACACACACACAAATTTAAGTCTAGTTTTAAAGTCACAGTTGTGACTTTTTATATAAAAACAACATTGCTGCAATAAGAAATACCAGTACAACATATAAGGAAACTAATACCTATACAGATGATCTCATCAAAGTTTATACCCTTCTTATTCTTTTAATTACCTTTTACGGCATACTAGACCAAACCCTGGCCTTTCTAACATAATTTACTATATTCAACGAAATAAAAGTTTATGACTTCGATATTCTATCAGACTCTTCCTAAAGGCTCTCATAGTTCTTTATTTTTTAAAAGAGACAGGAAAAAATTAAGTCATAGATAGGTTCATGATCTTTGGGAAAGAATGTCAAAGTTCTAAAAATAGTTGATTAGAAGGAAAATATAAATGACACAATATAGGATTTTATTAAACTATAATTATTATAGCTCTCTCAAGGGTTACCACACAATAAATATATTTCATAAAATGTGCTACATCAAAGAAAATAATTTGCTTCCCATTATTTAAAAATATTATAATACAGAACTGAGAATTTTTAAGGATGTTATTCTTCCTTGATCAAAAAGCATTTAAATATGTCTTCTTTGAATAAAAAGGACCAGAATTTCATTACAGTAATACAAATGTATTTTTACTTGAAAATCAAACGTCATGTTCAAGAGGCATATTTCTCTAGAGCCAAAAGTTTACTTTCAAGAGCAGGGTGGATGCCAAGTTACTAATCTAAATAGATGAGAAATTAATGCAAGGGTTTTCACATTTTGTTTGGAAAACAACATTTTTCTCTCAACCTCATCCTTTACTTTCTCAACTTTGTAATCTAAAATCCAATGATATTAATCAATTCCAGAACCAAATAATGTTTTCTCTTAAATTCTTAAAAATATTATGAGGCATTCTGCTCTTTGAAGCCTGCCTGGCACAACAACAAGTAAGATAAATAGGAGGCATTTTACAATATTTCCTCACTGTCTTCTACAAAAACTGGGAAAGGGTGAAGGCCTGGAGGGTTGGAACTTGTTTTTCTTGTTTCTCTGGATGACGATGGTAAGAAAAGTGAGGGGTGAAGAAGAGGTGGAAGAGTGGAGAGATGAAGGTGTTTGGGAAGGGAAGAAGAAGAAGGAAAATCAGGAGAAAAAGAGGAAGAAGCAGATGAAAGAAGGGAAGAAATAAAGAAATACTCAACCACAAACAATATGGCATTTTTAGACAGTACTTTACCACATATTTTGAATACCAACCTCACAGACATAGTATATTGAAAATAATAACAGGTTAGCTCATTAACATTTAACTTATTAACATTTAATTCAATACTAAGTGTCAAGGGCTTATGCTAACAGCTTAAGTTAAAGAGTCAGAGTTTTACTCAGAATAAGACAAAAAGAATCTAAACTATTATTTTGACTGATATCACTCTTCCATAAAACTATTCCAGCAGATTATCCCCCAGAAAGATTTCACAGGAAAGCTGATTTGTAATTACTGATTGTTTGGATGGCATTAGCCATATCTACAGATTATCATCATCCAGGCACTATTCAGAAGTGAAAGCACCATATACAAAAACTAGTTCATTTATATTCAAATGAGTGTTTAGAGATTCATGAAACTATGAAATTTATCAGAGATAGCATAAAATTAAGAGATAGGCTCAAGTGACATTATTTATCTGTATTTCCCTGGTCCCTGGACTAGTGCAGAGTGCACAAGCAGGTGCTGAAGAAATGCTTAAAAAAAAAGTTTGAGAGTTCCATTATATTTAAATAAAATTTTAAATTTAGTCAAACAGTAAATTTAAGAAAATCTGAAATGTAATGCCTTTTATCAAAATAATGCCCTTTGTGACAGCATCATTTTGAAAAATTAAACACATGTGACAATGACAATTTTTAAAACTCGATAGGCTATTTTAATTATACAAAAGATTCAACTCTGCCAAGGTCCCTGTCTACAGGTATAGGATACACTTATGTTCTTATCTACTACAATCTATGTATTATATTGTTTGAAGTGACCGATGAGAAAAATGAAGCTAATGAAATACTGTGAAACAGACACCATGTAAAAGAGAAAAGGCCATCTTCTGATAGAATGATAGTCCACCATCTGTCCCCCTGCCACTCAGTGACAATTACAAATACTCCATCAGTTTTCTGATTGGTGGAGATGATAAATGAGGTAAAGACTTCTTTTTCAGATACTGGTATTCCTTTCTGATCTAATCTGAGGTTTAACAGATGACTCAAAGAAAAGCCCAGAGTTCAACAAGCTTATAATTTATCATGCTGTGAAGATGGAAAGAGGTCTGAGCTCAATACTACAACAGGGAATGGTTCAGTAGTATTGAACCACGGCTTATAATGAAAAATATCTTTGCAGAATTCTCAGATTTAAAATATAGCAACTTAGATTAGTATCAGACTTCATCCTCAGAAATCGTTTCAATAATATCCCAGTAACAATATTACCACAGATCACAAATAACATCACCCTTTCAATACAGAATCAAAGAGACAATAATGCTCATAGACAGAGCTGGAACTCCCCAGTTGTGAGTGGCTTTCACAAGCCCTGGGTGACAAGGGCTTGAGAGAGTTAGCAGCTTCACATCATAGTCAACAGTACCAGAATAAACATTCCCTTTAAGTCTACTGACCTTTAAATGTTTAAGAAAAGGATGCGTGCAAAAAAATAAATACATAGGTTAAAAGTAAAAGGATAAAAAAGGATATACCACTCTAACACTAGATAAAAGAAAGCCGGAGTGGTTATGTTAATATTAGACAACATAGCAAAGAATATTATTAGGAATAAAGAAGGTCATTTGACAATAAAAAGGGGTCAATTTAGTCAAGAGGACATAACAATGATTAGCATTTATGAATCTAATAACAAGGCTTTGAACAACATGAAGCAAAAACTGGTTGAACTGCCAAAAGAAATAGAAAAATTAACAGTTAAAATAAAAGATTTCCATATCCCTCTCTCAAAAATTGATAGAACAAAAATAGGCAGAAAACCAGCAAGGATATAGCAGATGATGAAACTTTTTGAGGTGACAATTATGTTCACTATCTTGATCTTGGTGATGGTTTCATGGGTGTATGACTATGACAAAACTTATTAAATCATAAACTTTAAAGTAAGTGCAGTTTAATGTATAACATTTATACCTCAAAGTGCTTTAAAAACAGCAGGAAATTCCCAATTTGTATGAATCTAGGCACTATAATACTGAGTGGAAAAGAGCTAAGTTCAAAAAGATCGCATACAGCATGGTAACTTTTTATAGAGCAGAAAACAACTAAAATAAAAGTATATTTTTTAGTAACAGATCTAGATGCAAAAATAAAACTATGAAGGGAAGAGGAAGAAAGAGGAAGAATATAAAAGTACATATCAAGAACCTAACCAAAACTAGGTTTGCCATAACAATACAAAAAAAAAAAATTCTAGGAGAGAGGCATTAAATAAGAAAGAGGAATGTTTCATATTCTTAAAAGGTATAATGAAAAATGTGTAAATAGTTATGACCACAATAATTAAACTTTGTGATATATATATTGCAAAAACTGATTTTAAGAATACAAGGAGAAAAAAAAAAAAAAGAATACAAGGAGGCAAGAATAAATAATAATAGCATATTGGCAGTCTTCATTTTTGAGAAAAGGATATTAATGAGCATAAAAATAGGTGTAAAAAAGTAAGAATATTCACATAACAATGAACAAATTTGATCTAACATATATTATACATACCCAAAGAGAAAAAAACATATTCTTCTTAAAATTTTACAATGTATGAAGCTATAAAGAAAATCATTAAATTTCCCAAAGTAGAACCTATATAAGGCATAACCTATGACCATAATGAAATAAAAACTGAAATTAAAAACAAAGAATAGTGCTCATTTTGGCATTACATATTTTAAATTAAAGCAATGCACAGAAGATTAGCCTGGCTCCTATGCAAAATATCTGACAGTCAAATCCATGAATCACTTCACACTTTTAAATACACACAAACACTCATATTCATAAAATAAAGCAAAAGGCACTGCCACCACTCTAATCTATAACCTTGGAACTACCTCTTTGTTTAAAAGAAAATAAAAACTGAAATACAAAATACTTGTAAAACCCACTAATTATTGAGAAACAAGCCAGCAAGAAATGCTTAAGACTTAAATGAAGAAAACTATACACTTTACTGAATGACACATACATACAAATACAATATATGAGTAGACAAACATGTGGCTGGATGGAAAGAAAGAATATTTAAAAGATGTCCACACTTATCTCAATGCAGTCTCAATCAAAACACAAACAGGATTTTCTTAGCTTACAAGTTAATTGCAAAGGTTATGTAGAAACTGAAAAGCAGAGGAATAGCTAAGGAAATTTTGAAAAAGAATAAAGAAGAACAAACTGACCTATGAGGAGTAGAAGCAAGAAGACAGCAAATGATATCTACTCAATTTTTGGAGAAAATAAATGTAAAATTGCAAATGTCTACCCAGTGAAAATATCTTTCATAAACAAAAGCACATACAAACAAACAAAATTTCCTACTAGGAGATTCTTACTAACCTGAGTAGTAGGCACAAAGACAGTTGTTCTATTATTATTCTACAAACAGTATATATACATCTTATGTACTCTTCTGTTACATAATGAATTTCACCAAAATATTTTAAAGTAGAAAAAGATACACCATGCATATACTAAATAAATGAAATCTAGTATATGTATACTACTGTCAAACAAAATAAGACTTCAAGAAAATTCTTCAGAGGTAGAAAAAAAGCCAATTTATTTTGTGAATCTGTTATGAACTTGATGTTAAAACCAGAAAGGACCTGCAGAAAAAAAGGAAAACTATTCACCTATAGCATTACTCATGCTACAGAGCCATTTCATATAGTAAAAGGCTGAATACATTGAAAGATATACAATTGTAAACTTGTATGCTCTTAGTAACCTAGCCTCAAAATATATGAAGCAAAAATGGCTGGAACAAGAAAAAATAAATTTATGATCATAGTGAGAGACTTTAATCTCCTCAATCAGTAATTGAAAGTAGACAAAAATCAATATAGATATAGAATATTGTAATATCATGACTAATATGCTTGATAGAATAGGTAACTAGAAAATACAATTTCTCTTCAGGCACAGAACATTTACAAAATCTTACCCTGTGCTATGCTACTTCAGATTTCAAAGGATTTCAAAGACTACATTCTCTGATCTTACTGTAATTAATGTAGAAATCAACAGATAAAACTCTTATGTTTGGAAATTTCAAGTCAATGTTCTAAACAACCAATGGATAAAAGAAAAAATTCTGAAGGAAATTAGAAAATATTTAGAAGTGAGTAACAATGAAAATATATTGTATCAAAAAAGGCCTTAGAGATTAATATCTTTAGGAAAAAAGGCTAAAAATTAATGAGCCAAGCATTCACCTTAAGGAGTTAGAAAAAGACTGGCAAAAATAAACTCAGAGAAAGAAGTAAAAAGGAAATAATAAAACCAAGAAATGACATTTACTGAGTAAAAAACAAAGAAGCGATAGGATCAACAAAACTAAAAACCAAATTTTTAGAAATACTAATAAAATAGACAAACTCATGACAAGAAAGATCAAGAAAAAAAATATAGGCACAGGACTTCCCTGGTAGTCTAGTGGCTAAGACTCCACGCTCCCAATGCAGGGGGCCTGGGTTCAATCCCTGTTCAGGGAACTAGATCCCACATGCCACAACTAAAAGATCCTGCCTGTCGCAACTAAAAGATCCCGCCTGTCGCAACTAAAACGATCCCGCATGCTGTAACGATCCCGCATACTCATGCCGCAACTAAGACCCAATGCAGCCAAATAAATAAATAAATAAATATTTTTTTAAAAATATAGGCACAAATTTTAAATGTTAGAAATGAAAAAGGAGACACAGTTAAAGATTCCTTTAAAAATCACAAAGAATACTATCAAAAATGTTTTGCCAAGACCATTGAAAACTTAAGAAAACATATAATTTCCTAGTAAATGAAAATTTACCAAAATAGATGTAGTAAATAATAGAAAATCAAAATACACTCAAATAAATAATTGCTAATTTAAAATCTGACCAACTCATTAGGATAGCTACTACCAAAAAAACATAAAATAACAATGTTGGCAAGGATGTGGAGAAATTGGTACCCTTGAGCAGTTTATGGGAAAGTAAAACTGTACAGCTACTGTGAAAAAAAGTTTAGTGTCCTCAAAAAATTAAAAATACAATCACAGTACGGTCCAGAAATCTACTTCTGGGTATACATACAAATAATTGAAAGCAAGCATTCAAACAGATATTTGTACATGTCCATAGCAGCATTATTTGCCGTAGCCAAATGGTGGAAGCAAACCAAGTGTCTATCAACACATAAATGGATAAACAAGATGTGGTATATACATACAATGGAATATTACTCTGCCCTAAAAAGGAAGGAAATTCTGACATATGCTACAACATGGTTGAATCTTATGCTGAGTGAAATAAGCCAGTCACAAAAAAACAAATACTATAGGATTCCATTTGTGTGAGGTGTGTGTGGTAGTCAAATCCTGAGACAGAAGGAATGGTGATTGCCAAGGCCTGGGGGGAGGGAGAATGGGGAGTTATTGTTTAAAGGGTAAAGAGTTTCAGTTTTGCATGATGAAAAGATTTCTGTGGCTGGATGTTGGTGATGGCATACAACGTGAATGTACTTAATGCCACTGAACTGTACACTTAAAAATGGATAGGATGATAAATTTTAACTCGTGTATTTTACCACAAATAAAAAACAGAAAATAATTTTTCAGAAAAAACATATACTAAGAACATATAATTTTATAGACACATTAAACAAAACCTTCAAAGAAAAGATTATTTCTATTTTATGCAACCTATCCCAGGAGTTTAAAAAGAAAGGAAAAACTTGTTAGCTTATATTATGAAGCTAATATAATCTTGACAAAGGGAAATTAGGAAAATCTAACTAAAATATTTGCAAAACAAATTCAACTACATATCTTTTTATTTTTTTCGGTATGCGGGCCTCTCACTGCTGTGGCCTCTCCCGTTGCGGAGCGCAGGCTCAGCGGCCATGGCTCACGGGCCCAGCCGCTCCGCGGCATGTGGGATCTTCCCGGACCGGGGCACGAACCCGTGTCCCCTGCATCGGCAGGCAGACTCTCAACCACTGCGCCACCAGGGAAGCCCCTCAACTACATATCTTTAAATCAAGACCAAATAAGTTTAATAACAGAAAAGTCATTAATGTAATATATCACATTAAAAAAATTAAGGGAGGGCTTAAGATCCCACAAGGCATGCAGTGTGGCCAAAAAAATAAATAAATAAAATAAAATATAGGAAAAAGTGACCTTTCCATAAGATCCAGAAAAAAATCTCAATAAAAATACCTACTTATTTTTTTAAGACCTTACAAAACTAGGGAACTTCCTTACCTTGATGAGAGCCATTTATAAAAACTTGTAAATTGTTAAAACTCCAAATCAGAAAATAGGGTAAAAAAAGTCTTAATTTCATTCAGCTTAAAATGCCAAGTTACTGAACTAGTTACCAGCATAAATCTAAGGTCACTCTGTACCCCAAATCCTATAGCATGGTTAACACAGATGAAACCCTGGCAAGAGTCAATTGTACATGCTTTAATTCACTTGTTCTACAATGCCAAAAAGCTAAAAAGCCAACTTGAAATTAAGAATACATGCACCTATCTGAGCGAATCTCATCAAAGTGGTCAAAATGGAATCTAGTATTTTGTCTTTTATAATGGCATCAAAGGATATTGCAACAATTTAAAAGAATAAAGAACTAAGGATGTAACAAGCCAAAATACCCAACTTCACCATAATGGTCTTTTATGGTTGCAGATGCATTCACTTATCTAATTTTAACCTTGAACCAAGAAAAAGCAAAAAAGGGGCACAGAAGACTCCGGAGCAACAGGGACACATCTCCATTGTTCTATTTCTTTTTTAATTTTTTAAAATGCTTTTGCTTTTATCAAAGTTACCCATACACATAATTTACACAGTCAATAGTTCAAGGAAAGTAGTTTCCTACTGGTTCCCCCACTTCTTTCCTCAATCCAGAGGCAATGATTTTAGCTGGTTATTTTATCTTTTTTTCTCTATACTCCTTAATATATTTTGTGTTGCTACTTCTTCAGTTTTCAATTTTAGGATTATCTATTGACTTTTCATTGTGAAACGTAAGGACTTAAGCTCTACTCCTGGAACCCGGTCCTCCCACCTACACTTTGTATCTCATGTATTCCCCTATCCTTCCAAATGTAAAGAAAAAAAAGAAGTGTTATCACCTAATTATCCAGGTGACAGGAATATGGGGTTTACTACATTACTTTCTTCTTTTTTTGGTGTAAAATTTTAATATTTAAAAAGAAAATTCAGCAACACTAGTGAAATATGGGAGAAAAGGTAATATATTTTATCTTTGCATCAAGTAATATATATAAATTATCTAGAAGGAATGAAATATTAAATTTATATGATTGAAATTTTCACATAGTATAATAATATATATATCTAAAATTTTTTCACTTTATAAAAATTTCTTCAATGTAATTTTAAACTAGGCCACTTTATTTTTATTTTATATTGGAGTATAGTTGATTAACAGTGTTGTGTTAATTTCAGGTGTACAGCAAAGTGATTCAGTTATACATATACATGTAACTATTCTTTTAAAAATTCTTTATGCTAAGATACTTCATAATCTAAATAAAATTTTTTTGAGAGAGAGGACCAAACTACGGGACTGTGACAATTTTGCTTTATAGCTTTGTGATTTTCCTAACACAACAGATGTGCCTACTCTGCCAACTGCAAGAGAAGCCAAAGTGACAGAATAATTATTACTAAAACTCAGTAAGTTTGATCAGAGATAGGTGTTCCCTGCTCCTCTATGAATATCTACTTTGGAACTAAAACACTGGCCACTGAATTTCAGATAAAGAACCTAATAAAGTCATAATTAAAGTAAAAGCATTTATAATCACTTATTTATTAAGGAAAATTAGAAGAATTATCTAAATTAGGCATGTAAAATGCTAAATTTGTCATCTATCCTCATTAGGGCAGCAATGTTCCCTCTCATAAACTATCAATAAATCTTTCATTTCCTTTATCCCTCCCACATGAAATCGTCATACTATGGATTTTAAGATTATGCAGGCATAAAATTTCTATATAAAGAAATACATATTATAAAACTTTTACAGCATATTCAAGTAGAAGCAGTTTGAGCTGTATAAATTTGTCTCACTGTAACCCTGTTTCAGATCCTCCATCATCCAACTGAAAGACAGCAGCTGAGAAATGGTGATCACAGTTGCTCCGATCTTTTAACATCGCCCATGGACACAATTCTGCAGCTCCTTGTAATTGACACTTAAGAGCCAGATGGGAAAGTATCAGCCTATACTCTGTGAATGTATAGAACTAGCCACGGTTCTAGTCATTCCTAGCTATCATGATCTGGATTAAGAGTTTAAGGAGTTTAAGAGTTGTCTTTTATAAAACAATAGCGTTTAGGTATGTAATTAACTTCTTAAAGGCAATGGATACCTGTTGCAAATAACTGCCAAAAACATATTATAGGGACCTCCCTGGTGGTGCAGTGGTTAGAAATCCACCTGCCAATGTAGGGGACACGGGCTCCAGCCCTGGTCCAGGAAGATCCCACATGCTGCGCAGCAGCTAAGCCCGTGTGCCACAACTACTGAGCCTGAGCTCTAGAACCAGCAAGCCACAACTACTGAGCCCATGTGTCACAACTACTGAAGCCCTCATGCCTAGAGCCCATGCTCCACAGAGAAGCCACCGCAATGAGAAGCCCACGCACCACAACGAATAATAACGCCTGCTCACCGCAACTAGAGAAAGCCCATGCGCAGCAACAGACCCAACACAGCCAAAAATGAATAAATAAATAAATAATTTATATTAAAAAAAGTACAACCTTTAGCACTTAACATATCATCTAGAAAACTCCATTCGAAACCTCAAATAAGAAGATGCCAAAAGGAAAAACTGATCTTAATTAGTTTAAGTAAACTATGAAATTTAGGCAACCACCATGATGCAAAAGAAAAGTAGCATGTGTTACAGTATACACGCACCAAGGACTCATGCAGGAAAATATGGTTGAAATGGCTTTTCACATTTGTACAGGTTAACAGTATTTTGAGAGCTAAGAGTCACAGAATGAAATTTTATCCAAAACTAAATAGTTTAAGTTTCTAAACTGCAGTTATTTGTTACCTATTTAAAAATGCATTTTATAATAGAGCAACTGTTTAAAAGCAAAGATCAATGGAAGAAATACTGAGACAGTGATTAGCAGTGAAAGCACAACACGTAACATTAGAAGAAGCATGAGAAACAGGTATCACTGGAGTACTATTTCAAAATTATTAATGTGATTATCCATTTTACCTTCCTTAGCACATGGCCTTTGCCCATTTCAACCCAGCTAGACAGGTGATTATAATTTGTTCCAAAATAAATAAAAGAAAAAAAGCACCTTATAATCAACTTTAGATATGCAGAACAGATATATGCAGCAAGAGAAGAGTTTTATAAGCCAAGCTAATATCCTGAGGTTTAATAAATTTATTTACTTTGCCCTTTAGCATGTCAATAATCAAGCTTGGAGGATTCCTATAGCATTTACTTCAAAGTATAGAGAAAGTTCCCTTTTGCAACCTTAAGGCTTAGTTACTTGGTTAGAATAAGGAGGAAAGAGAGGTTAAAGTAAATTTTACTTCTTTCTAGCCAAAAAAGTTTGCAGATGAAAGGAGGAAAAAAAAGTGTGTCCCAAGGGAGATAGGTGTGTTAGCTAAATCAGAGTAATGACAGAAGTATTATTTTGATTCTCAAAAGAAACTGTCTCTCTAGGTGTCCCTGGCACCAAATAGGGTATGGTCCATTAATATGGCTGTGCTGTGTGGTTTAGCTTTCCCCAAATGCCCTTAGTTCTTATGTGATAGAAGCCAGTAGGATGCCAGGGGCCAGAATGGAGGTTATGGTAAAGTCTCAGAGATATGAAAACAGAGAGAACTAAGGGGTGGCCTGATCAGGAGGAGGTAAATAAATGGCTGATGCTCCACTGAAACACCGTCCAAGTGGAAAGAATAGATCAAGAGTTCACTAGCCACCCTTCCAGATCGGTGGCCCTAAGTAAACTAAGTGAACAGGTAAACAAGCAACTCACACTGGAAATCAGAAAAGACAGAAGATACGATGTAGTACGATCCCAACTTTTCCTCCTAACATGGGGTTACATATGCCATACTCTTCGATACGCAAAGATGCCATCTTAAGGAAATAAGAAAGAGGATGGGGACCAAGGATTGTTATAAAAGAGGCTGGGTACTAACTATGGAAACTAATTAAATTACCAGATCAAACTACGGTTTAAAATAAACTGGTTGCCTACTTAAAATTTCTTCCTTAAAAAAAAAAATTTCTTCCTTGAACCAATGAAGAAGACTAAATCGGCTATAGATAGATAGCTACATATTCTCTGCAAATCCCAGGTACAATGCAAGTGAATTTACCACCATAAGAATTCCAAAAGTGAGAAGAAATATACACATTAACAATCAGCTATATGTGTGTGTGAATTATATACACACACAACTATAAAAATTTTCCCAGCCTATTAAACAGAAAATGAAGGCAATGGAAACTATGTCCTATAAGAAAGGGTAAGATGTTTTTACATCATTTCTCAAACTAACATAAAATGTACTTATTGAAGTATTGGGGGGAAATGAAGATCCATTCTAAATAAGTTCTAGTTTTTTAATTTGACTTGATTTTCTGTTGGAAGGCAAAGAAGATATTTTCCTAACATGATTATTAAAAGAGAGTAAATACTTGTGCTTCTACAAACATAATAACCAAGGTAAAAAGAAAATGAATCTATTAGGAATTACGGAGTTATCTATTATTTCTCAGACTGCCATCAATTCTGGGAGACATCTACTACCTCTTTTTTTTTTTTAATTAATTTATTTATTTTTGGCTGCGTTGGGTCTTCGTTGCTGTGCGCGGGCTTTCTGTAGTTGCGGTGAGCGGGGGCTACTCTCCCTTGTGGTGCGCGGGCTTCTCATTGCGGTGGCTTCTCTTGTTGAGGAGCACGGGCTCTAGGCGCGCAGGCTTCAGTAGTTGTGGCACAAGGGCTTCAGTAGTTGTGGCTTGCAAGCTCTAGAGCGCAGGCTCAGTAGTTGTGGCACACGGGCTTAGCTGCTCCACGGCAAGTGGGATCTACCCAGACCAGAGCTCAAACCCGTGTCCCCTGTATTGGCAGGTGGATTCTTAACCACTGCGCCATCAGGGAAGCCCTTTACTACTTCTTCCACATCAATGCCAGGCACACTCTAGCCAAAGAGATTGGCTTATATCCCATTAAATACAGTGATATCTTTATATTTTTACTAATTAAAATTTTCATTTTTTCCTTCAATCACCTAATTAGCATAATTTTCCAAGCAGAAATACTAATTTGGGATTTGTAAAATCACACTTGGTTGTAAACATTCACTAAATTATAACTTAAGATTCTTCATAAAAGTTGTTTTCATACTTTCCATGAATTAAATGAAAATAAACTATTATTTTCTCTATATTTAAATAACACGGTTGACAAACAGGTATAATGTATATGCTTTTAGGGCCAAGAAGTCTCACAAACACAGAAATGGATAACTTAAAAAAAATTTTTTAAACCTTTTTAATTTCATTTTCTATATGGAATTAAATGTACTTTATGCAAGTCCTACAAAAATTACTATCAGCTTCCTCAGAGAGTGTGAAAACAGGATCACAAAAGAAATCAGAGTTTTAATTAAAACTAATACTTCACTATTTCTCTAGTAATGTGCTGAAAAATTAAATTTTGGAATGTATTTAAACTAGCACCAGTTTCTTTTGACCTTTAAAAATCACGTACTTTTATCGTTTGCATTCTAGGATGATGAAAGAGAAAAAAAATCAAACATGTAACAGCTCTTTTTGTGAAGTCTCAAGAAACATAAGAAAAATTTCCTGGTCAAATTACAATAAAAACACAAAACATTAAACCTTTCTTGCTGGGCAGCTACCTATTATGTTTAACAGGCTTGAAACAAAATGTGTCAGAGATCAAGAGTAAGTTATCTGATATGTCAAGTGCATAAGGTCAAAGGTCCAATTTTATTAGGTCAGAGGTGGTATAAATAAAATCTTATATGTCAAAGAAGAAGGGTCACAGATAAAGTGTATATAATATAAAGACATCACAGATGACAAGTAATAACTTTAAGTAGAACAAGTATGTTTACTATAGATACCTTTGCTGATTAAAAATGACGCGTGTGTGTAAATATAAAATTGCCTTTCTGTATTACACAACTACATTGCACACTTGTTTTCAGGAAAAATGGGCTATAACCAAGAACAACTACATGAATTGAGAACTTAAAGAAAATTTAATACTTTTATACTGAAACAGTACACAAAATGAATACATCGATCAAATCTCAAACCACAACAGCTAAACATCAAACTATGCTTTAGTAGCTAAAAAAGTTAGATAATATTACACATTTTTCTTCCAAAGTACATGAATTATTCTTTCCTTCTCTACTTCTCTCATTGAGATAAAAACACATAAAATTTAGATTCCAGTTTACATAATAGCAGTGCTCCACAAAAAGTTAAAATATTTTTTTGTAAATTGAATAATATATTTAGTTTTTTTTATTAAGAGAACTTAGTTACAAACAATTTTTATAAGTGGAAGAATTTCCTTTATAATGGGAATAATTAAATTCTAATTAATGAAGCAATTGAGAATTTTTTTTCATAGTGGAACACACATAAACTTGACTCTAGCTCTAAACAGTAAACTTAAGTAGAGAATGGGGATAATCACATGAATGATTCAAGTAAAAAAAAAAAAAATTCCATGTTACTCTCTCTTAAAATACCCATACGATTTGATTACAAGGCAAAAAAATTATTTCAGGTAAACTAAATAGATGATTAGTTCCATTTTTTATTTCACCTTTATTAATGGTACCTAAAGCCATTCTGTATAACCTTTCAGTTCAACTCAACTAAATGAGTTCTTATTAAATACCATACTATGTGTAAAGCATTATGTCAAATAATGGCTATTAGAGAAATTAAACATTTAAAGACTTCCAATTTCAGCCACAGTGACTGGCTTATACTGGACTAATCTTCCAACTCCAAAAGTTGCACAAAATATACAAAACATCTATTTAAAGGCATTAAAGAACAGCCAACACAGCCAGAACTTGAGAGACCATGATCCCTAAAAGGAGGGAAGCACATGAGGCGAGCTCCACATTCACTCTGGATTTTTCCCTAAGGGCTTATGCCAATTTTTGGCATGAGAGAACAGTGCAAGGTGAAAGTGGCAGTCTTACTAAGCTGAGGAGACAGAATTTGGTTTAGAGCTGTCAAAATAGTTGGAACTTGAGGGGCAAAAATCCTTAAAAGGAGGAATCATAAAGAAGTGAGCCAAATTAACCATGTGCAGTTTCCCCTCAAACACTGGTCATATCCAGAAACTTAGGAGAAAACAGCAGCTTTGTTCCTCCTACCTAGGTAAGATTTATTAAGAACCATCCACAGAATTACCCCTGCTTCCTGACAGTATCCATTCCAGAGCAAAGTCCCACGTCCTTGAACACTCCCCCCAACCTCCAGGTCACCTAGCAAAGATCCAAATCCTATAATAAGTCCTTTCTAACACATTATTGAGACACTATAACTTCCCATAGTGTGCATTTTCCCTTCTTTTAACAAGTCAATAAACCTAATTTTATTCAACTGTAGATGTGTTCCTGATGGTCTTTGCCTGGAGAGCACTGACAAAAACCCAAGAAAAAGAATGAACTATAGCTTCATATAAATGTTAGGGATCAATCTCACAGACTTAAGGATGAGTGAAAGAAGCCAGGTACAAAAAGTACATACTGTATGATATCATTTATATGAAGTTCAAGAACAGGCAAGACTAATTGATTGTGCTAGTAGTCAGAGAACAGTTACCTTTTGGGGGCACGACTGAGATGGAGCATGAGGGAGCCTTCTGGGGTTCAAGAAATTATTTATGTGCTGATATGAGTGGAACAAATGTAAAAATTCATCAAGCTATATACTTTAAATTTGTGTATTCTATTAATATATGCTCTACTTCAAAAAAGAGTTAAACACACATGTGCACATACACACAAGTACTGCCCTCAAAGAACCACAATAACCTTTCCTGGACATCTTAAAAGATGCTTGACAAACATGAATTTCTCATCTTTGGGTATGTTTAGAAATTTTCTATTAAAAATAGAACCAACAAATTCAGAGATTAGTAATGTCATACATATCTCAATAACAGTCGAGTGAAAAACATTTATAAAACTACTTATACAAATCTAAATTCCATGTAAATAGCAATTATAGGTAGATAAATAATGCATTTCCAAAAATTTCTAAGTATTGTACTGATACAAAATTATCAATTTATATGATTTTTATAATGTTAACTGTTTTCCAAGAAACATAGAACATCACTAAATTATTAAAAAATTTAAATTATTAATATTTTTAAATTATTAAAATACCATAAACCTTTTTTTGCACTGAAATTATATAAACAGTATTAAATTCTTATTTCTATGTTTCTTTTAATATATATACTAAGATAAGGACATTTGTATACTATATTGTAGTAGTTATTAAATATTAAATATAGTTTTAAATAATCACAGAAATACATATGAACATGGATTTCTTCATAATAGAAAAGCACATAGAAGGTACTCAATAAATGAACAAAATTAAAGCTTACCACTTCCTCATCTGAAAGTTCACGCCCTTGGATGCTGCTATTTTCTCTCACAGCTTGCTGGTGTTTTTTTCCTTTAATGTGGCTAAAAAGATACACCTCTGAAGAGATCTAAAAGCATAAAATCAAAGCAATGTAATGAACATATAATTATATCTTAAATATTACACATTCTATCCAGTATACTACATGCAAGTTGTGATCACTCTAGCATTTACATATTAGTCTTAAAAATATTTTCTTTAGAATACAATTCTGAGAATCCTCTAGAACAGGGGTGCCCAACCCCGGGTTCGCGGACCGTTACTGGACCTCTTAGGAACTGGGCCGCAGAGCAGGAGGTGAAAGGCGGCAGGTGACCGGCCAGCGAGCAAGCGGCTTCATCTGCCGATCCCCGTCGCTTCCGTTACCACCTGAACCATCCCCCCTCCCCTGTCCGTGGAAAAACTGTCTTCCACGAAATCTGGTCCCTGGTGCCAAAAAGGTTGGGGACCTCTGATCCAGAAGACACATGGTCAAAAAGGCATGTCATCAAAGCCAACCTTAACAGAGTATCATTTCTTCTAAGTATCAAGGTTCAAGTTTCAGCACTGAAAATGTTCCTTTTCTTCTGTGGTCATAATACCCAAAAATATTGACTTGGGCTATCATTAAGCAGGTATACATCCATTTTAGCAGCAACTGCATGCTTTGGTTCTTTGCACTGCTACTCCTAACTGCTGATACTATTTTTGTACTACTTACTTACTTTGCATAAAAATCGTGAAAGAAATCCACGGTAGTCAGCAGATGCCTTAGTATGACTTTTAAAAGAGTGGGAGAATATATTTCCATAGTTCAATAAACTTTAGTAAATAAATTATAACGTATCATAACAATACTGATACTGACAACCTACCGGGACATTGCAGAGAGAACACTGCTTCTTTCTTTCATAAGGGGTCAATTTGGGGGCATAATCAGTATTTGCATGTCGTCCACTGCTTAACTCAGCAGCTTTTTCTTTTCTCTGCTCAATCTGTTCCATGTGCCTTCTAATGCTTTCATCATGCTGTAAATGAAGTCGAAGTGTGAGAATACAGAAATTTATTCAAGTTATACTGAGAACTTGAAAAAGTAATATTTCCATTAAACTTTCTAATATAACAAAATGTCTTAATGCAGTATTAACTTGGACACTGAGGACAAGAACCTACATAAAGCCCTTTAATATCTCCTACATGCACAGTAATATTTCCTAAAGTGTACTTCATGGAATTATACTGTGGGTTATTAATAAGTGTTGATATTTTGTGGAAGAGGTTCTATGGTCAAATAAACTTGGAAAATATTAAGTTAAAGCTACTTACTTACTCCAGCTTGTCACTGTGCATTATGACTCAATAAAGCTAGCTTACACTAAGCAACATTTTACACACTTATTTGACGACAACATACTTTTGAGAAGCACTTCCTGGAACACACTATGGGAAATGTTGCCCCACAGGTAAAGACCAAGCTCATCATCACAGCAGACAAGGCCCATCATGACACAGACCTTTACCCACATCGACTCCAGTGACTTCCCAGAAAACAAAAAATAAACCAACTAAAAAACACTATTTCAGACTTCTGACTTTGTGCTCATACCATTTCATACGGCTGGATGCCATCCCACCCATCTACCTATTCAATTCATCTTTCTTTCAAGACTCAGCTCACAAATTATTCTCTAAAATTATTTCCCTGACTTCTGAAATTCTTCATGTTAGCTTAGTATCCTCCTCTGTACTTTCATAGCACTCCATAGCACTCTATCCATATGGAAATTATCTGCTTAGCATCTGAATCTCACACTAGATTGAGTTCTTGAAACTGAGAACCATGTCTTACTCATCTCTGTATCCCCATGCCTCGCACAAGACTCAATAAATATTTGCTGCATTAAATTTAAATACATGATAAAGTTCTAGAGCTATGCAAATAGTAAAATAGCGTTCTCTACTCCCTGGAATTTACTACCCCTGTGAAAACCCAACATGTAAATAATTGTGACACAATGTAAAATATCATACTGCTAGAAACTACTAATGGTAAAGATTTTCTAGAAAATATCAGCTTATCATAATCTCCCAAGCAACAACTGTGCAATTCATAAACATTGAAATAATCTTTTAGTTTATTTCTAAATAATTAAAAGTCTATGCATATAAGAAAGCTAGTAGCAATGTCTTCAAGTCATTAACAAATTAATTACTAAAATCAAGAAATGCTCAAATTCCTTTACATTTTTTCTGTCAATTGCTTTATCTTACTAAAATAATTTCAGTTTTCAGATAGTTGAGTTGGAATTGATCATAGCCAAAACCATATGTCTTATTCTCCAAATACCGATATTAGGAATACAAATTAATTCAGTTTTTTTAAAAGAAATATGACTGATTCTTTTCTTTTTTAAATAAATTTATTTATTTTATTGATTTATTTTTGGCTGCATTGGGCCTTTGTTGCTGCACGTGGGCTTTCTCTAGTTGTGGCGAGTGGGGGCTACTCTTTGTTGCAGTGCGTGTGCTTCTCATTGCAGTGGCTTCTCTTGTTGTGGAGCACAGGCTCCAGGTGCACGGGCTTCAGTAGTTGTGTCTCCGGGCTCTAAAGAGCAGGCTTAGTAGTTGTGGCGCACGGGTTTAGTTGCTCCGTGGCATGTGGGATCTTCCCGGACCAGGGCTTGAACCCATGTCCCCTACATTGGCAGGTGGATTCTTAACCACTGCGCCACCAGGGAAGCCCTAATTCAGTTTTTTTTTTTTTTTTTGCGGTACGCGGGCCTCTCACTGTTGTGGCCTCTCCTGTTGCGGAGCACAGGCTCCGGACGCGCAGGCTCAGCGGCCATGGCTCACGGGCCCAGCCGCTCCGCGGCATGTGGGATCTTCCCGGACCGGGGCACGAACCCGTGTCCCCTGCATCGGCAGGCGGACTCTCAACCACTGTGCCACCAGGGAAGCCCCTAATTCAGTTTTTATACAATTAATTAAATCGATAAAATTTTAATCTCATGCTACATTAAAATAGCTCTAAAATTTCAAATTAAAATATATAATATTCCTACCTTGAGCTGAATTTTTTTCTGTAGCTCTTCCATAGCTTCTTGTTGAGCAGCTGTGAGTGCTGCCAATCGTTCTTCCCTGTCTCTATAAGAAGATATTTAAAAATTATAAACTCAACTGCTTGGAGTAACAAATTTCATGAGGTTAAAAAAATACAATTAGGACACATAGGCTTATATATTCTAGAGAGTTTTTTAAATTATTTTTTTCTGAATGCCTATTAAGTCTCAGATATATTATTGCTCATTAAACATTTGGGAAGCAACAGACATTATTATTTATAAAAGTAGGTTTCTGGACCCAAGAATGGGTTTAAATACTAGCTCTGGGCTGTCATTTAAATATGGCATATTGAAAATATATATTTATCTCTTTTCCCTTCCAAAAACCTATAAAACAATATGAAAGGAATAGAAAAGGCAAAAATTCACAAAGACAAAGAGAATACGAGAGGAATCAATCACAAACAAATTATAAGACATACAAAGAAGTATGACCATGTTTAAGAAAAATGCAGTCAAATGAAACTCTCTGAATGAGGCCATATGCTAGATTTATTTGGTATTATAAATACATTATAAGAATTAAAAGAAAGTATGCCAACCTAAGGAAAAATATTGTGACAATGATTCAACAGATAGAGAATCTCAACAGAGAAAGAGAAAACGTTTTTTAAGAACTTTCCAACGATAGGAACTAGGAGTCCTTAAACAAATGGCTTTCTAGGGATGGAGCAGGGAAAATATAAGATGAATTTGAAGCATCTTGCAGTGCCAGGAAGTAAGGAAGTACTCAAAAAAACAAAATGATGAAGTATGTCAAAGGCAAGCAGGGGTCAAACGAAAAAGCTTCCAATGTCCAAAGGTGAAACAATTTGAGCACAAAATAAATACCATAATACTGGTTTGTAACCCATAGTATAATACAAATATAAACGAGTCCCCGTTGACATAACAAAGGAATTTAATAAATAAATGGGAGAACAAATATCCTGTACAGAAGAACTGCAAATAATTTATGTATGAATTTGTGTCTTGAGGAGGTAGAGAATAACTCCCCATCTCTTCAGCATAGGCTTGCTTCCAAGGAGGACAGCATAGGGAAATTTTTAAACTATACAGTGGAGAAATCTGACAAATACTACCTTAGCCAGGTGATCAAGGTTAACAAAATCAGTGATAAGTTAAGGTGACAGTATGAACCTTAGACATCTTAAAAATGGTTAATTCACATTCACCCCTGTGCTCTTCTTCCCAAAACCCATAACCTCAGTCTAATCATGAGAAAAACATCAGACAAATCTTGAGAGGAAAAGTCTACAAAATACTTAACCACTACTCAGAACTGTCAAGGTCATCAAAACCATGGAAAGTCTGAGAAACTGTTACAACTCAGAAGAACCTGAAGAGAAATGACAATTAAATATCTGAAGAAATAGTGGCCACTTTCCAAACTTTATGAAAAGCATTAATGTAGAGTAGGATAATCATGAAGAGAACCAACCTACTCGTGAAAAACTAAGTCAAAAAGAAAATTTTGAAAACAGGAAAAAAACCCCAACAACTCACCATATACAGAGGAAAAACAGTATGATTAATGGCTGACTTTTCATGAGAAACAACAAAAGTAAGAAGATTCAAAGTACTGAAAGAAAAACCAAGAATTCTATATCCATCAAAACTACCATTCAAAAGGAAGCCAAAATAAAAATATTCCCAGATAAGCAAACACCAAGATAATTCAATGAAAGCAAACCTGCCTTACAAGAAATACCGAAGGAAGTCCATCTAGCTAAAAAGATATGCCAAAGGGTAACTTGAATCCACAGAAAGAAATGAAATACACAGGAAATGATAAATATGAGGATAAATATAAAGGAATCTACAAATACATTTTCTCTATTATTCTAATTCCTTTGAAAAATGTGGGACTGCATTTAAAAAATCGTAACACTGTATTGTTGAGTTTATGACATATATAGATGTAATATATATGACAATACAAGAAGAAAAAGACATAGTGCTATATTGGAACAAAGTTGTTCTATTTTACCAAAATTAAGTTAATTTTAACGTGAAGTAGTTTGTGATAAGTCAAGATGAATACTGTAATAAAGAAAGCAAACACTAAGCAAATAACTAAAGTAATACAGTTTTTAAAATCAAGATAAAAATGTAAATGATGCCCTAAAAAGTACTGGTTGAGGGACTTCCCTGGTGGCACAGCGGTTAAGAATCCCCCTGCCAATGCAGGGGACACACGTTTGAGCCCTGGTCCGGGAAGATCCCACATGCCGCAGATCAACTAAGCCTGTGCGCCACAACTACCAAAGCCTGGGCGCCTAAAGCCCGGGCTCCGCAACAAGAGAAGCCACTGCAATGAGAAGGCCAGGCACCGCAACGAAGAGTGGCCTCCGCTGGCGGCAACTAGAGAAAGCCCACACACAGCAATGAAGACCCAACACAGCCAAAACTAAATAAATCAATAATTTTTAAAATGTACTGGTTTAACAAAAAAGAAGACAGTAAAGGAGAAAAATAACTTGAGACATACAGAAAACAAATATCAAAATGGCAGACATTAAATTCAGTCATATCAATAAATTACATTAAATAAGAATGGACTAAACAATCAAAAGGCAGAAAATAGAAGGCCAGACATAAAAAGAAACCTCAACTATATATAAGTGACACACTTTAGATACAAAGACACAAAAAAATGTTTCCCTTTAGACAGAAAAATTTAAGACAAATATTTTTTTAAAAACCCAACGAGGGATATTTCATAATGATAAAAGGGTCAATACTTCAAGGAGTTATAATAAGTATAAATTACATGCCTTTAATACTAAGGCACCAAAATACATGAAGCAAAAAACTGTCAAAACTGAAAAGAGAAATAGACAATTCAACAATTATTTTTGGAGATTTCAATAACTCTATCTCAAGAATTAATACAACTAGACAGAAAATCAGTAAGTATACAGAAGACTAAACACTATCAACTAACTATTTAACTGACATTTAGAGAACACTCATCCAAAACAGCAGAATACACATATTTTCCAAGAGCACACAGAACATTCCCTAGGATAGTCTACATTCAAGACCATAAAGTAATAAGTTCAATAAATTTAAAAGGACTGAAATCATACAGAAAACATTCTTCAACCACAAAATATTTAATTAGAAAACAGAAAAACAGGAGACATTCCAAATATTTGGAAACTAAATAACATGCTTCTGAATAACTCAGGAATCAGAAATCATAAGAAATATTAGAAAAAATCTTGAATTGAATGAAAATAAAAATACAATGTATCAAAACTGATGAGATGAAATTAAAGAAGTGCTAAGAAGAAAACTGGTAATTCAAATGCTTATATTAGAAATGCAGAAATATCTAAAATTAATCAACTAAGTTTTGACTTTATAAAAGTAGGAAAAGCAAAGCTTATCAAATCCAAAATAAGCAGAAGGAAAGAAATGATAAATATCAAAGTGGAAATCAATGTAACAGAAAACAGAAACATAATGTAGACATTCAAAGAAACCAAAAGCTGGTTTTTTGGAAAGATCAACAAAATGTATAAACCTTTAGCTAGACTACCAAGAGACAGAGAGACAGAAAGACAGAGACAGAGAGGAGAGACATAAATTAGCAAATAAGGAATGAAAAGAGGAAC
Organism: Lagenorhynchus albirostris; assembly: GCF_949774975.1. Classification (NCBI taxonomy): domain Eukaryota; kingdom Metazoa; phylum Chordata; class Mammalia; order Artiodactyla; family Delphinidae; genus Lagenorhynchus; species Lagenorhynchus albirostris. Next base: position 133,868,758 of record NC_083095.1, on the reverse strand, counting down.
ATCACTATAGATCATGCTAAAATTAAAATCCTTATAAGGAGCTATTAACAACTTTATAAAAATACACAACCTAAATGAAAAGGACAAATTCATAGAAAAACACAAATTACCAAAGCTGACTCAATAAGAAACAGAAAAATCTCAATAGATTGATAACATGTTAAGAAAAATTTATTTGGTAATTTAAAGTCTTCCCCAAAAGATAACTCCAAACCCAGATGGCTTCACTAGTATATTGAACATTTAGCAAGAAAAAGTAACAATCCTACACAAAGAGTTTCTGTAAATAGTGGAGGAAAAAACACTTCCCATCACATTCTCTGAGGCTAGGATTGCCATGACATGAAAGCCAGACAAAGACATCACAAGAAAATTACACACCAATATCCCTTATGAATACATCCTTAATAAGAATTCAACAACACATAAAAATGATTTTACACTACGAACAAGTGCGAATTAACCCAGGAATGTAAAGTTGGTTTAATATCCAAAAATTAATTAATGTAATAAACCATATTAATAAAAAATGAAAGCTACATGATCATCTCAGTGAATGCCCCCAAAGAAGCATTTATTTAACCAAATTAAAAGTACATGCGTGCTAAAAACTCTCAATAAACTAGAAATAGAAGAGAACTTCTTCAACCTGATAATGAGGATTTATGAGAAACCTACAACTACATCATACGTAATAGTGAAAGACTGAATGTTTTCCCCCTAAGATCAAGAACAAAATAAGGATATACAATGTCACAACTTCTATTAATGTTATATTGTAGGATCTAGTCAGTGCAATAAGGCAAGAAAAAGAAATTAAAGACATCTGTATTAGAAAGCAAGAAGTAAAACAATCTCAATTTGCAGAGGACATGAGCCTTTATGTAAAATATCCTAAAGAACAACAGCAGCAAAAAAGAAAACACTAATAGGAAAATACGCATAGGAAAGTTGCGCAAGATCATAAAAAATTATAAAATAAAATATATAAAAAATTGATTGTATTTCTACATACTAGCAAAAATACTAACAAAAATGAAATAAAATAACTCCATTCACTATGGCTTCAAAAAGAGTACTTAGGAAAATATTTAAGAAAAGAAATGCAAGACCTATTTTCTAAAAACTAAAAAATACTGTTGAGAGAAATTAAAGCAGATAGAGACACATACCATATTCATGGATCATATACAATATTGTAAAGATGGCAATTCTTCCCACAATGACTTATAGATTCAAGGCATTACTATAAAAATGCTTGCAAGCTTTCTTTTTTTAGAAACTGGCAAGCCTACCCTAAAAAGTTATTTGGAAAGCAATTCTGAAAGAGAACAACAACATTAGAGAACCTACATTAATTGATTTCGAAACTTGCTATAAAGCTACAGTAGTTAAAACAGTGTGGTGCTGGAGTAAGAACAGACATGTAGATATCAAAAGAACAGGACAGAGTCCAGAAATAAACCCTTACATCTATGATTAATTGACCGTGAACAGGCAGCAAGGATAGTCTCTTAAAAGCTACCCTCTTCAACAAATGGGGCTGTGATAAATGGATATTTATATGCAAATAAATAAATTTATATTTTTGATTCATACCATACATAAAAGGTATCTTAAAAGGAATTAAAACCTAAATGTGTGTCAAACTGAAAAACTATAACATTTTGAAGAATATCTTATGACACAGGGTATAAAAGGATTTCACAAACAAGATCAAAAAGCACAAATCAATTTGGCCAATTAAATGCTTTTTCCTTGGTCTTTGAATCTTAAACAAGTGATTTTAAAATGTAGGGATGGCTGAGTGTCATTTAACATAATCAGGGCGGCAACATGTTGACCAGACCGTTTCCATCAAAAGACCACTGCCGTGGCTCCTGGGACCTAGTCTCTGATACTTGACCATGTCCCAGCCTGGTCATCTAACCACCCATCACTTTTGCTCCCAATATTTTACTTAAAATTTACTTTGCTTAAGTTAGCCAGAATCAAATTCTATTTCTTACAACTGAAAATATCTTGAAATATCAAGTTTCCCATTCAACAGAAATTTTCAAAAGTTTTCCATTTTGAGTAGGATGTCTTAATTCCTGGAAATCAAAATTCAGTATAACATTTCTGTATATGTAACACTTTCTAAAAATTCTACATGACGGCAAATAGCTTCAAGACTTGATTTGAATATGCACTCACTGCAAATGTTCATCAGGATCAAAATCAAGATAGCAAATGAAGTACCTAGCTCTTTCCCGGGCAGCATCTTCCCGGGCTTTTTCCTTTTCTTGCCTCTGTTGCTCAATTCGGGCTTCTTGTTCTTTCCTCTTCATTAACAATTCTTCTACACGGGCCTGCCGTTCTGCTTCTAGAGCTCTCTTACGTTCCTAATGTCAGAAATATTTTAAAAGATGTTAGAATTATGTGTAAGATGAAAATGATTAAAGGTGACACAGCTTTGACATATACTTATATATTCAAGCCAAATAGATCCCTGGCTTCTCATTAGGTATGCTTCTCAGAATTTAAATAAAATCAAATACCAATACTATCTGGTTTTCATATGTCATTTACCAGTGTTACAAATAATTAGAAGAATAAATGCTGGGCTTCCCTGGTGGCGCAGTGGTTAAGAATCCTCCTGCCAATGCAGGGGACATGGGTTCGAGCCCTAGTCCGGGAAGATCCCACATGCCACGGAGCAACTAAGCCCGTGCGCCACGACTACTGAGCCTGCACTCTAGAGCCCGGAGCCACAACTACTGAGTCAGCGTGCTGCAACTACTGACGCCCACACGCCTAGAGCCCATGCTCTGCAACAAGAGAAGCCACCGCAATGAGAAGCCAGCGCACCACAACGAAGAGTAGCCCCCACTCGCCACAACTAGAGAAAGCCCGCACGCAGCAATGAAGACCCAACACAGCTAAAAATAAATAAAATAAAATAAATTTATTTAAAAAAGAATAAATGCTATTTTAAGCAAGATACTATCTTATTAGAACCTGATACATATTTTATGGTTAATCACTTCTAAAGCCTTGTGTTTGGACATGGTTATAGAAATAACAGAACATGATGAAGAAAGCATAATTAACAGATTTTATTTCTGAACTAAGCTTCCATATAGGACTTAAGTGAAGAAAAGCTTGTAGCAGGGAGAAAGAGGCATTGTAATATAGCATAGTGGGTAAGAGAGTGGACACTGTATTAGATTCCCTGATTTTGTTTCCTGATTACATTATTTACCAGCTGGGTGACCCTGGTCTAGTTATATTATATATGTGACTTAGTTTTCTGGAAGACAAGTAACAATAGTGCTTATTTCTTAGGATATTGTGAAGCACACATGAGATAATACATGAAAAGCACTTACATAGGGGTTGGCATATACTAAATTCTCAATAATTATCATCATCATCATCATTAATGGAGAAGATACTTCATTAAAATACTGTGATATATACTTCCTGTGTATTTTTGCCTACTAGGAGTACTTAGCTAATTTTCACCGTATTACTAGATGTATTGATATATTTCTTTCAATTCATCCCCATCCCCCAGGGAGCTCACACAACATCTCTCTGGTCCCTACTCTTTATGATAAATGGAACACACTACACTGATCTAGGCTCTAGTAACCACTACTTACATAGCCTTGGGCAAGTCATTTTACCTTAAAGAGACCCAGTTTGCTGTGAGATCTAAATTATTAACACAGGTAAGTACTTAGCAAAGTGTTTAGTACATAGTAAAGTGTTCGGTAAATGAGAGCAGAAAAGAAATGCTAAAGCAGTTTCTGTTTAGATAACACTGGGGAGAGATGCTAATATTCCTAATAGTTAACTAAGTTACTAATAAGCTCACAATGGTAACTTTATATCTACAACAAGCTGTATCTACCCAGGGGAAGAAAACCTTTTTAAAGTAGTAACACAAAAGTGTCCCTATTTCTTTTCTTTCTTTTTTTTTTGGCAGGGGGCCTGAGAACTAGAGGGAATGCACTGAATTCATGAGGGCACATCTGACAGATCATAGACTGTTGCAGGTGGGCAATTAAATTTTAAATATAGTCTTTACTTTCTAACATACTATTCATGAACTGGTTATGGCTATTTCTCATTACTAAATATAACATGTAGAAACTTTTTTAGTTATATACTCTCTGAAAAACTCAAGAGTAAAAAACAATCAAACCTGGTACAGAAAATTTTCTCCAATAAAAAACATGAACAGGGACTTCCCTGGTGGTCCATTGGCTAAGACTCCACACTCCCAATGCAGGGGGTCTGGGTTCAATCCCTGGCCAGGGAACTATTCCCTCATGCATGCCTCAACTAAGAGTTTACATGCTGCAACTATGAGTCCACATGCCACAGCTAAGAACTCCACATGCAGAAACTAAAGATCCCACATCCGCAACGAAGATCCCATGTGCCACAACTAAGACCTAGTGCAGCCTAAATAAATAAATAAATATTTAAAAACACAAACAAAAGAGTTTTCCCTTAAACTCAAATTTATTTTTAAAAAATCTGCATTATGTCTGAAAACACAACTTTCACACTAAAATGCAAAAGGTTAAAGCATAAAATATAAAGAATTAAACCAGAACTTTTCATTTCATATTTTATAAAACCAAAATCTTGAGGGATATACTTTTAAAAATTATAAGTTGGTCTTATAAATGAAATTTATTAATATTATATACAAACAGTTACTTTATGTGTATGTGCAATGTAGCTACGTTGTACGCAAAAATATGATGTCAACTTGCTGATTGTTTTTACGGATATAAGAAATACTCCAACATTGTACTAATAGAAATAACTGGACTTCAAAAAATATCCAATCTTCTAATTTCTGTTTTTAATAAGTGGAAGAGAAAATTGGTAACTGTATACCTAATGAGTAAAATTAGTAAATTCACCTAGTGTTTTCCTTTCTAAAATTTAAGTTTCCTAAAGATAGGAAACTTTGTACCCCACAAAAGCATCTTGTACAGGGAAGGAGTTCGATAAATATCTATTAAAAAATGAAGCGTAACTTTATAATATTCATTATAAATCTATATACTCACAAATAAAAAGCATAAACCTACAGCAAATGAACTGTAAAGATATCTAACTCTCAACCCTTCTGAAACCTCTCAGACTCCCATGTACTTTGTTTCACAGTCAACGATGTGTTTATGGCAGCCTAAGAAAGGATTTTGCAACCCCGCCCTTTATGCCTACAAATCAGAAGATTAGGGCAAGAGGACAAGGCAGAATATCTAAGAAAACTGGGCTTAAAACTAATCCATCAATAATTTATATGGCAAAAAAGGGAAATTGAGAATATATGACGGCAGCATTAACTTAGTATTTCACTTACAAAAAACAAGAATCACAATTGCCTTTAACAATTTAACATTTATGTGAATGTTTCAAGAATAAAAGTAAAGCAGATGGAGGGCCTCTGAATTCTTTATTAAGTCAGTATCTTACTATTATTGTATTTACAGAATGTTTGGCATTATCTCCTTGCACATATAGTAATGACTACATATTTAAAAAAAATTTTAATTTTATATATATGTTATATATTACCAATGAATTTTTCTAGTATCAGTTATCTCGATTAAACTTATGTACATACATTTTAAATTTTTCACTGAAAATTAAATCCATAGGAAATTTCTACATTTTTAAAGATAAAAATAAGTCTGAGTAGTCAAAAAAAATTTTAAGTGTTAGTGAGTTCAGAAGATTCCTTACTACTTTCAGAAAATAACTGCTTTCCTTTACGCCTTAATAAATGTTCCAAATTATAAAATAAGAGTCGTCATTTTTAAACAGAAGATAACTGTTATATTTCAAATCTTCAAATCTGCAAAATAAATGCAGAAAAAGTAACTAAAGATGTCTACTCAAAAATATACAATATTACTCATATATTTCCCCCCAAAATCCAGTTAAGAAGTTACCTCTTCCACTGAACTTTCCCTGACATTCCCCTCCCACCAAGAGAGCTAATTATTCCCTACTCTGTGATACCACTGTAACCTATACAGTACAGGTTTCTATTACACTTTCACACTATGTTGTATTATTTGCCATAAAGGCAAAGATCATATCTCATTTACTTCTGAATTATTAATGCCTAATGGTTGCTCAAAAGTAACACACAATTTTCAAAATAATAATTATTTTTTTAACATCTTTATTGGCGTATAAAAAAATAATTATTTTTATAAATTGGTTTGATGCAGAAAAAGAAAGAGTAATAAAGCTGAAGGGATGGCTCAAATTAAAAATTCAAATATCCTATTTCATTTACTCATTTAAGAATGTTAGTTAATGAGTAATTAACTTTTAAATGATAAAAATGAATTTTTTACTATTCCTTTGAGAGGAAAAGCTAAAGTTTCTCTAAAAGTAGTATCCTGTATTTTTAAACGTAAGTTAGCTTGACACTCAGATTAAAATGAGACCTTGAACTCAAATCAAATAGAGATTGGGGTGAATATGGGACTGCTTGCTAGTGTACAAAAAGAGCATAAAGTAACCAATAAACTTGAAAACTGTAATGATATTTTAATTTCCTAAAATTACCAGTGACATGAAGAAGCATGAAACATTAATAACATCCCTAGCTTTTAACATAATAACAAAGCTCTTCATGGTCAGGTCCCTAACTCTACATGCCATACTCACTCATCTCCTGCATAGAATGCCTACTTTGCACCATTTACGACTGTCTCAGTTTTCAAAACTTAGTTGAGGCACCGCCTCCTCCAGGAAACTTTTCCTGATGTTCTCACGTCTTTGCCACTCTCAATTTGAGTAACAGGTTCTCCTTTGTGCTTCCAAAAACGTCTTTACTGTTACACTAATCCTACGGGTTAAGATTTGTTTACATATATGTCTTCCCATTGAGATCAAGGATATATCTTTTTCATGTCCTTGAGCAAAGCACAGCACACAGATTATAGCAGTAATTCAATAAACGATGACTGAATGAATAAACAAATAAATATTAGTCATAATAGATAAAGTATGTCTGCATCCATATTTGATCTTGAGGAAGATTTAAATAGTTTAAAACCATCACTAAAGTTTATGTGTTAAGTCTTCTTCCCATCCTGAAAATGGTAGCTAACTTAGGGTATGCTACAGAGGTTAAAGTACCTGATGACACTGCCCAATATATGACAGGTGCTCCTTGTCATAAGCATTAAGATTGCCCAGTTACTAAGGCTATATACATTGGTTCAAACACAATCCATTTGTAAGGGAAGAAAGGAACATATTCTTGCCCAACCCAATTAGAAAAGAATAGATAATAATCTGTCCAGAGCAATTTAGTCCTTCATCTAGTTGAGACTAGAGATTCAAATTGACAAAAACACTGATACCCTTTCTGAAGGAGTACACACTGCCTTGGCAATCAGACTTCCCATTTCCAAACCGTGCTACACTAAACCATGCATCCTTGGGAACACAGACTTGGCCTTACTCCTTTTTGTATCCTCAGCACCTGGCTCAGAGCCTAGGAAATGGCTGGTGCTCAATAAATGCTTGCTGAATAAAATTCTACCTGAACAGCTTCATCACGTGCTTGCTTTTCTTCCTGTCTTCGCTGACGCTCTTCCTGTAACTCATTAAGCCTCTGCTCATATTCCTTCAATTTTGATAAAACATCATGGCGTTTGTTCTGGGCTTCGAGGGTATTTATAAAGGCAATTTCGTTTACCTGCAATAAAAAAAAAGAGAAAGTGAGTTTCAAATCAGGTTAATTCTAAGGCACATCACAAAAATAAGAAACTTAACAGTCTTTATATAATAATACAAACCAGCTTTAAGCATAGACCAAAAACTGAACGACTTATAGTCTTTTCTTTCAATACTTATCCCCCAAATGGATAATAATCCAGTGTACATAGCAAACCCATAGGCCGCAGTAAGAAGTGATTTAAAGAAGTGGTCCCCAACCTTTTTGGCGCCAAGGACTGGTTTCGCGGAAGACAGTTTTTCCACAGACGGGGGTGGTGAGAGGATGGTTCAGGCATTAATGCGAGTGATGGTACAGGCGGTAATGCAAGTGCTGTTCAGGTGGTAAGGGAAGTGATGTGGAGCAGCAGATGAAGCCGCTTGGTTGGCCGCCACTCACCTCCTGCTGTGTGGCCTGGTTCCTAACAGACCACAGGACTGCTAACAGTCCGCGGCCTGGGGGTTGGGGCCCCCTGATTTAGAGTAAAGGTCTGCCATTGAAATATATTTTTTTAATTGAAGCATAGTTGATTTACAATGTTATGTTAGTTTCGGTGTACAGCAAAGTGATTCAGTTATACATATACATATATTCTTTTCCATTATAGTTTATTACAGGATATTGAATATAATTCCCTGTGCCATACAATATGACCTTGTTGTTTATCCATTCTATATATAATATCAATAATTTGCATCTGCTAGTCCCAAATTCCCAATCCAACCCTCCCCCTTGGCGACCACAAGTCTGTTCTCTATGTCTGTGAGTCTGATTCTGTTTCATAGATAAGTTCATTTGTGTCATAGCTTAGATTCTACGAATAATGATATCATATGGTATTTGTCATCTCTTTCTTACTTCACTTAATGTGATAATCTCTAGGTCCATCCACGTAGATGCAAATGGTATTATTTCATTCTTTTTATGGCTGAGTAATATTCCATTGTATATATTTAGATCTTCTTTATCCATTCATCTGTCAATGGACATTTAGGTTGTTTCCATGTCTTGGATACTGTAAATAGTGCTGCTATGAACATAGGGGTGCATGTATCTTTTTGAATTATAGTTCTGTCCAGATATATGTCCAGGAGTGGAATTGCTATATCATATGGCAACTCTATTTTTAGTTTTCTGAGGAACCTCCATACTGTTCCCCATAGTGGCTGTACCAATTTACATGGTCACCAATTTTGTAGGAGGGTTCCCTTCCTTCCACACCCTCTCCAGCATTTGTTATTTGTAGACTTTTTAATGATGGCCATTATGACCAGTGTAGGATGGTACCTCATTGTAGTTTTGACTTACATTTCTCTAATAATTAGTGATGGTGAGCAACTTTTCATGTGCCTGTTAGCCATTTATATTGTCTTCTTTGGAGAAATGCCTATTTAGGCCTCCGCTGAAATGTTTTTAAGAGACAAATTAAGATTTTTATAGAAACCATTTTATAATTACTTAATATCATTGTGATTTGACATTATACAAGTTACATTAATTTTAATAGGTATGTACATTATTCTAATGAGTTTGAGATGACAAAACTTAAAGTAAACAAACAAATCATTTTTCTTCAACATACACCAAATAAGTGACAATTAGGTACAAGATATTAAACTATATACCTCATCCTCAACTTCACATATATTGAGTCTGAACAGTCAAGTTTTGCTAGAGAGTACAGTTTTTTTAATAGATCTTTATTGGAGTATAATTGCTTCACAATACTGTGTTAGTTTCTGTGGCACCACGAAGTGAATCAGTCATACGCATACACATGTTCCCATATCCCCTTCCTCTTGAGCCTCCATCCCATCCTCCCTATCCCACCCCCCTAAATCATCACAAAACACCGAGCTGATCTCCCTGTGCTATGCTGCTGCTTCCCACCAGCCAACTGTTTTATATGCAGTAGTGTATATATGCTGATGCTACTCTCACTTTGCCCCAGCTTTGCCCTCCCACCCTATGTCCTCAAGTCCATTCCTTATGTCTACCTCTTTATTCTTGCCCTGCAACTAGGTTCATCAGTACCATTTTTGTTTTTTTAGATTCCATATATATGTGTTAGCATACAGTATTTGTTTTTCTCTTTCTGACTAACTTCACTCTGTATGACTCTAGGTCCATCCACCTCACTACAAATAACTCGATTTCATTTTTTTTATGGCTGAGTAATACTCTATTGTATGTGTCACGTCTTCTTTATCCATTCATCTGTCGATGGACATTTAGGTTGGTTCCATGTCCTGGCTATTGTAAATAGTACTGCAATGAACACTGTGGTACATGACTCTTTTTGAATTATGGTTTTCTTAGGGTATATGCTCAGTAGTGGAATTGATGGGTCATATGGTAGTTCTATTTTTAATTTTTTTAAGACACCTCCACACCATTTTCCATAGTGGTTATATCAATTTACACTCCCACTAACATAATTAAATGAAATATAAACAAAGAAAACAATAGCAAAGATCAATAAAACTAAAAGCTGTTTCTTTGAGAAGATAAACAAAATTGATAAACCCTTAGCCAGACTCATCAAGAAAAAAAGGGAGAGGACTCAAATCAATAAAATTAGAAATGAAAAATGAGAAATCACAACTGACACCACAGAAACACAAAGGATTATAAGATACTACTACAAACAACTATAGGCCAATAAAATGGACAATCACAAGAAAATGGACAAATTGTTGGAAAGGTAAAACTTTCCAAGACTGAACCAGGAAGAATTAGAAAATATAAACAGACCCAACACAAGTAATGAAATTGAAGCCATAATTAAAAATCTTCCAAGGGCTTCCCTGGTGGCGCTGTGGTTGAGAGTCCGCCTGCCAATGCAGGGGACATGGGTTTGTGCTCGGTCCGGGAAGATCCCACATGCTGCGGAGCAGCTGGGCCAGTGAGCCATGGCCGCTGAGCCTGCACGTCCGGAGCCTGTGCTCCGCAACGGGAGAGACCACAACAGTGAGAGGCCCGCGTACCACACAAAAAAAAAATCTTCCAAGAAACAAAAGTCCAGGACCAGATGGCTTCACAGGCGAATTCTATCAAACATTTAGAGAAGAGCTAACACCCATTCTTCTCAAACTCTTCCAAAATACTGCAGAGGGAGAAACACTCCCAAATTCATTCTATGAAGCCACCATCACCCTGATACCAAAACCAGAAAAAGATTATCATAAAAAAATAAAATTACAAACCAATGTCACTGATGAACATAGATGCAGAATCCTCAACAAAATACTAGTAAACAGAATCCAACAGCACATTAAAAGAATCATACACCATGATCAAGTGGGATTTATCCCTGGGATGCAAGGATTCTTCAATATATGCAAATCAATCAATGTGATACACCAGATTAACAAATTAAGGAATAAAAACCATATGATCATCCTAATAGATGCAGGAAAAGCTTTTGACAAAATTCAACACCCATTTATGATAAAAACTCTCCAGAAAATGGGCATAGAGAGAACCTACCTCAACATAATAAAGGCCGTTTATGACAAAACCACAGCAAGCATCATACTCAATGGTGAAAAACTGAAATCATTTCCACTAAGATCAGGAACAAGACAAGGATGTCAACTCTCACCACTCTTATTCATCATAGTTTTGGAAGTCCTAGCCACAGCAATCAGAGAAGAAAAAGAAATAAAAGGAATACAAATTGGAAAAGAAGAAGTAAAACTGTTACTGTTTGCCAATGACATGACACTGTAAATAGAAAATCCTAAAGATGCCACCAGAAAACTACTAGAACTAATCAATGAATTTGATGAGGTTGCAGGATACAAAATTAATGCACAGAAATCTCTGGCATTCCTATACAGCAACAATGAAAAATCAGACAGAGCAATTTATGAAACACTCCCATTTACCACTGCAACAAAAAGAATAAAATACCCAGGAATAAATGTGCCTGAGGAGGCGAAAGACTTGTACTCATAAAACTATAAAACACTGATGAAAGGAACCACAGATGAATAAACAGATGGAGGAATATACCATGTTCTTGGACTGGAAGAATCAATATTGTGAAAATGAACATACTACCCAAGGTAATTTACAGATTCAATGCAATCCCTATCAAACTACCAATGGCATTCTTCAAAGAATTAGAACAAAATATTTACAATTCATATGGAAACGTGGAAGACACCAAATATCCAAAGCAATCTTGAGAAAGAAAAATGAAGTTGGAGGAATCAGGCTCCCCGACTTCAAACTATACCACAAAGCTACAGTAATCAAGGCAGTATGGTACTGGCACAAAAACGGAAATATAGATCAATGGTAAAGGAGAGTAAAGTTTTTATGAGTAAACTACAGTTAATGATAAAAAACTGGAAAATGTCTGTTGGGGTCAAATTTCTCATTCTTGAAAGCCAGAAGGAAGACATGCCACAGTGAAAAAGGTAGAGTGAAATTGGGAAGTAAACAAATTCTGAAGCTTACTCTCTCTGAAAGAAGTATAGACTCCAGGAATCCATGTTGGATGAAATAAAATCTATCACTAGATATGTTACAAACTGAAACAACAAAGTTTGAATACAGTTCTAGCAAAGATTTCCCAATCTCCATTCCATGTAACTACTTTCATAAGTAAATTAACAATATAATCATTTCTCAAGGTATACTGAAAGTATAAGACAAACAGGTATGCTCAAGGAAAATTAATCATAATGTATCAAGGGTCACATGTTAAACATAATCAAGATGAAAGAAAAAGAAATGAGACCTAATGCTCCAGACAAAATAAATAAAATAAAATTCAGAGGGAGGAGGAAGAATGTGCAAAAGCAGCATAAAAAATACAATCTGTGATGTTGGTCAAATGCTACAAAATTTTAGTTATGCTAGTTGAATATGTCTGGAGACGTAATGTACAGCATGGTGATAATAGTTAATAGTACTGTACTATATACTTGAAATTTGCTAAGAAGATAGGTCTGAAATCTTCTTAGTGTGTGTGCACGCACACACACACAGTAACCAAGTAGAGGTAACAGATATTTTAATTAGTTGGATTGTAGCGATCATCCCACAATGTATATGTATATCAAAATATCAAGTGTGGGCTTCCCTGGTGGCGCAGTGGTTGAGAGTCCGCCTGCCGATGCAGGGGACACGGGTTCATGCCCTGGTCCGGGAAGATCCCATATACCACAGAGCAGCTAGGCCTATGAGCCATGGCCGCTGAACCTGCGCGTCTGGAGCCTGTGCTCCGCAACGGGAGAGGCCACAACAGTGAGAGGCCCGCGTACTGAAAAAACAAAAAAAAATCAAGTTGTACACCTTAATAAATACAATTTTGATATGTCAATGATATATTAATCAAACTGTAAGTAAGTAAAAAAATAAATAAGACGTTTCCTGGAAATTAACTGGAAGAAAACATAACCAAAGAAACAGCAGAATATCTCCTAGGCAAACTTTGTAATGTAAAAAGAAGTCAACACGAACCTGAATTTAAAGGTGCAAAAAAGATGATAAAATGACATGATAAAATAAAGGAAGACTAGAGAGTTAAGGAAACTTAGGCCAAAGTAACACAATCACAGAATTAATTAAATTAGAAAAAGCATGAAACAGAGCAAAGATGGTAAAAAGTCGAATCACTAACAGAGGAAAGGCTTGCTATAATCACAGTTAATATGGACTTTAAAATGAAAATTTATGTGTAAGTAATAACTTTTGAACATGGAGAACAAGTTAAGATGATCTAATGTAAGAATAATATCTGTAAAGTTAAGAAAGACAAAATATTCCAATATATAATACAGAAAATTTTCCCTGAAAAAAAGAAATACTGAAAATTGAGAAAGCCCATTTTATTTCATGAAGAATTTATTCAGAAGATCAACACCAAGAATATCCTTATTAAATCACAAAACATTAAGGAACAAGCACAAATTTTTTAAGCTTCCAGGCAGTAAATGCAAGTCATCTATGAGAAAGAGGGAGAAAAAATCTGTCTGGCCTCAGGCTTCTCCACAGAATTAGTTAATGCTAGAAAAACATGGAATAATGCCTACAAAACTTTGAAGGAAAGATATTCTGAACCATGAATCTGATCTCTAGCCAAGATGTACTCAGAAATGCCACAGGCCTTTGATACCTAAGAACTCAAGGAATAGAGCACAACAACCTCTTCCTGAAAAAATTACTTGTTAATAAAATCCAGCCAACCAGGGCAAAACAAAGAACTCATGAATAGAGGATTAGGCAAGCTGTGCATCCATTCATACATAGAAGGAAAACTAAACTGTGGAATTTATAGTTTCAGAGCAAAATGTAAATGTTATAAACCTTAACAATGTAAAAATAATGAAACTATGAAAATTGTTGGGAGGAGATCTTGTGATAAAGAAACATTTATTACAAATTCAATAAGTCCCTCAATTTTACTTCCATGTCACTTCCTTCTCTTAAAATGGAACTAAAATAGAAATGAATACTTCTTATTAAGAAGTACCATGGATAGTATAATTCTTTTTTTAAAATTAATTAATTAATTAATTTTTTTGGCTGTGTTGGGTCTTTGTTTCTGTGTGAGGGCTTTCTCTAGTTGCGGCAAGCAGGGGCCATTCTTCATCGCAGTGTGCAGGCCCTTCACTGTCGCGGCCTCTCTTGTTGTGGAGCACAGGCTCCAGACCCGCAGGCTCAGCAGTTGTGGCCCACGGGCCTAGCTGCTCTGCGGCATGTGGGATCTTCCCAGACCAGGACTCAAACCCGTGTCCCCTGCATTGGCAGGCAGACTCTCAACCACTGCACCACCAGGGAAGCCTGATAGTATAATTCTATTTTATAAAGTTATCTATTCATTCAATCTGAACATTATTCTAAAGAGATTTCTGGAAGAGTATTTATAATGTCAATGGTAGCTATTTCTGAGGGTGGGATTTTGAGTTTCCTTTGCTACATATTGCTCGAATTCTTTAAAATGAGAATAAACCATTTTCATAACAATATGGCCACTATTCTACATATAAAACAGTATTAAAGAAAGCTAGAGTAATGCATTTATACTAAGAAAGACGAGAAAGTCCCTAAAGGTTTTTAAGTTGAGAGGTAATACAATAATGCCCTTAAGAAAGATTAATTTGAAGGGAGTAGGGACAAAAGGCAAGAATAACAACTGCAAATATTGATAAATGATCACAAGCTTTCCAAGTCTAGATTAATGGGAGACTAGTGATACCATTCATCTGAAATATGAATTTCAGGAAAGGCAAATGATTTGGGATACAGGGGTGGTGAGCTGATGAGTTTCACTGGATACAATCATCAAGCAATAGGTAACTGAGTCTAGAGCTTCATTGAGAGGGTGGGGTTAAAATGCAGATCTAGGAGTCACTACAGAGAGGACAGCTGAAGCAAGGAGAATGATTGTGATATTCAAGGAAAGGAATAAATGAAGTGGACTGAAGGCAGTAACATTTAAGCAGCAAAAGAAAAAGGGAAGATAGTAAAGCATTGGTTAGGAAAGCAGAAGGAAAACCAAGATAGCGCAGAAGAAAGTGTTCTAGAAAAAAATACATAAAAGTGTTGATAATGAACAGATCCAGAAAAGGCTTTTAAACATAGTGATAACAGAGTAACATTCTGAAAGGAAAGTACAGTATAGCATAGAGGAAAAATGGTGTCATAAGGAATTCAAGAAGACAGGAGTGATGAGGTAGTGGAAATGAGCACAGACAGCTCTTTCTAGGAATCTAGTGATTTCCAAAAGGAAAGAGTAGGTAATCTATAGAACAGGTGGAAGTAGTCAGTCTAGAGGAAGAAAGCAAAGGAGCAGGCACAAGAAGGTAACTGATGAAGCAAATTTTAAAAGCAGGCAAGAGGACACAGCACAAGGAAAAGGCTACTGCCATAAATAAGGAAAAAGATGTCTTTTCCTCAAAAAAAAACCCCAAAACCCTGTAATTATGAGTAGACACATTGCATCTGAAAAGCTATCAATGAGACCATTAAGAAACTGAAAATAAAAGCCATTTTATACTATTAAATAAATGATAAAATCGGGTGCTGAATAACTCTGCCTGTAATAATAATCACTAACAACTAAATAGTAGATGACTTATTTTCAATCATCTGTGTATCCAAGAAAGAACTAAGACATTTGAGAAGACTGTTAATTTATGCCAAGAACTCACAAAAAAAGTATATGTGGAAAAACTATCTTACACAGGACTGAAATAAATATATTTGGTATGTCTCAAGGACATATTCTTAAATTCTAGTGGAACTTAAGTATATTTTAAATCACTGGATTATTAGAACTTCTGGATTAGTAATAAAACAACAGAAATGCATTAGGGACTTAAGGAAAAGTTAGGAAGTGGAACACAAATAGGATGTGGCATTCTATGAAATTGTAATATTTTACAGAGTATTTACAGCATACCAAGGATGGCATTAACTGCTTCACAATACGCACAACCTAATTTAATCCTTTCAGCAATTCTTTGAGATGTAGGTAAGATTATTCCTATTTTACAGATCAACAAATAGGCTGAGAGGCTAAAATAACACCCAAGACCATTCAGCTACTATGTGGTAGAGTCAGGACCTGAATCCAAATTTATCTAACTCCAGAGACTTCAGTCCTCACTATTATGACGAAAAATTACTTTTGAAGAAGGAGCAACTGTTTGATATATGTGGAACCAAATTTCCTGATCATAAAAGTCACCTGGGGGGCTTATAAAAAAATAAAGCTCCTCAGGGGCCACTCTAGCATTACTGAAAAAAACCTGCAAAGCTTGGAAATCTCTCTTTTTAACAACTCATATTACTGTTACAATCAGGCAAGACTGGGAAATATTGGCATGTGATAAAACCAAAGGTAGGAGGAGGTTTTATCTCATAGATTAAAATGTCTGGGGATGAAAGTAATCGACAATGTTTCACACAGACTTTTAAGATATTTATGTAATTATACTAAGAACAATTCATTCATAAAATATTTAAATGAATGAGAGAACAAGAAAAAACTAGATTGTCTATTTTTATTTTCTTTGTAGATATAATACATTTCAAAAGAGGGTTTCAGAGATTATCGAAGAGAAAGCAATGAAAATTAAGAGAACCAACAGGGCAGCAGTTGGTAGCAGGGTTTTAAAGCAGAATTTCATATTAGCAAAAATCTTAGTACAGACTGTTAACTCAGTGAACCTGGATTATTAAGAATTTTTAAAACTGAAAATGGTAGCTGATATCTTTATGTAAAAACAACCAGCAGTCAACCACTTATCTTGACGGAAATTATTTAAACTATAGTTTGGGTTAATATGTTTATAGGAGCCACTTTGGTTTAATGAGATTATAATGAAAGTAAATATATTAGGCAATTAGACAGATCAAAATTCATACAAGTCATATAAAAAAAGACCACAAAATGAAAATACTAAACCAATAATAAGAACAGTGGTAAAAGCATAGGCTTTGGAACCACAAACATCAGGATTTTAATTCCGACTGTGTGACCATCAACAATCTGCCTTCAGACTGCTTCTCTAAAATATAAAAATAATACATAGTTCAGAATTTCCACTTCCAGCTATGATGGAGTAAGAGGGTCCAGATGCACCCTCCCACCTTAAACAACTAAAAAATTAGACAAATATATAAAATATATGAAATTCAATTAATGTAACACAGCAAATATCAAAAGGACAAAACCACATTATTCTTGCAATAGATGGAGAAAAAGGATTTGACAAAATCCAATACCCCTTCATGATAAAAACACTCAACAAACTAGAAGTAAAAAGGAATTTCCTCAATCTTTGAAGTGTATCTATGAAAACCCCATACCTAACATCATACTTGATGATGAAAGACTAAATGCCTCCCACTCCAAAGATCAGGAACAAGACAAGGATGTCCACTCCTACCACTTCTATTCAGTATTGTATCGCAGGTTGTATCCTGAGCAATAAGCAACAACAACAACAACAAAAATCAAAGCCATCCAGATTGGTAAAGAAGAAGTAAAACTATCTCTAGTTGCAGATGGTATGATCTTGAATATAGAAAATCTTAAGGAATCCACTAAAAAGCTATTACAACTAATGAGCAAGTTCAAGCAAGGTTTCAGGAGATAAGATAAATATATAAAAATCAATTGTATTTCTATACACTAGCAGTAAACAATCTGAAAATGGAATTAAGAAAACAATTCCATTTCCAGTCACCTCCAAAAGAGTACAATCAATACTTAGGAATTAATTTAAACAAGAAGGTGAAAGGCTTGTGTGCTGAAAATTAGAAAACACTCCATAAAGAAATTAAGGAAGATTTAAATAAATGGAAAGATATCCTGTGTTCATGGATTGGAAAATCTAATATTATTAAGATGGCAATACTCCCCAAAGCATGGTAAAAATTCAATGCAATCCTAACAAAATTTCAATGGACTTTTTTTATGGAAATGGAAAGCTTATCCTCATCCTAACTGCAAGTTGCCCCAAATAGCTAAGACAACATTGAAAAAGAACTAAGTTGGAGGACTATAGTTCCTGATTTCAAAGTTTACTGAAGTGCTACGGTAATCAAAACAGTGTGATACCAGCATAAGGATAGACGTATAGACCAGTGGAATAGAACTGAGAGAAGAGAAATAAACCTGTACACCTATGGCTAATTGATTTCCAGCAAGTGTGCGAAGACCATTCACTGGGGAAAGAATAGTGTCGTCAAGAAGCAGTGCTTGGACAAATGATATCCACCTGCAAAAGAATAAAGGCAGACCCCCTACCTCATTCTGTATATAAAAAT
This sequence comes from Lagenorhynchus albirostris, assembly GCF_949774975.1. NCBI lineage: Eukaryota > Metazoa > Chordata > Mammalia > Artiodactyla > Delphinidae > Lagenorhynchus > Lagenorhynchus albirostris. Next base: position 133,850,214 of record NC_083095.1, on the reverse strand, counting down.
TAATTCAAAATGTATCTATGACCTAAATATAAAAGCTAAAACCATAAAACTCTTAGAAGAAAACATGGAGGTAAATCTTCATGACTTTGAATTTCGCAATAATTTCTTAGCACAAAAAGTACAAAAAATAAAACAAAAGATAGATAAATTGGACTTCATCAACATTAAAAACTTTTGTGCAAAGAACATTACCAACAAAGTGAAAAGGTAACCTACACAGTGTGAGAAAATATCTGCAAATTATATATCTGATAAAGGACTAGTATTGAGAATATACAAAGAACTCTTACAGCTGAACAACAAAAAGACAAACAGCCCAATTTAAAAAAAATGAGCAATGGACTTTGAATAGACTTTTTTCTAAGGAAGATATACAAATAGCCAATAAGCACATAAATATATGCTCAATATTGTTAGTCATTAAGGAAATGTACAGATTCCTAGAAAGACACAAATTACACAAGAGAAATAGATAATATGAATAGCCCTATGTATATAAAAAAATGGAATTTTTATTTAAAAAACTCATCCACAAAGAAAACCCCAGGCCCAGACGGCTTCATTGGTAAATTCCACAAAAAATTTAAGGAGGAAATTGTACCAGTTCCACATAAACTACTTTAGAAAACTGAAGAGGATGGAAACCTTCCCAAGTCACTTTAGGAGGCCAGCATATTCTGTTACCAAAAGCAGACAAAAACATTATAAGAAAAAAAAAAAAAGATCAAAATCCCTCACAAACATTGATGCAAAAATTCTTAAAATTTTAGCAAACGAAGCACACCAAAATATAAAACTGATATTATATCATGACCATGTGAGGTTTATCCCAGAATTGCAATTACTTTGGTATCCGACAATCAAATACTGAAATTCACCATTTTAAGATCTTAAAAAAACACATAATATCATCTCAATAAATGCAGAAAAAGCAGGTAACCAAATTCAAAGTCCATGGTAAAAAAATTTTAGTAACTAGGAATAGAAAGGAAGTTCCTCAATCTGATAAAGAACATTTATGAAAGATCTACAGCTAATATCACACTTAATGGTGAAAGACTGAACGCTTTCTTCCTAAAATTAGGAGCACGGCAATGATATTGGTTCTCATCATTAATCAACATTGTGCTAGTACTGGTTAATGCAATAAAGAGAGATTTAAAAATGAAAAACATACAGGAAAAGAAGTAATAAAACTAGAACTAGTAGGTTTAGCAGGGTTGTAGCATATAAGGTAATACACTAAAATCAAATGTGTTTCTATAAGTTAGCAGCAAACAATTAGAAACAAATTTAAAACAAGATACTATTGACAAGAGCATTAAAAATATGAACTGCAGATAAATTTCATAAAATATATACAAACCAAAATAAATGGAGATATATGCCATCAGATATATGGTTCAGAATACTCAATATCAATAGGATGACAAGTCTCCCCCAGATTAATGTATATATTCAATGCAATTCTAATCAAAATACAGGCAGGCCTCTTTTGGGCAGGAGGAGTAGAAATTCATAAGCTGATCCTATAAATTACATGGAAATGCAAAGAACCTAAAAGAGCAAAAGTAGTTTTAGAAGAAAATAAAACTTAAGGATTTATACTTGATTTCATGACTTATTATAAAGGTACAGTAATGAAGATAAAGTTGTATTTATAAAGATAAATGTAACAGAATAGAAAATCAGAAATAGACCCACACATATATAGCCAATTGCTTTTCAACAAGGGTCTAAGGCAATTCATTATACAAAAGATAGTCTCTTTAACAACTGATACTGGAACATTATATAACCATATGAAAAAAATGAACCTCAACCCTACCTCACACCATATAAAAAACTTAACTCAAAATGGAACATAGACCTCACTGTAAAATTTAAAACTTCTAGAGAAAACTTAAGGGAAAATCTTAGTGACCTTAAGTTTACGTAACTTTTTTAAATAGGGTACAGAAAAACATAAAGTATAGGAAAAAAAAAGTCTATATGGGATCTTTCCAATTTTTAAAACTTCAAAAGACACTTTTAAGAAAATGAAAAGGCAATCCGTAGACTGAGAGAAAATATTTGCAAAACATAGACATTAATATCTAAAATATACAAAATCCTCTAAGAAATTCTGCTGTTTGCCACAACATGGGTGAAACTGGAGGGTATTATGCTAAGTGAAATAAGCCAGAGAAAGAAAGAAAAATACTGCATGGTATCACTTATATTTGGAATATAAAAGAAAAAGTGCAACTCATCGAAACAGATTTTTCTTTCTGTAGTTGATTTCTAGTTTCATACCATTGTGGTTGGAAAAAATGCTTGACATAATTTCTATCCTCTTAAATCTGTTGAGACTTGTTTTGTGGTCTAGTATGTGATCTATCCTGGAGAACATTCCATGTACACATGAAAAGAATGTTTATTTTGCTGTTTTTGAATATAATGTCCTATAGATATCTAGTAAGTCCAACTAGTCTATTGCATCATTTAAGACCATCATTGCCTTATTGATTTTCTGTCCAGATATGCAACCAACTGAAATGCCCATCAACAGATGAATGGATTAAAAAGATGTGATATATATATATATATATACACACACAATGGACTATTACTCAACCATAAAAAAGAACAAAATTCTGCCATTTGCAGCAACATGGATGGACCTAGAGAACGTTATGCTTAGTGAAGTTAAGTCAGACAGAGAAAGACAGAAACTGTATGATATCACTTATAATTGGAATCTAAAAAATAATACAAATGAATATATATGCAAAACAGAAAAAGACTCAGAGATATAGAAAACAAACAAACCAGTGGTAACCAAAGGGAAGAGGGGAGAAGGGAGGGGCAAATTAGGGGTACAGAATTAAGACATACAAACTACTATGTATAAAATAGATAAGCAATAAGGATATATTGCTATTACATGGAATTACAGCCATTATTATGTAATAATTTTAACGGAGTATAATCTGTAAAAATACTGAATCACTATGCTGTACATCTGAAACTAACACAATATTGTAAATCAACTATACTTCAATTCAAAAAACTCAAAGAAAGAGCAAACAGAAAAGTAGTTGCCACAGGCCGGGGGGAGGCAGATAGAAATAGGGAGAGATTGGTGAAAGGGGACAAACTTTTAAGTATAAGATGAATGAAATCTAAGCATCTAATGTATAAGATGGTAGCTATAGTTGATAACACTGTATTGTATTGATATAATTGAAATACGCTAACAGGGTAGAACTCAAATGTTCACACACACACAAAAGATAAATATGTGAGGTGATGGATATGTTAATTAACTGGATGAGGGAAATCCTTTCACAATGTATATGTATATCAAATCACCATGTAAATATCTATTTTATTTGTCAACTATATCTCAAAAAAGCTGAAAAAGAGAACTGTTTGACTAATAACAAAACAATCTAACTTTAAAAAATGAACAAAGATATTTGAACAAACACTGTACCAAATAAGAGCTACAGATAGGAAATACACACATGAAAAGATGTTCAAAAAGCAAATTAAAACCATATGACACTATACATAAAGACTAATATGGAATGGTTAGAATTACAGTATGTAACCATGTCAAGTGTTGGTGAGAATGTGGCTAACTAGAACTCTCATCCACTGCTGGTAAGAGTATATAAAGTGTTTCTTTAAAAGTTAAACCTATCATAAGACTCTGCCAATATCAGGTATTTACCAGAGAAAATGAAAGCACACATCTGCACAAAGATTTGTACACAAATTTACACAGCAGCTATATCTATAACAGCCAAAAACTGGAATGAAAACAAATGTCCATCAACAAGTGACTGGATTAACAAACTATGGTATTTCTACACAATGGTATACTTCTCAGCAATGAAAAGGAAATGATACACAACAGCATGGATAAAATTCAAAATAACTATGCTGAATGAAAGATGCCAGGGGAAAGAGTACATACTCTATGATTCCATTCATATAAAATTCTGGAAAATGCTAACATCCATAGTGACAAAAAGCAGATCAGCAATTGCGTGGTAACAGAGTTGGAGGAAGGAATGAATTACAAAGAGGTATAAGAAACTTTTGAGGGTGATGGAATTGTTTATTATTTTCATTGTACTGATGGTTTCAGGAATATATATGTCAAAACTCAACAAATTGATGCTTCACATATGTGTTATTTATTGTCTGTGAATTATACCTCAATAAACCTGTAAAAAGTAATACATATCTCACAGGATTACTGTAAGAATAAGATATTGCACATAATAAGTATCAAATGAGCATGTAAAAATGCTGTTATTCTGGCACAGGATAAACATTTGATAAACATTAGCTTCTCGTGTAACAACTGAAAAAGTACTCAAGTAACTAATTCAATGTTCAAAGCACCTAAGTTATACCTTAGCTTCTTCCTCTTGTGCTTTTTTAACAATTGCTTGTAATTGCACCTCTCGTTTAAATTCAGCATGAAGTAATTTCTCTTCCATCATCCTACGTCGTTGGTCTAGTAACTCTTCTTTCCACTTCCGGACATCTTTCTCCTATATGCAATGAATTATCACATCATTAATTTCAGCATACATAGTCACTTGACAAGAAGTGCAAACAGATAAACAGCTTAGGAATTATAAAGTCAAGAATGTGGAAAGACCTAAAGGATCATGACTAATGATTACGAACACAGCCTATGGAGCCAGACTGATGAGTTCATAATCTACCATGGTCACTTGCTAGACATATAAACTGGGCAACTTTTTTAGCCTATGTCTCAGTTTCCTTATTTATAAAGAGAATAGTAGTAGTACCTAACTCATAGGTTTTGAAGATTGAGTAAATATATGTAAACTCTTAGAACAGTACATTAGACATTGCTCAAGAGAAATATTTGCTGTTATTATTATACTGCACTATGAGCACACTTAAAATGAAAATAGTGTATATGTCTTATCCTTATAAACATTAATGGCTCTATAACCCAAATTCAAGACAGATAATTTTATCCTAGAAATTGAAAAAAAGGTGAGAAGTCTGAAAAATAAATATTTGCATACGAAACATTCTCTGAAGGAGCAGAGAGTTTTGACTATAGAAGATTAATTACGTTAGCTCCCTTTACTTCCTTAACACAATATCAAATAGAAGTAAAAGATTTGTCCTGTGCTCCAAGAAATCAGAACCTGCACCTGCAATAAGAATAAATTATAGAAAATCAATGTTGGCTCAACATGAATGGGAAGAAAACTAACATTTCAGTTGAATTTCATCTATATAATAATGTATTTAACCACCTAAAAAAGTATGATACAGAAACAGTACTGGATTAGGAGCTAGGAACAGGTCCTTAAAGCTCTAGCTCTGCAAATTATTGGTCATGTGATATTGGTAACTAGCTCTGCAAATTATTGGTCATGTGACATTGGAAACAGCCCTTAGCCTCTCCTAGATTCAGTTTTCACATCTATAAAATGGGGTTCAGGGGGACTTCCCTTGTGGCGCAGCGGCTAAGAATCCGCCTGCCAATGCAGGAGACATGGGTTCGATCCCTGGTCTGGGAAAATCCCACATTCCACGGAGCAACTAAGCCCGTGCACCACAACTACTGAGCCTGTGCTCTAGAGCCCGCGAGCCACAACTACTGAGCCCGCACGCCACAACTACTGAAGCCTGCGTGCCTGGAGCCTGTGCTCCACAACAAGAGAGGACATCGCAGTGAGAAGCCCGTGCACTGCAACGAAGACCCAAGGCAGCCAAAAATAAATAAATAAAATAAAATAAATTTTTTAAAAAATGGGGTTCAGGATCTGTTCAACTCTGTGTGCCTCACAGAGGTATTGTGGTGATCAGATGAGACCATATATGTATAGAATAGTGTTGAAACAATAACTCATTATATAAATGGAAGGTGGGATTTATCATTTAATAATTGAAGGGATACCTACATTGATGGGAAAATTAAACCAGAGAACCTCTAACGTCTTGTACAATTTCAAGAATTTACTATTTTGGGGCTTCCCTGGTGGCGCAGTGGTTGAGCCTGCGCGTCCGGAGCCTGTGCTCCGCAACAGGAGAGGCCACAACAGTGTGAGGCCTGAATACCGCAAAAAAAAAAAAAAGAAGAATTTACTATTTTGTTTGCATGAGTATCTGGAGATTATATTATATAGTGAGAAAATAAAGTATATAATTTTATTTGTATTAAAAATACAATAAGAAGGGAAATTATAATTGTGTTAGAACATTTTTCTAAAGCTTAAAATGAAATAATATATTAACTCTTATAGAGCCCCATGACATGGAGACTGTTTTTCATATTTGATCTATTCAATCTAAATGATTAAAATCTTGATTAAAATGATTAAATTCTTGAGATTCAGGTAAAGAGAAAAATTACAGATTTTCTTCCTTTCCCAGCCAACTTGTCCACTGTACTAAGGAGAATCTTATGCCACCTCATTTTTACATTCAAATTATTTGGTCCAATTGTTTTCCCCAATTTTAAAACAAACATAAGTAATGCAAATATTTTTAACCTAGGCATATTAGTCCTCCTTTCTAGGACCAGAAGGTAACAAAGGAGTTCACCTATACTATAACGGTTACCTATCTTCTGTCATGCTATGTTAGGTATATGTAGTTCACAGACTTCAAGATGGCTCCAAATGATCCCAGCCACCTGGTATTCAGACCCTTGTGTTTTTCCCTCCAACACTGTATCAGGTTCGTGACCAATACAATTCAGCAAAAGTGATGGTATATCACTTCCAAGATTAGGTTATAAAAGACAGTGCAGCTTCCATTTTGGCAGCTCACTTGTTCATTCTCTTTCTCGTCTTCTCTCAGATTACTCTGTGGGAAAGGTAGCAGCCATGTTATAAGAACATCAGGCTATGGAAAGACCCACATGGCAGGATACTGAGGTCCATAACCAACTGCTAAAGAGGAATCCAGGCCTGCCAATAACCATATGAGAGTTTGGAAGTGGATCCTTCAGCTCCAAATGACTGCTGCCCCAGACAACAGCCTGACTGCAACCTCAGGAGAGACTCTGAACAAAGAAATAACAACACAAGCCACTCCTGGTTTCCATGCCCAAGAAACTGTGAGCAGTTGTTTTAAGTGAAAATGTGTGTTGTTTTAAGCTGCTAAGTCTTGAGGCCCTTTGTTACACAGCACACATACCTAATACAGTACTCATGTCTGTCAGGTGTAACTAACAATAAGAATGACCATATGCTGAGCAACAGCCACCCGAGCACCACGCTACTGTTTTACTTGCCACTTTCATCATCACAACTGGTTAACAATGATAATTGTCATTTTATGGATAAAGAAATTAAAAGGCAGTATTGTTATGTAATTTGCCCAGGGCATCATATCCTATTATGTGGTTCAAACCAGGATTTCACCTGATTGGCCATCACCAGAGCCCATGTTCTTTCCACTACATCACACTAACCAGAAGTTACACTGCTCTAAATACTCCAAGAATCTCTTCCATAAATCTAATTAGTGCCCTACTTATTCAAATCTGATCATCTCAAGCTCAAAACTGTCCTACCAATTCATTGAACACTTTGCACAAGACTACCCCAAGGAAACCTCCACTGAAAATGGCAAAAGACAACGCGCAGCTTTAATAATCCATGTGAACTCAGCAAAACATCAATTTACCAGCTTTTTTAGGAATGACAAATTCTGTTTTCTTTCTTTAACAGGTAGCTTTCTGTAACTCAGTAGATAGAAATGCTTTTGTTTCCTAGTAAATTTATTTTTATTGTTCTTTTAGCTTCTCTCGAACCAGAAGAAGTCAAGTTGAAAATAAGCCCATTAATTTAAGGCAATCATACTTCCCTAAAAATTAAAAACTCACCCTTTCTAACAATTTCTGAAGCTTTAATGTTTTCTCTTCACGTAACTTTTCCCTTAGCTGCTGTGCTTTCATTTGTTTTTCTTCATGTTTCTTCTTAGATTCTGCAATTGTTCTATTAATACAAACAAATGGACAAGAGACACAAATGTTTACATGATAAAGTCAGTAATATCTTCTTTAGTCTTCAAAGTTCTTAAAATAAATATAAAAAATATACAAAACTAACTTTGGCCTAAAATTTCACAGAAACATTGTCACTTTTCAATGGATCTGGAAATGTCTTGAATAATGTACCTTAAAATAGTATGTAGTAACTCCATTTAATAGTCAAGAACATCTAGTTCCCTTCCTGTGAAACATTTCAAATTAATTTTCAAAGGCCAGACCTTTTACGAGATGGTGAGGAAAGTTTTTCATGCATGTGAATTCCATGTCCTGGAGGTCTAGCAGGTTCCTCCTCTACAATATCCCCCCAGGATGTATTTTGGCGCCAAGATTCACGAGCTGTTTTCAGAAAAAAGAAAACTGCTATTGCTTAACCACATAATTCTCTAAAACCAACATTTGAGAACAGACTTTTAAAAGGCATCCCACTCTTATTTATTTTACACAAAAACCCCAAGTAATAAGATAATCTATTTTATACCCCTCTACCTATACATACAACACACACACACACAAACATACAAACATGTAATACCTTCATAATCTGCAAGGACATCGTTCCAATCCATAGACATACCACAGAAAGATACACTTCCACTGCCCATGCTGGCCTAAAATGTAGTAAGAAAAATTGAGTAACAAATATTTGAACCAATTATAACCTTATAAAATGAACTATATATGAAATTTTTCTACCTATTGCTCATATATTTCATTTAGCAAACAGTCCAAAACCAGAAAAAAGTTACATACCTCTTACAGTCACAATAATTACCAAGTTAAAAATACCACAGCCTATACATTTTAAGAGGAAGACTAACCTACGTGCCATTAACAGCAGAGACAAGCCAAGTAATTTTAAAAGAAAACTACTGGGTTTAAACTATTACTACATAAATTCTGACATATTTAGAGCATACATCAGAAAAGCTAAAAAGTATTTGTTGGGCATTAAAATTTAATAGGATAACATAGCAAACATTCATGATACTTTTATTCTTTAAGAAATCCCTCTCATCAACATATATATCCTGAGCGCCTAGTGATAGCAAGGCAATGTATCATTTGCTTTTTATTAGCAGAAGGAAAGATATATCTTTGACTCTTCTTCAATCTGTACAATTATAATCTGAGAAATGTTACGTATTTACTTACTCTGAGATTCATTTTCTTGATGTGTAAAATGAGAAAACAACTTCCAACTTGTCAATTGCATTATATATAAAAACACTTAGTAATGGTAAAGTGCTTAAAAAAAAACTTGCTATTGTTTATCGTATAAGTCTCAATCACCCAGAGAATAAAAATTCTAAAAGCTCACAGAAAAATCACTGTCGTTGTCAGTTTCAATATTGATATCATTGTTTTCTTCAGCTTCAATTTCTCTAGTTAACTGTTCCTCTTCAGCAATAGCACTAGCAATGGCTTCTTCATTGGCCTTTTCTAGACGATCTGCTAGCTCTTCCTTTTTAGCAAGAACTTCTGCCATAGACTATAAAGTGAAAAACAAAATCAGTTGACTGGAAAGTTAAGTAAGTATTTCTTTATGTTCTAATCATAAATAGTATATATAAAAATAGCATTGATCTAGAATTATAAAACTTGGGGTCCAGTTATATGACTCGGAAATTTCTTAAAAGCAAAAGACTATTTTATATTCCATAAAATGATAAAATAATCCATGAGACCTTTTTACTAAACTGCTGTGTATGACAAACTGTGAAGTTGTATAAATAATAGTTATTGTTATTAATAATAAACTGTGAATTTCATTTGAGCACCAAAATTCAAAACATTTACAGGTCAAATATTTGAAAAACCAAAGAAAAACATTATACTTTAAAGGGAATATAAAAAAAAAATTATGCCGTACTGGTGATGACACTTTCTGAACATATATACCTTACTTAAAATTATGCATTAGAATTATGTAATACAAATATATGCATCAGAATTATTAATTAATAAATCCCTATAAAAAGCTAAATATGTATATTATAAACCCTAAAGCAAACAGTGAAATAACAAATATTTATGGCTACTAAGCCAACAAAGAAGATAAATTATAAAAGAAAATTAATCAAAAAGATGGGAGAAAAAGGAAAAAGGGGATGAAGAACAGATGAGTCAAAGAGAAAAACAATAAGATGATAGATTTAAAGGAACCATATTAATAATCACATTACACGGAAATAGAGACTCAAATTGGATAAAAGCAAGACCCCAAACCACATGCTGCCTATAGGAAACCTAATTTAAATATGAGAATATAAACAGATTACAAATAAAAGAGCTACCATACTAACACTAACCAAAAGAAAGTTGAAGTACTAATATCAGACACAGTAAATTTCAGAGCAAAAAATATGACAAGGGATAAAGAAGGTCATTTCATAATGATAAACTGTTAATTCACTAAGAAGACAAAACAATCCTAAAGGTTTATGAACATATAGATCTTCAAAATGAAAGAAGCAAAAACTGATAGAATTACAAAACAAAATAAACTTAATGGGAACGTAAAATGATGCAGCTACTTTGGAAAACAGTCTGATAGTTTCTCACAAAGGTTAAATGTAAAGTTACCATACGACCCAACAATCCCATTCCCAGATGTATACTCAGGAGAAACGAAACCATATGTTCACACAAAAACTTGTACACAAATATTTAAAGCAGCATTATTCATAAATTCCAAAAAGTGGAGAAAACCTAAATGTCCATCAACTGATGAATGGATAAAATATGGTATATTCTACTATTTTCAATCAGTGGAATATTATTTGGGCATAAAAAGGAATGAAATACTGATACAGGCTAAAACACGAATGACCTTGAAAACAATATGCCTAGTGAAAGAAACCATTTACAAAGACCACATATTGTATTCCACTTCTATGAAATGTCCAGAACAGGCAAATCTATAGAGACAAAAGACAGATTAGTGGTTGTATAGGGCTGGGTGGGTGGGGTGAAAGGGAGGACTGCTGCTGGGCACTGGGTTTCTTTTTGTAGTGATGGAAGTGTTCTAAAACTAATTATGGTGATGTCTGAACAACTCTGTGAATATACTAAAAAACACTGCACTGTACACTCTAAATGGATAAACTGTATGTTATGTAAATTATATCTCAATAAAGTTGGCTTAAAAAAAGTAGCCCCACAGATATATGCAGAGATTTCAATACCCCTCTCTCAACTGATAGAACAAGTACAGAAAATTGGCAAAGGAAACCTGAACAATATTATCAACAAAACTGACCTAGATATTTTCCCAAGAGAAATGAAAACATATGTTCAAAACAAAGACAAACGTTCATGGTGCCTTTATTCATAACAGAGAAACTGGCAACAACTCAAACATCTGTCAACAATTGAATGGATGAACATACTGAGTTACATGCATACAACAGAGTACTCCTAAAGACAATAAAAGAAGAAGGAACTATTAATATACACAACTACATGGATGAATCTCAAAATAATTATGCTGAGTGAAAGAAGCTAAACAAAGATTACATTATTCCATATACAGAAATTTCTTAAAATGCTAATTAATATGTAGTAACAGCAGAATAGTGATAACCCTGGGAAGGGGAAACAGGGAAGCGCAGAAAGGAGGGATTACAAAAGAGAAAGTGAAAACTTTTGGAGGCAATCGATACTTTCATTATCTTGATTATAGTGATGATTTCACAGGTATAAACACATGTCAAAATATATCAATGTGTATATCTTAAATATGTGAAGTTTACTGAAAATCAATAACACCTCAATAAAGGTATTAAAAATGCAAGTGCTTGAGCTTCAGCTTATTACTGAATTGGTCTGGAGTGGAGCCTAGACATGGGTATCCTTCTTAAAGCTTCCCCTCCCCACTTCATTTCCCCTGTCGATACTCTGCCCCCTCAAAACATACAAGATTGTCCCTGGGGAAGAGAATGGGGTGAGAGAGTTTAGATGACAGACCATTTCTTTGCATCATAAGCTTTTTCTCTGTAAACGCTAGAATATTATAGAAACTAACTTGTTAAGGTGCCACACAAATATCATACCTAACAATGATTTAAAAAAACTATTAAAGTTAAATATATTTAACTTTGCAGAAAGTAAATTCTCACATAAGCCTATTTCCTTCTCAATTTTATCTTCTCCAGAGAACATTTCTATTTCACCTCTTAAGACCTGAAGAGATTTTAACAGAGTAACAGAGCTTACGGATGAAATAATGATTAAATTATCCATATACAACTTCTACTATTTTCACACTGTGAAATTCAAACACATACCTGCATACATAATCATTTTTTAAATTTCTAAATTTTCATTAAAATTTGTAATTTCAGTAAATCTAAAAAAAATAAATCCATGGTAGCTAGGATTTACATCAGCATATTTTTACAATGGTGGCAAAAGTGGACCTTAAACATAAAGGGTCCTTTATGTTTAATAAATAAATTTTATTATTATAAATTCTTACAGTCATTTTTTGCTTAGGCTTCTGTTAAATAAGAGAACTACAGATTTTTTTAGTTGAACCATGTATGTGACAATACTATATTGAGGGGAAAAAAGAAAACAATTTTCTCAACACTGCAGCAATTCTCTATAACCCTCTATTTAGAACCTAAACAATGACATGCTTATCTAGAGCAACCCACAGAAGTATCTGTGCCAAGACAAATTAAAAACATAAAATTTTCTCCAAATATTAGTTTAGTTAAAATTCCTCTAAGACCTCTAAGGATATGATAATATTCATATGTAAAGCAGAACTTATTTTCCTTCAAGTATGTAAATGTCATTCTCAAAATAACCAAGGGTTTTTAATACTCTACCATAAGCTTATTTTACCTACGTGATCAAAATAAAAATGATGAGAGAAGAATTTTTAAATAATTATTTTATGCTTATTTAACTATAGGATCTTTTTCCTCTTTCGAAATTTGATTCTCATAGAATCCATTTGCAAAATACATAATTTAATATGATAGCTAGCTATGAAAACAAAAATATAAATACGACCAATTTCTACCGATACATTAAACCCACTATTTATATGACCGTAAATTAGTTAACCTTTAAAACATTCGCACTAAAAAACCTAAGTTAAAAAAAAGTTGCCCTTTATTCCTTTATAAAGGAATCTAAATATTTGTTGTTCTTATTACTGTAACTCTTATTTTTCCCTTAAACAATCCATATCAAATTTCAACTACCTAATCTTGTTCTCTCTCTAAAATGTATAATTTGGCCTAATATCATCTGCTGGTATCATCTTTCAACATGATGAGGCATTAAATTTAAAAAGAAATTATAGTATACAGTGGCCAATTAAAAACTAAATTTGGAGTGTAGGAGGAGGAACCGAGATGGCGGAGTAGAGGGACATGCTCTCACTCCCTCTTGCGAGATCACCAAAATAACAACTAGCTGCTGGACAATCATCCATAGGAAGACACTGGAACTCACCAAAAAAGATACCCCACATACAAAGACAAAGGAGAAGCCACAATGAGAAGGTAGGAGGGGCACAATCACAGTAAAATCAAATCCCATAACTGCCGGGTGGGTGACTCATAGACTGGAGAACACTTATACCACAGAAGTCCACACATTGGAGTGAAGGTTCTGAGCCCCATATCAGGCTTCCCAACCTGAGGGTCCAGCAACCGGAGCAGGAATTCCTAGAGAATCAAACTTTGAAGCCTAGTGGGAATTGACTGTAGGACTTCTACAGGACTGGGGAAAACAGAGACTCCACTATTGGAGAGCACACACGAAGTAGTGTGTGCATCGGGACCCAGGGGAAGGAGCAGTGACCCCAGGGGAGACTGAACCAGACCTATCTGCTTGTGTTGGAGGTTCTCCTGCAGAAGCGGGGGTGGGGGGGATGCTGTGGCTCACCGTGGGGACAAGGACACTGGCAGCAAAAGTTCTGGGAAGTACTCCTAGGCTAGAGACCTCCCAGAGTATGTCAATAGCCCCACCAAAGAGCCCAGGTAGGCTCAAGTGTTTGGTTGCCTCAGGCAAAACAACCACAGGGAGGGAACCAAGCCCCACCCATCAGCAGTCAAGTGGATTAAAGTTTTACTGAGTTCTGCACACCAGAGCAACAGTCAGCTCTACCCACCAACAGTCCCTCCCATCAGGAAACTTACACAAGCCTCTTAGATAGCCTCATCCACCAGAAGGCAGACAGCAGAAGTAAGAAGAACCACAAATCTGCAGCCTGGGAACAAAAACCACATTCACAGAAAGATAGACAAGATGAAAAGGCAGAGGGCTATGTACCAGATGAAGGAACAAGATAAAACCCCAGAAAAACAACTAAATGAAGTGGAGATAGGCAACCTTCCAGAAAAAGAATTCAGAATAACGATAGTACAGATGATCCAGGACCTCGGAAAAAGAATGGAGGCAAAGATCGAGAAGATGCAAGAAATGTTTAACAAAGACCTAGAAGAATTAAAGAACAAACAAACAGAGATGAACAATACAATAACTGAAATGAAAACTACACTAGAAGGAATCAATAGCAGAATAACTGAGGCAGAAGAACGGATAAGTGACCTGGAAGACAGAACGGTGGAATTCACTGCTGTGGAAAAGAATAAAGAAAAAAAGAATGAAAAGAAATGAAGACAGCCTAAGAGACCTCTGAGACAACATTAAACGCAACAACACTTGCATTATAGGGGTCCCAGAAGGAGAAGAGAGAGTGAAAGGACCAGAGAAAATATTTGAAAAGATTATAGTCAAAAACTTCCCTAATGTGGGAAAGGAAATAGCGACCCAAGTCCAGGAAGCGAAGTGAGTCCCATGCAGGGTAAACCCAAGGAGAAACATGCCGAGACACATAGTAATCAAATTGGCAAAAATTAAAGACAAAGAAAAATTATTGAAAGCAGCAAGGGAAAAATGAAAAATAACATACAAGGGAATTCCCATAAGGCTAACAGCTCATTTCTCAGCAGAAACTCTACAAGACAGAAGGGAGTGGCATGATATACTTAAAGTGATGAAAGGGAAGAACTTACAACCAAGATTACTCTACCAGGTAAGGATCTCATTCAGATTCAATGGAGAAATCAAAAGCTTTACAGACAAGCAAAAAGTATGAGAATTCAGCACCACCAAACCAACTCCACAACAAATGCTAAAGGAACTTTTCTAAGTGGGAAACACAACAGAAGAAAAGGATCTACAAAAACAAACACAAAACAATTAAGAAAATGGTCATAGGAACATACATATCAATAATTACCTTAAATGTGAATGGATTAAACGCTCCAACCAAAAGACACAGGCTTGCTGAATGGATACAAAAACAAGACCCATATATATGCAGTCTACAAGAGACCCACTTCAGACGTAGGGACACATACAGACTGAAAGTGAGGGGATGGACAAAGATATTCCGTGCAAATGGAAATCAAGAGAAAGCTGGAGTAGCTTTGCTCATATCAGATACAACAGACTTTAAAATAAAGAATGTTACAAGAGACAAGGAAGGACACTACATAATAATCAAGAGGTCAATCCAAGAAGATATAACAATTATAATTATATATTCACCCAACATAGGAGCACCTCAATACATAAGGCAACTGCTAACAGCTATAAAAGAGGAAATCGACAGTAACACAATAATAGTAGGGGACTTTAACACCTCACTTACACCAATGGACAGATCATCCAAAAGGAAATAAATACGGAAACAGAAGCTTTAAATGACACAATAGATGAGATAGATTTAATTGATATTTACAGGACATTCCATCCAAAAACAACACAATACACTTTCTTCTCAAGTGTGCACAGAACATTCTCTGGGATAGATCACATCTTGGGTGACAAATCAAGCCTCAGTAAATTTAAGAAAACTGAAATCATATCAAGCATCTTTTCTGACCACAACGCTATGAGACTAGAAATGAATTACAGGGAAAAAAACGTAAAAAACACAAACACATGGAGGCTAAACAATACGTTAATAAACAACCAAGAAATCACTGGAGAAATCAAAGAGGAAATCAAAAAATCCCTAGAGACAAATGACAACGAAAAGACGACGATCCAAAACTTATGGGATGCAGCAAAAGCAGTTCTAACAGGGAAGTTTATAGCTATACAAGCCTACCTCAAGAAACCAAAAAAATCTCAAGTAAACAATCTAAACTTACACCTAAAGGAACTAGAGAAAGAATAACAAACAAAACCCAAATTTAGCAGAAGGAAAGAAATCATAAATATCAGAGCAGAAATAAAGGAAACAGAAACAAAGAAAACAATAGCAAAGATCAATAAAACTAAAAGCTGGTTCTTTGAGAAGACAAAATTGATAAACCATTATCCAGACTCATGAAGAAAAAGAGGGAGAGGACTCAAATGAATAAAATTAGAATGAAAAAGAAGTTACAACAGACACCGTAGAAATACAAAGCATCCTAAGAGACTACTACAAGCAACTCTATGCCAATAAAATGGACAACCTGGAAGAAATGGACAAATTCCTAGAAAGGTATAACCTTCCAAGACTGAACCAAGAAGAAACAGAAAATATGAACAGGCCAATCACAAGTAATAAAGTTGAAACTGTGATTAAAAATCTTCCAACAGGGCTTCCCTGGTGGCGCAGTGCTTGAGAGTCCACCTGCCGATGCAGGGGACACGGGTTCGTGCCCCAGTCCCGGAATATTCCACATGCGGCGGAGCAGCAGGGCCCGTGAGCCATGGCCGCTAAGCCTGCGCGTCTGGAGCCTGTGCTCCGCAACTGGAGAGAACACAACAGTGAGAGGCCCGTGTACTGCAAAAAAAAAAAATCTTCCAACAAACAAAAGTCCGGAACCACATAGCTTCAGAGCTGAATTCTATCAAACATTTAGAGAAGAGCTAACACCCACCCTTCTCAAACTCTTCCAAAAAACTGCAGAGGGAAGAACACTCCCAAACTCATTTAATGAGGCCACCATCACCCTGATGCCAAAACCAGAAAAAGATACTACAAAAAAAGAAAATTACAGACCAATATCACTGATGAATATAGATGCAAAAATCCTCAACAAAATACTAGCAGACAGAATCCAACAACACATTGAAAGGATCATACACCATGACCAAGTGGGATTTATCCCTGGGATGCAAGGATTCTTCACTATATACAAATCAATCAATGTGATACACCATATTAACAAATCGAAGAATAAAAACCATATGATCATCTCAATAGATGAAGAAAAGGCTTTTGACAAAATTCAACACCATTTATGATAAAAACTCTCCAGAAAGTGGGCATAGAGGGAACCTACCTCAACATAATAAAGGCCATATACGACAAACCCACAGCAAACATCATTCTCAATGGTGAAAAACTGAAAGCATTTCCTCTAAGATCAGGAATGAGACAAGGATGTCCATTCTCACCACTATTATTCAACATACTTTTGGAAGTCCTAGCCACAGCAGTCAGAGAAGAAAAAGAAATAAAAGGAATACAAATTGGAAAAGAAGTTAAACTGTCACTGTTTGCAGATGACAGGATAATATACATAGAGAATCCTAAAACTGCCACCAGAAAACTACTAGAGCTAATCAATGAATTTGGTAAAGTTGCAGGGTACAAAATTAATGCACAGAAATCTCCTGCATTTCCTATACACTGATGATGAAAAATCTGAAAGAGAAATTACAGAAACACTCCCACTTACCATTGCAACAAAAAGAATAAAATACCTAGGAATAAACCTACCTAGGGAGACAAAAGACCTGTATGCAGAAAACTGTAAGACACTGAAGAAAGAAATTAAATATGATACCAACAGATGGAGAGATATACAATGTTCTTGGATTGGAAGAATCAACATTGTGAAAATGACTATACTACCCAAAGCAATCTACATATTCAATGCAATACCTATCAAGTTACCAATGGCATTTTTTACGGAACTAGAACAAATCATCTTAAAGTTTGTACAGCGACACAAAAGACCCCGAATAGCCAAAGCAGTCTTGAGGGAAAAAAACGGAGCTGGAGGAATCAGACTCTCTGACTTCAGACTATACTACAAAGCTACAGTAATCAAGACAATATGGTACTGGCACAAAAACAGAAGCACAGATCAATGGAACAAGATAGAAAGCCCAGAGACAAACCCACGCACCTATGGTCAACTAATCTATGACAAAGGAGGCAAAGATATACAATGGAGAAAAGACAGTCTCTTCAATAAGTGGTGCTGGGAAAACTGGACAGCTACAGGTAAAAGAATGAAATTAGAACATTCTCTAACACCATATACAGAAATAAACTCAAAATGGATTCGAGACCTAAATGTAAGACCAGACACTATAAAATCTTAGAGGAAAACATAGGAAGAACACTCTTTGACATAAACCACAGCAAGATCTTTTTTGATCCACTTCCTAGAGTAATGGAAATAAAAACAAAAATAAACAAATTGGACCTAATAAAACTTCAAAGCTTTTGCACAGCAAAGGAAACCATAAACAAGACAAAAAGACAACCCTCAGAATGGGAGAAAATATTTGCAAATGAATCAACGGACAAAGGATTAATCTCCAAAATATATAGACAGCTCATGCAGCTCAATATTAAAGAAACAAACAACCCAATCCAAAAATGTGCAGAATACCTAAATAGACATTTCTCCAAAGAAGACATACAGATGGCCAAGAGGCACATGAAAAGCTGCTCAACATCACTAATTATTAGAGAAATGCAAATCAAAACTACAATGAGGTATCACCTCACACCAGTTAGAATGGGCATCATCAGAAAATCTACAAACAACAAATGCCAGAGAGGGTGTGGAGAAAAGGGAACCCTCTTGCACTGTTGGTGGGAATGTAATTTGATACAGCCACTATGGAGAACTAAAAATAGAATCGAACTAAAAATAGAATTACTGGGCATATACCCCGAGAAAACCATAATTCAAAAAGACACATGCACCCCAATGTTCATTGCAGCACTATTTACAATGGCAAGGTCATGGAAGCAACCTAAATGCCCATCAACAGATGAATGGATAAAGAAGTTGTGGTACATATATACAATGGAATATTACTCAGCCATAAAAAGGAACGAAATTGAGTCATTTGTTGAGACACAGATGGACCTAGAGACTGTCATACAGAGTGAAGTAAGTCAGAAAGGGCTAAAT
The DNA here is from genome assembly GCF_949774975.1 of Lagenorhynchus albirostris. Classification (NCBI taxonomy): domain Eukaryota; kingdom Metazoa; phylum Chordata; class Mammalia; order Artiodactyla; family Delphinidae; genus Lagenorhynchus; species Lagenorhynchus albirostris. The sequence goes on along the minus strand of NC_083095.1, from coordinate 133,830,984 downwards.
AAATATCGTATATTAATGCATGTATGTGGAACCTAGAAAAATGGTACAGATGAACCAGTTTGCAAGGCAGAAGTTGAGACACAGATGTAGAGAACAAACATATGGACACCAAGGGGGGAAATCCGCGGTGGGGTGCAGATGGTGGTGTGCTGAATTGGGCGATTGGGATTGACATGTTTACACTGATGTGTATAAAACTGATTACTAATAAGAACCTGCAGTATAAAGAAACAAACAAAACCTAATACTAAACTTTCTTTGGGTTATTTGTATGGAAATATGTTAATATAAATGTTTCAGACATTACGTGAAATTTCTAAAAATCTTATATGTTCTGGTATAATGTTATAAGTCATAATTCTAGTTATTACTTTAAAATGTATATCTCAGAAAAAACTAAATTTCCTTGTCAATTGCCAAAAAAAAAACGAACTAAATTTGAATTTTTTCTCAACAACTTTTTCTATGTGCCTATTCCTTTTGAAAATTACTTTTTAAACAAACCCAACATGACCTAATCTGAATTATACTCAGGCCAAGTATCTTAATACTAAAATGGGAAGGAGAAAGACATGAGCAGAATTAAATAGTCATCCAAAAATATAAACCTATAAGTAATTTTAAGTCAATGCATTTTTAAAGATTCTGCCATAGGGATGATAAATAAATTTCATCTTAAAGACCAACTCCAAGCAAATGATAATAACTGTCTAAAGTACTCTGTTAAGAGAATTCTTAAAGCTAAGTTCATTAAGCACAATTTCCCATCTATCAGAGTGGTAGATGTTGCATAGAAAACATTATTATGACAGTTTCTTAACATGTGATCAAATCACACACAAAGTGAATGATTTTGAGCAAGTTATTTAATTCTCACAGTCTCATTTCCTTCCTCTACAAAATAATAAGAAACTTAACTATATCAAAAGATTGCTATAAGAATAAAATGTTAAAATGAAATAACATATATAAAATGCTATGTTAAAAAGTGCTTGTAAAGTGTAGAGAAATATACATTACAATTTTTTATTATTGGAGTTTATGTCTCTTTAATATATTTACTCAGAATTCCGATAAGTTGTTCTTACCAAGTTAGCAGCACTCACATTTGAAATATCTGAAGGATCCATTTCACTTTCTATTCTTTCATTCTCTTCTGAAAATTTGTCTTCACTTGCTTGCAAAGGTGTGTCAGCTTGCTGAGTAACTGAAACACACTCTATATCAATGTGAACGGCAGGTATTTCAGAAGTTTGCACAGAATTGTCTTGTAAGAAACTACTGCCAGAGTTCTTGACATCATCCAGTGTACTCACTGTGAACTAACGAAACATATTACAGATTGAATCAGAGATAATGGAAAATACTCACCAACTTATTTCACTCTAGAAAACCTGATTCTGCTTAACCTATCAACTGTAAAGCAGCAGCTGACTGACAGATGACTCAGTCATTTTTTGGTATGTTTCAAGTAGAAGAAGAGAAACCATTAAGCAGCCACAAATTTTATTTGCACATCTACTATGTTTAGGACACCACATAGCACATAATACCAAATCTCAGATATAAAAGAGAAATACACCATAAAAAGTAGAGTATATGTCAGCATGCAGTTTCATTATGCAATTCATATTCTTTAGACTTCAATAGGCTCTCCATTCCCCTTTAGAAATATTTAACACATAACCAAGAGAAACGTAAAAACCATTTAAACAAATACAACTTATGCTGAAGTCAAATACATACCCATTTTTTAAAAACTTTCTAGTTTAGTGAATAGGAACAAGCCTTTATTTTCACTTTCTAACAGAGTACAGAAAGAATGGTGCTATGTTTTCCAGCTATACTCAGAGTAATGAACTCCAAGGAGAAGAACTAAAATCTAAAATTGTGAATTTAAAACTTACTCACATCACTACTTAAATAAACATTAGATAAACAGTGCAGTGGCCATAAAAACCCTAGTTTGATATAGTATTTATATAAATATTAAACTTGGCCAAGTCATATAAACTACTTTAAAAATCCTACTATTGGTTAGAACTTTAAAGTGTCCCAAAGTGTTCATTTTAGCATAAGCATTATTCAAATTGCATCACAATGTTTATATTGCTATCAACATTATCCATACATCAGTCACCATGGTTTATAATCTTCTCAGTAATATTTACATTAGCATTATTGATCTTCACAATACAGTCAATGCTGTTTATTAAAAAATCAATATCAACTTAAATAACAAAATCAAAGCTAAACTATAATGTTGAAAAATATATAAAAATGCTAATTCCATTTTCAGAATGACAGTGGAGAAAACAATTATTAATATTAGCTTGGCCACCACAAGCAGTGAACTTTTATACTGAAATAATTTAACAATAATTACTCAAAAGTTCTATGTATAGACTATTTCTAAAACCTCAAAAAATCACATAAGTTTATTCATTACACAAAATCAGCATAATTTTTATACTGTTAAATTTTATAGTTAAAATATAATACATGTACCAAGAATGCCAGATGGTAGTTAAGTGATATAGAAAGTGATTTCGTCATCAAATTTACCTACATTTAAGTTTCTTAAAGTTTCACCCAACAACTATGTACTGATTACTTCCTACGTATCTTTGACTCTGCTCCATATTGTGGGAAATTAAAAGGCAACATAAGATAATGCCCACAAGGAGCTTTCAATCTCATGCGGGCACAAAACATACATACATTAAAGAGTTATAAAACATCAGGAACAATGTAGGATTAAGAGCCATTATTATCATTAAGGAAAAAAACCATGGAAGTTGACTACAGTTTCTAATAAAAATAAATATCCTACAAGTAAAAGGAGAGAATTTTAAAAGGCAGATACTATTCTGTACTGAGAAATATGACAACTATTTTACAACTTTTTTACTTAGTCCCTGTACCTTATCAAAGAATCTCTCTTATATTTCACTGGACATTTTACATAAAATTATACTAACCAAACATAAAATTTTTTTGTAAACAAATATCTTTTAAAAATGCATTGCTGGAACTTCCCTGGCGGTCCAGTGGTTAAGACTCCATGCTTCCATCGCAGGGGGTGCAGGTTCAATCCCTGGTCTGGGAACTAAGATCCCACATGCCATACAGGGTGGCCAAAAAATAATAATAATAATAATAATAATAAAATAAAAATTTTTTTAAAGTCCTGTTTTTTTAAAAAAATGCCTTGCTTAACCAAGTAAGTAAAATAAACTTCAAATGGACTGACAGAAGAGTACTGGGAATATTAACTTTAAAGAATTATTTAAATATAAATCACTCTATACTCGAATTGTAGAAAGTAAAAGTAGAGCAAGTGAAAAATTATTCTACTTTCATCACCATTTAAAATAACACTACAAATGAAGCAGGAGGACACCATTTTAACCAGTAATCAAAGTTAACAAACTTGGGCAAATTGATATGATATGCCTTTAAATGTGAGGCTAAGAACAATCACTTTATTTCTCTCAAAAATGTATGAGCTAAAGTGAATAATGAATAAACAAACTGAAGAACACTGTACAAAAAACCCACAATGTATACTTCAAAAATATTAATGTCATGAAAGACAAAGACAGGCTGAGTAACTGTCCCTGGTGAAAGACATTAAAGAAACAAAGCCAAATACAATGTGTGACTCTAGATTGGATCATGCATCATGGAAAAACATTCTATGAAGAAATTATTGGGACAACTGGAAATTTTTGAATACAGACTATAAATTCGATAACAATATTATATAAATGTCAAACTCCCCGAATTTTATAATTATAGTGTGGTTATGTAAAAGAGTTTCTTTGTTCTTTAGAGATATATGCTATAGCATTTAAAGGTGAATGGTTACGATATTTGCACATTACTCTCAAATGTTTAGCATACAATATGAGTGTGTGATATGTAAATAGAGAGAGAAAAAAATGTGGCAAAATGTTAATCTGTGAATCTACGAAAAGGGTACAGGAGAGTTCATTATTCTATTCTTGCAACTTTTCTGTAGATCTGAAATTTTTCACAATAAAAGTAAAAAATGAAGTAGAAAAATTAAGACATTCCAACATACGTATATATATCCTTTATAAAAAAGCAATAAAAGGATTTTCAGAATGTACTACCTGGGTTCTCTCTGCGAGAGGATGATCACATGAGTGTAATGAGTCTTTGAGCCGAGATTCTATAGTATTAGAAGGTCCACCTCCAACAAATTCACCTTTCTGAATACTTTTGTCAGGTAGAAGACGTACATTTTCTTTATCACTGTCATCCTTTGACCTTAATGCTTCTGTTGGTAATGAAACTTTTGGCACCACTGCTGTTGATCGTGAACGAACAGGCCTTCCTCTCTGAACAGTTTCCCATCCTTCAGCATCTTTCCGTTCTACGCAATTGAGGGAAGAAAATAAATCAAGATTTCTTTGATGATAAACATTTTCAAAAACCTACAAAATAACATTTTCCAATCTAATTCCCATTAAATATAATTAAAATATAAACATGACACTAATTACTATGCAAGGTGTATTGTGCACAAGTGTGTGTGTGTATTCTCTAGTTCCTACAACCACACTGTGGGGTAGGTATAATTATCCCTATCTTACAAATGATAAAACTGAGATTAAGACCGACCTAAGACCCTGGGACTTCCCTGGTGGTCCAGTGGTAAAGAATTCACCTTATAATGCAGGGGACACGGGTTCGATCCCTGGTCCCACATGCCAAGGGGCAACTAAGCCAGAGCACAACTACTGAGTTCACACCCCTCAACTAGAGAGCCTGCATGCCGCAAACTACAGAACCCATGCACCCTGGAGCCTGTGTGCCACAACTAGAGAGAAACCCATGTGCCACAACGAAAGATCCCACATGCCTCAATGAAGATCCGGTGTGCCGCAACTAAGGCCCAATGCAGCCAAAAATAAAAAAAATAAATAAGAAATAAATCCTTAAAAAACAAAAAAGACTGACCTAAGGCCCCATAGTCAGAAAGTAATAACATTTATACTGTGTATACTATGTGCTAGAACTGTTCTAAGTGCCTTAGATGTAACTCTTTTAAATAAACCCTCTTAGAGGGTTCACAACAACCCTCTAAGATCAGTACTATCATTCCCATATTACCAGTGAGGAAACTGAGACAAAGAGAGGTTGAGTAATTTACCCAAGGTCACACACTTAGTAAAGGTAAAGCCAAGATGTAAGTCTAGGCAAATTGGTTCTGATGTCCATACCCAACGAATATGTAAAAACTACCTCCCCTTCTTTTAGAATCCAAACATAGGCCTTGGTCCAAAACCCACGTTCTTTTTCCCCTGTCTCAGTACTAACAGTATACACTGACTTAGGAAAAAAAGGTAAAAAACTATTTTAATGATCATAAGATTATAGTGTTAAATGAATGAACCCTCAATGATCTAGTCCAGTATTTCACCATACACATAAGAAAATGAGGGCCTGTATCCAAAGTCACAAACAAATCCAAAAAATCCAAAGTCACAAATCCAAAGAGCAAACTAGCCTAAAATAAATAAGCTTCTACCAAAATGTTTCAAAATTTCACAACCTGAGATATATATGTATACAGTGATAGCCACAATTTTTAAAATTTTATAGGCTAATTGTAATCTATCAGAATTAGTATGAAGACTTCCAGTTCTGGCCAAGATGGAGTAGCCTCACCTTCATTTCCACGTCCTCCTACTTACAATTAAGAACTCTGGAAAAAAAACATACAAAATAAGCACAGGATGATTTTAAAAGATAGAAAGTAGTAGGTGGACTGCCTAGTGACCCTGGGAATTGAAAAGCAGCACAGCAGTGAGTTCTGTTTTTGTTTATTGCTGACAGGATGCTATAAAAGCCTCCAATCCAGAAGGACCAACTGACATAGACAAAACAGGCAACAGCAAAACTTGTTTTGCCAAGCCAAAGAACAGAGAAAAGGATGGCCTAAGAAAACAGACAACCATTTTGGCAATATTCCTTCTATTCTAGCCAAACATCAGTGGAAAACTTCCACCCCATAGTTTCAATAGGGGTAAGCAGAGAGCTAAACTTCCGTTGCCCACCTGGCAGAAGCAGATGGTGGTCCAATTCCCTCACCAAAACAATGTCAGCAAAGGTGAACAGTGAGCTGAGCTCTTACCTCCAGTTGGCATTAATAACACTAAACAAAGCAGTAGGAACTGTACTTACTCAGCACTCCACTTTCCCTCACACCTAGTGTCAGTGGGAGCTGAACTTCCACACCCACCAAGCAGCAGTGAGACTTAACGAGGTAGTGAAAGTCAGAACTGGTAGACACTGACCTAGTCAGCTAGCTGGGAGGGAATCCGGGAAAAAGTCTGGAACTGCCTAAGAGGCAAGAGACCATTGTTTCAGAGTGCACGAGGAGAAGGGATTCAGAGCACCGCCTAAACGAGCTCCAGAGATGGGCACGAGCCATGGCTATCAGCACCGACACCAGAGAAGGGCATGAAACACTAAGGCTGCTGCTGCAGCCACCAAGAAGCCTGTGTGCAAGCACAGGTCACTATCCACACCTCCCCTCAGGAGAGCCTGTGCAGCCCGCCACTGCCAGGGTCCCATGATACCGGGACAGCATACCCGGGAGAACACACGGCATGCCTCAGGCTGCTGCAACGTCACAGCGGCCTCTGCTGCCGCAGGCTCAAGTCGCATACCATACACCTCCCTCTCCCCAGCCTTAGTGAGCCAGAGTCACCTAATCAGCTGCTACTTTAACCCCATCCTGTCTGAGTGGAGAAGATGCCCTCAGGTGACCTACACGCAGAGGCAGGGCCAAATCCAAAGCTGAACCTCAGGAGCGGTGTGAACAAGAAGAGAAAGGGAAATTTCTCCCAGCAGCCTCAGGAGCTGCGCATTAAATCTCCACAATCAACTTGATGTACCCTGCACTTGTAGAATGCCTGAGTAGACAACAAATCATCCCAAAATTGAGGTGGCAGACTTTGGGAGAACTGTAGACTTGGGGTTTGCTTTCTGCAAATAATTTGCTTCTGGTTATATGTTTATCTTACTTTAGTATTTAGAGTTTATTAACATTAGTAGAATTCTTTATTGATTTGGTGGCTCCCTTACTTTTATATATATTTTTTTTTCCTTTTTTTGTGAGTGTGTACGTGTACGCTTCTTTGTATGATTTTTTCTGTATAGCTTTGCTTTTACCATTTGTCCTAGGGTTCGGTCTGTCTTTTTTTTTTTTTTCTAAGTACATTTTTTAGTGCTGGTTACCATTGGTGGATTTGTTTTTCAGTTTGGTTGCTCTCTTCTTTCTGTCTTTTTATTTCTTTTATTACTTTTTAATAATTATTTTTCATTTTTGATTTTAATAACTTTATTTTATTTTTTCTTTCTTTTTTTCTCCCTTTTCTTCTGTGTCGTGTGACTGACAGGGTCTTGGCACTCTGACCAGGTGTCAGGCCTGTGCCTCTAAGGTGGGACAGCCGAGTCCAGGACATTGGTCCACCAGAGACCTCCCGGCTCCACGTTATATCAAATGGCGAAAACAATCCCAGAGATCTCCATCTCAACTCTTAAACCCAGCTCCACTCAAAGACCAGCAAGCTACAGTGCTTGACACCCTATGCCAAGACTAGCAAGACAGGAACACAACACCATGCATTAGCAGAGAGGCTGCCTCCAATCATGATAAGGTCACAGACACTCCAAAACACACCACAGGACGTGGTCCTGCACACCAGAAAGACAAGATCCAGCCTCATCCACCAGAAAACAGGCACCAGACCCCTCCACCAGGAAGCCTACACAACCCACTGGGGGCAGAAAACAAAAACAACAGGAACTATGTACTTCCACCCTGTTAAAAGGAGACCCCAAACACAGTAAGTTAAGCAAAGTGAGAAGACAGAGAATTACACAGCAGATGAAGGAGCAAGGTAAAAACACACCAGACCAAACAATTAAAGAGGAAATAGGCAGTCTACCTCAAAAAGAATTCAGAATAATGATAGCAAAGACAATCCAAAATCTTGGAAACAGAATGGAGAAAATACAAGAAAACTTTAACAAGGACCTAGAAGAACTGAAGACCAAATAAAAAATGATGAACAACACAATAAATTAAATTAAAAATTCTCTAGAAGGAATCAATAGCCAAAAAACTGAGGCAGAAGAATGGATAAGTACCCTGGAATACAAAATAGTGGAAATAACAATCACACAGCAGAATAAGGAAAAAAGAATGAAAAGAATTGAGGACAGTCTCAGAGACCTCTGGGACAACATTAAATGCACCAACATTCGAATTATAGGGGTCCCAGAAGAAGAAGAGAAAAAGAAACGGACTGGGAAAATATTTGAAGAGATTATACTTGAAAACTTCCCTAATATGGGAAAGGAAATAGTTAATCAAGTCCAGGAAGTGCAGAGAGTCCCATACAGGATAAATCCAAGAAGAAACATGCCAAGACACATATTAATCAAACTATCAAAAATTAAATACAAAGAAAGATATTAAAAGCAGCAAGGGAAAAACTACAAATAACATACAAGGGAATCCCCAGAAGGTTAACAGCTGATCTTTCAGCAGAAACTCTGCAAGCCAGAAGACAGTGGCAGGACATATTTAAAGTGATGAAAGGGAAAAACCTACAACCAAGATTACTCTGCCCAGCAAAGATGCCATTCAGATTCGATGGAGAAATTAAAACCTTTACAGACAAGCAAAAGTTAACAGAATTCAGCACCACCAAACCAGCTTTACAACAAATGCTAAAGGAACTTCTCTAGGCAGGAAACACAAGAGAAGGAAAAGACCTACAAAAACAAACCCAAAACAATTAACAAAATGGTAAAAGGAACATACATATCAATAACTACCTTAAATGTAAATGCATTAAATGCTCCAACCAAAAGACACAGACTGGCTGAATGCATAGAAAAGCAAGACCCATATATATGCTGCCTACAAGAGACCCACTTCAAAACCACGAACACATACAGACTGAAAGTGAGGGGATAGACAAAGATATTCCATGCAAATGGAAATCAAAAGAAAGCTGGAGTAGCAATTCTCATATCAGACAAAATACACTTTAAAATAGACTATTACAAGAGACAAAGAAGGACACCACATCATTATCAAGGGATTGATCCAAGAAGAAGATATAATAATGGTAAATATTTATGCACCCAACATAGGAGTACCGCAATACATAAGGCAAATAATATCAGCCATAAAAGGGGAAATTGACAGCAACACAATCATACTAGAGGACTTTAACACCCCACTTTCACCAATGGACATATCATCCAAAATGAAAATAAACAAGGAAACACAAGCTTTAAATGAAACATTAAACAAGATGGACTTCACTGATATTTATAGGACACTCCATCCAAAAACCAACACAATACACTTTCTTCTCAAGTGCTCATGGAATATTCTCCAGGATAGATCATATCTTGGGTCACAAATCAAGCCTTGGTAAATTTAAGAAAATTAAAAGAGTATCAATATCTTTTCCAACCACAATGCTATGAGACTAGATATCAATTACAGGAAAAGATCTGTAAAAAATACAAACACATGGAGGCTAAACAATACACTACTTAATAACCAATAGATCACTGAAGAAATCAAAGAGGAAATCAAAAAATACCTAGAAACAAATGACAATGAAAACACAAGGACCCAAAACCTTTGGGATGCAGCAAAAGCAGTTCTAAGAGGGAAGTTTACAGCAATACAGTCCTACCTTAAGAAACAAGAAACATCTCAAATAAACAATCTAACCTTACACCTAAAGCAATTAGAGGAAGAAGAACAAAAAAACCCCAAAGTTAGCAGAAGGGAAGAAATCATAAAGATCAGATCAGAAATAAATGAAGAAGAAATGAAGGAAACGATAGCAAAGATCAATAAAACTAAAAGCTGGGTCTTTGAGATGATAAACAAAATTGATAAACCATTAGCCAGAGTCATCAAGAAAAAAAACAAAAGACTCAAATCAATAGAAATAGAAATGAAAAAGGAGAAGTAACAACTGACACTGCAGAAATACAAAGGACCATGAGAGATTACTACAAGCAACTCTATGCCAATAAAACGGAAAAACTGGAAGAAAGGGACAAATTCTTAGAAATGCACAACCTGCCAAGACTGAACAAGGAAGAAATAGAAAATATGAACAGTCCAATCACAAGCACTGAAATTGAAACTGTGATTAAAAATCTTCCAACAGAGGGCTTCCGTGATGGCACAGTGATTGAGAGTCCGCCTGCCGATGCAGGGGACACGGGTTCGTGCCCCGGTCCGGGAAGATCCCACATGCCGCGGAGCGGCTGGGCCCGTGAGCGATGGCTGCTGAGCCTGCGCGTCCGGAGCCTGTGCTCCACAACGGGAGAGGCCGCAATGGTGAGAGCCCTGCGTACCGCAAAAAAAAAAAAATCTTCCAACAAACAAAAGCCCAGGACCAGATGGATTCACAGGCAAATTCTATCAAACATTTAGGGAAGAGCTAACACATCTCCTTCTCAAACTCTTCCAAAATATAGCAGAGGGAGGAACTCTCCCCAACTCCTTCAATGAGGCCACCATCACCCTGACACCAAAACCAGACAAAGATGTCACAAAGAAAGAAAACTACAGGTCAATATCGCTGTTGAACATAAATGCAAAAATCCTGAACAAAATACTAGCAAACAGAATCCAACACCATATTAAAAGGATCATACACCATGATCAAGTGGGGTTTATCCCAGGAATGCAAGGATCCTTCAATATACGCATATCCCTGAATGTGATACACCATATTAACAAATTGAAGGCGAAAAACTATATGATCATCTCAATAGATGCAGAAAAACCTTTCAACAAAATTCAACATCCATTTATGATAAAAACCCTCCAGAAAGTAGGCATAGAGGGAACTTTCCTCAACATAATAAAGGACATATATGACAAACCCACAGCCAACATCGTCCTCAATGGGGAAAAACTGAAAGCATTTCCACTATTATCAGGAACAAGACAAGGTTGCCCACTCTCACCACTATTATTTTAACATAGTTTTGGAAGTTTTAGCCACAGCAATCAGAGAAGCAAAAGAAATAAAAGGAATCCAAAACAGAAAAGAAGAAGTAAAGCTCTCACTGTTTGCAGATGACATGATACTATACATAGAGAACCCTAAAGATGCTACCATAAAACTACTAGAGCTAATCAATGAATTTGGTAAAGTTGCAGGATACAAAATTAATGCACAGAAATCTCTTGCATTTCTATACACTAAAGCTGAAAAATCTGAAAGTGAAATTAAGAAAACACTCCCATTTACCATGGCAACGAAAGAATAAAATATCTAGGAATAAACAAAAGATCTGTGTGCAGAACAGATGAACAGGGCCCGTGAGCGATGGCTGCTGAGCCTACGCATCTGGAGCCTGTGCTCCGCAACAGGAGAGGACACAACAGTGAGAGGCCCGCGTACTGAAAAAAAAAAAAAAAAAGAGTCATGTACCACAATGTTCACTGCAGCACTATTTACAACAGCCAGAACAAGGAAGCAACCTAAGTGTCCATCAACAGATTAATGGATATAGAAGATGTGACACATATATACAATGGAATATTACTCAGCCATAAAAAGAAATGAAACTGAGTTATTTGTAGTGAGGTGGATGGACCTAGAGTCGGTCATACAGAGTGAAGTAAGTCAGGAAGGGAAAAAGAAATACCATATGCTTACTCATATATATGGAATCTAAAGGAAAAGAAAGAAAATGGTTCTGATGAACCTAGGGGCAGGACAGGAATGAAAACACAGACATAGAGAATGGACTTGAGGACACGGGGAAGGGAAAGGTAAGCTGAGACAAAGTGAGAGAGTTACACTGACATATATACACTACCAAATGTAATATAGCTAGTGGGAAGCAGCTGCATAGGACAGGGAGATCAGCTCAGTGTTTTGCAACCACCTAGAGGGTTGGGATATGAAGGGTGGGAATGAGACGCAAGAGGGAGGGTATATGGGGATATACGTATGCATATAGTGATACAACAGAAAGTAACACAACATTCTAAAGCAATTATACTCCAGTAAAGATATTAAAGGAAAAAAGAAAAAGAAAAAAAAAAAAGCCCTGGAATAATCCCAACCTGACTGTGATTTGTTATCATTTTTATTTATCGCTGTATTTAATTCACTAATATGTTGTTCAATGTTCAAGAGAAAATGTTTTATTATAATATCCTTTTTAGGTTTTGATATTAAGGTTATAAAATGATCTTTTATTCTGAGGAAGAGTTTCTTTAAGATTGAATGTATCTTTACCTAAAATGTTTGGAAGAATTCACAGGTGAAGCCATTTTGACCTGGAATTTTCTTTGTGAAAAAATGTTTCATTATTAACTCACATTTTTTTAATACTTATACATTCCTTCAAGTTTTTCTAATTCTTGCTATGCAACTTTTGTTATGTTTTTCAAGTTATTTGTTAATTTCTTCTAAATTTCTAAATTTAGTGTATAATATTGCTCAGAATTTCTTTTTAATATTTTGGGGATCTGTGCCAATGCCCCTGTTTCATTCCTGGTGCTAGGCCTTGTCTCCTTTTTTTCTTGGTATTACTAGAAGTCTGTTAATTTTATTGGTCTATTTGAAGAACTACATTTTGGTTTTGTTAATTTTTCTCTAGTCTCACCTGTATTTTTCCTTCCATATTCCCTGGGTCTAGCTTGTTCTTTTCTAACTTCTTGAGATGGACAGAGTATGGATTTTAGGTTTTCCTCCTTTCTAATTGGTGTAATTGAAGCTAGAAAATTTCCTCAAAGCATAGCTTTACCCTAATCCCAAAGATTTCAAATGTTCATTTTTATTCAACTGACATTTTCTAATTTTCAGTGTGATTTCTTCCCTGACTCATGGATTATTCAGATATATATTCCAAAATTCCAAAAATCTGAAAATTGTACAGCTACATTTTTGTAATTAATTTCTAACTTCATTCCACTGTGTTAAGACAGGCAGAATAAGTTCAATCATCTGAAAGTTGTTGAAACTTGTTTACTGTGTCAATTTTGGTAAATATTCCATGTGTGCTTGAATATGTATTTGGACTTACAGCCATGACAAAGTAGCCTGTATTAAAATTAATCTTCTTCCTGCCAAACAGAACTACAAGAGCTAGACGAAATATATAAATGAATTGTTTAAAGGCATTGGAAAGCAACCAGTATAGGCAAGACTTGAGGAACTACAATTCCTGAGAATAGGGACAACAACATGAGATCCACATTCACCCTAGAATTTTCCCTGAAGACTGCTGGAATTCACAGTGTAGGAAAGTGAGTTCTAGCAGAAACCAGCAGTCCTATCTAGCTAAGACAGATATTGGAGTTTGATGAGTCTAAAGAAACTGGGGCTTCAGGGGAAAAAATCTTGGAGAGGGGGAAACTGCAGGAAAGTAAGCCAAAAGAATCTGCATTCAATCTTTCCCTAAGAAGTCTGACAACTGCTAAGCTTTGCATATACAGGGCAAGATTCCAAGACACCCAGCAGAAAACAGCAGCTGGGATGCTAATGAACTAAGCAGATATTGTAGCAACTGTATGGTGCCGAGGAAATAAAAGTTGGAACTCAGGAATGAAGTGGTCTTGGCAAGCACCCCAGGTTTTCAATTGAGACTCCAAAAGGAACAAGAAAAAACTAAAACACATCAACTTTAATAAAACCTCAAGCCAAACCTTGACAGGATTAAGGTGTTCTGCTTGTTCTCTACCTTACTGCCATAAAAAACTATATATTTTTAGAAGAAGTCTCTATAACTTTTAGTATACAATGTTAAACATTCAATTAAATATGAGGCATCCTAATCAAAAAGAGTAAAATAACTCTAAACTGCCCCAAAACTGTTTTTTAAACTAACAAACTCACAGATGGTTCAAACATTTTACTTTTCAGACACAAATTTTTAAAATAGCTATTATTAATATGTTCAAGAAAATATGGATTAGACATACAAAACAGAGGATGAGCAGAATGACTAGAAGACATATCAGTAAAAAGTTTCCAGATTGAAGTAACAAAAGGGAAAAAAATGGAAAAAAAAAGCATTAGTTGTTAGACATATCAATTATGTCAAGTTCATTAATGAGGTTGTTTAGATATTTTTGATCTTTACTGATCTTTATCTACAGGTACTATCATTTGAGACAGTTATGGTAAAATCTCCCAGTGTAAATATAGACTTTTTTTCAATTTTTCCTTTCAGTCCTGTCAGGGTTTGCTTTATATGTTTTAAAGATATGTTATGTACATATAAATTTAGAGTTACTTTATCTCTCTGTTGAAATGACCCTTTAATAATTTTTAAAAATCTCTAAAATGTTGCTTGGCTACTCTTATTTCATCTGGTAACAATACTAGCTTTGAATTGAATGGGGTATGTATAGAATATCTTTCCCTGCCTTTTCCTTTTGACTTTTCTACATCTTAATATTGAAGGTGTATCTCTTATAAGCAGAATACAATTGGGCTTTTTTTTGTGTGTGTGTGGTACGCGGGACTCTCACTGCTGTGGTCTCTCCCGTTGCGGAGCACAGGCTCCGGACGCGCAGGCTCAGCGGCCATGGCTCACAGGCCCAGCCGCTCCGCAGCATGTGGGATCTTCCCGGACCGGGGCACGAACCCGTGTCCCCTGCATCGGCAGGCGGACTCTCAACCACTGCGCCACCAGGGAAGCCCCTATTTTTAAAAGTGTTATAATCTTCATTTTTAAAATTTAATATTTAGACCATTTACATTTAATGTAGGGATTGATACATTTACTTCTATTACATTATAATTCTTTTTTTGATTTGTCTTATGTGTTTTGTGTTTCTTTTTTTCCTCTTCTCTTGCTTTCTTTTGGATTGATCAAAAAGATTATTAGTTGAACATTCGTTTATTCTTCTTTGTGGTTTTCCTGAATTTATAACACAGCGTTGACTTATGTCTAATGCAAACGAGCACTCTTGTAACTTCTTAGACAATGTTAGAACCTAGAAAATATAAACTCCATTTATTCCTCTCTTATCTTTTGGGTTACTGTCATAAATTTTCATTCTACATATATGTCAAGCTCCACAAGACATTGTTTCACACAGTCAATACACATTTAAGGTTATCTGCATGTTTATTCCTTCTAGTTTTTTTCATTCCTTCATGCATTTCTGGGATGCTATCTGGAATCATTTTCCTGCCATCTGAAGAACTCTGTGGTTTTTTTTAGTGTAGGTCTGACTACAAATTCTCTCAATTTTTATTCATCTAGAACTACCTTTATTTCACCTTCATTTTTGAAGGTTATTTTTTGCTGGATGCAGAATTCTGTCTCTCCAGTTATTTTCTTTCAGCACCTTAAAGATCTCATTCCACTGCCATCTGGCTTTCATCAGCTATAAGTTGACTCTTGCTCATTTTAAAAGTGTTTTTTTTTTAAAGCTGTGACTACTTGCAAAGATTTTCTCTTTCTTTGATTTTTAATATTTTTATTATATTGCATCTAGATGAGATTTGTTTTATATTTTTCCTACTTGGAGTTTATAGTGGTTCTTGAATATAAGACAGTATCTTTTGACAGTTTGGGGAAATCTTCAGTGATTACCTCCTCAAAGGTTGCTTTTGTACCATTCATTCCATCCCTTCAGACTCCACTTACAGGTGTGCCTCTTATGCTCTTCTCTGCATTCTCCTCTCTCTCTCTCTTTTCTCTCCATGATATAGCCTCAGTATTTTCTACTGACTTAGAATTAATTCAATCCCAACTCTCCTAAATTTTAAATCTCTTCTCAGTGTGGGTAAACACATTAATTGTTTTAAGAATTTCATTTATCTTCCTGGATTCCTCCCTTCCAGGGCACTGTGACCATAAAAAAATCTGGACTGGCTGCTATCTAGACATTTACACAGCAATCATCCTGGGATCACCACCACAGAATTATTACCTTTGCCTCTTCTCTGTACTGGCTCCCTCTTGTAGTGACAGTGTCCATAGAGTTAAAAATCTTTTGAGACCTAGAATGTTTGAAAATGTCTTTAATCTACTCTCACATCTAATGGATAATTTGGCTGGACATAGGATTTTAGCTTAGAAATTATTTTCCTCCAGAATTTTGAAGACATTGCTCAATTTTCTTGTGGCTTCTAGTGATAATTCTGCAAAAGCAGGTGTCATTCTGATTCTTGGTCATTTGTATACAAACTGATTCTTTTCTCTAATTTTTTAGAGCCTCTCATCATTTGTAGTACTCATAAATTTACCACCTTTTTTTTTTTTTTTTTTTTTTTTTTGCGACACGCGGGCCTCTCACTGTTGTGGCCTCTCCCGTTGCGGAGCACAGGCTCCGGACGCACAGGCTCAGCGGCCATGGCTCACGGGCCCAGCCGCTCTGCAGCATGTGGGATCTTCCTGGACCGGGGCACGAACCCGTGTCCCTTGCATTGGCAAGCAGCCTCTCAACCACTGCGCCACTAGGGAAGCCCCTCCCAACATGTTCTGATGTCACTGCAGTTTCATCCATTATAGTGGGCACTTAATGGGCCCTTTTGGTTAAAAACTTATTATCTTTCTGTTAAACAAAATTTCCTTTAATTATTTCATGACTTCTTCCTTTTCCTTTATCTTTCTATAATCCATGTTATTCAAATAGTGGATAGTCCAGTATCTATTTTTATATAATAAGTCTAAAACTTAGCATCTTAAAATACTATATTATTTCCATGCAATTCTTTGACTCAGGAATCTGAAGAGTGCTCAGTTTGGTGGGGGGAGGTGTAGGAGGGGGTTCATCTCATCTCCATATGGTGTCAGCAAGGGTGGTTCAACTGAGACCAGAGAATTCATGATAGCTTCACCACATGTCCAAATCTTTCATACTAGTTACTGGCTGAGACTAAGTTCTTCTCCGGGCCACTTTCTCTTCACATGGTCTCTCATTATTCAGCAGCCTATCTTGGGCTTCTTTACATGGTAGCTGGCTTCCAACAAGGAGAAAATTGAAGCTGCAAGCCCTCTTACCAGCTAGGTTGGGAATTTACCAAACCTCACTCTAGATACATTCTATTGATTATATCAAGTCACAGGACCAACCAAAGATTTAAGGCGAGGGAAAACAGAATCTACCACTTGACAGTGGAAGTGGCATGCATGCACAGGGATGAGAGAAACTGTTCACACCCATCTTTGCAGACAATCTACCACAGTCCACAATCTGGCTTCAGATTGCCTAAGTCTTCCAAGACTACCAGACATTCATCAATTAGAGAATCAGCCTTGAAGACCAATATCTCATGATCTATATCAGATTTGGATGTGTTCCTCAGGTGTGGGTTCTCTTGATCTGGAAACCTGGCAGTTCAAGTAGAAGAGGGCTTTAAGTGGAAGCAAGATTGAGGTATCTCAACATTATCTTTATCCATAGTCTTCTACTTAGTCTCGTTGTTTGCAATACAGTACCCCCACCTTCCAATGTGTCTGGTATCTCTCAGGTCAAATACCATCTTTTGTACCTTCTCTAGAAACTAAACCTCCAATATTCTGTAGGTTGAGAGAGATACATCTACTCTCATCCTACTATTCAGAGTTATGGGGAAGTGGGGAGGATTCGAGATTCTTCTTATAATCCCTACCTATATCCTCACTTCCAGAGATACCTGCTCCCACCAATTTCTGATCCTTTTGGAAGTTATGTGGATCAAATTGGATTGCTTGACAGTTTTGCCCACCCCCTGAGCTGAGGATTCAGCTAGCTTACTCAAATGTCACAACTGGTCTTGCTATTTTCCAACTTTCAAAAATTTGTTCATATCATCTCTTCTCCTGTCTCTTTTTCCTTAAGTCCTTTCATATCATTTTAGTTGAGTCTGGGGAAAAAGCAAAGTAACTGCATGTGCTCACTCTATCATCTTTAACAAAAATCAATTTTATAGCATATCATTACAAACTTGAGTACTATACCTACTGTAATTATAAATTACTTAAGATATACACCATAATTCACTGTGCAAAACAGTGCATCAAAACCCCACAACTGAAAACCAAAGTGGTCAAAAACAAAATTCCTTGGTATATTAACGAGTATTTTTAAGCCTAGTCATAATGAAGATCTATCATTTCACTTCAACCAAACGGGTCACACTCATAAATAATCTGAGAGTACTGCTTTAAACAAAACCATGATACATGCTAATACTATAATTCCTTTAAGTTCTTTTGCAGTTTTGATTTTTTAACACATTTCCCTCAGACTTTCAAGACACAGACACTAAACTTCATGATTCCACATTTTCCTACCTTTTCCTAAGAAAGAACTCATACCAACTCTCAATTTTCTACTTTCTCAATGGAGAAAGCAAGGGCAATATATTCCATAAAAGTAAGGTATGTATCTGAAATAAGCCAATAGCACTTACTGAGACCAAAATGGAAAAACAGCGCAACAACAAGATCAATAATGCAAAGGTGGCAATACTTTTGTTATATCCAATAAAACATTTCTTTATGAACCAAAAAACTCCAAAGTGATCCTTCATTGAATAGAAAAGAAAGCAGTATTCTCAAGTTGTTCCTTAACTAATAAGACAGACTCATTATTACTTACTATCACTCTAAAATCTAAGCCTCTAAAGATGTATAAAAATCCACTCTGGATTTATGAAGGGAACTCCTATGGAATCAATTCAGATGAGTCTTCAGAATTACAGCCCTTCTATTTATTTTTGCCCCTTTATTATTCTGATGGTATGGAAAACAGATATGTGAGTAAAGATAAACACATGGTATTATTTTAGTACCCAAACAATATTTAAACATTAATGAAATGAAGTACTGACATGACATTTTAAAGTGTATACTACCTAGAAGATGAACTACTTTATTTCTTTTCTACTTACAAATGAACTGACAAAAGATATCATTCTCCTTAAAGTTTACACAGGGCAAACCTGAGACTAGAATGACCTCCAAAAGTTTTCATACAGTTTTTAAGATGATTTTATGATTTTAACTAAGGCAAATTAACATCATATAAATGATGCACAAAGATAAATATATAATGTTATTAGCACCAAATTCAAATAAAATAAATATCTTCACATAAATCTACTTGTCTAATACATACAAAGGTTGATTCAAAGTCACTTGCCATTTTTGCGGGAAGGCTTCTGCACTGTCATTGGTGGGCAAGACTGGGCAGGTGCTACATCCGAAGAAGCAGTAGAGCCTGTATGATGAGCCTTTACCTTGTCAGCCCAACTGACACCTGTGGGAGCCAGACGTGGAGCAGCCACTGTGCCAGGTGAACCCCTATGGAGAAAATGACAGCATTTAATAAATCAAATATAAGTTAAAATTTTAAAAATATAGTTAATATATTTAAAATTTAAATGCATTATGTGTGTGTGTGTGTATCCACATATATAGAATAACATACTACCACAGCAATTTAAGGCAAATATACTCATAAATTTATCTTCTTCTAATACTTCATTAATATACCATAACATATTATATGGGAACAAATATAACAAAAAAGCTCTCACCAGATTGGTTTAAAAGAAAATTTCAGTTAAATGGGGAATCTTAAAAAAAATGCATATATTTTTTATTTAAAATTTTATTTTCATTTAAAACTCATAACTTTTAATATAAATGTGCATTAATTTGCCAATTTATCAATGTAGGCATTATTAAAACAGGCTTTTTTTGTGTATATTATTTCATACATGATGCCTCATTGACAATGTCCAATTTTGTTTTCTTTAAAATGGAGTGATACTTTAGTGACACCTATTAAATAATCTTAGTACACAATCCTCCTCAGTTTTAATAATAATTTCCCCAATCTTTCACAGCTGTCCTATCCACTCATCTGACAGCAAAACTTTAACAGTTCACTTTATGAAAGCTTTCCAAAAACTTATCTTAGTTTTCACAGAAACAATGACTCTTTTACACTCACATTTTAGTGGTTTACTTAATATTTAAGTTATGAGTTATTATATAGACAACTTGAGTAAACAAGTTTGGTAACTAACTGCATAGTCTAAAGCATTTAACTCAACCAGAAAGAACAGAATTGCGCATATATACTAAAGTAAGCCTATAAGCCACAATCTTTCAGCATGCTTAAACATGTTTTACAATGATAATAAAGAGTCTCAATTAATCCAATGACACAATACATGGAGATCAGTATGAGAACCGTTACTATGCATGCATTAAAGACTTGCAGGTTAAAATAAACCATTTACTATACAATACTCTGAACCACAGACTAATGGACTGCATTACGGGGAAATTTCCCTTAAACTGGTGATAGAATATAAAAACATTTGGTTTTATTTGCTTATATGTCTTTCCCCCACTCTACTAAGGTCCAATTATTATAAGGTTCCAAAGTCCATCAACCTTCACCTAAGGCAATATTATCTAATAATCTCATATGAAAGCAAAAAACTGGTTCTACTGAATAACACTTTATGAGCTCTTAGTAAGGGTCAAGTATTGATACAATGCCAGATGCTTGTGATAGAGAAGATATGACAAACATCTTGCCTTAAAGAAGGTCATAATACAAGTACAAAGAGTAAACAAACATTAAAAATTTTAACACACTGAGGGTTTGAGGCAGCTGCTGTCATGGGGTGGATAAGGCAAATCAGCAAGCCACTCCAGTAGCCAGTCACAGGAGAGCAATACTTTGGACCTGCCATCAGCTTATGACATACAGGATTATGTGTTGCAGAGACCCAGCAAGGAGGTCCACAGTGAGGCTTTTAGTCCTGAGGGAGCCCTTTCTATTCCTTGCTCTTGTGATGTAGATCCAGCTGTGTGGCTGACAGGGTCTTGGTGCTCCTGCCTGAGCCTCTGAGGTGGGAGAGCCAAATACAGAACACTGGACCATCAGAGACCTCCCGGCCCCACATAATATCAATTGGCAAGAGCGCTCACAGACATCTCCGTCTCAATGCTAAGACCCACATGCACCCAACGGCCAGCAAATTCCAGTGCTGGATGTCCCATGCCAAACAACTAGCAAGACAGGAACACAACCCTATCCATTAGCAGAGAGGCTGCCTAAAATCATACTAAGTTCACAGACACCCCAAAGCACACAACCGCATGCGGCCCTACCCACCAGAAAGACAAGATCCAGCCCCACCCACCAGAACACAGGCACCAGTCCCCTCTACCAGGAAGCCTATACAAGTCACTAAACCAACCTCACCCACTGAGGGCAGAAACCGAACACAACAGGAACTACGAACATGCAGCCCACAAAAAGGAGACCCGAAACACAGTAAGTTAAGCAAAATGAGAAGACAGAGAAATACACAGCAGATGAAGGAGCAAAGTAAAAACCCACCACACCAAACAAATGAAGAGGAATTAGGCAGTCTACCTGAAGAAGAATTCAGAGTAATGATAGTAAAGATGATCCAAAATCTTGGAAACAGAATAGAAAAAACAGAAGAAATGTTTAACAAGGACCTAGAAGAACTAAAGAGCAAACGAACAATGATGAACAACACAATAAATGAAATTTAAAATTCTCCAGAAGAAAGCAATAGCAGTATAACTGAGGCAGAAGAATGGATGAGTGCATAGAAAGTAAAATAGTGGAAGTAACTACCACAGATCAGAAGAAAAAAGAATCAAAAGAATTGAGGACAGTCTCAGAGACCTCTCGGACAACATTGAATGCACCAACATTCAAATTATAGGGGTCCCAGAAGAAGAAGAGAAAAAGAAAGGGACTGAGAAAATAGTTGAAGAGATTATGGCTGAAAACTTCACTAATATGGGAAAGGAAGTAGTCAATAAAGTAAACGAAGCACAGAGAGTCCTATACAGGATAAATCCAAGGAGAAACATGCAAAGACACAAATAATTCAAGCTATCACAAATTAAATACAAAGAAAAAATATTAAAAGCAGCAAGGGAAAGTAACAAATAACATACAAGAGAATCCCCATAAGGTTAACAGCTGATCTTTCAGCAGAAACTCTGCAACCAAGAAGACAGTGGCAGGACATATTTAAAGTGATGACAAGGAAAAACTCACAACCAAGATTACTCTCCCCAGGAAGGATGTCATTCAGATTCAACAGAGAAATTAAAACCTTTACAGACAAGCAAAAGTTAAAGAGAATTCAGCACCACCAAACCAGCTTTACAATAAATGCTAAAGGAACTTCTCTAGGCAGGAAACACAAGAGAAGGAAAAGACCTACAATAACAAATCCACAACAATTAAGAACATGATAGAACTACCATATGATGCAGCAATCCAACTACTGGGCATATAATCTGAGAAAACCATAATTCAAAGAGTCATGTACCAAAATGTTCATTGCAGCTCTATTTACAATAGCCAGGACATGGAAGCAACCTAAGGATCCATCAACAGATGAATGGATAAAGAAGATGTGGCACATATATACAATGGAATATTACTCAGCCATAAAAAGAAATGAAATTGAGTTATTTGTAGTAAGGTGGATGGACCTAGAGTCTGTCATACAGAGAGAAGTAAGTCAGAAAGAGTAAAACAAATACCGTATGCTAACACATATATATGGAATCTAAGAAAAAAAAAGTCATGAAGAACCTAGGGGTAAGACAGGAATAAAGACACAGAACTACTAGAGCATGGACTTGAGGATACGGGGAGGGGGAAGGGTAAGCTGTGACAAAGTGAGAGAGTGTCATGGACATTATATACACTACCAAACGTAAAACAGATAGCTAGTGGGAAGTAGCCGCATAGCACAGGGAGATCAGCTAGGTGGTTTGTGACCACCTAGAGGGGTGGGATAGGGAGGGTGGGAGGGAGGGAGATGCAAGAGGGAAGAGATATGGGAACAAATATATATATGTAAAACTGATTCACTTTCTTATAAAGCAGAAACTAACACACCATTGTAAAGCAGCTATACTCCAATAAAGATGTTAAAATAAAAAGAACATGGTAATAGGAACATACATATCGATAATTACCTTAAATGTAAATGGATTAAATGCTCCAACCAAAAGATATAGACTGGCTGAATGGATACAAAAACAAGAAACATATATATGCTATATACAAGGGACCCACTTCAGACCTAGGGATACATACAGACTGAAAGTGAGGGGGTGGACAGAGATATTCCATGAAAATGGAAATGAAAAGAAAGTTGGAGTAGCAATCCTCATATAAGACAAAATAGACTCTAAAATAAAGACTATTACAAGAGACAAAAAAGGCCACTACATAATGATTAAGGGATAAATCGAAGAAGATATAACAATTGTAAATATTTGTGCACCCAACACAGGAGCACCTCAATACATAAGGCAAATGCAAACAGCCTTAAAGGGGAAATCGACAAAAACACAATGATAGTAGGGGACTGTAACATCCCTCTTCCACCAATACACAGATCATCCAAAATGAAAATATTTAAGGAAACAAAAGCTTTAAATGACATATTAAACAAGATGGACTTAATTTATATCTATAGGACATTCCATCCAAAAACAAAAGAAAACACTTTCTTCTTAAGTGCTCAAGGAACACTCTCTAGGATAAATCATATCTTGGGTCACAAATCAAGCCTTGGTAAATTTAAGAAAGTTGAAACCGTATCAAGTATCTTTTCTGACCACAATGCTATGTGACTAGAAATCAATTACAGGGAAAAAAAACTGTAAAAATTACAAACACATGGAAGCTAAACAGTACACTACTAAATAACCAAGAGATCACTGAAGAAATCAAAGAGTAAATCAAAAAATACCTAGAAACAAATGACAATGAAAATACAATGACCCAAAACCTAGGGGAGGCAGCAAAAGCAGTTCTAAGAGAGAAGTTTATAGCAATACAATCCTACCTCAAGAAACAAGAAACATCTCAAATAAACAACATAACCTTACATCTAAAGCAATTAGAGAAAGAAGAACAAAAAACCCGCAAAGTTAGCAGAAGGAAAGAAATCATAAGGATCAGATCAGAAATAAATGAAAAAGAAATAAAGGAAACAACAGAAAGATCAATAAAACTAAAAGCTGGTACTTTGAGAAGATAAACAAAACTGATAAACCATTAGCCAGACTCATCAAGAAAATACAGAAGAAGACTCAAATCAACAGAATTAGAAATGAAAAAACAGAAGTAACAACCGACACTTCAGAAATACAAAAAATCATAAGGGATTACTACAAGCAACTATATGCCACTAAAACAGACAACCTGAAAGAAACGGACAAATTCTTAGAAAAGCACAACCTTCCGAGACTGAACCAGGAAGAAATAGAAAATATAAACAGACCAATCACAATGAAATTGAAACTGTGATTAAAAATCTTGCAATAAACAAAAGCCCAAGACCAGATGGCTTCACAGGCGAATTCTAGAGAATTCATTTAGAAAAGAGCTAATAACACCTATCCTTCTCAAACTCTTCCAAAATATAGCAGAGGGAGGAACACTCCCAAACTCATTCTACAAGGCCACCATCACCCTGATACCCAAACCAGACAAAGATATCACAAAAAAAGAAAACTACAGGCCAATATCACTGATGAACATAGACGCAAAAATCCTCAACAAATACTGGCAAACAGAATCCAATGGCACATTAAAAGGATCATATACCATGATCAAGTAGAGTTTATCCCAGGAATGCAAGGATTCTTCAATATATGCAAATCAATCAATGTGATACACCATAATAATAAATTGAAGGATAAAAACCATATGACCATCCCAACAGAGGCAGAAAAAGCTTTCAACAAAATTGAACACCCACTTATGATAAATATGCTCCAGAAAGTAGGCACAGAGGGAACCTATCTCAACATAATAAAGACCATATATGACAAACCCACAGCAACATGGTTCTCAATGGTGAAACTCTGAAACCATTTCCTCTAAGACCAGGAACAAAACAAGGTTGCTGACTCTCACCAAGATTGTTCAACACAGTTTTGGAAGTTTTAGCCACAGCAATCAGAGACAAAAAAGAAATAGAAGGAATCCAAATCCGAAAAGAAAAAGTAAAACTGTCACTGTTTGCAGATGACATAATACTGTACATAGAGAATCCTAAAGATGCACCAGAAAACTACTAGAGCTAATCAATGAATTTGGTAAAGTAGCAGGATAAAAATTAATGCACACAAATCTTTTGCATTCCTATACACTAAGATGAAAAATCTGAAAGAGGAATTAAGGAAACACTCCCATTTACCATTTCAACGAAAAGAATAAAATACCTAGGAATAAACCTATCTAAGGAGACAAAACACCAGTATGTAGAAAACTGTAAGACACTGATGAAAGAAATTAAAGATGATACAAACAGAGAGATATAGCATGTTCTTGGACTGGAAAAATCAACATTGTGAAAATGACTATACTACCCAAAGCAATCTATAGATTCAGTGCAATCCCTATCAAACTACCAATGGCATTTTTCACAGAACTAGAACAAAAAATTTCACAATTTGTATGGAAGCACAAAAGGCCCCAAATAACACAAAGCAATCTTGAGAAGGAAAAACAGAGCTGGAGGAATCAGGCTCCCTGACTTCAGACTATACTACAAAGCTACAGTAATCAAGACAGTATGGTACTGGCACAAAAATAGAAACACAGATCAATGGAAAAGGATAGAAACCCCAAAGATAAACCCACGCACATATGGTCACCTTATCTTTGAGAATGGAGGCAAAAATATACAATGGAGAAAAGACAGCCTCTTCAATAAGTGGTGCTGGGAAGACTGGATGGGTACATGTAAAAGAATGAAATTAGAACACTTCCTAACACCATACACAAAAATAAACTCAAAATGGATTAAAGACTTAAATATAAGGCCAGACTCTATAAAACTCTCAGAAGAAAACATAGGCAGAACACTCTATGACATCAATCAAAGCAAGATCCCTTTTGACCCACCTCCTAGAGAAATGGTAATAAAAACAAATATAAACAAATGGGACCTAATGAAACTTCAAAGATTTTGCACAGCAAAGGAAACCATAAATAAGACGAAAAGACAACCCTCAGAATGGGAGAAAATATTTGCAAATGAAGCAAGTGTCAAAGGATTAATCTCCAAAATATACAAGCAGCTCATGCAGCTCAATATCAGAAAAACAAACAACCCAATCCAAAAATGGTCAGAAGACCTAAATAGACATTTCTCCAAGGAAGATATACAGATTGTCAACAAACAGATGAAAGGATGCTCAACATCACTAATCATTCGAGAAATGCAAATCAAAACTACAATGAGGTATCACCTCACACTAGTCAGAATGGCCATCTTCAAGAAATCTACAAACAATAAATGCTGGAGATGGTGTGGAGAAAAGGGAACCCTCCTGCACTGCTGGTGGGGATGTAAATTGATACAGCCACTATGGAGAAGAGTATGGAGGTTCCTTAAAAAACTAAAAATAGAACTACCATACGACCCAGCAATTCCACTACTGGGCATATATGCTGAGAAAACCATAATTCAAAAATAGTCATGTACCACAATGTTCACTGCAGCTCTATTTACAATAGCCAGGACATGGAAGCAACCTAAGTGTCCATCGACATATGAAATGGAAAAAGAATATGTGGCACATATATACACTGGAATATTACTCAGCCATAAAAAGAAAAAGAAATTGATCTGTAGTGGTGGATGGACCTAGATTCTGTCATACAGAGTGAAATAAGAAAGAGAAAAACAAATACCGTATGCTAATGCATAAATATGGAATCTAAAAAAAAAAAAGGTCTGATGAACCTAGAGGCAGGATAGGAATAAAAACGCAGATGTAGAGAATGGACTTGAGTACATGGGGAGTGGGAAGAGTAAGTTGGGATGAAGTGAGAGCGTAGCATTGACATATACACACTACCAAATGTAAAATAGCTAGTGGGAAGAAGTTGCATAGCACAGAGAGATCAGCTTGGTGCTTTGTGACCACTTAGAGGGGTGGGATAGGGAGGATGGGAGGGAGACGCAATAGGGAGGGGATATGGGGATATGTGTATACATATAGTTGATTCACCTTGTTATACAGCAGAAGCTAACACACCATTGTAAAGCAATTATACTCCAATAAAGATGTTAAAAAATATTTTTAACACATTGAAAATCTAATAATATAAGTATATGTAAGGTTTAGCAGTAACAAGAGATAAAAATGACTGTGACACGGTGGGGTGGGGTGGGGTGGGCAGTGAGGGGAGCAGTAAGAAGCCATGAATAAAGGGTAAGTTTTAACAGAAGAAAGATAACTGACCGAGTAAACTACTCACCAATCCTCACACTACACATCAAATGTTAAGACTCACTCTAAAGAACTAAAGTCCAAACAAATTTCCGTCTTTAAAAACAAATTTTGCCAGGGAAATTTAAGGAAAACAACAGTGATGACTGTGATGAACAATATCATAGCTGACAGAGCTGTGAATAGCATTTTGGGCAAACAGGGGCTAACTTAAAAGGAAAAGTTGGAGAAGCTGCCTCAGGAGGCAAAAACGAGAAATGCTGATAAGTGCTTAAATTAAAAGAGTTGCCTCAGGGCTTCCCTAATCTCTCACCTCTGACTGACCTGGCTCTGAGGAAGCAGGAACTGACAGTAAAGGCAGAATTGTAAACTCCAGAGCACCGAAGACATAGTGATCACATGTAAGACCAGACAAGAGCTAGGAGATTTACTGGTTCAAGGTGATTTACTGATTCAAGGCACTTAAGGAAACCTCTGTCAAATCATTAGTTGACAACTAAGATAACTGAGCAGAAACTTTAGTGACTATACATGACAAAGAACATAGACTTCATAAAACTAGTTCAAGGAAGTCACTAAACAAACAAATAGCAATAAAACCACCACCACTAAACAGCCACAACAACAAATCCTGGAAAGGGTAGCAATCTGATCCCCAGAGCTGTTGCATTATATGATTTAAAATATCCAGTTTTTAACAACAACAACAAAAAAAAGATATGCAAAGAAACAGGAAGGTATGGCTTACTCACAGACACACAAAAAGAACAGTAACTGAAAGAGGTCCTCAAGGAAGCCTGAACTTTGGACTTACTAGACAAAGATTTTACATGAGCTATTATAAATATGTTCAAATAATATCTAGGAACAAAAGGCAACCACATCTAAAAATAAAGTATGATAACATTTCATCAAATACAGAATATCAATAAAGAGAGATTAAATATAAAAAAGAACTACATAGATGTTCTGGAGTTGAAAAGTACAATAATGGAAATGAAAAATTCACCAGAGGGGCTCAACAGCATAACTGAGCTTGCAAAATAAAAAAACAGCAAATTTGAAGACAGGTAAAGTGAGACTATCTAACCCAAGAAACACAAAGAAAAAGAATGCAGGCATTTGAACAGAGTCTCAAAGACCTGTGGAACACCATCATGATTACCAGCACAGGTACAGTGGGATTCCCAGAGGAGAGAAAGGGACAGAAGGAATATCTGCAGAAATAATGGACAAAAACTTCCCAAACTTGATGAAAAACATTCATCTACAAATCCAAAAAGCTCAACAAACCTGAAGTAGGATAAACTCAGAGATCCACACCTAAATACCTCATAGTCAAACTACTGAAAACCAAAGACAAAGAGAGAATTCTGAGAGCAGCAAGAGAAAACTGAGGCATCTCATGAAAGGATTCCCAATAAGAATAACAGTTTATATCTCACCGGAAGCCACGGAAGCCAGAAGGTAGTGAGAGGACATAGTCAAAGTGCTAAAAGAAAAAGACTCTCAACCAAGAATTCTATGCACAGCAAAACTATCCTTCAAAACCTGAAGAATAAGATATTCTCAGATAAACAAAAACTGAGAAAAAATGTCACTAGCAGACCTGCCCAATAAGATATATTAAAGGGAGTTCTTCTGGTTGAAATGATAGGACACTAGACAGTAACTTGAATCCACATGAAGAAATAAAGAGGACCACTAAAAGTAACTACATAGGTAAATTCAAAAGACAATACAAACTTATTTTTTCTTGTAACCCTTTTCTTCTCGTATGTGATATAAAAGTCAACTGCATAAAACAATAATTATAAAACTGTGTTGATGAGATTATAATGTATAAAGATGTAATCCATATGATAATATGGGTAACACAGTTTATGATATATTTAGATCATTTGTTGTGAAAGAAATTGCCAGTTGATGTTACAAATCATTTAGCATGAAATATGTTTATGAGTTTTAATATTTGGATCCTAATTATGTTTGAATATACTACATTTCCTGAAACTTAAACTTTACTCTCCTGGATTTTTTTAACTTTTTATTCAAACAATTTCAAACATAAACAAAAACATATACATGGATATATTTATAGTGAAATACCAGTTTTATAATACTATATTACCCACAAAAAATTATTTACTGTAATGCAAGCCTCAGTAGGCTTTTTTGAGTTCATCTCACCCAAAATTTAAGCTTCTTCGAGCATTTGACGTTACACTTATTCTATCTGTTGACGGACTTGGAATCACATGACGTCCTGGGGACATCTTCTTTACTTCCCATGCCAATGAAGTTGGTCTGCCAATTCAAGACATACAGCAGATTAACAGAGAAAAGGGGTGGCAGGGGGAGGGGTAATCTAATCTTTTCTCTTGGTTGTTAGTGCATGAAAACATAAGCAGGTCACAATTTTTCCCTAGTGCATTGTTTTCCAGAAAGTTACCACATTACCAGTAAGTAATCCCAGATGATGCATGGTCCAGGATTTTCCACCCACTACAGCATAGCAGCATAACCGTAATTATCTAAAAAAGGGCTATGGGGTTACAAAGACAGGATATAAACTACTTATATTTTAAAAGCTTCCATACACCCAGCTAAAAACACATTAAAAAGGCAATGGTACTAATTCTGGCTGCTTGTGTCTAATATCCTTGGAGAGCTAAGTGTGTAGAACCAAGATCAAGACAGAAATACAGTGGTGAGGGTTAAAATGTAGAATACACAGGAAAAAATGAAGTCTTCGTCCTCTACCTCTTAATCACCTGTGAGAATGACATCATAGACATTTCACTGCTCTTTGCTATAAAAGCTAACTATTCCTCCTTCTTCACTGGCCCCACAACCAATCAGCTGATAGGATGCACAATCTCTACTAAAATGTTTTTTGCGAAGCAACATCTTCTTTATCCTTATGCCCTCAATCAGACCTCCATAACTCCCCGAATCTCCTTGCCTCTTACTTTCCATTTAATCTAGTGATTGTGATTTTTTTCCCATTAAAAAGTAAAATTTATTGTTAGAAAACAAGAAAATTCAGATAGATGATTATCCAAATAAAGTCTAAAGCTTTTGATAACTTATTGCTAAATTGCCTTTCAGAAAGGTTGTAACAAATTACACTTCCACCAGATGAAAAGTACCCATTTTACTTTAACGTTGCCAGTAGTTGGTATCTTGTCTTAGAATTTTCGTTGGCTTGTGAAAGAGACAACATTGTTTGCAAAGCCTAAAATGTTTACTATCTGGCACTTTACAGAAAAAGTCTGCTGACTCCTGTGCTAGAGTTTCAGTCTTTGATGAGTTCTTTTTCCTACAAGGATGTCAATAAAGATGTTTAGTTGAAAAAAAACATTCACTGGCAAAATGGTATTTGCTTTTGTTTTTTAAATTATAATACACTTACTATCATTACAAGTGAGGCTGAACTTTTTCACCAGCCATTTAAACTTCATCTTTTGGGATTTGTATATTGCTATCTACTGTCCATTTTATCCACTGATACTTGCATCATTTTCTAATTGATTTGCAATCATTTACTACTACTACTATTATTATTACTATTATGGCTACAAATCTTGTCACATAGATGACATAACTATTTCACTTGTAATTATTTTTTTATGTAGAAAGGCATATTTTCTTCCTGTTAAATCAAGCCTATCAATATTTTCCTTTGTGCTTTTTGCCTTTGTCTCACAAAGTCCTTACCCACAATAAAAATATATAAATATTTATACTTTCTTTTCTAAGCATGTACAACATCAGTTTTTACATTTACATTTCAAGTCTGCGTGAAATAAATTTTGATGCATGATTTGAGGAATGAAAGATGGATAATGCCATCTACAGGAAATTTAAGGTTGTTTTCTATATCTGGGAGCTGCCTCAGGAGGCAAAAAGGAGAAATGCTGATAAGTACGTAAGTTAAAAGAGTTGCCTCAGGGCTTCCCTGGTGGCACAGTGGTTAAGAATCCACCTGCCAATGTAGGGGACACGTGTTTGAGCCCTGGTCCAGGAAGATCCCACATGCTGTGGAGCAAAGAAGCCCGTGCACCACAACTACTGAGCCAGCACTCCAGAGCCCGCAAGCCACAACTACTGAAGCCCACGTGCCGCAACTACTGAAGCCCATGCGGCTAGAGCCTGTGCTCTGCAACAAGAGAAGCCACCGCAGTGAGAAGCCCGCGCACCGCAACGAAGAGTAGCCCACGCTCGCCGCAACTAGAGAAAGCCCGCACACAGCAACAAAGACCCAACACAGCCATAAATAAATACGCAATGCAGCCATAAATAAATAAATAAATAAATAAATAGTTGCCTCAAGTATATTTTTGTAGGATATGAATAGCTGTTGGACGTGGCCTCACAAGCTTTCTCAATACAATCTTCACTGTTAGCTTGGAGTTTGCAAGCAAGAAAATAAATCTAGTTAGCTTTTTTAATGCACTAATGGTTATATTACAGACCCTTTTTGGATATAAGGAACAGGAACTCCATCAAATTAAATAAAAAAGAAAAAAGTAATAAAGACTTATTGTAAGGATACAAACTGTAAAATGTCAAGGACATCCTCAAGGTGGCTCATGATTAGCCACCTGGAAGAGGCAGGCTTTAAAGCAACACTCTTAAACTCTCAAAGACCACATGATTTCTCTCATTTCTGCCTCTCTCTGTACATCTATTCCATTTTCTTTGAAATTGCTTTCCTCTGATTATCTTTACAAGGGCAATATAGTCACCAATCACAAATCAGCGTGATGATCTCTTAACTTGGTTCAACCCAGTGAAGGAATGTACCCCCCACCCCTGCCCAATCTAATCACCTATTA
The DNA here is from genome assembly GCF_949774975.1 of Lagenorhynchus albirostris. NCBI lineage: Eukaryota > Metazoa > Chordata > Mammalia > Artiodactyla > Delphinidae > Lagenorhynchus > Lagenorhynchus albirostris. The sequence goes on along the minus strand of NC_083095.1, from coordinate 133,798,813 downwards.
CCAAGGCGTAAAGACGAAACTGCTTGTTACAAAGACAACTAGGCTTGATCCACCCAGGCACAGAGTAAAAAATTTTCATTGTGAGAAAAAAATATTAAAAGGATCAACATATCATGGCTTCCTTGAATTTGGTTTCCTGGGAATCAAGACTTCCTGGATTTGTCTCTTGGGATTCCTTCACTCTCTTGATTTCCCCCTGGGGCTGATACACTAGGATGGGATAAAAGATAAGTTCTCTATAGGATGGTTCCACTCACTGAGACTGAACCAAGGTTAAATCTAAGGGAAAGAGGCAGCCTAGGCCTGTTTTCTCTGGGTAAAAAGGCATCATTGTAGCTCCATGTGAACTGACCCATTTCACAAGGGCTCAGGTTTCACTTTTAAGTTTAAACGAAATAGTAAATTGTTCTTTTGCCTTTGCACATAGCCAAAATGATACTAAATCCAGTTGGATTACCTATCTCTGGAATATCTCTCAACTCTCCCTAGTGCCTTTACTCTAGTCTGAGTAGCCATCATCTATAAACTATACTGATGAATCTCAACCTTCCCACACTACAGCCAGAAAGATCTTATAAAAACACAAGCCTGGTATGTGGTTTCCTTACTTAAGAAACTTTATGGCTCAAAATAAAGTCTAAGGTTTTTATCATGTCTACAGAGTCCTACATAATCTGGTCTCACCCTACCTCTCTAGGCTCCTCTCATGCCACTTTTCCCCTGCTCTCTTCACTCCAGCCCTGCTAAACTTTAAACTCTTGACTACACTGTGCTCTCTTCCACCTCCAGAATATCATATACCATCACCTCTACCTGGAATTACACTTTTCTTCTCTCCTTGTCAAGCTAACTGCTTCTTGATATTTCTTCCCCACTTAAATGTAACCTCCTCCTCCTTGGGGAAGCCCTCCTGGACTTAACAAACTGCATGATGGTGCATTTTCTTATACTCCCAAAGTATACTACATTTCTTTTGGATGACACTTTGTACACTAGTAAGTGTTTACTGTCAATGCACTGTGCACTTCATGAGGGCGGGGACTATGTCTGTTTTCTTCACCACAATAGTCCCAGAGCCTGACACATAGCACTCAGATGTTGTGTGCTGATTCCAAATGAAGTTTTCTAAAATATCTCTAATCTCTCATTATTCCCCTCATCTCATCAATTTTCCTCAGTGCCTACTACATTAAGAAATACTATACCTTTCCCTACATGCTGTCACTTCACACACACTGCACTTCTATAGCTATCCTTATTTCCTTCATCTGAAAGGCCAACCACTTTGTTAAAATCCATCACTTTCTTTAAACACTTCTGTATTTTCCATGAAATCTTTCCTGATCTATCCCCCAAAAGAAATATGACCCTGTCTTTCACTGAACATCTATAATAGTTTTTCATTGTAGTAAGTTCTATTTTATTCGACCTTTAGACTGAAAATTCATGAAAGGAGTAAATGTATCATATTAGGCAATTAAATTTCTGTACCTGATAAAAGTGCATTGTACTAGCAGGTACCCGATAAATACTTGTTACTTAACTTGAGAAATGCAGCTCCCAACTTTAAGATTTTTACAAGTTTCAAATTAAGCTGAGATCAAGTTCACCGTCAATTTTAATAATTGTTTTTGAATCTGCTGTCTGCTATAAATATAAAGACCAGAATTCATTACCTGCTTTGAGCATCTGTCTTCTCTAGCTTTTCCTGAAGTTGAATCCAGTCAATCAACGCTTTGAAATCTCTTACATAATTATCCAGCATCATTAGCACCTCCTAATTCAAAACAAACAACAAACATTAGATTCCATTCTGAAACTAAAGAGTTTCAAGAAAAAATTTTAGAGTAAAAGGACTTAGGAATTAATATTTTTTACACTATATATACTCATTGAGGAAGCAGCAAAACCTACAGATATTTTTTTGAGGGGGGGTTGTTTTATTTTCATTCTCACTCTTTGGTAAGAAATTAGGTGAAGCTGACAGTCTAAAGACCAAGAAATGGTACTGATATTCCTTCTCAAGACTTTCTCAACTGACCATTCTTTTAACCTTTTTTTATTGTTAAATTTAATAAACAGAAAAGTGCACAAAACATAAATGTACACATGAAAAGATGCTCAACATCACTATTGGAGAAATGCAAATCAAAACTACAATGAGGTACCACCTCACACCAGTCAGAATGGCCATCATTACAAATTCTACAAACAATAAATGCTGGAGAGGTTGTGGAGAAAAGGGAAGCCTCCTGCACTGTTGGTGGGAATGTAAATTGATACAGCCACTATGGAGAACAGTATGGAGGTTCCTTAAAAAACTAAAAATAGAGCTACCATATGACCCAGTAATCCCACTCCTAGGCATGTATCCAGAAGAAAACATAATTCGATAGGATATATGCACCCTGATGTTCACTGCAGCACTATTTACAACAGCCAGGACATGGAAGCAACCTAAATGGCCATCAACAGAGGAATGAATAAAGAAGATGTGGTATATATATACAATGGAATATTACTCAGCCATAAAGACGAACAAAATAATGCCATTTGCAGAGACGTGGATGGACCTAGAGATTGTCATACAGAGTGAAGTAAGTCAGAAAGAGAAAAGTATTGTATATTAATGCATATATGTGGAATCTAGAAAAATGGTAGAGATGAACTTATTTGCAAAGCAGAAATAGAGTCACAGATGTAAAGAACAAACCTACGGATACCAAGGGGGGAAGGAGGGGTGGAATGAATTGGGAGATTGGGACTGACATATATACACTACTATGTATAAAATAGATAAATAATGAGAAACTACTGCATAGCACAGGGAACTCTACTCAATGCTCTGTGGTGACCTAAATGGGAAGGAAATCTAAAAAAGCATGGATATATGTATGTATGACTGATTCATCTTGCTGTACAGCAAGAAACTAACACAACATTGTAAAGCAACTATACTCCAATAAAATTTTTTAAAAAACAAACATAAATGTACAGATAAATTATTTCAAAGCAAGGAACCATGCAACCACCACCCAGGACCAAAAATTTATTAATATCAGTCTCTAAAAGTTCCCTGATGTCCCTCTCCGAATCACTATTCCACCCCTCTTCCAAAGTAACCACTGCTTTGACTTCTAATAGGTTAATTTTGCCTGATTTTGAAATTCACATAAATGAACACATAGAGTATGTATTACTCTGTGGCTTCTTTTGTACGTTTACCACATTCATTCATATTGCAGAGTGTACCTGCGATTCATTTACTGACACTGTCCAAGGTCACTACTAAACAGTATTCTAATGTATTAATATTGGGTTAGCCAAAAGGTTCGTTTGGTTTTTTCCATAAGATGGCTCTAGTAGCACTTAGTTGTCTTTAACTTCATTCAAAACAATTTTGTTAGGCTGTATGTGACAGCTGTCATATCAGTGTGCATTTAAAAAAACACATCAAAACTGGTGAATTTTTGTGTAGCCATTTCAATACTGAAGATGCAAGAAAAAAAGCAACATTTTCGGTATTTTATGCTTTATTATTTTAAGAAAGGTAAAAACGCAGATGAAACACAAAAAAAGATCTCTGCTGTGTATGGAGAAGTTGGCTGATGAAACGTGTCAAAAGTGGCTGATGAAACGTGTCAAAAGTGGTTTGCGAAGTTTCGTGCTGGAGATTTCTCACTGGATGATGCCCCATGGTCGGGTAGACCAGTTGAAGTTGATAGCAATCAAATCGAGACATTCGTTGAGAACAATCAGTTATACCATGTGGGAGATAGCCAACATACTCAAAATATCCAAATCGAGTGCCAAAACTCATTTGCAGCAGCTTGGTTATGTTAATCGCTTTGATGTTTGGGTTCCACATAACTTAAGCAAAAAAAACCCTCTTGACCATATTTCCACATGCGATTCTCTACTTAAATGTAATGAAAACATTCCGTTTTTAAAATAGATGAAAAGTGGATACTGTACAATAATGTGGAACGGAAGAGATCGTGGGACAAGTGAAATGAACCACCACCAACCACACCAAAGGCTGGTCTTCAACCATAGACGGTGATGTTGTGTATGTGGTGGAATTAGAAGGGAGTCCTCTATTATCCTCCTTCCGGAAAACCAAACAATTAATTCCAACAAGTACTGCTCCCAATTAGACCAACTGAAAGCAGCACTCGACGAAAAGCATCCGCAATCAGTCAACAGAAAACACATAATCTTCCATCAGGATAATGCAAGACCGCATGTTTCTTTGATGACCAGACAAAAACTGTTACAGCTTGTCTGGGAAGCTCTGATTCATCCACTGTATTCACCAGACACTGCATCTTCAGATTTCCATTTATTTCGTCTTTACAAAATTCTCTTAATGGAAAAAATTTCCATTCCCTAGAAGACTGTAAAAGGCACCTGGAAAAGCTCTTTGTTCAAAAAGATAAAAACAGTTTGGGGAAGATGGAATTATGAAGTTGTCTGAAAAATGGCAGAAGGTAGTGGAACAAAAGGGTGAATACATTTTTCAATAAAGTACTTGGTGAAAATGAAAAATTTGTCTTTTATTTTTACTTAAAAACCGAAGATGGGACTTCTCTGGTGGTCCAGTGGTTAAGACATCACCTTATAATGCAGGGGGTGCAGGTTCACTCCCTGGTCAGGGAGCTAAGATCCCACATGCCTTGTAACCAGAAAACCAGAACATAAAAACAGAAGCAATATTGTAATAAATTCAATACAGACTTTAAAAATGGTCCTCATGCAAAAAAAATCTTTAAAAAAAAACAAAACCGAAGGCACTTTTTAGCCAACCTCAAATTTATTTATCCAGTTTATTGGTTGGTATTCATTTTAATATTTATTTATCCAATATTTACCCAATCTAATGTTGAAGATTTAAGTGATTTCCAAATTTGGGATATTACAAATTATATGCTGTTATTCATGTACATGTCCTATGCATACGTGTATATATTTCTGTTGAGTGTATGACCAAGAGTGTAATTGCGGAGTCACAGATTAAGCATGTGTTCCACTTTATTTATTGTTTTAAGTTTATTTTATTTATTTTTGGCTACTTCGTGTCTTAGTTGCAGCACGCGGGATCTTCATTGAGGCATGCGGGATCTTTCATTGCAGCACACAGGCTTCTCTCTAGCTGTGGCGTGTGGGTTTCCTCTTCTCTGGTTGTGGCACACAGGCTCCAGGGAGCGTAGCCTCTGTAGTTGTGGCGCGCGGGTTTCAGAGTGCATGGGCTCTGTAGTTTGTGGCACGCAGGCTTTCTAGTTGAGGCGCGTGAGCAAAGCAGTTGTGACACATAGGTTAGCTGCCCCGTGGCATGTGGGATATTAGTTCCCTGACCAGGGACTAAACCCACGTCCCCTGCATTGTAAGGTGGATCCGTTACCACTGGACCACCAGGGAAGTCCCAATGCTCCACTTTAGTATATAATACCAAACTGTTTTCCAAAGTGGTTGCCACTCCCGCCAGCAGTCTATGTGAACTCTACTTGCTGCACACCCTCACCGACACTTGGTATTGTCCATTTGGGGTCTTCTTTGTTTTTAACCTGAGCCATTCTGGTTGATGGGGGTGTAATGGTTTCATTTTGGTTTTAGTATGTATTTCTCTGATTACTAATGATTCTCAGCACTTTTTCATATGCTTCCTGGCCATCCTCTTTTTGTGAAGTGCCTATTCAAGACACTTCCCATTTTTCTAGAGTGTCAACTGTCTTTCTCTTTTTGATGTGTAGAAGTTCTTCACATTTTTTGGATATGTGTCTTTTGTTGATTATATGTGCAGCACATATATACTTGCCTTTTCACCCTCCTAATGGAATGGAATTTTTGATGAACAGAAATTCCTAATTTAAGGTAGTCTCATTTATGAGCCTTTCACCTAAAGACTGATGTAGCAATCTTTTCCTACCACAAGGTCAGGAAGATATTCTCCAAAATTATCTTTTAGAGCATGGGTCTATTTCTAGAATCTCTCCTCTGTTACACTGGTCTGTTTATCTATTCTTATACCAGTACCAAACTATCATACGTTGCTACAGCTCTAAAGTAAATCTCAAAACTCAGTAAATTCTCCAACTGTATCTTTGACTTCAAAGTTGTCTAGGCTAATTCCAGGCTTTTGCATTTCCATATAGATTTTAGAATCAGCGTGTCAATTTCTCAGGGGAAAAAAATCAGAATTTTCACTGCATTTGCATTGATTCTATAGATGACCTGGAAGAAAACCAACATTTTTATAACATTGTTTTCTAGTCTATGAACAGATCTATAGCTCCATATATTTATCTTACTCAATGTGTCTCAGTAACGTATTACACTTATCTGTGTAGAGGTCTTACACATCTTCTGTTAGATTTAACCCTAAGAATAAATGGAAGTTGTTTTAAAGTTTTTCTTTTTCAGTTACTGTTGATTTTTTTATTTTGAACTTGTATCCAGCAACTTTAACTCACTCAGTACTTCTAATAGCTAATCTTTAGATTCTTCTGGACTTCATAAATATACATATATACATACATACATATATATATATATAATCTGTGAATAATGACATATCTATTTTTCTCCCTAAGCCTTATACCTTTTATGTCTTATTCTTGTATTCCTCTGCTGGCTAAAATCTTAAGTACAAGGTTGAACAGAAATAAGGTTAGCAGCCTTTCTTGTCTCATTCACAACTGCAGAAGGAAAGCTCTCAACATTTCACCATTAAGTATGATGTTTACTCTAGAATTTTTAGAAGATTCCTTATATCAGTAAGGATGTTCCCTTTTATTCCCAGTTTGCTAGTTTTATCATGAATGGGTGTTGAACTTCATCAAATATTTTTCCTAAATCTACTGAGACAATATGATTTTTCATCTTCACTCATCTAATTTGGTAAATAACATTAATTTCATATTCAAATGTTAAAGGAACACTGCAGGACTGGAAGGAAACTGACTTGATTGTGATGTAGTGTCTAATTTTCAAATAACCAGATTTGATACATCGTTATATGGTTTAGGACTTGTGCACTCTGTACTCCAGAGTGGCCTGTATTCTCCTTTCTCTAAGTGCTTTCGTTACCAAAGTTATGCTGGAAAGAATTCTCTATTTTTCTAGGTTCTAGAAGAATTTGCATAATACTGGCACTTTTTCCTCAATTTTAAAAATTGAGATATAATTCATACACCATAAAACTCACCATTTTGAATTATACAATTCAGAGTTGTGCAACATACATGCAAAGAGTTGTGCAACTATCTAATTCCAGAACATTTTCATCACGCCCAAAAGAAACCATAAGCAGTCACTCCCTTTGCTCCCCTCTCTCCAGGCTTGGAAACCACTAATCAACTTTCTGTCTCCATGGATTGGCCTGTTCTGGACATTTCATATAAACAGCATCATACAATATGTGGTCTTTTGAGGCTGGCTTCTTTTACTTAGTATAATGTTTTCAACGTTTTTCCATCGGGTAGCATGTATCCGTACTTCATTCCTTTTTATAACTAAATAATTGCATGAATAAACACACTTGCTTATTCACTTGTCAGCTCATGGATATTCAGGTTGTTTCCACTTTTTGCTTATTATGAATAACGCTGCTACGTACATTCATGTACAAGTTTTTATGTGAACACATGCTTCAAATTCTCTTGGGTGTATAACTGGAAGTGGATTTACAGGGCCATATGGTAACTCGAAGTTTAACATTTAATATTAACGACCAAACTTTTTTCCACAACAGCTGTACCATTTTACATTGTTATCAGCAATATGAGAGGGTTCTATATTCTTCATATCCTTGCCGAGATTCGCTATTTTCTGACTTCTTGATACTAGTCAACAAAAAGAGGATAAAGTGGTATTATTGTTGTTATTTGAAATTCCCTGACGACTAAAAACGTTGAGCATATATTCATGTGCTTATTGGACATTTGTATATCTTCTTTGGAGAAATGTTTATTCAAATTCTTTTTTTTTTACATATTTATGGGGATATAATTGCATTACAATGGTGTGTTAGCTTCTGCTTTATAACAGAGTGAATCAGCTATACATATGCATATATCCCCATGTGCCTTCCCTCTTGCGCCTCCCTCCCACCCTCCCTATCCCACCCCTCTAGGTAGCCACAAAGTACTGAGCTAATTTCCCTGTGCTATGCGGCTGCTTCCCACTAGCTATCTATTTTACATTTGGTAGTGTATACATGTCCATGCCACTCTCTGACTTCGTCCCAACTTACACTTCCCCTTCCCCATGTCCTCAAGTCCATTCTCTACATCTGCGCCTTTACTCCTGTCCTGCCCCTAGGTTCTTCATAACCAATTTTTTTTAGATTCCATATATATGTGTTAGCATATGGTATTTGTTTTTCTCTTTCTAACTTACTTCACTCTGTATGACAGACTCCACGTCCATCCACCTCACTACAAATAACTCAATTTGGTTTCTTTTTATGGCTGAGTAATATTCCATTGTATATATGTGCCACATCTTCTTTATCCATTCATCTGTCGATGGACACTTAGGTTGCTTCCATGTTCTGGCTGCTGTAAATAGAGCTGCAGTGAACACTGTGGTACATGACTATTTTTGAATTATGGTTTTCTCAGGGTATATGCCCAGTAGTGGGAATGCTGGGTCGTATGGTAGTTCTATTTTTAGTTTTTTAAGGAACCTCCATACTGTTCTCCATAGTGGCTGTATCAATTTACATTCCCACCACCAGTGCAAGAGGGTTCCCTTTTCTCCACACCCTCTCCAGCATTTATTGATTCTAGATCTTTTGATGATGGCCATTCTGACTGGTATGAGGTGATATCTCATTGTAGTTTTGATTTGCATTTCTCTAATGATTAGTGATGTTGAGAATCCTTTCATCTGTTTGTTGACAATCTGTATATCTTCTTGGAGAAATGTCTACTTAGGTCTTCTAGCCATTTTTGGATTGGGTTGTTTTTTTTTGATATTGCGCTGCATAAGCTGCTTGTAAAATTTGGAGATTAATCCTTTGAGAGTTGCTTCATTTGCAAATATTTTCTCCAATTCTGAGGACTGCCTTTTCATCCTGTTTATGTTTTCCTTTGCTGTGCTAAAGCTTTTAAGTTTCATTAGGTCTCATTTGTTTATTTTTGTTTTTATTTCCATTTCTCTAGGAGGTGGGTCAACAAGGATCTTCCAGATCCAGAGTGTTCTGCCTATGTTTTCCTCTGAGAGTTTTACACTGTCTGCCCTTATATTTAGGTCGTTAATCCATTTTGAGTTTATTTTTGTGTATGGTGTTAGGGAGTGTTCTAATTTCATTCTTTTACACATAGCTGTTCAGTTTTCCCAGCACCACTTATTGAGGAGGCTGTCTTTTTTCCATTGTATATTCTTGCCTCCTTTATCGAAAATAAAGTGACCATATGTGAGTGGGTTTACCTCTGGGCTTTCTAGCCTGTTCTACTGATCTATATTTCTGCTTCTATGCCAGTACCATACTATCTTGATTACTACAGCTTTGTAGTATAGTCTCAAGTCCGGGAGCCTGATTCCTCCAGCTCCGTTTTTCTTTCTCAAGATTGCTTTGGCTATTCAGGGTCTTTTGTGTTTCCATACAAATTGTGAGTTTTGTTCTATTTCTGTTAAAACTGCCATTGGTAGTTTGATAGGGAGTGCATTAAATCTGTAGATTGCTTTGGGTAGCATAGTCATTTTCACAATGTTGATTCTTCCAGTCCAAGAACATGCTATACCTCTCCATCCGTTGGTACCGGCTTTAACTTCTTTCATCAGTGTCTTATAGTTTTCTGCAATAAAGGTCTTTTGTCTCTTTAGGTAGGTTTATTCCTAGGTATTGTATTCTTTTTGTTGCAATGGTAAATGAGAGTATTTCCTTAATTTCTCTTTCAGATTTTTCATCATTAGTGTATAGGAATGCAAGAGATTTCTGGCTATTAATTTTGTATCCTGCTACTTTACCAAATTCATTGATTAGTTCTAATAGTTTTCTGGTAGAGTCTTCAGGATACTCTATGCATAGTATCATGTAATCTTCAAACATTGACATTCTTGTTTTCCTATTTGGATTCCTTTTATTTCTTTTTCTTCTCTGATTGCTGTGGCTAAAACTTCCAAAACTATGGTGAATAATCTTGGTGAGAGTGGACAACCTGTCTTGTTCCTGATCTTACTGGAAATCGTTTCAGTTTTTCACCATTGAGAACGATGTTGGCTGTGGGTCGGTCATATATGGCCTTTATTATGTTGAGGTAAGTTCCCTCTATACCCACTTTCTGGAGGATTTTTCTCATAAACGGGTGTTGAATTTTGTCGAAAGCTTTTTCTACATGACTTGAGTTTATCATATAGTTTTTATTCTTCAGTTTGTTAATATGGTGTATCACATTGATTGATTTGCGTATATTGAAGAATCTTTGCATTTCCGGTATACATCCCACTTCATCATGGTGTATGATCCTTTTAATGTGCTGTTGGATTCTGTTTGCTAGTATTTTCTTTTTTTTTCTTTTTGTGGTACGCGGGCCTCTCACTGTTGTGGCCTCTCCCGTTGTGGAGCACAGGCTCCGGACACGCAGGCTCAGCAGCCATGGCTCACGGGCCCAGCCACTCCATGGCATGTGGGATCTTCCCGCAACAGGGCATGAACCCATGTCCCCTGCACCGGCAGGCGGACTCTCAACCACTGCGCCACCAGGGAAGCCCTGTTGGCTAGTATTTTGTTTAGGATTTTTGCATCTATGTTCATCAGTGATATTGGCCTGTAGTTTTCTTTCTTTGTGACATCTTTATCTGGTTTTGGTATCAGGGCGATGGTGGTCTCATAGAATGAGTTTGGGAGTGTTCCCCCTTCTGGTAAATTCTGGAACAGTTTGAGAAGGCGAGGTGTTAGCTCTTCTCTAAATGTTTGATAGAATTCACCTGTGAAGCCATGTGGTCCTGCGCTTTTGGTTGTTGGAAGATTTTTAATCACAGTCTCAATTTCAGTGCTTGTGATTGGTCTGTTTACATTTTCTATTTCTTCCTGGTTCAGTCTTGGAAGGTTGTGCTTTTCTAACAATTGGTTCATTTCTTCCAGGTTGTCCATTTTATTGGCACATAGTTGCTTGTAGTAATCTCTCACGATCCTTTGTATTTCTGCAGTGTCACTTGTTACTTCTCCTTTTTCATTTCTAATTCTATTGATTTGAATCTTCTCCTCTTTTTGTTGATGAGACTGGCTAATGGTTTATCAATTTTGTTTATCTTCTCAAAGAACCAGCTTTTAGTTTTCCTGATCTTTGCTACTGTTTCCTTCATGTCTTTTGCATTTATTTCTGATCTGATCTTTATGATTCTTTCCTTCTGCTAACTTTGGGGTTTTTTTGTTCTTCTTTCTCTAAGTGCTTTAGGTGTAAGGTTAGATTGTTTATTTGAGATGTTTCTTGAGGTAGGATTGATGTGCTATAAACTTCCCTCTTACAGCTGCTTTTGCTGCATCCCATAGGTTTTGGGTTGTTGTGTTTTCATTGTCATTTGTCTCTAGGTATTTTTTGATTTCCTCTTTGATTTCTTCAGTGATCTCTTGGTTATTAACTATTGTTTAGCCTCCATGTGTTTGTATTTTTTTACAGAATTTTTCCAGTAATTGATTTCTAGTCTCATAGTTTTGTGGTCAGAAAAGGTACTTGATAACGATTTCTAATTTCTTAAATTTACCAAAGCTTGATTTGTGACCCAGGATATGATCTATCCTGGAGAATGTTCCATGAGCACGTGACAAGAAAGTGTATTCTGTTGTTTTTGGATGGAATGTCCTATAAATATCAATTAAGTCCATCTTGTTTAATGTATCATTTAAAGCTTGTGTTTCCTTATTTATGTTCATTTTGGATGATCTATCCATCGGTGAAAGTGGGGTGTTAAAGTCCCCTACTATGATTGTGTTACTGTCAATTTCTTCTTTTATGGCTGTTAGCACTTGCCTTATGTATTGAGGTGCTCCTTTGTTGCGTGTATAAATATTTACAATTGTTATATCTTCTTCTTGGATCGATCCCTTGATCATTATGCAGTGTCCATTGTCATCTCTGGTAATAGTCTTAAAGTCTATTTTGTCTGATATGAGAATTGCTGCTCCAGCTTTCTTTTGATTTCCATTTGCATGGAATAACTTTTTCCATCCCCTCACCTTCAGTTTGTGTGTCCCTAGGTCTGAAGTGGGTCTCTTATAGACAGCATACACATAGGTCTTGTTTTTGTATCCATTCAGCTAGTCTATGTCTTTTGGTTGAAGCACATAATCCATTTACATTTAAGGTAATTATCAATATGTATGTTTCTATTACCATTTTCTTAATTGTTTTGGGTTTGTTATTCTAGGTTTTTTCCTTCTCTTGTGTTTCCTGCCTAGAGAAGATCCTTTAGCATTTGCTGTAAAGCTGGTTAGGTGGTGCTGAATTCCCCTAACTTTTGCTGTCTTTAAAGGTTTTAGTTTCTCCATCAAATCTGAATGAGATCCTGGCTGCTTAGAGTAACCTTGTTTGTAGGTTTTTTCCTTTCATCACTTTAAATATGTCCTGCCACTCCCTTCTGGCTTGCAGAGTTTCTGCCGAAAGATCAGCTGTTAACCTTCTGGGGATTCCCTTGTATGTTATTTGTTGTTTTTCCCTTGCTGCTTTTAATATTTTTCCATGTTTTTAATTTTTGATAGCGTGATTAATATGTGTCCTGGCCTGTTCTCCTTGGATTTATCCTGTATGGGACTCTCTGCACTTCCTGGACTTGATTAACTATTTCCTTTCCCATGTTACGGAAGTTTTTAACTATAATCTCCTCAAATATTTTCTCAGTCCCTTTCTTCTTCTTTTCTTCCTCTGGGACCCCTATAATTCGAATGTTTCGTTTAATTTTGTCCCAGAGGTCTCTGAGACTGCCCTCAATTCTTTTCATTCTTTTTTCTTTATTCAGCTCTGCGGTAGTTATTTCCACTATTTTATCTTCCAGGTCACTTCTCTGTTCTTCTGCCTCAGCTATTCTGCTATTGATTCCTTCTAGAGAATTTTTAATTTCATTTATTGTGTTCCTCATCACTGTTTGTTTGCTCTTTAGTTCTTCTAGGTCCTTATTAAACATTTCTCATATTTTCTCCATTCTATTTCCAAGATTTTGGATCATATTTACTATCATTACTCTGAATTCTTTTTCAAGTAGACTGCCTATTTCCTCTTCATTTTTTTTGTCTGATGGGTTTTTACCTTGCTCCTTCATCTGCTGTGTGTTTCTCTGTCTTGTCATCTTGCTTAACTTACTGTGTTTGGGGTCCCCTTTTTCTGGCTGCAGGTTTGTAGTTCCAGTTGTTTTTGGTGTCTACCCCCAGTGGGTAAGGTTGGTTCAATGGGTTGTGTAGGCTTCCTGGTGGAGGGGACTAGTGCCTGTGTTCTGGTGGATGAGGCTGGATCTTGTCTTTATGTTGAGGAAGACCACGTCCGGTGGTGTGTTGGGGGTGTCTATGACTTTATTATGATTTTAGGCGGCCTCTCTGATAATGCGTGGTGTTGTGTTCCTGTCCTGCTACTCGTTTGGCATAGGGTGTCCAGCACTGTAGCTTGCTGGTCGTTGAGTGGAGCTGGGTCTTAGCGTTGAGATGGAGATCTCTGGGAGATCTTTCACCATTTGATATTACATGGAGCCAGGAGGTCTCTGGTGGACCAATATCCTGAACTTGGCTCTCCCACCTCCCACCTGTACCTCCCAGAGGCACAGGCCTGACACCCGGCTGAAGCACAAGACCCTGTCAGCCACACAGCTCAGAAGAACATGGAGAGCAAAAGAAAGAAAGAAAGAAAAAAATAAAATAGAATAAAATAGTTATTAAAATAGAAATAATTATTAAAAATTTTAAAAATTAAGAAGAAAAAAAAGATAACAGAAAAACAGGTAGAAGAGAGCAACCAAACTGGAAAACAAATCCACCAATAATAACAAGTGCTAAAAACTATACTTAAAAAAAAAAACAAAAAAAAAAGGACAGACAGAACCCTAGGACAAATGGTAAGAGCAAAGCTATACAGATAAAATCACACAAAGCAGCATACAAATACACATTCAGAAAAAGAGAAAAAGGAAAAAATATATATATATTGCTGCTCCCAAAGTCCACTGCCTCAATTTTGGGATGATTCGTTGTCTAGTCAGGCATTACACAGATGCAGGGCACATCAAGTAGGTTGTGGAGATTTAATCTACTCCTGAGGCCGCTGGGGGAGATTTCCCTTTCTCTTCTTTGTTCACACAGCTCCTGGGGTTCAGCTTTGGATGTGGCCCCGCCTCTGCGTGCAGGTTGCCTGAGGGCATCTGTTCTTCGCTCAGACAGGATGGGGTTAAAGTAGCAGCTGATTAGGGGGCTCTGGCTCACCCAGGCCGGGGCGGAGGGAGGGTTATGGAATGCGGGGCGAGCCTGCGGCAGCAGAGGCCAATGTAAAGTTGCACCAGCCTGAGGCACGTCATGTGTTCTCCTGGGGAAGCTGTCCCTGGATCATGAGACCCTGGCAGTGGCAGGCTGCACAGGCTCTCCCAAGGAGAGGTGTGGACAGTGACCTGTGCTTGCACACAGGATTCTTGGTGGCAGCAGCAGCAGCCTTAGCATTTCATGCCCACCTCTGGTGTCCCTGCTAATAGCTGCAGCTCACGCCTGTCTCTGGAGCTCGTTTAGGCAGTGCTCTGAATCCCCTCTCCTTGCGCACCCTGAAACAATGGTCTCTTGCCTCTTAGCCAGGTCCAGACTTCTTCCCGGACTCCCTCTGGCTAGCTGTGGTGCACTAGGCCCCTTCAGGCTGTATTCACGCAGCCAACCCCAGTCCTCTCCCTGGTATCTGACCTCTGACCTCTGAAGAAGCCAGAGCCTCATCTCCCAGCCCCCACCTGTCCCGGAGGGTGAGCAGACAAGCCTCTCAGGCTGGTGGGTGCTGGTCCGCAACGATCTTCTGTGCGTGAAACTCTCCACTTTGCCCTCTGCACTGCTGTTGCTGCGCTCTCCTCCATGGCTCCGAAGCTTCCCCCCACCAGCCCCCATCTCTCAAGGGGCTTCCTAGTGTGTGGAAACTTTTCCTCCTTCGCAGCTCCCTCCCAGTGGTGCAGGTCCCATCCCTATTCTTTTGCCTGTTTTTTTTTTTCTTTTGCCCTACCCAGGTATGTGGGGAGTTTCTTGCCTTTTGGGAAGTCTGAGGTCTTCTGCCAGCGTTCAGTAGGTGTTCTGTAGGAGTTGCTCCACATGTAGATGTATTTCTGATGTATTTGTGGGGAGGAAGGTGATCTCCACATCTCACTCTTCCGACATCTTGAAGGTCTCTCCTATTTAAATTCTTCGCCTATTTTTTAACTGGGTCATTTGTCCCTTTTATTGTTGGACTGTAGGAGTTCTTCATATATTGTGTATATTAGACTGTTATCAGACATATGGTTTGAAAATATTTTCTCTCATTCTGTGAGGTGTCTTTTGACTTAATAGTGTTGGCTTAATAGTGTCCTATAACACACATAAGTTTTTACTTTTGTTGAAGTTCAATTTACATATTTTTAATTTAATTATTTGTGCTTTGGGTATCATATCTAAGAAACTATTGCCCAGTCCAAGGTTACAAAGATTTCCATCTATGTTTTCTTCAAATAGTTTTATAGTTTCATCTCTTACATTTAGGTCTTTGCTCCATTTTCAGTTAATTTTTTGCACATGGTGTGAGGTAGGTATCCAAATTCATTATTTGCGTGTGGATGTCTAGTTGTCCCAGCACCATGTGTTGAAAACACTATTCTTTCCCCATGAAATAGTCTTGGCACCCCTGTCAAAAAACAGTGGCCACAGATGTGTGGATTTATTTCTAGGCTCTCAATGTTATTGCATTGATCTATATGTCTATCATTGTTCTGGTAACTTACTGCTTTGATTATTATAACTTTGAAGTAAGTTTTGAATTCAGGAAGTGTGGGTCCTTCAAACCACTCACACTTTACCAACTGCCCCACTACCGTACGTTAGAGAAAAAAAATAATCTAATCCAGGATCCAGTCGAGGATCAGGCATTGCATTTAACTGTCCTGTCTGCTTAGTTCTGCTACAGTTCTTCCTCAGTCTTTCATGACCTCATATTTATAAAGGATACAGGCCAGTTATTTCATAATATGTCAATCAATTTCAGGTCAAATTAAATTATCAGGAATATCACATTTCTGATGTTGTGGCCTTAGTGCATTATTTAAAAAGGTACCTGGGGCCTCCCTGGTGGCGCAGTGGTTAAGAATCTGCCTGCCAATGCAGGGGGCACGGGTTCAAGCCCTGGTCCAGGAAGATCCCACATGCCACAGAGCAACTAAGCCCGTATGCCACAACTACTGAGCCTGCGCTCTAGAACCCGCGAGCCACAACTACTGAAGCCCACGTCCCTAGAGCCTTGCTCCACAACAAGAGAAGCCACCGCAATGAGAAGCCTGCGCATCGCAACGAAGAGTAGCCCCCATTCGCCGCAACTAGAGAAAAGCCCACGCACAGCAACGAAGGCCCAATGCAGCCAAAAATAAATAAATAAAAGGACACCTGCTATGTATATGTCCTATTACTGGTGATAATAACCTTGATGATTTGATTAAGTGGTACCTACCAACTCCCCCACCTAAACTTCCTATTTTTCTTTGTAATTAATATTTTATAGAGAGACATTTTGTGACTATATAAATATCCTGTTCTTCAACAAAATTTCACCCACTAATTTAAGATCCATTGGTGATTCTTGCCTGAATAAATTATTATAATAGTTGCTAAATGATGATTTTCTAATTCCATCATTCCCTCTACATTTACTACTTAGCATCCTATTGTAGGAAAGGTGCTGTCCCTTCTCCCTCATTTGCCTATTTATTCATTTAGTTATTCATAACAGTATGGATTCATCAATTCCTACATTATTGAATGATCCATTACTATATTTGTTTTGATGCTCAAATTGTCCCAGATTTGGACAATCAGAAGCCCTTAATGCTGGCTCCTATGTATTTCTGACATGACCCCATTATATCAGAGCATTCCCTAGCTTTCTGTCACAAAAAGAATTTTCAGGCTCATCTTGTATTTTCCCTGCCCCTGCTCTGGAACCAGCCATTCCTCTAAGAAGCTCTAGTTCCTCTTATTGGAGAATGGTATCTTGACCACGACTAGGTGTTTAATGTGCTCACCGGTACTGGTGTGTCAACACTTCAAGGTGCTCCCAGTAGACAATAGAAATATATATATATTTTTATAAACACACACACATATATGTATAGTTTACTTTTTCCCCTAACTTCTTGAGCTGGATACTAAGATCATTGGCTTTTAGCCTTTATTTCATTTCAATTATATGCATTTTAGCACTATAAAGTTTCCTTTAAGCAGGACTTAGGCTCCATCTCACATATATTGTTTTTGTTATCATTCAGTTCAAAATATTTTCTAATTTCTATTGTAATTTCTTCTTTGACCAATGGATTATTCAGAAGTGTTTTGCTGAGGCTTCCCACTAAGGATTTCTATCTTTTCCTGGATCATGCCCCTATCATTCTCCCCTGCTTAAGAATTCTTCCCTCTCCTAAGCTGTCTGTAGATTTGTTATTTATCACCTAGCACTTCCAGTCCTCAGAGAGAGAGTTGACCTGAATTTTCTATTCCATCTCTAGTAGAAGTGAAAGCCCCTCTACCCAAACATTTTTACCAGTGATTTTCATAAAGCAATGCAGGGTATGCTCATCTAATTTACAGGTGAAATAAATCTATGGTAGACAACAGAATTCGAAAAATATATAAATCTGCACTGTTCAATATGGTAATCACTTGCCACATGTGGCTATTAAGTACATGAAAAGTAGCTCATCTGAACTTAGACTTGGACCAAAAGAAAAGGAATGTAAAATACCTTAATGTTCATAACTAAAAAATAGTAATAATGGTCATACTGATTACATGTTGAAATAATTTTGATGTATTGGATTAAATTTAAAATATTACTTAATGTTTCTTTTTGCCTTTTTAATGTAACAAATAGAAAGATTAAAAGTACATATGTGGCTCACATTATATTTCTATTGGGCGGCACTGATCTTGACAGGCTACAGTAACTTGGCATATCTAAAAAGATGAGATTTTTAAATGATAAATTTCTGATTCTACCCTTTGATCCAGTAACTAACTGTACAAGTAAAAGATTGGGGGGAGGTTGGTCTTAACAACACATGACACATATAAAAAGACTGGAATTTTATTTGACACTAAACTCAAGTTGAGTAAATAGTTTGCTGAGCGAGAGGAAAAAGTGAATAAGGCCTCACACTTCAATAATACAAGGATAACAGCAACTATGAAAAGGCTGTGAGTCTCACCAGCACAAGGTAAAATGAGACCATTTCCTCTGTGGGATTTCCATTTGTATTAAACATTTTTTATTGCTAACCAGAATTTGCACTCCCTTTCCAGTTTGGGGAATTGGGTTCTTGCACAGATATAAAAGGAGAAGATCCTCCTCCTCCTTCCTACTACTTAGCAGTAAGGCTCAGAAATATGATTGGGACTTAACCAATCAGATTCACTTGCCTGGGACTTTGAATCTCAAACTAGTAAGGCAGCGATGAAGAGGCAATGGTGTTATTAAAGAACAGCAATACAACCTAGCCAGATGTTTCTCTGCAAAACCTCCCTTGGTTTCTGCCTACTTTCTAACCCTGATTCATCGGTTCTAGTGACAAATCTGTGAACTATCCAATATCCTCCCAATAAATTATTTTTTCTACTTAAATCTGCTAGAGTCTATTTTTGTTGCTAGCTACCAAGAGCCTGACTGATAAGCCATTGTAAGCACAATTTAAGGAGGCTAGATAGATAAAGCAGAACACAATAAAACAAGTGTGATAATAAGGAAGACTTTAACATCACATCATAGTAGGAACTATAGTAAGAACTGGATGACTAGATTTTAAAAGACTAAAGGGATGGTATGATAGATACCTTCACATATAAGAGAGCTTGACATAAAGGGATTATATTATTTCCGTATGAATATAATTTATAGAACAAAGAATGCTTGGTGAAAATTACAGATTTTTACCTGGGAGAGCTGTCTCAAAAGAGAATTAGTTACCCGGGGGAATATGGTCAAGGGTAACTCTGTAATCGGTATGTGGACTAGACAACTTTACTTACAGTTCTAAGATTCTATGATTTACTCACCAAATGCAAATTTGTTAGGAACCCACTAAGTGCCAAAATACTGAATCTATGAAACTCAAACCACAGGAGAGATGTATTCTATGCTTTAAAACACTGATAGCATGCCTGCAAATGCTGCTCTTTAGGCTGAGTGAATTAAACAGATTATTCCCTCAGATACCCAATGTAACATTTATCAGTGGTACTTTCTGACAGAATGAATTATAATTTACAATCCCTCTTAAAGCAAATTTCTATCCTCTCCAATCTTTAGAAAGTTTTACTCTAGGACCTGAGGACAAGGGGTCAGGGTGGGAAGGGTAAGGTGGGACAAAGTGAGAGAGTAGCAATGACATACATACACTACCAAATGTAAAATAGATAGCTAGTGCGAAGCAGCTGCATAGCACAGGGAAATCAGCTTGGTACTATGTGACAACTTAGGTGGGACGGGGATGGTGGGAGGGAGGCGCAACAGGGAGGGGATATGGGGATATATGTATACATATAGCTGACTCATTTTATTATAGAGCAGAAACTAACACAACATTGTAAAGCAATTATACTCTAATAAAGATATAAAAAATAAAGTAAATAAAAAAATTTTAAAAAGATAATTTTATCCTAAAAAATTGGATTAATAAGTAAAACTATTAGCTGCAAAATACATTAAATAACAAGCAAATCCCACAGAATTATCTGATGAGTGATGAAGTCACACTGTCCATAGTCAGCCACTTCATTTTCAAGATAACACTGACGTTTCGCGATCTGGATGTGATGGCACAGAACCCAAACCCTACTGACACCTGGTCCACTGCTCTTTCTGCTAAGTCATATCTCCAAGACTTCCTACACCAGCAGCAAGAAAAATAAAAGGAAGAAAAGATAGGAATGAAAAAAATTACTAGCAAAATCCATTATCAAGAGCATGTTTCTTCCAGTGTTCTTTATTAACACTTTTTACATTTACTACTAAACTGAAAGTTTCTGATGTGAAAATTCAAAAAAATAATAATAGTGTCTTCTAAATACTCAGTCTTAAATTCTACTACCATATATGTGAAATCATCAGTTTAAAAACAAATAAATTTGGAAAAGTAAATGTTTAGAATTTTACCAGCATTTCTTATGCGATTGACTCAAAGCTAAATATATCACAGGCAATTATGCATGATTTAAAACCAGTTTTCAATAATATGATGGACTACTTGCATTTTGTTTATCAAATACAGCATTTGCACTGGCAGTGAGCTTCCAATGGCAAAATAAATTTTAAATTGACTGGATTTCACAGGGAATCATTTCTAAATCAGCTTGTCTGTGCTCCACTGTACATACTCATGATAATAACCATTGCTGCACTCTAATTTTCTTCTTTATTTTGTTACTGATTAATTTATTTATTTTTGGCTGCGTTGGGTCTTCGTTGCTGAGCACGGGATTTTCTCTAGCTGTGGTGAATGGCGGCTACTCTTCATTGTGGTACGCAGGTTTCTCACTGAGGTGGCTTCACTTGTTGTGGAGCATGGGCTGTAGGTGTGCAGCTTCAGTAGTTGTGGCACGTGGGCTCGGTAGCTGTGGCTCACAGGTGCTAGAGTGCAGGCTCAGTAGTTGTGGTGCAAGGGTTTAGCTGCTCTGTGGCATGTCAGATCTTCCCAGACCAGGGATTGAACCCGTGTCCCCTGCATTGGCAGGCGGATTCTTAACCCCTGTGGCCACCAGGGAAGTCTCTGATTTTCTTCTTTAGATAATCCAAAATAACATTACTGGGACACTACATTCTACACATCTCGCAAAGACTTTTTCTTAGCACAGACTAGTTTTGCATATGAATGACAATGAAAATTTTACACAAGAGTTAAATGCACAGGCCACTAACATCCACTCCGTTACTCAGAAACAGGAACTGATTTCAAGTGTAACTATGTGTAGATATTGCTTAATTGGCCAAAGTTGTCATTTAAATGCATAAGACAAAGAACTTCAAAGTGTATTCACTTCACCAGTATCACACCATTCTCATCTTACTATAAAGACTAAAGACATACCACTCTCACTTTACTATAAAAGCCAACATTCCAATACTCCCAGAAGATGACTATCAGAAAATGCTAACCAGCTATAAAAATGCTTAGGTTTTATAAATACATTACTTTTCTATAACAAAATCTTAGACTGATGTTTTAGTGTCAGTGACCCTCAAAGACCTCAAAAACGCTTTTCACTTATATACGCCTAATTATTCATAAATGAAATATAGTACCAACCTCACTTCAATCATAAAAGTTATATTCTACTTTAAAAGATTCTTCTGAACAAAGAAGTATTGTTTATTTTCTTTCAAAGGTAATCTTTAGTGCCAAATCACTGGTAATAAAAGTCTTCTTATAATCAGGAAAAGGAAAAATTTTTAAATTTAGTCGGCTTCCTTTTCTCAATTCTACTAACAGATTCAAATTCTTTAACTTAAATGACCTATTTATTTAGGGCACAGAAAGTTTTAATTCAGGATAATTTATTTTAGAAGTTTTCTACTGATTTCCCTTTTTGCTAAAAAAAAGAAAAAGAAAAAACCCTCTAAAAGGTAAGAATATAAGCAGCTATATTTCTAATACAAGTTGGCACAGAGAAAGTACATTTGGTGGCTTAAACAACCTATTTTAAGGAATGTTTAGCTCAACGTTATCAGAAATGATCAGAGTGGTACCGTGCAGCTGTAATCCGAGTCATGTTTTACGAACAAGGGAATACAAACAAGACAAGCAGCTGGAGCAGCCTCACAGTCACTGATGCACATCTTCCTCCTTACAGCTATGAAGGCCATTTTGTCAAGCAAGATGAAACAGAACAAAAGTGGCTCTGAAAGTAATGTTATAGGCATTCAGATAACTACATATAGATGTACAGCTAAAATTACCAATTAGTTTACCAATTGGCTGCAACGGATTCGATTGGTTTGTAACTAATTCTAGTTACTGGCACACAGAGCAGGATGGTTGGCGCCATCCCTTTGTCCTCCTGACACACAATACTAGTGCAGACCCTTGGGCCCAGGACATCAATACAGCCCTCCAATTCAGCTGCAGGAATGAGCACAGTGGTGTACCTCAGTGATGATGAAGAAGTGGAAATAACCATCACATGAGAAGTCAGTGATAAAGGGAATGTTATGAAAGAAAGAACTTTACAAAAAGTGTAACAAGTTTTAAAAAGCATTATTTTTTAAAAACAGCTAATCTAACTTTTAAAAACTACTAATGAAATAAATAGTTCAAAAGGGAAATCATCTGAAAGCAAAATGGCAAGTAAACCACTAACAAAACTGACTAATTTCAACATTCACGGTCATGTTCATTCCTTTATCATTCACTTCTTTCAAATATCTCGCCTTAATTTTCAGTATAAGCAACCTGGAAAAAGAATACATTATATGTTCAACAAATGAAAGCCTGTAAATGAAAATCTGCTGATGGAAACCATTCTCCTATAATTTAATCCTTACTAGGATCCTTTTGGATAAACAAAATTTGCAGTTGCCTGGGTAGTGATAAAAAAATATTTTGCTGCAGTGGCTAATTTTCATCTCAACTCATTTGCAAGCTGGCTTGAATAGATGCTTTTCTCTTATGTAATTTCCCACTATGAAAACTGAGAGACCTATTGCAACTAAAAATGAGCAAAGATACTCAACGCACAAAATCAACATACTCAAGGTCAAATTCTCCACTGATACTTTCATGGTTACCTCTAAACAACTACTTAATGAATTTCTTATGCCTGGAATATTCTCCCAATACCAAACTAAATGTTTACATTCAGGCTGAAGGTCCTCAGGTGTCATCTAGCCAAACTCTTCATTTACGAACACAAAGGTAGGAAAAGGTTTGGTGATTTTTCCGAAGTCATGCAACTAGAGTAGAGAAAACACTAAAATAACTATTATTCCATGAAATCGACTACTTTCCTTTCAAGGGACAGCACAAATATCACATGTAAAGAAACTCTACCAGAATCCTGCAGCCTGTATCTCTCCTTCTATGAATATCAGCATATGTAAAAACTAATGTTAACACATATTCAAAACTCATAAGTGCTACTCATGAACCTGAAAGGAAGAAAAGACTTTTCTCCCTCAAGCCACATACATTGTAATATTGCGACCCACATCCTAAGAGAAAAATAACATGACATTTTTCTAAAATTTTAACCTCCACTAAGTCACCATGCATAGAACAGCAAAACTTCTTCTGAAGACATAAACTGACTCTCTCCCAGCAAACAAATCTCAAATATTTTTTTAAATCCTGAGGAATAGCATGACAGAAATATAACCTTTGCTGCTACACCTTGTGATCTGGACATCAGGAAGAAATGTGTTCTATATTGCAGTCATTACCTGGTAAATTTCCATCATGCAAAATTAACAGTAGAATTCAACTGCAGGAAAAAAACAGTAAAAAAGAAAAACTGTAAAAACCACAAATACATGGAGGCTAAACAGTGAGCTACTAAATGACCAAGAGATCACTGAAGAAATCAAAGAAGAAATAAAAAAATACATAGAAACAAACGAAAATGAAAACACAACAGAAAACCTATGGAACACAGCAAAAGCAGCTCTAAGAGGGAAGTTTATAAAAATTCAATCTCACCTCAAGAAACAAGAAAAATCTCAAATAAACAATCTAACCCTACACCTAAATCAACTAAAGAAAGAAAAACAAAGAAAATCCAAAGTCAGTAGCAAGAAAGAAATCATAAAGATCAGAGCAGAAATAAATAAAATAGAAACAAAGAAAAATATAGCAAAGATCAATAAAACTAAAAGCTGGCTCTTTGAGAAGATAAACAAAATTGATAAACCCTTAGCCAGACTCATCAAGAAAAAAAGGAGAGTACCCAAACCATAAAATTAGAAATGAAAAAGGAGAAATCACAACTGACACCACAGAAATAGAAAGAATTATAAGAGACTACTACAAACAACTATATGCCAATAAACTGAACAACCATGAAAAAATGGACAAATTCTCGGAAAGGTACAATTTTCAAAGAATGAACCAAGAAGAATTAGAAAATATGAACAGACCAATCACAAGTAATGCAATTGAAACTGTAATTAAAAATCTTCCAACAAACAAAAGTCCAGGACCAGATGTCTTCACAGGTGAATTCTACCAAACATTTAGAGAAGAGCCAACACCGATCCTACTCAAACTCTTCCCAATTATTTACAATTGCAGAGGGAGGAACACTCCCAAATTCATTCTACGAAGCCAGCATCACCCTGATACCAAAACCAGAAGAAGATATCACACAAAAAAAATTATAGACCAATATCACTGATGAACATAGATTCAAAAATCCTGAACAATATACTAGCAAACAGAATCAAACAACATATTAAAAGGATCATGCACCATGATCAAGTGGGATTTCTCCCAGGGATTCAAGGATTCTTCAGTATACACAAATCAATAAATGTGATACACCATATTAACAAATTAGGGAATAAAAAACATATGATCATCTCAATAGATGGAGAAAAAGCTTTTGACAAAATTCAACACTCATTTATGATAAAAACTCCCCAGAAAAATGGATAAAGAGGGAACCTACCTCAGCAAAATAAAGGCCACATATGACAAACACACAGCAAGCACCACACTCACTGGTGAAAAGTGAAAGCATTCCACTATCAGGAAGAAAACAAGGATGTCCACTCTAGTCACTCTTATTCAACATAGTTCTGGAACTCCTAGCCACAGCAGAGAAGAAAAAGAAATAAAAGGAATACATACTGGAAAAGAAGAAGTAAAACTGTCACTGTCTGCAGATGACATGAGACTATACATAGAAAATCCTAAAGATGCAACCAGGAAACTACTAGAACTAAATAATGAATTTGGTAAGGTTGCAGGATACAAAATTAATGCACAAAAATCTCTGGCATTCCTACACACTAACAGCAAAAAATTAAAAAGAGAAATTAAGGAAACAATCCCATTCACCACTGCAACAAAAAGAATAAAATTCCCAGGAATAAACCTGCCTAAGAAGGCAGAAGACGTGTACTCATAAAACTATAAAACACTAATGAAAGGAATCAAAGATGACATAAAAAGATGGAGAGGGCTTCCCTGGTGGCGCAGTGGTTGAGAGTCTGCCTGCCAACACAGGGGACACAGGTTCATGCCCTGGTCCGGGAAGATCCCACATGCTGCGGAGCAGCTAGGCCCGTGAACCATGGCCACTGAGCGTGCGCGTCCGGAGCCTGTGCTCCGCAACGGGAGAGGCCCACGTACTGCAGAAAAAAAAAAAAAAGATGGAGAAATATACCATGTTCTTGGGTTGGAAGAATCAATATTGTGAAAATGACTATACTACCCAAAGTAACCTAAGATTCAATGCAATTCCTATCAAACTACCAATGGCATTTTTCACAGAACTAGAACAAAAAATTTCACAATTCGTATGGAAACACAAAAGACGCTGAATAGCCAAAGCAATCTTGAGAAAGAAAAACAGAGCTGAAGGAAAAAGGCTCCCTTACTTCAGACTATACTACAAAGCTACAGTAATCAAGAAAGTATGGCACTGGCACAAAAACAGAAATATAGATCAATGGAACTGGACAGAAAGCCCAGAGATAAACCCACGCACATATGGTCACCTTATTTTTGATAAAGGAGGCAAGAATATACAATGGAGAAAAGACAGCCTCTTCAATAAGTGGTGCTGGGAAAACTGGACAGGTACATGTAAAAGAATGAAATTAGAACACTCCCTAACACCGTATACAAAAATAAACTCAAAATGGATTAAAGACCTAAATGTAAGGCCAGACATTATAAAACTCTTAGAGGAAAACACAGGCAGAACACTCTATGACATAAACCACAGCAAGATCCTTTTTGACCCATCTCCTAGAGAAATGGAAATAAAAACAAAAGTAAACAAATGGGACCTAATGAAACTTCAAAGCTTTTGCACAGTAAAGGAAACCATAAACAAGACCAAAAGACAATCCTCAGAATGGGAGAAAATATTTGCAAATGAAGCAACTAACAGAGGATTCATCTCCAAATTTTTCAAGCAGCTCATGCAGCTCAATAACAAAAAAACAAACTACCCAATCCAAAAATGGACAGAAGACCTAAATAGACATTTCTCCAAAGAAGATATACAGATTGCCAACAAACACATGAAAGAATGCTCCAAATCATTAATCGTTAGAGAAATGCAAATCAAAACTACAATGAGATATCATCTCACACCAGTCAGAATGGCCATCATCAAAAAATCTAGAAACAATAAATGCTGGAGAGGGTGTGGAGAAAAGGGAGCCCTCTTGCACTGTTGGTAGGAATGTAAATTGATACAGCCACTATGGAGAACAATATGGAGGTTCCTTAAAAAACTAGAAATAGAACTACCATACCACCCAGCAATCACACTACTGGGCATATATCCTGAGAAAACCATAATTCAGAAAGAGTCGTGTACCAAAAGGTTCATTGCAGCTCTATTTACAATAGCCAGGAGATGGAAGCAACCTAAGTGTCCATCAACAGATGAATGGATAAAGAAGATGTGACACATATATACAATGGAATATTACTCGTCATAAAAAGAAACGAAACTGAGTTATTTGTATAGTGAGGTGGATGGACCTAGAGTCTGTCATACAGAGTGAAGTCAGAAAGAGAAAAATAAACACTGTTTGCTAACACACATATATGGAATCTAAGAGAAAAAAAAAGTCATGAAGTACCTACAGGTAAGATGGGAATAAAGACACAGACTTACTAGAGCATGGACTTGAGGATATGGGGAGAGAGAAGGGTAAGCTGTGACAAAGTGAGAGAGTGGCATGGACATATATATCAAACTTAAAATAGATAGCTAGTGGGAAGCAGCTGCATAGCACAGGGAGATCAGCTAGGTGGTTTGTGACCACCTAGAGGGGTGGGATAGGGAGGGTGGGATGGAGGGAGACGCAAGAGGGAAGAGATATGGGAACATATGTATATGTATAACTGATTCACTTTGTTATAAAGCAGAAACTAACACTCCATTGTAAAGCAGAAACTAACATATCATTTTAAAGGAATTATACTCCAATAAAGATGTTAAGAAAAGATATTCAAAAAAATGAACAATGTGAATATGATTTTGAAGGAGACAATTTAGTTAAGCTCAATTTCTCTTCTAAACACTTCAAAATTCATTGATAAAAATGATTTTCTGATAACAAAATTACTCTCATTGTACTATGAAGAATATATTTAACAAAGAAATGAAAAAAAAAACATGACCCACAGAGTAAAAAGGAAATTCAAGGAACAGGAGAAAATATTTATAAATCATGTATCTAGTAAGGGATTATATGTATCCCTCTATATAGTCTATATATCCAGACTATATAGAGAACTCCTAAAACTTAACAACAACAAAAAAAAAACAATTCAAAAACGGGCAAAGGACTTGAATAGACATCGCTCAAAAGAGGATTTACAAGTGGTCAATACACAGATGTAAAGATACTCAATATCACTAATAATCAAGGAAATGCAAATCAAAACAACGAGATATCACCTCACACATGTCAGAGTGACTATCATCAAAAAGAACACAACAAATGTTAGCAAACACATGGAAAAATGTGAACCCTTGTACACTGTTGGTGGGAATGTAAACTGGTGCAGCCTCTGTGGAAAACAGTATGGAGGTTTCTCAAAAAAACTAAAAATAGAAATACCATAAGACCCAGCAGTTCCACTCCCGCGTAGATGTCCGAAAAAAAATGTAAACACTAATTCAAAAAGATACATGCACTCCAGTGTGCACAGCAGCATTATTTACAATTGCCAAGATGTGAAAGCAACCTAAGTGTCCATCAACAGGTGAACAGGTAAAGAAGATGCTGTATATACACATACACCCCCACACACACACAATGGAATACTACTCAGCCATAAAAAAGAATGTAATATTGCCATTTGCAACAACATGGATGGACTTGGAGGGTATTATGCTAAGTGAAATAAGTCAGACAGAGAAAGACAAATACTGTATGATATCACTTATATGTGGAATCTAGAAACTACAACAAACTAGTGAATATAACAAAAAAGAAACAGACTTAGATATAGAGAATAAACTAGCAGTTAACAGTGGGGAGAGGGAAGGGTGGAGGGGCAATATAGGGGTAGGTGATTAGGAGGTACAAACCATTATGTATAAAATAAGCTACAAGAATATAATGTACAACCCAGGGAATACAGAAAATATTTTATAATAACTATAAAAGGGAGTATAACCTTTAAAAATTGTGACTCACTATATTGTATGCCTGTAACATATAATACTGTACATCAACTATACTTCAATAAAAAAAGGAAAAAAAGAAAAAGCAATACTGTGATTTAATTGATAGAGAAAACAGCTGTCATGAAGAAACTCAATGAGCTACAAGAAAACTCAGAAAGGCAGTTCAGTGAGCTCAGAAATAAAATTAATGAGCAAAAGGAATACTTTACCAAAGAGACTAAAACTCTAAAAATGAACCAAATAGAAATTCTGGAGCTGAAGAACTCGATAATACAAGATGAAGAATGCATTAGAAAGTACTGGAAATAGAGCAGACCACATGGAAGAGAAAATTAGAGAGCTCAAAGAAAAAAATCTAGAAATGATACAAGCAGAAGAGGAAAGAGAAATGGGATTTTTTTTTAAATGAGGAAATTCTACAAGAGTTATCCAACTCTTTTAGGAAGGGTAACATTAGGGTAATGCACACCCCAGAAGAAGAAAAGGGAGAAGAGGGAAGAGCATTTATTTAAAGAATAATAGCTAAGAACTTAACAAACCTGGGGAAAGAACTAGATATACAAGTTCATGAAGCTAAGAGGACACCTAATTACCTCAGTGCAAAAAAGACCTTCTCCAAGACGTATTAAAATTGCCAAAAGCCAATGACAGGACTGCCCTGGTGGCGCAGTGCTTAGGAATCCACCTGCCAGTGCAGGGGACACGGGTTTGAGCCCGGTCCAGAAAGACCCACATGCTGCAGAGCAACTAAGCCTGTATGCCACAACTACTGAGTTTGTGCTCTAGAGCCCACAAGCCACAAATACTGCACCCACGTGCCACAACTACTGAAGCCTGCGTGACTCGTGCCCGTGCTCCACCACAAGAGAAGCCCCTGCTAACTGCAACTAGAGAAAGCCCAGGCACAGCAATGAAGACCCAATGCAGCAACCAATCAATAAATAAATAAATAAGAAAAAAAGCCAATGACAAAGAAAGAATTTTAAAGACACCCAGAGAAAAAAAAGACAGTAACCTATAAAGGAAGCCCCATTAGGCCACCAGCAGATTTCTTAGCAGAAACTCTACAGGCCAGGAGGGTGTGAAATGACATTCTCAAAATATGAAAGATAAAAACTGTCACCCAAAAATACTCTATCCAGCAAAATCATCATTCAGATATGAAGGAGAAATAAAGACTTCCCCAGACAAACAAAAGCTGAGGGGAGATTCAGGTGAAAGGATGGCAGCGCTGAAAGATCCTGAGATGACCTCCTCTCACAAGCCCACCAAAATCACAACTATTTGCAGAACAACCATCAGTGAAAAAGACCAGAACCTACCAGAAAAGATCTTCTACAACTAAAGATATAAAGAAAAAAACACAACAAGTCAGGTAGGAGGGGTGGAGTCATGATATACTCAAGTCCCATACCCCTGGGTGGGTGACCTACAAATGTAAGAATAATTAACAATTGCACAGGCTCTCCCAAAACAGTGAGAGGTCCAGCCCCACAACAGGCTCCCCAGCTCAGGGACCCTGCACCAGAAAGATGAGCCATCAGAGAATCTGGCTTTAAAGGCCAGCAGAGTGCAGTTTCAGGAGACCTCATGGACCGGGGGAAATTGTGACTTCACTCTTAAAGGGTGTGTACAAAATCTTGCTCCAGGACCCAGGGCAGAAATAGTATGATAGGAGCCTGGGTCAGACCTAACTGCTGATCTTGGAGAGTCTCCCAGAGAGGGAGGCACCAACTGCAGTTCACCCTGGGGACACAAACACTGGCAGCAGCCATTTCCGGAAACTCCTTTAACTACGCTGGCACTGGTGTTGACAAGTACCATTTGGGAATCCCCCCTCTAGCTTATTAGCCCCAAGACCCAGCCCCATCTTGGCCCAACAGTCTGTAGGTGCTAGTGCTGGGACACCTCAGGCTAAACACTAACTGGGTGGGACAAAACCACACCCAGAGACAGACAAGTTACCTTAAGACCCCCTGAGCGCACAGCTGCCCCTGGACAAGCCACTGCCCTCCAGAGGGTCCAGGACCCAATCCCAAACATCAATGCACAAGCAATGGACCCCAGGACCCCAAAGGCCCTCCAGACAGAGACTGTGGAAACCACCCTTACCGAACAGGGGGCAGACACCAACCACAAGAAAAGCATAACAGCACAGTCTGTGAAACAGCCCATCTACTAGCATATCAGATCCTGCCCTGAGACTGGCTGAGCCCTGGCCCCACCAACTAGTAGGCCAACACAAGCTTCATGAAACCCCAGCCCCAAAAGCCAAATGTGTCAGGAACAGGCCCCACCCACCAGCAACATGACACCAGCTCTGAGACCCTTGGGACTTACAATGAGACCCTGGAACATGGCTCTGCCCACCAGTAGGCCAGCACTAGCCCCATGACCTCCTTCACCCACCACTAGGTGGACAATAGCCCAGGGGTCTCCTGGACCCTGACTACACCACCAGTAAGCCAGCACTAGTCCCTGGGGACCCCCAGGGTCCCAGAGTCAGCTGCCTTGTGACTGGGTCCTGCCAACCAGCAGCTGTTAGCTTTCACACAAGCAGAGCCTGGCAACCAACTGGGCTGGGGGCCAACCAAGCCTACCATACCATCCACGTAGTCAGCCTGCCATAATAAAAAGACCCACACAGCCCTCATAAGGGGAACCCCTAGAGCATATAGCTCTGGTGATGAGAGAGGAGTGCGCTGCTGAGGTGCACAGGACATCTCCTACAGAAGGCCACTTCTCCGAGGTCAAAAAACATAACCAACCTACCAGATACATAAAATAAAAACAGCAACTTAGGAAAAATGAGGCAACGAAGGAACATGATCCAAACGAAGGAACAAGACAGAACCCCAGAAGAAGAGCTAACTGAAGTGGAGACAGGCAATCTACCTGAGAAAAAGTTCAGGGTAGTGATCATAAAGAAACCCAAAGAACTCAGGAGAAGAATGGACACAAAAAGCAAGACATTAGAAGCTTTAAACAAAGAGTTAGAAAATATAAAGAAAAACCAAACAGATGAAGAATATAATGACTGAAATGAAAAATACACTAGAAGGAATCAACAGTAGATTAAATGATACAGAGGAATGAATAGAGAGCTGGAAGACAGAGTAGTGGAAATCACTGATGCCAAACAAAAAAAGAAAGAGGAATGAAAAGAAATGTGGAAAGTTTGAGAGACCTCTGCAACAACATCAAGCACATTAATATTCACATTATTGGGATCCCAGAAGGAGGAGAGAGAGAGAAAGGCACTGAGAGCATAATTAAAGACATAATTGCTGAAAACTTCCCTAACCTGAGAAAGGAAACACACATTCAAGTCCAGAAAGCATAGAGAATCCCACACACAACTAACCCAAACAGGAACACACCAAGACAAATTGTAATTAAAATGGCAAAAATTAAAAATAAAGAGACTATTAAAAGCATCAAGGGAAAAATAAAAACTTACACATAAGAAAACTCCCATAAGGCTACTTATATCCCCACTTACCTCAATGGACAGACCATCCAGGCCAAAACACCAATAAGGAAACACTAGACTTAAATGACACATAGACCAGATGGACTTAAAAGATATCTACAGCACATTCCATCTGAAAGCAGCAGAATAAACATTCTTTTCAAGTGCACATGGAACATTCTGCAGGACAGATCACATGCTAGGCCACAAAATAAGCCTCAATAAATTTAAGAAAACTGAAATCATATCAAGCATCTTTTCTGACCACAACACTGTGAGACTACACATCAACTGCAAGAAAAAAAATGTAAAAGACACAAACCTATGGAAGCTAAACAATATGCAACTAAACAACCAAAGGATCACTGAAGAAACCAAAGAGGAAATCAAAAAATGCCTGGAGACAAATTAAAATGAAAAAAAAATGATCAAAAGTCTACGGACTACCAAAGCAGTTCTAAAGACATTTATATTTATACAAGCTTAGCTCAGGAAACAAGAAAAGTCTCAAACAATCTAAACTTACACCTAAAGGAGCTAGAAAAAGAAAAACAAACAAAACCCAAAGTTAATAGAAGATAAGAAATCATAAAGATCAAAACAGAAATAAATGAGACTGAAAAAAAAAAAAGAAGAAAAGATCAATGAAACTAAAAGCTGGTTCTTTGAAAAGATATACAAAATTGATAAACCTTTAGCCAGACTTATCAAGGAAAAAAGAGAGAGGGCCCAAATCAATAAAATCAGAGGGGACTTCCCCGGCAGTCCAGTGATTAAGACTTCATCCTTCCAATGCAGGGGACATGGGTTCAATCCCTGGTCAGGGAACTAAGATCCCACATGCTGCATCGTACATCCAAAAAAAAAGACAAAGAAGGAGAATAAAATCAGAGATGAAAAAGGGGAAGTTGCCATGGACACCAGAGAAATACAAAGGATCATAAGAGACTACAAACAACTATATATCAGTAAAATGGACAACCTAGAAGGGATGGACAAATTCTTAGAAATGTACAATTTCCCAAGACTGAATGAGGAAGAACTAGAAAATATGAACAGACCAATTACCAGTAAGGAAACAATCAATTAAAACAAAAATTCCCAACAAACCAAAGCCCAGGACAAGATGGCTTCACAGGTGAATTCTACCAAATATTTAGAGGAGAGGGAACACCTATCCTTCTCAAACTATTCCCAAAAATTACAAAGGAAAAAACACTCCTCAACTCATTCTATGAGACCAGCATCACCCTGATAACCAAAACCAGACAAAGATATGACAAAAAATGAAAATCACAGGCTAATATCACTGATGAACATGTATGCAAAAATCCTCAACAAAATATTAGCAAACCAAATCCAACAATACATTAAAAGAACCATACACCATGATCAAGTGGGATTTATCCCAGGGATACAAGGATTTTTCAATATCTGCAAATCAATGTGATACACCATATTAACAAATCTAATTGAAGAATAAAAACCATATGATCATCTCAAAGGCTGCAGAGAAAGCTTTTGATAAAATTCAGCATCCATTTATGAAAAAAAACTCTCCAGAAAGTGGGCATAGAGGGAACATACCTCAACATGATAAAGGTCATATATGACAAGCCCACAGTTTAACACCATACTCAACAGTGAAAAGCTGAAATCATTTCCTCTAAGATCAGAAACAAGACAAGGAGGTCCACTCTTGCCATGTTTATTCAACATAGTATTGGAAGTCCTAGCCACAGAAATCAGAGAAGAAATAAGATAAGAGGAATCCAAGTTGGAAAGGAAAAAGTAAAACTGTCACCATTTGCAGATGACATGATACTTTACACAGAAAATCCTAAAAATGCCACCAAAAACATACTTGAGCTCATGAATAAATTTGGTAAAGTTGCAGGACACAAAATTAATATATGGAAATCAGTTGCATTTCTATACACTAACATTATTAGTGTATAGAAATGCACTGTTGTGTAAATTAAGAGAAAACCCATGAGAAATTAAGAGAAATTAAGGAAACAACCCATGTACAATTGCACCAAAAAAAAAAAAAATACCTAGGAATACATCTACCTAAGGGGGCAAGAGACCAAACTAGAAGACACTAATACTAGGAATAAGCAACAGTGGAGATATAGAGGAACCAGGAAACAAAAGATAAAATGGCAGTACTAAGTCCTCATCTATCAATAATCACCTTACATGCAAATGGACTGAATCCACCAATCAAAAGATACAGAGTGGCGAGACAGTTTAAAAAACAAAACCCAACTGTATGCTGCTTCCAGAAGACATACCTCAACTCTAAAGATAAACATAAGTGAAGGGATAAAAGAGGATACTCCAAGCAAATGGCAGCCCAAAGAAAGCTGGTGTAGACATTCTGCTATCATACAAAATACACTTCAAGGTAAAAAAGGTAAGAGACAAAAATGGATAGTAATAATGATAAAGAGGATACTTCATAAGAACACGTAAGTTATTAACATTTATGCATCTGACATAGGTGCACCAAAATATATAAAACAATGATTAACAAACCTAAAGGTAGAAACTGACAGCAACAGTAATAGTAGGGGACTTTAACACCCCACTTACGTCAATGGATAGATCATCCACACAGAAAGTCAACAAGGAAACAGCAGCCTTAAATGAAATTTTGACGAGATGGATTTTATAGATTTGTACAGAATATTCCATCCAAATGCAGGAGAAATCACATTCTTCTCAAGTCCACATGGAACTTTCTCAAGGGTAGACCATATTTTGGGACACAAAATAAGTCTCAACAAATTTAAGAAGACTGCAATCATATCAAGCATCTTCTCCAATCATGATGGTATGAAACTAGAAATCAAATTCAAGAAGAAATCTGGAAAAATCACATATATGTGGAGACTGAACAACATGCTATGGAATAACTATTGGGTCAATAAAGAAATCAAAGGAGAAATTAAAAATTACCTGAAGGCAAATGAAAATAAAAATATGACATACCAAAATCTACAGGATGCAGCAAAAGCAGTACTAAGAAGGAAGTTTATAGCAAAGGAAAGAAGAAAAACTGTCACTATTTGCAGATGACATGATAATATATACAGGAAACTGTGGGAGACTCCATCAAAAAACTATTAGAAATAAATGAATTTAGTAAAGTTGTAGGATACAAAATTAATATACAGGAATCTGTTGCATATCTATACACTAATAATAAATTATCACATAGAGAAATTAAGAAAAAATCCACTTAGAATTGCATCAAAAAGAATAAAATACCTTGGAATAAATTTAAGCAAGAAGGTGAAAGATGTGTACTCTGAAATCTATAAGAGTTTTAAGAATTATTATTATTGATGAAAGAAATTAAACACAACACAAATAAATGTAGAGATATACAGTCCTCATAGACTGGAAGAATTAATATTACTATAATACCTATACTACCAAAAGCAATATACACATTCAATGCAATCGCTATCAAAACACCAATAGCATTTTTCACAGAACTGGGAAAAACACTCCTAAAATTTTATGGAAACACAAAAGACCCTGAACAGCCAAATAATCTTGAGAAAGAAGAACAAAACTGGGGTTTTGTTCAACATCACTAATTATTAGGGAAAGGCAAATGAAAACCACAGTGAAATATCCCCTTATGTCTGTCAGAAAAGCGATTACTAAAAAGGCAAGAAATAACAAGTGTTCGAGAGGATGTGGAGAAAGGGGAAACTCATGCACTGACGGTGGATGTAAACAGGTACAGCCACTATGGAAAACAGTATGGAAATTCCTCAAAAAATTAGGAACAGAATTACCACATGATCCAGCTATCTCACTTCTGGGTATTTATCCAAAGAACAAGAAAACACTAATTTGAAAAGATAATATGCACCCCTATATTCATCACAGGACTATTTACTGTTGCCAAGATATGGAAAAAACCTAAGTGCCCATCAACAGAGGAATGGATAAAGAAGATATGTCATGTCTGTATGTGTACTACATATATATATATATATATATATTTATATACAGCAGATGAAGGAGCAAGGTAAAAACTCACCAGACCAAAGAAATGAAGAGGAAATAGGCAGTCTACCTATAAAATAATTCAGAGTAATGATAGTAAAGATGATCCAAAATCTTGGAAATAATATGGAGAAAATACAAGAAATGTTAAAAAAAAAAAAAAGAAATGTTTAACAAGGACCTAGAAGAACTAAAGAGCAAACACACGATGATGAACAACAATGAAATTTAAAATTCTCTAGAAGGAAGCAATAGCCTAATGACTGAGGCAGAAGAACGGATAAGTGACCTGGAAGATAAAATAGTAGAAATAACTACTGCAGAGCCAAAAAAAGAAGGAAAACAATTGAGGACAGTCTCAGAGACCTCTGGGACAGCATTAAACACACCAACATTTGAATTATAGAGGTCCCAGAAAAAGAAGAGAAAAAGAAAGGAACTGAGAAAATATTTGACGAGATTATAGTTGAAAATTTCCCTAATATGGGAAAAGAAATAGTCAATCAAGTCCAGGAAGCACAGAGAGTCCCATACAGGATAAATCAAGGAGAAACACGCCAGGACACATATTAATCAAACTATCAAAAATTAAATACAAAGAAATAATATTTAAAGCAGCAAGATAAAAGCAACAAATAACATACAAGGGAATCCCAATAAGGTTAACAGCTGATCTTTCAGCAGAAATTCTGCAATCCAGAAGGGAGTGGCAAAGCATAT
Source organism: Lagenorhynchus albirostris (assembly GCF_949774975.1). NCBI lineage: Eukaryota > Metazoa > Chordata > Mammalia > Artiodactyla > Delphinidae > Lagenorhynchus > Lagenorhynchus albirostris. Next base: position 133,762,037 of record NC_083095.1, on the reverse strand, counting down.
TTAAAGTGATGAAAGGGAAAAACCTACAACCAAGATTACTCTACCCAGCAAAGATCTCATTCAGATTTGACAGAGAAATTAAAACATTTACAGACAAGCAAAAGTTGAGAGAATTCAGCATCACCAAACCAGCTTTACAACAAATGCTAAAGGACCTCTCTAGGTGGGAAACACAAGAGGAGGAAAAGAGATACAATAACAAATGCAAAACAATTAAGAAAATGGTAATAGGAACATACATATTGATAAATATCTTAAATGTAAATGGATTAAATGCTCCAAGCAAAGGATAAGACCGGCTAAATGGATATGAAAACAAGACCTGTATATATGCTGTCTGCAAGAGACCCACTTCAGACCTAGGGACACATACAGACTGAAAGTGAGGGGATGGACAAAGATATTCCATGAAAATGGAAACCAAAAGAAAGCTGGAGTAGCAATTCTCATATCAGACAAAACAGACATTAAAATAAAGACTATTACAAGAGACAAAGAAGGATACTACATAATGATCAAGGGATGAATCCAAGAAGATATAATAATTGTAATATTTATGCAACCAACATAAGAGCACCTCAATACATAAGGCAAATGCTAACAACCATAAAAAGGGAAATCAACAGTAACACAATCATAGTAGGGGACTTTAAAACCCCACTTTCACCAATGGACAGATCATCCAAAATGAAAATAAATAAGGAGACACAAGTTTTAAATGACACATTAAACAAGACGGACTTAATTGATATTCACAGATATTCACATCCAAAGCCAACAGAATACACTTTCTTCTTAAGTGCTCATGGAACACTCTCCAGGATAGATATCTTGGGTCACAAATCAAGCCTTGGTAAATTTAAGAAAATTGAGAGCGTGTCAAGTATCTTTTCCGACCACAATGCTATGAGACTAGATATCAACTACAGGAAGAAAACTGAAAAAAATACAAACACATGGAGGCTAAATAATACGCTACTAAATAACCAAGAGCTCATTGAAGAAATCAAAGAGGAAATCAAAAAATACCTAGAAACATACAACAATGAAAACACAACAATCCAAAACTATGGTAGGCAACAAAAGCAGTTCTAAGAGGGAAGTTTATAGCAATACAAACCTACCTCAAGAGACAAGAAAAATCTCAAATAAACAACCTAAACTTACACCTAAAGCAATTGGAGAAAGAACAAAAAAACCCAAAGTTAGCAGAATGAAAGAAATCATAAAGATCAGAAATAAATGAAGAAGAAATGAAGGAAACAATAGCAAAGATCAATAAAACTAACAGCTGGTACTTTGAGAAGATAAACAAAATTGATAAACCACTAGACAGACTCATCAAGAAAAAAAGGGAAAAAAAGAAAAAAAGGGAGAAGACCTAAATCAACAGAATTAGAAATGAAAAAGGAGAAGTAACAACTGACAGTGCAAAAGTACAAAGGATCATGAGAGATGACTACAACCAATTGCCACTACAACGGACAACCTGGAAGAAATGGACAAATTCTTAGAAAAGCACAACTTTCAGAGACTGAACCAGGAAGAAATAGAAAATATAAACAGACTAATCACAAACAATGAAATTGAAACTGTGATTAAAAATCTTCCAAAAAGCAAAAGCCCAGGACCAGATGGTCTCACAGGTGATTCTATCAAACATTTAGAGAAGAGCTAACACCTATCCTTCTCAAACGCTTCCAAAATATAGCAGAGGGAGGAACACTCCCAAACTCATTCTACAAGGCCACCAACACGGTGATACAAAAACCAGACAACGATTTACAAAAAAGAAAACTACAGGCTAATATCACTGATGAACACAGATGCAAAAATCCTCAACAAAATACTAGCAAACAGAATCCAACAGCACATTAAAAGACTCATACACTATGATCAAGCGAGGTTTATCCCAGGAATGCAAGGATTCTTCAATATATGCAAATCAATCAATGTGATACACCATATTAACAAACTGAAGGAGAGAAACCATATGATCATCTCAATAGATGCAGAGAAAGCTTTCAACAAAATTCAACATCCACTTATGATAAAAACTTCCCAGAAAGTAGGCATAGAGGGAACCTACCTCAACATAATAAAGACCATATATGACAAACCCACAGTCAACATCATTGTCAACAGTGAAAAACTGAAACCATTTCCTCTAAGATCAAGAACAAGAAAAGGTTGCCCACTCTCACCGCTAACATTCAACATAGTTTGGAAGTTTTAGCCACAGCAATCAGAGAAGAAAAAGAAATAAAAGGAATCCAAATCGGAAAAGAAATAAAACTCTCAGTGTTTGCAGATGACATGATACTATACATAGAGAATCCTAAAGATGCTACCAGAAAACTACTGAGCTAATCAATGAATTTGGTAAAACAGCAGGATACAAAATTAATACACAGCAATCTCTTGCATTCCTGTACACTAATGATAAAAAATGTGAAAGGGAAATTAAGGAAACACTCCCATTTACTACTGCAACAAAAGGAACAAAATACCTAGGAATAAACCTACCTAAGGAGACAAAAGAGCTGTATGCAGAAAACTATAAGACACTGAGGAAAGAAATTAAAGACGATACAAACAGATGGAGAGATATACCACGTTCTCAGATTGGAAGAATCAACATTGTGAAAATGACTATACTACCCAAAGCAATCTACAGATTCAATGCAATCCCTATCAGACTACCACCGGCATTTTTCACAGAACTAGAACAAAAAGTTTCACAATTTGTATGGAAACACAAAAGATCCCGTATAGCTAAAGCAATCTTGATGAAGAAAAATGGAGCTGAAGGAATCAGGCTCCCTGACTTCACACTACACTACAAGCTACAGTAATCAAGACAGTATGGTATGGCACAAAAATAGAAATAAAGATCAATGGAACAGATTAGAAAGCCTAGAGATAAACCCATGCGCATATGGTCACCTTCTCTTTGAGACAGGAGGCAAGAATATACAATGGAGAAAACACAACTGCTTCAGTAAGTGCTGCTGGGAAAACTGGACAGCTACATGTACAGGCATGAAATTAGAACACTCCCTAACACCGTATACAAAAATAAACTCAAAATGGATTAAAGACCTAAATGTATGGCCAGACACTATAAAACTCTTAGAGGAAAACGTAGGCAGAACACTGTATGACATAAATGACAACAAGATCCTTTTTGACCCACCTCTTAGAGAAATGTAAATAAAACCAAAAATAAACAAATGGGACCTAATGAAACTTAAAACGTTTTGCAAAACAAAGGAAACCATAAACAAGATGAAAAGACAACCCTCAGAATGGGAGAAAATATTTGCAAACGAAGCAACTGACAAAGGATTAATCTCCAAAATATACAAGCAGCTTATGTGGCTCAATATCAAAAAAAACAAACAACCCAATCCAAAATTGGGCAGAAGACCTAAATAGACATTTCTCCAAAGAACATACACAGATTGTCAACAAACACATGAAAGGATGCTCAACATCACTAATCATTAGAGAAATGCAAATCAAAACTACAAGGAGGTATCACCTCACACCAGTCAGAATGGCCATCATCACAAAATCTACAAACAATAAATGCTAGAGAGGGTGTGGAGAAAAGGGAACCCTCTTGCACTGTTGGTGGGAATGTAAATTGATACAGCCACTATGGAGAACAGTATGGAGGTTCCTCAGAAAACTAAAAACGGAACTACCATACGACTCAGCAATCCCACTACTGGGCATATACCCTTAGCAAACCACAATTTTAAAATAGTCATGTACCACAGTGTTCACTGCAGCTCTATTTACAATAGCCAGGACATGGAAGCAACCTAACCTAAGTGTCCATTGACAGATGAATGGATACAGAAGATGTGGCACATATAGACAATGGAATATTACTCAGACATAAAATGAAATGAAATTGAGTTATCTGTAGCAAGGTGGATGGACTTTGAGACTGTCATACCGAGTGAAGTAAGTCAGAAAGAGAAAAACAAATACTGTATGCTAACACATATATATGGAATTAAAAAAAAAAGGTTCTGAAGAACCTAAGGGCAGGACAGGAATAAAGACGCAGACACAGAGAATGGACTTGAGGACACGGGGAGGGGGAAGGGTAAACTGGGACCAAGTGAGAGAGTAGCACTAACATATATACACTACCAAATGTAAAATAGATAGCTAGTGGGAAACAGCTGCTTTGCACAGGGAGATCAGCTCAGTGCTTTGTGACCACCTAGAGGGGTGGGATAGGGAGGGTGGGAGGGAGACGCAAGAGGGAGGAGATATGGGGATGTATGTATATGTATAGCTGATTCACTTTGTTATAAAGCAGAAGCTAACACACCATTGTAAAGTAATCATACTCCGATAAAGATGTTAAAATAAAAATAAGAAAAAATGAAAGATTAACATCATTGGTAAAAAGCACTACAAAAGCAGAAACAACAACAAAAAAAATGAGACGGGGACATACCCAAAAGGACAAGAAAAATGTTCACCAGAGAGTAATAAGGGTCTTTAAAAGGCAATGTATTGACACTAGGAAACAGGGAGGGGATGTGTGAATGGGAAAAAAATGCAAAAAACAAATGAATAGGAACTTTGAAGCTGACAAAGAAGAAAGCATGGGTGGCTGGGAGAGTGGTGGTCATTAACAGAAATAAAGAAATCAGGAAGAAATCTTTTAAAATGAAAGTATAATATCGTTTGATGGCTACTCCTAAGAACTAGGTTACCATTACTAGGAACTTAGCCCAGATAAGTCAGGTTTGACTAACCCCAGTAATAGTTACAACATGGTGATTGTGGGATCAAGTTATTAAGTTATTCCAAATACCCCAAAGAAAAATAATCTATTCTCTATTGATTATAATAAATGAGAACCAAATACAAGGAACAAAGACTTATCAACGAAGATATCATCAATGAAGTGTCATGTTAAATACACTAAAATATAACAATTCATCTACCTCTACAACTTAAACACTGAATCATAAAATAATGTCTCAGGAAATGTTATACACATAGGAGTAATTATTCTTTAATCAATAAAGATAGCAAATTTTTACTGTAAGCGTACAATGAATGAAAAACAGCAAAGAATACATAACTAGAATAAGACCAGATACAGACAGAGGAAAAGATAGCTATTAATGGGGTGGGAGGTGGGTGAAATGGGTAAGTTGGTCAAAAGGTACAAACTTTCAGTTACAAAATAATGAAGTTCAGGAAATGTAATGTACAGCATGGTGACTATAGTTAATAATAATGTATATTTGAAAGTTGCTAAGAGAGTAGATCTTAAAACTTATCACCAGAAAGAAAAAAAATTGTAACTATGTGTGGTGATGAATGTCAGCTAGAGTTATTGTGGTGATCATTTCACAATTTATACATATACTGAATAAATAAAAAGTAAATTTTTGAAAGTTATTAATGTAAAACAATGGTAAGGTAACCAAAGCCTAGTCCATAAATGCACAGGTGAACTCTTAGCCTACTCTCCCTGTGCAGAATCTCACGTTCTTTGTAACAAACTGCAATACCCGAGCTAAAGGGCAATAGGCAAATCAAACAAACCAAAAATAGAGAGATTATAATATTAACATCACACAAAACAGAATTCACAAATGTTAAATTCACAATGAAAATACAACTCATATGATCCTTTATACAACTAATAATAAGGCAGCAATGGTTTAAAAAATCTTAGTACCTTTATTTTATATATTTTCTTTTCAAATTTCTGTAAAAGACCATCGATTTTTACAGCAAAAATTAAGCAATTGAGACGCTTCCAGTGTATAGAGTAGTAAAATATAAGCAATGAGAACATAAAAGGTGGAGTAGGTCAATGGAATTGTGCTGTTGTAATGTCCTTACACTCTTCATGAAACAGTGTGATATTAATTGAAAGTAGATTATGATAAAGTAAACATGCATGTAATACTTATTCCTACAGCAGGTTATTACCTAAAAGTTTTGCCTTAAGTTAAATCTGATTTTCCAATAGAAACAATGGAATTAAATGAAGATGTTTTCCTAGGGACTCAAATTCAAGGCCTCCCTCTGGTGCTCACTGCAGAGTATACTTCGTTGTGGCAATGCCCCAAATTAGCAATGCACAGCCTGAGAGGAAGTCTTCTCCCAGAGCCCGCCCATCCTCGATGCTCCCCCCAACTGATCTAACATGGCTCCCTGTCTCCAGGTCAAAGCCTCTGAGGACACTCCTCTAACCACTTCACTCTCCACCCTTCTCTCTCCTACAATCCAAGGCTCTCCAGCCTATTGTTTTGCTGCAAAAACTTCTTTTGCACTTCTAGACTTTTGCACTTGTGTGCCTAGATGGGATGATTCTATAAATCTATAAATTCTATAAATTTTGCAACTTAAAAAATCTCAGAAATTCAAGGAAATATTGAAGAAACTGCAATAGTAGTGGGAGACTAAAATATCTGTGTCTGACAGATCAAGAAGATTAAAAAAATAATAATTTGGAGTATGTAAATAGTAACTTTAAAAATATAAACTTATCAATTTCTATCTAGAGAGAATCCACCTTACCTATTCCTACCATGTCCAAAGGATATTTGCAAACACTTAGCTTCTTTACTTTCTCCACATCTATCAGGCTTCTGCAGTAGTCATTTCCTTCCCCATCCAGCTTAGGTTCCATGGTCCACTACTCCAACTACTCTCTCACCCTCTTCAATCCTTTACTCCAATGAAATTACACTGCATCTGCCTAAAAAATACCTACCCATGATTAATTCATCTACCCACCATCTTTGTGCATTTTTAGCAAGCAACTGAATGCTAAGTATAACTCAGGAGAGAGAGGAATCACATCACTGTGTAAACCAGTGTCTTCACCCCCAAACTCTACGTAGTCTCATTGCTTCACACAGCCTTTTGATATCTATTTACAGAGCTTTTACTATGTTTCAACGCCAGTTCCAAGAACTGATGATGGAGGGGTAAACAAAACAGTATGGTTTCTGTCCTCATGGAGCTTACTGTCTAATAAGGGAGACAGATATAAAAACAACAAAATAAACAATTATGTAATTTCAATTGTGATAAGTGCTTCTAGGGAAAGTATTAAGAGTACAGTCGGTCCATACGTGCCCAAGCAGAACCTATGGATACCCAGGGCTGAATGTACTATGTCATTTTATATAAGGGGCTTGAGCATCCATGGATATTGGTATCCACAGGGCAGGGGTTGGGGGAGGTGTCCTGGAACCAATCCCCTGAAGATACTGAGAGACGACTGTATATTATAGGGGAACCTGGTTTAGTCTGAAATATCTGGATAGGCTCCCCCTGAGGAAGTGACACTTAAACTGAAATCTAAATTAAGGAAATTAGGTAAAAGGGATGGGGGAGGTGAGGAGGTGCTGGGCAAGGAGAATGAGGGATTAGTGTTCTGGCAGAAAAATCAGAATGTGTAAATGTCTGAAGACTAGTGAGCACATGGCATGTTTGACTAACTGAAAGAAGGCTGGTTTAAATGAGGCAGAAGGGAAGAGAGAAAAGTGGTGTGAAATGAGGTTAGCACTGATCAAGTCACTCAAGATTTTAAGGTCATGCTGAAGATTTTAATGCTCAGAGCAAAGGGAAACTTTTGAGGCACTATCATCAAAAAAAATAGAGCTGGGGCTTCCCTGGTGGCGCAGTGGTTGAGAGTCCACCTGCCGATGCAGGGGACACAGGTTCGTGCCCCGGGCCGGGAAGATCCCACATGCTGTGGAGTGGCTGGGCCCGTGAGCCATGGCCACTGAGCCTGCGCGTCCAGAGCCTGTGCTCCGCAACCGGAGAGGCCACAACAGTGAGAGGCCCGCGTACCACAAAAAAAAATAAAAATAAAAGTAGAGTTTATTTTTGTGGTTTTTAAGTATCATTTTGCCTATAACGTGGAGAATGGATTGGAAGGATGCAGGGAATCCTGTTACAAGGTTTCAGTTGTAATCCAGGCATTTTTTACTGGTGGCTTGGACTAGAATGGTAGCAGTGGAGAATGAGAGAAGTGGACAGATCAGAAAGATTTAGTAAGTAATCTAAAAGAGGCTGATTCATTGGACAGTGGCTGGTGTGAGGTGAAGGGAGGAGGGGGGAAGAGAAGTACATCTCCAGGTTTGGGGCAAAGGAAGCTACCATGAACTTGGTTTATATACGTCAGTTTGACATGCTTGTGAAATATACAAGTGGAGATGCCAACTAGGCAAGTTGGATATACAAGTCTGAAAATTAGACGAAAGATATAGGCTAGACATATAAATTTAAGAATCATCAGAAAATGAATAGTAAACTAAGCCATGGCATAGAGAAAACTGAAGAGGGAGAAAGATGGTCTAAAAGGAGCCTTAATAACTTCTCAAAAGCTAAAGGTCAGGTGGAAAAGAAAAAGCTAAGAGGAGGCAGAAGCAGCAGCCAACAAAGGAGGAAGAAAACTAGCAGAGGTTGTTCCATAAAAGCCAAAGAAGGGAGTGCTGTAAGAAGAGGGGAGTGGTCAACAGCATGAAATGCTACTCAGAGATCATGGAAGGGACTGAAATACAGCCACTGGACTTAGTAATACTGAGTGACTTTAATAAGAACTTAACAGGAGCTCTGATAGGATGTGACACCAGGTTGGAGCAGACTAATGAGTACCCAGGAGAAAAGGAAATGAAGGCAGCAAATGTAGAAAGTTCTTCTAAGAAACTTGGCTAAGAAGGGGAGGAGGAAAATGGGGACTGGGAGAGTAGATGAAAGGATAAGTAAAGTAGAGAAAGGGTTTGGGGGTTTCTTCTTGTTGTTCTTATTTTTGTAGTTCAGAATAGAAGAGAAATAAGCATGTTGTAGGCTGATGGGAAAAGAATCTAATAAGGAAAACTGAAGATACAGGAAAGAGAAGAATTTCCAATCTCAACTGTGACCTTCAAGGCTGATGGGCAATCGGTTTCTATATGTCAGCCCTTTCATCTCCATCACAGTTATTTCAGACCTTTCCACTCTCTTCAAACTTCCAACCCTACACCTCCTACTTTTCAAAATAAAGAGAGCAAAGAACCCATCAAATGGAATTTCAAATTCTTATCACAAATTTCCACTTTGATCCCATCTGTTCTTATCCCTCTTGAATGCCAAGTTGAACAAGCTTTCTCTCAACTGCAGTCATTCTTAACCTATGCACCTCTCCTACTTCTTCCATGGCTTTTGGGACATTCCTACTCTCCTATCTCCTTCCTACTTCTATGATTCTTTCTCTGTCCTGGACCTATATTCCTCTTTCTCCATCTGTGACTTCTCCTTTCATCTAATTATAAAATTTATTTTCTTTTTATTGTGTGTCATACCTTTCTAAGCACTTTCTCACATCTCATTTTGATCCTTACTTGTTGAATTGAGAAGTCTCAACTATTGAGATATAAACATAGAATACTTTTATTTTTCCCCCATATAACTAACTACTCAGTTGAATCCTAAACCTGCTGAGTATGCTCAGTGAAATTCCACAGTTTTTCAGTCACATTCAATTATCAAAGCTTGGTTTTTAAATCCCATCTACAGACAACCTGCCTAGCACAAGTGAGAATTACATGCTTTAGCAGATGCTTGTGGTGGGGAAGAACACAGCTTGTCCTCACGGTGTCTCTCCTCTCGTCCTCACTGTGTCTCTCCTCTCGCCCTCCTCTGTACCCCTTCAAACTCTCCTACATTCACAAACTTATGTCCTTGCCATAAGTGGCAGCTGTGGGAACACAGCAATATCCTACTTATTATAGAGCTCACCAGTTATTAGTGATGGATCTACTACAGTCATCAGCCAGTCCTTCTCCAGGGACTAAGGTGATACTGACCACCAAAAGAATCAAGTGCTGCCAGGCAGAGATGCACCCCTAATCTTTCTCTGAATCAATTTGAAGTCAGTGGTCTCTACTGATCTCTGCAGTACATGGTAATTTCTGCACAGGGAACATTCATGGTTCTCTAGGCAGTGGTCAGGTTCACCCTGGCTCCCTCTGCCCAAGCAGTATCTGCCTCAACTCCAACAGAGGTTGGTATATTTTACCTAACCAAGTGTCCCCATAGGAAGCCCCTATTACTCCAACATCTTCACTAATGTACACAATTCTACCCTCACATAAATCGTGAGATGCACTGGGGTTCCTCTTTACTTGGTCAATGACAAGTCCCATCCTATCTCCTTCCAAAGAAAGCATACTACCGTAAAGTCCCTTCAAGCCCAGCTGGCATGAGCTACTCCAGCAAGCTTATTATGCTATGAAACTTCTAAGGGAGATGTAGGTACCACTCTCTATATTCAAGGATGCCCCCAATATTCCAGAGCCACACATCCAGTTCCCCCAGGTTGAAATGGAAAAAAGGGAATGGAAAGTACAATATGTTCCCAGTATGCTTTTCCCCAAAATCTCTCAACATATTCCACAGGCACCAAAATCAGCACGGCAAAGATCCAACCAGAGAACAAGATGCCAGTTTCCTGCAGCCATACACACAAATTTCACAAGCAATTCACGCACCACATCAAACTTCATTAACTGTGCACTCCCCAAAAGGCAATCTCCCCCTAGCCCACTTTATATGGAAGAAGGGGAAATGCAGTGGTGATGGTCAGATTACAGCTTTGCTGAAAAAGTCAGCTCTTAGCAAGTCATGCAGTGAAGTAGCTGATGGCATAACAGGCATGCCTTTAAACGAAAAAAATGAGAATTTTAGCCTCTTGATTAAAGAGATTGGCTCTGGTCAGCAATCCTGGTTGATACAGTTAAGATACTTTTTCATGCTGTACTTATCATGTGAATTACATAATACAGGAGTTATTAACTGCATTTTACATATGAGACAAAGAATTGAACTGTGGTTACTTAACAAAGGCGTTGCACAAAAATCACGAAGAAGGATAAATATTGTCAGTAAATCTACAAAATAAAGGCTGAATGCACCTGTACAATGAGGATCTATAAAATGAGGGTTATACATCTTACAGTGGTTCTAATCAAATGAGATAATGGATAGAAGTGCTTTTAAAATGAGAATAGAACAAAACATAAATAGAACTCCAGTTATTATATACCCAGCACATGGATAAAGCAAATATTAAACTGTATATTTTTACATCACCACCTGTAAGTCCTAGATGGGGAGAGGAGCAGAGTTGGGTATGAAATTAACTTTTAAGCTCCCAGATTTTATTTCTCAGCATAAACCTTTGAGCATCTTGACACAGTACAAAGAATAGAGAACACATTTCTACTCCTCTGTCAAAATCTTCTCCTTTCTTTCTTAATTAAAAAAAATATATTTATTTATTAATTTATTTTTGGCTGTGTTGGATCTTCATTGCTACACGTGGGCTTTCTCTAGTTGCGGTGAGCAGGGGTTACTCTTCGTTTTGGTCCGTGGGCTTCTCATTGTGGTGGCTTCTCTTGTTGCGGAGCACAGGCTCTAAGCACACGGGCTTCAGCAGCTGTGGTACATGGGCTCAGTAGTTGTGGCTCACAGGCTCTAGAGCACAGGCTCAGTAGTTGTGGTGCACAGGCTTAGTTGCTCTGCGGCATGTGGGATCTTCCCGGACCAGGGATCGAACCCATGTCCCCTGGATTGGCAGGCGGATTCTTAACCACTGTGCCACCAGGGAAGTCCCTATATTGCATTATTCTATTTTGTATTTGAAAATTCTCATAATAAAAAGTTAAAAATTAAAAAAAATTTTTTTAAATCTTCTCCATTCTTGTAATCTACAACTTGCACAACCAATTTCTATTACTGTTAAACTTTCACAAAGCTTTGACAGGACTGAAAATAAAAGCTACACTGTCTTTGTTTCATAGATATGTTGATTTGTATCATATTTTAGATTCCACATATAAGTGATATCATATGGTATGTGTCTTTCTCTTTCACTAGAGATGATAATCTCTAGGTCCACCAGTGTTGCTGCAAATGTCATTATTTCATTCTTTTTGATGGCTGAGTAATATTCCATTGCATATATATAATAATTTTTTTTAAAAAAAAGCTACACTGTCTTATGGCAAGTCTAGCTTCCCTGAATACAGTATCAGAGATAGGTGCAAGAGTTTCTGCTCATCACAGAGACATGGCCGCAATTGGTCCAACTCACTTCTATAAAGAAGTACACATTTGACAAATTTGATTTCTTCAGTCAACCTTTTGTTATTTTTAATCACAAAATAAAAGAATCTGCTGATCTTATTGATCTCTAGGGATGACCTAAAGATTATCTAGGCCCACATGCTCATTTTATATAAGAAACTATAACCCAAAATTAAATCCAATAGTGTTTTCTACCACAACATGCTGATTCATTCCACCCCAATGATATGATTTTCCTTAAAAATATTTTTCTTAAAACATAAAAAGTTTTACATGCTGATAGTAACAATATTAATTGTGACAACCAAAGCATAAATTTGCGTGATTTCAACCACTGTTCATTCTGAAAACTGCTTCTGAAGAGTCATATTTTTAGACTAGTTTAAAACATTTTGGCTGTTTCCAGTTTTAGAGGAAACATAGCTGTTGTGTCAACATGTAACTTTGCTTTGACCCTTCAGACATTTCAAAGGTTAAACAATGAATTCCAGGATTTTCAACCATGTTCACTGTAGAAACAGAAGCTACCTCTGTAATAGTTCTATGATGATGTATCATTCTGGTTTTTCTCAAAATAATTTTATTTAGTATAAACTAATACAGTATATAGTTTGTATCTACTAAACGGCCAGACTTTCTAGTGAATTTTTAGAGCCATATTATGCTATGTGTCTGTTTAATATACTATTACAAATACAAGGTTATCTAAAATTAGAAAACACACCTTACAATGACATCCTAATCCCGCCCAGGATTGTTTATGGTTAGCCATCAATCTCACTTTTCCCTGATCACAGTGAATAAGAAGAGTGATAAGTATCTCAACAGAAAAGAAGCAATGTCCAATTAAAGACATTAAACAGGAAACCAAAGAATGTGAAAATCTCACTAATGCCACCTACAGTACCAATGGAGAACACAGATAAGAGATTTTTTAATAAGTTGTGTATATGTGTACCTATCCCTTAATTTCTTGCCTAGGACTATGTATCAAGACAACTTTCTACCAAATCTTGCACAGAATATAAAAGTACATAAGTAGGTAATGCAAACAACAACAACAAGGGTACTCTTGAAAAATCAAAACAAAGAAAAACCTGACACACTCACAGAAGCAGAGAGTAGAACAGTGGTTGCAAGTGATAGGGGAAATAGGGAGATGTTGGTCAAAGGGTACAGACTTTCAGTTATAAGATGAATAAGTTAAGCAGATCTAGCGTATAGCATGGAGACTACAGTTATTATTAAAGTACTGTGTACTGAGGCAAATTATCAAGTCAGACGTAGCAAAAATTGGAGAATCTGACTTCAAATGGATTACAAAGCCTCAAAGCAAAGCTTACCTTACATTCCACCACACTCTGATCTGATTCACAAGTTACATAGATTTCATCTACAGCCCGGCGAAGATTGTCAAAAAGGAATGCCCAGTATCGAGCTCTTAGATCAATTTTCCGAGGGTGCCTTGTTTTAGTGGGACTTTTATCAAAGTGTTTATCTCCAGTTGTAGATGACGTTATTTTACAGTCTACTGTAGTGTTCTGATGAAATAAAACAAAACATGAAAAAGTATTTTTTAAAAGCCTCCAGGAACTGGATTTTTGTATAAATCAAATTTTTCAACATAAATACTTAAAAACATGACATTCTTTTTAGCTTATATCACACTGAATTCATCAAAACAAAACTTCTCAACTTAAATAAAAGCGGCAGGTTTGTAAGGTCAATTACATGTTTCATTGAAGATTAGGATGATTTTAATGGTGAACAGACTCAGTCAAAAAGGAGCACTAAAGTGGCTCCTGATTTACTAAAATATGTGTATGGCACATTTACATACAGTAACAAATAACAGATACTAATTTCAACATTTTGAAATTGCTTGTATATATTCTTTTCATTTAGAAATGACATATCTATACTTATATTCAGTTACTGAATTTTATCTTTAACGTTTTTCCACTAAAAGTAAAAATATATAAATACAAAACAATTTACTAGAAAAGAACACTGATTAATAAAACCAAGCATCAGCTACAGAGCAGACTCACCAAATAAAGTAACTATAGTATTCTATGACCCAATGTTTCCTCAGCTGCACAGGCGGACTTTGAAAATACAAGATTATATTCTATACTTTTATAGACTGTACCAAAGAATCATTCCCCCACAAACAGGAGCGTGCAGTTTACATAAAGACCTGAACTTCTCACTAGAAGTACAAAGGAGTTGCTTATCTCTCTGTGGCTACTTAAACTGATAAATAAATAAATACTAACCTTGTACTACAGTTACAACAACAAACAATCTCAAGTTTCTTTGGGTTGTTTTGTATGTGTGTATGTCATTCCTGTTAGCTTGTTTGTTTTTCCTTTTCATAGAAGAGCCCCAGAGTGAAGAATATCCAAAATAGAAGCTAATACTCTCCTGTTTTATTTTAGGCTTTGGCCTTCAATGTAACAGTGATTCCTATACTTCAAAAATCTTTTATAGCCAATCTTCGGTTTATATAGAATCTTCACTATCAAAAGTCAAGCAAACAAAACATATATACTCACAAAGACATGCACACTTAAGAGGCTGAGATGGAGCTGCTCATCCACCACAGTCCCCCATCCAGACTAAGGTTGTCAGACTCAGCAAATAAAAATTAGTAAATATTTTATCTGACAGCCTTAGTCCAGGCCCAAATTCTCAACACTCAAGCAATAAAATTTAAAGTAATCATCAACAACCCACAAAACCTTTGCTTCAATGGCTCTCCAAGCACTTTCCAACCCTAATAGTAAATGATAAATCATGATGGCAAATACCCACTCACACAAATTTTAAAGTATGTATTATTAGCTCTACTTTACAGCTTAGAAAATTGAGATTTAGAGGCTGATTTGTCCAAGATCACATAGCCACAGGAGACTATCTTCCAGTTAGAACTCTGCAATTACACCGCTGACTTCCCATTACACTGCACCCCAAGGCCCTGTGCTAACAACCCTTTACCGAATATTCCAGACCACCTCATTTCTCTTCCTATATACCACCCAAAGTTAAAATTAACTTGAATTTTCCTGAATTATACTTCCTTCACAAACTTCTTAGAGCGATCAGCAAAACACTAGTAGCTTCCTGTGAATTCAGATCCTAATCTTATAAAATTCTCAAAAATAATTTAACTCATCTTCACCCATTTATGTATTTACCCTATCATGCATCCCTATGTATATGACTCAAATACTTTAACCAACCTTTCTTAAAATGTAGAATAGGCAAAACTGCTTTTAGGTTAAGATGTTTCTATTCTCCGTGATTGCTCTATGTGAGGCTTTTACTAAGAAAGACTCCAGAAAGGCAGAAACTACAGCTAGGTAATTCCATCTGAAGGGCAATGTACTATACAAATTTGACATTTAAGCTTGACAAAAATAGTAATACTTTATATTTGCACATTTATTTACATTTTATGAAGGGCTTTTGAAAACATATCATTTAATCATCACAGCAAACTATAAAGACAGGACAAATATTGAAATATTATTATTCTTATTTTGTAGATGACAAAATCAGTAAGATTCAATTTCTTGACCAAGTCAAAAGGCTGAGTGACAGAACTGGGACCAGAACTGAGTCTTCCAACTTCTGCTCCAATGTTCATAAAGCATTTCACATAGCACCTAGCACACAGTAGTACCCATATAATGTTAGGTATAATTATAGTGGGAAAGACAAAGAGGTGAAGAAATATGCTCACAGAAAAATGTGAATAAACTAATGGCAAAATTGCCAAATTTGTGAAGAAAGGTAGAAGAAGCATATCAAATTGTAGAGGCTGATAAGTTTGTATAAAGTTTCAAAATACAGCGCTCTTACGTACCACTGATAAAAATAACAGCAGTGATAATAATAACTGCAGTGGCATCTAATATTCATGTCATACTTGCTATGTGCCAGACACTGTGCTAAGTGCTTTCCATACAGTTATACTTCATTTAATCTTTGAAGCAATTTTATATCACAGTTACTATTATTAGTTCCATTTTATAGAGGAGAAAACTGAGGTTTAGCTAAATTAAATGATAAACCCAAGGTCTCACACTAAGTAAGAGACAAAGCCAAGATTCAAAATCAGGTAACTATCCCATTGTTATGACTTACTGTGCCTGTTTCCAAGACATTCAACAGAAGACAAAGCAACCTAAACTTCTGGAAAAAGCTAGACACAACTGAATCTCATGTTTTAAATAAAATTCAATATAACAAATGTTATACTATTTTAATCACTTCTGAGAGAAAAAGAGGAAAAAAGAAAGAAAGGAGAGGGAAAGGGGAAGGAGGAAATTGAGATTTCTGACTCACCTCTCTTAGAACTCTCATCAACTCCCCTGAGAATATGAAGAAACCTATGGACCTAAACCTCTGACAACAGCTTGTCTTTTTACTGTCTCCATATTTAGTCTTTTCTAGAATGTTCTAAGGTTGGAATCATACAGTATGCAGCCTTTTCAGATTGGCTTCTTTTACTTAATAATATGCAATTACTTTCCTCCATGTCTTTTCATGGCCTGATAGCTCATTTCTTTTTAGAGCTGAATGTACCACAGTTTATTTATCCATTCACCTACTGGATATCTCGGTGGCTTTCAGGTTTGGCAATTATGAAAAAGGCTGCTATAAACATCCATGTGCATGTTTTTGTTTAGACATAAGTTTTCAACTCATCTACATATATACCAAGGGCATGACTGCTGATCACAAGGTAAGAGTATGTTTACTTGTGTTAAGAAACTGCCAAACTGTCTTCCAAAGTGGCTGAATTTCCACTCTGAATTCCCACCAACATTGAATGAGAGTTTCTGTGGCTCTTCATCCTCACCAGCATTTGGAGTTATCAGTGTTCCCAATTTTGGTCATTCTAATAGGTGTGTGGTGGTAGCTCATTGTTTTAATTTGCATTTCCCTGATGACATATGATGTGGCACACCTTTTCATATGCTTATCTGCCATCTGTACATCCTCTTTGGTGAGGTGTCTGTTAAGGTCTTTGGCTCATTTTTCAATCAGGTTGTTTCAATGATTGAAACATTGAAACATGTTTAAAAAAAGAGTCCTTTGTATATTTTGGATAACAGTCTTTTACCAGATATCTTTTTCCAAATATTTTCTCCCAAGTCTGTGACTTGTCTTCTCATTCTCTTGACATTGTCTTTTGCAGAACAGAAGTTTCTAATTTTAATGAAATCCAGCTTATCATTGATTTCTTTCAGAGATCATGCCTTTGATACTGTACCTAAAAAGTCATCACCATATTCAAGGTCATTTAGGTTTTCTCCTATGTTATTGTCTAGGAGTTTTATACTTCTGCATTTATGGTCAATAGTCCATTTTGAGTTAATTTTTGTGAAGAATGTGAAGTCTGGGTCCGGATTCATTTTTTTTTTTTTTTTTTGTCGTATGGATGTTCCAGCACCATTTGGTGAAAAGACTACCTTTGCTCCATTGTATTGCCTTTGCTCCTTTGTCAAAGATCAGTTGACTAATTACGCAGGTACATTTCTGGGCTTTCTATTCTGTTCCATATATCTATTTGTATTTTCTTTTGCCAATATCACACTGCCTTGATTACTGTAGCTTTATAGTAAGTCTTGAAGTTGGTTAGTGTCAGTCCTCCAACTTTGTTCTTCTCCTTCAATATTTTGTTGCCTATTCTGGGTCTTTTGCCTCTCCATATAAACTTTAGAATAAGTTTATTGATATCTACAAAATAATTTGCTGGGATTTATTGAATATATTCTTCAACCTGGGAAGAAATGACATCTTGACCATATTGAGTCTTCCTATTCGTCAACATGGAATGTCTCTCCATTTATTTAGCTCTTTGAGTTCACTCATCAGAGTTTTATAGTTTTCCTCATATAGATCTTATACATATTCTGTTAGGTTTATACCTACCTATTTAATTTTGGGTAGTGCTGATATAAATGGTATTGTGGTTTTGGTTTTTTTTAAGATTTATTTTATTATTTTATTATTTATTTATTTTATTTATTTATTTTTGGCTGTGTTGGGTCTTCGTTGAGGCATGTGGGATCTTTCACTGCAGCACGCGGGCTCTTCATTGTGGTGTGCGGGCTTCTCTCCAGTTGCGGCATGCGGATTTTCTCTCTCTAGTTGTGGTGCATGGGCTCCAGGGCATGTTGACCCTGTAGTTTGCAGCATGTGAGCTCTCTCGTTGAGGTGCATGAGCTCACTAGTTGTGGCGCGCAGGCTTAGTTAGTTGCCCTGCAACATGTGGGATCTTAGTTCCCTGACCACGGATCAAACCCTGCATTGTAAGGCAGCTTCTTTACCACTGGACCACCAGGGAAGTCGTAATGGTATTGTGTTTTTAATTTCAAATACCACTTATTCATTGCTGGTACACAGGAAAGCAATTGACTTGTTTATGTTAATCTTGTATCTTGCAAACTTCTGTAATCAATTATTAGTTATAGGAGTTTTTTTGGTTGATTCTTTCAGATTTCTTACATAGATGATCATGTCATCTACGAACAAAGACAGTTTTATTTCTTCCTTCCCAATCTGTATACCTTTTATTTCCTTTTCTTGTCTTATTGCATTAGCTAGAACGTCCATTATGATGTTGAAAAGCAATGGTGAAAGGGGACATCCTTACCTCATAACTGATCTTAATGGGAAAGCTTCTAGTTTCTCCCATTAAGTATCATGTTAGCTGTAGGGTTTTGTATTTTTTTTAATTAAGTTGAATAAGTTCCCCTCTATTCCTAGTTTAGTAAAAGATTTTTTATCATCTTTTCTAGGTGTAGAATTTTGTCAAAGTTTTTTTCTGCATCATTGATATAAAACTAGGTTTTTTCTTTTTTATCCTGTTGCTGTGATGAATTCCATTGATTTATTTAAAATTACGAACCAACCTTGCACCTCTGGGATAAATCCCACTTGCTCATGGTGTATCATTCTTTTTATTGTGGGATATGATTTGCTAATATTTTGTTGAGGATTTTTGTATCTATGTTTGTGAGAGTCACTGGTCTGCAGTTTTCTTGTAATGTCTTTGTCTGGTTTTGGTGTTAGAATAATGCTGGCCTCATAAAATGAGTTAGGAAGCATTCCCTCTGCTTCTACCCTCTAAAATGGATTGTAAAGAATTGGTATAATTTCTTCCTTAAATGCTTGGTAGAATTCAACAGTGAATCCACCTGGGCCTGGTACTTTCTGTTTTGAAAGGTTATTAATTATTGATTTAATTTCTTTAATACATTTAGGCCTATTCGGAGTGTCTATTTCATCTTGAGTGAGTTTTAACAGATTATGTCTTTCAAGCTATCAGTCCATTTCATCCTGGTTATCAAATTTGTGGCAAAGAGTTGTTCATGGTATTATTTTATTGTCCTTTTTAATGCCCATGGGATCTGTACTGAAATGAATAAGTAGGGACATGCAATAGGACTTTGGGACAGTACTATCCATATGAGGTTAGCGGTCATAAGTGTCAAAAGAGCCTTTCAACATAACTGATACTTTTCTCCTGCCACTTTCAAATGCATGGGGCACAGAGCAGAATAGGCAGAAAAGTGGCTGTAATGAGGACAACTCTGTCAAGCGTGTACTACCAAGGGGCAGGGTAGCCAGACAGTTGGGAGAGTGGGCAAGAAGGCAATTATCACAGACAAACCATAGAATCTCAGGTGGATATCCAGGAAAGTGTGGTCATATGGAGGATGAGGGATAATGAAAGGGTGGTAGGATCAGTAAATTATAGATTGCATGGGGTTGAAGAATTGTTAGAGTCACATGATCACAGAGAATAAGGCAGGAGGAGAGATGACAGGTAGAAAATGGGATGGCTGAGACTGAGATCCTGGAGGGAGAGTAGCTGTTAGTGAGAACAAGGCAAGAGTCTGACCATCAGAATGAGTAGAAGACAAAACTATTGGAGGAAAGAAATGCAAGAAATTGAGAGGACAGCAGTAATGGTGTAGAGCATGCAGTGAGCCTGAAAATTTTATCTTCAAGGAATAAGAAGTGACCTGGAAATCTGTAAGTGCTGCAACAAGAAGAGGGAGCAGGTGGTATAGTCTGATGGCATGTCCTTCAAATCTGAGGAGTTTTAGGAGATGGGAGGGAGAACTGCCCGAAATGCCAGTGAGGAGCAAGCAGGAAACCTAACCCACCTCTAGGATCACAGGTAGGAGTGCTGTGGGGGAAGAAAACAACTACTACTTAAAACAACTGTGGAGGAAGCAGTATCCCCACACGTGAGTTGGAATTTACCTAAAACAAGAAGGTAAAGGGAATGTGCAGGGAAGAGAGGAACAAAGAAAGTTTTGCTGATGGTAAACCTACTTCTAGAGGGCAAAGTTGTAGGATTTCACAAGTAATCCAGAGGCATTTCCCTGATTACTACTGAAACTGAGCATCTTTTCACAGGTTTACAGGCTATTCAGGTTTCCCCCATTTTTTATTGGGTTATTTGTCCTTTTTCTGATGAATTTTAGCTCTCTATGAAGTCTTTGATGAATGCTATCTTCTCCCAGTCAATCTCACCTTTAACTTTGTTTAAGTGAGTTTTTTAGTATATAAATTTAATTTTGATATAACATATCCATCAGTTATGCTTTTTGTCTTGTCTAGGAAAGCCTCTTCTAATTCAAGGTCATAAAAATATCCTTCCAGATAATCTTAATTTTTTTGTTTTCTCATTTGGTCTTTAGCCCATCAATAATTTTTTTTATATTACATGAAAATATCCTTATATTTTATTTGTAATTTAATTGCATTACAGTCAGAGAACATGCTGTGTCTGACTTCTATATTCTTGTCTGACTTGTATTTACTGAGACTTCTTTATAACCTAGGATGTGATCAATTTTCGCATGTGCTTTGTGTACACTATTTGAGTGCCAATAAATACACACATATACATGCATACATATACATACATATATGTATATGTATTTATGAGATCAGTCATAATTGCATCTTAATTCTATCTTCTTGCTATTTATTCCTGCTTGATCAGTTTCTGAGTAAGAGATATGAATATTTACCACTATGATCATGAATACACTTTTCTCCTTGTAATTCTGTTAGTTTGGGCTTTAAATATTTCAAGCCCATGCTGTTAGGTACCTAAAAGTTTTGTACTTTTATACTTTTTGGATGATTATTCTTTTCACCATTATATAATTTCTATCTTTCTGTAATCAATGCTTTTCATGTTGAAGTCCATCTGGTTTGATATGAATATTGCTATTCTAGCTTTAGAGCACATCTAGAATATCAAGTATTTTGCCTGGTTTTTTTCTCTTTCTTTGTTTTAAACTTTCCTTGAAGTTTTAAATATGTCTCTTATAAGCAGTATACAGCGCAATCTAAAATGAGAGGTTTAATTCAATCATCTGACTTTTAAGAACTGAATTTAATCAGTTTACATGTACTGATATTATGTTTGCTGAAATATTTATACTTAGTATCTACCATTATCTTTCATGTTTTTCACTTACTATGATTTTTCTTTTTTTCTTTCTCTTTCCTTCTATTTAGTTGAAAAGCTTTGGTTTATTCACTTTCTCTTTTCCTCTGTTTATTTGGAAATTGTGCCCGCTTGTTTTAGTCCTTTAGTAGCTAGCCTTAAACAAAGACTTCTTCCTAAATAAGACAAGGATTTTATCACGTTAACTCCCTTCCAAACTCCCTACGGTCTTCTGTGTTAACACTGTTTAAGATTATAGCTCCACCTTTCTAAATTTAATTGTGTGAGTGCTTTTGAAAACCATCAATAGTTAATGAGATTTACTAAAATATTTTACAGCTATCTTTTTATCAAGCTCCCTCCTACAGGTTACCTTTTCTTCTTGCTGAAGTATGTCTTTAATAGTCCCTTCATTAAGCATCTGTAGGTGGCAAACCCTTAGCCTCTGTACATCTAAAAATGGCTTTATTTCACTCTTGCACTTGAATGATCATTTGAATGGGCACAGACTTCTGGGTTAAAAGTTATTTCGCCTTATAACTTTGTAGATATTGGTCCACTGTTCTTTTGTTCATTACAAGATTATTGTTATTCCTCTGTGCTTTTGTTTACTTCCTGGTATTTTAAGAATTTTATCCTTAACATTTTGCAGGTTCTCTAGAATGTATCTAAGTATAAATCTATTTTTATTTATCCTGCTCAGCTCTACAGTTATGCTCTGAATCTCTTGAGAACTCAAAGTAAGGAAAATTTTAAACATCATTTTTCCAAATATTGCATGCCCACTATTTATTCTCTATTTCATAAGTCCTAGAAGGCATATGTTAGAATTTCTCAATCAAATTCTCTTTCCAATTTTCCATCTCTTTAGTTCTCTGAGCTACATTCTAAATCCTCTTAAGTAGTTAGTGTCTTCCAACTCACAAATTCTCTCTTTAACTAATCTCTCTGTCCAATATATCATTTATTCTTACTAATTGCAGGTACGAATAAAAAATTAAAATTTCACGGACAACATTTTCATTTGTAAGATGTTCACTTTTATCTATAAATGTTCAAAATTCATATCCATCTTTTATTTCAGAATTTTCCTTTTTGCATTATATTTAATCTTTCCTTTGAGGAATTTAAACTTGTTTATTTGAAAGTCCTCTTTAGAAAAATGACCATTTTTCATTACCTCAGGAGTAAATTCTCTCATTTGTGGAATGTGTTGTTTATATCTTACGATATTATTTTCCTCATGTGCCTTGATATTTTGTTTTGCAAACTTATTTTGCATTTAAGTTTGTTTTATTTTAGTTTTTCACTTTGCTCACCCTAACTACATGTGTACTAGTTTTATGGTTACCATCATCTGGCCCACCATGGTCCCCTTCCAGAGGCCTTTTATTGGGGACTTAAAGCTCTCACCCTTCAAGAATATAGCAGACCCAGTCATGAACCAGAGGGCCACTCTCTTTTATTGCTTCAGATATCAATTATCACAGGCCACAACCCCAGGCAGATTGTAGTGTTCTTTGTCTCCTAGTGCAGAACACTGCACAAGCCTAAAGTTTTATGCCATGAGCCTGGATCTGTTTTCCCACCACAATCAGGGTGTTTCAGCCTCCCTTATATAGGACTTGTCCAGTAAGTGTGTCCCCAACTCCACTTATCTGTGAATATATGTGTTTGTTTTATTTCTGATCCAGAGAGATTTTTATTTTATTTTTGAAAATCCTTTGTCTCTTTAATTTTTAAAAAATATTTTATCATTGATGCCTCTTGTATGAAAGGACTAGGGAATATTTTATGAACTCACAATGCCACCTTGATTAGAAGTCCATGTTTTCCTTATGTGTAGTTTGGGGTTTACATAATACATATTGGTATATTTAATAACATCAAACTAAAATAATATATATGAAAGGTTCAGGGAAAATAACTACAGATTACAGAGCTAACTATAAATATGCCAAAACACTTTTAAAAATAAGGTAGGCTTGTGTTCTCTAAAATTTTAGTAGAACAATCTGAAAAATTTTAGATTCAATACATCTTTATTATCCTACATCCAAAAGACTTCATTATACCTAGAAAGTAAATCATAGAAAAATCACAAATATGGAATGTGCAGCAGAGGAGTTAAGAGCATAAACTGTAGAAATTGATGGCATGGGTTCAAATCTTGGCTGTGTCACTTACTAGTAAGTTACATAACCTCTCTCTACCTCAGTTTTCTCATTTGTAAATGAAGAATAATGCCTACATCAAAGGGTTGTTATAAGAAACAAATTAGTATCTGTAAAGTATTTAGTACAAGTTAGGCACATAATACTACATACACATTTGTTAAATAAAGGATGTTACATTAAATTTTTATATGAAGATAAAATATGCAATATTCAAATCCTGAAAAATTAGATTTTATAATTGAAATTAATCACAAAAAAGTAAACAGTTGTATATGCTGTACCTGTTTTGTCGTTTTATGAGTGCCTTGAATTGTCCTCTTTGATTTTCCACCAGTTTGACATTTAGATTTTCCTTCAAGGCAAAAATAGATAAATATATAGATCAACAAATAGATAATATAAAACTGAACTGTGCAAATTATCCAGGCATACTAACACATAATCTCCTTCCAGAGACCACAGAACAATCTATACATGGCCAACATGAACTACAGATGTCATAAAAAACAAATTTCCAAGGTCCCAGAGACTGCTTTTATTGAATGGCTTTCTCAGAATAGGAAGAAAATCAACTTCGTCAAGAAGTCAGATAGTCTGATAATTTAAAAACAAAATCAGGTTAGTGACACTCTTCAGCTTATATATAGCTCCTTTGAAAATAGTTCTTTGAATTCAAATTTTAGTTTGACAATAAAATTAAGAATACATGTTTTGTTTGTTTGTTTGTTTTTGCAGTACGCGGGCCTCTCACTGCTGTGGCCTCTCCCGCTGCAGCGCACAGGCTCCGGATGCGCAGGCTCAGCGGCCGTGGCTCACGGGCCCAGCCGCTCCGCGGCATGTGAGATCCTCCCGGACCAGGGCACGAACCCGTGTCCCCTGCATCGGCAGGCGGACTCTCAACCACTGCGCCACCAGGGAAGCCCAAGAATACATTTTTTTACCATATAAAACTCAGTATTTTCTGTTTTAATTTATCTGATTTATGAAATACATAGTTTCATTTTGAAAAGGGACATTTTCAGTTCTTTGTATTTCTGCAGCAGATACAGCTTTCTCACTTGCTCATTTTTATAAGAAAAACACTAACTACTGTTTTATAATCACTCTATTCTTGAGAGCTATTCCAAAACAGGAGTAAAATTCTGTAATGTACAACAGACTCGTTTTCCTTTTTGCAAAATAATTTTGGGCCAAGACCCCTGAAGCAGTACAAATGAAATGAACCATAACACCTACTATCAATTTATCTGCACATCAGAGGGCCTCCCTCACTGTTCTACCAGGGGTGGAGGCAGAGAACTCTCCACCTCCACACAGCCTTTTATTCATCCTTTCATCATAGAGAACAATGTATCAGAGGCGTCTTAGAATATCCAGGAGAATAATCAGCTTAGAACAAGTACCAGAGGAGACAGGAATAAAACAAAGAACAGAAGAAAACTTTTAAAAATTGAATTATCATCCTCAGAAACATCTGAGTATAGATGACAGCCATAAAACAAGAACGAGTTGATATTTTTTAAAAAGCAAAATAAAGATTTTTCTGTAAGTGGCAACGTTTTAACAATATAAAATAATCCTTAAAAATTATGAAGTTAACATTTTTCCTTTGTCATCATTATTATAGATATTCAGAACGTTCTAATTCTTTGTGCTCTTATTTCCATTAGTTTGCAATAAGCATAAATGAAGCTTTAAAATAGTACTGGCCGGGCTTCCCGGGTAGTGCAGTGGTTGGGAGTCTGCCTGCCAATGCAGGGGACACGGGTTCAAGCCCTGGTCTGGGAGGATCCCACATGCCGCGGAGTAACTGGGCCCGTGAGCCACAATTGCTGAGCCTGCGCGTCTGGAGCCTGTGCTCCGCAACGGGAGAGGCCGCGGCGGTGAGAGGCCCGCGCACCGCGATGAAGAGTGGCCCCTGCTCACCGCAAGCAGAGAGGGCCCTCGCGCAGAGGCGAAGACCCAACGCGGCCAAATTAATTAATTAATTAAACAAATTTTAAAAAAAAATAGTACTGGCCAATTTTTTATGTACTTATATGCAATATCAGGATATATACAGATATAGGATTCATTATTATATTTTCTTTCCTTTTATGTTTTTTGAGTAGAAGCAATTTTAATAATAACACCTTCAGACTACGTTGTGTTCTGAATAACCCATGAAAAATGAGAAAATTTCATAAAACAGTATTTATAACATAGAGCAACCATGAAATATTTCTAGGTTTCTTGCCACTTTTGTACTAAATAATGTTGATATATATTTTCTATAAAACAAATGAAGTAATAGTAAGCTCCATATGACAATTTTAGCTAGTAAGGAGCTAGATTTAAAAAGAAAAATTTAATTTCCACCTCTATTTAATAGTTTTTGTGATCCAAAAGAACTGCTCTCTAAAAATACCTAATAAGACTGACAAATGAGTGAGGTGGATGGACCTAGAGTCTGTCATACAGAGTGAAGCAAGTCAGAAAGAGAAAAACAAATACCACATGCTAACACATATATATAGAATCTAAAAAAGAAAGAAAAATGGTTCTGAAGAACCTAGGGGCAGGACAGGAAGAAAGACAGACGGAGACGTAAAGAATGGACTTGAGGACAGAAAAAATCTAAATCTCCTAAACTTTAAAAAAAAACTAATCTGCCAGTCATAATAACACACCCAATTTCATTCCTATGTGAAACAGTGAAACTAACAATATCATTTTCATTTGTGTATTAGGTAAGATAAAAAATCAATTAAAAATTATTTCTTATTTAATACATACTAATTTGCCCAAGACTTCTAATTATAAACAGTCTTCAGTCTGTCTACTGTTCAAGACTAAATACATTCTTCTAATTTACAACAAAAATGAAACTTTTTTTTTAATACATACCATCATCATCTTTGCTTTCTAGTGGAACACTCCAAGCTATTAGGTTTCTTGCTGTACGACCCTCCTCTGCAACTATTCTCCTTACTTTGTCATGACTATTGGAGCGCTGGAATGAAGCCTATGCACAGAAAAGAGAACATGTATTAGTTTATTAAATTAGTCAACATAAAAAATATATCTGGCAGACAAATTCATCATTTCTATTATTTTCTCAGAAAGGAAACACTTAAAACTAATTTGGGATCGGAAACGTGCTTAGACAGAAATAAGAGTAAGTCCCAGATCTTTTTTAATTCTAAAAAGACTGAATTTTACAACTTTAAAAATAAATAAATCATTTCAAGAATGAATTCAACCTAAGGTTTGAAAAACTGTCCTAAGGAGCACAAACACTGCTGTGTACCCATTTCAGCACCACTCCCCCTTATGTATCACAGGTTAAAGAGGGTACATATTCCCTCTGAAAGCTCTCGGCAACAAAAAATGTTTTCAAGACTCCTATTTTTTTCCCTACAGATACTGCTAAAGTAAATTTTCACTCAGCTGTAAATTTCCACTGCATAATTTATCTCCAAGTTATTGGGATCTAAATAATAATTCCTATAAACTAACATATTTAAGTTGCAAAATTTTAAACTCTGCCCTACTGCACACAATGTGTGTATGTATACATGTAAGTGGTGTGTGTGTGTGTGTGTGTGTGTGTGTATTCTTGCTTTCTCTAGTTCCACACAGCTGAAAGCAACACTAGCCTATAGGTTCAGCCCCAACAAAACCCTGGGCCAATGGAAGCCAGATCCAGTAATGTAAAGGAAATTACCTTCCCACTAATGAATGCTATATGAAAATAGCCCACTTTTATTTTCTGTTGTAATAAGATCATGGATGCCTTTTCTGTCTTCTTTTGCTTCTCTATATTTTTATTTTTATTTTTTTACTTTTTTTTTTACTTTATTCTTTTGTAACATCTTTATTAGAGTATAATTGTTTTACAATGGTGTGTTAGTTTCTGCTTTATAACAAAGTGAATCAGCTATACCTATACATATATCCCCATATCTCCTCCCTCTTGTGTCTCCCTCCCACCCTCCCTATCCCACCCCGCTAGGTGGTCACAAAGCATTGAGCTGATCTCCCTGTGCTATGCGCTGCTTCCCACTAGCTATCTATTTTACATTTGGTAGTATATATAAGTCCATGCCTCTCTCTCACTTTGTCCCAGCTTACCCTTCCCCCTCCCCGTGGCCTCAAGTCAACTCTCTACGTCTGCATCTTTATTCCTGTCCTGCCTCTAGGTTCTTCAATACCAGAAAATAGCCCATTTTTATAAGTCAAGAATCTATGAAAAGAAAACGGCTCTAAAGCATCCCTATGAGCACAAGGATGCAGCCTCCTTGCCCAACCCTTAACTCCATGTGGGAAATCTACCTCTTTCTGAAAAGAATTCACTCCTGGCCCAGCCCAAAATCCTAGTCCAACTAATGAGTGAGTTCATCTTCTCTTCTAGTTCTTGCCAGTCTAAACTCTTAGCATCCCTGGAATCCTTAGTCAACAACAAATTTACTGGACAATTACTATGTGCCAAGCACTGTGTAAAACACCGAGAAGAATACAAAAATATAAGGTAATATACGTGTCCTCAAAGAATTAACAATCCAAATGAGTGAACCAAACACATAAGAGCAAAAACTAATATATGAATTAATCAGTATGGTATCTAGTCTCCAGATGCCCCCCTTCCCCTCAATAAACCACTCCTGCTGGTGTTCATGCCCTTGTGTAATCCCCTCCCCTTGAACCTGGCTTTTTGACCTATAAAATGAGGTGAAAGTGACACTGCGTAATTTCTGAAAATAGGTCATAAGAAGCTTTGCAGTCTCTACCTGGGTCTCTTGGAATGCTCCTTCTTAGGATATTCACTATTGAAACCCAGCCATCCATGCCATGAGAAGCCAAAGCCACCAGTAGAGAGACCACGTAAAGTCAGCACTGATGGACAGGCCCAGCTGAACTCCCAGCTGACAGACAACATCCACTGAGCCATCTTGGACATTCCAGCCCAGTCAAGCCACCGGATGAATGCTGCCATCCCAGCACCCCAGGGAAGAAAAACCACCTAGTCAACCCATAGTATCATGACAGGTAACAGGAACTATATGTATGCACACTAATCCACAATAAACACATCTGTATTTCTGTATCTATCTGTATAGAGATATTGAAAACTGTGAGTTTATATTAATACCTCTGATACCTCTGATTTCTTTTTTTAATATTTATTTATTTATTTTGGCTGCACAGGGTCTTAGTTGCAACACACGGCATCTTCCTTGCAGCATGCGGGATCCTTAGTTGCGGCATGCAGGCTTTTTAGTCGCAGCAAGTGGGCTTCTTAGTTGAGGCATGCAGACTTTTAGCTGCGGCATAAGGAATTCTCAGTTGCAGCATGCGGGCTTCTTAGTTGCAGCATGCAGACTCTTAGTTGCGGCATGCATGCAGGATCTAGTTCCCTGACCAGGGATCAAGCCCAGGCCCACTGCACTGGGAGCTCAGATTCTTACCCACTGGACCACCAGGGAAGTCCCAATACCTCTGATTTCAATCCTACATCATAGGTTCATTTTAGCCTTCCCCTTTCCTTATTCGTAATTTCTTTCTCCAACAGTAAGAAACCCAGCTCTCATCATCTAAAATATATTTACTTACCTGTTCAATTCTAATATATACATAAAGTAGTTTCAAAAAAAAAAGGGGGGAATTCCCTGGCGGTCCAGTGGTTAGGACTCTGTGCTTTCACTGATGAGGGTCTAGGTTTGATCCCTGCTCAGAGAACTAAGATCCCACTAGCCACGCCATGTGGCCAAAAGTAATAAAAAATAAATAAATAAAATAAAATAAAGTAGTTTCATAACTGCTAACCCATGTCTCTGTGAGAAACACACTTACTAACAAGATTATATTTCTATACAGTTCCATCTTTAGCCTTACAGTGTCCAAAGTACTAAATTTTGTTTTCCAAAATTACTTAAATTAGTTCGTCTCATCCTCAACCCTTCAGTGTGGTTACATTATATACCTGTAATATGTTACTCTTTAGTTTCTGGGTTCCCCTCACGTACTGGTAAATTTTAATTGCTGGCTTATTTGGGGAGTATGTGAAAGAAAGGCAACACGTGGTTCTCAAACAAAAGAACGTATTAATTAGTATGACTTTGAGAGAAGAAAAAAGTCACTACACTCTAGGGCAGGGGTCCACGAACTTCCTCTACAATGGGCCAGACAATAAACAATTATTATTTTAGGCTTTGCAGACCATACAGTCTCTTATGACAACTACTCAATCATGCCATTTTGTGTGACAGCAGCCATACACAACATGTAAACAAATGGGTGTTGCTCTGTGGGAAATATATATTACTGTTCAGTTTGAAATAAATTCAAATTATAGAAAAGTTACAAATTAGCACAAAGAATCCTCAAAATATCCTCATACATTTTTTTCCTAAAACATCTGAGAATAAACTGCAATCATCATATCTTTTGCCCTTAAGTACTCCAATGTGTATTTCATATATCCAAAGACACTCCCCTATATAAATATACTACAACTATCAAATCAGGAAATTATCATTGATCCAAATTATTATCTAAATTAGAGTAATTATTTAAATTTCACCAACTGTTCCACTAATGTCTTTGATAATATAAAGTTGACAACAGAGAGAGGGGGAAGATGGCGGAAGAGTAAGACTCGGAGATCACCTTCCTCCCCACAGATACATCAGAAATACATCTACACGTGGAACAACTCCTACAGAACATCTAGTGAACACTGGCAGAAGACCTTAGACCTCCCAAAAGGCAAGAAACTCCCCACATACCTGGGTAGGGCAAAAGAAAAAAGAAAAAAAATAGGGATGGTACCTACACCAGTGGGAGGGAGCCATGAAGGAGGGAAAGTTTCCACACACTAGGAAGCCCCTTCGCGGGCGGATACTCCGGGTGGCAGAGGAGAGCGCAGCGACAGGGGTGCAGAGGGCAAAGCGGAGAGATTCCGCACAAAGGATCGCTGCCGACCGGCACTCACCAGCCTGAGAGGCTTGTCTGCTCACCCGCCGGGACAGGCAGGGGCTGGGAGCTGTGACTTGGGCTTACCCCGCATCGCAGGGAGAGAGGACTGGCGGTGTGAACACAGCCTGAAGGGAGCCGGGAGGGAGTCCGGGGAAAAGTCTGGACCTGCCGAAGAGGCAAGAGACTTTTTCTTCCCTCTTTGTTTCCTGGTGCGCGAGGAGAGGAGATTAAGAGCGCTTCTTAAAGGAGCTCCAGAGACGGGCGCGAGCCGCGGCTAACAGTGCGGACCCCAGAGACGGGCAAGAGACGCTAAGGCTGCTGCTGCCGCAACCAAGAAGCCTGTGTGCAAGCACAGGTCACTATCCACACCTCCCCTCCAGGGAGCCTGTGCAGCCCACCACTGCCAGGGTCCCGGAATCCAGGGACAACTTCCCAGGGAGAACGCGCGGCGCGCCTCAGGCTGGTGCAACATCCTGCAGGCCTCTGCCGCCGCAGGCTCGCCCCGCACTCCGTGCCCCTCCCTCCCCCTGGCCTGAGTGAGCCACAGCACCTCAATCAGCTGCTCCTTTAACCCCGTCCTGTCTGAGTGAAGAACAGACGCCCTCCGGGGACCTACATGCAGAGGCGGGGCCAAATCCAAAGCTGAGCCCCGGGAGATGTGAGAACAAAGAAGAGAAAGGGAAATCTCTCCCAGCAGCCTCAGGAACAGCGGATTAAATCTCCACAATCAACTTGATATACCCTGCATCTGAGGAATACCTAAATAGACAAGGATCATACCAAATTGAGGAGGTGGACTTTGCGAGCAAGATTTATTATTTTTTCCCCTTTTCCTCTTTTTGTGAGTGTGTATGTATATGCGTCTGTGTGAGATTTTGTCTGTATAGCTTTGCTGTCACCATTTGTCCTAGGATTCTGTCCTTTGGTTTTTTTTTTTTTTACTTTTTAAAAAAAATTTTTTCTTAATAATTATTTTTTATTTTAATAACTTTATTTTATTTTATTTTATCCTCTTTCTTTCTTTCTTTGTACTTTTTCTCCCTTTTATTCTGAGCCGTGTGGATTAAAGGCTCTTGGTGCTGCAGCCAGGAGTCAGTGCTGTGCCTCTGAGGTGGGAGAGCCAACTTCAGGACACTGGTCCACAGAGACCTCCCAGCTCCACATAATACCAAACGGCGGAAATCTCCCAGAGATCTCCATCTCAACACCAGCACCCAGCTTCAATCAACGACCAGCAAGCTACAGTGCTGGACACCCTATGCCAAACGATTAGCAAGACAGGAACACAACCCCACCCATTAGCAGAGAGGCTGTCTAAAATCATAATAAGGCCACAGACACCCCAAAACACACCACCAGACGTGGACCTGCCCACCAGAAAGACAAGATCAAGCCTCATCCACCAGAACCCAGGAATTAGTCCCCTCCACCAAGAAGCCTACACAACCCACTGAACCAACCTTAGCCACTGGGGACAGACACCAAAAACAACGAGAACTACAAACCTGCAGCCTGCAAAAAGGAGACCCCAAACACAGTAAGATAAGCAAAATGAAAAGACAGAAAAACACACAGCAGATGAAGGAGCAAGATAAAAACCCACCAGACCTAACAAATGAAGAGGAAATAGGCAGTTTACCGGAAAAAGAATTCAGAGTAATGATAGTAAAGATGATTCAAAATCTTGAAAATACAATAGAGAAAATTCAAGAAACATTTAACAAGGACCTAGAAGAACTAAAGAGGAAACAAGTAACTATGAACAACACAATAAATGAAATTAAAAATACTCTACAAGGGATCAATAGCAGAATAACTGAGACAGAAGAATGGATAAGTGACCTGTAAGACAAAATAGTGGAAATAACTACTGCAGAGCATAATAAAGAAAAAAAAATGAAAAGAACTGAGGACAGTCTCAGAGACCTCTGGGACAACGTTAAACACACCAACATTCGAATTATAGGGGTCCCAGAAGAAGAAGAGAAAAAGAAACGGACTGAGAAAATATTTGAAGAGATTATAGTTGAAAACTTCCCTAATATGGGAAAGGAAATAGTTAATCAAGTCCAGGAAGCACAGAGAGTCCCATACAGGATAAATCCAAGGAGAAACATGCCAAGACACAGATTAATCAAACTGTCAAAAATTAAATACAAAGAAAACATATTAAAAGCAGCAAGGGAAAAATAACACACAAGGGAATCCCCATAAGGTTAACAGCTGAACTTTCAGCAGAAACTCTGCAAGCCAGGAGAGACTGGCAGGACATATTTAAAGTGATGAAGGCGAAAAACCTACAAGCAAGATTACTCTACCCAGCAAGGATCTCATTCAGATTCGATGGAGAAATTAAAAACTTTACAGACAAGCAAAAGCTGAGAGAGTTCAGCACCACCAAACCAGCTTTATAGCAAATGCTAAAGGAACTTCTCTAGGCGAGAAACACAAGAGAAGGAAAAGACCTACAATAACAAACCCAAAACAATTAAGAAAATGGGAATAGGAACATACATATCAATAATTACCTTAAATGTAAATGGATTAAATGCTCCCACCAAAAGACACAGACTGGCTGAATGGATACAAAAACAAGACCCATATATATGCTGTCTACAAGAGACCCACTTCAGACCTAGGGATACATACAGACTGAAAGTGAGGGGATAGAAAAAGATATTCCATGCAAATGGAAACCAGAAGAAAGCTGGAGTAGCAATTCTCATATCAGACAAAATAGACTTCAAAATAAAGACTATTACAAGAGACAAAGAAGGACACTACATAATTATCAAGGGATCGATCCAAGAAGAAGACATAACAATTGTAAAGATTTATGCACCCAACATAGGAGCACCTCAATACATAAGGCAAATACTAACAGCCGTAAAAGGGGAAATCGACAGTAACACAATCATAGAATGGGACTTTAACACCCCACTTTCACCAATAGACAGATCATCCAAAATGAAAATAAATAAGGAAACACAAGCTTTAAATGATACATTAAACAAGATGGACTTCACTGATATTTATAGGACATTCCATCCAAAAACAACAGAATATACATTTTTCTCAAGTGCTCATGGAACATTCTCCAGGATAGATCATATCTTGGGTCACAAATCAAGCCTTGGTAAATTCAAGAAAATTGAAATTGTATCAAGTATCTTTTCCGACCACAATGCTATGAGACTAGATATCAATTACAGGAAAACATCTGTAAAAAATACAAACACATAGAGGCTAAACAATGCAATACTTAATAACGAAGTGATCACTGAAGAAATCAAAGAGGAAATCAAAAAATACCTAGAAACAAGTGACAGTGGAGATACGACAACTCAAAACCTATGGGATGCAGCAAAAGTAGTTCTAAGATGGAAGTCTATAGCAATACAATCCTACCTTAAGAAACAGGAAACACCCCAAATAAACAACCTAACCTTGCACCTAAAGCAATTAGAGAAAGGAGAACAAAAAACCCAAAGTTAGCAGAAGGAAAGAAATCATAAAGATCAGATCAGAAATAAATGAAAAAGAAATGAAGGAAACGATAGCAAAGATTAATAAAACTAAAAGCTGGTTCTTTGAGGAGATAAACAAACTTGATAAACCATTAGCCAGACTCATCAAGTAAAAAACCGAGAAGACTCAAATCAACAGAATTAGAAATGAAAAAGGAGAAGTAACAACTGACACTGCAGAAATACAAAAGATCATGAGAGATT
The DNA here is from genome assembly GCF_949774975.1 of Lagenorhynchus albirostris. Lineage (NCBI taxonomy): Eukaryota > Metazoa > Chordata > Mammalia > Artiodactyla > Delphinidae > Lagenorhynchus > Lagenorhynchus albirostris. The sequence goes on along the minus strand of NC_083095.1, from coordinate 133,727,550 downwards.
ACTACAAGCAACTCTATGCCAATAAAATGGACAACCTGGAAGAAATGGACACATTCTTAGAAATGCACAACCTGCCAAGACTGAATCAGGAGGAAATAGAAAATATGAACAGACCAATCACAAGCACTTAAGTTGAAACTGTGATTAAAAATCTTCCAACAAACAAAAGCCCAGGACCAGATGGCTTCACAGGCGAATTCTATCAAACATTTAGAGAAGAGCTAACATCTATCCTTCTCAAACTCTTCCAAAATATAGCAGAGGGAGGAACACTCCCAAACTCATTCTAGGAGGCCACCATCACCCTGATACCAAAACCAGACAAGGATGTCACAAAGAAAGAAAACTACAGGCCAATATCACTGATGAACATAGATTCAAAAATCCTCAACAAAATATTAGCAAACAGAATCCAACAGCACATTAAAAGGATCATACACCATGATCAAGTGGGGTTTATTCCAGGAATGCAAGTATTCTTCAGTATACGCATATCAATCAACGTGATACACCCTATTAACAAACTGAAGGAGAAAAACCATATGATCATCTCAATAGATGCAGAGAAAGCTTTCGACAAAATTCAACACCCATTTATGATAAAAACCCTGCAGAAAGTAGGCATAGAGGGAACTTTCCTCAACATAATAAAAGCCATATATGAGAAACCCACAGCCAACATCGTCCTCAATGGTGAAAAACTGAAAGTATTTCCACTAAGATCAGGAAAAAGACAAGGTTGCCCACTCTCACCACTCCTATTCAACGTAGTTTTGGAAGTTTTAGCCACATCAATCAGAGAAGAAAAGGAAATAAAAGGAATCCAAATCGGAAAAGAAGTAGTAAAGCTGTCACTATTTGCAGATGACATGATACTATACATAGAGAATCCTAAAGATGCTACCAGAAAACTAGTAGAGCTAATCAATGTATTTGGTAAAGTAGCAGGATACAAAATTAATGCACAGAAATCTCTGGCATTGTTATACACTAATGATGAAAAATCTCAAAGTGAAATTAAGAAAACACTCCCATTTACCATTGCAACAAAAAGAATAAAATATCTAGGAATAAACCTACCTAAGGAGACAAAAGAGCTGTATGCAGAAAATTATAAGACACTGATGAAAGAAATTAAAGATGATACAAATAGATGGAGAGATATACCATGTTCTTGGATTGGAAGAATCAACATTGTGAAAATGACTCTACTACCCAAAGCAATCTACAGATTCCATGCAATCGCTATCAAACTACCACTAGCATTTTTCACAGAAATAGAACAAAAAATTTCACAATTTGTATGGAAACACAAAAGACCCTGAATAGCCAAAGCAATCTTCAGAATGAAAAATGGAGCTGGAGGAATCAAGCTCCCTGACTTCAGACTATACTACAAAGTTACAATAATCAAGACAGTATGGTACTGGCACAAAAACAGAAATATAGATCAATGGAACAGGATAGAAAGCCCAGAGATAAACCCACACACATATGGTCACCTTGTCTTTGATAAAGGAGGCTGGAATGTACAGTGGAGAAAGGACAGACTCTTTAATAAGTGGTGCTGAGAAAACTGGACAGATACATGTAAAAGTATGAGATTAGAACACTCCCTAACACCATACACAAAAATAAGCTCAAAAATGGATTAAAGACTTAAATGTAAGGCCAGAAACTATCAAATTCTTAGAGGAAAACACAGCCAGAACACTTTATGACATAAACCACAGCAAGATCCTTTTTGACCCACGTCCTAGAGAAATGGAAATAAAAACAAAAATAAACAAATGGGACCTAATGAAACTTCAAAGCTTTTGCACAGCAAAGGAAACCATAAACAAGACCAAAAGACAACCCTCAGAATGGGAGAAAATATTTGCAAATGAAGCAACTGACAAAGGATTAATCTCCAAAATTTATAAGAGCTTATGCAGCTTAATAACAAAAAAAAAACAACCCAATCCAAAAATGGGCAGAGACCTAAATAGACATTTCTCCAAAGAAGATATACAGATTGCCAACAAACACATGAAAGAATGCCTCACGTCATTAATCACTAGAGAAATGCAAATCAAAACTACAATGAGATATCATCTCACATGGGTCAGAATGGCCATCATCAAAAAATCTAGAAACAATAAATGGTAGAGAGGGTGTGGAGGAAAGGGAACACTCTTGCACTGCTGGTGGGAATGTGAATTGGTACAGCCACTATGGAGAACAGTATGGAGGTTCCTTAAAAAACTACAAATAGAACTACCATATGACCCAGCAATCCCACTACTGGGCATATACCCTGAGAAAACCATAATTCAAAAATAGTCATGTACCAAAATGTTCATTGCAGCTCTATTTACAGTAGCCAGGAGATGGAAGCAACCTAAGTGTCCATCATCGGATGAATGGATAAAGAAGATGTGGCACATATATACAATGGAGCATTACTCAGCCATAAAAAGAAATGAAATTGAGTTATTTGTAGTGAGGTGGATGCACCTAGAGTCTGTCATACAGAGTGAAGTAAGTCAGAAAGAGAAAGACAAATACCGTATGCTAACACATATACATGGAATCTAAGAAGAAAAAATTGTCATGAAGAACCTAGGGGTAAGACGGGAATAAAGACACAGACCTACTAGAGAATGGACTGGAGGATATGGGGAGGGCAAAGGGTAAGCTGTGACAAAGTGAGAGAGTGGCATGGACATATACACTACCAAACGTAAAACAGATAGCTAGTGGGAAGCAGCCACATAGCACAGGGAGATCAGCTCGTGCTTTGTGACCACCTAGAGGGGTGGGATAGGCAGGGTGGGAGGGAGGGAGACGCAAGAGGGAAGAGATATGAGAATATATGTATATGTATAACTGATTCACTTTGTTATAAAGCAGAAACTAACACACCATTTTAAAGCAATTATACTCCAATAAAGATGTAAAAAATAAATAAATAAAGGTGACAACAGATATAAGCTCAATTATTCCAGAAGCTCTACAAACTCCAAGCATGATAAATATAAATACAAAGAAAACCATGCCTAAACCAACCACAGAAAAACTGATGATAGCCTGAAACATAGAGAAAAACTTAAAAGTATACAGAGGAGGGAAAAACAGCTCACCTTTAAAGAAGTAATGATACAGTAAGACTGACAGCTTTGAATTGTCCAGGAAGTGATAAAAGTAATAATTTATAATAAATAAATGAATAACTTATTACTACCTATTCAGTACAATAGTAGGGTCAAAACCTTGACTGAAGAGAGTTCAAGAGAATGTTGAGTGAGAAAATGGAGACAGTAAGTATAAGTAACTTTTTTTGAGTTTTGTAATACAGGCAAAAAGAGAAAGAAGAAAGGAAAAATGAACAGAGAAGTTTTTAAGATGGATGATAGTATGGTTTTATGCTGATGGGAATGATCCATAGGAAGTGAAATTGCATATGTAGGGAAACAGGGAATAACCAAAGAAGCTAAAGCTGCGAGTGACAGGAACTGAGTTTCAGTGTACACGAATGAACCACCCAGCTCAAACTATTAGGCAAACAAAGACTGCTCTCTTCCCCTCTAATACTCTGTGCTATGAAGTTAACCCAAATTTCCCTCTCCAAAACTTGACTATTTATATTTTTAAAATAAATACCTGCCTCCACATTCCTTCACTCCTCTGACCTTACCCTGGATATCCACATGGCATCTACTTACCTGACTCATAAGCTTTCACTGAGACTCATTAGTCCGTGACCAATGTCCCAGCTCCATTCTGTGCAAAATACTTGAATGATCTCTTTTCTATTCCCATACTTTCCAATCAGTGTAACATCATAAAATCTCCTTTTGCTTAAAGACATCTCCCAATGATTATATAACTTAGGTTGGCATCTATCATTTAGGTTACCTAAGCATTGTTTTAACCAAAATGTATCACTATTCCTTTCAGGCCAGATGAATACATTTAAATAGGTGGTCTACTTTTCATCTCTTTTTCAGATAATTCTCTTATGCAATCACAGAAAATTATATAGGTAGATATACATACATACATATATATATATATATATACACACACATATATATATCTCAGATCATAAAATCCACTATTCTTTACTTTATAACTCAAGAGTCTTCATAAAGTAATGAGTTTCTCGGAACTAAAATGACCACAAGAGAGCAACAATGTAGTACTGCTAGACCAGAAAATTGGAAACCTAATACTGTCTTCTTCTATAAACATTTCAGTTCTACCACAAATTTTGTAGTTAGTTCTTTTATACTTAGTACACATACACATATTCAAAGAAAAAGCCACCAGCTCAACACTGTCTTCATTCTTAATTCCAATACTTCATAAGGAAAAACATTATAACACTCATCTTACAACACATGACTGAAAACCATTTTTCAGTTTAAAGCACAAGTGCCTTCTGCAGTATATGCTGAATGGACTCTTTTCAGTAAAAACTCATATATTATAATCAATTTTAATAATCCTATTCTTATAAAAATGTCAGTAGTAACTTAATGCAATTTTAAACATTTTAATTAAAGCATCAGGGTTTGAAATGCAATAAATGAGTCTGAGATACTTCAAAACATTATAGATGTCTATTTCAAACAGTATTTTCACACAGGTTCTTTTCTTCCAAGAGACTTAAACAAAATATATGTATTTTCATCCAAAGTCACAGTGTGCCACCTAGTGCCATAGGGAGATTTTACAGAGGCTTGTTCAAAAACTAAATGTTTCACCCAATCCAAAAATGGGCAGAGGACCTAAACAGACATTTCTCCAAAGAAGATATACAGATTGCCAACAAACACATGAAACGATGCTCAACATCATTAATCATTAGAGAAATGCAAATCAAAACTACAATGAGATATCTCACACCAGTCAGAATGGCCATCATCAAAAAATCTAGAAACAATAAATGCTGGACAGGGTGTGGAGAAAAGGGAACACTCTTGCACTGCTGGTGGGAATGTGAATTGGTTCAGCCGCTATGGAGAACAGTATGGAGGTTCCTTAAAAAACTACAAATAGAACTACCATACGACCCAGCAATCCCACTACTGGGCATATACCCTGAGAAAACCATAATTCAAAAAGAGTCATGTACCAAAATGTTCATTGCAGCTCTATTTACAATAGCCAGGACATGGAAGCAACCTAAGTGTCCATCATCGGATGAATGGATAAAGAAGATGTGGCACATATATACAATGGAATATTACTCAGCCATAAAAAGGAACGAAACTGAGTTATTCGTAGTGAGGTGGATGGACCTAGAGACTGTCATACAGAGTGAAGTAAGTCAGAAAGAGAAAAACATATACCGTATGCTAACACATATATATGGAATCTAAAAAAAAAAAAAAGGAACAGAAAATGGTCAGAAGAACCTAGGGGCAAGATGGGACAAAAGATGCAGACCTACTAGAGAATGGACTTGAGGATACGGGGAGGGGGAAGGGTAAGCTGGGACAAAGTGAGAGAGTGGCATGGACATATATACGCTGCCAAACGTAAAATAGATAGTTAGTGGGAAGCAGCCGCATAGCACAGAGAGATCAGCTCAGTGCTTTGTGACCACCTAGAGGGGTGGGATAAGGAGGGTGGGAGGGAGGGAGATGCAAGAGGGAAGAGATATGGTGACATATGTATATGTATAACTGATTCACTCTGTTATAAAACAGAAACTGACACACCATTGTAAAGCAATTATACTCTAATGAAGATGTTAAAAAAAAAACTAAATGTTTCAATAAAAAGCATACACATCAGCCTTAAAGTTTTTATGTTTGACTCTTCACTATATAATCTAAGAAAGTAAGTGCTCAGAATGTTTACCAAGTAACATATATACCTCTTAGCAAGGCTCATCAAACAAAAGAAAAAAGAAGGCAAAAATAACCAATATCAAGAAAAAAAAAAAGGAACATCACTACAGATTCTAGAATCTCCAGAAGTCAAAAACATAAAAGGATGCTATAAATAGTATCAATAAATTTGAAAATGTTGATGAAATGCACAAAATCCTTGAAAAACACAACCAAACTTGGCATAAAAGGAAACGGGAAAATCTGAGTATTTATTAAAGAAATTTTTAGATTTTAAATACTAAAGAAATATTTACTGAAGAAGTTCCACAAAAGATAATCCAGGCTCAGATAGGTTTCACTGGTGAATTCTCTTAATCACTGAAGGAAAAATTGCACTAAATTCTTCCAGAGAATAAAAAAGAAGGATCAAATCTCAACTCATAGAGTCCCACGTGACACATTTAGGATATGAGAACCTAAGAGGACAAGAGAAGTAAATTACCCGTTCAAATTCTTTCAAAAGTAACAATGTGAAAATTACATATACATACACACACACTCACACTTGCAAACTGAATCCAGGTAAAACATCACAATCAAGTTGATTTTATTTCAGGAAGCAAGGCTGATTTAACATTTTAAAATCAATGAATGTCATTTGCCATATTAACAAAATAAAGGAGAAAAGTTTGATGCTCACTTCAGCAGATGAAAAAAGCATGTGATAAAAGTGACAATCATCCATGATAAAAATTCTTCACAAACTATAACAAACAGCGTATTTAATGATAAAATCTTGAAAGAGACAAGGATGCCTACCATCACCACTTCCATGAATCACTGTACTGAAGTTCCTAGCCCATGTAATAAGGTGAGAAAAAGAATGAGAGGGAAAATATAAGGTGAACCTGGAACAGCTTGTTACACTAGAAAGTATAGAAGGACTCAGAGAATAATAGGAGCATATGAAAAGACACAAGAGCCAGTTTGAAGGAGTTTCCACCAGCTAAATCAGGGACAATCTGAGCATCAAAATAAATGGTAGTAATAGATTATAACAGTAAATAAATAAAAAATCCAGAAAGCCTGAAAGACAGGCACACAGATAATTGGGAAGAAAGCAAATATTTATTATCTACTTTAATTAATATTTATTATCATCAGTGGATGCTAAAACTAATGGGTAGACAGTTTGATGAGTTGCAGGGTATTTACATAGCATCAAAGTATCTCTTGACAAATTAATTTCAAAAGAGAAAGCAAACTTTAAATAGAAGAACCTGACAATACCCTATATTAACCAAGTGATCAGAGTCAACATGATCAATATAGGACAAACTGACATCATATGCTTCATGATGTGATATACTGACAAGGACACATCATCATTCATGTGCTATTCTGCCAAAAATACAAAATCTGACTCTAATAATAAGGAAACATGACCAGAATCGAGTGACGTTCTTCAAAATAACTGTCCTGTACTCTTCGAAAATGGCAAAGTCAAAAGAGGCAAAGAAAGTCTCAGGAATTATTCCAGGTTAAAGGAGACCAAAGAGACATGATAACTAAATGGATCAAGAAAAAAAATAGCTACAAGAGATATTACTGAGATAATGACAAACTTTGACTACATTGTGGCTTATATAATAGTATTATATGAATGTTAAATTTCTAGATTTTGATAATTGAATTGTGGTCATGTAAGAGAATGTCCTTGCTCTTAGGAAACATACACTGAATATCTAGGGATAAAGGAGTATGCTAGCTTCAAATTGAGGCAGGAGATAGGTGGGCCCCAGGCTGAGCAGCTGGAAGCTGTGCCCTGTGGACAGATACTCCAAGAGAAAGATAATGGCAGGAGCAAGGAGGAGCTGAGTCTTGCTTGGATGAAAGATGAAGAGACCACATATTTCTCATTTTTAAGGACTAGGAGACCTCTCCAACTACACGTGTGCAGAAAGGCTCCTCTGGGGTCAAAAGGGGAGGGGGCGCCACCCCATAAGAGGTGGTGTCAACCTCCCCAGAGGCCTCTACACTGGAATCCATCTTGGCAAAAAGATGCACACACATTTCAGGGTGGGCCCGAGGACAGGTCCCCTGTGGGAAAGAAATGAGATAATTGGCCAAAGGTAAACAAAGACCAAGAAGAAGTGCCCTATGTAAGTGATTTGAATCACCTCTCTGGTGCACTCCTCCTCATTAGGGAGGACACCCACACCCTTTCTCTTCAGGTGTGTATCTCTGTCTTGCTTCTGTCTTAAATAAACTGTTTCTCTGTGCTCTCCCACTTGTGCTGTGTCTCTAGTAATAAACTTTGTTCCTGTTTTTACAGTTTTTGCCTCCTTGAGAAATTTATTTTTCAGTGAGGGGCAAGAGCCAGGGCAACTTTGCTTCTAGCCTCTAGCCCCTGGTGGTCAAGTGGTTAGGATTCCTGGTTTTCACCCAGGCTACCCAGGTTCACTTTCTGAGCAGGGAACTAGGATCTCTCTTCAGGACCACTCACTGCTGTCTCCTTGAGATCAAAATATTTTCAAATGGTTCATGGAAGAGTAATATATTTATGCACATAACATGCATATACTATATGCATGTTTGTGCAAATATATGTGTGTGCAAATACGTGTACATGTCTATAGGTACATATGTATATGTGTTTGTATGTTTACATGATCTTTTTTTTCTGGCTGTGCCGCATAGCATGTGGGATCCTACTTCCCCAACCAGGGATCGAACCTAGGGCCCCTGCAGTGGAAGTGCAGAGTCCTAACCACTGGACCACCAGGGAACTCCCTATGTGTAATTTTAGATACACATATTGTGTATATATACATTTATACACATCTGTATGTTTTATATACACACATATACATATAGAAAAAGAGAAAGAGAATATGAGAAAAGAGACAAAATTAGCAATTGGTAAAGTTAGTTAAAGAATATATGAGAATTCCTTGTACTCCTCTTGCAACCTTTCTTAAATTTGAAATTATAGCAAAATAAAAGGTGCTAAAAATAATGATAATAAAGGATGATATTTTCATGAACTTCAGGTAAAGAAAAAAGTCTTAATCGAGACACAAAAAGCACTAATCATAAAGGAAAAAACTAATAAACTGAACTTCACTGAAATTAAGAACAGCTTCTACTAAAAAGACATCATTAAAAGAATGAAAAAGCAAGCCACAAAGAAGATATATGCATAAAAGAAACAAAGGTATTGTACCCAGGATAGATAGAGAACTCCTTAAATCAATTAGAAAAAGAAAGACAACCCAACAGGAAAATAGGCACTTCACAAAAGATACAAAAATAACCAATTACCATACAAAAAGCTACTCAAAAGCAGGCACCGGAAATACTAAATTTTTTTTTTTAAATAAATGAGTATACTGTATGGTGGTGAGGAGTTGGGGCAACTGCTTACACTGCTGACAGGAAGCTAAACTGGTACAACCACTTTGGAAATCTGGCATTATCTACCAAAGCACAAACCAGCCTCTGTTTATCTCTCTAGCCTCATCTTCCATTACTCTTTTCTTTTCTTTTCTTTTCTTTTTGATAAATTGAGTCTCAGAAATTTTATTTTATTTATTAATTTTTTAAATTTTATTTTTGGCTGCATCAGGTCTTTGTTGCTGCACATGGGCTTTCTCTAGTTGTGGCAAGTGGGGGCTGCTCTTTGTTGAGGTGCACAGGCTTCTCATTGACTTGTTGCACAGCATGGACTCTAGATGTGTGGGCTTCAGTAGTTGCAGCACACGGTGCTCAGCAGTTGTGGCACATGGGCCCTAGGGCACATGGACTTCAGTAGTTGTGGAGCACGGGCTCAGCAGCTGTGGCTCACAGGCTCTAGAGAGCAGGCTCAGTAGTTGTGGTGGATTCTTAACCACTGTGCCACCAGGGAAGTCCCTCCATTACTCTTCTTGTCTGTCATACTCCAACCCCACTGACTTCTATTCAGTTCCCTACAGCCACCAAGCTCCCTCCTAATTCAAGGCATTTATATAGAATTCTCTCTGCTATTTAGAATGTTCTGCCACTCTACAATGTACATTTATTGGCTTCCTCCCCAGCATTCACTCCCTACATCTTTCCTAATAGTTCAATTTTGTTGGGGTCTCACGTGGTTCTAGAGAAGTAGACTTCATCCCTAACTCCAGGCAACCCATGACCTTGCCTAAGCCAATCAGCATATTCTACTCCTCCAGGCATAACAAGTGATTCTGGTGTAAGCATGTAACGTAAGGTGATCAATACACAGTGGACTTCAGATCTTCTCCTGAAATATTGGAGAAAAGACTCATTTTCCTACTGGCCATACATGAGGGAATACAAAGTTCTGAAAACTATCACTAACCAACTGGAGACCTTAAAGGGAGCAAACCTTAAGATTATGGCAACAAAACAGAAGGCAGAACCAAGGGAAGAAAAGCAATCAAATCCTTGGTGAAACTGTTGAGCTAATAGATCAAGTCTTATCTCTACTTGCTACTGAAAGCATCCTAACTAAGACAGTGTTCCTCTTAGCCCAGCCAAGGCCTAATGATCTTTCAAGCCCCGACTTAATGGTACTTTCTCAGAATGAGGTATCTTCAACTCCCAGACTTGGCCAGGACCCCTTTTATATACTCGAATCAACTTGTACACCTTTGTAGCACATCTCACAATTAAATTTTAAATTATATAATTATGTGTTTACCATCTATGCTCCCCATTAGACTGTAAGCTTCTGGAGGACTGGATTTTGTTCATCACTCTAGCTAGTGTGTGCTAGCACAGTGCCCAGCACATAAATACATCATGAATGATGAATAATTGGAATGATAAAGAAATCGTCAAGATAGCTAGTGGGAAGCAGCCGCATAGCACAGGGAGATCAGCTCGGTGCTTTGTGACCACCTAGAGGAGTGGGATAGGGAGGGTGGGAGGGAGGGAGACACAAGAGGGAAGAAATATGGGGACATGTGTATGTATAACTGATTCACTTTGTTATAAAGCAGAAACTAACACACCACTGTAAAGCAATTATACTCCAATAAAGATGTTTAAAAAAAAAAGAAATCATCAATAAATAATTGACAAAGTAAATATATCATGAATAAATGAACATCATTGGGAAATAAGGTGCTCAACATAAATCCACAAGTAAAGTTCTGCCCTGCTAAGCACAAATTCTTTTTGATTTTACCATTTTGGATGAAAATCTCTGAATCACAGCTCCCTGACTTCTGAAACAGAGACTACTGAAGCAACTTCCTCTTTTCTTGAAACTTTCAGGCTATCACTACAAACACCAACTTTTGTATGATATTGTAATATATAGCCTTCAGGAGCTATAGAAGGGCAGTGGATGACTGTCTTAAAATAAATGGGCCCAGGCCAAAGTGTTTTTAGACTTTTTGGGCTCTTTACTTCCTAATGATTTTGCAGAAAACAAAAACTTAATTCTTAATTATTTTGTCTTCTTCCCTATCAAGCTATCAGCTGTCAATTCTTATCTGTTAGAATTCTGGGAAATGTACTACTATGTTTCTGAATAAGAAACTGAAGAATTTTACAAGTACAGTGAATATATTTTCTGTATGTGAATTATCTGTTATGGATGATCACAGGCATATTTCATTTACTTTCAGGGTTTTGGCCACATTCTTCAGAGTCACAATAAGCAGTGCTTTACTATACCTTTCCCATTAAGCAGTTTAAAAACAACAGAGATCAAAAGGAAATACTATACAGCTGTAATAAGGAATGAAGATCTCTAATGATCTAGGATATATTGCTAAGTGGGGGAAAAAAGTATTAGAATATGGTATCTTTGGATTTGAGAAAGAGAATGATAAATATATATAAATTATATACATACTTAGATATTTTTCTTCTTTTTGAAAATATAAGCAATAAAGGATAAACCAAAAACTAGTCAAAATGATTACCCACAAGACCCATTAGGATAGCTACTACCAAAAAAAATAATAATAACAAGGATGTGAACAAACTGGAACCCTTGCTCACTACTGGTTGGAATGTAAAATGGTATAGCTGCTGTGGAAAACAGTATGGAGGTTCCTCAAAAAATCTGATATGATCCAGGAATTCTACTTTGGGTATATAGCAAAAAGAATTAAAACTAGGGTCTCAAAGAAATATTTATACATCCATGTTCACAGCAGCATTTTCACAATAGTTAAAATGTGGGAGCAACCCTGTCCGTAGACAAATGAATGGATAAGCAGAATGTAGTATATACATACAATGGAATATTATTCAGTCTTAAAAAGTAAATTCTGACATATGCTACTACCTTAGGATAGTATACTAAGTGAAATAAACTAGTCACAAAAAGACAAATACTGTATGATTCCACTTATATGAGGTACCTAGAGTAGTCATAATCATAGAGAGAGAGTAAAATGGTGGCTGCCAGGGGCTGGGGGAGGAAAGAAATAGGGAGTTATTGTTTAATAGGTATAGAGTTTCAGTTTTGCAAGATGAAAAGAATTCTGAAGATGGACAGTGGTGATGGTTGCACAACTATATTAATGTACTTAATACCACTGAACTGAACACTTAAAAATGGTCGAGGGGCTTCCTTGGTGGCACAGTGGTTAAGGATCTGCCTGCCAATGCAGGGGACACGGGTTCGAGCCCTGGGCCAGGAAGATCCTACATGCCGCAGAGCAGCTAAGCCCATGCACCACAACTACTGAGCCTGTGCTCTAGAGCCTGCAAGCCACAACTACTGAAGCCCACATGCCACAACTACTGAAGCCCACGTGCCTAGAGTCCGTGCTCCACAACAAGAGAAGCCTGCGCACCACAACACGGAGTAGCCCCCGCTCGCCGCAACTAGAGAAAGCCCACGAGCAGCCATGAAGACCCAATGCAGCCAAAATAAATAAATAAATTTTTTAAAATGGGTGAGATGGTAAATTTTCCGCATTTTACCACAATTTAAAACATGGAAAAGAAAAGATTGCCCACGAAGGGAAGAAGAAGTCAAGTCATACTTCTCTAAATGAATACTGTTTAATAGGAATTGTGAACCATGTAAACATTGCATATAATATTAAAACAAAGTAAAAAGAAAAAGAAATATCAAAAATCAAAAAGAGGTTGAAAACAGTGGAATAATTTTTTCAGCATACTGAGAGAAAAATTAGTCAATCTAGACTTCTATACTCAGCAGACCATCTTTCAAAATTAGGGCAGGAAAAAAAGATACCTTAGACAAACAAAAACAGAGCTTATTAGGACTTAAAAGGCCCTCACTATAAGAATTTCTCAGAATATTAAAGGCAGCAAGAAAACAATCCCAAATGACAGATTTAAAAAATTTAAAACTCAGCTTTTTTTATGTCTTTAAGATATAAAAGAAACTGGAGTGTGGAATGGGGCAGGATGAGATAGGAAAGGAGAATATAGGTAGAAACAGTCCTGCCTTTATACCCAAAAGAGGAGGCTCCTGCCCTGAGCCCTACACTTTAGGAGATTACACCTATCAAAATACCAAAACATCAAAAATATCAAAACCCAAAGATAATAAGTAACTAATTGAGGGTACAGGAATTAATAGAGAGAGATTCACAAACTGAACTGAGACCTCCCCATCCTAAGAGAAGACAATGAAGAGAAGGAAGGAGGCAAAGCACAGCCTCTGTGCTGAGAAACCAAGGTAAAAACATCTAATTTTACTTAAGAATGGCCACCCCCAATCTCCCAAGGAATGTGTCTAGGCAGCCTGGATTCCCCCAGAAACTGCTTTCCCTCCTCCTCCTGGGTTTGAGTGGGATAGTTTAAGAAGATACTTAGAACTGCCTTAAATCTTGAGTTAGAAAAGTAGAATATGGGGAAGGAGAACCCATCTGCCCAGACTCTCTGGGGACTTTCACCACATCAGTTCCCATCTAAGATTCGGAGACCACCCTGGCCCAACTTCCACCCTGCCAACCCCAGGGAGTATATTGCTCCTTTAAGAGCTGGCTGGGCCCTGGGTAGGAAAGTAAGTCAGGCTGCTGACATAAACTGTTTTATAACTTTTTAAGATTAACACATATTGTTAAATAAAAAAGCTGACTTCCATTTCTATTCTTGCCCTAGGTTGTACAAATGTTAGGAGTGAGAGTCTATGGCTCTCAAGTTGAACAGTACATTCACAGTCAGTTACTTTATTGTTGTGCTTTATAACAAATGTGTTCCATAGAGTGTCTTGAAGGTAACAAATATTACATCAAAAAAGAGAATGAATTAAAAATAGAAGGAAGGAAGGGAGGTAGAAGGAGGCTAAAAAAACTAAGGTTAATGCTTAAGGTAGCTTGATCACTTACCATCATTTTTCAATTCCCTTCTAGGCCAAGAAGTTCATTTACCACACAAACCCATGGGGTGTGACTCCTATAATAAAAAATATATAGTACATACTCTTAGTCATAACATTGTCATAAAATCGTATTTATTCATAAAAGATAAAAATCTCATCCCCGCAAGTTTCTCATTACATTAAACAACAAAAACATCACCCCTTTATATTCCGTTTAGATATACTATAGCATGTTTCAAACACTCTATGCTGAATAATACCTCAATATCTCCAAAAGAAATTAAATGGAAGAGAAAGAGTATTAATTACATAAATAGCCTATGACATTCCAATCCAAAGGCTTCAAGCTTTTTTTTTACTAAACACACACACACACTTTATATCATGACTCAGTTCATACATACATGATTAACTGAAACAAAGTTTCATGAAGTAATATTTATCCCTATTGTGAGAGATGCACTCTGATTATTTCCTATTCTATTCTATTTCATTTTTTAAATACTGCTTTCACTGAATTGATTTATGACCCACTAATGAATCCCAACTCAGTATACAAAACACTGTGTAACCTCTCCTTAGGAACTTCCGAAAACTGAGATTTTATCATAATATCTCAATTACAGAACATCTAATTCTCTACGTACAACAGATCCTACTTTTCAGGGAACCTAGTTAATATTGGTCAACCCTTTATTCAAAGAAATCCAAAGCTAGGAAACTAGATAAAAAACAAGAGGACAGAGAAATTGTGAGAAAAAATGGCTTAACGCCGTAACAAAAGCTACTGAACAAAGAAAAGCAAGCAACAGTTGGAACCCAACCTTCTGGGATGACAGTCTAGGTCATTTATCTTCGTCAAGTGAATCTGCTCCTTTTAAAATGCAGCACTTCAAATGAAAACATATGTTCACACAATAACTTACATACAAGTATTCACAGCAACATTATTCCTAATAGCCAAAAAGTGGAAACAACCCAAATGTCCAAAAACTGTTGGATAAATAAAATGTACTATATCCATACAATGAAATCTTATTCGGCCACAAAATAGAATAAAGTACTTGTACATGCTACAACATAAAGGAATCTTGAAAACAAGATGCTAAGTGAAAGAAGCCAGTCATAAAAGACCACATATTACATAATTCCACTTATATGTAATGTCCAAAATGGGCAAATCAAGAGAGTCAGAAAAACAGATTACTGCTTGCCTAGGGCTAGAGAGTTAGAGGATGATGAGTTACTGCTAATGAGTACAGGGTTTCTTTTTGGGATGATGAAAATGTTCTAAAATTCAATATGGTGACAGTTGTACAACTCTGTGAATATACTAAGAACCACTTTTTAAATGGGTGAGTTGTAGGGTACATGGATTATATCCCAGTAAAAATGTTATACTTTTAAAAATATACTACCTCTGTTCACAACTTCTCCAATGCCTCTACATCTCACTCAGAGTAAGTCAAAGTCCTCACAGTGGCCTACCACACCCTAAACCTTCTAACTCCCCATAAGTCTCTGACCATACCTCCTACTCCTCTCTTCTCTGGTGTTCATTCCACTTCAACCACACTGGCCTCTTTAAATTCCCCAACATGCCAGACACACTACTGCCTCAGGGTTTTACAATTTAAAGTCCCCATCTGGAACACTCAAGATTAACTCCATCTTTGCCCACATGTCACTTTCTCAGTGAGGCCTTCTGACACGCTCTTTTTAAAAGTGTAACCTGTTTATCCTGACTCCCACCACTGGCACTCCCTATCCCACTTCTCTAGAGCACTCATTACTTTATATTATTTACTTACTTGGTGGACTGTCCCTCTTTCCCCACAAGAATGTAAACTCCATTATGTTCTTTTTTTTTTTTTCTATTAGACCTCCCTCCCACCCCACCCCCATCCCACGCATCTAGGTCATCACAGAGCACCAAGCTGAGCTCCCTGTGTTATACAGCAGGTTCGCACTAGCTCTGTTTTACATATGGTAGTGTACTTATGTCAAACCTAATCTCCCAATTTGTCCTACCCTCCCCTTCCCCTCCCTGTGTCCACATGTCCATTCTCTACATCTACACCTCTACTCCTGTGCTGCAAATAGGTTCACCTGTACCATTTTTCTAGATTCCACAAATATGCATTAATATACAGTATTTGTTTTTCTCTTTCTGGCTTATTTCACTCTGTATGACAGACTCTAGGTCCATCCACATCTCCAAAAATGACCCAATTTCGTTCCTTTTTATGGCTGGCTGAGTAATATTCCACTGTATATATGTACCAAATCTTCTTTATCCATTCATCTGTTGATGGACATTTAGGTTGTTTCCATGTCCTGGCTAATGTAAATAGTGCTGCAATGAATATTGGGGTACATGCGTCCTACTGAATTATGGTTTTCTCAGGGTATATGCCCCACAGTGGGATTGCTGGGTTGTATTGTAGTTCTATTTTTAGTTTTTTAAGGAACCTCCACACTGTTCTCCATCATAGCTAGATCAATTTACATTCCCACCAACAGTGCAAAAGGGTTCCCTTTCCTCCACACCCTCTCCAGCATTTATTGTTTGTAGATTTTTTGATAATGGCCATTCTGAACAGTGTGATATGATACCTCACTGTAGTTTTGATTTGCATTTCTCTAATAATTAGTGATACTGATCATCTTTTCATGTGCCTCTTGGCCATCTATATGTCTTCTTTGGAGAAATGTCTGTTTAGGTCTTCTGCCCATTTTTGGATTCGGTTGTTTGTTTCTTTAATATTGAGCTGCATGAGCTGTCTATATATTTTGGAGATTAATCCTTTGTCCATTGATTCGTTTGCAAATATTTTCTCCCATTCTGAGGGTTGCCTTTTCATCTTGTTTATGGTTTCCTTTGCTGTGCAAAAGCTTTGAAGTTTCATTAGGTCCCATTTGTTTATTTTTGTTTTTATTTCCATTACTCTAGGAGGTGGATCAAAAAAGATCTTGCTATGATTTATGTCAAAGAGTGTTCTTCCTATGTTTTCCTCTAAGACTTTTATAGTGTCCAATTTTACATTTAGGTCTTTAATCCATTTTGAGCTTATTTTTGTGTATGGTGCTAAGAAGTATTCTAATTTCATTCTTTTACATGTAGCTGTCCAGTTTTCCCAGCACCAGTTATGGAAAAGGCTGTCTTGTCTCCATTGTATGTTCTTGCCTCCTTTGTCATAAATTAGGTGACCATATGTGCGTGGGTTTCTCTCTTGGGCTTTCTATCCTGTTCCATTGATGTATATTTCTATTTTTCTGCCAGTACCATACTGTCTTGATTACTGTAGCTCTGTAGTATAATTTGAAGACAGGGAGCCTGATTCCACCAGCTCCATTTTCCTTTCTCAAGATTGCTTTGGCTATTCGGGGTCTTTTGTGTTTCCCTACAAATTGTAAAACATTTTTTTGCTAATTCTGTGAAGAATGTCATTGGTAGTTTGATAGGGATTGCACTGAATATGTAGATTGCTTTGGGTAGTATAGTCATTTTCACAATTGATTTTGTGAATCAAATCAAATTTTGGTTTGATTTTTCCAATCCAAGAAAGTGGTATATTTCTCCACCTTTTTATGTCAACATTGATTTCTTTCATCAGTGTTTTATAGTTCTCTGAGTACAAGTCTTTTGCCTCCTTAGGTAGGTTTATTCCTAGGTATTTTACTCTTTCTGTTGCGATGGTAAATGGAATTGTTTCCTTAATTTATCTTTCTGATTTTTTGTTATTAGTGTATAGGAATGCAAGAGATTCCTGTGCATTAATTTTGTATCCTGCAACCTTACCAAATTCATTGATCAGCTCTAGTAGTTTTCTGGTGGCAACTTTAGAATTTTCTATGTATAGTATCATGTCATCTGCAAACAGTGACAGCTTTACTTCTTCTTTTCCAATTTGTATTCCTTTTATTTCTTTTTCTGCTCGGATTACTGTGGCTAGGACTTCCAAACTATGTTGAATAAGAGTGGCGAGTGGACATCCATGTCTTGTTCCTGATCTTAGTGGAAACGCTTTCAGTTTTTCACCATTGAGAATGATGTTTGCTGTGATTTTGTCATGGCCTTTATTATGTTGAGGTAGGTTCTCTCTATGCCCATTTTCTGTAGTGTTTTTATGATAAATGAGTGTTTAATTTTGTCAAAGGCTTTTTCTGCATCTATTGAGATGATCATATGGTTTTTATTCCTTAATTTGTTAATATGGTGTATCACATTGATTGATTTGTGTATACTGAAGAATCCTTGCATCCCTGGGATAAATCCCACTTGATCGTGGTGTATGATTCTTTTGACATGCTATTGGATTCTGTTTGCTAGTATTTTGTTGAGGATTTCTGCATCTATGATCATCAGTGATATTGGTCTGTAATTTTATTTTTTTGTGATATCTTTGCCTGGTGTTGGTATCAGGGTGATGGTGGCCTCATAGAACGAATTTTGGGAGTGTTCCTCCCTCTGCTGTTTTTTGGAAAAATTTGAGGCTTGGTGTTAGCTATTCTCTAAATGTTAGATAGAATTTGCCTGTGAAGCCATCTGGTCCTGGGCTTTTGTTTATTGGAAGATTTTCAATTACAGTTTCTATTTCATTACTTCTAATACGTCTGTCTATATCTTCTAATTCTTCCTGGTTCAGTCTTGGAAAACTGTACCTTTCCAAGAATTTGTCCATTTCTTTGTGGTTGTCCATTTTATTGGCATATAGTTGTTTGTGGTAGTCTCTTCTAACCCTTTACATTTCTGCAGTGTCAGTTGTGATTTCTCCTTTTTCATTTCTAATTTTATTGATTTGAGTCCTCTCCCTTCTTTTCTTGATCAGTCTTGCTAAAGTCTTATCAATTTTGTTTATCTTCTCAAACAACCAACTTTTAGTTTACTGATCTTTGCTACTGTTTTCTTTTTTTCTACTTATTTCTGCTCTGATCTTTATGATTTCTTTCCTCCTACTGACTTTGGGTTTTCTTTGTTCTTCTTTCTCTAATTGTTTAAGGTGTAATATTAGGTTGTTTATTTGAGATTTTTCTTGTTTCTTGAGGTAAGATTGTATTGCTACATACTTCCCTCTTAGAACAGTTTTTGCTGCATCCCATAGGTTTTGGGTCGTTGTGTTCTCATTGTCATTTGTTTCTAGGTATTTTTTGATTTTCTCTTTGATTTCTTCAGTGATCTCTTGGTTATTTAGTAGTGCACTGTTTAGCCTCCATGTATTTGTGTATTTTACACTTTTTTTCCTGTAATTGATTTCTAATCTCATATCGTAGTCAGAAGAGATGCTTGATACAATTTCAATTTTCTTAAATTTTCTGAGGCTTGATTTGTGACCCAAGCTGTGATCAATCCTGTAGAATGTTCTGTGTGCACTTGAGAAGAACATGTATCCTGCCACTTTCAAGTAGAATGTCCTATAAATATCAATTAAATCTATGTGGTCTACTGTGTCATTTAAAGCTTGTGTTTCCTTATTTATTTTCTGTTTGGATGATCTGTCCATTGGTGTAAGTGAGGTGTTAAAGTCCCCTACCATTATTGCTACTGTTGAATTCCCCTTCTATGGCTGTTAGCATTTCTTATGTATTGAGATGCTCCTATGTTGGGCGCATATTTATAATTGTTATATCTTTTTCTTGGATTGATCCCTGATTATTATGTAGTGTCCTTCCTTATCTCTTGTAACAGCCTTTATTTTAAGGTCTATTTTATCTGATACGAGTATTGCTACTCCAGCTTTCTTTGATTTCCATTTGAATGGAGTATCTTTTTCCATCCCTTCACCTCAGTCTGGATGTGTCCCTAGGTCTGAAGTGGGTCTCCTGTACACAGCATATATATGGGTCTTGTTTTTGTATCCATTCAGCCAGTCTGTGTCTTTTGGTTGGAGCATTTAATCTATTTACATTCAAGGTTATTGTCTATACATATGTTCCTATTACCATTTTCTTAATTGTTTTAGGTTTGTTTTTGTGGGTCTTTTTTCTTCTCTTGTGTTTCCCACCTAGAGAAGTTCTTTTAGCATTTGTTGTAAAGCTGGTTTGGTGGTGCTGATTTCTCTTAGCTTTTGCTTGTCTATAAAGTTTTTGATTTCTCCATCAAATCTGAATGAGATCCTTGCTAGGTAATCTTGGTTGTAGGTTTTTCTCTTTCATCATTTTAAGTAGATCTGCCACTCCCTCCTGGCCTGCAGAGTTTCTCCTGAAAAATCAGCTGTTAACCTTATGGGGATTCCTTTGTATGTTATATTTTGATTTTCCCTTGCTGCTTTTAATATTTTTCCTTTGAACTTAATTTTTGTTAGTTTGATTAATATGCGTCTTGGTGGGTTTCTCCTAGGGTTTATCCTGTATGGGACTCTCTGTGCTTTCTGGACTTGGGTGATTATTTCCTTTCCCATTTTAAGTAACTTTTCCACAATAATCTCTTCAAATATTTTCTCAGAGCATTTCTTTTTCTTTTCTTTTTCTGGGAACCCTATAATTTGAATGTTGGTGTGTTTAGTGTTGTCCCAGAGGTCTCTGAGATTTTCTTCAATTCGCTTCATTCTTTTTTCTTTATTCTGCTCCTCGGCAATTATTTCCACCATTCTGTCTTCCAGCTCACTTATTCATTCTTCTGCCCCAGTTATTCTATTATTGATTCCTTCTAGTGAATTTTTCATTTCAGTTATTGTGTTGTCCATCTCTGTTCGTTCTTTATTTTTTCTACATCTTTGTTAAGCATTTCTTATATTTTCTCGATCCGTGCCTCCACTCTATTTCTGAGATTCTGGATTGTCTTTACTATCATTACTCTGAATTCTTTTTCAGGTAGGTTGCCAATTTCCTCTTCATTTATTTGGTCTTGTAGGTTTTCACCTTGCTCCTTCATCTGTAACATATTTTTTTGTCATCTCTCTTTTTTTTTTTTTTTTTTTGATGTGTGGGATTGTCTTCCTGTCTTACTGGTTGTTTGGCCTGAGGCTTCCAGCACTGGAGTTTGTAGGCTGTTGTGTAGATCCGGGTCTTGGTGCCAAGATGAGAACCTCCGAAAACTTCACTCCAACGAATATTCCTTGGGACCTGAGGTTCTCTGGTTCTCTGTTACTCCAGTGGTTTGGACTCAGGGCTCCCACTGCAGGAGCTGAGGCTCGACCCCCAGCTCATGAACCAAGATCCCACAAGCTGCACAGGGCAGCAAAAGGAAAAAGAAAAAAAGGAGAACAATAACAAAGAGTAAAAAATACAATAAAAAAAATACAATAAGATTAGAAAACTAACAGATGTGTTAGAAAAAAAATTTTAAATAAAAATATAGATGAAACAACAACCAGAAGGTACACTGGAACAGCAGCAAAAAAAAGGAAGGAAAAAAAAGCCAGAAAAGGCCTTGGCTGTTTGGAGCAGGGCTTAGGCAGGGGCAGGGTTTAGGCAGTGGGCAGGGCCTATGCTTCGGACTCACAGGGCTGGAAAAGGCACCGGGGGCAGAGGGGCTTAGGCTCAACACAGCAGGAGGGGCCCAGGAGTGCCTCGGGCCTTGGAGGGCAGAGGACCAGGTCCAGGACCCCAGCGGGCTCCCTAGGCACGAGTGGGCAGGGGAAATGCTAGACACGTTCCCCTCCGATCCTCCAATCCTGGAGGGTCCCTCCCCACTGGCCTCCCTTTTTCTCCCCACACCCCATCTTATGCCACTAGGACCCACACAGCCAGAGGTGGCCCCAGAAGGCAGGGGACCAGACCCAGAAGCCCAACAGGCTTCCCGAGCTGAGTGGGCAGGGAATATGCCCACGGCACTTCCCTTGATACCCCCGTCCCAGAGGGTCCCCTCCCAATCCGCCCCTCCTCCCCTTTCTCTCTCTTCCCTCCCTACTATGCCCCTAGGACCTCCACAGGCAGAGGGGGCCTCGGAGGGCAGAGCACCAGGCCCAGATACCAGCAGGCTTCCCAGGGCCCAAGTGGGTGGGGGAAACACCCGGCACGCTTCCCCTGATCCTCTGATCCTGGAGGGATCCTCCCCATCCACCTCTCCTCTTCTCCCTTCACCTCCCTCCCATGCCCCTAGGATCCAGGCAGCCCGGACGGTGCCTTAGAGAGCAGAAGACCTGGTCTGGGAGCCCAGTAGGCTTCCTGGGGCCTGATTGGGAAGGGGAAATGCTAGGTGTGCTACCCATTGATCCGTGAGCCCCCGAGGGTCCCCCAGGCGAGGGAACCCCTCCTCTCTGCCAGCCACCCCTCAGGGGCCCTGGTCCTGTCTGGCCTCCACTTCTCCTCCCCCTCTCTCTCCCCCCCACATCCAAGCCAGTTTCTTGGGGGTTCCTCCCATTTCCTTGGGAATCGAGGTCCCCCACCAGCATCCAACAGGTGCCCTAGTTGTGGGGAGACGTGAACTCTGCGTCCTCCCACACTGCCATCTTGACTCCGCCCCCTTTCTCATCTGGTTTTGTTATTGCTATAGCCTCAGAATACAGAACAGAGCCTAGCATTGAATAGGCATTAATTAAACACTTATTTACTATTGAATGAAGCCTGTACTAAAGAATCTTTGCGATCAGAGGGCAGACAGCAGAAGCAAGAAGAACAACAATCCTGCAGCCTGTGGAACAAAAACCACATTCACAGAAAGACAGACAAGATGAAAAGACAGAGGGCTACCAGATGAAGGAACAAGATAAAACCCCAGAAAAACAACTAAATGAAGTGGAGATAGGCAATCTTCCAGAAAAAGAATTCAGAATAACGATAGTGAAGATGATCCAGGACCTCAGAAAAAGAATGGAGGCAAAGATCGAGAAGATGCAAGAAATGTTTAACAAAGACCTAGAAGAATTAAAAAAGAAACAGAGATGAACCATACAATAACAGAAATGAAAAATACACTAGAAGGAATCAATAGCAGAATAACTGAGGCAGAAGAATGGATAAGTGACCTGGAAGACAGAATAGTGGAATTCACTGCTGTGGAACAGAATAAAGAAAAAACAATGAACAGAAATGAAGACAGCCTAAGACACCTCTGGGACAACATTAAACACAACAACATTTGCATTATAGGGATCCCAGAAGGAGAGGAGAGAGCGAAAGGACCAGAGAAAATATTTGAAGAGATTATAGTCGAAAACTTCCCTAACATGGGAAAGAAAATAGCCACCCAAGTCTAGGAAGCGCAGAGAGTCCCATACAGGACAAACCCAAGGAGAAACACACTGAGACACATAGTAATCAAATTGGCAAAAATTAAAGACAAAGAAAAATTATTGAAAGCAGCAAGGGAAAAGCAACAAATAACATACAAGGAAACTCCCATAAGGTTAACAGCTGATTTCTCAGCAGAAACTCTACAAGCCAGAAGAGAATGGCATGATATACTTAATGTGATGAAAGGGAAGAACCTACAACCAAGATTACTCTACCCAGCAAGGATCTCATTCAGATTCGATGGAGAAATCAAAAGCTTTACAGACAAGCAAAAGCTAAGAGATTTCAGTACCACCAAACCAGCTCTACAACAAGTGCTAAAGGAACTTCTCTAAGTGGGAAGCACAAGAGAAGAAAAGGACCTAGGAAAATAAACCTAAAACAATTAAGAATATGGTCATAGGAACATACATATCAATAATTACCTTAAACATGAATGGATTAAATGCTCCAACCAAAAGACACAGGCTTGCTGAATGGATACAAAAACAAGACCATATATATGCTGTCTACAAGAGACCCACTTCAGATCTAGGGACACATATAGGCTGAAAGTGAGGGGATAGAAGAAGATATTCCATGCAAATGGAAATCAAAAGAAAGCTGGAGTAGCAATACTCATATCAGATAAAATAGACTTTAAAATAAAGAATGTTACAAGAGACAAGGGAGGACACTACCTAATGATCAAGGGATCAATCCAAGAAGAAAATATAACAATTATAAATATATATACACCCAACATAGGAGCACCTCAAACATAAGGAAACTGTTAACAGCTCTAAAAGAGGAAATCTACAGTAACATAATAATAGTGGGAGACTTTAACACCTCACTTACACCAATGAACAAATCATCCAAAATGAAAATAAATAAGGAAACAGAAGCTTTAAATGACACAACAGACCAGATAGATTTAATTGATATTTATAGGACATTCATCCAAAAACAACAGATTACACTTTCTTTTCAAGTGCGCATGGAACACTCTCCAGGAGAAATCACATCTTAGGTCACAAATCAAGCCTCAATAAATTTTAAAAAGTTGAAATCATATCAAGCACCTTTTCTGACCACAACGCTATGAGATCAGAAATGAATTACAGGGGAAAAAATGTAAAAAACACAAACACATGGAGGCTAAACAATACGTTACTAAATGACCAAGAGATCACTGAAGAAATCAAAAACAAAATCAAAAAATACCTAGACACAAATGACAATGAAAACATGATGATCCAAAACCTATGGGATGCAGCAAAAGCAGTTTTAAGAGGGAATTTTATAGCTATACAAGCCTACCTCAAGAAACAAGAAAAATCTCAAGTAAACAATCTAACGTTACACCCAAAGGAACTAGAGAAAGAAGAATGAAGAAAACCCAAAGTTAGCAGAAGAAAAGAAATCAGAAAGATCAGAGCAGAAATAAATGAAATAGAAACAAAGAAAACAATAGCAAAGATCAATAAAACTAAAAGCTGGTTCTTTGAAAAGATAAACAAAATTGATAAACCATTAGCCAGACTCAGCAAGAGAAAAACGAAGACGCAAATCAATAAAGTTAGTAATGAAAAGGGAGAAGTTACAA
Organism: Lagenorhynchus albirostris; assembly: GCF_949774975.1. Classification (NCBI taxonomy): domain Eukaryota; kingdom Metazoa; phylum Chordata; class Mammalia; order Artiodactyla; family Delphinidae; genus Lagenorhynchus; species Lagenorhynchus albirostris. Next base: position 133,702,640 of record NC_083095.1, on the reverse strand, counting down.
CAGACACCGCAGAAATACAAAACATCCTAAGAGACTACTACAAGCAACTCTATGCCAATAAAATGGACAACCTAGAAGAAATGGACAAATTCTTAGAAACGTATAAACTTCCAAGACTAAACCAGGAAGAAACAGAAAATATGAACAGACCAATCACAAGTAATGAAATTGAAACTGGGATTAAAATTCTTCCAACAAACAAAAGTCCAGGACCAGATGACTTCACAGGCGAATTCTATCAAACATTTAGAGAAGAGCTAACACCCATCCTTCGCAAACTCTTCCAAAAAACTGCAGAGGAAGGAACACTCCCAAACTCATTCTATGAGGCCACCATCACCCTGATACCGAAACCAGACAAAGATACTACAAAAAAAGGAAATTACAGACAAATATCACTGATGAATATAGATGCAAAAATCCTCAACAAAATACTAGCAAACAGAATCCAACAACACATTAAAAGGATCATACACCATGACCAAGTGGGATTTATCCCAGGGATGCAAGGATTCTTCAATATACGCAAATCAATCAATGTGATATACCGTATTAACAAATCAAAGAATAAAAACCATATAACCATCTCAATAGATGCAGAAAAAGGTTTTGACAAAATTCAACACCCATTTATGATAATAACTCTCCAGAAAGTGGGCATAGAGGGAACCTACCTCAACATAATAAAGGCCATATACGACAAACCCACAGCAAACATCATTCTCAATGGTGAAAAACTGAAAGCGTTTCCTCTAAGATCAGGAAGGAGACAAGGATGTCCACTCTCACCACTATTATTCAACATATTTTTGAAAGTCCTAGCCATGGCAATCAGAGAAGAAAAAGAAATGAATACAAACTGGAAAAGAAGAAGTAAAACTGTCACTGTTTGCAGATGACATGATATTATACATAGAAATTCCTAAAAATGCCACTAGAAAACTACTAGAGCTAATCAATGAATTTGGTAAAGTTGCAGGATACAAAATTAATGCACAGAAATCTCTTGCATTTCCTATACACTAATGATGAAAAATCTGAAAGAGAAATTATGGAAACACTCCCACTTACCACTGCAACAAAAAGAATACAATACCTAGGAATAAACCTACGGAGGGAGACAAAAGACCTGTATGCAGAAATCTATAAGACACCAATGAAAGAAATTAAAGATGATACCAACAGATGGAAAGATATACCATGTTCTTGGACTGGAAGAATCAATACTCTGAAAATGACTATACTGCCCAAAGCAATCTACAGATTCAATGCAATCCCTATCAAATTACCAATGGCATTTTCTACGGAACTAAAACAAATCATCTTAAAATTTGTACGGAGACACAAAAGACCCCGAATAGCCAACGGAGTCTTGAGGGAAAAAAACGGAGCTGGAGGAATCAGACTCTCTGACTTCATGACAAAATACTAGCAAACAGAATCAAGCTACAGTAATCAAGACAATATGGCACTGGCACAAAAACAGACGCATAGATCAATGGAACAAGATAGAAAGCCCAGAGATAGACCCACGCACCTATGGTCAACTAATCTATGACAAAGGAGGCAAAGATATACAATGGAGAAAAGACAGTTTCTTCAATAAGTGGTGCTTGGAAAACTAGACAGGTACCTGTAAAAGAATGAAATTAGAACACTCCCTAACACCATACACAAAAATAAACTCAAATTGGATTCGAGACCTAAATGTAAGACCAGACAGTATAAAACTCTTAGAGGAAAACATAGGAAGAACACTCTTTGACATAAATCACAGCAAGATCTTTTTTGATCCATCTCCTAGAGTAATGGAAATAAAAACAAAAATAAACAAATCGGACCTAATAAAACTTCAAAGCTTTTGCACAGCAAAGGAAACCATAAACAAGATGAAAAGACAACCCTCAGAATGGGAGAAAATATTTGCAAACGAATCAACGGACAAAGGATTAATCTCCAAAATATATAGACAGCTCATGCAGCTCAATATTAAAGAAACAAACAACTGAATCCAAAAATGGACAGAAGACCTAAACAGACACTTCTCCAAAGAAGACATACAGTTGGCCAAGAAGCACATGAAAAGCTGCTCAACATCACTGATTATTAGAGAAATGCAAATCAAAACTACAATGGGGTATCACCTCACACCAGTTAGAATGGGCATCATCAGTAAATCTACAAACAACAAATGCTGGAGAGAGTGCGGAGAAAAGGGAACCCTCTTGCACTGTTGGTAGGAATGTAAATTGATACAGCCACTATGGAGAACAGTATGGAGGTTCCTTAAAAAACTAAAAATAGAATTACCACATGACACAGCAATCCCACTACTGGGTATATACCCTGAGAAAACCATAATTCAAAAAGACACATGCACCCCAATGTTCATTGCAGCACTATTTACAATAGCCAGGTCATGGAAGCAACCTAAATGCCCATCGACAGACGAATGGATAAAGAAGTTGTGGTACATATATACAATAGAATATTACTCAGCCATAAAGAGGAACGAAACTGAGTCATTTGTTGAGATGTGGACGGATCTAGAGACTGTCATACAGAGTGAAGTAAGTCAGAAAGAGAAAAACAAATACTGTATATTAATGCATGTATGTGGAACCTAGAAAAATGGTACAGATGAACCGGTTTGCAAGGCAGAAGTTGAGACACAGATGTAGAGAACAGACGTATGGACACCAAGGGGCACAAAACCGTGGTGGGGTGGGGATGGTGGTGTGCTGAATTGGGCAATTGGGATGGACATGTATAAACTGATGTGTATAAAACTGACGACTAATAGAACCTGCAGTATAAACAAACAAACAAAAAAAAAACAACTAATACAGAACTTTCTTTGGGTTATTTGTATGGAAATATGTTAATATAAATGTTTCAGATATTACATGAAATTTCTAAAACTCTTATATGTTCTGGTATAATGTTATAAGTAATAATACTAGTTATTACTTTAAAATGTATATCTCAGAAATAACTAAATTTCCTTGTCAATTGCATTATTATGAACTTTCATCAAATCTTTAACTGTGGTCATTTTTAAGTCTTTTGTCATTTACAGACAGTTCTGGGTGTACTCTGATGCTTTTGCAAATATGTTCCCATAAAAGGGTTTCATCTTCAAGGAATTCATGGAAAAGACTTTGACAAGTACAGGTTTCTGGTAACTGACTATAGTGCTGAACTGAATGAATAAGCATTTTCAGAACTCTAATGGAAAACTGATGAACTCATAAAAGTGCTAACAAAAGATCAAGATGAAAAAAAATTAATTACATGGGACTGAGTGAACTGATGAGGATGATTATAATTGTTGTGACTTTCTGTTTGAATAAAAAAAAAATCCGACAAGGACTCAGAGGCAAAAAATATACAAATCAATTTTCACTGCAAAGTAAAGGAGCTGTTACAGTGGAGGATTACTGGACTGAATGTCAATATTATGACATAGTATGAGTGTGTTTCGTGTTTGGTAATTGCAATCCTTGTTGCTTTTGTTGTGGTCATCCATTTATAATGCTTGGTGTCAGTCTATCTCTTGTAAAAATAAAATACAGTGTGTGTGTGTGTGTGTGTGTGTGTGTGAAAAAAAAAAGAATCTTTGCTCACAATATTCGTTTCTTCTCACCCTATATATATTCAAAGCCTATCAATTCTTCAAGGCCAACTCAAAAGTCATCTTCATGAAACCCATTTTGATATCCCCAGCTGACAGAGATCTTCATCTGAATTCCCAGATCACTTCATCTGTAATCATTACCTCTAAAAAGTGGGGGAAAGTGTGATACAGTGGAAAAAGAGTATATAGGCACAGGAGTCAACCAAATCACTGGTCATGTGACCCTGAGAAGTCATTCAACCCTTCTGAGTATCGGTATTCCCACCTATAAAAATTAAGGCTGGGTTGTTTACCCAAGAGAATTTTTTCCACACAAAGACCTATATACAAATATTGAAAGCAGCTTTATTCATAATATCTCCAAACTGGAAACAACCCAAATATCAAAAAGAAAAGAGATAATCCAATTGTGGCATAAATGTATAACAGAATAAAAAGCAATACAAAGGAATGAACTATTGATATATGCAATAAAATGGATATCACAGACATTATGTTCAGAAAAAGAACCTGAACACAAAAGAATATTGAATTTATATCATTTATATCAAGTTTTAGAACATGCAAAACTAATCCTAGGTGAAAATATCAAAAGAGGATTTCCTCAGTTGGAAGGGAAGGACTGGGGAGAAGTACAAGGCAGCTTTCTGGGAAGATGGATTGCGGTAGTGGTTCCCAATTATATATAAATGTGTCAATACTCATTTAACTGCCCACTTAACAAGTGGTTATACTTTTTGTTTGTAAATTATACCAGTAAAATTGATTAAAGAAAAGGGCACACAGCTTAAGGGGAAAAAATAAAGGCTATCCTTAATTTATAAGGTTGTTAGGAGGATTAGATGAGAAACACTTCTACTGAAATCAGTATGGCACAGTGGGAAAGACTACACACTGATATGGGACTGAATCTCAATTTAGCAAATTACTATAGCTACTAGTTACATAACCTTGGACAACTCATTAATCCCTCAGAACTTCAGTTTTCTCTTTTGTAAAGAGAATAATATCTACTTTACAGAGTTAAATGGTAGCATACTAGAGTTTCCACCAGTTAAGAAAATATCTGTTACATAACAAGTACCCCAATAGTTTTTTAAATAATACATAAAATCCAGCACATAGTAGATGCTCAATTAGTGTTATACTCTTTTCCCCATTTTCCTTGGATGAGAATTTCCTCCTCTACTATATTTTAGGATCCTGAAGGACAGGATCAGCATCTCAGTGATCTTCTCTTTCCTCTACTTAAGATTCTACCTAAAAAATGGTAGTTACTCAACAAAGATTTTGAAGGAAAGGAAGGAAGGAAGTAGGCTGGCTTGTTGCTTAAGCAGAATTACCTCTTTTTCTTTTGGTCATTCCAGAATCAATTACTGAGCTTTTCAGTAAAGACAGTTGTAGGCTAGATACCAATAACTTTTTTAAGGCAGACACAAAACTTATGTACTATATGATCTATATGCACTGGAAAACAGATTTGAAATAGACAAGAAGCAATGTGAAGTGAAGAATGGGTCTCTGAAGTCAGACCCAAATACATATCCCAAGACTGACACTTAAAAATCTATGTAACGCAGGACTTCCCTCATGGCGCAGTGGTTAAGAATCTGCCTATATTTGTTCTTTGCTATTTTCCAGATTTTCTGAAATACAACTGGAGTACAATTACAACCTTAAAAGATTATAATGATATAAATTGAAATGTATGCAGGAGAGGAGATCAAGACAGCAGGACAGGAGGATGCTGAGCTCACCTCCCCCCAAGAACGTATTTTTAAAAAAAGAAAGAAACACATCAATTCTCACAGAAAACAGACTGGAGACTGGCATAAAGACTCTTACATAACCAAGGCTGTAAAGAAAGATCCACACAGAGTCAGGAAACAAGGGAAGAGTAGTGATCAGGTTGGAACCCACAGCTGAAGGAGGGGACACAGAAGTAGGGGAATTACTTGGTTTTGGAGATCCTCTTTGGAAATAGAGGGGTTTGAACCACATATTGGGCACTCCAGGCCCGGAGTCCGACACCAGAAAGACAAATCCCCTTCACTGGTTTGAAGACAAGTGGGACTGGCAGGGGGGCTGAGAGAAACGTGAACTCCACTCATTAAGAGCATGCACATGCTTGCTTGCTCCCAAAACAAAGCAGAGGAAGCAGACTGAGACTGCCTGCGACTCTAGCTGGTTTCCACAACCACCCCAGTGCACACCCTGGCCTACCTTGCTCCGCCACACAGCTCCCGACTAGGGTGAAGGCTGCCGCTGCCAAGGAAAGTGCACAGTTGTGGGGGATGGTGCCAACTTGGACCCAGCTCTGCATCTGAATGGGGCAAGGGCAGCCATTACTGGCACTCCCAGAAGCAGCAGATTGGGAGTGGTCTGGACTGTGACTGTAAGGCCTGGACAGCCCCAGCGCATGCCCCAATCCACACTGAGTGCCCGCTCCAGCCCTTCTTGCTCCAGTGCAGCTCCGCAACTACTGAAACCCGCATGCCTAGAGCCTGTGCTCTGCGACAAGAGAAGCCACTGCAGTGAGAGTTGCACCGCAACGAAGAGTAGCCCCCACTTGCCACAACTAAAGAAAGCCCACATGCAGCAATGAAGACCCAATGCAGCCAAAAATAAATATAATTTATTTTTTTTAATTTAAGAAAATTTACATCAAGCAATATTCCAACCATAACAGTATGAAACTAGAATCAATTACAGGAAGAAAAATGAGAAAAAAAAACACAAGGGGACCAAACAACAGACTATTAAAAAAAATAGATCAATGAAAACATCAAAGAGGAAATCAAAAATTACCTTCAGATAGATGAAAATAAAAACACAACTCTCCAAAGTCTATGGGATGCAGCAAAAGCAGACCTAAGAGGGAAGTTTATAGCAATACAGACCTATGTCAGGGAACAAGAAAAATCTCAAATAAAAATCCTAACCTACCATCTATAGGAATTAGAAAAAGAAGAACAAAAAAGCCAAAAGTGAGCAGAAGGAAGGAAATAATAAAGATCAGAGAGGAAACAAATAAAACGGAGACCAAACCAAGGCCTGGTTTTCTGAAATGACAAACAAAATTTAAAGCCTTTAACCAGGCTCATCAAGAAAAAAAGAGAGCAGACCCAAATAAACAAAATAAGAAATTAAACAGGAGAAATTACAACTAATATCACAGAGATACAAAAAATCATAAGAGAATACTACAAGCAGTTATATGGTAACAAATTGGACAATACAGAAGAAATGGATAAATTTCTAGAAACATACAAACGTCCAAGATGGAATCAACAAGAAATGGATAATCTGAACAGACTGATAACTAACAGTGAAACTGAATTAATAATTTAAAAAAAACTGACAGCAAACAAAAGTTCAGGGACTCACAGCTTCATAAAGAAATTCTACAAAACATATGAAGAAGGGCTAATACCCATCCTTCTCAAACTATTCCAAAAAGTTGAAGAGGAGGAAACACTCCCAAATTCATCCTACAATGCCACCATTATGCTGATAACAAAGAGAGACACAGATACTCCAAAAAAAGAAAATTATGGGCCAATATCTCTGATGAATATAGATGCAAACATGCTCAACAAAATATTAGCAAACTGATTTCAACAATATATAAAAAGAATCATACACATGATCAAACAAGATTCATTCCAAGGATACAAGGACAGTTCGATATCTGCAAATCAATGTAATACGCAACATTAACAAAAGGAACAATAAAAATCACAATCATAGATGCAGAAAAAGTATCTGACAAAATTCAACATCCATTCATGACAAAAACTTTCATCAAAGCTGGTTTAGAAGGAACATATCTGAACATAATAAAGGCTATTTATGACAAATCCACACTTAATACCATACTCAATGATGAAAAGTTGAAAGTTTTTCCTTTAAACTCAGGAACAAGGATTCCCACTTTCACCACTTCTATTTAACAAAGTATTGTAAATCCTAGTCACAGCAATTGGACAAAAAAAAAAGAAACGAAACGCATCCAGATTGGAAGAAAAGAAGTAAAACTGTCCCTATTTGCAAATGACATGATGCTATATATAGAAAACCCTAAAGTCCCAACCAAAAAACCATTAGAACTAAGAAGTGAATTCAGCAAAGATTCAGGATACAGGCTAATATACAGAAATATGTTGTTGTTCTACACACTAATAATAAACTATCAGGGAAAGAAAAAAAACATTTAAAATCACATCAAAAAGAATAAAATATCTAGAAATAAACAATCCAGGAGATGAAAGACCTATACTCTGAAAACTATAAAATACTGATGAAGGAAACTGAAGATGATACAGAGAGATGGAAAGATAACCCATGTTTATGGATTGGAAGAATTGTTAATATGCCCATATAACCCAAAGCAATCTACATATTTAATGCAATCTCTATCAAAATACCCATGACATTTTTGCACAAAACTAGAACAAAAAATTATTTGGAATCACAAAAGAAACTAAATAGCCAAGGCAATCTTTAGAAAAAAGAACAAATCTGAACTCACACTCCCTGACTTCAGACTATACTACAAAGCTACAGAAATCAAAACAATATGCCACTGACACAAAAACAGACACATATATCAATTGAAGAGAATAGGGAGCCCAGAAATAAACCCGTGCACTTGCAGTCAATTAATCTACAACAAAGGAGGCAGAAATATATAATAGAAGAAAGCCAGTCTCTTCAATAACTGCTGCTGGGAAAACTGGACAGCTACATGTAAAAGAATGAAATTAGAACATTTTCTCACTCAAAATATAAAAATAAACTCAAAATGGATTAAAGACCTAAGTGTAAGACTGGAAACCATAAAACTCCTACAAGAAAGTGCAGGCAGAACACTCTTTGATATAAACTGTAGCAATATTTTTTTGGATCTGCCTCCTACGGCAAAGGAAACAAAAGGAAAAATAAGCAAATGGGACCTAATTTAACTTACCTGGGTAAACTATAATGTGTAGATTAATAAACATAAATAAGGGATGTGTGTGTCACAGTAGAGTATTTAAATACAATGGATTTCTGGGGAGCAATCCACTTGAATAAAGAAAACCAATAGAGTGAGCAAGCACAGGAGTGACACCAAGAGCCCACGTCAGGTTAAATGTCACCATTACATCAGGTTAAAAAGGCCATGTTCTCATTTCTCCCAAAAAGATAAATAAATGGCTAATAAGAACATGAAAAGATGCTAAACATCATTAGTCATTAGTGAAATACAAATCACAACCTCACAACTACAATGAGATACCTCTTCACAACTACCAGAATGACTATAATCCAAAAGACAGACAAAACCAGTGTTATAGAGGATGTGAAAAAACTGGAACCACCATACACTGCGGATTGTGAATGCAATATAGTGCAGCTGGTTTTGTAAACATTCTGGCAGTTCCTAAAAGGTTAAATACAGAGTTACAGTATAACCCAGCAATTCCACTCCTAGAAACATACCCAAGAGAAATGAAAATATAGCCCCACCAAAAAAAGCTTATACACAGATATTCATAGCAGCATTGTCCATAGAATTCAAAAAGTGCAACAACCCAAATGACTATCAACTGATGAATGAATAAATAAAATGTGGTACATCCATAAAAGAAATGAAGTTCCTGGAAAAGTCAAAATTACCAAGACAAGAAAAACATCAATGGTTGCCAGGGATTCAAGGGGAAGGAGGAATGAATAGGTAGAGCACAGAGAATTTTTATGTCAGTGAAAGTACTCTGTATGATACTATAATGGTGGATACATGCCATTATACATTTGTCCTAACCCATAAAATGTAAAACACCAAGACTAAACAGTAATGTAAACTATGGACTTTGGGTGACAATAATTTGTCAATGTAGGTTCATCAACTGTAACCAGTGTACCACTCTGGCAGGGGATGTTGATAATGGGGAGGCTATGCATGAGTGGAGACAGGGAGTACATGGGAAGTCTCTATATGTGCCTCATAATTTTGCTGCAATTCTAAAACCGCTCTAAGAAAAAAGTTTTATTTTAAAAAAAAAAAAAGGTTCGGGAGCGTTCACATGGTGCCGCAGGAAGATCCTGAACTCACCTCCTCCTACAGACACAATGAATCTAAAACTACGTATGGAATAATTTCCTTGGAAAGGGACATGAAAACTGGGTAAACAGAACCTCCACAACAAAAGGTAAAAGCACAACATCAAGACAGATAGGAGAGGCAGAGGATCAGAGAGGCAGAGAAAGTTTCACCAAGGAAAACCCACCCACCAGCTGTGTCAATTCACAATCGGGAGGGACCACAAAGGTATGGATCTTTGCCTGAAAAGTGAGGGATGTGAGCTCCACATCAAGCACTCCAACCCGTAGACGCTGCACAGGAGAGATGAGCCCCCCACACTGTCTTCAAATATCAACAGAAAATATGCCCAGGAAACCTATAGAACTTCAGAGTATGGACAACCCACTCTTGAAGGGCTCATAGGTAGACTTAACCCAAGAATCAGCATAAAAACACCTGATTAAAAAGCGTGGACCCTAAGTAATGAGGACCCACTTACTATCTTGAAGCATCTGCCAGAGAAGTAGAATCCAATTAGAACATTCCCCAGGGACTGAGACACTGATAGGAGACTTTTTTTTAAGATTTATTTTTTGAGGTAACCTGGTTCATAACATTATATAATTTTGTGTATACAACATTATATTTCTACTTTTGTATACCCTACAGTGTGCTCACCACCAAAAATTTAGATTCCATGTGTCAACACACAGTTAATCTCCTTTATGCATTTCACCCTACTCCTTTCTGTCCCCTCCTCTCTGGTAACCACTATTCTGTTCTCTTTATCCACGTTTCTTTTGATTTGGTTTGTTCACTTATTTTTTGTTTGTTTTTATATTCCACATAAGTGAAATTTTACAGTATTTGTCTTTCTCCATGTGGTTTATTTCACTTAGCATAATACACTCAAGTTCCATCCATGTGGTTGTAAATGGCAAGATTTCATCTTTTTGTGGCTGAGTAGTATTCCATTGTGTGTGTGTGTATACAAATACATATCCATATCCATATATATATGTATCACATCTTCTGTATCCATTCATCTGTTGATGGGCACTTAGGTTGTTTCCATATCTTAGTGATTATAAATAATGTTGCGGGGACTTCCCTGGTGGCACAGTGGTTAAGAACCCACCTGCCAATGCAGGGGGCATGGGTTCGAGCCCTGGTCCAGGAAGATCCCACATGCCGTGGATCAACTAAGCCCGTGCACCACAACTACTGAGCCTGCACTCTAGAGCCCACAAGCCACAACTACTGAGCCCGTGCGCTACAACTACTGAAGCCCACACACCTAGAGCCTGTGCTCCACTATAGGAGAAGCTACCGCAATGAGAAGCCCGTGCACTGCAACGAAAGAGGAGCCCCCGCTCACCGCAACTACAGAAAGCCTGCGTGCAGCAACAAAGACCCAATGCAGCCAATAATTAATAAATAAATAAAAATTTTAAAAATTATTTTAAAACAAATAATTCTGTGATGAACATAGGGATACAGCTATCGTTTCAGATTAGTGTTTTCATATTCTTTAGATAAATACCAGGAAGTGGGATAGCTAGATCATATGGTAGATCTATTCCTAATTTTTTGAAGAATCTCCGTAATGTCTTCCACAGTGGCTGCACCAATTTACAGTCCCACCAACAGTGCATAAGGGTTCCCTTTTTTCCACATCCTCACCAACATTTGTTATTTCTTGGCTTTCTGAATAGTTATTCTAACAGGCATGAGGGGTATCTTGTTATAGTTTAGATTTGCATCTCCCTATTAATGATGTTGAACATCTCTTCATGTGCCTATTGCCATCTGTATGTCTTCATTGGAAAAATGTCTATTCAGATCCTCTGCCCATTTTTTAATTGGGTTGTTGCTTTTTGTTATTAAGTTGTATGAATTCTTTATATATTTTGGATACTAACCCCTTATCAGATACATCATTTGCAAGTATCTTCTCCCCCTTAGTAGGTTGTCTTTGTTTTGCTGACTGTTTCCTTTGCTGCACATAATCTTTTCAGTTTGATGTAGTCCCATTTGTTTATTTTTGCTTTTGTTTCCCTTGCCTGAAAAGACAAATCTAGAAAGATATTGCTAAGACCAATGTCAAAGAGCATACTGCCTGTGTTTTCTTCTGGAGTTTTACGGTTTCAGGTCTTACATTCAAATCATTAATTCATTTTGAGTTAATTTTTGTGTATGGTGTGAGCTAGTGATTTTTGTGTATGGTGTGAGCTAGAGTTTCATTTTTTTGCACATGGCTGTCAAGTTTTCCTAGCACCATTTGTTGAAGAAGTCAGCCTTTCTTCATTGTATGTTCTATGCTCCTTTGTCATAAATCAATTCTCCATATATGAGTGGGTTTATTTCTGGCCTCGCAAATCTCTTCCACTGACCGGTTTATCTATTTTTCTGCCAATACCATGCTGTTTTGCTTACTATAGCTTGGTAATATAGTTTGAAATTAGGGAGTGTGATACCTCCAGCTTTGTTCTTTTTTCTCAGGATTGCCTTGGCTATTCAGTATCTTGTGGTTCCATGTAAATTTTAATATTATGTAAATTTTATAATTTTTGGCTCTATTTCTCTGAAAATTGTCCTTGGAATATTGATAGGTATTACACTGAATCTGCAGATTGCATTAGGTAATATGGACATTTTAACAATATTACTTCTTCCAATCCATAAGCATGTAATATCTATTTATTTATGTCTTCTTCAATTTCTTTCAATGTCTTCCACTTTTGAGTGTAAAGGTCTTTCAAATCCATAGTTAAGTTTATTCCTACATATTTTATTCTTTTTGTTGTAATTTAAATAGGATTCTTTTCCTAATTTCTCTTCCTGCTAGCTCATTGCTAGCAGATAGAAACACAACAAATTTTTGTATTTTGATTTTGTACCCTGCAACTTTACTGTATTTATTCTTTCTTTCTTCTTTGGCCACGCAGCATGCAAAATCTTAGTTCCCCAACCAGGGATCAAACCTGTGACCCCCACAGTGGAAACATGAAGCGCCAACAACTGGACCACCAGAGAATTCCCCTGTATTTATTATTTCTAATAGCTTTTTGGTGGAGTCTTTAAGAGTTTTCTATTTATAAAATCATGTCATCTGCAAATAGTGGTGAATTTACTTCTTTCCAATTTGGATGACTTCTACTTCTCTTTCTTGCCTAAGTGCTCTGGCTAGGACTTCCAATACTATGCTGAATAAGAGTGGCAAGAGTTGGCATCCTTGTCTTGCTCCAATTTTAGAGAGATAGTTTTAAATTTTTCACCATTAAGTATGATGTTATCTGAAGGTTTGTTTTATATATGGCCTTTATTATGTTGAGGTATGTCCCTCCTATGTTGAGAGTTTTTATTATAAATTAGCATTAAATCTTGTCAAATGTTTTTTCTGCATCTATTGAGATAATCATATGATTTGGGGCCTTCATTTTGCTAATGTGGTATATCACATTTACTGATTTGTAAATGTTGAATAAATCCCACTTGATTATGGTAAATGATCCTTTCAATGTACTGTTGAATTCAGTCTGAATACTTTTTGCTGACTCAACAATACTTTGTTGCAGATTTTTGCTTGTATTGAAATGTTCATCAAAGATATTGGCCTGTAATTTACTTTGTTTGGTATCAAGTGATATTGGCCTCACAAAGTGAGTTAGGAAGTGTCAGTGGGAGCCATTTTTGTGATGTCAGGCTACCTTGCTAATGCCAGCGCTGGCGGGCATGCATTTGAATTTCTCCACGTAACCTGTTAGTGCCAGTGGCCATGCCCCACTTAGAGCTCTGCCTACCCCTGTGCCTAAGCCAGGCCTCATAGCCAGCTGAGTGACAGCCCTGCCCATCAGTGCCCCACAGTCACTGTGGCCCTGCCACAATAGGAAGCCCATGCAGTCCACCTAGGAACACCTGGCTCTGGTGGCCAGGCAGAATTACACTTCTGAGCCCCACAGGACATCTAAATAAGACCACTCCTTCAGGATTGGGAAACAGCTGATACAGCTAATACACAGAAGCAAACACAGAGACTTAGGCAAAATGAGGAAATAGAGAAATATGTTCCAACTGAAAAACCAAGGGAAAATACCTCAAGAAAAGAACTAAATCATAGAGAGATAAACAATCTACTTGATAAAGAGTTAAAAGTAATGTCATAAAAATGCTCACCAGGGACTTCCTTGGTGGCGCAGTGGTTAAGAATCCACTTGCCAATGCAGGTGGCACAGGTTCAAGCCCTGGTCAAGGAAGATCCCACATGCCATGGAGCAACTAAGCCCATGCGCCACAACTACTGAGCCATGTGCCACAACTAATGAAGCCCATGCACCTAGAGCCTGTGCTCTGCAACAAGAGGAGCCACCACAACAAAGAGTAGCCCCTGCTCACTGCACTAGAGACAGCCCGTGTGCAGCAACAAAGACCCAATGCAGCAAAAAATAGTAATAATAATAAAATGCTCACCGAACTTGGAAGAATGGAAAAACACAGTGAGACCTTCAACAAAAAGATAGAAGACATAAGAATGTACCAAACAGAAATTATAACTGAACTGAAAAATACACTACAGGGGTTCAACAGCAGACTTGATGAGGTAGAACCAATCAGCAAGCTGGAAGACTAAAGAATGGAATTCACCCAGACACAGCAGCAAAATGAAGAAAGAATTTTAAAAAGTGAAGATATGATAAGGGACCTTTCGGACAACATTAAGCAGCATAACATTCACATTATAGGGGTCCCAGAAGAAGAAGAGACAGAGAAAGGGCCAAAATAAATTATTTAAATAGTGGCTCAGAAATTCCCTAATCTAGGGAAGGAAACAGACATCCAGGTCCAGGAAGCCCCAAGAGTTCCAAATAAGGTGAATCAAAAGAGATACATAGCAAGACACATTATGATTAAAATGCTGAAAGTTAAAGGTAAAGAGAAAATCCTAAAAGCAGCAAGAGAATAACAACTTGTTACATAGAAGGGAAACCCCAAAAGGCTATCAGCAGATTTTTCAGCAGAAACTTCACAGGCCAGAAGGGAATGGCATAACATATTCAAAGTAAAGAGAAAAAACTTCCAACCAAGAATGCTCTACCCAGCAAGGTTGTCATTCAGAATTCAGTAAGACATCAAGAGATTCCCAGAGAAGCAAAAGCTAAAAGAACTCATCATCACTATACTGGCCCTAAGAGAAATATTAAAGGGACTTCTTTAAGCTGAAAAGAAATGACACTAATTAATAAGAAAATTTATGGAAGGAAACATCACACTGGAAAAGGTAAATAAGTAACAAAGGTAGTGGATCAATCACTCAGAAAGCAAGCATGAAAATTAAAAGACAAAAAGTAATAAAATCAACTATAACTGCAATTAGTTAAGAGATACACAAAATAAGATGTAAAATGTGTCATCAAAGTATAAAATGTTGGGGGTAGTAAAAAGATAAACCTTTGGAATTTGTTCAAATTTAAGTTGCTACCAACCCAATACATAGTACTAATTATACAGTAAGTAGGATATTTTCAGAGTAACAGCAACGAAAAAACTTATAGTAAATACACAAAAGAAAATGAGAAAGGAATCTAAACATAACTCTAAGGAAAACCACCAACACACAAGGGAAGAGAGAAAGAAAATAAGCAACAGGGAGGCACTACAATAACAGCCAGTAAACAGTTAACAAAATGGCAATAAGTACCCATCAATAATTACTTTAAATATAAATGGACTAAATTCACAAATCCAAAGACACAGAGTGGCTGAAGGGATTTAAAAAAAAAAAATCTATATGCTGTCTACAAGAGACTCACTTCAGAAGAAAGAACACACACAGACTGAAAGTAAAAGGATGGAAAAAGATATTCCATGGAAATAGAAATGAAAAGAAAGCTGGAATAGCTATACTCATAACAGACAAACTTTAAAACAAAGATGGTATTAAAAGACAAAGACATTATATAAGGATAAAGGGGTCAATCCAGCAAGACTGTATAACATTTCTAAATGTACATGCACCTAACAGGGGAGAACCAAAATATATAAGGCAAATATTAACAGAATTAAAGGGAGAAATGGAAAGCAATACAATAATAGTAGGGGAATTTAACACCCCACTTACAACAATAGATAGATCATCCAGACAGAAAATCAATAAGGAAACATCAGGTTTAAACAACAAATTACACTAAGTAGATTTAATAGATAAATAGAGTACATGCCATCAAAAGCAACTGATTACACATTCTTCTCAAGTGCACATGGAACATTCTCCAAGACAGATCACATGTTAGGTCACAAAACAAGTCTCAATAAAGTCAGGAAGACTGAAATCATGTCAAGTATCTTCTGCAACCAAATAGTATGAAACTAGAAATCAATTGCAAGGAAAAAAAAATGGGAAAAATCACAGAAACATGGACAGTAAAACATGTTACTTAACAACCAATGGGTCACTGAAGAAATCAAAGGAGAATTTAATACCCAGAGACAAATGAAAACAGAAATGTGATATACCTAATTCAGTGGGATGAAGCAAAAGCAGTTCTAAGAGGGAAGTTCATAGCAATACAGGCCTACCTTAAGGAACAAGAAAAATCCCAAATAAACAATCTAACCTAACACCTAAAGGAACTACAAAAAGAAGAACAAATGAAGCCCCAAATTAGTAGAAGGAAATAATAAAGATAGGAAGGAAACAAATAAAATAGAAATTAAAACAAAAAAAAAACCAGAAAAGATCAATGAAACTAAGTACTGGTTCTTTGAAAAGATAAACAAATTCAACAAACTTTTAGCTGGACTAACCAAGAAAAAAAGGAGGAGGACTCAAATTAAATCATAAATGAAAGAGGAGATGTTAAAATTGATACCTCAGAAATACAAAGGATCAAAAGAGACTATTATAAATAATTATACACCAACAAATTTGACAACCTAGAAGAAATGGATAAATTCCCAGAAATATATAATCTTTCAAGACAATCATGAAAAAATACAAAATCTGAATAGACAGATTTCTATTAAGGAGTCTGACACAGAAATAAAAAACCTTCCAATAAACAAAAGTCCATGACCAAATGGCACCACTGGTGAATTCTACAAAACAGTCAAAGAAAATTTAACACCTATCCTTTTCAAACTCTTTCAAAAAACTGAGGAGGAGGAAAACCTTCTAAACACATTTTACGAAGCCAGCATTACCTTGATACTAAAACCAGACAAGGACGTGACCAAAAAAACAAAAAAAAAATTACAGGTCAATATCTTTGATAAACACAGATTAAAAAATCCTCAACAAAACATTAGCAAACGGCGTCCAACAATACAGTAAAAGGATCATACACCAAGTACACCACAATCAAGTGGGATTTATTCCATGGTTGCAAGGATGGTTCAAAATTCACAAATCAATAAATGTGATACATCACAATAACAAAAGGAAGGATAAATATCACATGATCATTTTGATAGATGCAGAAAAGCATTTGACAAAAGTCAACATCCCCTTATAATAAACTCTCTACAAAGTGGGTACAGAGCAAACATACCTCAACATAATAAAGGCTACATACAACAAACCCACAGCTAACATACTGAACAGTGAAAAGTTGAGAACTTTTCATCTAAGAACAGGAACAAGACAAGAATGCCCACCTTCACCACTCTTATTCAACACGGTATTGGAAATTCTAGCCACAGCAATTAGGCAAGAAAAAGAAATAAAAGGCATCCAAAATGGAAAGGAAGAAGTAAAACTGTCACTATTTGTAGATGGCATGATACTATACATAGAAAACCCTGAAGACTCCACCAAAAACTGTTAAGACCAATAAATGAATTCAGTAAAGTTGCAGGATACAAAATCAATACACAGAAATCTGTGGTATTTCTACACAATAATAAACTATCAGAAAGAGAAATTAAGAAAACATTCCCATTTATAACTGCATCAAAAAGAATAAAATACCTAGGAATAAATTTAACCAAGGAGATGAAAGACCTGTAAACTGAAAACTATATAAGACACTGGTGAAAGAAAATGAAAAAGACACAAATAAATGGAAAGATGCTCTATGCTCATGGATTGGAAGAATTAATATTGTTAAAATGTCCATATGACCCAATGTGATCTACAGATTCAATGCAATCCCTATCAAAATTCAAATGGCAAAATTTACAGAACTAAAACAAACACTTCCAAAATTTGTATGGAACCACAAACAATCCTGAATAGCCAAAAAAATCCTGAGAAAGAAGAAGGCTAGAGGTATCATGCTCCCTGATTTCAAACTATACTACAAAGCTACAGCAATCAAAACAGTGTGGTACTGCCACAGAAACAGAGACATAGATCAGTGGAACAGAATTCACAGTCCAGAAATAAACCCACTCATATATGGATAATTAATTTACACCAAGCAAAGGATTGTCTCTTCAATAAATGGTGGTTGGCAAACTGGACAGTCACACACAAGAAAATGAAACTAGACCACCATCTTACACCATACACAAAAACTAACTCAAAACAGATTAAAGGCTTGAATGTAAGATCTGAAACCATAAAACTCTTAGAAGAAAACATAGGCAGTAACCTCACTGATCAGTCTTTAGATGTTTTTGTGGATCTGACTCCAAAGGCAAGGAAAACAAAAGCAAAAATAAACAAATGGGACTACATCAAACTGAAAAGTTTATGCACAGCAAAGGAAACCATCAATAAAACAAAAAGGCAACCTACCAAATGGGAGAAGATATTTGCAAATGATATATCTGATAAGGGGTTAATATGCAAAACATATAAAGAACTCACACAACTCAACAACAACAGAAAAAACTCAATTTAAAAATGGGCAAAGGATATGAATAGACAGTTTTCCAGAAAAGAAATACAGATAGCCAACAGGCACATGAAAAAAAATGTCCAACATCACTAATTATCAGGGAAATGCAAATCAAAACCACAATGAGATATCCCCTCATGCCTGTTGGAATGGCCATTATCAAAAAAAGCAAGAAATAACAAATGTTGGAGAGGATGCTGAGAAAAGAGAACTCTTATACACTATTGGTGGGACTGTAAATCGGTGCAGCCACTACGGAAAACACTATGGCGATTCTTCAAAAAATTAAGAATAAAACTATCATTTGACCCAGCTATTCCACCTCCAGGTATTTATTGGGAGAACAAGAAAACACTATTTTAAAAAGATACATGCACCTCTACGTTCACTGCAGCATTATTCACAATAGCCAAGGTAAGGAAACCACCTAAGTCTCCATCGATGGATGAGTGGATAAAGAAGATGTGATATATATATACAATGGAATATTATTCAGTAACAGAAAAGAATGAAATCCTACCATTCTCAACAACATGGATGGACCATGAAGGTATTATGATAGGTGAAATATGTTAGAAGGAGAAAGAGAAAAAACTATGATTTCATTCATATGTGGAATGAAAAAAAACCCAAACAAACAAACAAAATAAAACAATGACGAACTCACAGATACAGAGAACAAATTAGTAGTTACCAGAGGGGTAGGGGATTGGTGGGGGGTGGGGGGGAAGTGGACGAAGGAGGGGGCAACTACATGGTGATAGATGGTAACTATAATTGTGGTGGTGGTCACTTCGTAGTGTATACAGACGGTAACTTATAATGCTGTACACCTGAAACTTATATTTTAAAAAAAGGAATAAGGTGCTGATACATGCTACAACATAGATGAACCTTGTAAATGTTACGTTATATGGAAAAAGTCAGACACAAAAATCCGCATACTGCATGATCCTATTTGCCAAAATAAGCAAATTCATAGAGAAAGAAAGTAGATTAGTAGTTACCTGGGGCAGAGGTAGGGAATAGGATGGAAAAGTGGGGAGGGAAGTCAGGAATAGGGAATGAATGCTAATAGTTATGGGGCTTCATAGTGGGATACTGAAATGTTCTAAAATTGATTGTGGTGATGGTTGCACAATTCCATGAATACACTAAAAACCACTGAAGTGTACACTTTAATGATTGAATTTAATGGTATGTTAAATATCTCAATAAAGCTGTTTTCTAAAAATAGAACTTACAATTTCCAAAATTTCAATCAGTTACTAGTTTCATGAATTTGCCATAACTACCACCCATACTATTATCTACAAAACATTTTTCTATAAAAAGAACTACATTTCTACTTAAATTTTAAAAGAAAATTTATAACACTAACCTAAATGAAAAATCAGCTAATATAAAAAAATGGATATGGCAATATATTGGCAGTGCTACTCAAATTAAATTTGAGAACCCAGGCTATGGCAAAACAATGGCCACGTAGAAAATAGAGCACAAAAAACAAAATAAGTCAGTAAACAGGGAATGAACACTAGGACTAACTGGCCCCAACGTTTCTGAACAAGCTGCTGCCTGTGATGAACTGAGGTCTCACTTGTCCTACCCTGCCCTGCAGTCCCAGAATGTAGAGACACCTGAGAGTCCTAGAGATAAAAATGTGAAGACTGGCTCAAGTGCCAGGAAAGGCTTCTCTCTTCTCTGAGTTCGGTCACCAGGCTCTGTAAAGGCAAGAATCAAATGGCAGGCCCAAAATAGTGAGAAGCCTGCTAGTAGCACTATTCTAAAAATTATAGGCCCAATTAACTGAAGTAAGGACAGTACATCTATGAATTGTCTCATGTTTGTCAATAAATTCTAGAAAAATCGGGATTTCAATCAGTTCCTCTCCAATGTTCATAAAATCTATCACCCATGTTTTTGCTTTTTCTGAAATATAAGAAAATCTTACTATTTACCTTTCTGAGACTGGTACTTAAACAATGCTGATGTCTGCATACTCCAAAACTATCAGTAATTTTTCACATGTTTCCTAATGGAAAGTAAGTGTATTACAGTAAAATAAGTAGTATTTTGAAGAGCAACACAGACATTTTATAAGTCCAAGTTGTTTAATGAGGTTTTCAATTCTGATCACACCTATATTTACTACCATGAAAACATCAAGTAGGGCTTCCCTGGTGGTGTAGTGGTTGAGAGTCCGCCTGCAGATGCAGGGGACACGGGTTCGTGCCCCGGTCCGGGAAGATTCCACATGCTGCGGAGCAACTAAGCCCGTGCACCACAACTACTGAGCCTGCACTCTAGAGCCCATGAGCCACAACTACTGAGCCCACGCGCCACAACTACTGAAGCCCGGGCACCTAGAGCCCGTGCTCCGCAACAAGAGAAGCCAACGCAATGAGAGGCACCGCAACGATGAGTAGCCTCCGCTCACTGCAACTAGAGAAAGCCCATGTACAGCAACGAAGACCCAATGAAGCCACAAATAAATAAATAAACATATATATTTTTTTAAGTTATCATTAAAAAGTAGTAATTATTTTAGCAAAGCTTCATGAAATCTTTAGTGTTTCATGTCACAGAGGGGAAAGTCTGCCTATAAATCATTTCATTCTAATATTTTTTTAAGGTTGTCTCCACCAATGGACTGTAGATCTTTTGCTTATATTCCTTAAGACTTACTGCCAAAGCCAAACACGTTTGTGAAAAAGGTTACCATCCCAGCATAAAACTGGAAACAGATTTCTATTAGTGACTTATTTTGTTATACATGCCATCTGCCGTTTTCACTTCTACAATTTCAAAAATGCCAATTTCACAATGGATATTAGATTGCACCATTAAAGAAAATTCTATTTAACTTCCCACTAAATACCACCATCACTTTCTAAGTGTTTAAAGAATGTTCCCATGTTATTCCCAAAGAATTTTTGCTTCTCCTTTAAATTAGGTTGGGTTGTAGTTGGGTATGAAGGTGAAAGAAAAGACAGAATCTCAAGCCCCTTAATCTTATCCTTAAAACATTAAAGTGGTTAAATGAAGGAATTAATAAAGTCAATATCAAATCAACATTTTAGTGATTCTTAAATATCTATGAAGCTGTAAGGACAAATATTTTTGAAGTCTATGTTTAAAACACTAGATTCTTTGGAGACCAATCAACAAATTATTCATAACTGCATTCATATAGCAACACTGATTATGCTTCCATGCATAATCCACCAGGTAGACTGACCTAAACCACCAGGGTTTAGAGAATTTTAGAGAATTTTAGAGAATAAAGAATGGCAGCTCAGGGGAGTGGAGAGAAAGAAGGAAAGGAGCATGCATTTGCTGAGTGCTTACTACGGGCCAGGAGCAGTTCTAAATGCTTTACAGACACCTCATTTACTTGCTATCAACAAATTTATGAGGTGGATAATAACATCCATATTTTATACATGAGGAAACCAAGACTCAGAAAAATTAATCTGTCCAAGAACAAGTAGGAGAGCTGGGATTCAAACTCAGATCAGTTTGCCTTCAAGGCCATCATACCACACTTCCTCCCACAAAGACACCTTTCCAAATCATATTAAAAATTCTTTGATTAATTAAAATATTAATTCCTTAGTGGATATTATTCAGATCATTTCAATATGCAGTATAAATCAATCTGCACCACTACATTTTGAGGAAAAGTCATAGTTACCTGGAGGAAAAAAAAATACAAGGGCCAGAGCATCAATATAAACCAGACAGGGACACTGGTCAGAATACCAACCTCAGGTCTGAAAACTTAATTCCAGATGAACCATTCACCAATGGGTGATCTGGAGCAAGTAATGACCTCAGTTTCCCCACTAGTAAAATGGACATAATGCTTAACCCATCCTTCCACCTCGGATTGTTTATGAGAATGAAATTAATGTTGGTGAAATCAATATGTAAACTATAACAAACTATAATACACATAAGGAACTACTATCTACTCAGTAAGATGACTATACTGAACAGCTATTTTCATGTTAGAATAACTTAGCACAAACAGAATGAGGAATACAGTACACAAACGACAGGAAGCTGCTCTCAGGCGGGCAGGCCCCACCTCAGCGAGAGCCACTTGACAGCAGCAGGTGCTGCTTGGAGGACCAGTTTTCTGCCTGCTTTCAAACAATCCCGTCCCTCACTCCGTCCCTCACTGGTAGGGGAGGGTAGGCGGGAATAAAGTGCTGGGAAGAGAGCACTAGAACAGGCAGAAGGCTGGGTTCTACTACACCCAGGTGCCAGGCCCTGGTTAAACTCTTTACCCCTCCAGGCCTCAGTTTACGCATTTGTAAGATGGAGAGACCTTTCCCGCCCTACTTCCCGGGGAGAGCTAATACCCGAGTCACTGTGCGGGGAAAGCGTGGTATAAACCCCGCTGAGAATGAGATGATGACGATCACCTGTCAAATGAAAGGCTGGGAGGGCGGCTCCTCCGCTAGCCCTTCGCAGTTTAGATATTCCAGAAACCTCGGACCGGGCCGCCCCTCTAAGGAGTAACGCAGCCCCCCTGTCCACCTCTCGGCCCGCGGGGTGCGCGCAGTCCCCTGTCGCTCACACCCCGAGCTGAGTCCACAGGGCAGGCCCAAAGCCTGCCCACCCCCGCCCCCAGGCCTCCTCAGAGGACCCCAGGGCCCTCCCGAGTAGCCGCGGCTCCCCTCCCCCAGCAGTGTTCCCTGCCCTTCTCCGCTCCCACTCCCAGGTGAGGGGAGGGGGTGAAAGGGCGTACCCCGCCGCCATTTTGTCCCCTTGGCCCCCGCTAAGCATTCCGCCGGCCCGCACCCCAGCCCAGGCCCGCGCAGCTCTGTGCAACGCGCGCCCCTCGCGGACACTCACCCCTGACCGCCCTGCGCAGTTCGGGGCGGCTCCGAGCGTCCCGCCGGGAAAGGGGCGGGGCGGGGGCGGGGCGGCTGCAGAGGGGCGGGGCGGCTGGCCGCTGCACCACGTGACTTCCAGCTGCAGCTGCGCCTTTCCCCGCTCCACTCTTCAGCAGTCCGCGCGCAAGCGCAACCCGGTTCCCGCCTATGGGCCGCCGAAGCGGGAGACAGGGCGTGGGCGCGCTTCGTGGCCCGGTCACGGCTGCTTGTAGGTGGCTGGCTGTTTCACCCCCTAGGCTGTGCGATTGCACGCGCTTTTGGCCACACGGTTCTGTCTGTCTTTCGGAATCAGCCCCTTCCCCCGCCTCCCTTATCACCACAGTCTGTCCCATAGATAAAGGACCTAGAAGTACGCCTCAAAAATCTGTGACTGAAAGCGCTTCAGAAAAGCAGCAGCCCTAAGCTGAACACAGTTTATTCTCTGCCGCAAAGCTTTATTCGGCTTCTCTTGTGCGCCAGGCTTGAAAGGCTCAAAGTACAAAGACCTAACAATTTAACGGTGTTAAATTAGAGCTCTGAACAACGCAGACCATAATTATCACATGAATATTCCCCCATCACTTTTCATACATCTGAGAAACTCTCTTTACCTTTCCCTCTCCTTTGCTTCCCACAATAAGCAGGAAGTTATGGAATCCAATGGAGTCTACTTCACAACTAGACTGTAAGTACTGTGAGGGCAGGAACCATATTGTTGGCTGTTCTGGCTCCTCTTCCCTCTTGCCTTCTTAGAAAACTTGCTCTTTCGTTCATTTATTTAACAAGTGTTTTTTGAGTACCTACTATACGTCAGATGCTATTCTGGATGCTTGGACTTAAGAAATAAACAAAAGAGATAAAAATCCGTGCCTTCCTGGAGCAAGGTAGAAACAGACAATAAATAGTGAACATAATAAAGTTCCATGATAATGAGATGATAAGCACTACAGTAAACAAAATGAGTAGGATAAGGAGGCAACATAATGCGATTTCCTGAAAGGTGGTCAGGGCGTTATTCCTCTTATCAATTGTCCCCTTTCTCCTCTCCCTTTCATTTCCATAAGCATTTAAATAACCTCTCCCATCTTGAAATCTCCCACCCAACCCACCAAACCCCACTTCAACCTCTGCTTGCTTTCTTCTGTTTACAGATCTGCCGTTCACGGATACATCTCTCTGACTACCTACACAAGGACGTCTCCAATTCCTCAACTACTACTCTAGTCTAGAAGCTCATGTTAGGGACTTCCCTGGTGGTCCAGTGGTTAAGAATCCACCCGCCAATGCAGGGGACACGGGTTCAATCCCTAGTCTGGGAGGATCCAACATGCCATGGAGCGACTAAGCCTGTGTGCCGCAACTACTGAGCCCATATGCTGCAACTACTGAAGCCTGCGCACCTAGAGCCCGTGCTCCACAACAAGAGAAGCCACCACAATGAGAAGCCTACTCACCACAACAAAGAGTAGTCCCCGCTCGCTGTAACTAGAGAAAGCCCGCATGCAGCAATGAAGACCCAGCGCAGCCAAATAAATAAATAAATAAATACTCATGTTACTGCCCTCCAGTTTCTGCCCCACCACATTATGAAAACCACTCTTCAAAGTCACTAGGGATCTCCCTACTGCAGATCCTATGGGCGTTATCATCATGACCTAACTTAATTTCTCTGAGTCAGTTGACATTCCTTACATCTGGAAACACTCTTTCCTTGCCTTCCACTTTTACTCTCTTGATCTCACTTCTCCATCTCTAACCACTCCCTCTCCACCTCTTTTGAAGTCTCCTGTTATTTCTCTCACCCCTTAAATGTTGGTATCCCTCAGGGATAGGTGTAGGCCCTCTCTTTTCCAGCTGGACACACTCTCTCTGGTGATTGCTTTTTTTAAAATTCAGTTAGTATCTTTGTCCCCTATATTTCCCAATATATATCTCCAGCCCTGATTTCTGCTTTGAGCTCCAGAGCCACATGGTTAACTACCTGGTCATCTCCACTTGAACCTCTCAAAATCAAGAAGACAAAAACAAAAACCACTCATCTTTCTTATATACATATAAAACAGCTTGAGATATTTTATTTATTACACAGTTCACTCAAAGTGTTCAATGGTTTTTAGTACATTCACAGAGTTGTGCAACCGTCACTATAATCAATTTTAGGACATTTTCATCACCCCAAAAACGAACCCAATGCTCATTAAAAGTCACTTGCCCACTTCCTCTCAGCCATAAACAACCACTGATCTATTTTTTCCATATATAGATTTGCCTATTCTGGACATTCTATGCAAAAGGAATCATGCAATATGTGGTATTTTGTGACTGGCTTCTTTCACTTAGCATGTTTTTCAAGCTACAACCACATTATAACATGTATCAATACTTCAATCCTTTTATGGCTGAATAATATTCCATTGTATGGATATACCTCATATTATTTATCCATTCATCAGTTGATGGACATTTAGGTTACCTCCATTTGGGGGCTATTATGAATAATGCTGCGATGAACATTTGTGTACAAGTTCTGTGTAGACATATGTTTTCATTTCTCTTGGATAAATACCTAGGAGTGGAATTGCTGGGTCATAGGTAACTCTATGTTTAACTTTTTGGAAAACTGCCAGACTATTTATAAAACCAGCTGTATCATTTTACATTCCCACCAGCAGTACACGAAGTTTCCAATTTCTTGATATCCTCTCCAACACTTGAATTGCCTGTCTTTTTTATTACAGCCAACCTAGTAGGTGTGAAGTGGTATTTCACTGTGATTGTGATTTGTATTTCCCTAATGACTAATGATGTTCAGCTCCTTTTCATGTGCTTCTTGGCTATTTGTGCACGTCTGTAGAGAAATGTCTATTCAAATCCTTTGCCTATGTTTAAATTGGGTTACCGCTCATTATTTTTTGCACAAAATCTGTTCCTATTATTGTTCTGACAAATACTCTGGTGCCCCTCCATGAAATGCCCCTTCTTCAGCCCCATTGGTGGCAGGCTTGACCATGTGACTTGCTTTGGCCAAGAAAATTTGAGAAGAAGGATCAACTCCAAGCAGAAGCTTTAAGCACCAGCTGGTGGGTTCACCATGTCTCCTTTTTGTATGCCACAAGACTAGCAATCTGTTTCAGAGAGAAGTTGTTCCATCAGCCTGGGTTCCAGAGTGAAGATGACATGGAACAGAACCACAGCTGATCCCCAAAGGACTTGTAGCATTTTTCTTTGTAAGCCACTCAGATGTGTGTGGACATTTGTTACTGCAGCATAACCTAGCCTGTGCTAAAGGATACACCTGTCCTATGTGCTGTGTGAGTGCCTCTACTATCCCTCCAGCCTCCTTGACATGGCCTACCAGGCCATGAAGATCAGGCCTGTTGACCTCTCCAGGCTCATTTCCAGGCCATTCCCTCAACCACCCTATACTCCAGACAAAATAAAATACGTTGAGACCCTGGAATTCACTTCTTCCTCTCTTTCTCTCCCCATCCTGGACCTTTGTCCAATTTGTTCCTTACTACTGGAATAACAGTAATATCTATCTTTCCCTGAGTATTTTCTATGTGCAAGACAATATTTATATATGGTCTCATTTTGTCTGACAGCAACCCTGAGAATTAGGTAATCTATCCCACTTTACAAATCAACAAAGTCCCTAGACTTACTTTTCCTAGAGCAAACAGCTAGAAAGGAGCAGAGACAGGATTTGAACCCAGGTCTGTTTGACTCCAAAGCTCCTCTTTGAATCATTATGCTATAAAAATAGATAGAGTTATTTATCTTTTATTGAGCATTTACCATGTGGCAGGCATTACACTGAAGCACTTTGCATGGACTAAATTTAACCCATTAAAGAAATCACATACAATAGAAGTATAGAATTGTGGTATCCCATAGCAGTTAAGACTCTGACTTTGGGGTCAGATCATGTAATTGTGTGACCTTGAAAAAATTACTAAACTCTCTAAACTTTATTTTCCTCATCTGTAAAATGTAGCAGTAAGATGTACCTCAATGGGTTTTTGTGAGTATTAAATGAATCAATTTTTAGAAAGCACTTAGAATAGCTTAGTCTATAGTTAGAGCTCAAATTATATCAGCTATAATGTTTATTTTCTCATCTAGCCTCGCAACAAATAGATATGAGGTTGGTACTATTATGTAACTGTCCCCTTTCCTTCAGCTGCCCTGTCCTTTCCCACCTCTTGACTTCTGACACACTACTCCCTCCAGAATGCGCCTGCTCTTCTTTGCCACCTGGCAGACTCCCACTCACCTCTGGGACCTCAGATATCCTTTCCTGCACTGCTGCAGCAAGCTTGGTTGCTCTCCCCACTGGGCTTCCAAAGCACTTTGTTCAAAGTCTGATAGTTAGATCCCCTTGAAAACTAGGAACAAGAACCCAGTAAAAAGTAGAGTTTACTGTAAGACTGGAATTGAAATGCGGAGGCCTTCGAAACCAGTCTCTCTTGCTTCTCTCAGGTGGATTCCCTGGCTTCTCTGCTTCTTTCTGTTTTTGGCACTAGGAGAGGTGAAGCCAAGAGATTTCCCCTCGCTTGCTCTCCCTCAGGCACCATCTCCAATGGTTAATACATCTTCTCCATGGCTCCAGCTCCAACTGGGAACCTCTTGCCATGGCTCTAGATTCTGCCTGACAGCCTTGGCTTTGATGTTCTGATAACATCACATCTTTCCATTGTTCACAGGCAGATTAATTTGCTCACCTGTTTGATTTGAATGCTGTTATCACCTCCAACGAGTGGAAAATAAAATTCTAGTAATCCATGGCAGACAATTGTAACTGTAATTGCTTGAATTAGTATCTGTGGTTGCTTGAAATAAAGTTCCAGATGAAGGTAAGGAAATTAGAAAATTCGGAGCTACTGTAATGATAATTACAAGGACTACAGAGTAGGCTGACAAGCATTAGACACAAGCATTAGGCAGCTTAGAGAACAAAAATGTTAAATTCAGGACGTTAAACTCTCAGCTCAAGGTGTGATCAGAGAACCAGAAAGCTTGTACAGTGTAGTAGAGAATCTCTTATTTCTTATGACTTAAGGACAGACCATGGCTGAGGATCAGAACAAATTTATTTGTCCAAGTTGCTAGAGTATAATGACATTGAACTCACAGCCTTTCTAAGTCACTGCCTTAAAGTTAGGACATCAGTTGGAAATTAGCGGGGCCCTGTGACTTAGGATGGGGACATTTGAGATGACTTCCAACTAGCCCCCTAAATATCCCTGTGCCCCCTCTCCTTTATAAGGAAACTGACCTTTCCTTGTTTAAAGATTCTACATGCAGCAGTTGCCTTGCAAAGAGATATCCAGTCTCCCTTAAATCCTAGCCCCCCGCCCCATTACCTCCAAACCCAATTCTAAAGTTAAATCCAGGGACTTCCCTGGTGGTCCGGTGGTTAAGACTTTACCTTCCAATGCAGGGGGTATGGGTTCAATCCCTGGTCAGGGAGCTAAGATCCCACATGCCTCCCGGCCAAAAACCCAAAACAGAAGCAATATTGTAACAAATTCAATAAAGACTTTAAAAATGGTCCACATTAAAAAAAAATCTTTAATAAAAAAATTAATAAATAAAAAATAAACTTAAATCCAGGGACCCAGGAGAGAATTGTAAGGTATATTCCAGAAAATAAATAAATAAATAAACTCATACACCCAAACAATTACAGTGTCTTTTATATTTACATTATCAATAACCTGGAAAACTATACCCGAGTAGATTCTACGGGTATTATATGAGAAAAGATAGAATAAAATGATGAGTCAGGTTAAATTTAAACACAGGTATCCTTCGTCTTTTAGTGTGCTAAACTGAGCCTTTCTAACAGCTTGCCTGATATGGTTGACTGAAACTAAGATTCAGTAGTGGCCTACATTCAATGAAGCTGAGATGCCAGAACTTCACTCACATAATGGGGAGAAAGAAATGTAAAGAGTCTTGTACAAAAAGGTCAAGCCACAGTGTCACATATGAAAGAGTCAAGGTGATGGGAATATTAGAGTGAATGTGTTATGTGTAACCTGCTCACCCTCCTCCTGACTATGCTTCCTGGAAGGGCACAGAGGGCACTAACGCACTGAGAAAACATTAATGAGAGAAACATGGGCATCCTTGAAAGCCCTGCAATGCCCTCAGGGGTCTGTGGGGGTACCAGCTTGATGACAGGGTCCCTAGGGATGAAACAGATGGGTAACCTACTAAAGTATTCCTTGATAGACACAACTGGGAAAACTAAAGTTCTAGCACACAGAAACCCAACTTGAGTAGCCACAAAAGGAAGTCATAGCCTCTCATTTAGTTCCCAGTTACGGCACATACCCAGGGCCCAGTGATTGAAGGAGAAACTGGGCTCTCTTGAGGAAGGACACTGCGACATTGTCACAACTGTATACCATAAATATTTCTCCAAGCCTTTCCCAAAAGGACCTGTGGCTATTAATAGAATAAGCATGCACTGAGGGAAGGGACATACCCAGACTTTGAAGAATTATTAGACACTGATCTGAATTTATGCTAATCCTTGGGGTCCCCGGATAGATTGAGGGCTTTGGGTAATCAGATAATAAATTAAATTTATATCCAAGTCCATCACACAGAGGGCTCAGCGGGTTCTGTAGACCCATGCTGAGGTAATTTCACCAGGTCCTAAATGTATATTTAGACGAGACATACTTGGCAACTGGCAGATCTCCTGCACTAGCTCCCTGAAACTTGCAGAGAGGACTATTTTGGTAGGCAGAGCCAAGTAGCCCCTGGAACTGCCCTTCCCTAACAAAATGGCAAGCCAATAGCAATACCACAGACCTGTGGGAACTGCAGGGATCGGTGCCACCATCTAAGATTTGATAGATGCAGAAGTGATGACTCTTTTCTCACCTCTGTTTAATTCCTGTGTTTGACAGTGGCAAAACTAGACAGTGATTGGGATTATTCAAGCTTCTACTCAGGAGATTTCTAACCCTTGTTAATAGATAAATATAAATACATGATTGTTCACAAATATATTCTTAGTACCTAGAACAGTGTTGAATGTGTGATAGGTGCCTCAATAAATATTTGTCAAATGAAAAAAAAAAAAAAACGAGACAGTGTCTTCACTTGAAGCTTCTGATCCAGATATGGCATTTTTGCTGGGACAAATCAACATAATCCTGCCCACGTAGCATGCAGTTGTTGATCTGGCAAATCATTTTTCCCTCAAATCAATTAGCAAAGAAAATCAGAAGCAACAAATTTTCATATGTCAGGAACAGTGACTGACCATTACAGTTTTACTTCAGGGCCATGTCAGCTCTCAAATTCTGTTACAGTATAGTCCACAAGGACCTTGATCATCTGGACATCCCATAAAACATCACTCTGATCCACTACATTGATAATATCGTGTTGATTAGCTTGGTGAACAGGAAGTAGCAAATATTCTTAGTAAGACATAAGAATGCCAGAGACACAAAAATTCCATGAAGGGAATATTGCGATATCCCTGTATAGCAGTGGTTCTCAACCAGAGGCAATTTTGTCCCCTACTGAACATTTAGCAGGCAATATCTGGAGACGTTTTTGGTTGTCACAGCTGGAGATAAGGGAGTTAGTGGCTATTGACATCTAGTGGGTAGAGGCCAAGTAGACTGCTAAACAACTTGAAATGCACAAGACACCTCCCCACAACCAAGAATTATCAAGCCCAAAATGTCAAGATCAAGGTCAAGAATCTATTTAAAATTCACTTTTAAAAATTCAGGTTAAAAAGTCTACAAATAACAAATGCTGGAGAGGGTGTGTAGAGAAGGGAACCCTCCTACACTGTTGGTGGGAACGTAAGTTGGTGTAGCCATTATGGAAAACAGTAAGGAGGCTCCTCAAAAAAGCTAAAAATAGAGTTGCTGTATGATCCAGCAATTCCACTCCTGGGCATACATCCAGACAAAACTATAATTCGAAATACATGCACCCCAATGTTCATAGCAGCACTATTTACAGTAGCCAAGACATGGAAGCAACCTAAGTGTCCATCAACAGATGAATGGATGAAGAAGATGTGGTGTATGTATATACAATGGAATATTATTCAGCCATAAAAAGAATGAAATATTGCCATTTGCAGCAACATGGATGGACCTAGATATTATCATGCTAAGTGAAGTAAGTCAGGCAAAGAAAGATAAATATCATATGATATCACTTATATGTGGAATATAAAAAATAATACAAATGAATTTATTTACAAAACAGAAATACACCCACAGACATAGAAAATGAAACATGGTTACCAAAGGGGAAAGGGAGGGGTGCAGGATAAATTAGGAACTTGAGATTAGCAGATACAAACTACCATATACAGATACAAACTACTTTGTAGATATACCATAAACAACAAGGATTTACTGTATAGCACAGGAAACTATATACAATATCTTGTAATAACCTATAATGCAAAAGAACCCGAAAAATGTATATATATACGCAACTGAATCACTTTGTTGTACACCTGAAACTAACACAATATTGTAAATCAACTATACTTCAATTAATTAATTAATTAATTTTTGAAAAGAGAGAAAGCTCTTAATAATCAGGGAGATGACCCATCCTGTGGATGTTGGTCAGCTTCATTATTCAGCCACTGAGTCCTTGTTCACTGGGCTTGTGTACTAGTAGCCATGGCAGCAGGCATAAGGGCTCAACAACATGGACTTCCCTCTCCAAGGCAGAAAGCTCAGACTGCCAAGAGCAGAAGCCAATATTGAACACTTGCTATCGCACCACTCCTCACGGCACTGGGGGCATGTCGATTATATTGGACCTCTTCCATCATAATGGGGCAGAAATTTGTTCTCACTGAAATAGATACTTCTTTCTTCTTTCCCTATCCAAAATGGTTCTGCCAGCAACACCATTTGTGGACTTATGGAATGTCCTGATTCCATGACTCATTATCATGATGTCCTATACAAGATTGCTTCTCACAAAGGATCTCATCTGAAAACAAGAGAAATTGTCTCAGACTCTTGTATTTCACTAATATTATCACATACCCCATCATCTGAGAACATCTAATCTGGTAGATTGATGGAATAACCTACTGAAGTCATAATTACAGCACTACTTGTGGAACACACCCTGTGAGGTCCAGTGCTATCTTAACAGGATGGAGTTTATGTTTTGAGCCAGTGACCAACAGATGGTGCTGTTTCTCTTACAGCCAAAAATACCCAGGTACTAGAAGCTATTACACCTAATAACCCTCTGACAAAATTTAGTTTCCCTTCTCTCCAGCCATAGATTCCTCTGGTTTAGAGGTCTTTGTTCCTGTCTTAGTTTGGGTTCTTGCCCTAAGGCAAGGTCTTGGGTGCATGCAGTTTACCTGGAAGATAATTCCAATAAGCACAAGTAGTGAAGGGAGGAAAGTGAGACAGAGAAAGGAGAAAAGCCAGTAAGGTGTGTGATGATGAGCAGGTGATTGCTGTGGGCAACTGAAGCTCAATCTCACCAAAATCCCTCTGAAAAACAGTATGGAACAAGCTTCAGAATTGTCCTTTTGGAGGACAGGAAGGCAAGGCATATACCCACCAACTCCAATTAAAGAACATTAACTCCCTTGCATTTCTGGGCTGTTTTCCTTTGGCAGAGTGTGAGAAAAAACTCACAGGAAGAGACTAGAGAAGGGGGGAAGCTGTCATTGTGCAGGGAGCCTCTATTGCAGCTGCAGGTGACTCAGGTGGACCAAGGGGATATGGACAGAGGCATCCACCTCATCTGCTACAGCCCCAAGGGAGGCGTGCTTTCATGAGGGGACACAATAATGGTCCAATTGAGTGAGAAATTGAAACTGATACCTGACTATTTTGGGGTCCTCATGCCACTAAACCAATAGCCAGAGGAGAGGTTACAATACTGGTTGGAGTGGTCAGTCCCAACTAACAAGGGCGATTTAAGTTGCTGCCACACAATGAGGGCAGAGAGGATTCTGGTACCCAGAAGGAATCATTGGGGAATCCCTTGTTTTTCCATCTCTAGTAGAAACGATTAAAGGAAAAACCCAATAAAGGCAAGACCACTGAGGATTTGGATCCTTCAGGAATGAAGGTTTGGCTCACTACCCAGGCAAAGAGCCACCACCAGCCAAATCATTGACTAAGGACAAGGGGAGCATGGAATAAATAGTGACAGAAGGAAGTAATAAATATCAACTCTGCCCTATGACCAGTTATAGAGATGATTAACAGCTATGCATATTTTTGTTTTGTATATATTAATATTTACCGATTATTTCTTTTTTCCCTTTCCTAGGCTATTTTGTACAAAGGTCAATGATATTTAACTTTGCCAATTGGTTCATATGTCACCAGACCATGAGAAGCCATGGTTTACTGGGGAAGACTGTGAATTCCCTAGAGATCTTGGACTTAAAAAGAGCAATGATGACTTGCCTCACCCATACTGAAGAGATGATGAGGGCATCTTCATTTTTGTGAACCAAGTTGCATCCTGCTAGAAAGAAGTATGAAGTTGTAACATAGGTGGTAAATATTATGAATAGCAAAAGGCATGGACTGTGACACTTTGTTTGCCTGTTTGCTCTTGGTCTGTTCCCTGATCTTCCCCTGCTCCACTCTAACTCTCAGAGAACTACATTTCCTAGCATCCCTCGACAAAGGGCTTCCAGATAGATTAGGCCAATGGGAGGCCCTGGCAGAACACTGAAGAGTGGAAGGAAGGGAGAATCAGGGTATTTCCCTCTCTTACTCCTCCCTCCTCAGGCAACATCTCCAATAGTGGCTATGCTTTCTCCATATCTCCAGCTCTCACCAAACGGTCCCTTCATTCATGGTCCAAAATCCTTGCCATGGTCTAACTCTTGGGTGGTGCCAATTTCAGACAACACCACCTCCTTCTATTCTCCTTCCATCATTAGAAGTGGTAGCAGCTGTGTAATGTTGCCAATCTGTGGTTTGTCTCACTATCTATTGTTGAATTTCTCAGCTCTTCCATCAACTGGTATAATTTCCAAAATTAAAAATCCCTCTTCTTTTAAAACGTAGAGTAGATTATGTTTTCTTGACTGTATCCTAACTGATACATAACCTGAGGTTAATCCCATGCTCAGTCTGGTTCTATGGGGTGTTTATAACACACTGGTGGCAGCCTTGGCACACTGACAAGGATTTGAGGCAGTTGTCATCAACTTGGTAGTGGATAAAAGCAGAATGAGGTGTAGGCTATAGCTGCTGAAACATGGGTTTGATGTGAAGAGTATACAGTCCAACCCACCCTGGGCCCTTTTAATTTTACAGCCCTCAAGATCTGCACTATCCAATACAGTAGCCACTAGCCACATGTGGCCATAGAGCAATTGATATGTGGTTAGTCTGAATGAGATTTGCAGTAAGTGTAAATTGTATACTGGATTTTTAAAGTATTTTAAGAAAGGAGGTAATATATTGCATTAATAATTTTTATACTAACTGCATGTTGAAATGATAGTATTTGGGGGCATGTTGGTTTAAAAATTCATTAAAGTTAATTTCACCTGTTTCTTTTTACTCATTTTTAATGTGGATATTAGAAAAATTTACACATATGCATCACATTATATTTCTGTTGGACACACTGTTCAAGACACCAAATGGGTTCTTTAAAAAGATAGTAAGTGTTGGTGATAAAAGGAACTGTGGTCAGGTGAATAACAGCTCCCAAAGTTATCCAGGTCTCTGGGTCTGTGAATGTTACCTTATATGATAACAGAATTTGCAGATGTGATTAAGTTAAGGATCTTAAGATTTAGAGATTATCCTAGATTATGCAAGTAGGCCTTAACTGTAAATCACAAGTAAGAGGAGAGTGTGATTTGACCTAGCTATGTGAGGACTGGAGCAAGATACTGTACTGCTGGCTTCAAACGTGGAGGTAGAGCCCAACAGCCAAAGAAGGCAACTCTAGAAGGTGGAAAAGGCAAGTAATCTGATTCTCCCCTAGAGCTTCCAGGAAGAGTGTAACCCTGCCAACGCCTTGATTTTGGCCCAGTGAAACTGATGTTGGATTTCTGATGTCCAGAACTGTAAGAGATTAATTTTAAATTAAATTTGTTGCTTTAAGCCACTAAGTTTATCATAATTTATTACAGCAGCCATAGGAAACTAGTAAAAGAACCAACATTTCTTTTTTTAAAAAATAAATTTATTTATTTATTTTTGGCTGCGTTGGGTCTTCCTTGCTGCGCGCAGGCTTTCTCTCCTTGCAGCAAGCGGGCTTCTCATTGCCATGGCTTCTCTTGTTGTGGAGCACTGGCTCTAGGCACGCAGGCTTCAGTAGTTGTGGCACGTGGGCTCAGTAGTTGTGGCGCACAGGCTTAGTCTCCGCAGCATGTGGGATCTTCCCAGACCAGGGCTGGAACCCATGTCCCCTACACTGGCAGGCAGATTCTTAGCCACTGCGCCACCAGGGAAGCCCTTTCTTTTTTTTTTAATTTTATATTCTTTTTTTGAATTAGCATTATCATTATGATAATTATATCATGTTATCATATAGTCTTGCTTTTTTTATTAGAGTTGCTTTTTATAGATTTCTTTTTTTTTTTTGGCTGTGTCGGGTCTTAGTTGCGGCACATGGGATCTTCGTTGGTGTGGATGGGCTTCTCTCTAGTTGTGGCGTTCAGGTTTTCTCTTCTCTAGTTGTGGTGTGCAGGCTCCAGAGTGTGTGGGCTCTGTAGTTTGTGGCTCACGGACTCTCTCGTTGAGGCGCGAGCTCAGTAGTTGCGGCATGCGGGCTTAGTTGCCCCGTGGTATGTGGGATCTTAATTCCCCAACCAGGGATCTAACCTGTGTCCCCTGCATTGGAAGGCAGATTCTTTACCACTGGACCACCAGGGAAGTCCCAAGAACCAATATTTCTTTGTGTACTTTTAGGTACCTGCACTTAACATGTGTTATCTAATTTAATCCTCATGACCATCCTATGAGATAGGTATTTTAAAGATGAGGAAACCAAGATATAGAGAGACTAAGGAACTTGCTCCAGGTATTACATTTAGTAAGAGGCACGATCTGGATTCAAATCTAAAGCCATGTGAAAATAAAGTTCATGCTCTTTCCATGATGTTGCACACATCTCCTCATCTCTCTGGGCTTTGTTTTCTCCACTTTTCTTCCACCACATTGACCCCAGAAGTCACAGGGGTACCTAGAAAATGAGTTAGCATGTTACTGCCACCTCCAGAGGGAGGAACATCCAAGTTGGTCACGTGACTGCCATTTTCTCAGGCAGAAAACTGCTCAGAGGGTAAGTGATTCTGAAGCAGTCAACCAAGGCATACTTCATTCCATTCCCTGGGAGTACTAAATTTAACCCTCTAAATTTAATCTCATGGTGAAGAGGTGCTACCACCTCCATCCAAGGGGAGAATCTTGGTGTCAGGGAGGAGTTGAGCATTACATACCTGTGTCTAGCTTCAGCAACCTCATGAATGGGGATGCCAGTGTGGTACATACTGGAAATTAACTCAGTCTCCATAGGATGCATTACAGAGACTGGGTAGCTGAAAAGTACATATTCCTGACTCCTTTGCAACAGGGTTTCTGAATGTGAATTGATTTCTGATAATGGGATGACCTCATGAAATATAAGGCAGAAGTGAGATAAAGTCTAAAGCCATCTTTTTACCCCTTACACTGTCAAGAAAACTTGGGAAAATGTGAATTTTTTTCTGTAGTGGATTCTAGTAGCCATTTTCCATCTTTCTGAGTGCTGAGAGACGGTGCAATCATCCACGGTGGCAATAGCAGCAGCTTCTTGATTACAGTTTCCTGACCCCTGGATCAAAACTATGGGGGGGTATGTCTTGAATAATTCAAATGATGACCTTGGAGTGTTGGTGACGGTCCATTCTGTATTTTTCTGGGAATAATTTCTAGTAGTCCAGCCTAGATCTTTCTCTCCTAAACCTTATATGCATCAATTTCCTGCAATAAATCTCTTCCTGTAAAAAATACCTAGAGTGGTTTCTACTTTGCATTGAACCTTGACAGATACAGCTGTCAACTGAAAGAGGGAAAATGACAAATACAACTTAGAACATATTTCATCTTAATTGCCGCTAAAGTGTGCAGATCTAGTTGTTCAACAAATATTCATGAGTATCTACTATGTGTCAGAAACAGTTCTAGTCAGTGAAGAAAGACCAGTGAAAAAGAGACATACCTGCATTTTAAGTGGCTTGATTCAGGTTGGAGAGGCCAACACAATCAGGGATAGAGTGTTAGAAATACACTGGTAGGTAAAGTACCCTGTATTATCAGGGTACATAAGAGAGTTGCCTAACCCAAAGTTGGGGTCCAGGAACATATGCTGGAGGAAGTGATTTCTGAGATTGCAAATTAATTAGAGCTCACAGAAGCTAACACTGACTCACTTAAGCAGTAAAGAAATTTGTTTAAGTGATATAGGAATTTGAGTATGAAGTATGGATTAGATAATAGTTTTATATCAATGTTACATTTTCTGATTTAGATAATTGTATGGTGCTATGTAAGAGAATATCCATGTTCTTACAAAATATACACTGAAGTATTTACGAATACAGAACTATGATATTTGCAACTTACTCTCAAATGACTCAGAAAAAAAGTGTGTGTGTGTATGTGTGTGTGTGTTGCAAGAATAGTTAAGGAACTCCCATATTCCCTTTATTTAAATTTATCAGTTGTTTACACTTTGCCTCACTTGCTTTACCATTCTCCCCCCCCCCAGTTCCTCTCATCCCCTCTCTCCCTCTCTGTATCCCTCTCTTCCTTTCTCAAGGGTATATGATTCCTTAACTATTCTTGCAATGTTGTGTTGCTAAGTATGAAATTATATAAAAATTAAACTTTGTATACCAAAAAAGTGATGTCCAATTGCCAGGAGGGCTAGAAATATCTCAGGCTCAGTGCTACCCAGCCACGAACAATACCCAAAATTCACACCCCAGAATTTGTCAGTGAGAGCACCACTACTGCTCAAAGAACTTGATCTTTCTATAATGTTGTAGCTGTCGAAGAGTCCCTCGCAGTCTTCCTGTGGCTTACTTCTGATATAGTTTTGGGAGATTGTATCCAGTTAGTGGTGGATCCTAGATAATGTACCCACACACTAACTTTAAGGAAGGTGAGAAAGTGAGTATATGCCATTTTCAGCTTCTAGAGTGAGAGACAGACTTTAAGGTGGGAAATTCTGCAATCATCCAAAGGAAAGCAAACACTCGATTGAAAAAAAGTGACAACATTCACTAGAGTGCACTTCTTTGCTACCCATGCCAAGTATTAACATAAACCCTTCTTCCCATACTTAATCCTCCAGAAGAAAAAAATACTGCCAGTTAACATAATGCAGCTGTTCCTTATAAAATCAAAACGTGCTCACTTTCTCCCTAAAGGGATGATAACTTGGAATCTTACTGGTGGCTGAATCCAGCTTATATAGAATCTCTGTATGATGTTCAGTCCTCTTCTGGTTCCATCATGATCCTGTCTCAGAATTCTGTAACCCATGAACAATATTATAAAGCTAACAACTGTCAGCATGCCCTGGAAGAAATGGATAGAAAAGAAAAGAAAAATTAGTTTAAATATATGCATGGCAGAACAATGAGGCAGATCCTATCATCTTTATTTCTGCAAGAACTCACAAACCTATTTCAAGGGCAGGAATAGAGACGCAGATGTAGAGAATGGATGTGTGGACACGGGGGTGGGGGGATGAATTGGGAGATTAGGTTTGGCATAAATACACTACCCTGTAAAATACATAGCTAGTGGGAACCTGCTGTATAGCACAGGGAGCTCAGCTCAGTGCTCTATGATGACCTAGATGAGCAGAATGGTGGGCTGAGGGGTGGCGGTGATGGGCGGGAGGTCCAAGAGGGAGGCGATATATGTATACATATAGCTGATTCACTTTGTTGTACAGCAGAAATGAACACAACATTGTAAAACAATTATACTCCCATAAAAATAAAATAAAATAAAAATTTAAAAAAAGAAGTCACAGTGCTGTAATTGATATTTCTAACTTCCATCCCCTACCACACATTTTATGTTCTCCTGCCCAGAGCCACCAGCTGCAACTGGTCAGGCTTCATTACTTGGGTTGAAGAACCCGAACCCTCATTCCCAAGGGATCTGAGCCCTTGATGGTCTTATAAGACTGTTGGAGTCCTCCATTAACTTTACCAGCAGACATGGCAGTATTAACAGTCAACCCCAGGAGATCTGTGAGTCCCAGCCATTGTCCTTTAAGCCTCTGTGTTTATCGGTGACACGATCTCCTCTTGATAGTGAGGATCAGTCATCCCAGCTGGCACCTTTTTTGGCCTGTATTCCTGGTGACATGAAGAGCTTTAAGCATCCAGGTGGTAGTCTTA
Source organism: Lagenorhynchus albirostris (assembly GCF_949774975.1). Taxonomy (NCBI): domain Eukaryota; kingdom Metazoa; phylum Chordata; class Mammalia; order Artiodactyla; family Delphinidae; genus Lagenorhynchus; species Lagenorhynchus albirostris. The sequence continues at coordinate 133,662,790 of NC_083095.1, read as the reverse complement.
ATTTCCAGTTAGTGGAACCATGGTGTGTCCCCTGGTAGAAGCATTCCTCTCATGCTTACCAACACCTCTACACCAGCGCTCTAGAATCATAGGGGTAGAAAACAAAACATTTCCCAGTTTGCATTACGTGTGAAAGGTACACTTTCCACTTCCATCTTCCACTTATACTTTTGCAGTGGAAAAAAAATAGGACCATATCTTGGTTGCTGACTTAGAACATATAGCACATCTTGTAGAATAGCACAGTAACCTCGCAAAATCTCCCTACTAGCATTTTAACTGAGTTTTCAGTAGACCATCCTACCTCTCTCTATTTCTCTATATTTCTATTTCCAGGTGATGGAATAAATGATAAGACCAGTGAATTCCATAGACATCAGTTCATTGCCTTAACTCTTTCACCATAAAGGAAGTTTTCTTAGTCAGAAGCAATGTTATATGGGATACCATGATGGTGTATAAGACATTTAAGGCTATGGATGGTGGTATGATCTGAGGCATGGTGGGCAGGGATGTTGAATGATGCCATTAGAGAGCAGTCATCCAAACACTCCCATATATCCTACTTCAATTCTAGGCATCCTACTTTCCAATCAATGCCCTAATTTTCACATAAGAGAAAGGCTATTATTTCAAAAAGTGCCTATATTCAACAAATGGAATTTAAATTTGGTTTTCAACCATCTATAGGTATAGAAAGCCCATGGTTTTCAGTCCACACCTTCAGTCACGGTCAACTGCCCAGCACAACTCACTGAAGGATCCCATAGGCTAGTGTTGGTTATATATTTGAACAACAGTTTTTACCATAAAAATGAGATTTGGTTAAAGAGAAATGTATATAGAACAAATGATGAACTTAATACTGGTTACTAGAAAGCAAAACAAAAAGAATAGAAAAAGTAAATTATTGGAAATAATAATTTCTCAATTGAATCTCCAGCAAAAAGAGGGTTCAAAATATCATAGTTAAGTTCCTGAATATAGATGATAGCTATAATCACCTGCATCAACTAGCTACCAGTTTAATGCTTCTGATGCCTGAAGAGCACTTTGTTTTGTTTTCACCAAGTGATTGTTCAGCTTGTGTTTGGAAATCTAAGATGACACAAAATTCAACCCAACCTGAGGCTGCTCTAATAGCTACAAGTTCTCCCTTGTGTTAAATGAAATTTCTTCTCACTGAAATTTACACCATTGAAACTAATTTCACATCTTGAAGTTTTTCATGTCATTGTTAATGACATTTCTGCAAACACACCTGATCTTCCGTACAGAAAGTGGGTCAAAGTCTATTAAAATCCGTTAAAAGTACAAAGTATAGTTATGTATACCAAGATAATCTGCGATTCCATTTTAATGATTTTTATAATAGTTGAAGTTCCCCTATTAGGGTTATGTGGTCTTCTCAGCTATTAAAATTCATTGAATGAATGATTTCCTTCTTATTTTGGAGAAGAAGTTGGGTGCAGGTAGTTTCTTTGTGAGAAGTCTTTGGTAAGGTTCCTAGAAACAACCTGAGATGGATATTTGTTTGCATGTAACTTATTGAGAATGTACTCAGAACAGACAGGTAAGGGAGGGAAGGAAGCAGGATGGGAAAGGAACTATGCAAGAATGGAGTTTCAGGTGAAATCTATCTTCAGTCTCATCCTACAAGAAGCTATGGAGTATAAAGTGTACTGCAAAGCCCTTTTTACCTTGAAGCAAGGGAGTGGAATTTTTGTACCCCTACCCCATCTAGATATTAGTCATGGTCCAAGAAATGGGCAGTTGGTATAACTTCCAGGAATCTCCAGCCCCAGAGGCTTCAAACATACAAGGGAAATCTTCCAGAGAACATTGCAGGTATGACCCTTTACCCCAAGTATATGGCAGCTGGCACTGAACACAAAAACTAAAGTAGTTAAAGGAATCTCAGAAGGTCTGGGTAGAGCATCAACAACGTCTGCCAAGGCCCACCTCTTGCACCATTCAGATCCATGTGTTTTTGACATTAGATTCACTCCATTCTATCACAGCTTCTCCAGGATTCTGGTCAGTTATAATTTCTGGCAAAACATAAGAGAGGAGGGTTTGTGAGATGAGCTCTAGCCCCTGTTGCTTCAGTTAGACCCTAGGCTATCATTGATACTTATCATCTCTCACCTGTACTGCCCAATCTAGATTTCCCTCAACCTCAGGTAGTGTTTGTGCTGTTCTATATGGTTTGTCTAGTGGGTGACCTAGATCCTCATTTCTGGGGATGCTGAGCTCCTGATTACCATGCCATTAATAGGTCATGGTTGCTGAATTTTTCCACTTACAGTTAAAACTGGCCATGGAATATCAAGAGACTCCTTAGTGGATCACCAAAGTGCCAAATGTTTCTGCCTGCTCCATTACGTAGCAGTAGCCCCACCTCCTCATGATATCAAAGTCACTTTTCCCCCACAAGGTGGTAGCTCCTTTTCACTGGCACAAAGACCCCAAAGTGGCAAGGTGGCAGTCAGAGTATTAAGTTAAGTAGGATTCTTTGTTCCCTGGTGGAAGAGTCCTTTTTCTGGAAACTAGGAACTACAGAACCACAGGACCTAAAAATTGTGGGGCTAGGAAGAACAAATTCTTCAAACGGTTTTCTGAGAGCGATGGTGAGTGGAGTCACTCCAACTTCCACTCTTTAATTCTCAGACCCATGTATTGTACTGACTGGGGACACAGTACCACACAATTATTGCTGGTTTAAGGTAAAGAAGTATAGAGACCCATCCTCACAAAATGTCATCATAGTCAGATGTTCATTTCTTACCAAGGCACAATAGCATAATTGTAGATGCTTTTCAAGGTTAAAATAGAGTTTCACTCTATGCTTCAATAAAATTCTCTGCTACAGATGTCATGACTCTGCTCTAGAACCCACGCGGTCTTCGCCATGACTCTCCTACTAGGACTGCTAGGCTAAATATGTAATTCTAAATAAATATTGACTTATGAAATAATAACAACACCTTATAGAGTTTAACATATAGAAAGAATTATAATACATGACAACAATAGCAGTAAGGTATGTGGTGAGTAGTAAATTGTAATTAAAGGGTTCTAAAATCCTTGCATTGTTCAAGAATTGGGAAAAGTCCTAATTTATATTAGAGAAATTTCCATTAAGTCAAGGATGCATATTATAATCTCTTTTATAACACTAAAAGACAGTAAAAGAATGACAACTAGCAAGTTAATAGACAAAAAAATAGAATAATAAAAAGAAAATTTTAAATTTTATTTTAAAAAGGCAAGAAAAGAGACAAAAAGGAACATAGAATGTATTGGACAGGTAGAAAACAAATAGTAAGATAGTTGGTTTAAACCCAAATCTCTCAGTCACTCTATCAAATATAAATAGAATAAATACTCCTATTAGAAGGGCAAAGATTTTAAGACTTACTGTAAAACTTCAACTATAGGCTGATTTCAAGAAATACATCTTAAGTATAAAAATACAATGAGGCTGAAAGTGAATGAATAGAATAGAAAAATGTATACTTGCAACCAGTAATCAAAAGAACCCTGATGTTGTTATACTAACAACCTTATGATGAAAGGCTTATGATGAAAGGCTTTATTAAAGGTAAAGATAACATTTCATAATGTTAAAGTATCAGTCCACCAGGAAAATATAAATTTGTATGTTCTTAATGACATAGCCTCAAAATATGCATAACAAAAATTGAGAAAACCAAAAGTAGAGAAATATACAACCATAGTAGGAGATTATGAAACATATCTCTCAGTAACTGATAAAACAAGTGGACAAAATATCAGTATAGATATAAAAGATTCACACCACACAATGAGCAGATGTTACCTAATTGACATATATAGAAAACTGCAATCAATGACTTCAGAATACAGATTTTTTTTCCCCAGTGCACATGGGTGGGAACTCTTCAGAAGTTCCTGAGCAACAGGAATCTGAGATCCAGCCTCTCTAATAGAATAAATAACAGATACAGTCATGTCCATCTTTCCTCCCTGCAGATTTGTGTTCTAATTCCACTCTCCTATTGAGTGCCAGGTGGGAGTTTGTTTAGCCAGGGCATGTGAGACACATCTCATTTGGGTATTATGAGTAAAAAGTGAGCGTAGGGCTTCCCTGGTGGCGCAGTGGTTGAGAGTCCACCTGCCGATGCAGGGGACGCGGGTTCGTGCCCCAGTCCGGGAAGATCCCACATGCCGCGGAGTGGCTGGGCTCGTGAGCCATGGCCGCTGAGCCTGAGCGTCCGGAGCCTGTGCTCCGCAACGGGAGAGGCCACAACAGTGAGAGGCCCGCATACCGCAAAAAAAAAAAAAAAAAAAAAAAAAAAAAGTGCGCGTAGAGACCAGGAGTCATACTTTGGAGGAGACCCAAAGGTCTAGCTTGTTACTCTCAATTCCAAAATAGATTACATGTTCCCAGAGGTGAGATGGATCTGGTAAAGCACACTTGTGGTGGGAGATGGAGACACACAACCAGGGAGATAGAAGACAAGGAAAAGCAAATCAGGCAAAAGTGAATTGACACAAAGAAACTCCTGAGATAGAATGTGAATACTTGTTGAGGAGTTTTAAGGCTCCCCAGATCTTGTAGGTCATTCTGGGCTATGCTCCTCTGCTTTCTTGAGCTATTTCAGTGATAGTAGTAGCTTCCTTTTTAATCCTATTTTTTGCATAAGGCATATCTGCCTTTAAAAGTGTACATAATGCATACAGAAAAACTGTGAAGTTCAACACCAATGTTTATAGCAGTCATTTATAAAAATGGGATTTATGATCATTTCTTTTCTTTTTGCTTATTTGCTTACATACTCATTTTGCTAAAGTAAATAAGTAAGCATGCATTACTCGTGTAACTCCTTTGTTTCTGCACTTACATTGTAGGACAAATCTTTTTTTTTTTTTTTTTTTTTTTAACAGTGACCAACCTCAAAAGCCCACAGAGCTGAGGTTGATCCTGAATCAAAAAACTCGAAGCACCAAGTTCCTGAACACTGTCTTGTGATGGAGCTGGAGTCGTAGGAACGTTTTCTCTTTGTCAGTTGGATCTAACAACATGTAAGCCTTGAAGGCCTGGTGTGACTATAAAGCAATCCTGCGTCTGGTTCCCACAAACACTCCAAAACTTATAGGTTCAGGAAGTGGTGTCTTTCAAAGAAGTCACTCTGCTCGTATCAGTTTTGGATTTCCTCTCACAAAATTGTCTTCAGAGCTAGTTTAGTAATGCCAAAAGAAAATCAATTTCATTATAATTTGTAAGAAATTCTTTATTAGTACACAATGTTACTCCAGTTTTTACTCCTTCTTTCACTACCTTCTTTAACTAAATTTTATCCCTTCCTTCTTTGTATACTTTGTTTTTACTGCTAATGTGTTTGACTAAGACTTCAAGGACCTATTGTTGAGAACCTGGGGAAAAGAGTGTGGGAAAGGGTTCTGAAGCTTAATAAAGCCTGGGACTTGGGGAGGGGGGCTGGGAGGGGGCTGGACAGTCTGCATGTGAGGCCCAAAGGTAAGGTGATGTTATAATTTATCACCCCATTCTGGGATACTTTCAAGTGTGAATGGGGACATGATTAATAATTATTCCAGGTCAACCAAGATGTATGGTCACCCAATGGGTATAGGGAGCAAGTCAGGGAAGGTACTCTGACTATTATCTGTCCATTTGGGCTGCCTTTAGGGCCAGAGGTGGCTGTAACTGCCTCAGGGCCATAAATGTGAATTGCCGGTTGTAGAGGATGGCTTCTATTTGAGGATGGAGCTATCATTACATTTGATTATTTGATCACTGGGACAGATCCATGTTTACTTTAGGGAAATCTCATTCAGTAAGAAACAGTTAAACTGAATTTGTTGGAATTATTTCTAATAGGTTATTACAATTTTATGACTACCTACACACATTTTTTTGTTGTTTGTTTTTGCGGTACGCGGGCCTCTCACTGTTGTGGCCTCTCCCGTTGCGGAGCACAGGCTCCGGACGCGCAGGCTCAGGGGCCATGGCTCATGGGCCTAGCCGCTCCGCGGCATGTGGGATCTTCCCAGACCAGGGCACAAACCCGCATCCCCTGCATCGGCAGGTGGACTCTCAAACACTGCACCACCAGGGAAGCCCCCTACACACTTTTGGATACTCCTTAGTATTGGATACCCCTTGGTATATTTTCTAGGTATTACGACACACCCACCCACCTACATATTTTCTGTCACTTTCTAAGACCCCACTATAACCCTGGAATTTTCATATCTCCTTCTCTTCTCAAAAGACTATAAAAGATTAAACAACCAACAAAATCCCTCTAATTGTGTGATCATTCAGTCTAAGTTGTTCCTTCATTCACTGCCCTGTAGTCTATTCCTTTGTCTTGTGTTTTCCGACCTTGGAAAAGCTACAAATTCATTCAGTTTGTTGGCCTTTCCACATAAGTTGTGTATTGTGCCAAATCTCATTCATTCTCATGGAAATGGGCCTATAACACAGTGTCGATACCAATATATTCAGTAAGTATTGCTTTGTTTCTTAAGCCACTATCCATTGTAACGCACGTTTTAAAAAACTCAAAATCTACAAATTCCCTCTTTTAATAGTTTCAAAGCTAACTCTGCTATCTGTAGTACATACTTTTAAAAGAATGCCAATAGAGCAGAATTCATTCATTCATTCCACAAAAATTTATTGAGTTCCTCTTATTAGTAGGGGCACTGATGAAATACAGGTGAAAACACACAGTTCCTGACCTCAAGACTCTCAAATTCTTGTAGTAATATCAACAAATAGCTACAGTAGACTGTACTAAATGCCGTAGCAGAGGAACATACAAAGCACAATAATGGAACAAAGAGACTTGAGAGACCAACAATTTTGCTTGGTAGGGAGTTAGAAAAGGCCTCCTTTAGGAAACACTTGTGCTGGGTCTGGAAGGTGGAGTGGAAATTTTCTAGGGGGAAAGAAAGAAAAATTTAAAAATTTGAGCCCCTTCTATGAGCCAGACACCTTACATAGAGTATTTAATATACTACTCTCATAAGACTTATCAGACAGGTTTTTATTATTACATTTTTAATAGAATTTTTAAAAGATTAAGTCATCTGTTCAATGTTACAAAGTGGGTGAGCTATGGAGACTGATTCAAGTTCTGTGTGTCTGATTCCAAAATTGTCTATGCTCTTTCCATACTGCTTCCCAGCAGGGCAGAAGGGTATATGATTTGTAGGTTTTTGTTTTGTTTTGTTTCTATTTAATTTTTATTTTATTTATTTTTTTATTGTTATTATTTTTTCTGGCTGTGTTGGGTCTTTGTTGCTGTGCATGGGCTTTCTCTAGTTGCAGCGAGTGGGGGCTACTCTTTGTTGCAGTGCACGGGCTTCTCATTGTGGTGGTTTCTCATTGCAGAGCATGGGCTCTAGGTATGCGGACTTCAGTAGTTGCAGCACTCGGGCTCAGTAGTTGCGGCACCTGGGTTCTAGGGCACGCGGGCTCAGTAGATGTGGTGCACGGGCTTAGTTGCTCCGTGGCATGTGGGATCTTCCTGGACCAGGGGTTGAACCCATGTCCCCCTCGTTGGCAGGCGGAGTCTTAATCACTGCACCACCAGGGAAGTCCCCTGATTAGTAGTTCTAAATCCTGTATGACACCATCTACATAAAGTTCAAGAATAGGCAAAACTTAGCTATGATGAAAGATGTCAGAATAGTAACTATGTTTGGCAGAGGTGATATTTGGGGAGCAGGAGGGAGACTTTTGGGGTACTGGTCAGTCTTCACAGGTTTATATATGTATAAATTCGTTGAGCTGTACATGTAAGATTTGTGCACTTTATTGTATGTAAATTACACCTCAAAAATCTACATGAAAACGTATTTGCTACATGATTTGGCTTTTATAGGTCAAGAAAGTTGATCTCTGTATTCTCATAATGCCTTTTTTATTGACAGGCTGCTTGTTGTAGATACTTATTTTTCTCTAAATAAAATGGATTAATTACAAGTAATGACAGTGGATCAGTCTTGCCTCTCTTAAGCATAGGTCTTTCCTATAATCTGCTTCCTAACAATCCTAACTGTCAAGATAATAAAATTGTGGATTTTAAGAGATGAAGAGCTGCTTAGAGGCTTCTAGAAGGGTTGCCACATGGGTCTTTTTGAGACTTTGATGAACGTGAAACTATAGACCTCCTCCCCAAAAATGTACTATGCACAAAATTTTGCATGGGATTTTGAGATTATCACACCACTTAGGACCCACTAGCAGCCAAAGATTTCAAATTAAGATTCTCTGAACTAATACAATCATTTTCCTACAGGTGAAAAAAAAATAGGCCCAAGGAAGGAAAGGAGCCTGTTTAGGTGCTGAGGGAAGACAGAACCCAGACATTCTGATATTCAGACATTTATGCTGTTCACTCCAACAGCACCTCTTTAGATATCATTAGATCTCCTTTGCCCCAAAGCCTCTATCTGGGGAGATCCTGAGTTCAGAAGAACTTCCATAATATCTTGTATCCTACCCTTTGTAATTGGAATCACATCAGGAGCTGGTCAAATTTTACCTTGTGCTTATTGGAGAACAATACGTGCAAAGCTGAGTTGTGACATTAGTCCTTCTTTTTTCACAGACTGCCCTAAAGCCCAGAACTAAAGTTAAAATTAAAATGTGATAAAAGTGTTAAAAGTTTTTCTTGGGCTTCCCTGGTGGCGCAGTGGTTGAGAGTCCGCCTGCCAATGCAGGGGACGCGGGTTCGTGCCCCAGTCCGGGAAGATACCACATGCCGCGGAGCGGCTGGGCCCGTGAGCCATGGCTGCTGAGCCTGAGCGTCCGGAGCCTGTGCTCCGCAACGGGAGAGGCCACAACAGTGAGAGGCCCGCATACCGCAAAAAAAAAAAAAAAAAAAAAAGATAAAAGTTTTTCTTTTCTTTTTTGTTTTTTAATTGTTTGTTTTAGAGAAATCAACTCTGAAGTGTTGCCTATATTTACACTCTGAAACTTAAAACTTTATTCTGTGCTGACCTTTATAACACTGGAAAGATTCCACTGAACTTACTCTTTGTTCTCTAAACTTTTCAATGGTCTCTGATTAAAAAAATAAAATTCCAGCCTGACCCAGGAAATTTGTCCAATCTGTGCCCATTCAGTTTTTCAGTCTGGAGCAGAATTCTTGCACCCAATCCAAACAGAGACTGTGAGAAGTGAGAGGACCCAGAAAGCCTTTTCTTCTGTGTGAAAAGGCCTGATCTTAAGTGGACCAATCAATGAAAGAAAAGGGCTCAAGCTGCAGCCTACAAATTACTTTGAGTTTAGTGTGCTTGGGATGAGGTGCAGAAATCACATAGAACTGTAGGTGGACATGGAATAAAAACCACGTGCACATGCATTCTATCTGCACAGGATTTCCTAGGTACTTACTGAACTATTCCTTTTGCGCAACCATCTTTTGCTTTTCTAGCAGCATGATGTAAGCTTACATTTCTTGAACACTTTACCATATGTGCCAGGTACTGTTCTAAACGCATATTATTTTAATTTAATCTTCATAATAACCCTTTAAGGTAGTCTTATTACTATGATCATTTTATAAATGAGCAAACAGGTTTTCAAAGGCCAAGTAACTTGGCGAAGGTCACAGAACTTGTAAGTCGCGAAATTGAGCATCACATACAAACATCTGGCTTTAGTACTTGGGTTCGTTCGTCCTTCTCTGGTCAAATAAATAAGTAGTGATACATTGAAGACTGGCAAAAACAAAGATTTTCCTAGGTACTGTATTATTTTCACCCAAATCTCCAGCCTTTCTTATTGATGGAAACCGGGTCGGACACACGGAGTGGACAGGGGGCTTCTGGTAGGAACGAGGCTGAAGGAAAGAGACAGGGCGGGGGTAGGAGGGGCGTGTCTTTTAGAGGGCGTCGTGGCGCAAGGAAAGGCTCCTCCGGGGGTCTCCCCTCCCGGCCCCGACCGCCAGCCTCCTGTAGCCTCTGGGCCCGCAGCAGACCGCCACATCGCCGCGGCCCGGCCCCAGCGCCGTGCGGTCCAATCATCGGCGCGGCCTGGCGCCCCGCCCCTCCGCCGGGGCTATATAGGCCTCGGCCTTGCCTGCTGCATCACCGCAGTTGTCGCTCGGGCTTCAGCCAGTGATCACTCGAGGAACGGAGGCCACGGCCCTGTTCGCGTTCGGTTCCACCCTCCCCACGTACCGCGCGCCGCCTCTCTGCGGCCGCCCGCTGAGCGCCGCCGCCGACCTGAGCCCCCTCCCGCCTCCCTCCTCACCTCTCTATGTGTCCGCGGCTGGCCGGCGCGATGCGGCTGGGCCCGAGGCCCGCCACGCTGGGCCTGCTCCTGCTGTGCGCCGCGGCAGCCGGCGCCGGGGAGGCCGAGGAGTTGCACTACCCACGGGGAGAACACCGCGCCGACTACGACCGCGAGGCGCTGCTGGGCAGCCAGGTGAGGCGGCCAGGCCGGGGGTTGGGAGGGCCGGGCCTCGCAGCGCGGCTGCCGCGGGCTTTGTCCCGGGACAAAGGGGGCGGCCGGGCAAGGCCTGGCCGGGGCAGCCTGACAATGGGGGCCGGGCGGGGCGCAGCTCACTCTCCCGTGGACCCCGGGGGCTGTAAGGCTGAGAAAATAGCGCGGCCGAGGAGCCGGATCCCTTCTACCCTCCCTACAAGAGGCAGGATCACTGAGGTTGTGTAGGGGGCAGGGGCCTTGGAGAGCAGGTGTGGGTCACCCCAAAAGCCCTCGGCGAGGGTAGCTCTATTTTTCTCCACCATTTTGCCCTCCTGATAGTAATGCTTGACCACCCCCTGTATATCGCTTACCCCCCAAAGGAAGAAGTCGATGAATATGTTAAACTCACCCCCGAAGAGCAACACAAAAGACTGAAGTCAATCATAAAGAAAATTGACTTGGACTCAGATGGCTTTCTCACCGAAAGTAAGGACGTCCTACACAACTAACAATGGAGACATCACTTTGTAGGAGACAGAAATACAAACATTTAAGCAGGGTGTCTGTTGAGTGTAGATTGCTAGTGTTCCAATCAATTACAGGTACTGTGTGAGAGGGAAAAAAGGACATGGTGAGTAGGTTTTATACCTGGAAATCTTTAGACATAGGATACCAACTAACACTTAGTGCTTTCTCCAGTAATATATAAACATCACTGACCCTACATGGTGTGTGCAAGTCACACCTAGAGCAAACGCCCTGCTCCTCACATGACTTTTTATCAATATCAACATGATTCACTTTAGAGAAACATGCTAAAAACCTTCTTAAGGCATTAAGTGGTTTATAGCTCTTTTGATATATGCTTCATTAGAATCTTAACAACTTGCTTCTTTTTATAAGCAAGTAGAAAAGGACCTGTTGCATGTGAATTATGTTTATCACAAATTATTATAACTGTTAGAGGCCTTAGAATCATTATGTCCACCTCTTTTTGTAAGAAACTGAAGCCCAGAGGCATTAAGTGCCTTGCTCCAATGAGTGGCAAAGCCAGGATTAGAACCCATATCTCCTGCACTTAATTCAGTCTTTAATATCCTTCACTTAAAAAAACAAAGAAACAAAAAACAAAGTGAGTGCTCTTAGGTAGATTCTAGAGTCAGAAATGAAATGCACAGATTCTTTAAAGAATATTCCAAATAAATTGCTGTGCATCTGCCTCACCTCATTGCTTAATTCATGTGATGAACCCGATCAACTTTCCAAGTTGATCCTCAACAAAAATTCAGGAGCTATTTTCTTATAACTCTTATTTAAATACTGTTCAGCATCTGAAGAATGAAGTTGCTGGAGAGAGAATTATAAGCTGATTAGTAAATTCAAGATGTGTTGTCAATGAAGTATTCACATTGGTGCCCTCAGGAATATTAAGGTTTTGTTCCTTGTACTTAAACAACAGAACCTTTAGACTAATTATCCAATAAGAATAGGTCCATCTTTTGTTACACTAGAGAGCACATAAAACAAGTTGATTTGGAAGACTTGGTGCTGTTTATCTGTAAGGGCCTACATGTGTTCAAATATTTAATAGTAAGCTTTTTAAAAAGTTAAAATTAAAGGGAACTTAGTCCAAATCTTCATTTTATAGATGAGAAAACAAAACCTAGAGAGGGTAAACTTATTCCTTACGGCAGAGCTGAAGTATGAACCCCTGTTTCTGACCTTTGTTTTGTTCTGTATTCTGTTAAGCCATGATGATCATTCCACTTGAGGACTGTTCAGGGAATTTTGCTTATTTGCACTTTAAGGGCCAGGACTGGACTCAGGTTCTTGAGAGACAGCTAAGTTCAGTTTGGGCTTTGAAGCCAAACATGGGTTTGAATCTAGACTCTGCTACTTACTAGCCGTGAGTCCTCAATTCCTAACCTCAGTTTCCTGAACTGTAAAACAATTATTATAATTGCCTTGTTTTGAAGATTAGAGACAAAGTATATAGAGGACCTGATATATAATAATTGTTCAATACATGGTTGCCATAATTATTCTGCCCTGATTTAGAGTTTCAGGAGAGACAACGTGTCTTTACTTTTCTATTCACCTGACCTCCCCCAAACCAACAGAGGAGTACCACTCTTTAAACCAAATGGTGTATTATCTTTAAACCAAATGGGTACTCTTGCTTCCTTGCAAATATTTATGTTTTTCTTCCCCCCCTTTTTTCTATAATGCAGTATAGTAAATATTTCTATGATAGATTTTTAAAAGTTCATCTGAAGGTGGACATTTGCGATTTAGAAAGTTTTCCCCTATGTCTTCAGGTACCCAGTTAAGACAGACAGCTATTATAAGAAGGGCATAAATCATAATTGCTACCCATAACTTTTTAAAATTTCCTCCAGATGCTTTATGACATAGTTAAAGGGAATGTACTGTAACAATATTTCTCAAACTTCAGTCACTTGAGTACATTTTTCACAATTTAGGCCCTATTTACTTATCTATTATTTCCTTAATATAGTCTTGATTCAACTTAATGTAAAATGTATTTTAAAGGAAAACTTTATATTTCATAAATGAAGAACACTATTTTTTCCAATACATATTAAAATAAATGGGCAGTTATTCAAATATTTGTTCTTCCTGAGATATCTGTGATAATTAGCAAAAGTTATCTACAATTTTTTGGATAATATGTTTTAAAAGTCAAGTGCTATTTTGGCCAATTGGTAGTTTATTTAATAAATACTTGTTGAGCCAGGTGCTTTCTAGGCATTTGGAGTACCTCCAAAACATACCAAAACATACCAAAACTCTCTGTACTCAAAAGAGCTTACATTCTGTGTAGATCACATATTATAACATTCTTAAGACTCCAAACAGCTCTCCCCACCTCCTACTCCTATTTCTACGAATACAACTAGGCCAGTTCTCACTCACTATTTATATACATTAAAGATTTTTTTCTTCTTTTAAAGAATGTTTAGAAATTCTCACTCGTTTTAAGTATCAGAATTACTATCACATTCATTGTGTTCTGGGAAATTCTCATAGGTGAACTCAGTTCATGGATTCAAATGTCTTTTAAACATTATGCTATGCAAGAAGCGAAACAACAGTTTGTTGAATATGATAAAAACAGTGATGGTAGTGTGTCGTGGGATGAATACAATATTCAGATGTATGATCGCGTAATCGACTTTGATGAGAACACTGCTCTGGATGATACAGAAGAGGAGTCTTTTAGGCAGGTGAGTACAAGTGCACAAGCTTTTGATCATATCAGTTCACTTTACCTTCCTGCATGAGTGAGTACAAGAGGCCTGAAGTCATAGATTGATTGCTTTGTTCTCTAGGCAATCACCTGTTTCACTTCAGTGGTCATTTTGATGGTTTCCTTTCTAGCCAGATTTAGGACTCTTATTCTGGACTACTTCAGTTATCCTTGCATCTGTATTTCTCAGCTGCATCATTTGTCCTCATTTCCAGGGTTGCTTTTTTAGTGTATTTTGAATATGTATCTCAATATTTTATTTTTTTTTGTTATTGAACAATTGGTTTTATTATTATATTAAGAAGACTGTAGAGGCCTATTCCCATTTTTAAGCACATAGTTTTATATAAAATAACTAAAATTTTTTTAAATTGTGGTAAGGTACACATAATAAAATTTACATTTTAACTACTTTTAAGTGTGCAGTTCAGTATTGTTTAGTACATTCACATTGTTAGGCAACCACCACTCGACTTTCTGTCTCTGAATTCAACTATTCAGGGTACCTCGTATAAGTGGAATCATAACATTTTTGTGTGTGTGTGACTAGCTTATTTAACTTAACGTTCTCAAGTTTCGTCCACGTTGTAGTATGTGTTGGAATTTCCTTTTAAAGATAATATTCCATTAATATTTATATATCACATTTTGTTTATCCATTCATCAATCAATGGACAGTTGAGTTGCTTCAGCTTTTTGACTGTTGTGAGTAATGTTGCTGTGAACGTGGGTGTACAAATATGTCTTCGTGGCCCTGCCTTTAATTCTTTTGGGTATATATCCAGAAGTGGAATTGCTAGATCATATGGTAATTCTATTTTTAATTTTCTGAGGAACTACAATACTGTCTTCTATAGTGGCTGCACCATTTAAAATAACTTATTTTTGAAGATTCAGTATCACTGAGTTCTGTTGTGTCTCATTGTTTAATTTGTTGAAATATATTTCTTAAGCAGAGTTGAGGAAGACAATATTTAGGAATCACTAGGAACTTTTAAAGACTTTTTACTTAGTAATTACTAGGAACTTTTTAAGACAAATTACTATAAGCTTGAGAAATTACTATTTCAAATACTGTTGTACTTCAGAGGTAATTTTAAAGACTTTTTTTTTTTGCGGTACGTGGGCCTCTCACTGTTGTGGCCTCTCCTGTTGCGGAGCACAGACTCCGGGCGCGCAGGCTCAGTGGCCATGGCTCATGGGCCAAGCCGCTCCGCGACATGTGGGATCTTCCCGGACCGGGGCACGAACCTGTGTTCCCTGCATAGGCAGGCGGACTCTCAACCACTGCGCCACCAGAGGAGCCGTAAAGACTTTTTTTAAAAGAGTTTTTTGTATGTGGAAAAAATAAAACCAAACACCTTGTTGCAAATGTTGTGTCCCAAAATATTAATCAAGGGTGCTTGGAAAACATTTGAGGCTCCTCTATTCCTTAACTTACCTATCCCATTATTAGTATCTACCTTTTAGTTTTTACCATGGCCATATTTTATCAGTGTATATGCTATTTATTATAGAATCATATTGTCCACTTGAACTCTGTAGGCCATCACTAACTCAAAATTGGTTGTTTCTCTGCTAATGATTATGCATATGCTATGCATATACCACTGGTTTGGAGGTTAAGAGCTCCAGCTTTGGAGCCAGTCTGCTTGGCTTCACATTCAGGCAGACCACTTAACAGTGGTGCAGCTTTAGGTTAAGTCAGACCTCCTTATGCCTCAGTTTCCTCATATCTAAAAATGGGAATGATAATAGTATGGAGAAACAGTAATAAATATTGAGAGTAGCATTTGAACTGGTAAACTCTTATATGTTGATTTGAAAGAATACTGTTGAAGAAAGCAGGTGTGATTCACATGTTTATCTTTAATATTTATATACAATCAGCTTTTGAAAGTTGTTTAAGCATTTGTTAACTATATCAGCTTTAGATTAGTTAGGATTTAATATATAGGGGAAAAATGTCTTTGCTCCTTTTTTTCTCCTTATTTGGGTCTTCATCTTACAGCAGACTGAAAAGAGTGCAAATCAGTCTTTTCACTACTTAGTGCTAAAAAGAAAACAAATGATAATAATGAGATCTGGGATTTGTCTACTAGTTATTCTCCTTTACTATAGGAATTAACTCATCTTAAAAGCATCGTTTGCATTCCAAGACTTTTCTAAAACCAGACCATGGTATGATATTATGACTTCCCTTCCAGAGAATAATACAGAAGTTAAATACAGTATTTTAAAATCTTACTAGAATTAGATTCTGTCCTTTTTTTTTTTTTCACTCAAAAGATTCAATTAGCATCCCATCAAAAGTAAGAAACGTGTGTGGTTTTTAAAATCTGTATTCTTTTGGGGGTTAGGGGTGTGGGATGAAATAATACATGATGTTGAGGAGAAAATCTTCACTTTGAAGAGGTACATGACTTGTTAATATAAAGTATTTATGAACAGTTTTTCTTTTAAAAGACGTCTGGTTCTAATGCTATGTTCCCCACCCAGGTACTCAGTACATGTTGATTATAAGACTCTACTTTTAAAGAATGAATTAGATGGACCTTAATAGCCTAAAGGAATTTATGGATCCCTAAAATGAACACTTCTCAATGGGAGTCCTAATGGTTATTCTCTGACAACACAGGAATATGTCTCTGCATGAAGTTCTATTTATAATACTTTATTAGATTTTTATATATATAGATATAACCCACTAAAAGTGGATGTGGGGTGTAAAGATGAACCCAGACACAGCTGCATTATTATTCAAAATAAAAAATCAAGGATGAAGAATGAATCGGTCTTAATCGAAGTAACAGACTAAACATTATACCATAAAATAATCATAAAAAGTAATTGGATATCTAAATAAAATAAAATGTTTCTATATGGAAGCCTAATAATAAACAAAAATCAACTTGATACCTGAATTTTATCTTATTTTTGATGTTTCATATAGAGAATAGAGATAGCCTGGAATAATGACCCTCTCAGGCAGTGAAATGTCTGAAAAAGCATTTCTTTATGATCTGATGAACAAGTATAGTCAGCACTTTTAAGCAGGATAATTAAAGTTTGAGGACCAACCTGGCAGAAGCTCAATTGCTCTAACTTCTAAAGCCAGCTGCTGAATGTGCATGTATAAGCAACATTTATTTATATAAGATATTATCTTGCATGTGGTTAATCAGAATAAGACCTAGGCTTTTTTTCTGGTATCACAGGTTACATATTTCCTCATGTAAAATTTTTAGTCTACCAAAAGATGGCAGTTTTGTTCTTCACAAGTTTCTATTACAATATAAACTAAACGAGTATGGTAGTTTCTATCTTTTTACTACTGTGTATAGTACTTCCTACTCTCGACTAAAACACAAGGTCTTTATACAGAAGAGAAAAGTGTTGAGGTTTTATGAAACTGATAGTCTTTTGTCGTTCTCTTTTAGAAATTTGCCACTTTGAAAAACGTCTTTCAGTGTATTGGCTTCTTTAATATGAGTCTCTTAAATTGTGTTCCTCAAATGACTAAAACTTTAAAAAATCACATTATTTTATTTTTAAAACTGAGAAATGTAAACCAGAAAATACCTTTTTTTTTTTTTTTTTAAAGAAATCTTAGCTGTTGAAAGAGATCCTTTCTTTCCATAGGCAAATTTGGCCAAATTCCGCTCCCTCTGCTGAAACGTGGACCTCTTGCTCTGAATTGAAGGGTTCTTTCATAAGGAAATCTAAGCACTTAGTATTTTGAATAGTGATTTATTCAAAAAGAACTTGATTGACTCAACAAAATACCTCAAGTTCTTATTTTTCTACTTTTCCCCATGTTAAACCTGCACATAACATGTAAATTATTTGGTCTAATTATTTAAAATTATGAAACGTTAAGTTAAAACAGCTATTTGGAAACAGTGTTTTCCCCCTGTCGTGATTGGGTGGATATAACTGGCTAGTGGAATCTGGATGTTTAAAAGACAAATTCTTTGGGGAAAGAAATGAGCCTCTCCACTGTAAATCAATCATCGTAAAAGAACTAGTGTTTCAGTAAATGACTGCTACCTAACCTCTAGTATTCCAAAAAACCGAAAAGAGTATTTCTTTTCAACAGTGAATCACATAAGTTAAAAGCTTCTAAAATATTTGAAATTGTACTTTTTCAAAAATGTGCAGTTTAATACACTTAAGTTTATAGAAAGTTATTCCCAGAAATTCTCAAAATAGAATTTATGCAGGATTAGCAATATGCCACTATTGGCTTCCAAGGCTCTTAATCACAGAATTACCTTTGAGAAATTCATTAAAAGCAGCCTTGTTCCTAATAGCTGCTACTTCTTGATTTCCTATCAGAGTGTACTTGGGGGAAAAAAAGGAAGATGGGTGTGAGAAAGTAGAAAAGGGTATGATTGTTTAACCTCGACCTCAAGATAGGCCCTTTTCAGCTTTTGATGTGTTTTATCTGGACATACAGAATTAGCACTGTAAAGAGCCTACAGAGAGTAGACTTCCAAATATTATGTACATTTATCAAAAGTATTCTCATTAAAGGACTATTTTTTGAAACCTGTTAACCTGTTTTTGAAAAGTCATTTTGAAGACCAGAAATAGTTAGAAATAGACATACCAAGAATTAATACATAGTCTAAATTTATTGCTTTGGGGACATTAAAAAAATTATTGAGATTGTTAAAGAAGATAGTGTGTAGTACTGTAGAAAGAACAGGGAGGATCCAAGTTCAACATATTTTAGCTGTTTTCCTGACATCCCTTTCAACAAATCATTTTAATCTCAGTTTTTCTATCAATAATAGTAATATATAACATTTGTTTAATACCTAATACTTAAGGTTTCTAATTGCTTGATAGGAATTCTCATCCCAATTGCTTAACAGAGATTTTTTTCTTATTTATTATAAATTGTTCAATTTATTTAAAAAAAAAAAAACAGTTCACCCATTTCTGTCACCTCCCCACCTCTGGCAACCACCAGTCTGCTCTCTGTATCTTGTGCTTGGTTTGGGGGGAGTTTTTTGTTTGTTTGTTTTTAGATTCCACATATAAGAGATCACACAGTATTTGTCTTTCTCTGACTTATTTCACTTAGCATAATGCCCTCAAGGTACATCCATATTGTCTCAGATGGCAAGATTTTATTCTTTTTTATGGCTGAATAATAAATCCCATACATTCGAATGAGTTCCATTCGTAAGTCCGATTTGTTTTGTTCGTTAAGTCCAACAAAGTTAGCCTGGGTACCCAACTAACACAATCGGCTATATAGTACTGTACTGTAATAGGTTTATAATACTTTTCACACAAATAATAGATAAACACAAACAAGAGAACATTTTTAATCTTACAGTACAGTACCTTGAAAAGTACAGTAGTACAGTACAACAGCTGGCATACAGCTGGCATCGAGTGAACAGGCAAGAAGAGTTACTTACTGGAGGAGGGAGAGGAGGTGGGAGATGGTAGAGCTGAAGGATCGTCAGCAATAGGACATGGAGGGCAAGCTGCAATTTCACTCACGCCTGACGCTGATGCCACAGGTTCTGGTTGCTTTCTGGATTCAATTCTATCTACCGTCTTGAAAAAATGATCCAGTGATATCTGGGTAGTAGCTCTTTCTTTCTTGTCACAGATGACACAGTAGCACTGGGTTGCATTCTGAACGGCTACTGCAACCTTCGTGTACCATTCTACGTTTGGGTCCTGTGCCTCGAAAAGTAACAGTGCCTCCTCAAATAAAGAAAATCCCCTTGCCATTTCCTGTATCGTGAATCTCTTCAGTTCTTTAGTTACTTCTTCCTTTTGTCTCTCTTCATCCTTTCTCTGGGCCTCCAATTCCATCTTTTCGCCTCGTTCCACTCTCTCAATTATTTTCACTTTTGTTTCTATTGTTATCGCTTGGTGCTTCTTAGCAGTACCAGCTACATTACCACTGCTTTTACGCTTGCTTCCGGACATCCTGGGCTTGAAATAAAGATACTGTACTACTGTACTGTATACAGTATTGTACAATAAAGTACACAAAAGCACAACCACTTGTAGAGGATGCACGCATGTGACAGTGTATGCCCGTCATGTAAACTAACTTACGTGATTGGACATACTATATATTGGCTATTGTAAATAATGCTGCAGTGAACATAGAGGCTCATATATCTTTTTGAGTTAGTGTTTTCATCTTCTTTGGATGAGTACCCAGAAGTGGAATTCCTGGATCAGATGGTAGTTCTATTTTTAATTTTTTGAGGAATCTCTATACTGTTTTCCGTAGTAGCTGCATCAATTTACATTCCCACCAACAGTGCACAAGAGTTCTCTTTTCTCCATATCCTTACCAACACCTGTTATTTCTTGTCTTTTTTGTAACAGCCAGGTGTGATATCTCATTGTGGTTTTGATTTGCATTTCCCTGATTTATGATGTTGAGCATCTTTTCATTTACCTGTTGGCCATCTGTATGTATTTGGAAAATGTCTATTCAGATCTGCCCATTTTTTAGTTGGACTGTTTGGGTTTTTTTCTGTTGAGTTGTACAAGTTTTTTATATATTTTGGATATCAGCCTCTTATCATATATATGATTGGCAAATATTTTCTCCCATTCAGTAGCTTTCATTTTATTGATGGTTTCTTTTGCTGTGCAGAAGCCTTTTAGTTTGATGTAGTCCCACTTGTTTATTTTTGCTTTTGGTGTCAGATTATCCCAGTTGTATAGGTGAGGAGACCAGAGAGGTTAAGCAATTTGCCCTAAGTAATAAGCTAGTGAGTGGCATTGCTGGAATTCAGATCTGAGTTTCTCTGACTCTAGAGCCTGTGTCTCTGTACTGCTTCTAATAAATGCTTGTTATTTGCCCAACTTACCTTCAGAGGGATGATGTGAAGATAAAATATGATAATGGGTGTAAATGTACTTTAGATTTCACATAGTTGTATTTTTCAAAGTATTTTTAATGATGTTATGGTATGGATGAGACCTTTAAACGTGTTCAATATTTAATTTTCAAAGCTTCATTTAAAAGACAAGAAGAGATTTGAAAAAGCTAACCAGGATTCAGGTCCTGGTTTGAATCTTGAAGAATTTATTGCTTTTGAGCATCCTGAAGAAGTTGATTACATGACGGTAAGGAAGAAACATTTCAAGATGACTATTGAATGACCAGAACTTTAAAACTTGCTTTTACAAAGTAATTAAAATGAATTGTATGGCAAACAGAATTTTGAGAGACAGGAAGATCTAGTTTTCCCTGCTTAAGATAAGGAGTGGGAAGAAGGAGGTTTTCTGGTGGGGTGGGGTGGGGTGTGCTTATTGGGAGGAAGAAGGTAAGGAATGAGTTTTCTTTAATCTCTGTAACATATATGAGCATCAGTCTTTCCCTGGCTAGTTTCTGTTTCATAACCACATTATCTTCAGTGCCTTCCTTGTCTTTTTGTAGTTTTCCGACTTTCCTCTGGTGTTTCAGTATTAGTAACACTAGAACTTCCTATTTAGTTTACAGCATCATTTGTGAAAACTTTTGGTCTGGGAAAATGTATCACATTTGGATCCCCTTTCATAGGGTGTTGGGGGGTAGGGTAGGGAGTGCAGCTGCTAATGACTAATGATGTTTTTGCAACTTTAGGCATAATGAGTCCTCTCATCCCTTTAGTGCTTAAAAGAAGTACCAGCTCTTCAAAATTTTGTTGGACTCTAGGTTTAATTTAACACTGATTAAGTCCCTCCTATGACTTGATAAGCTTCTTGAGAACAGAAACTATCGTATTGGAGGGTAAAGATTAATATAAGACATGGCTTTTAAAAAATAGGCTAAACATTTATATTGAGGTCTGTTGCCTGGCATCAGCCTCCAGCCATGTGGCTTAGTTCCCTGGACATTTCAGGGAGGGGAGATGTAGCTTTTTGTTTAATGGGTCATGGTCAGATGCTGCTACCTTGTTAGACAGGCTGCAGATATGTTTTTCATGACCTAGTTTAAGAACATTGGCACAATTTGTTTAATTAGGGCCAATTAGGGCCAAAAATTGAGCCCCCTAGCATGGTAGGCAGAGGATGTTGGATCTTGATTGAGGAATAAGGAACAGTTGAAGACTGAGGAGGGAAATGACCAATGAAAGCAATGAAATAATTTAGGCATTATATGTTATGGCCCCGGAATACAAGGTGGCAATGGAATGAATTAGACTTGACCAACATTTCGAAGAAAGCATAGACAGGAATGTTGACTGACTAAGCACGGGAAGGGAGGGGGGCAAGAGTCAGAGATGACTGTGAGGTTTGGGGCTGGCGTAACAATGAAAGCCCATTGCAGAATGGGGTGTGTCAGTATGGGGAAGTATGTTCTTTGTGCTGAGTTGGCCTTGATGGCAGCATATAAGGTGTGTGACCATAAATTGGTGTCTCATTCAGAGCGGCTTCATTAATTCCTATTTACCTTAATTGCTTTTGCGTATCCCTTTTTCCCTTTAAGGATATGTTTGATATAGGAAAAGGCAGGAGTACAAGATCAACTAAGTGATTCTACGTTGGATTAAAATTTGGAATTTAAAGATATTTTCATTCACGTAGTTCCAAAAATTATTTTAACCAAGGCAACATTATTGTAATAAGTCTATTGTTTCCCAAGAGGATTACTTGAATGGAGGAATAATCATTTCGATCAGTGATTCTTTCACTGGGTCACAGACTTCTTAAAAAATATGATGCAAACTATTGTTTCCCAAGAGGATTACTTGAATGGAGGAATAAGCATTTTGATCAGTGATTCTTTTACTGGGTCACAGACTCCTTAAAAAATATGATGCAAACTGTATACTGTGTCCCAGAAAAATCCTATGTATGTCCATGCTCATACACGTGAAGTATTGGATTATAATTTCAAGAGATTCTCAGGTCCTCTCTCTAAAACCAATCTTTGGATATCCAGGTTAAGATGCCCTGGTTTCTATATATAAAATCTGTAATATTTGATTTTTAAAAACGCCAACAACTTGTATTTCAGTGTTATTTCATACAGATGTAGATAAAGCCCCTGGGTTTGACTAGAATGGTAGACTTTTGAGAATACATTTCATTATAGTTGTGATGCTAGAATCCAGATTGAAAGGTATTTGGGTGGCAGTAGGTAATGAGGAAACGAGAACAGTAAGGTATAACCTATGAGAGGAAAAGAAAAACCAGGATGGTGGCTAAAGAGTGCAGCATAGTCATTGGGGACTTGAATGTTTTTAAAGGCATAGAAGAAGGAGCTAGTGGAAAAGAGATTGGAGCCTTGGGAGAGGCTGGAGTTAAGAGTGAAAGAAGGCACTCAGGAAATGGGGTAGTATGGGATCTAGGAAGACAGCTGAGGGCTTCACCCTAGAGAAGAGGGGGAGAGAGCTTTAACTGCTGAGATCAAAGGCCTAAAATGATGAGAGGAAAAGGCATATATAGAGGTAATTAAAGGTGAGGATGCAATGCTGGGAAACAAGGAAGCATTTCAGAAGACCTGTACCATGTTTAGAAAAACAGGAGGGTCTTTGTCAAGAGTGTATTGGAGAGAGTTAGGGTGAGGCCCAAGGAAAATGGAGGTTTCAAAAAACAGCTGTAGAGTGTATGTTAGGGAAAGTGAGGCAGAGATAGACTTCGAAGCTGCAGTGAGACCCCACCAAAATGGCAAATTAATTTACAAGGACTAGTTTCTATTTTTGTATCTTTCTCTGATTCTGGAATAAAGGAGAAAGTGAAGTGAGTCTGTTGTACTAGATGGGGATTGGCATAATACGAAGAGGGTACAAGGGGATATAGGAATATAATAAGGGAAGTACTGAAGCAGCTGGCCATTAAATGGGTCATCTTGGGTCAAGTATAACGAGAAAGGGTGTGGTCTCTGGGTCAGAGGGGAGTGGTTGGTAAGAAGCCTTGGTAAGCGTGAGGAACAGATTTGGGGGCATCTGGTGTGGATAGGGTAGATTGGTAGAAGAAGAAGCAGGGAAGTTGAGGTTTTATAGGGAACTGCCCCATTTCAGGTCTGGGGGTAGAACAGCAGCTCTATTCAAAGACATCTGAGACAACGGTTCTTTTGGGGTTGTTAATAGATTTGAGGGAAAGTGGAATTAAAGAACACAAAGGTAGTAAGATACGTCATTCTTCAGAAGGAGGGTAATGTGCAGAAAATAGGAGTGTGAGTTTAGTGCCGAGGTTGTTCAGGAGGGTGCAGTGGAGTGCTCAATAATAGAAACTTAAGGATGTTGAATTTTAAGCTACTTAATATTTGGGGTTTTATTCCTGCTTCTAAATTCCAATGTTTAGAAAGGTTGTCTTGCAAGTATGGACAACCAAAATAATTATTCCTAAATAAGTTCTGTAGTAGCATTGATTCAGATGGTGGTGGGATTGAAACTTTTGTGACTAATTTTTTTTTTGTGTGTGTGTGTGTGTGTGTGAACGGACATGCAATAGGAATTTGTCATTCAAGAGGCTTTAGAAGAACATGACAAAAATGGTGATGGATTTGTTAGTTTGGAAGAATTTCTTGGTGACTACAGGCGGGACCCAAGTAAGTAGCTTGGGGATGTGTGGAAGGGGGTGGGGAAGAAGAAAGAAATTGAAAGACAGTCTTGCTCATTGAGAGTTCTGTTTGACAGAGGAAAATGGAAGAAGAACTAGGCCTGATTCCTTCTTGTTCTGCCAAGTTTAGTAAAATACAAGGGAAACAAAGGAACTTAAAGCTTATCTGAGAATGCTGTTTTTACTCACTTTTAGTTCCACATCTAGATCCAAGCATTTTTATTCCTTTTCAAACAAATACAATGTAATCATTAATCCAAATGGGTGAGGAAGTAAAGGTTGATATTTTTAAATAGACTTCTGTACCCTTGCATGTAGATCTTGAAAGAGAAGAAAATATAGAATCCTATAAATACTGGAGTAAGACTGGAAGGTGGCTTACTGAGTGTTTGAAATTTGAGGAGTTTTTAAATGCAGCTTTTTCTGAAAGCAGCTGTCTTTTCAGAATTGTTGCTTAAAAGCATCACTTATTGTGAATGTCACTTTAAAATTACACATGGCATTGCTTTGTAAGAGCACGCAGGAAGCTTTAGTCACATGATGTACGTAAAAACATTACCTAGCTCAAACTTGGGAAAATTGTATCCGAACAAGCAGCAGCAGTTACCAAAATTACTAGTTTGTGATAATAAGCAACAATTTTAAAACTCTGAGTATCACTTTTGAAAATTACTATAGAGTTTATACTTATTTCAGGACTTTTCAGTTAAGTACCTCTGTTTCTTTGGGCCTCCTTTATTTGGTGAGCTTTAATTCATTTCCTTTATTCTAGGGGTATACCAAACTTATTGGATACATGTGATATTCTTGCATATGCATGTTTATGTTCTTGGGTTTTTTTTTAATATATTAAGCAGCAAATGAAGATCCAGAGTGGATACTCGTTGAGAAAGATAGATTCCTGAATGATTATGACAAAGATGCTGATGGCAGGCTTGATCCCCAAGAGCTGTTGTCTTGGGTAGTACCCAACAATCAAGGCATTGCACAAGAAGAGGTAAGTGTTACGGAATTACTCTCTCATCCCCAAATTGGTGGTACTGGTAGTAAAGGAAATTCAAAATCTTAAGCCAAAGAAAGAAGTAGTGGAGTTATTTATTTAGGAATAATGCATTGCTATTTATTGATTTAAATCTATGATCTGTTTTAGATTTTCAAGGAGACAAAGAAGTTAAGATTGTATCATGTATTAATCTGATAGCACAATAGAATAATAAAAATTTGTATTTACCTATAGGGGCTCAAAATGAGTTATATTAATTTTGCTTTACTTTGAGATATCCTGAATTGGATTTGAGTTGGGAGGAGGCAGAACCCAGCAGAAATTAAGGAAGGAGGTAATGAGAGACTCCGTAGACAGACCTGGTCACAATGGTTAATATTTTTAGATACTTAGACAATAATGAGTACTTGGCATACCTGAATGGTTTTGACAAATCAAATCACATTAAAATGTGAGCATCTTGCTGAAAATGCTTATTACACTTGACACCTTTTTGTTTTGTTTTATTTTAAAGGCTCTTCATCTAATTGATGAAGTGGATTTGAATAGTGACAGAAAGCTGTCTGAAGCAGAGATTCTGGAGAACCAGGACTTGTTTCTTACCAGCGAAGCCACAGATTATGGCAGACAGCTTCAGGATGAATATTTCTATCACGATGAGCTTTAATCCCTGGGTATATCTGAGTAGAGTACTGGCTCCTTTTATAGTTTGTTACCAGCTTTACTTTTGTGATAAAATGTTGATGTTATATTTTACATTCTTACATCTTACCACAGTCAAGATTAATGTACATTAAAATTTTGGCCTTTTAGAAGAAACGTAAAACAAAAACCTGATATTTATTTCAAAACATATTGAAGAAATGAAACAATATTGTGCCATATGACAACATAGTCTTTCCTAAATATTCCATTTGTTTAGTACTGTATTATGGAATATTTGAGTTCTGTTTCCATACTTGAAAAAATGGAGGATTCTAGAGATGGCTGAACAATATTATTTAAGTAGTATATGACTGAGCTATCAATTTTTGTTTTAAGTAGATTTAATTTGGGAACTGACAGAAGGACATTGTGTTTAGTTTTAGCATTTTTGTTTTAAAACCTTTAAAGGAACCTTAGAAGGACTTATGCCTCACATGTTAATGTTGAGAAGTTCTGCTTAATTTTAAAATGGTTTCTATAAAAGGTTTTATTGTATGAAATAGAACTTTATATTTTTGCATATGTATAGATAGTAATTATATTTAATGTGTAACTATAGCATTATGGTGAGTGGAATTTGACATTGTCCAGAACTCTTTTCTTTTTTTTGACTGATTAAAAATGAAATGTCCTATCTTTTTATATGTGTGTTTGTTTTTCTTTAATCTTTCACGTAAACCTTGAATTTAGCAAAAGTTTTGTTGTATTATACATTACTTCACCTCATCCATTCCTGTATTTTATTTGGGGAGTGAATGTTCTCAAAACTCTGTTAAATTATATTCTTGCTGCATATTCTTATTTTGCCTTTTTTTTTCCTAGATAAAAGAATCATATTATAATTGAATGTGCACCTGACACATTTCAGTTGCTATTGTGGCAAATGTGGTCTTGCTATTTGGGGCTAGAAATAATCATAAGAACTACACAGGTTGAAATCACCAGTAGAGCTGGTTAGTTATCAGCAGTAGAGCTCAAGATCAGTCATAATGAAATTAAAATCATACTTGATAAGCATTTGTCCACACCTAAATGGTCCGTTTTAACCTTATTCAGGAAGTCAACTTATTACCTTTGTGGGGAGTAAGAAAAGTGAGAAATTCATTTTTTCATAGCTTTGACTCACAGATAGTTTTTCTTTCTGTTTTCTTAAATTACTTGTATTTGTGGGTGATGAGGTCAGCTATGCATTCTATTAATCTTTTCCCAATCTAAAGTTGTCTCCTTTATAGCACACACAGCACTGGAGGGCTCAGCCAGTCTTTATGAGTCACTAGAGAAAATCTGAAGCCCTTTTCTAATAGAATTAACTGCATCAGCTTACCTTTCTACTGCTCCCACCTCTGCTGATGTGAGTCGCGAATGCAAATTGTAACCTCTCACACTTTAGTGATAGCTTGCTTACCCTGGTATCTAAAGTACATGGTTTTCATTTTAACGTACACAATACCTGTCTGGCCTTTTAAGAATTAAAGATATACCATTATCACTCATCTGCTACTTGTCAGACTTATTGAAGTTGGGATATTTGGAATAACCAGTTTGATTAGCATGCTAACCATTTGTTTTTCTCACTAGATTCTCCAAAATGTATACCAGAATTGTTACATCATTGGATATGGCTTTTATTTTTACTCTTAATGAGTTAAGAGTTAGTATTCTACATTGTCTTGATTTCATGCAGATATAAGAATTTTGGTGACATTATTAGCGGTCACAAGTATCTGTACTCCTTTAGTTCCTGGCATAAAGAAAATTACACTTTCCAGCCCCCATGTGGGTGAGCAAGGGCTAGTTCTGACCAGTTAAATGTGAGTAGAAGTAGTATGTGTCACTCCCAGACCAGGCCAGTGACAAACCTTTGCCATGGCATTGTAGAGGATGCCTCACTTGAAATGGTGAAGCCACAAGATCAAAGTAGTCTTGATTTCTGAGTGATCACATGGAGGTCAGCTGGACCATCAGTGGACTTTGCATGATCAAAAAATAGACTTTTATTATGTTAAGCTACTAAGATTTTGGTGTGCTTTTTGGTTTTTTGTTTTTTAAACTACAGCAGAGCCCAGCCTATCCTTACTGAGTGAAGATTTAGTATTAAACAATTGGCTTTTATAAGCATATGGAGAAGAATCATCATCTACTTGAATGGAGTTTCTATATCTTCTGCTAATTCAAAATAGAAAAGTTTATTTTTAAGGTTTTTATTTGGATTTAAATTTTAAATAAGCCTCTTTAAAAATAAAACTTTAGGGCTTCCCTGGTGACGCAGTGGTTGAGAGTCCGCCTGCCGATGCAGGGGACACGGGTTCGTGCCCTGGTCCGGGAAGATCTCACATGCCGCGGAGCAGCTGGGCCCGTGAGCCATGGCCGCTGAGCCTGCGCGTCCGGAGCCTGTGCTCCGCAACGGGAGAGGCCACAACAGTGAGAGGCCCGCGTACCGCGCAAAAAAAAAAAAAAAAAAAAAAAAAAAAATTTAATAGAATTAGGATAATTTGAATTTATTCTTATGGAATGAGAGTAAAGATAGAATGAGGCTTTTTGAATAAGCTGATTCTGGCTGAAGGACTTAATTACTTCCATTGTTTGACTTCAGGTACTACTTCAAAATGGAAAAGTTGGCAGTATTTGCACAAATCAGTTCATATGTGGTTCTGACTGGGCAAATATACAGGACAGAAAATGACTTTCTAGTTTGTGGTATGAACTTAAAGGAAGCCAGGACATTCATAGTAAAAAGCCATGATGTCATGTTTGCCTTACTTATTAGTTCTTTCCTTTGCAGTTTTGTTTTTTTTAAAACAGACCTTATTTTTCGAGCAGTCTTAGATTCACAGCAAAATTGAGCAAAAAGGTAGTTATTTCTCATACGCTCTGCTTTTTGCATATGCACAGCCCCCTCCACTATCAAAATCCTGCACCAGAGTGGTATATTTGTTACAATTGATGAGCCTACATTGACACATTATTATCACCCAAAGGCCACAGTTTACATTAGGATTCACTCTTGGCCTTGTACATTCTGTGGGTTTGGACAAATGTATAATGACAAATCCACCTTTATACAGAGTAGTTTCACTGCCCTAAAATACTCTGTGCTCTGCCTTTATTCATTCCTCCTGCACCAAACCCCTGGCAAACACTAAACTTACTGTCTCCTTAGTTTTGCCTTTTCCAGAACATCGTATATTTGGAATTATACAATATATAGCCTTTTAAGGTTACTTTGCAGTTTTGAATGTACACCATTGTTGCTCTAGGTTTTTGTGTTACCATATTTCCTTTTAAGTGAGAAATTTCTACTTAAACTTCCATAAGATCTTTTCAACTTTGGAAAATGATTTGGGAAAGCCAGTAAGAGTCGAATTTTTGAAACAAGTATAACAACTAGTGTGCTTCATTTCAACATTGAGTTTTTGTCTAATATTTGGCCAGATTTCCTGGCTGCTATGAAATTTTTTACAACTGGTATCAGTGAGTAGCTCAACTACTTAAGAGCCACCAGAACAGCTACTAAAATGTCCCAATTTGATTTGGAAAAAAAGACAATTCAAGTACAGAGGAAAACAAGTATGGTGAAATACCTAGAGTTCGCCATATCTTTATTTCAAATTAACTAAAATTAGTTCATGAGCTGTCGAAAGTAAACCACTTGAATTTATAAAACTTTAAAAATGGTTAAAGAGATTGTTTAAAAATCACATAGCCTTTAGTCTTGGTTTTATGTACCCTAGATGAAAAAAATCATCCTAGTTTTGTTTTGTTCTACAAAGATATTTTTCTTTTCTTCTGAGGCCAGGATCCAATGAACGTAAAGCGTCGTTCTTTTGCTGTGTAGTACCATTAGCAGTGATTGGTAACACAGGTAAAGAGACCATCTCACTACAAGGATACACTAAAAGCATGAACAAAGGTGTTTTTTTGTGCCAGCTGCTGGCCTGCCTGAATTGATGTTTTGTTGTTCTAACAACAAATGACCTCATACAAGTGATTGATTTTGTAAGAGTACTCTGTAATAAAAAAACTTGATTATATTTAATTGTAGACTTGCCTTCGTGGTGGTAAGGAAAGGAAGCTGGGCTAAGCTGAGGCTGAGCTGTGACTAAGCTGTTTACAGGTATTTCACCTCACCGGCATATAGCAATTAGTCTTCCACCTGTGCTCCTTCAGCCCTTCCTTTTTTTTTTTTTTTTTTTTGCGGTACGCGGGCCTCTCTCACTGTTGTGGTCTCTCCCGTTGCGGAGCACAGGCTCCGGACGCGCAGGCTCAGTAGCCATGGCTCATGCACGCGCCCAGCCGTTCCGCGGCATGTGAGATCTTCCCGGACCGGGGCACGAACCCGCGTCCCCTGCATCGGCAGGCGGACTCTGAACCACTGCGCCACCAGGGAAGCCCGTAGCCCTTCCACTTTTTAAACCCCAGCACCGCAGCAAAGCTCCTAACTCCCGAATAACCCACCAAAGCAAAACAGCAAATACTGCGAGCTTAGAAAAGAGATGAGGGTGATTTGTATTAATGCCACTTTCCTACTCAATTTAAAGGACATGATAAACATTTATTTATAAAATTTCCTGTATGACAAAGAGAAAAAATATAACAGTTTATCTGGAAATCAATGTGTTATCCTCCCTTAAAGTTAAAAGAATGGAATGTAAGTTTCTTGAGGACTGCAGCTGTATCTTTATCATTGTGTTTCCAGTGCCCAGTATGTGATTAGCACATAGTAGATATTTACTGAATGAAGTTACTAGTGACACAAGATGAGAGAAAGCTGACATAATATCAGTTTGTTTCAATGACTAATTTTTTAAATGTCTCAGCTTGTTCTTGCCTTGTGGTCTCTCTTTTAAAAAAATTCTTTGGATGTTTAAATATATTTGTTTAAGTATCTTTGAGATTATTCTGTTAGTTCTAGGTGTACTCCCATTTGTCAGTCCACTGACTCTCCCTCATTATGGTTTGCAAGTTTTGACTGAATTCACATTTAGTGAGAGCTGTTTGCATAGAGTCTCGTGTGTCCAAGGTTGTAGAAATGTCATTTGTTAGGTCCTGTGGGTTTTATCAGTTCTAGACAGGTTTCTGTGTTAAATTTCTTAGCCTGATGTTTCTGTACCTCACAGTAGTGTGAATTTGGACTCCATATATCTGCATGGGCACAGTTTTGGTGTCTGATTTCTCATCAGTGACCTTATCTACCCACGATTGGCAGATACTGTACTTCCTTGTTCCTTTTTAGACCAGTGAGTGGGTTTTTCTAGTCTTCATTTCAAAGAGAGCCTCCTTCATGGTCCTGGCCAGCTCCCCACTGTAGAAGCATCATCTCCTTTCCTTTTCTTTGGCATTAAGACCTCAGCCCCAGTGGTTAAGGCCCATATTCAGGTGCCGTATGTGATTCTCCTGTGAACCATCGTGCCCTTGTTCATTCCTTCTTTGTTTTTATTCCTTCTTTGTTCTAGTACCTGGAGATTTCTCTTTCTTGCTCTTATACTCTGATTTATATTCTTAAATGTTTTGGATTGTATTTTGTCTAGCATTTAAGTTTGTTTGGAGCAGGATTTCAATCGCCATGATGACTAAGAAGCTTTACTGTTAATTTATACTGAAAGAGCTGGATTTTTAATGTGACTATATATGCTAGTAGCATAAAATAATGCAAAGTATATAATGCAATCTTAAATGCTTAAAAATGCTTTAAAAATAAATGCAATGTGCAGATTGTGAGAAAAGTCCTACTGCTAGTTAGATCTCATTTGCATTTTGTTTCTTAGACTTAGCCATGAGGTCTGAGCAAACCAGAGGCCAGTTGAGTCAACTAAATGACTAAACTGGAATTCTTAAAATTCCTTGAAAGAAGAATGAGGGGGACATATCAAAACGATGCTGGACTCAGCTTGTAGGGGTTCCCACTGCCCAAATATGGTATAATTTAAGCATCAAAATAAATCATGATAATAGATTATAACATTCGAATAAAATAAAAATCTATGAGTCCATGGTGAAATAAAGTAATGAATTAAGAAATAAATGGGGGAGAAGGGAACGCTCTTCCATACAGTAGAATGCCAACTTATAAATGTAAAACAGTGCTGGAGTTAGAAAATCATCAAGGGATGCCAAAACTAGTAGGTGAAAGTTTGATGAGGAACATTATATTTACAGTTTCAAAGTATCTTCACACAAATTACTTTTTTTTTTTTTAATGTTGAGCCTTCTTTTAATTATTTTTATTTTTGGCTGTGTTGGGTCTTCGTTTCTGTGCAAGGGCTTCCTCCAGTTTTGGCAAGCGGGGGCCACTCTTCATCGCTGTGCGTGGGCCTCTCACTGCCATGGCCTGCCCTGTTGCAGAGCACAGGCTCCAGACGTGCAGGCTCAGTAGTTGTGGCTCACGGGCCCAGTTGCTCCGCGGCATGTGGGATCCTCCCAGAGCAGGGCTCGAATCCTCGTCCCCTGCATTAGCAGGCAGACTCTCAACCACCACGCCACCAGGGAAGCCCTACTTTTTCATTATAAAGAGAAAGATAGTAACTATAGCTAAGAAACCTGGTGGACACCACCTTAACCAAGTAGTCCAAGTTAACATCACCAATACTGGAACAAACCAACATTGTGTTTCTGATATGGTCATTGAGAAGGACACACCATCACTTTTGTGGCATTCCTGAGAAAATACATCTGACCCTTGAACAACATGGACTTGAACTGCGGGGGTCCACTTACACATGGACTTTTTCCCAGTAGTGAACACTACAGTACTACATGATCCGCTGTTGGTTGAATCCGGAGGTGCAGAGGAACCGCTGACAGAGAGGGCCGTGTGAAAATTATACTCAGATTTTCCACTGTGCAGAGTTGGCACCCCTAACCCCCCTCGTTGTTCAAGGGTCAACACTACATAGTCTGAATCTAACCACAGGAAACTCACAGAAACAAAGTGAGGGACATTCCACAAAATAGTTGACCTATGTTCTTCAAAAATGACAAGGTCAAGAAAGACAAAAAAGGCCAAAGAGCTCTTCTAGTTTAAAAGAGACTAAAAAACTATGACAGCTAGATACAGCATGTGATCCTGGACTGGATCCTGAAGAAAGGAAAAATAGGTATCAATGTTGTTAATGGAGCAATCCTGACATTTGAAAATGTTCTGTGGTTAATATTGTATCAATGATAAATGTCCTTATTTTGACAGTTGAACAGTGGGTATTTATGAGAATGTCCTTGTTCTTAGCAAAGTATTTTTAGAAGAGAAAGGAGTATGATGTCTGCAACTTACTTTCAAATAGTTCAGAAAAGAAAAAAGGTCTGTGTTCATGCATAGAGAGGAGGAGGGAGGGGAAAGAGAGAGAATAAGGATGCAAATGGGGCAAAATATAAACAGTTGGTGAATCTAAGTCAAAGTTATAATTTCAAACTTAAGAAGAGTTTCAAGAATACATCAAAATTTAAGAATTAGCCCTCTCCCTAAAATACCTTCTAACAATAGGATTGATTGTACACCATTCAGCAACTGTTGGTTCTGCAGATGGATTTAATTAGGAGGTAATGGCAGGAAACCAGGTGGGTCATTTCAGAGTTTAGTGGGTAATGCCACCAAGTGTATGAGATTGTCAGGTTGACTTTGAGAAGATCATTTTGGTTCTGGTGATAAAATGATCTAGAATAGGCACGTGTAGCAAAAGTGTAGGGCCACCAGAGTTCGTCTCTGCCTTTCTGAGTCCTAACCCCCATCCCATCCTCCTCCAGATACTCAGTATTCTGATGACCTCTTGTGCTCTCAATCCCTTCCTTCCCACTAACCTGCCTTGTAAATTTCCATACCCATCAATATTATCTTACCTGTTGGTTTCTGTCCCTACCGTCTTGAGAGCTTTTAAAACAGAAAAAATATTTTCTCTTTCAATTGTATTTGTATCACATGAAGTTTACATTATAACTGAACAGGTTGGCAGAAGAGAAAGGGACCAGAAACACTCTGGTGTACAGTGACTCTATTCAAAACTGCATGAGAGAATAGAGTTCACCAATGATAGGGATAGGATAGTACCCTGGGCAAACAGGATCACAGGAGAGGAAACATCTAGTTTTGATGACAGAAACCTTGAATCCAAACCATTGCTGGCTCCAACTAGAGAAACTGGATCCCCTTTCCTGCTTGCTCACCTGGGTTGGCATTCCTATGGCAACACAGTGCAAACAGAAGCTCAAATATGGAGTTTACATAAGGTTTCTCGAGCATATGTCTCCTGATTGCAGCCTCCTGAAAAATGCTTTTTTTCTTTTGGTTTTCATGATGCCATGCTTTTCTAATTTTTCTCCTTCCTGTTTGATCACTACTTCTCAGACTCTTTTATTGGCTTTTCGTCCACCACCTGGGGTTTATCCATGGCTTTCTCTCTTTACACGCTTTGCCCAGACTATTTCCACTACCCCCATAACTTGGAGAACTTTTCTGAGACTCCCAAATCCATATCTCAGTGTTGAAGGAGCCTGCACATCCATCTTTTGGCATATATGAATACTTGAGCTTTTCATGAGTTGAGAAGTCCTTGAAAATGGGCTCGTTATCTCATCTGTGAGGACTGTTTGCTTTATGGGCCAGCAGTAAGAGGATATGGGGTAAATCCCTGTGGTGTTTGCAATGGAGCAAATGAGAGAGGTTGAAAAGGAGCTGGATCTCCCATATCAGGGGAAGTATGAAATGGGGGAGGCCCTTGGAAGGTCCATTTTAGAACCCATATGGGTATAATCAAGTAGTGTGGCACTGACATAAGTATAGGCTTATAGATCAGTGAGTAGAATTGAGAGTCCAGAAATAAAACCATGTTGATAGACAAGGGTGCCAAGACAATTCAGTGGGGAAAGAATAGTCTCTTCAACAAATGGTGCTGGGACAACTGGATAGCCATATGCAAAAGAATGAAGTTGGACCCCTTCCTCAAGCCATATACAAAAATTAACTCAAAATGGATCATAGGCCTAAGTGTAAGAGCTGAAACTATAAAACTCTTAGAAGAAATTGTATGAGTAAATCTTTGTGACCTTGGTTTGGGCGAAGCCTTCTTAGATATGACACCAAAGTATAAGTAACAAAAGAAAAAATAGATAAACTGAATTGCATCAAAATTTAAAACTTTTGTGCTTCAAAGACACCATTAAGAAAGTGAAAAGACAACCCACAGAATAAGAGAAAATACTTGTGAATCATACCTGAGAAACTACTTATAAAAAACTACTTATAAAAACTACTTATAAAACTACTTATAAAAATAAATTATCCAGTTAAAACATGGACAAATTACCTGAATAAACATTTATCCAGAGAATATATACAAATGGACAACAAGCACTTGAAAAGATGCTCAACATCACTAATCATTAGGGAAATGCAAATCACAGCCACGGTGAAATGTCACGTCGCACCTACTCAGTATGTATATAATCAAAAAGGCAGATAATAACAAGCATTTGTGCAGAAGTGGAGAAATTAAAACTCTTATACACTGCTGGTGGGAATGTAAAATTATGGAGCTGCTTTGAAGAACAGTCTAGCAGTTCCTTAAAAGGTTAAACATAGAAATATATATGTCCCAGCAATTCCACTCCTGGGTCTATACCCAGAGGAAATGAAAACATACATACACACAAAAACTTGTATAAGATGTTCACAGCAGCATAACTCATAATAGTCAAAAGCATGGAATCAATCCAAATGTGCATCAACTGATGAATGGAAAAATAAAAGGTGGTATATTCATATAATGGAATATTATCTGGCTATAGAAGGGAATGAAGTACTGATAACAAACTACAACATGGATGAACCTGTATATAATCTGCTAAGTGAAAGAAGCCAGTCACAAAAGACCACATATTGTATGATTCCAAAATCTTCAGAGACAGAAAGTAGATTAGTGGTTGCCTGGGGCTGGGGGTACAGTATGAGTAACGACTGCTATTGAGTCCCTGATTTATTTGGGGGTGATGAAAATGTTCTAAAATTAGATTGCGGTGACAGTTGCAGAACTCTCTAAAAATTGTTGAGTTGTACACTTTAATTTTCTGGTATGTGAATTATATCTCAAAAAAATCATTTAAAAAAGAAAAAATCAAACTCACATGAGTTCCACAGAAGATTTGCCTAATCGGTCACTGCGAGCCACAGAATCATGATAACCACCTGAGAGAGGAAAGAATCCTCACTACAGACAGTGATCTCTCCCCACCCCCTGCCATCCCACCTCTCCTCCCAGACTCCAACGCCAGAAAGGAGCAGAGGGCAGCAGAGGCCACAAGTACCCCACCCCACTTGCAATCCCCTGGAATTTTGTGCTTGGGGGGCACACCCTGGGGGCACTTTGGGAGCATTTGAAGGGCAGGGTCAGGGGTCCTAGGTGCCCTGCCATTTTTGGGACAGTCCTGCACAAGAGATAAGTGTCCTTTGTCCCACATGGTTTTAGAATGTCCCAGTGGACATTCATGTAGATAAAAGACCTGGATATGATCATCTGAGCCTAGAAGCAAACTCCATTTTAAACAAAGTAGTTTTTACATGGTTTTAATGTACACTGCATTTCCAGAAATTCAACTACTATGTAAATCAAAGGAAGGTTGGGCTTCCTTTTATTTAGAACTTTTCCAGGAGTTGTTCACCATTGCAGAAAACGAGGTCCCAAATGACATGGCCACTAGCGGTATTTGAGTCTCTGATAAAAACCCCGGTATCCATCTGCATTTGTACCCAAGCCCATTCATGGTGCAAAGAGCCGACAGCAGTACTTCAAGATGTCTTCTGGGGACAGTCATTCCCAAGTATTTACATGTTGAGATAATACCCTTCCCAAATTCATACTCTGAAGTCCTAAACCCCCAGTACCTCAGGATGTGACTGCATTTGGAGACAGGACCTTTAAAGATGAAAGGGTGGGACGCTAATCCAATAGGATTGGTGTCCATATAAGAAGAGAGGGAGACACCAGGGACAGAGGAAAGGCCATGTGAGGACACAGAGAAGGTAGCTGTCTTCAAGCCAAGGAGAAAGGCCTTACCAAAGATCAACCCTGTAGGCACCTTGACCTTGGACTTCCAGCCTCCAGAACTGTGAGAAAATAAATGTCTGTTGTTGAAGCCACACAGCCTGTGGTTATGGCAGCCTTAGCAGGCTAGTTTACCCCCCCACACACATGAGCTGTGACTATATGTCTACAGAGATATGTCAACACTGTTGGTACCTCAGTGGGGCAGGGAATAAATACCCTCACCTCTCTCCTTTTGCTGTGGCCTTTGTATCAGTGCCTCCTATTGGCCTAATGCAACAGGAACCCCTGGTGGATACAGTCTGTGGAGGTTACCTCTCTGGGCCCAGAGCAGGTCATAGGAGCATGGAGAATACATGGGGGAGAAGGGACAATCAATATATATTGATTTAAAAAAATTTTATATGTAGATAAGTTATACTACATATGAATTCTATTTCAACATGGTAAACCAGCTATTAACCACATAATTGTTATTACAAGGAGCGTTGGGTCTGTTTAGAGTTGAAAACCACTGCCTATAGCCACCAGTGCCTCTAGGAAGGAGGGGAAAAAGGTTTTGAATAGACACTAGTTTAAATATGAAAAAGACTATGTCTTAAATACTGTGTCCTATACTGTGAAGTGAAGGAGTTGTAACCACAAAAATGACAGGCAAGTTAAAGAATCTGAACAAGATATCCTTAAGGGACACAATTCCCAATGGGAAAGATGGGTTTAATTAACCCAATAACTGTAAGGGGACAATTATATTCTTAATGTATCAGTTACACCGAATTGCATGTATAATTTTTTTTAAAAAGCAATAAAGCAGTCTCTCTGGGCTTAGTAACGCACATACATTATATTTAATATTATTAAATCATGTATAATTATAATTTGGAGGGTAAAGTAACGTACCTTAAGAGGTTAACCCAATTCTAGCAGACTGAAAAAAATAAGGCTTTTTCTGATCATAGAAGTAAACGTATACAAAGGTGCAAAATGAGTGAAGTAGTCCCACCAATAAACCCACCTTTGGTGACAACTCAGGAGCCCTCCGATTTCTCACAGCTCTTTGCTGCCTTCTCTTTGCTGAAGCCCTTCCTCCTCTTCATTCTTTGGGAATGAAGATCCCGAAGGAGTGGATCTTCATTCGTCACCTAAATAACCCACAACAAATGATAGTGATTCCTGGTCTGTTCTTCATCCAGACTGTGAGCTCCCTAAGGCAAGGACTGTGCTGTGAAGTGCTTTATATCTCCTCCAGTTTCTGGTGGACACGTAGTAAGGGCTAAATATCTTCTTCGGTTGGTGGTGTGATTCATTTTCCAATTTGTAGGGGTTGAACCAGTGATTTTCAAACTTTGGGTACATTATGATCACCTGGAGAGCTTTCCAAAAATACTGATGCTCGACCCCCTCTCCTAGAGATTCTGCTTCATTGGTCTGCGGACACCCAGGTGATTCTAAAATGCAGCTGAGTGTTGACAAACTGGTTCTAGTTCAGGGTTTCTCCACCTTGGCACTATTGACTTTGGGGACTGAATTTTTCTTTGTTGGGGACAAGGAAGGGCTGTACACAGTAGGATGTTTAGCAGCATCCTTGGCCTCTACTTGTGAGATGTCAGTAGCACCCTCACTTCAGTTGTAACAGATAAAAAAAAACGTCTCCAGACGTTGCCAGAAGTCCCCCAAGGGCAAAATCGCCCCACTTAGAAACACTGGTCTAGTTGCTCTGCATATTGCTTTAAGAGTCTAGGTTTGAAAGCCCATAATTTTGTTTTCTGTGTCTTTTCTGACAGGAAGCTGCATCACTGTGTCTGGGTAAAGCACTAGGCTGGTGTCTGAAGGTGGACCTGAGCTTCAGCCACTTAACCTCAGTGCAATCCAGGCAGCTCTCTTCATTCCCAGGTCTGGTCTCTCATCAGAGGGCTATGGAAGAAATCAGAGGAGTCGATCTTTATATTTCCTTCCAGCTCTGACGCTTTGTGTTTGCTGCTTTACCTAGCAACCAGTTGGAAATGGAGTGTGTTTTATATTTAATACATTTACTGAAAAGAATTTTATATTTCCCATTTAATTAAGAAAAAGTAGATTAAATTGCTTTATGGTTATGACTTTACTGATTCCCCACTCCGCCTCCTGTAGCAATCTCCCAGGAGACATACGAAAAGTAAGGCATGACATTGTTTTCATTCCTAAGTTACATAACCAATTTCAGTGTGGAATATGATTTAAACAGACAGGAAGAAACACAGCCTTTTTATGAGAGGAATTTAAAAGTGGAGATGATGGATTTAACTTTCAAAAAGTGTCTGTAGGAAATTTAAAAGGTGAAAGTTATTTTTAGAAACTGTAATGCTAGTATTAAATGAAGTTAAATGAACTATTTCCTCTTTGGGGTGTGTGATTTCAAATGAATCTGTGATAATTTAAAGAGACTCCTGTGTAACTACCTGCAAGGAGGCAGAGTACAATTGGAGGAAGGCGGGGTTAAGCACTTAGGTCTCTAAATCACTCTCCGAAGCCCAAAACTTTTAGAGTCCAATCCAGATGCTTCTCACCCCTCCACTACTACTGCCTGGATTCATGTAATTGCCTCTTATTCCTTGCTTCCATCTTTGACTCCCCTTCTCCATAATCTCTTTCCTACTAGGCGACCAGAGAATAGACTTGGTCCTGCCCACCCCACCACTTTACCATTTTACTCAGAGTAAAAACCAAATAGCTACAGGATTCTACACAATCTGGCTTCTCACATATCTTTCTGACCTCATCCCCTGCCCTTTTCCTTTATTCACTCCTCTCCCTCCACATTGGACACCATTACAATTCCTAAACACACCAGGCACTTGGCACGTTCCAGTCTCAGGACTTTTGCACTTGCTCTTCCCTCTCGCAAGGATGCTCTGCCCCCAGATAGCATAGGGTAACTCCTTTTATTTCCTTCAGGTCTTGGTAAGAAGTCACCTGCTTAATGCAGCCACCCTGACCACCCTATTTAATACCGTAACCTGCCGCCCACAAACTGACTCGTCATTCCCTGAGTTCTGCTTCTCTTTTGTTCCCAAAGTACTCATCACCTTCGAACACACTATATAATTTACTTATAACGTCTGTTCTCGTGTCCATTTCCCTCCACCAGAATGTAAGCTCCATGAGGGCAGAGTTCTTTGTTTTCTTCTCTCATGTTTTCCAAGCAACTAGGACAATGCCTGGAACATAATAGGTGCTCCAAAAACTATTTGAATGAATGAATGAATGAATGAATGAACCATGAACTGTGAAACCTGAACTTGGGCAAGTTGCTTAACTTCTCTGAGTCTCTGTCTCATGACTGTTAAATGGAGTTGATGAGTTGCTGTATTCACCTAGTAGAGTCATGTGTGAATCAAATGAGTTCTTACCTGAAAGGACTTAGCACAGTGCCTGGCATACAGAGAGTCCTCAGTAAATATTGGCTGTTCTTATTGTTATTATTAACCTGTTCCCCAAGATCAAAATTGGGGTGTAGTGTGTGCTGACGAATGAATGCGCTCCTGGTTGCATGACTTAATAAGCAATGCGTCTGAGGCAAGGGCTGAACTATGAGAATGGGCAAGGTGGAGCTGGAAAGGCAGGTCAGGTACAGGAAACGCACCTTGAAGGTAGCTCAGGGTGCTGCCCTGGTGCACTTCCTCCACTCCCCCAAGAGGTGTGTGGAGCTGATCTGTGGGCCCTAGGAGAGGATCTGTGTTTGGGGGAGTGTGTGGAGAATGATCATTAGCAAGATGAGAAGGGAAGGGCAGTGGAAGTGGGGAGATCATGTAAGAGGGGGTTGACTCATCTAGGAAGCAATAACGAGCCCTAGGGAAGACAACTGTGGTTGCAACAGATGGTAGAGACATTTTGGAGACAGAACCAACTCCTTCAAAGCAAACTCAGAAAGACAATCTACTTTTTATGCTCTATCAGGTAGCAAAAATACGATTAACATGAATGATGTGATTCTTACCTACTGTTAATTTCTAAACAGACTTTGATTTTTATTAACAGGCTTTGGGGCCTATTATTCAACAGAGAAGCAGACTGTTTTTCTCATGGGGAATGATTAGACTAGAAAAAAAAAAAGGAAATTCTTTCCTTGCTAGGTAATAATAGAGAGATATAGCAAGCGTGGCCAAAATACAACATGAAGGAAAGCTCTGGAACCTGCTGTTGTGAAACAATTCTTGTCAGACCTCAGTGAGTACTGTAGCAGTTTCTCTCAGAAGTTAAAACGGAAATACACACCTGATTAAACTCCTTTAAGTTCGGATAGCTGCTGCTGCAGGTTAGAAAACCCTGGCATTTCAAAATCTCAATAAAGTGACTTTCGAAGCAACAGAAGGGCAAACCTTTGATAAGGCTGCAAGGTGAGATGCCAGAGATGAAGGTTCCTTTTACATATATATTGGCCACCAATTGACAGCTTCTGCCCTTTAAACTCAATTGCGCGCTCTCTTTGGGACTAGGAGATTTCACAGTCTGTTGTCAGTCTTTGATGCTCAGGTGGTGTTAAATATTTTAAAAACCAACAAAACAAATTCCCCCGGACTCTAACACCTCTTTGCCCTGATGACGGCCCAGCCTCCTACTTTGTTTCCCTGCTCAGCTTCTCTTCCTTCCTAGCATCCTCTAGGATCGCAAAGTCAGGTCGCTGTTACTGATATTTTAAAGTGTTCCTCATCTCTTAGGAACCACATCTCCTGGGAACCAGATTTCTCAGAATTTTGAAAATTTCCTTGTTCAGGTCCCTAGGACACATCTGCAGGGCCCTCAGGCATACACGGGAGTGTTGATGAAATGCTTGAGGGCCGTTCTCTTGATTATTGCCGCCTCCAAGAGGAAATGGCTGTTTTCTTGCCCATTTTTCCCTAAGGGCCAAAACTGGGTCCCCAAGAGCAGTTTCCCTTGGGCTCTGAGATGAAATGGTCAGCAAACAAGGCTAACGTGTCCGTTGCTCCACTTCCAGCCCTGCGAGACTGCACATGGAGGTGATGCTGCTGGGGGAGGTGAGGGACCTGAGGAAGGAACCTCGATGAGCTCAGGCACCTGTGGAGCACGCGGATCCCGCTGCACGCTTTCTTACGGGGCACTTAGAAACACTTCCATTTTTTGAAATCTTGCTTTCTTTGGGGTATTTCTCCATTTAATCCAGTGGTTCTTAAAGTGTAGTTCTGAGACCAGCAGCATCAGTATCACCTGGGAACAGGTAAGAAATGCACACTCTCAGGCCCCACCCAGGGCTTCTGAATCAGAAACTCAGGAGTGTGTTTTAACAAGCCCTCCAGGTAATTCTAGGGGTCAAGTGTGAGAACCATGTATCTGGCCTGCTGTTCTATTGGTGTGGTCCTCAAATTGCTTTGCTAATAATAGTTTAGAAAGTCAGCTTTGTGTTTCTGTGCATCTGAATTCGCCTCGTTGTAAGGGCTGTGGTTACTCTCTGACGGCCACAGCCTCCATGACAGGAGGGGGAGAGGGAGGCG
This sequence comes from Lagenorhynchus albirostris, assembly GCF_949774975.1. Taxonomy (NCBI): domain Eukaryota; kingdom Metazoa; phylum Chordata; class Mammalia; order Artiodactyla; family Delphinidae; genus Lagenorhynchus; species Lagenorhynchus albirostris. The sequence continues at coordinate 133,620,303 of NC_083095.1, read as the reverse complement.
AGTGCTGTGAAACAAACGCCTGGCGAGGAAATCTCAGACCTGCCAGAGTCTGCTTTGAATCTTCACACCTTTGAAAAGGGAGAGCACTCAACAACTGGGAAAAAAAATAAAACCCATTAAAGGGACACACAGCTGCTATTTTGAATCAGTAGCACAGCAAATTGAAGTGATAGCCATAAAACATTTTTACTTCTGACAAGAGAATCCCTTTAGGGCAGGTAATGATCTGTTAAATATCAAAGGAGCAGACCAAGGACCCTAGGACATTTAATAGGGAGAAATGAGGTAGGGAGAGGGGGGAGGAGGTGAGCTCCGCCTTCAACAGGCCACAGCTTGGACCTGGGGAAGTCGACCAGGAACAGGACCAATGCAGAGAACCACGGAGAGGTGTGCGGGGATCCTTTTGATCATTAGAGCTGCCCGACAATGGGATGGCATCTTAGGGGCGATAGGGAGCCCCCTGGCTCCGGGAGCACGTAAGTCTAGGTGACCCTGTAACAGAGACGCCATAATAAAGGAAATTCTTGTGTCAGGCAAGAAGCTGCACGAGGGTCAATATTTTGCAGATTTAAAAAAAATCAGAAGTCTTTCTTCAAGTGAGATAGTACCCCTTGGTACTTAAATTTATAAAACAGATTAAACAGGGGCCTCTTTTGTGATCCCTGGGACACATCCTCTTTGGAACGTCCTAGGTGAGTACCAAAATCCCTTGCAATATGAGCTCCTCTGATTCTGTGGTTCTTTGACCTCTTTTCAAACCAGAACTTCTCTCTCTTCTCCCCAGGCTTCTCTTGAGCTGCCCACGAGCTTCCTTGGATGTGTGTCACCAAAAGAGCAATGGTTACAGAAGATGAGAAAAACCTAAGAGTGCATGCAGCCACACGCCTCACACGCCCCTCCCCAGGGATGGTGCTCAGTGAGGACTTTGCATGCTGAGGCTTGATTCCTAGTGGCATGCGAGGGCAGAGGCCCCGAGCAGGACACGCCTGTCTTTAGCCACCTTCAGTGCAGACAGGGAAAAAGGCAGGCAGACTAAAGCCTGAGCCAACAGGTAGACCTAAATGGAATGGGTTTTCCAAGCTGTGAGAGACCCACCTTGAAAGTGGCCCAGATGCTGTCTGGGCCTGCCCTGGTGGGGGTCTCAGAAGTGAAGAGGGGGCCTTCCTGAACTCTGAAGGGACCAAATGTGAGACGGACCCTGGACCCGTGGTAGGGAGGGCTGTCAGCCAGGGCCTTCCCTTCTCTGCCCAACATTGTTGGCTCTGAGTCTGTTTTTTTCCAACAGAACCAGATTTTTTGTCATAAAATTCTTGGACTACTTGAGCTTCTGGATTATAATGTCCTTTTTTTTTTTTTTTTCCACAGTGATGATAGCTTTGGCCTCTCTTATAAACACCTAATGGGCAGAAATTTTCTCCTTCAGAAGAATAACAAAAAGAAAACACCAAGGAGCTTTCATTATAGTGCAGCTTCTTCTCTGGTTGATGAGAGGCATGACTGTGACCTGAAGCTGATTTTGTTTATTTGAAAGGAAAGACAATTGTTCATTCACTCAACAAACATTTACTAAACACATAGAGCTGCTGGGCTTCTGCTTGGTGTTGGGCATATTGTCAGCTCCAGCTCTGAAGGAACCATGAGGTGAGGGGATAAACATGGGAAAAATCACAGTTCAGGCATCCATGTACTGATACCAACTGGTTTACACAGGCTGAATAAAAGAAGGTGAATAAAAGAAGAACAAAAAGCCTTCTAAGCAGACAATAGAGAATGTGTAAGCAGCATGAAGTCAGGGGTAGTGAAACCAAGACCCCTAAAACCGAGTTCCCCTGCTGAGTTTGATTAACCTCTCTGTCTAAAATTATTCCCTTTCTTGCTCCTTCTGACCTCAATCCTGGGCTAACTGAACACTAATCAACCAGAGTCAGATGACTAAAACTGCTGTTGTCGATAACATCGTTAACCTACAAACTCAGGTTTTTTCTCCAGGACAAGATGAGCTAACAGACCCCCAAGCCATGGACCACCTGGCCAGAGATAGTAAACCAGAGACATCCTGACTCCTGAAACTACGATTACGTTATTAACCCCAGCTTCTTTGTTCTTCCCCTTAAAAAACCCTCTAACTCAAAGACCGAGTGGGAGTGAATCTAAGGCGTGTCTCCCACTCCCTTGCTTGGCGCCCTGCAATAAACCCTCACTTTGCCGCTAACACACACTGTCAGGAGTTTGACTTTCTGCGCTGTGGATGCACAAGCCCTTCTTGCTTGGTTACAGAAGTATGGACCTGTCCTCCTGGGTGGAGAGGGGCATGAGAGGTGCTAGGGAGAGAGCAGCAGCAGGTGGCTTGGTGAGCTGGGCAAGGTAGGATCTGGTAGGGCACTGTCTGCTGAGCTAGGGAATTTGGACTTTATCTGAAGAGTGAGGAGGAACCATTGATGGATTCTAAGCAGAGGAGAGTCCTGACCACATCTGTACTTTAGAAAGATTTCTCTGTGAAAAGATAATGTCTAGGATTTGCATCCAAATGACCTCAGACCAAAATACAAAAATCAATTAATTGCAGGACTTTGTAATGGGAAACAGCCCACTTGTCTATCAAAAGGCTGGTTGAATAAAGAAGTACTAGGCAGCTGTAGAAGGGAATGAGGGATATCTCCACTTATGATATATTTCTGAGTAAAAAAGGAATGTGTGGGACTTCCCCGGTGGTCCAGTGGTTAAGATCCTGTGCTCCCAATGCAGGGGTCACAGACTCGATCCCTTGTTGGGGAACTTAGATCCTGCATGCCACACGGCCCGGCCAAAATAAATAAATAAAATAAAAGTAAATAAAACAGAGAAAATTGAAAACACCAAAAAGGAATGTGTGTATAGTATTTATCTAAGAAAGGCAGGGATACAAATATATAAACATACAAATATATCTACTTATATTTAAAACAGACAAGCAGTGGATAAACCAATGGAAAGTGGTTACCTATAGGGGGAGGGAGAGTACAGTGTGGAGGAGATGGGGAGAAAAGCTGGACTTCTTTGAATAAAGCTTGGCTTGTGTATTTGACTTTGGAACCAAGTAAAAATTTCATGTAAAAAACAAAATTATAGGGCTTCCCTGGTGGCGCAGTGGTTGAGAGTCTGCCTGCTGATGCAGGGGACGCAGGTTTGTGCCCCGGTCCGGGAAGATCCCACATGCTGCGGAGCGGCTAGGCCCGTGAGCCATGGCTGCTAAGCCTGCGCGTCCGGAGCCTGTGCTCCGCAACGGGAGAGGCCACAACAGTGAGAGGCCTGCGTACCGCAAAAAAAATAAAATAAAAATAAAGAAAGAATTCCTAAAAGTAAAATGGAACAAATGAGCATAAGTGTGCATATGGTTAGTGGGGTAAACACACAGGGGAACTGTTCCAAACACAGTAATTTGACTGTACACCTATAGAGAGATATGACCTAAGGACAAAAAGGACTGCAAACAGACAATCTTAACTTGTTTTCAGCAATCATTTGGCTGGTGAGAGAATTGGTATTGGTGTTCTGAGACTGTTGTGTGTGCAATGTGGGATGAAGCCAATGAGAAATTATGTGAAATTCTAATTATATATTTCTTGCTGTCTTCTTTTTTGGCTGCGTTGGGTTTTCGTTGCTGAGCACGGGCTTTCTATAGTTGCAGCGAGCAGGGGCTACTCTTCGTTGCCATGGGCGGGCTTCTCATTGTGGTGGCTTCTCTTGTTGTGGAGCATGGGCTCTAGGCGTGTGGGCTTCAGTAGTTGCAGCATGTGGGCTCAGTTGTTGTGGCTCGCAGGCTCAGTAGTTGTGGCACACAGGCTTAGTTGCTCTGTGGCATGTGGGATCTTCCCGGACCAGGGATTGAACCTGTGTCCCCTGCATTGGCATTCTTAACCACTGCACCACCAGGGAAGTCCCTTTCTTGGTGTATTTGAGAAATGAGATTCTTAGCATGGAAGAAAGGAGATGCAGGTGGAAGAAATAAGAGGTTATGCAAAAGCCCCGTAGCCCTGAATTTGAGTTGAAAGTATCAGTACGAACTTATATGTTTTATCTTTAAGACTAACAGAAAACATTATTCCCTAGCTCTGATCTCTGAAAAGACCTAGGAATAGTAATCAGTCCTGTAGCAGTGAACACCCTCGGTGCCCAGATCTTAGTCTTGAAATTCCATTTCCCGACAAAAGACTAGGGCTCCATGAAGAAATGTTAATTCCAGGGCTGATATAGGAAATGAACATGAGGAGCCTATCATACCAGATGGGAAGGAAGTCCTCAAAGACGGCTAGGATAGTGTCAGAAGGACTCAGAAGTCAACTTGAAGAGGCTCCTTCTGGCCAAAGATGGACACTTTTAGCATCAGTAACGGCAAAACTTCAATGGATTGAATACATCAAACATGTTTAATTCCATGAGTTCATAATGATACTAAAACAAATTTAATTGGTCATTTTTGGAGTATGGTCATGAGCAAATTCATTATTTTGAAAATTAATAAAGACATATAATTATCTTTGAGCATTTATCTGTCTTTCCTATACAGGCTGTACTACCGGGTAACCAAATAGTAGATGAGGGGAAGTTTCTCTTTATAGAAGTAATTCAGTTCATAAACGAAGAAGGAATTATAGAATTGGAATATCACCATTTGGCAACTCCTAATTAATTAATGGGTAGTGACACTGGATCAGCAACATCTGCTAATATCACAAACAAAGACAACCAGATATCACATGGCTCCTGTGAAGTATTCTTGCAAAAATTTCAACCTAAATCTAGATTCAAGTAGCAATTTACAGGAAATACATGGGACAGGAGAAAATATTAAAAGACACCATGGAGATGCAATCAGTAAAATCTATATTGTGGAAACCTCTATAGGATAAATGATCTAGTTTCCTTGCAAATAAATTGCAAGGAAAAAAAAGAGGAGGAAACTGATATTTAAAAGAAACTTAAGGTAGACAACAAATGTATGGATACAAGGGGGAAAGGGGTGGGGTGAGAGGAATTGGAAGACTGGGATTGACACATATACATTATTAACACTATGTATAAAATAGACAACTGATGGGAACATTGCTGTATAGCACAGGGAATTCTACCTAATACACTGTGGTAACCTAAATGGGAGGCAAGTCCAAAAGGGAGGAGATATCTGTATGCATATGGTTGATTCATTTTGTTGGGCAGTGGAGGTTAACACAACATTGTAAAGCAACCATACTCCAATAAAAATTAATAAAAAGAAAAAAACTTAAGAAACATATCACCAATTACTGTGTACAGGACTTATTTATTTAGATCGAGATTCAAACAAACTAAAAAAATAAAATAAAAATTTTGTGACATTTAAAAACAGTTGGAAATTTGAAAGCTGGCTGGATATTTGATGACATTAACATTATTAATTGTTTTCAGGTGTGATGTTATGGTGGTTATGTTTTTCTCCAAGAATCCTTATCTTTTAGAAATATACACAGAAATAGTTACATATAAAATGCGATATCTGAGATTTGCTTTGGAATAATAGAGGAGGGGCAGGATGTGGGTGGGGATGGAGAAGGAACAAGTTTAGCCATGAGTTGACAATGACTCAGGTGGGTGATGGGGACATGAGAGTTCATTCTTCTATTCTACTTTTGGATACGTTTGAGATTTTCCACAATCAAATGTTTAAAAACATAAATACAAAGCCATGAAGCCGAAAAGAACGATCCCCGCAGCAACCTGTGAAAGATGGACTGGAGGGAATATTTAGGGGCGCTGACTTTCCTCTACCCTCTTCTCAAGACCCTTTTGCCTCTCCTTCTCTACTCCCACGCCTCATATTCCATAACATCTTACAGAGAAACCCGAACGAACTTTTTGGCCAACCCCATAGAACAAGAGAACGGCTGATTGTACATCAACCTCACAAGAGAAGGCCTGGTTAAGCCTGCCCCCAATATTTGCAGGGCTAAAGCTAAGAGTACAAATGGAAGTCACATGCCATGGGACATCGAAATAATAAAAGTTATAAATCAAGCTAACAAATTGCTAAGTAAAATGTGTTTTATCCTCTTACCCTGGAAAATATATTTGCCTACAGACCTGGAACACCAGGTTTCAGTTAAACATTCTTGAATTCTGTGCTGGAACACGGAATCTGGAAAAGGAGTCCCTTTTTTCTCCCACCCCCCCGCCCCCAGCTTTGTCTCACGTTGTGATGAATATTGTGTGCATGTGTGTATATATCCCAGGTCACATGTCCAAGCTCTGTCCACATCCTCCGCCAAAGCTGCCCCTTGGCCATCCTTTGGACCTAGGGCTGCACACACCAACAGTTCAGTTTACACTTAGGGGGACAGAATTGTGAGGAAGAGGCCCTTGAAAGATTTGGGGCCATGTGGGCATGCTATTCCAGAGTCTCAGGGATCTGAAATTTGTTCTAGAAAGGAGACACAGCTCTGTGTGGTTACATCTCCTTGGTTCTGTTGACTCCTTATGCTGTGGAAAAGGGTATGGTTGAGGGAGGGCCATAGTGGGGCTCAGGGTCCACGAGTCCCCAGGGTGACACCAGCGATAGCTGGTGGGAGGATGGGAATTTTATCTCAGATGAAGCAAAATTTGGAGGCCCTTGGAGTTTTCAAAATCCCAATTTAAATACATGACTTTCACCTAAAGGATAATAGAAAGAGGATAATTTCCTTGGCCCCCAGCCCTAACCCCACAGCAAGATGACGAGCCACAGAGAAATCAAGGCCTATGGTTGGAGAGGGTGTCCTAGAAGACATCTTAAAAGGACTGATTTATCCTTTAGGATTAAAAACCTGACAGTTTGGAGTAACATTATAAATAATACAATTATTTTGGTTTGGGAAAAATACAAGATCAATTATACACATCTTACCTTCGAGAAAGTCACGGTGCTTATTGAAATTGAATTCATATCATGCCTCCAAGATGAAACTGGCATACTTTCCAAGACCGAACAGCAGGGGAAGTTGCCCCCCAAGGGTTGTTGGTATGGCTGGTCAGGTGGTTGTCTCTCAGGTTCATTTGAACAATCTTTGCTTTTCAGCCACCTAAAGTCCCACCCTCAGTGCTTGTTCCCTTGGCATTAGCAGCAATACTGTCAAACAGTAATCAGCATCCAGGCTGTAAAGAACAAAGAGCTTTATGGGGGTCTTAAGAATTGCAATTTGGGGGCTTCCCTGGTGGTGCAGTGGCTAAGAATCTGCCTGCCAATGCAGGGGACACGGGTTCGATCCCTGGTCCGGGAAGATCCCACATGCCGCAGAGCAACAAAGCTTTTGTGCCACAACTACTGAGCCCACGTGCCACAACTATTGAAGCCTGCACGCCTAGAGCCCATGCTACGCAACAAGTGAAGCCACCGCGATGAGAAGCCTGCACACCAAGAGAATTGTAATTTAGGATACACAGATTTGGGTAGAAGGGAAAGAGTGTTCCAGGGAAGAAAAAGAGTCAGGGGTTTATAAAGGCAAAGACCGTAAGGTTGTTAAACTTGTCTGGCAGGAATTATGATTGGCTCTGATACAGGAAAGGAAATATTTCTCCTTAAGGGATAGGCTGTCACGAGTTATTTAGGGTAAGGGTCCATATGATATCTTGAGTGTCTGGAACATTGGGCAGATGTTCTGGATGCCTGAGTTGAGACATAAGTGATCAAAGGCCAGATTCCGTCTGGGCTGAGGTGTGCATAAATCACACTCACTCAGTGCCTCCTGGCTTCATTTTAGAGAATTAGCAATACCGACTCCATTTTAATTTTCCTTTCACAGTACATGCCAGGCTCTTAAAGCAGCATGCAACTTGTTCTAGGAAGGGAAATCTTTCGGATCCTTATACCTTACTGAGAACAAGTTCATCAGCTTTTCCCACAGGCAGGGCCGGGGCAGCCAGAGAGCCCCGACCCCTGCATGGAAGGGCTGAAGAATGAGCACAGGACTTTAGAAACGGTACAGATTACCACCCGTTTGTCTTTATAATTTTGCTGAGGGCTCCTATACCATGGAAGGATGTGATACAGAATGTATCACAGACATAAAAGGTCAGTACTTCTTCAGGGCTCTTTAAGCAAGGCAGCGCTCTTGAGGCTTGTGTCCTTGGAATCCTGGCTGATGTGGGAGCTGGATGTACAGGGCCAAAAGCACAGCAGGCTTCGGGTTGACTAGTGCTCTGCCAGGCCCTGCCTAGCCAGTTCCTGCCCTCACAGTCACGGCAGCCTGAACACTGCTGGGAGCTAGAGCTGTTGGGCAGTCAAGGACTTCGAGGTAGGCCAGGACAGACTGTCTAGGCTCCGTTCTCTTGAAATTTTGGTTCAACTCAAATAGACCTCTGACCACATCTCTGGCCTCTAGGGGGCACGTTTCTCAGTCTCACAGTCTTTTTTAGGGTGAAATTTCTTGAGCCTTGACCACAAGCTTCTAGGAATTTTCTGGATGGGTGGGTGATAAACCACAGGCCACTGTGCTTTTTTTTTTTTTTTTTCCCGGTACTCGGGCCTCTCACTGTCGTGGCCCCTCCCGTTGCGGAGCACAGGCTCCAGATGCGCAGGCTCAGCGGCCATGTCTCACGGGCCCAGCCGCTCCGCGGCATGTGGGATCTTCCCGTACCGGGGCACGAACCCGTGTCCCCTGCATCGGCAGGCGGACTCTCAACCACTGCGCCACCACGGAAGCCCGCCACTGTGCTTTTGACTCAAACTCTTGGAAGACCTTGGGCCCCAGAGCTGGAGCAGATGAACTTGGCCTGGAACCTGGAGACAGGAGCTTTGCAGGGTTTTTCCTTTGTTTTGCCCTTAGGTATGGACGGGAAGGTTGAGTTACTTAGCCTCGTGGTCCATTATCATCTTTGAGCAAGGCCCCTTCCTTGATTTTGAATTAATGAATTCCCTCTTATCCCGTAGTTCTCTCCCACCCCCCTCTCCTCTATAGGTAAGCACACTAATGGGCTTAATGCACATCTTATTATTTGCGTGTGTTCTTGCATGTATTTTGTGAGTATATATTTTCTAACTCGGAAAATAATTTATTTTTCTTAAATGTAAGGGGCAATTAGAAGCACTAATACCTTATCAGGACTTTATGCAAATGTAGAATAAGCATGTTATTCCAAATTCAGGGCCCAGGTGATGTGAAAATGAAAAATAATTGGGGGGACAAAAATACATTGTGAATAACACATCCATTTCCATTTCCATGTAGGTATATTATGCCAAAGTCAGTTTATAGTATTTTGGTACATTTGAAATAGTACTGACTTATTGAGAGTAACCACTGAAATACCTTTCAACTATGTGAAGTATGGAAAATTGCAAAATTAAAAAAAAATTAACATAGGAGAAATGTTATACTATTGTGCTGGCTTACAAAGTTAGCGTCCAGATGTTGGATGAAAATATGTTCCCCTAGTATCCTAAAAATAAGCAAAGTCTTTGAAATCTTTTACACACTGGTATTAGATAGTCCTGTTTATTTTACTCACACCAGAGGCAATAGTACAATGCTAAAAATAAGCATTCACCTATGCCTGTATTATTAATGTATGGAAATTGCATTCTGTTATAAAATCTCATCTGGTTTCCTACTTTTTTCACTAAGCGCTCTGATTTTAAGATGCATCCACGTTGCTGAGTGAGCCCGCAGCTCATGGGCCACGTTTTACTCATCCACTCCCCCGCCGGTGGACTCTCAGGCTGCCCCTCCCTCATCCATCATGGGCACAGGAACAGAATTTCTGGGTCATAGGACCGAGACAGAGGCTTTAGTCTGGAAACCTATTAGCACAGCAAGTGCCAAAACCCCTTTCTTGTGCCTGGAAGAGATGTTTTGGAAGTCTGAAGAGCCACCACGCCTCCCATCCTCCCTGTAGCACTGGGCTTAACTCCTAAAACTACAGGATTTGAGGTAGGAAAGCTGGATTTGAGGAGCAGCCTTTCTGCCCTCCTCTGCGCCAGGAGAAGACATCCCAGGGTCCAGGTGAGAGGCCCAACATCGCCAAAGAATTTGCTGGCAAGCCCTGAACGCTGAGCTGGCCCCTCCTGCACAGCTCAGGGTAGGGGGACAGCCAGCCCTCACCCCAAGGCTGGGAAGTGACTGGGGCCAGGCCCGGGCAGGCAGAAGACTTGAGCAGGAACACCCTGGGATCAGTAGGCACCCCTGCACCTGCCCCCGCCCCCGGGTGAGCCTTTGGGGAGCAGCTTCTCTAACTATTGGACTGAAGCCATAGTCCAAGAAGCTCAGGCTTCTGGCACTAAACAAAATTCAGAAACACCCAGATTGACTCCAGGAAGAAGCTCTTCCAGCCCTAAGATGGGGCCTATGGGCTCTTGCTGATTTGCACTGCCCGACCCCACCAGCCTTCAGGGGGCGCTGTTTCTCTAACATCAGAGGTTCTGAGCCAGAACCAAGGGCGGCTCTCAGGTGACAGCTCAGTGGTGCCTCACATTGATGGTAGAGACCTCTCAGACAAAGCCCTGGGGAGAATGAAGGGAAATTGGCTCAGGCAGAAACCTGACAACTAGCACCGCCTTTTCCTCCTTGCTCCAGGAGACCCTCCTATTCATCCAGACGCTTCCAAATGCAGACCAAAAGAGGCTGAGCCCTCCCTCCACACTGCCCTGCAGTTCCATTTCCTGCCTCCTCTCCTCCCTAGCAGGAGAGCAGGGACCTTCCCCGGCAGGACCCGAGGATGGCCTTCTCCAGGAGGACACAACCACAACTTCTGTGTACGACAGGCACACAGCAAATAGTAGGAAGACAGTGTAGAGGAGGACTTTTCTTAGCCCTCTGGACCCTTGTCCCATGGGCATGACTTTCAGTTAAGGACAGCCTGGGGCAAGGCCAGTGAGATTGAGGTGGGAGAGTGGGGAGGTGAGTAGGAGCCCATGGGGTGTGAGCCTTCTGGGGCAGCCTAGGGTGGGAGTGGGTGGCAGACTCATAGGAAATAAGCATGGTCCCTGCCCGGAGAAAGGGCACTTGCTATGAGGGTAACAACCATTTGTGCCACAACTATTCTCTAAGCATCTCTTATGTGTCAGGCACTGGGCTAGTTGCAGGATACTGCTGTGAACAAGAGCTATGTGGTTCCAGTGATCTGGATCTGACACTGGAGAGCAGAGGAGTCAAACAAACAGTTAAGTAATCAAATACTAATTCTAAATAGCAATGCGAACAATGAGGGAAGTTGGGAGGATGTTGAGATGGAGAATAATGGGGAGGAGGGAGCTACTCTAGAACTCAAGGCCTTCGAGGTCGGCCAGGACAGTGGGCATGACCTCACTTGGCCTCATGTGCTGATCAGGAAAGGAGGCACAGAGGCTGAAGCAGTGATCATGGAGGTTTTCCCCTGCCCAGGATCCCTTTCCCTCTCCTTGTACAGCCCTCTCAGTTCCCTTCTCCACTCTCGATCCATAAGGGCTCCTGGAGAGGACATGTGACCCAGATCTGGCCAATCAGGGCAGCCCATCCCACACTGGCCACAGTGATTGGTTCAGAGATGGACCCATGACCCAAATCAGGCAAAGGAGAGTCAGGCTGGAAACTTTGGCTGGACCGTTAGATAAGAAGCTGTCTCTTTTCGTCGGAGGATGCTAAACAAGGATATAAGCCTTGAACAGCCATGGGTGGCCACATAGAAAGAGCCTGCCTGAGAATAGAGCCAACCCCAAGGAAAGCAGAGCTGAGAATTGGTGAGGGAGGGAGAGAGAGATCTGTTGACCAAGCCCTAATGCTACTTTTGATTATCTGAATCTGCAGGAGGGAAGAGGAAAAGAAACATCAGCATTCCCCAAAACTCTCTTCAAAATCATCTTCTTCACCAGTCTTCTCTCTCCCCTCAACTCTATAGGAAGCTGGAGGCAGGTAGTGGGCAGCAGTGCAGGGTCTGTTTGGAGCCCCCTTTTGGCAGGTCCTGCAAACACAGGTAGTTTCCTAATGTCTTTTCTCATCTTCACCTTTGGACATCAGCCAAAACTCTGAGAGAGAAGAAAAGCCCCATTTTTAACATCCTGTTACATGAGTATTGTTGGCTCATTTCTATAAATGAAGAAAATGAGGCTCAGAGAGTTTGAATAACTTGCCAAGAACACAGAACTGGTCAGGGACAGAGCTGAATTCACACCCCAATTTGTCTGGCTTCAAATCTTCCTCCCCCTTTCTACTACTACAGTCTAGGGGGTGGTATGGCCCGGCAGGCAGGTGGCCCCTAGCATTGTGGCTATAGGCAGCTTGACCTGGGATTCAGGGCCATTTAACTCCAGCTCTGGCAGGCTGTGGGCAGGGCAGTCCCACATTCAGAGAAAGTGACATCTATGGGGTCTGGAAAGTGCAGCTCAGAGTCTAGGGTTACCACCATGGGCTGAGTGTCCACTGTGTGTTACTGTGTTTCATCCAGATAAGACACTGACTACCAGCCAGAGCTGATGAGACCTACTGCTGGCTACCTTCTTATCCTAGTTTCCTGAGTCAAGACTGACCCCTGTGGTGGCGTGAGGCTGAGGCTGGCCAGCAGGGAACCCCAGCTGTTAGGAGCAGAGGAAGGCAGTGTCAGAACCAGGCCCACACGCCTTTCTCCCACATCTATCCCACCCCAGACCTGGGCCAGCCTCCTCATGTCCCTCCAGACTCCTCCCCTGCCTCTCTGCCTCCAGCCTCACCCCTCACCCTTACCCACCAGAGCTGCCATTGTTTGCCTGATTGTTCACCATCTTGTTGCCAAATGAATGGTCCAAAAGCATGTTTTACAACGGCAACCTTTATCTACAGAAGGTCTTTGAAACTTCTTGGCCTGGCATTTGCAGTGGTTCAAAATGTGGCCTTACTGAACTTTTTCAACTCTGTTTCTCTTTTCTTTCAGATGCATACCCTGCATGTGTGTCAAACTGTGTGTGCTATTCCTACTGCCACTCCTTGGCTCAGGTGATGTCTGCCATCCCTGCCCTCCCCTCTCCATTGTTAATATTGACAATTCACTCCTTCAGTCTGTCCACCTTTCCTTCAACAGGTATTCCAGGAGTCTCGCTCTGCTCCTGACATTCCGGGCAGCTTCACCGACCCGCAGCTCTGACACCTCATCCCTTGTATTGTGATCTCTTTAACCCTCTCGTATTAACCTCCTGCATGAGACACCCTTCTTCCCCTGCTCCACTAAACTGCAAATCCTTCAAGGGCAGAGACCCTTCAAGGGTCTCACCCATTTTGCAGCTCCTGTGACAGGGGTTAATAAATGTGTGTTGCTTGAATGGGACAAACACAGGCTCTGGCAGGAAAGCACTAAAAACACTGGCTTGAGAGGCTAGAGCTTAGTCCCAGCTCTGCCACTTCCTAGTGTGGCTTGAGGAGAGCTACTGTCCTTCTCTGGGCCTCAGGATGCCCATCTGTAAAATGGAACTACCATCCTGTCCTGACCACCTTAATAGGCTGGGGTGGGTGGGAGACTCTGCAGGTGTCGGCTGTTATTACGATGGTTTCTCCCATAGGCAGGGTGTGTGTTGAGGGTGGAGGGAGATGATTGTGTTTCTTGGAGCCCTTTAGCCATAAGAGCTGAATTGAGCAAAGACAGCAGGAGGCCCCTCCCAGGACCCTCAGGTGCCAGTCCCGGGGGTTACGGCAGGGGAAATGACCAGCGACTTGGTGCACGTGTGTCTTTCTGAGGCATGGATGCTCCAGGGCTCTCTGCCAGTATCCTGGGAGGGGGGCAGGCAGGAGCTCTTCTCCAGCCCCAGACTGCCTGTGAAGGGTCAGTGGGCATGACCTCACTTGGCCTGCTTGCAGTCCTATGGTCCTCAAGGCTCCAGACTGCCTCCAGTGACCTGGGGTGGGGTGTGCAAAGGAAGGTGGGGTTTGAGTCGGGGCGTTTTATCATCATGGGCTATCTGTCCAGAGGGGAAGCCAAGGTTCACACTGGAGAAGGGACTCGCTGAGGTCACTTTTACAGTCCTGGTGTGGATTTTAGAGACAGAGACAATTGAATCTTAGGTCTGCCACTTACTCCTGTAAGAGCTGGAGCAAATTACAACCCTGAGTCTCAGGTTCCATAAATGTTAATGGGGGCTTACAATTCTAATGTTGTAGAGCTATGAGGATTGGAGGGAATGATGTGTATGAGGTGCCCATTCCCGGTGGCAGCTCAGGCATCTGGCTCCATTCCCCAGGATGATGGGGATGCTCCCTCCTGGACATCCTGCACTGCTCTGGGCAAATATCTCCCCGTTTCTCAGGTGACAAGGCTGCCAAAGGCTTTAGGAGAGAATCAGGTCGGCTTTGGACCCAGGACAGGAGGTGGCAGTTCTAAGATTCTGCAAGTCAGGAGACTGATTCTGAGGAAGTGAGCGGCTTAGGGCCTGGGACTCTTTTCCTTCATTTGCTCATTCATTCCGCAGATATGGATTGACTGTGCACTCAGGAAAAGATTCTGTCCTGGCTGCTGCTCCATCAGGGAGGACGAAGACCCAGATGCTCCCCACCCAAAATGCTCACGTTCCAGTGGGGAGAGAGACAAAGCAAGGAGACACAATGAGAGTGGGATTGCTATGGGAGTTATGTGCACAAGGCAGGGGATACCGAGGTAGTGGAGCTGCGGAAGACTCACACTTCCTTTTTTTCTCATTTTAATTGCAGAGCACATTTTCGTGGTTGAGATCGAGCTGTATAATTTTATAACCTGCTATTTTCATTTGTCATTATGTCATAAATATTTCCTCCCGGTGATTATTGAACTCTTTATTGTTTTTAATTTATTTATTTAATTTATTTATTTTTGACTGCGTTGGGTCTTCATTGCTGTGCGCGGGCTTTCTCTAGTTGCATCGAGCGGGGGCTACTCTTCTTTGCGGTGCGCGGGCTTCTCATCGTGGTGGCTTCTGTTGTTGCAGAGAGCGGGTTCAGTAGTTGTGGCGCACGGGCTTAGTTGCTCCGTGGCATGTGGGAGCTTCCCAAACCAGGGCTCGAACCCATGTTCCCTGCCCTGGCAGGTGGATTCTTAACCACTGCACCACCAGGGAAGCCCCAATTGAACTCCTTATAAATATTTTCAATGGCTGCAGTGTATTTTCAGTAGAGCAATGCCCTGATTTAATTAGGCCTGGACATGTAGATTGTTTTGGGTTGTTTTTTTTTCCTATGATAAATAGTACTGTTACAAACATCTTTGTACATAAATTATTTCCCATGTTTCTTGTTATTTCCTTGGGGTAGATTTCTAGTCATGGAATTCCTGGACATGGTATATCAAATTTTTAAAATCCCTCAGTAATTCCTTGATACCTACTGCAAAATGTCTTTCTGAGTCGGTTTTTCGGGTGCACCCTAGAGCAACTGTGGCACTGTTTAGACTTAAGTCTGTATAGAGGTAGGGGATTATCGTAGGAAGATAGGTTGGGGTGGGGGTTTGAATCATACAGACTTGGAGGTTCCAGTCCCAGCCCCTTCACTTACTCATCCCATAGCCCTGGCCACGTCGGTTCTCCCATGACAGGTGTGATAACACTATCCTTGACCAGTTTTCTGCAGATGAGAGATGGCGGATGTGAAGCACACAGCTCAGTGCCTGGCACACAGTAGGAGCACAGTAACTGGTTACTGCTATGGAATGACAGCCTCCTGGTCAGGCCTGGGGTGAAGTCATGCCCTCTGGAAGCTGAGGCTGCAGGGTGAGGCCTCAGCTCCAGCCTCCGCTGGCCCAGGCCCAGGTGCCCCTACACTGACCAGGCCAGGTTCCCCAGGAGCGCTGCAGGCAGCAGGGCAGAAGGCAAAGGCCAAGATCGGAGGCTAGAGAAAGTGAACAAAGGGCTCTGGGGCCAAAACAGAGGGAGAAAGTGATTTCCAGGCTGACTGAGGAGGGGAGCTGGGAAGGAGAGGGAAGAGGGAGGGGTAGAGGTCTCAGGGGCCACAGGAAAAGGCAGGACCAAGGTGATGAGAGCCAAAGGGAAGGGCTGGTTCAACGCCAGGATGTAAGGTGAATCCAGGTACCAATCAGGTCCCCAGAGGCTGGCCCAAGGGCAGGGGTGGGCACCAGGGGGCTCTGACAGGCTGCCCAGCACCTGATTCTATGACTAGCTCACTGAGTGCCCCTGGACAGGAACCTGACCCTTGCCGGGCACTGACGCACCCATCTGCAGAAGTCTCTGGTGTCCTTCTGTCTCTGACATCCTCTGGCCTGGCAATGCCCTGAAGAGATGAATGACTTCCCATCTGGCCCTCTGAATAAGTTTAAATACCTACCAAACAGTTTTTCTACTTCAGACAGGAGACAGAACTGCCCTGGGTCTCTTGGATCAGTGGGAAGACTTTTCTGAAGGATTATTGGAAAGGGGAAGGGCAGAGGTCAGAGGGAAAGGGCTTGCTTAGAGAGAGTGACCACAGCCAGAGCAGAGTGGACAGGGCAGCCCCAAGTCAGGCTCGAGGAGAATTAGAAAACGCCTGCTTTGGTGGGTGAAGTCCCATGTTCATACTGCTTGGCTAGAGAAACCAGCTCTGATTTTCAGCCCTCACTCATCCCCTTGGCTTGATACTCTGTGTTGCAGGTTGAGTTCTGCAAGAGCAGACACTGAGGCAGAGTTTGGAGCACGTGGTATGTACTAGAGACCCACAACTATGAAAGGAAGGGGGAGAAAGCAGGACTGGGCAGAGAGAAGTCAACCTGTGTTCTAGGCTCAATCAAGTCTCAGCAAACCCAGCACCAGGTCATCTGAGTTGTCCAGCATCAGACCTAAATGGAGGGGCCTCTATCCTCTTGTCTCCATCAGTCACCAGATTTGAGCTGCCCCAGGACAGCTGTGATCTCAGGTAAGGCGGCCCCCTGCAGCTGCGATGAGCTCGGAAGGAATTGACAGGAGGTTGTGTGCTGAGCACTCTCCCTCCCTTCACTCTCTTTGAAGCGGTGGGGGGCGGGGGGGGGGATCTGGGCAGCACAGCTTCATGTCTTTCACAGCTTGGGCAGTGAACCACCTGCTCAACTGTACATGGCAGCCCTGTGGGAGAGAAATTTTAGAGGATACAAACCTGTGCCTTCTCTAGATGCTTTGAAAAGTGTGGAAGAGGAAAAGAAAATCAAATAACACATCATTGTCTTTGTACTAAGGGAGTCCCTGTCAGGAGAGTCACATCCTCTGAGCATGCTGGTTCCTGATTTTCTGGCCTGGAAGTTTTGAAATGTCCGGTTGTCTTATCTCACCACTTCCTGCCCTCCCCCTGCACTAGCTCCTGGGCCTCGTAATACGCTTTCTGCTGGGAAAGTGTGTTCATTCTTCCATTTCTCTCCTTTTCCCCTTTCTGTGTGATTTGGCCACAAGTTCTTGACATCAGGGAGTGAGGAGGCAGCCCTAGAAAGAGACGTGACCTTCACAAGAAGAAGGGAGATGGAACCCTCTGGCTCCAAGGTCTTCAGTGGCCCCTTAGTGCTCTTAGTTTGAAGTCCAAACCCTCAGCATGGCATGTAACGCCTGCATGAGCTGGCCCTGCCTCTTCCCAGCCTGGCACAGAGCATCACTGAATGAATGGAATTTTTTATTTTTATTAATAGTGATGATGAAGATGATGATGATGATAAAAGAACTCATGTTTCTCTAGGCTCCATCAAACCATGTGCACTCCTCGGGGCTCAGATCAGCAATGACCTAAAAATTCTTGGCTCACCTGCTCATACAAAATTCTGACTCTCTCCTTAAAATCTATTCCAACCATTTCTGAGAGATAAGCGGTAAAGAGCAATGAGTTAAGAGCAAAAACTTTGGACTCACCCTTGGAAGGAACCAGGATCCTTGGAGAAAGCTTGATTCCAGAGCTGGGGACAGGTAATATATAAGATAAACCTGAAAAATCTCATGCCAGAAAGTAAGGAAGTGCTCAAAAACTAATAGTGCCACATCAAAAGGAAACACAAGCCACCCCAGAGGGGCTCACACTGGCCAATCTGGGACAGTTTGAGCATCAAAATAAATAACAATAACAACAGATTATAACCCATTGAAAGAGAAATTCTCGAGTCCTCATTAATATAAGTAAATGAATAAATAAATGAGGAAAAGGGAACATTCTTCTGTTCAGTAGGATGTCAACTAATACACATAGATGGAAGGGTGGAGTTGGGTGACATCAATGAATGTCAAAACTAGTGGGTGTGGGGCTTCCCTCGTGGCGCAGTGGTAGAGAGTCTGCCTGCCGATGCAGGGGACACGGGTTCATGCCCCAGTCCGGGAAGATCCCACATGTGGCTGGGCCCGTGAGCCTGTGCGTCTGGAGCCTGTGCTCCGCAACGGGAGAAGCCACAACAGTGAGAAGCCCGCGTACCGCAAAAAAAAAAAAAACTAGTGGGTGAAGGTGTGATGAGGAATAGGATACATATATTTATTTACATAGCCTCAAAGAATTTTCCTATAAGATACTTATTAATCACAAAGGGGAAAACAGTAACTCTATGGTGAAGAAAACTGGTGGACACCACTGAAATTGAGTGACCAAAGTTAACATCACCAACAATGGGACAAGTTGACATCATGTACCTCCTGATATGATGCACTGAGAAGAACACAGAAGCACTTATGTGGTGTTCCTACCAAAAGAGCATGATCTGAATCTAATCATGAGGGAAGAACCAGACACAAATCCAAATGCTGAGACATTCTTTTTTTTAATTAATTTATTTACTTATTTATTTTTGACCATGTTGGGTCTTCATTGCTGCGCACAGGCTTTCTCTAGTTGCGGAGAGTGGGGGCTACTCTTCGTTGTGGTGCGTGGGCTCTTCTCACTGCAGTGGCTTCTCTTGTTGCAGAGAATGGGCTCTAGGTGTGCGGGCTTCAGTAGTTGTAGCACAAAGGCTCAGCAGTTGTGGCTCACGGGATCTAGAGCGCAGGCTCAGTAGTTGTGGCACACAGGCTTAGTTGCTCTGCGGCATGTGGGAACTTCCCGGACCAGGGCTCGAACCCCTGTCCCCTGCAGTGGCAGGCGGATTCTTAACCACTGTGCCAGCAGGGAAGTCCCAAAATGTTGAGACATTCTACAAAATGACCAGCCTGCTGCTTTCCGAAGTGTCAATGTCATGAAGGTCAAGGGAAAATAGAGGAACCGTCAGAGATTGAAGGAGACCAGGAGGGAAAAATAGACTTAAGGGACATTACAATTGATGGAATTAAATTTGAATGAGAAGTGCAGACTAGACAAGAGCATTGTATCAATGTTAAATTGTGCTGTGGTTATGTAAGAGAATGTCCTTGTTCTCAGGAAATATACACTAAAGAATTTAGGGGTGAAGAGTTCCATGTCTCCAGCTTACTCAGATAATATATACTATATTATTAAGCATATATAATTAATGAATATGCATATGTAAGTATATAGACATAATAATAAAGCAATTGGGTAAAATTTAAATAATCTGCTGAATCTGGGGAAAGAGGACAAGAGTTCTTTGTACTCTCTACTTTTAAAATTATATCAAAATAAAAATGTAAAAATTTTAAAAGCCAAACCAAAACATGAGAAAATGTGCCTTTTACTGACCACCGTAGCAGAGTGCTGGTGAGGGCAGGGCTTAGGAGGGAACTGGGGAGATGGGCACCAGCACCCCAGGAATGTGGGGTCTCACCGTCTGGTGAGAGTCTACTGTCACGCCGTCCACGAGTCTCAGGCTACCAGTCACTCCTCGGCTTTGTTCTGCTGTTGGAAGTCCTGGGAATGAGGCTTTTCCAGTCGATCCTGAGAGGACAGGGCCTCAGCAGCAACAATGCCAGGTCTGTGGGTGCATCGTCACGGTGGGCTGAAAGCCCGCTCTACGCAGGATCTGAGCTAGATGCCTTTTCATGTTCTCAAGCACTGGGCTAGGCACGTTAGAAACATCTTATTTAAATTTTAGAGCAACCCTATTAAATACATAGACTTATCACCCCTGTGTTCCAGATGAGGAACTCGGTCTCGGTGAGGTGAGGCTGGAGCCGGGATTCAAACCCCGCTCTTCGGACTCCCAGTCTAGTGCTCTCCCTGCTCCCCCCTCCCCGCCCCGGCTGGACATGCCTGGAACCCTCCTGTTTCCGCACTTTGGCCCATGCTGTCTCGTTTGCCTGCACCCGTGCTCCCCTCCCCATTTCTCAACTTAGTGATTTTCTGGCCCAGCCAAGACTGAAGTCCAGGTCTCCTACCTCTGAATCCCAGGTTCTCAGTGATAATTAAACACCAGCTGGGCCACAATCAAGCTTTGCCTTACTGTGAACAAGTCATTTTCTGACTAAATTAAGACCAGCCCAACTGAGGAGAGGAGAGGATGCCGAAAAACTGTTTTGATGCTCTGTTTTGAGACAGAAAAGAGCTACGATGGAAAACACAAAACAAAGCAGGCTGGAAAGGACGGGGGCAGGTGTTGGCGTGGGAGGTGGTTATGCCATGCCTTCCCTGTTAGAATCAGGTCAGTGTTCTGTCCCACTGGGCCTCAGTTTCCCCATCTGTAAAATGAAGCAGTAAGAGGATAGAAGGAGCTCCCATCCAAGCGTGTATGTCTGACTCACGGACTGTGACTAGAAACTAGGCGGAGTCCGTGTCCCCGACCCAGTCAGGCGGTCTGAGTTGGAGCCTGGCCTTATGTTTTCTAACAAAGTCCCACAGGGCTTCTGATAGGCACCCTTCCTCCATTTGAGAACCTCCAGAGCGTCTCTGCGGGCCCTTCCACCACTGCAGTCCTCCACTCTGACCAGTGAGCGGTGGTGGTTCTCAGCCCTCACTGAAGGAGCCCTTCCCCCATGTCTACCGGGCTGGGCAGGGGGTCCTGATTACTCTGCTGGCTGCCCACTGGCCACTTTGCACTTCTTTGATGTCTTTTAAGGATCCTGGCCAACAACACCCAGCTTCTGAAGACCAACGATGATTGGAAACTCAGAGTCACACCCTGGTTGCTGCACATTAGTAAATCTGAAAGCACCTTGTCAACTCAGAAAAGCTGTGTGAGCGGGAAGAAGCTTTATTTTTTGCAACTGCTTTCCTGGGGCAAACTGAAAAACAGAATCTATATCACATCCTGAGGGCCAAGAGCCACACCCTCGGTCCCCTCCGAAGATCTGGGGCCAGGATGTCTCCAGGCGGCAGACATAATTTCTGGGAGCCCTGGGCCCCATCCCGCATGGCCCCTTGTCCCCGTACTTCCTCCTCTGCTACTGACTTCCCTTCTCTCCCCTTCCTCCTCCTCATGCTTCTGCTCCAGACCCTGCCCTGGCCCCTCACCTCCAGCCCCACACTCTAGGAAGGAAAGACTCCACTTAGGATGGAACTCTGACAAGTTAACTGAACTCTCTGAGCCTCAGTTTCCTTATCTGTTGGATTAGGTGAGACCTCAGGCATGTGACGTGCTTAGCACAGGGCCCTGGGCAGTGAGACCCCAGCAGGCTTACCGCTGTTGTCCTGGAACTCCCTGTTGTCTGGTCTCACCAGTGAGCTTGTTCTGGTTAATCAGGCCCCAGCTCCCCTCCTGAGGGAGGACTTCCCAGGCAGAGCCCCTCTCTCCTTGCACCCACTGCTGTCCTGCCGTTCGGCACATTTCCCCACCTGGGCTGCCTCCCCACGGAGACACGCAGAAGCCCTGCCTTGTTTGTTTCCTGGTCTCCAGACAAAAAGGCTCAGTAAATGCTGGTGGGTGTTCTGCAGCAGAACTTGTTCTATGCTGGGCCAGGGTAGCTGTGGTCGAGAGTGGGAGCCCCAGCCCAGTGGACCTGGCCACCTGGAGGGACCCCACAGGCATTTCCCCCGGGAACAGTGGACCACAGTAGCTGGGTACATGAACATTCCAGTTCAACCATGGGGTAGGTGGGGTGGGAGGGCACACCACAGCCATGCCAGCATCATGGCAGTGCACTCTGCTCCTCCAGGAAGGAAGGAGATACATGTGTCACCTGGCCTGCCTAAAGAATGGCAGATATTACCAAGACAGCATGTTAGCAATGAAAGGGCCAAAACAAATGTCGCTTGGACCAGTGGTGATACTGTTTCCAAATGAAATTCGTGGTAAGGGACTTCCGGATTCCTAATGTCACCAAGGAGCTTTGAAATGCTCTGTTTCTACAGCCCCTTCCCCTTTCCAGAAGGCTCCAAGCTATTGCTTAAGATTCTTCCTGTATGAGATGAAGTTGAAGGGTAGCCTGGAGCCAGATCATGCAGGCCATGTAAGGACAATGACCATTGTTCTAACAGCAATGGGAAATCATAGCAAGGTGACAACGGGAAGGTGATGATCAGATTTGGGTCTGAAAATGTCACCCTGCTGTGTGGAGAACTAACAGTAGTGAGCAGGGCTGGCTACAGGGATGTGCATCTTGAAATTCCTAATATTATCTTTGGATTTGTATTTTTAAGTGACGTCTGATGGGACAATGAAGCATGGATTCAGGGCTCGGAGCCTCGGCTCATGCGTGGTCCCGTCTCCTACTACCACCCCTGACGGGTTCTCAGCTTTCCCCTCCCCACTCCTGCCTAGCAACCACTGCCACCCTCTGCCCCCAGCAGGAACCTGGTGCAGGTGTGGGGAGGCTCAGGGTTGCCTGGTGGCATCTCAGGATGGGGCACTGCAGCGGTTGTCCCTGTGCCGTGCTGGCGGCACCGTGGCGCATTCAGCAGGTGACTCGGGATGGTGGGTCTCCTGCTCACTTCTGCTCCAGGTACCTAGGGCATCCTGGCATGAGTTTGCAATATTCTTGGGGATCACCCTCCACCATGGGAAAGGGAGATGCCTGCTTTACTTCTCTGCCCCCCCTCTGGGGAATGCACTCTGGTAACTGGCAGGATGGGAAACCCAGCAGCTTGGGTCTCCTACGGAAGTGAGTCAAGAGATGGAGGGTGCTTGTCCTTCACGTATTCCTATGCCCAAGGGAGCGTACCATTAAATAGCAAGTGAAGCACCAGGACAGGCTGACAGAACATGGGAAAGGAAAAGACTTTATATTTTAGGACCTTTAATGGCAATTTTCCCCTTACCTTTTTAATAATAGGCCCCATACTTTCATTTTGCATTGATGCTGCAAATTACATGGCTGGTCCTGGTAGAGAGCATTCAATGAGCTCAAGCATGTAAAACACATGCAGGCCCTGCAGGCAGTAAGACTCCCTCAGTGCTGGCTAGTATTATTGTTTTTGTTGTTTCTTTGGCTCAAAAGGATGGATGAAGCGGCTTCAGGAGCCGAACCCCGCCAGAGGGCTTGCTGTGGCAATCAATGTTGTAATAACTGAGTTTGCATTTTATTCTCAATCCTCAGACCCACTACCTCTTAAATTCTTCAAGTAGATGTGTTCAAATGTCATGCAAAACAGGATGGGGCTCTGCCTGCACAGGGGGACTCCCCCTTTAAGAAAAGGAGCAAAGCGTACCTCAAACACAGCTGCCCAGACCTCAAGGCAAATTGTGTTTTGAGGCAATTGTGATAGTGATTTTCAGGACTGGATCCCCCTCCCCAGGGGAGCTGGTGATGAAGGGAGGCCTGAGGGCAGCTCCCTTTTCTGAGGGGAGCTCAGATGACTCCGTCCCCCTCTTCCATCTCCCTGATGTCCCACCAATCCATCCCCTCCTCCCTGCCTGCCCATCTAGGCCTCATCCCTCTCTCAGAGTTACAACAACACCCTCTTCTTGTCTCACCCCCTCCCAACCACTTCCCCTCTGGAGACATCTTTCTAGAACCTGTCTGTGGGTCCTCCAGGGCAGAGACCAGGTCTGTGTCCTCTCTGAGCCCCAGTCCCAGCAGGGCCTGCCAGGAGTTGGTACCCAGCAGTGTTCGTGGACCTGATTGGGAGAAGGCTGTAGTGGTCACGGTGGTTGGCTCCCAACACACGTAACACCCCAATCAAGGCACCCCCTTCCTGAGGCCAGTGATGGTGGTATATGAGCATGTGACTCAGTCTCCTTCTGGCCAGTGAGACACACGGGGAGGTCTCCCGGGAGACTGGGTGGGGAGGACTTTGGAGAAAATGAGACAAGGAGAGGGGTCCCGTTTCTTCCTCTGTGGCTGTGTCGAGTTGTAGACCAGAGACGTTGCAGACGGAGGAGGGAGACAGTCAATGAGGAGAATCACAGAGAAACTGAGCTGGGGCTCTAATGCACTTCACCTGGAGGCCGTGCTGCCTCCAAACCCCTTGTGTGGGTGATAACACACGTCCTCCATGTCAGACCCTCTGGTGTTATGTTCCTTGTGGCCAAGGCGTCCTCAATGGGTGCAAATAACAAAGTGAACCTGGAAGATCATGTGCCAGGGCTGGACTCTCACCCAATGGCACCACCAGCCCCAGCAGCCTCCCTGGACTCAGCTTTTCCTGCTACGGATCAGGGTGACAGGTTCTGGAGGCAGAATTGGAGAAAGGAAGGATGAAACCCATTGTTATGAGAGGGCTGTTGATTACAGACACCTGTGAAGGTTAAGCCATGGGCTTTGGCATCAGGCAGACCTGGGTCTGAAGCCTAGCGCTTTACTTACTTGGGCGAGTTGCATAAACTCTTTAGTTTGCTCCTCTGTGAAGTGAGGATGATGATAATGTGTGCCCCACAGGATGGGGTGAGGACTAAGTGAGGTTGTCCATGTAAAAAGCGTCAGCAAGTGCTCCAAAGCCGAGCTGGCTGTCCTGGTGGCCCAAACTTGGGAGCCGCAAAAGGTGAGGTGTGGGGAGGGAGAAGACCTCTCTGCAGCAGAGTACTTTAGATTGACGTCTCCTGTTACTTCCTTCCCCAGTTGCTTCACCCCACAACCAGCATGGCCATCCGTCTGGGGCTGCCCTGACTGGACCAGAGCAGCTGGGAAAGGAAGGCCTCATGTGTGGGAGCCTTGAGATGGACCTTGGGGGATGGGAGGATTGGCCCAGGGAAAGAAGATGAAGGAAGGCATGTCAGGAGGGAGGCTGGGGAGCAGAGGGGCAAAGCTGTGAAGGTAGGAGTAGAGAGGGTACCTTTGGGGAGAGGGAAGAGGCCTGTTTGGAGCAGAAATTTGTGAGGGGTGATGGGAGGAGCCCCTGGAGAGGCAGGGGAGAGAGCCTGGCTATGAAGTTTCCTGCTGATAAGAGGGTAAGAGCTGTCTATCGACAGAAAGTTTCTAGTCCGCCTCCAGAACTAGAAGCGTCACCCCATTTGGTAGATGGAAAAACCAAGGCCAGGGAGGCTGAGTCGGTGCTATCAGAGGCGGTGATGCCATTGGGATGAGGAACAACCTCAGCACTTGACCTTCGGGGTTCAGAGTTAAATTTACATTAGCTGTCTTCAGCTGCAAGCAGCAGACAGCCTGACTGGGGTGTCTTCAATGCTGGAGATGTTTATTAGCTTGACCCCAAGGATTCTGGAGGTAGGGGGCTACCACGGTAGCCCCACTGCCCTGCAGCTCTCCCTGACATGTTCTCTCTTGGGTGGTTATTGCAGAAGTGTGGGTGTGCCCCATCTCTAACCCTGGGCTTACATAACTGGCACTTGGGCTCTTAGCTCTCTCCTGCGGCAGCTCTCATCCGTCTAATCACCACCAGTCAATGGTAAGGGAGGCATCGCCAAGGGTGGTGATTTGTGGACGAGCCTGATTCATCCCTTCTTGCCAACCCACCCTGGGTTCCGGCCCCCCTGCTGATGTCTTCTGCTGAGTGGGCAGGCCCTGGCTCCCCAGGGCGGTATCTGGAGCTCCAGCCCAGGGCTCTTCCCAAGTTGATACCAGACAGAGCCCCCGGCACCTGCCCCATCAAAACCAGAAAACTCCAGTTATGTTCTCAACATTACTTTGTGTCTTTTCCAAAGACTGGGGGTGACAGATGGGGAAACTGAGGCTCAGAGAGTTGGAGGGTGGATTAAGGTCCCTCTGAAGGGTAAGGCCCAGACAGAACAGAAACTGGGGCCTCAACCTGGCTTTTCAAACTCCCACGTTTATGCCTTTGTAATCCTGTGTCTCGCGGTCCAACCACATTCTTCCAGCCTGAAGACTCTATCTTCAGAGGGGGGGCTTCCTGCCCCAGAGAGTGCCTCACCTGGGGACTTGGAGGGAAGGCAGTATCCACAGGCTGTTACCCCTTGGCTAGTTACCTGCTCACCCCACTTCTGTGCTTTCACAGCTGCCCCCAGCACACAGCTCTGTCTGCGCCCAGACCGTGAGCTCCTTGAGCTCAGGATGTGGACTGGGGCAACGTTCACCCAGGGTCTGATGATGTTCTAGGCTTGGGTGAGCCCCTCCCTCCCTGAAATGGTTTGCTGGTGAGGGGTGGAGAGTCTAGCGTCTCTGGACCTGGTCTGGGGTGAGGCTTGGGGTGGTAGGTGACAGCACCTGGGATCCTGCCCCCCCTCCTTACCCACAGCTTCAGTGGGCCTCAGGCTCCCTAAGTTTATGGCCTCTGAGAATGGCCCAGCTAGGGCATCGGAAGGAGGCAAGTGGAGACAAGTAGCTGGGTGGCAGATGGCAGGCGGGGCTGTACAGGGGAGCACGGCAGCTCCACTTCCTGTGGGGCGACGGCCCTGGAGCCTGCCCTAGGGGAGGTTGCACAAATCTACCTGCACAGGCCCCGGGCTGCGTCTCCCACTGGCCCCTGCCTCCCCACAGCCCGGGGCTGGCATCCCTGCTCTCAGTCCTGAAGCCTGGGCTGTCTCCACGGGGCTGGTGAGGGGCCGGGCCGGACACTGGGACCCGCCCTCCCATCACTGGGCACCAGCCCTTCCTCATTTTGCTGCTGATTCTAGCCCCAAACAAAACAGGTCGAGCCCTTTTCCTCCCTCCAGCAGTCTCTGGCTTACAGCTGCCTTCTGAGGCACTGCAGACGGCGCCGGCCTGGAAGGGGGGCCCTGGGCCAGCGCTGCCAGGACGGGGACGGTGCGCCTGCCTCCTGGCCCTCGTTCAGCCCTGTCTGTGGCAGGAGAGGGAGCTTTGCCGTGGCAGTCGGCTGAGGAAGATGCCCCAGCTTCAGTTCAAAGATGCCTTTTGGGTGAGTGAAGACGGCTGCCGGTTTGAGCCAGTGGTGTTGGCCCCGGGGAGGCCAGTCCGTCCGAAGTTTCCCCAGGGGTGGTGGGTGGGGATGCGGCTTCAAGAGGGGGATTTCTCATGAAAATAGTGGTTGATTTTTGGTCTTTATCATCGTGGAGGTGACTTGGGCTGCTTCTGAGTCAGGAGACGAAGGGGATCCTCAGTCTGGGGTACTGATTTCTCTGCAAACTTCAACACAGCGAGTGGGGGATAGTCTCTGTGCTCCCAGGGCTGGTTTTTCCCCTGAGTGACCCTCTCCCCACAGCAGGAACTTTTTAGGAGTGTCTGATATATGGGTGGGAGCTCGAGGAGGTCTTGTGAGGCGAAGGAAGGAGGGGGTCAGGTTTGGGGACCAGAAAAACTTGACTTTGGATGTTGGCTCTGCTATTTAGAGGCTGGACAAGTCATTTAACCTCTCTGAGTTCCATTTTCCCCCATCTATATAGCAGAGAGAGATATTAATAAACGCACCAACTGGATGGGAGGGTTAAAACAAGGTGAGGTAACAAACTCCCCCGCACCTTGCTGGAGCGCCAAGTGGGAATTCTCTTCCCCTCACCCAACCCCTCTTCCTTGCAGACCTCAGGGGTCCTTTGAAGAGGCGACAGGGCTGGGCAATTCCTTGCTGACTTTCTTAAATCCAGTGCACATGTAAATCAAGCCTTTTCCTAGTGAAATTCCAGCACCCAGCTGGCTCGTGGGGGTGAAATGCTTGGCCCAGGCCACACAGCCTGCAAGCCCAGTTTGGACCCCAGATCCCTTCAGCTTTTTTTCCAGCTGTCTCTCAACCTCTCCCTCTGCTCCCCAAGCTCTGGCTGTTCCCAGTGGCTCACAGGAAAAAGCTGAGACCTCTCTGGTTACTGCTGGGGAATGTGGCTGTCCTGAGGGATCCCCTCCAGCCCTGCAGAGAACACCTGGCTCTTTGCTCACTTCGCACGGCCTCAGTCAACAGCCTGGCCTCCCTGGGCTCTTTCCTGGGGCCTCCGGCCAGGAGGACGAAAGCTAACGAGCCAGGTCTTCCTTGCCTTCCAGGCCACGCTCCGCTTGGGGGCCGTGGCCAGCGTGTGAGTGGCCTGCTTCCCGCCGGCACTGACTGCACAGTGGGCAGAGGGATGCCTCTCTGGGCCTCCGTTTCCCCATATCTACAAAGAGGGGCTGGGACCGGCCCAGAGAAGCCAAGGGAGGCAGACCTGGCTCGGCCCATTCCAAGCACCAGGCTGGAAAATGGGGCCCGTGCAAGGGGCAAGGGGCGAGGGGCTGCAGGGATGGGGTGACAGGCCGGACAGCGGGTCACTACATCACTGCTCTGACTTGGAGTGCAAAGTCTGGGGAAAGGACAGGGCCTGAAAATCCAGGTGCTTAGTTGCCCAAGGCAGGCCAGGATATCTTGACTATATTTTAGCTCCAGGACATCTGTCCCAGCCCAGAGCCCCTGGGTCCACCTTCCCTAGGACAGCTGGGCCAAGGAATAGCCTAAGGCAGGATCTGGGCAGCGGGGGATGGTACATGAGGGAGAGCAGGGTATGGTGGCAGCAGCCCACCTGTGGCAGCTTCCTGAGCGGTATCCCGCCCGCGCTCTGTGCTCTCCCCACCTCTGAGCTGCTGCGGGCTTCACGGCCTACAGGTGCCCCCTCTCCACCACTGCTCGCTCCCTGGGCCTGGGGTGAGGGTGCAGCTTCCCTAGGGAAGGCTGGAGCAGAACGGGAGAAGTGGCCAGTGGGAGCCTCTCACACTGAGCCTGGGCAGATGCCCCAGAAGGTCGGTGGCAGCACCCCTGCCCCCAGGGCTCTGAATTCTGACACCTCTCACGGGAGCTCAGCCCCACCCAGCCCACGAGGACAGCTAACAGTTACTGAGCATTAAAGATGTACCAGCCGCCCGTTCTCAGGACTCTGTATCTGTTCACCCATTTAAACCAAGGAGGTAGATGCTATTGTTATCCCTATTATTCACAAGAGAAGGCTGAGGCACAGACAGCCTAAGTCATTTGCCCAAGGTCATGTAGCTGGGGTGAAACCGGACAGGTTGGCCCCAGTGTATGGACTCTCACCCAGGTGCTTCATTGCTCTTCTAGCAACAGGGCCCATCACTGGATGTTTGGGCCACGTTGGTGGAGGAGGGAGAAAAACTGTCCTTCTCACCTCCCAGAGAAGTAAGATCAGATGAGGTCCATAGAAGTCTTTTAAAGCCCAATTTACAGACAAATCTGTTAAATGGAAAAGACTTAATGATCTAACTGCCATGGGGGTGTTAGGGACAGGGGCCTGCCTGCCCCTCCCCCTGGCTTTCCCCCACCCCAGTCCAAGGCGCACCAGCTCCGTTGTGAGGAGGGAAACAGAAGTGTTTTCTGAGGAGCTAAGAGCTTGCATTGAAGCTTATACACTTTACTCATACGAGATGCCCTAGAGTGGTTAGGGCCCATGAACTCTGATTTTACCCACAGTTATAGCAAGCTTGGTCGTGTGGTCTTTTAACCTATAGATACAGCAAATAGTAGGGATCTACATTTGGTTAAATACTGGTGGGCCTGAACTGTCAGAGACGGTTTCACAGATAGCTGGTAGCCTGATAGCAAGAGGAGACAAAGAAATTATAAAAAGCAGACACAGCGGTTCAGAAGTGGTGGGAACATTCAGCATGGGAACAGCCCAGTCCCGTCCCTCAGTGCGCCGATATTTGCAACTTTTGCCAGTGTGGCCACACGGTATGTATTTATAGCCTGCGTTTATCTTCAGCAGAACGTTCAGAGGCAGGCCGCTGTGGGAGTGCGGCAGGGGCGGGCCTAGCCACAGGGGGAGGGAAGGGATCATTCGATGTCTGTTATACACGCACAGTGATAAGGAACTTCACGGCTTTGCAGGAAGTTTGCGGCTGACCCTCAGAGCAGGGGCTGTTGGTGAGACAAGGCCGAGGATGAGAATACCAGGTGCTCGAGCTGAGGGGGACTTAGAGCTCATGTAACCTGACTCAGCACCGAGCGGCACAGAAGCCCCCAGGATGCGGGGATACCACCCCCCTTCCCCAGTACACACAGCTTTGCTTGCCAAACTGTACTGCAAGAAACACCTGTCTGCCTCCTCAGGATAAGGCTGGCGAGTGGGGTGTGTGTTCAGTCGAAGTTTATAGAATAAGTGAATGAACAGTAAATGCATCCACGGTCCTTATGTCTTCCTGAACCTACCTTCTCCTTCATTTTACTTTAGTTACATTCTGCAAATGTTTGTTGAGAAGGGTTCACTACCAGGCAGCCTAAGCTGGGCCTCCCACCCCCACGTCCAATCAGGTGAATGAGACTGTTTTGCCCTCAAGGAGGCCAGAATCCAGTGCTGGAGACTGAGCTTCTCTGATAACACGGCCAGGCACGGGGCATACCCAGAGGGGTGCTCTGAGCTGCGCTTTCCCCTCCTGCCCCCTCATTGCCTCCCACCTATATGTCCAACCGCCTTTGCAAAGAAGTCACTGGATATTGCTTCAAGAGGGAAAATCTAGGTCTGGACCAGGTTTTATTAAGATCCACATCCTGTCCCACTTGGGGTTGTTAAAAGGAAAAGTAAGGGCCGCATATACTACCTCTCACTCCCTGCCCTTCCCTCCCTGCCGCCCTGGCTTTGGGCAGGAACCATCAATGGGGACAGAGAGAACAGGCCTGAACTTTCCCTCTGACTTGAGGTCACATCTCTCCCCTTTGAGGCTGGGCTCCAGCTTCATCTGGAAACCTCTGTGCCAAGCTGGGAGGAGCTGAGCTCCCCAACAGAGGACAGAAGGAGGTACCACATCCTTGGGTGGGGGAATGACTCACCCAGGATGCACCGGGTGAGGGTGGGGAGAGGGGACTCAGGCCCCGTGTGTCTGATCAGCTACTGTTGCCTCTTCTCCTTCCCAGTTCTGAGACTCTGAGGTTCCCCACAGAGGAGGGGACTGAGGTGGGGACGACCCTCTTTTCAGCATAATTCTGTTTTGAATGTGTGTGGGCCTGGGTATGATTTCCTCATCTTCAAAACACCATTGTTAATGACTGCATGGTCCTCCAGCTTGTGGATTTGGTGGACATGCTGTGATTTATTTATCCAATCCCCTATTGTTGGACATTTAGGTTACTACCAATTATTTAGTATTCTGGACAGTGATGTACTGGGTAGATCTTTGTGTATCAAGGTTTTGCACTTGAGGACTACGACTTTGGGTAGCTTCCCAGAAGAGGAGGCATTCCTGGGTGAGAGAGTGGGCCCAGTTCTCTAGCATTTGACACTAGCAGTCACTTTGGGACCCTTCATAGTCCTCTGGCTGGGCAGGAGACTTTTCATCCAGGAAAGAGGGACCAGAGGGACCTGGAAGGGGCTGGGAGGACTGGGCCTGGAGGGGCTCTGCTGGGAACCTAAGCCCACTCAGGCTTTGTGGGTGGACTTGCAGCAGGGCAGGGCCCTGTGGCCTTGAAGGCTGAGGGGGCCAGTGGCTGAGGAGTGGGGTCCTCCCGAGAAACAGGGGATTGTAGAGGCAGGAGGTGGGAGAGGGAGGCCCCTGGCTGTCCTTCCTTTGCCGCCACCTACTGCCTTCCCAATGTCTCCCTGGCCATGGCTGTCAGAAGGGGTGAGGATGGACTCTCTTTCTGTGCTGGTTGCAAAGCTCTTCAAGGCATGGTGTTCTGTGTAAAAATCATAGAGCCAAGCAGTGTGTCTTGCATGCGACCTGTTGTGAAAAGTGGGGGAAATAAGCATTTATGTCGGCACAGGCTTGTATTAACGAGAGTCTCTAGAAAGACACACAGAGAACTAATTAAATTGATAACCTTGGGGGGAGTCAGAGAAAAGCGATTGATGGGTTACAGGGCTGGGCGGCAGTGAGCGTTGTCACTATGTATCTTTTTATAGTTTTTAATTTTTGAACATGCAAATGTATAACCTATTGAAAAATTAAATTACACAACTAAAAATGAAAAAGAGAATGTTTATTTCCTGTTCTGTGAAGATTTTTTTCTCTGAGTCCCAGCTACTTAAATCATCCCCAGAGGAGCGACAGCAGTGCCTGTTTGTTCAGTGCCTGTTAGGCGCCAAGCACTGCGACAGTCATTCCATGTGTGTCCCCAAACCCACCCTGCAGGGAAAGACTTGCCAAAGTCCTCTTGTCTGCAGAACGGAGGCATGGGCAGGTCAAGGGCCTAGTTCATGGTCATATGTCCAGGACAAAGCAGGGGCACCCACCTAGCTCTGTCGGACCCCATCCCGTTCTGCCCCTGACTCCAAGGAGATTGACCAGTTCTTGGTTCAATTATAACTCCTGTTGGATATAAGGGCGGCTCCCTATAGGTTAACACTGGTTTCCATGGTTTTGGAAGTAATGTGATTTTTCTCTCCATAATTTTCTGCAAGTGATCACGGATTACGTATTTCATGAAAAGGAAAATATTTAAAAACACAACTAAGCAATTCCTGTTTTCAAGGCCAAGATGGTGTTTTTAGGCGACATTTGTAGCTCGATAGCATGAACTCTTCCACGTACCCTGCGCACACTCTGTGGCACGTGTGCCCGCTGGGACCTGAGAACTTCGTTCCTCAGCGCCCACTCCACAGGACACGGTTGGCTGTCTAATGGCAATAGGTGACTACAGAGGTCTGTGGTTGTGTTTGCCCTGCTGTTGCGATGCCTGCAGATGCTCTCCTGTAGGATTTCCTGGAGGCGGTGTCCTGGGCCAAGAACATAACCCACACCTTTGATTTTATTATTGGTGGAAAACAAGATCTGCTTCTCCAGACCCTCTTTTTGATCCAATTCCCAGGAACTCATGGACTTTTCCTAGCTGCTCCTGGCACCTCCCCCCAGCCGGGGTTGCCAGCTCCTGGGATGGAGAGGGAGGGCCTTGCTGGGTTTGGAAGGGTTGGTGAGGATTTGGGAGGTGGCAGGAGGGCAGAGGGTGCTCCAGGTGGAAGGAATGGCACAGGCAAAGGTGTGGAAGGGGGAGAGGGCACAGTGGGTTTACAAGATGGTTTTCTGGCCCAGAGGACTGTGCAGGGTGACTGGTAGGAAGGGATAGCCCTTGCCAGCTTGTGAAAGGTCTTGACCAACCTTGAGTGAAGGCAAAGATGCTTTCTTCCTTTTTGCACCCTCTGCAGGGATGGATGTTTCCACTCATGCAGAGGCTTGGAGGCTGCAGGCTGTGGGTAGGATGCCCGCCCACCTCGCCTAGAGCCTGGCTGACGCTGCAAACCACATGATGGAGGGAACTTGTGGAAACTGAAACTGCCTCACGTCCAGCTAGAGAGAGTGGTACCCTGTGCCCTGGGGGCTGCCCATGCTAGGGCTCCCTGCCGTGCTAGCTCCGGAAGGTCCCTCCCTCATGGGCTCAGTCACTCCCTGTCTTCCAGTCTCAGAATGGGGAATAGGCGTCTGTGAAGCTTCCACCCTCACTCGCTGAGGGGAACCTGGAGAATCCTTTCCCCTCTCTGAACTTCAGTTACCTCATCTGTAGGATGTCAGAGTGATTCTCACCTAAGATAAAGGCTTTGAAGATGGAGAGGCTCAGGGGTCCACATTCTTCTGCTCAGCATCAGGAGTTAGCAGACCAGTAACAGATCCCAAGGGATCCCCACTTATAATTGGATAGGCACCTACAGGGTGAGCCTCATATGTGGATCCTCCCAGTCTCAGGATGCCTCCCCAACTCTGTTCACGTTGCATATTAAATTCCACCATTAGAGAGTCATTCCTATGGCTTCAGGTGACAAGATGCAATAGCCCCATGAGGTTGGTATTCTTATTCCTGCTTTATATAGAAGACTGAGGCTTATAGAGGGGATGTGGGCCTGGGGATACCACCCCGTTGGACTTTGGGGCTGCTGGGCTAGGCCTGACTGCTACCTTCCCAGGCCAGTTCAGAAAGTCAGTGAGAGTGTGCGGTGGTTTGCCGAGACCTGGTACCCTGAGCAATGAGTGACAGAGGAGGCGGGTGAGTGACATCCCCTTCTGCTGGTGTTGACAGGCCACCCACTATTGGGCAACAGGAAGTGTCTGCTGGTGCTCCAGAGACTAGCAGCCTGGGTGGGGATGGGGCAGCCAGATGGAATCAGGGCTTCCCAACTGCAGAAATGGAAAAGCGGAAGCTGGGCTATACTGGAGAGGAAAAGGGGGTGATGGGCTGAGTCAGGAGAACGCTTGACCTCTTCAAGGGACAGGGAGGCCTGTGTGGCTGGGGCAGAGGGACAGAGGTAGAGAGTAGTTGGAGATAAGATCAGAAATGTGACAGGGATCAAAAATACCAATGCCCAGGCACTGCCCCAGGTCAATTGCATGCAAATTTCGGGGTGGAGGAGCAGTATTTTTCAAAGTTCTCCAGTTTCCAAAGTGCAGCCAAGGCTGAGAACCATTGGTGTAGATAACTGTGGTGTTTCAGATGCATCGCAGTTGCTGACAATGAGCATATATCTGGCTTTTACCATTTATGTGACTCATCTGACCCACTTGTGAATGAGTAGAGGGTAGAGGGTTGTTGTTTTTTTAACCTTATAACCTTATACAATTACTTTTTTTGTGGTCAGTATACGTAATGTAAAATTTACCATCTTAACCATTTTTAAGTGTGCAATTAAGTGGCATTAGTACATTCACAATGTTGTACAATCATCACCACTATTTCCAGAACTTTTTCAAATTTCAAACAGAAATTCTGTACCCCTTAAATAATTACTCCCCATATCCCTCTTCTCACCTCCTACTCTGCTTTCTGTCTCTATGAATTTGCCATGCTAGGGACCACATATAAGTAGAATCAGACAGTATTTGTCCTATTTCATTTAGCATAATGTCTTTAAGGTTCATCCATATTTTAGTATGTGTCAGCATTTCATTCCTTTTTATGGCTGAAAAATATTCCATTCTACGTATATACCTCATTTTGTTTATCCACTTATCTGTTATTGGGCACTTGGGTTGTTCCCTCATTTTGAATATTGTGAATAATGCCGCTATGAACACAGGTGTACTAATACTGGTTTGAATCCCTGCTTTCAATTCTTTTGGGTGTATACCTAGGAGTGGAGTTGCTGGATCATATGGTAATCCTATGTTTAACATGTTGAGTAACTGCTAAATTATTTTCCCCAGCAGCTGCTACATTTACATTCCCATCAGCAATGCACGAAGGTTTCAAACAAACAGACAAAAAAAAAACCCAAAACAAAACAATGCACAGGGTTCTGATTTCTCCACATCTTCACCAACACTTGTTATTTTCTGTGTGTTTTTTCCCCCAATCATAGCCATCCTAGTAGGTATGAAGTGGTATCTCTTTGGTGTTTTGGTGTGTTTTTTTTAAACTTTGCCTTTTTATTTTATTTTTTAAAAATTTATTTATATGGCCATGCCACGCTGCATGCAGGATCTTAGTTCCCCTTCCAGGGATTGAACCGTGCCCCTTGCAGTGGAAGCTCTGAGCCTTAACCACTGGACTGCCAGGGAAGTCCCTCATTGGTGTTTTGATTTGTATTTCCCTAATGACCAATGATGTTGAGCATATTTTTTTATATTTATTGGCCATCTGTATATCTTCTTTAGAGAAATGTTTATTCAAGTCCTTTGCCTACTTTTGAATTGGGTTGTTTATCTTTTTGTTGTTCAGTTTTAAGAGTTAGTTTTCGTATATGGTGTTAGGAGTCCAATTCCATTCTTTTGCATGTGCATATCCAGTTTCTCCAGCACCATTTGTTGAAAAGACTGTCTTTTCCACATTGAATGGTCTTGCCATCCTTGTTGAAAATCAGTTGACCATATATGTGAGTGCTTATTTCTTGCTCTCTGTTCCATTCCATTGGTCTGTATGTCTGTCCTTATGGCAGTACCACACTATATTAATTACTGTAGCTTTGTAGTAAGTTTTGAAATCAGGAATTGTGAGTCTTCCAACTTTGTTCTTTTTTTTTTTTTCAAAATTATCAGCTATTGAGGTCCTGAGTTGAGGTGTTTTTATTTTTTTAATTTATTTTAATTTTTTAAAATATAGTTGATTTACAATGTTGTATTAGTTTCAGGTATACAGCAAAGTGATTCAGTTATACATATTATATATTGATATATTCTTTTTCAGATTCTTTTCCATTATAGGTTATACAAAATATTGAGTGTAGTTCCCTGTGCTATACGGTAGATCCTTGTTGGTTATCTATTTTATATATAGTAATGTATATCTATCTGATAATCCCAAACTCCTAATTTATCCCTTCCCCCCCTTTTCCCCTTTGGTAACCATAAGTTTGTTTTCTATGTCTGCAGATCTATTTCTGTTTTGTAAATAAGTTCATTTGTATCTTTTTTTTTATATTCCACATATAAGCGATATCATATGATATTTGTCTTTCTCTGTCTGGCTTACTTCACTTAGTATGATAATCTCTAGGTCCATCCATGTTGCTGCAAATGGCATTATTTCATTCTTTTTTATGGCTGAATAGTATTCCATTATATATATGTATCATACCTTCTTTATCCATCTGTCGATGGACATTTAGGTTGCTTCCACATCCTGACTATTGTAAACAGTGCTGCTATGAACATTGGGGTGTGTGTTCTTTTTGAATTACGGTTTTCTCTGAATATATGCCCAGAAGTGGGATTGCTGGGTCATATGGTAGTTCTGTTTTTAGTTTTTTTAAGGAACCTCCATACTGTTCTCCATAGTGGCTGCACCAATTTACATTCCCACCAACAGTGTAGGAGAGTTCCTTTTTCTCCACACTAGAGATGTTTTTATAGGTGAGGAAACTGAGGTTTGAGCCTTCCTGAGGTTGCCAACCTGAACTGGCCACCAGTCTATGACAAACCCCCTATAACTCTCCCAAACCTGGACATACTTGGAGAGACACCATCTTTAGAGAGAATCCCCTGGGGATGGTGGGCTCCTCCTTACAGTTGCCCTACCTCTGGCCCCCTGAGAAGGCCCATGACTTCTGAGCTTACTTGAGGCCCCACCAGCTCTCACTCTTCGAGGAGGATTGTCCCACAGGCTGGGGTCACCGACTTCTTCAGTGGATCGTGAGACGGCCCTGAGAGAATTGATGTCCACCCTGGCCTGGGCCTGCCTAGACCTGAGGGGTCTTTGAAAACCAGGACTTCTACCCCCAACTGCCCAGATGGCAGCCACTGAAGCAGAAGGGGTCCTCTTCTTTGTCACCTCTTGAATGTTTTCCCTTCATTTGGACCAGCTCTGAGCCCACTCTCCCAGGCCTGGGGCCCCCAGACTGCAGGTGGTAGGAAGGTCCAGGAGGTCAGCTGGAGTCAGTCCATGCAAGCAGGGTTGAGGTGGTAGGCAGGGGACCAACACAGAAGTCTGGATCAGTGTCTCTGGAGCTGTCGTGAATACTAACAGCTTGGGCTGTGGGGGTCTGCACAGCGTAGAGCAGCAGCGTAGTAGGTGCTGTGTTGGTGTCTGCAGTTGTTCTCAGTCTGACCCAGAAGAGGATGGAAATTGACACTGGAACCAAAGGAACAGTGTGGCTAATTCCAGGGCCAGGGGAAGACCAGCAGCTGAGACTAGGTCTTGGGTCAGGGCGGGAGCTGCCATGAGGCTGCTGGAATTTTATTTTAGTCCTCAGATCACCCCCAACCTTAGAGGGACTGCAGATTCATTGAGGGGAGGAGTTTGCATTCCAGGGTCCAAAGGTCTTGGTTTGAGTCCTACCAACGTACGGGTGCAAGTGAGGGGCTGAGTGGGAAAGGTAAGCAGTGAATGGTTCCAGAGAGCACAGGCTTCCCTCAGGCAGCCCCAGCGCCCCAGAACCCTGGAGGTGGCATCTTGCTCCACTTAGAGGTGTATTTTCCCACAGTGCTGCACTATGCCGGATGCACACTGGCTGTGTTGGGCAGGGTGAAGCAATTTCCCAGTCACCAACACAGAACCCTTGCTTGGAAGGCACCATCTTTGTCTCTCACACTGCCTTTAGAACCCGATGCACTGCTTGGATTCCACTGCATTCACGGTGTGGCCCTGGTGAGTCCCTCTACTCTCTCCGCCTCTGGCTCCTTGTCTGTATTAAATCCATTACTGTGGTTAAAAGATAGACGTGGTGAAATGAATGTTAATGGCCTAGGGCAAGAAGCCCCGGATATAGACCCTCGGCAGGTACAGGAGCCCAGGAAGACCCTGGGCTTGGAAGGCATTGGAGCCAGAGCCCAGGATCAGCTCTGAGGCCCAGAACCTACCAAGGCCGGCAGAGGAGGCTGAGGGACCTAATCCAGGGACTGTGGGTGTCTGTTCCTGCCTTTGGGGAAAGGTGTGAGGAGTGGGGGTCTCCTGCACCCCAGGGGCCCATCTCTGTCTCTTGAGCAAGTCTCAAGCCCAGAGGAGGCTGTCCGTCCTCACCCTGAAGCAATTCACAGCTACCAAGCAAGACACCCCACGTCAGCCCAGTGGAGGGCTTGGAGTCCAGTGTGCGTTCCACTATACGGGTGAAAAAATGAAGGCTGAGAGATCGGAAGCAAGCAGTCAGTCGATTGGATTCCAACCAGCTAGGATTCAAACCCAGCTCTCCTTTTTTATTTCCTTTCTTGGTTTACTTTTACTTGATATGTACTAATCACCATGGCCACCATTTTCCAGGAGCTCCTTAAGTTTCAGGGTGCCCTTTGCTGGGCTCCTACATATATTATATCATTTCGTCCTCAGAGTCCCAGGGAAAGTGGACAGTGTGTTCACACTCATTTTACAGAGGAGGGAATCTGTGCACAGGAGCTTAAGTAACTTGCTCAACTTGTGTGCGTGGGACTGGCCAGGACGAGGACGCAGTGCCTGGGGTCTTCCCACACCCCCTACCTGGACTTTCTCTTGTCTAGGTGTTCCCTGTGGGCCATCCTCTGGCAGGTGTAGGAGGTGTGGGAGGGGTGATAATTGCAGAAGGAGACGTGCAGAGACAGTGCCTGGGCCACAGACGCCGGTCCCCAGTCCCTGGCCGGTCACTTACAAGCTGGAGGCCATGCAGCAAGGAGCCCTGTGCAGCTGGCCACGTGCAGGGGATGGTCAGTGCCTGCCCTTGCTGACAGGTCAGAGTCTCCCCCGGGGCTCAGCGTCGGGTGGCTCATTTCCCTTCTGCCCTCCAACCATGTTCCCTACCTGCCCTCAGCCCTGGCCACTGCTGGATCCTACAAGCCCCCCGCCTAATCAACTTGAGTGGGGGGCACTACAGAGGAGCTGTGTGACCTGGGCAAGTCACTCACCTTGCTGAGCCTCCGTTGCTCATCTGTGACGTGGGGCAGTAAGGGCACAGTCCTGACATTGCAGGCTTCTCTGGGAATTAGAGGCATGGAGAACACTGGCCTCTACCCATCCACATCCCATCCATCCTGTTCCCTTCCCCTGAATTTGGAACCTGGCCCTGGATCCTCGTTACCTCCAGGGAGGTCCCACCACTTGGTCTGCCTGACTCAGGGCTCCACCTCAGCTGGCCTCAGGCTACCTCTTCAGACACCTGCTCCAGCCCCTCAGACCCCTCACTGCTGCTTTCTGCTGGGCTTGTAGCCACTCACAGCTCTGAGCATCAAGCTTCCGGTCTCCTAAACCCGAGGGGCTCATCCCCACCTCCAGGCCTCTGCCCCAGCTCATGTTCACTCCCTGCCCCACCTCTCTTGCTAACTACTACACGTTTTGGTTTCATAAAGCAGGAGGGAGAAGTGGGGGATCGAGCTGGGCTTTTAAGAGCAGAGGGGAAGTGAGAAGTACATCACAGAATGGGGGAGGGCAGTGCAGTAGAGGAGGCCCTTCCTGCTTGACACTGGAAGAGGCCTATTTAAAAGAACGAAGTCGGAAGCCACACACGCCCACACAATTGCTGCTTGAGCCTGGACAAGTTACATAACCTCTCTCATCCTCGCATTCTCCCCGGGTCGGTATGACTGAGATAAGAGGCCCCAGGTGTGCACAGTTGGTCCCCTTCTGTTGCTTGTGTTGTTCCCCTGGCCCCCACACCCGGCTCCGTGGGATTCCTGAGAGCTCCTGAACATTCACAGGGCTCCAACGGGGCCCCCCGAAGGCTGCAGGTAACCATCAGCACCCCGCCTCCAGATTCCCCAAGGTCAAGGGCCTGGATGTCTCAGGGGCCCATCCAGCAGGGCTGCTTGAGTAAAGGGCTGTCTAAGGCCCAGGGGAGGCCTCAGACTGGGGCTCAGTGGGGAGCTAGAGCCCTCTGGAAACTCATTTCTAATCCCAAGCCCCTGTCAGCCCAGCTGAACCCAGAGTAGCTCATCTAACCACACTCAGTGTGCTTTTGTTCCTTAAAAGGAAGCTTTCTTGGCTCTCTCCCTTTGCCACCTAGCCTGGGCCATCTTAGAAAAGCTGTAAATCACCCCCCCCCATTTGTCTGCTTATGAATGGACCCCTCCAGTCTTTGAGTCAGGGGACACCTAGACTCAGAACACCTAGTTCAGCACGTCACCTGAGGCTCGAGTCCTCTCTGCGGAATCCCTAACCTGATTATAGACCCCGGCGATGGGGCATTCTCCATCCATCAGAGCGGCTCACCTGTGTTGCACATTTGGGGCCACTTGGGCTCTTGGAGTTGGTCTCTCTGGGGGCACCAACCACAGACACGCCCTCTGCTCCTGATGGCCCCATAAAGCTCTGCAAATGACCACATTCCCCAATGGCTCCTCAAGGGCTGAGACTAGGGAACTTCTCTTTACCCAACCCTCCTCCTGGGGTACTCTGGGTAAGCAACCAGCTTGCTCACTTAAGTCTCTGATCCATCCATCCATCCATCCATCCATCCATCCATCCATCCATCCATCCATCCAACCAAGCCATACGTGGGTGTCCGGTCCTTTGCTTTTCCTCAGTTTAGCAGCCAATAATGGTGGAGATGCGGGGTACTAGCTGTGAGGCCGTGGAAAGAGCCCAGCTGCTATTCATTGGCTTATCCTCTCTGAGCCTCAGTTTCCTTATCTGTACAACAGGGATAATAATACATTGTACCAAGTAGAGGGGACAAGTCTGGCTTATTTAAAGGTGCTGGATAACGAGTCATTGAATTGCAAACAAATGGTCTGGTGTTCTCCATGGGGCAGCTCAGGAGCTGTCATAAACCCATGTCAGCTCGAGGGCCTCCCTCAGACGCTTCCTCAGCCTTTGTCCAGTGTATTTGCTGAGTGTTGCTGTGCAGACCTGGACACCAGGACCCAGTAGGCAAACAGACCCACGTTCTGCCTCCAGGGGGCTGCCTTCTCCAGAGTTCAGTGCTTACTACCTCAGGTGTGCTGACAATCCCAGTGGTTTGGTTTCTCAGCCCACAGCAGACAAGCAACAGTGGACTAGCTGTTAATAAACCAGCCATGGTAGGCACCTTGGCCGCAGAGAACTGTTAAACTGCGGTAAAAGGAGAGGGCAAAGCAGCCTGGGCACCATGAGGCCTGTAACCGTGTTCAGAATCACAGTCCTTGGCTTCTGGGGCTTCCTGAGATGAAGGGAGTAAGTCCAGTCTCCCTGTTCTGTCTCCTCTTCACTAGTAAAAGGTGATTTTTTTAAAAAAAGAAAGAAAGAAAGAAAAATGTTAGAAAAAATATATAGGGCTACCCTGGTGGTCCAGTGGTTAAGATTCCACGCTTCCACTGCAGGGGGTGTGGGTTCAGTTGGGGAAGTTCTGCACGCTGTGCAGAGCAGTCAAAAAAAAAAAAAAAAAAATATATATATAGAGAGAGAGAGAGAGAGAGCACCTAGCAACCCAAGAGCACATCAGTTATTAGAAAGGTTTTTGACAAGCATGGCTAGCATTTTACAGAAGGTTTCTGAACTTGGTTAGGGTGCAAGCAGGAAACTTAATGTTTTTCCTTCCACCTTCCAAAGCCACTGGTAGCTCTCCCTTCCTCTACCCTGGGCACGTGTTAGAGCGTTTCTAGTCCTTTTCAGGTCTAACTCCCTCCAGTTCCACCACATATCAAAATCTCGCTCTTGTTCACTTGAAAGTTTCCCAGTCTCCCCACTTGGCCTGTGATTGGAAGCCGATGCCGGGGGACAGAGAACGGGTCCGTCTCTGCACTCGCCGTGTTCTGCCACCTCCACTGCCTGCTGCTTCTGTGTCACCACAGATGGCGTGGGGCGCGGGCTTGGAAGCTCTAAAGGGGTACTTCACCCCTTATTTCCCTGGTGCTGCTGTAGCTGGTGCAGCGGGTAGCAAACGCATACAGGTCAGCTCTTCCTCTCCTGGCTGCCTCGGCGGGCTCCGTCCCCTGCAGCTGTCCACATCTGCCCCCTCCCAGCTGCTCCCCACCGTCCACTCCACGCAGCTTCTTTCGGGGACTCTTCCCTCACTTACTACCGGCAGCTCTTCCCAGCCACCTTCCCGGCCTCCTCTTGGTTCCCAGGAAACACATGGTGCCAGTTCCCAACTGCTCCCTCCCCAGGCCTCACTCCCCTCAGGCAGCTCCAGCCCACCCCGGACTTCAGACTTCTCTAGGTAAGATGCAGCCATGGTTGCCATGGCTTCCAAAAGCCAGCAGACAGACAGCAGCCTCCCTGCTGGAAGGGCAATTAAAGGTCACTTCCTGTCCCTAAACCTGTTTCACAGTCAGGAGGCCCCAGAGAGGGCAAGGGACTTTACTAAGACTACCCAGCTTCTTCCTGGCAGATCAGACCTGGTACCAAAACCCAGGCCTCTCCCTCTAAGGTTAGAGGTTTAGCTGTCCTCTGAGGGACTTTATATTCTGGAATTCCAGCCTTTCAAATGGACCCTCTGGTGGGGGAGGGTGTGTGGTAGGGAGATAACTTGTTTTTTCCAGCCTGGCATATCTGGGTTCTGTCTGGTGGGGGGGGTGGGGGTGGGGGGGGTGAGAGGCAGGCAGGGACAGGGTAGGGCATATGGGGAGCTACCACTTGCTGAACAGCCACTGAGCCTGGGGCTTTGCAGAGAGGTGAGGGAATGAGCCAAGATCTGGTCCGGGGGAGCTGGGTTCAAATCCCTTCTGTGCCCTTCAGGGCCCCTGAGCAGATTAGGTAACCTTTCTGGGTTCCATTTTTCTCATCTGTAAAATGGGGGTAATCCCGGCTCAGGGCAACCTCTGACCTTGCTTTTACTATTCTCACCTGCGTACATTATTTCACTGGCTTCTCAGATCAAACCTACGTGGTGGGAACAATTAGGCTTCTCTTTACAGGGAGGGAAGTAGAGGCTGAGAATGACCAGGACCACAGGGTGGGGTGTGAACCCGTATCTGGTCTGCTGAACTCTGTCCAATCTCTCAGGCCAGGCCCGGGCCCCCTCCCTGACTGGGCGGCCAATCTGCCCTGATAGGGCTGTGCCCTAGAGGGTGGGCTGTCAGGGCCAGGAGAGGTTGGCCTCTGCCCTCACTTCCTCCATGAGGAAACCAGGTCCCGAGAAGGGAAGTGGCTTGCTTGGCGCCCTGGTCTCTGCGGCCTAGCCCATGCAGCCACCAAGAATTGTATGGGTATAAAAAGGAGGAAGTGGCAGTGTGTACAAAGGCTAGCTCTCTACCCACCCAGTGGGGGCATGGCAGGGCCGGGGTCAGCTGGCGGGCCTGGACAGTGGCTCACAGCCAGAGCCACCCAGAGAAGGGAGCAGGTGGGCTGTCCCTGAGCACAACCCGGCACCCAGGCCTCCCACATGCTGCCTTCAGGCTGAGGTAGGACCATGCTTCCTCCTGCCAGAGTTGTCCTGAGCACCTCCTCCTGCAGCCCCGATCTGACCCCTCTATGGGGAAAAGGAGGTCCAGAATGGCCACACAGTGAGGGTGGCAAGGCCTGGGGTCCCACATCTGGCTTGAGGGAGGTCTCCCAATAGAGGGGACCGCACCTGCCTGCCACCTGGCACCCTCCCCTGGGGGGGATCGCCCTAGTGCCACATGGTGAGGGCAGGGCCTCCGGCTGCTTGCCGGCTCTCAGCAGCTCATCTGCAGAGCCAGCACGGCCCTTCTCCAGGGCAGCGTTCCTCTGACCCAGCCTGGCACAGAGCTGGCCTCTGTGAATCCATGGTAACTGAATGACAGACCGAAACACAGCTTTGGTTTGAAGCAGAGAGAATTTGGGAAATCATTTTCAAAAGTTTTTTTTTTTTAATCTTTTTTTTTTTTTTTTTTTTTTTGCGGTACGCGGACCTCTCACTGTTGTGGCCTCTCCGGTTGCGGGGCACAGGCTCCGGACACGCAGGCTCAGGGGCCATGGCTCACGGGCCCAGCCGCTCCGCGGCATGTGGGATCTTCCCGGATCGGGGCACGAACCCGTGTCCCCTGCATCGGCAGGCGGACTCTCAACCACTGCGCCACCAGGGAAGCCCCTTTAATCATTTTTTGATGTTTCAAAATGTAAAAGAGCTGCTGGACTGTCTGTTGAATGACTGATGTCGGTATGTGAGTTTGGGGACAAGCTGACCTGCGTTCACGTCCCAGATTGTGATCTTTACCAGCTGAGGGACTTGGGCAGTCACTTCCCCTCTTTCCCTCCTTATCACCATCCTTACCTCCCTGGGTGTGTGGTGTTTTCAATAAGAAAACAGCTGTGATATACCACCTCCCCCAGAAAGCTGTCACCTCCCCCCACCTCTTGTTCATCCTGCACCACGTAGGGTGCTGAGTGTCACAAGCTGCAGAAGCTGCATGGGGCAGGGGTTCAGGAAATAAAGGGGAATTGAGGCAGGGCTGGGGGCAGCTTCCTGCGAGCCCCTTTGCAGTAGCCGCGAGCAAGGACGGCCCCCACCTGAGTCCTCACACCCTCTCGTCCCTGCTTCACCCCCACTTGTCGCAGCCTAAAACGCTGTGTTTTCCTGTCAAAAGAGAGGGATTTTTTTCATGATCTCTCTTCCTCTGAGCTCAGAGCATGAAGGTATCA
The DNA here is from genome assembly GCF_949774975.1 of Lagenorhynchus albirostris. Lineage (NCBI taxonomy): Eukaryota > Metazoa > Chordata > Mammalia > Artiodactyla > Delphinidae > Lagenorhynchus > Lagenorhynchus albirostris. The sequence continues at coordinate 133,575,547 of NC_083095.1, read as the reverse complement.
CTGAGGATACTGGAGGGAGAGAGGCGGGCCCTGTTCACCTCTGTCTCAGCAGCTCCTCCACGTCCTTGCAGGTCTTCCTGTGTGGTAAGTGGACTCAATAAATAGCAATTTCACAGAGGGCAAGGCCACAGGCAGGTTCAGGTGACAGAGGCTGCAGGTAGACAGAAGGAGATGGGAGGCCCTGCCTTCTAGTAGCTTCTGCACTGTGGAAATGTCAGCCTGAGCCTGTCAGCAAGGCCCTGAAAGGGAGCCTTGGGTGCCTAGAGGATGGAGCTGGGTAGGTGCAGGGAGGAAAGGCCAGGATGGGCCCCCTGGAGGAGGTGACTCTGGTGCTGGGCCTTAGACAGTAAGCCTGCAGGACTGATTGATTAACTGATTGAATGATTGGTTAGTTCATTTCCTCAGCAGCTTCCTGAGCCCAGCTGTGCCCAGCTCTGAACCATGAGTCAGAAGCCCTGGAGGAAGAGGCAGTGGTGGGGTGGAGGAGGGGTACAGGCTGGCAGGGAACAGGCCCCAGGGACTCAGGCACTTCCTTGGAACAATCTAGTCACTTGTGACGGCGGCTCACTTGGCCAAAGCCCCTGCCGGCACCAGCGCGCTCTGAGCAGGGGCTGGACCAGACTCTCAAGCCTGGAGTGCTTTGGGGACTTGAGCTCCTGAGGACCCAGTCTGCAGGACCCCTCTGCCTGCCACCTCCTCCAGAATGGCCAATGTAGGTTTGCTTTTGCTTCTCTTTCCACTCTGGGGGTCTCAGGAAGGACAGTGGGGTTTCCCTGGGGAGTGGGAGCTGGGCATGGGGCTGGGAGGGAAGAGCAGAGTGTCCGCTGCAGGGCTGGGCTTGGTCCGCGTCTCCCTGCTCAGGCCCCCCTCCCAGAGGTATCGGGGAGTAACAGCAGGTGCCCTGCAAGTCCAAATCCTTGTCCTGCCTCCGCCAGTAGGACCTCAGGCAGGTCCTTCCCTTCTCTGGGCCTCAGTTTCCCCAAGGACTGAGGGGCACTGGACAAGATGCTTCCCAGTTCTGGTGGTCTATGGAATTTGGCCCTGAATACTGGTGTCCAGCTCAGAGTGACCCTCTTGGGGGGGAGGGCAGATCCATTTTCCTCGCTGGCTGCCACAGGCTTTAGTCCTGGGGGTCCGGAGGGAGGACAGAGGCTGAGGGGCAGGAAGCCGTGGTCTGCTGCCTGGTTAGTAGGCAAGTGGCCCATGAAAGCTACAGAAATGGAAGCCTGGTGCACACTAGCCTGGACATTGTGGTGGACAGGCCTGCAGGAGTTGGGGGGTTGACTCCCTCCTGCTGGGGTTCTGAGTAGTCAGCCAAGGCCCAGGCCCGCTGCTTGTCACCCCGTGGGCAGCTGAACCTGGGTCTCAGGAATTTCTAGTGCTGCTTAAGGAGGAGGGTGTGAGCTTGGGATCCTAACCCTCCTACAGGCCTGCAGATTCCATTATTCTGAGTTTGCTGAAGGTGGGCTGGGCCTGGCACGGGGCCATCTGGAGCAATCTGTGGCATCTCTGCCCTTCTCTACCGCATCTGATTCTCCTTAGACTTTGAAGAGAAACACCCTCTCCTCAAGTACTACCTCCCGCCCCCAGCTTCCTACACCAGCAGCTCAGAACCCACTCCAGGGGTGAGAGTCAGATCAACAGCTGGACGGGTGGCAGAGAGGCAGCTGTGTCCTGTGAATTCTCCAAGATGGCCCTCTCCCCACCATCCTGGCTAAGAGGCGGACCTAGGGGGTGCTGGGTGTCCTGGGCTGCTAGGTGTGTCCTAAGTGTGTGCTAGGATGTGCCCTAGCCCTGACCCTCAAGGCCCACCTCAGCAGATGGGTGCAGGAGCCCAGCGTGGCATCCGGTACACAGTGGATGATCAGGGAACAGCAGTTGCTCTTGTCTCTGCAGAGGCTGTAGAGTGCAGGGGGTGAAGGGCACGGACCCGAATAAGACAGCCTGGGTTCAATGCCACACCTGCTGCTTTCAATCTGTGTCACCCTGGGTACACCTCACCCATCTGTGCCTCAGTTTTCTCACTTGGACCCCTGAGATAAGAGGGTAATTGAGAAGGTGACAGGAGTGAGCAGTGTGGGGCACCCCATAAAGGCTGTCATCACGGAGCCTTGGTGGGGACCCTTCCCATGGCTGTCTTAGATTAGAGTTGCTGTGTCCTGACTATGAGCTCTGGGCTCACCTACACCTGGTACCTCCACAGATGGGGGACCTACTGTGTGCCTGTGTGAAGCTGTTACCGACCAGCGTTCTTGGCTTCCTTAATAAATAGAAATTGATCAGAGGCCAGACAAGAAATTCAGGCAAGGTTTTATTGGGGCCCCTGCCGCAGCACCGGGGAGCGAGAACAAACAACACGTTCCCTTGTTTGCCCGCTCGCTCAAGGGGGGAGAACTTGTTCTTTATACTGGGTGAGGGTAGGGGTGTGTCCAGGGGTCGGGCTGGAGGGGTAGCTTAGGTGGTTTGCCCACCCCTTAGCTGGTGTTGTGTGCAAGGAGCTTTTGCTCCCCCGGCTCTTCAGAAGTGGCAGTTGAGGTTTTTTTGGTCTTTTGTATCTTTTGGTCCAGAATTTGCCCCAAATGCACGTGCACGCCGTTATTTTTAGTCCCATATAATTTCTTTGTGTTTTGTAGCTTGAGGAGAGGTGTGTCCAGGTGCCAGCACTGCAGCGCTGCAGCAAAGGGGCCCAGGTCCCAGCCTGTCTCAAAGCCAGGTCCTGAGTCCCAAGAGCTCGTTCTTGGATAGGGCAGAGGGGGGCAGACGGGGAGGCCAGGCTGGAGGAGGTCAGCAGGGTCCTCACCAGGCTGCAGTCTGCATTCCCCTGACCCACGCAGCCCGGCTGCGGCCCTCACACGTCCCTCTGTCCTGTGTTCCAGTGCAGGGACTTCACGGCCCACACGGGCTACGAGGTGCTGCTGCAGCGGCTGCTGGATGGCAGGAAGACCTGCAAGGACATGGAGGAGCTGCTGAGGCAGAGGTGAGCCCCTCCCCCCAGCCCCTGGAAGTGGCCGAGCCCCCATCCTGGCTGCGCCCCACCCCACCCCCCGCTGTAAGAAGTCAGGAGCGCGACTCTCCTGTTTCTCCCGACCTGGGCCTCCCCCAAGTGGGCAAATAATCTAATGTTCCTCCAGATGTCCTTGAATTTAGCCAACACTTATTTAGACGAAGGGCTGGAGGCTTATCCTTCTCAAGGAGGAGCCCGCCGGCCAGCTGACCCCCAGAGGCTGAGCGGGTGGACCGTCAGGTCCTCCTGCCACCGCCGGCGGAGTCTGAGCCGCGGGCGGCGGAAGTGGAGGAGACGCAGCGTCCATGGGTTGTCATTGCAGGGCCCAGGCAGAGGAACGGTATGGGAAGGACCTGGTGCAGATCGCCCGGAAGGCAGGCGGCCAGACAGAGATCAAGTAAGAGGGCCCCTCCTGCTTCGCCAGGCACTTTCCGCAGGGTTTAGTGCCTCCCCGTGTGGGGTGGACTGGGGAGGGCCGGCGAGGGTCTGGATGGCTCCCAGGGCAGGGTGCCTGGAGGGCATCTCTCTTGGGAGTCAGGCATTCTGGGTGAGGTCAGGTTCTGTGTGTGGGAAGAAAGCCAGCAGTCTGAGCACCAAGGAGGCCCTGGGCAGGGGCTGAGGTCATCTGTCCTCAGGTGCCTGCAGCACAGCCGGCACCCTCTGGGCGGCCTCCATCTAAGTCCTGAGAGCCCTGAGGGGAGGTGACAGGACCCCACTGGCTGCCCGAGACCCCGCAGCATCGGCTCAGGCTTCCAGGAGGGACTGTGTGGCCACAGGTGGGGGTGCCGGTTCCTCACCCGTTAGCCCTGGGACCTTGGTGGGGGGGTCACTGACACTCTGTGCCTCCATTTCCTCATCGGTGAGCAGATGACAGTACAACCTTCCTCAGAGGAATATGTGAGTCCAGGGCTGGCTCAGGCCTGGCTGGGAGGGGAGGTAGCAAGGGCACTTACTGCTGTGAAGCCGCTGGGCCTCTCTGGCCCTGGGGCCTGGGCCTCTGCGTGCGGACTGTCAGGCGGGGACGCAGATGGAGACAGAGTGACGATTTGAGGGCAGCTAAGGAGAACTTTCTAACAGTGGAGCGGAGGGGCTGCCTCGGGACGTGTGGACTCTCCCCGCTGCATGAGGACCGAGCCAGGCTGAGGGGCAGACAGGACCCTGGACTCCAAGTCCTGGTAGGGCTCTGATGAGTCCTTCTCCTCCTACCCCAGAGCCGCAAGACCTCACTCAGCCTGCAGTTGCCATAGCAACCCCTGCCTCCTGCCCCTGCTCCCACAGGGGTCAGGCCTGTGAGCGTCTGACGCTGCCCAAGGAAAGTGGCCCTGGACCCCATCAGCTGCAAAGCCCAGAACCGGGTCCCCTTGTTTGAGTGTCTGAATAAACAACACGCTCTAAGTCTCCTAAAGACATAGGCAACCCTGGCTGGTCCCTGCTTCCAACCTGGAGTCGGGGAAAACCTAGGGAGGGCTAGAGGAAGGTTGAAGAGTGGTGTGAGCCAGGGGAGTTGAATGCTCAAGGCCCAAGGGTCCTGCGCGGGACCACAGAGTGTGAACGGCAGCTTCAGGAGTACGAATGGACCACAGAGTGTGAACGGCAGCTTCAGGAGTATGAACGCAGGAGCCCCAGTCCCCACTTGACCTTTGTGAGCTGTGTGACTGGGAGCAAGTCACTTAACCTCTCTGAATTGGGTTCTCATCTGTCCACTCCGGTGGGCTGTTGAGCAGATAAAGATGGCAGGGCCGAGGTTGAATATCAGTGCAGAGGAGGGCTCAGGACATGGTGAGGAACGAATGGAAGTCTGTGGGGACCTTCTTTGTCTTCCAGGCAGGGGGTGGAATCAAGGGAGCATGACCCAGGGGGAGTCCCTGCCCACCTCCTGCCCTCCCAGGCCTGCTGGAAAAGGAGAACTTTCCCAACGAGAGAGGAGACCTCCTGGGGGAAGTGTTCCAGGCAGGGTCACGGTGGGAGGTCAGGCTGGAGATGGACTGCGTGAAGCACACTCAGGGGGCTGTGAGTCACGGGGGACTTAAAATAAGGAAAGAGAAGCCACCAATGAAGAGAATAAAGTGGGAATGGAGCCAGGTGAGCAGTGGGAAGGGTGGAGAGGTGCACAGAAGTGGCCAGGGCGAGGCTGTGGGCAGCACTGATTCCCTGCGTGGTTATAGGAGGCCGAGTGGGTCAAGGTCTGCCCTTCCCTATATGCTGTGTGACCCTGGGATGGTCACTCCCCCTCTCTGAGCCCTGGGTCCTCAGCTGTGAAAGGGGACAATCACTCCCAAGAGTTGCTCTGGACAGTCACAATGTCAAGCAGAGAGTGCCAAGCCACAGCGATGCTCAATAAACAGCAGGGGTCTTTACGATCTCATGGGCCCCTCCATAAGTAAGATAAATTGGGGTCACCCAGTTTAGTTTAACGCTAAGGAGCCTGCCTGGCCAGCCCAGACCATTTCCTATGAGGCCCAGCCCCTCCCTGGCCCTGGCCCTGGCCCTATCCTTAGAGACACAGCTTCCATCCAAGGTGGGAGCACCAGGGTGGGGCCCCAGGCCAGGGAAGGGAGGAGAGTCAGGGTCCACCTTGCTGCCTACCAAGGAGGAGCTGGTGCCTGGGCTGGGAGGGCCAGGCCCTAAGGCTCAGCCTAACCAGTGGAAGGAGAGGCAGGAACAAAACCCACAGGGGCACCGCTGCACAGCCACACGGGTTCCAGAGCAGGCTGGGAGCAGTGCATGAATACCAGCTCTGCCCCGAGTTTCCCTTCGAGCTGGGGTGGCCAGAGGAGCAGGGCAGAGCAGAGGGCACGTCCTGGGAGAGGTGGACAGGAAGGGAAGGCACCTTCCTGACAGAGGACCGGCACGGACAAAGGCTGGAGGTTGGAAAGCTCAGGGCACATTCAGAACCAGAGAGTCAGGAGGCAGGAGGCAGACCATCCCAGCTCACCTGCTGCTTCCCGTAGGGCTGTGCCCCTTGCAGCTCCCAGCTCAGCTGACTGTGCGCAGTAGGTCCTTCACCATTATTGCTGTTGATCCACGAGGCATGTACTAGGGTTGGTGACACGATTAAGCCATTCCTTTCTTTAACCGTGGGCCAAGCATCCCTCAGCCATCCAAGCATGTAAGGAGCACCCACTATGTGCCATGCCCTAGGCCGAGTTGGGAGGGATTCAGAATTTTTAAAATAAAGGGCCTCACTGTTCTGAAGCCAGGGCCTAGCACACTGAGGGTAACTTCACTCTCGTCCCCAGTCCTTTGCATCAGAACATCACTCCAAGGGCCCTCTCATGCCCCACCTCCTCCAGGAAGCTCTCCCAGACACTCTGGCCTTGCCTGCCTGTCAGAGTCTTGGCTTAGACCAGGTTGTCCCATCCCACACCAACGTGGAGGGCTCTTTGTGGGTGGGGGAGTGGCAACCATGACAACGTGGGTCGCTTCCTTGTCGCCGTGGAGACTTGTGGGGTTGGCATCTGGCAAAGCTGGCCTGGCCACTCCATGTGGGGACTGGCAGCTCATCCTCCAGGGCCCGTCTCCTGGTCAGGGGGAGCCCCCTGCCTCCCCATGGCCAAGGCCCCTGTGTCCCGTGGGATGCTCATTCTCAGCCCCTGGGAGGGTGGGCGGAGGGCTGGGGGTGCATAGGCTGGATGCGGTGAACGAGAAGGACAAAAGCCAAGGGGTGAAGTGACCCCAGAAATAGCCCAGCGAGAGCTGAGAGGGTGAAGCAGGCCAGCCTCCCCACCCCTGCTGCCTGAAATAGAGCATTTCTGTGTCATCCCCTGACCTCAGACTGGTCAGAAGGCCGGAGACTCAGCCACATATATTAAAACAAGGTTACTCCCACCTTCAAGTGATTTTTAGCATTCTCCTCCTTCACACATTAACTCAGCAAGCATCTGCTGGGCAGTGGCAATGGAGGACACACAGATAAGACCTGGTCCCCAACTCGAGGGATCCCCACAAGCCCTTTCAAATGCATCTTAAAGAAGCGCTAGGTGGGTGCAGGGGGCTTACCCATAACATCTAAACCACACATCCAGCCCTTACAGAAAGTTCAGCTTGACTCTCCTTCCAACCTTGGGGCCTTTGCTCTGGCTGTTGCCCTCATTTCTCCCCTGCGAGGTCTAGCTGAAATACCACCTCCCCCAGAAAGCTGTCACCTCCCCCCACCTCTTGTTCATCCTGCGCCAAGTAGGGTGCTGAGTGTCACAAGCTGCAGAAGCTGCATGGGGCAGGGGTTCAGGAAATAAAGGGGAATTGAGGCAGGGCTGGGGGCAGCTTCCTGCGAGCCCCTTTGCAGTAGCCGCGAGCAAGGACGGCCCCCACCTGAGTCCTCACACCCTCTCGTCCCTGCTTCACCCCCACTTGTCACAGCCTAAAACGCTGTGTTTTCCTGTCAAAAGAGAGGGATTTTTTTCATGATCTCTCTTCCTCTGAGCTCAGAGCATGAAGGTATCACTGAGGATATTGGAGGGAGAGAGGCGGGCCCTGTTCCCATCAGGGCTCCTCTGGGGTCAGCTCACTCAGGCCCAGCCTCCAGCAAGGGGAGCAAGAGGCCCATCTCCTGTGAGCTGGGAGGCAGGGGCCTCCTGGCTGGCAGGTGCACAGGAAGTGGGATGGCAAAGCAGGGACCACGAGATGGTGTGTGTCACATGGTGGTACAGAAGTGCAGAAGGAGAGACATTTACACTGGAAATTCAGACTGTCTGGAACAGAATTCCAGGCTGAGTGTCCTGAGAGCAAGGTTGAAAGGGGCAATGGGATGAGTTACACATGAGGACACTGGTGACTGATAACAGAGGTCAGAGGCTTCCAAGGGGTCCCCATCCTTGACATGTGATGGAGACACAGTAGAGGAGAGCTCTGGGAAATCTGGGTCATGGTTTCCCTGAGTGGTTTGGAGTTGAGAAAGGCCTAGGAACTTATCGCTCTGGGCTGTAATCCTAGGGACAACGGGGAGGAGAACCAGGCATTGCCGCTGTTCAGTGGCCTCACAGTTCAGTGCTGTGACAGACACTCAAGGTATCAACCCAAGATGACAATAGGAACAAGTGCTCCGAAGGGACAGAAGAGGAAGCCAGGCAAAGATGCTGCACATAGGGAATTAGCACATGCAAAGGCCCTGCGCAAGAAGGAACATGGCGTATAGAAGGAACTGGTAGGTGGCCAAAGAACAGGGATAACAGGTGAGAAGTGAAGCTGGAGGGCTGGAGGTGATGGGGCAGGGGCTAGGGTGGTGGCAGTGAGAGGTGGACACATAGGAGATTTGGAAAGTGAAAAAGAAGGTAACAGAGGGGGAGGAGGGTGGAGTCAAGGGCGGCTTGTAAGTTTCTGGTGTGCATAACCTGGCAGACGGTGGTGCCTTTGCTGAGAAGGGAGCCCTGCAGGAGGAGCAGGTTTGTAGGGCGATGAGTCCAGTTTCGGACACTCTGAGTTTGAGGTGTCTGTGAGACGTGAAGTCTAAAAGGAGGTGAGGACCAAGCAGTGGGTGTGCAAGCCCCAGCCTGTGGAAGGGGTCTGGGCAGGGTGTGGTCATGCTGTGGGTCATGATGGGGCATGGAGAAGTGGCCATACTGGACCTAGAGAGGCTCTAACCATGGATGGGGAGACTGAGGCAGGAGATGAGTGTGTGAGACGGAGGTGTAACCGCTGGCAAGGTGTCAATTCTGTCAGAGAAGAGTCCTGACCTCTCCACCCCCCGCCAGGGCAGGTGGGGTCACCATGGCAATCGCCCCTTCCTTCCTCTGGTAAGAAGCAGAAGGCTCCGGCTCTCTCCACTTGTGTGGCCATGGTCAGTTTCTTTACCTCTCTGACCCTTGTTTTTCTCACCTGTAAAATGTGGATAATGATGGTTCCCTCCCTGCCTGGCAGAGGTGTGAGGATTACATAATTTAGGCCAGCATTTGAACGTACATCAGCAGCACCTGGAGATTTGTTAAAACACAGTGTGCTGGGCCCCTCTTCCAAGCTTCCGCTTCAGGAGGATTGGGGTGGAGCCTGAAATGTGCGTTTCTAACAAACTCCCAGGTGATGCTGCTGCTGGTCTGCTGCTTCTCCATGGCCTCAGTTTCCCTAACTGTCCCCACGGGAGGAGGGAGCCCCCCCCTGTGAAGCCTGCCTTGCAAGGCTTGAGGGGAAATGCAGGCGGGTGGGCAGGGCTGTCTCACTGGGTGTCATGTGGCCATATGGCCACCAGTGGGCGGGAGCGCGGCTCCGCAGAGAGGCTGGATGGGCTGCAGCAGGATGCGGCCAGCAACAGGATCCTCGCCGCTGCCTGGGTGTGACCCCAGCAAGTCTGGCCACACTCGGGCCTCAGTTCCCCTATCGGCCTCGACTGACTGTGGCTCCTCAGGCGTCCTGGTGAGGGGGGAGTTAAAGGGCCATAAACACAGGCAGAGAATTTTACCCTTGAGATAGACAAGCCTCACTTCAGGGCCAATCTGCAACCTCCACACACCGTCTCTGTGCACTTAGAGTCTTGGTACCCACAGGGCTGCAGGGAGTGGGGGGGAAAGGAGCCCAATCTATGGGGCTGCCTCAAGGGGCCCCCCTACCTGAAGGCAAATCCAGTGGGGGTTTCTGATAAGAGGGGGCATGCAGTAAGCCCTTAGGGGGGCATTTTGGAGCTACAGCTCAGGTCAGATTAAGAGGCCTGGGGGACCCCCAGGTCAGGGTGTGCAGTAGTGGGCTCAGGGGAGGGTGGCACAACAGCAACCCTTGTAAAGCATCTTCTCTGCACCAGCTCAGAGGTGCTTTATACATATACATTCATTTAATCCTCATAACCATTCTGTTTGTGCTATTATCCCCATTTTACAGAAGGGGAAACTGAGGCACAGAGAGGCTAGGTAACTTGCCCAAGGTCATACAGAGAGTCAGTGGCAGAGCCTGGATTGAACTCAGGCCGTCTGGCTCCAGGGTCTGCTTCTAACGCACCTGGGAGTCCAGAGCAGGAAGCCCCTACCCAGGTTCCTAGCCTGGGATTCCAAGTCACCTCCCTCCTCTGCCAGGAGGGGGAGCTCACTCCTCTGAGAGGCCCCTGCCCCTGAGAGCTGATGGGCTGGGGAGAGGCACTTTACCGTCAGTCCTGCTCTGAGCAGCAGACAAGACTGGGCCCTGAGTGGGCTCCGACATCTTTGCTCAGATCTCAACTCCGTTGGTAGCTCTGGGAAACAGCCCCCTGGCAGGACTGCCAGATAAAATATAGACTGCCCTGTTAAATTTCAGATAGACAACAAATATTTTTAAAATTTACGTGTGTTCCAAATATTACATGGGGCATGTTGACATTCAAAAACTATTTGTTGTTTATCTGAAATTTGAACTTAACTGGGTGGCCTGTATTTTTATTTGCTCCATCTGGCAACCCTACCCTTGGGCGTAACCCCCTCACACCTCCTATGCCCAGCCAGCCCCTTCCCTTTCCTTTCTCCTTGGTGCCCTCTCTGGAATGGGCAGTGTCTGCATGTCTGCTTCAGACTGGCCACCTGGTGCCTCCTGACTCCTCCTACTGGGTTTTCTCAGGCACCCCAAGCTTAGTGCACCCTAAAATAACTCCCCATTTTCCCTCCTGGGCCCCTCTCAGAGGTGTCGCCACCGTCCACCCAGCCACCTAGCCAGGGACCAGGGAGCCCCTCAGTTTCTCGCTGTCCTCACCTGTACCTCCTATTCATCCTGTCCGAAGGCCCCTACATCTCTCCCCTCCATCACCTCTGCCCTGCTTGTCCCCCTCTTCCCCCACAGCCCCCTCCAAAATGTCCTCAGGCCACCTGCCAGGTCTGAACCCCACCCTCTCCTGCTTCGAGGCAGGGCCCTGAAGATGTGCAGAAGCCAAGAGCATTCTGTCACAGTGGGAGGTTTGATTTCTGAGCGGATGGTCACAGTCTGGCTAGAGGGTCCCTGGGATCTAGGTCAGTGTGTGTGAGTAAGCCAGGGCCCTCCCACCAAAATAAAAGTCCCCGGGCCCAGCCAGGACTTCAGGTTCCCCTGCACTGTCCTCCTGCTGACCCTGGTCTTTCTGTTTTGCAGCTCCCTGAGGGCCTCCTTTGACTCTCTGAAGCAGCGTAAGTCCCGCCTGCTCCCCACTCCAGGTTGCAGGGTGACGGGACCTTCTGGGAACACCAGATCCCCCACCGTTGGGGATGGATGGATGCTGGCCGGGAGTCGAGAGGCTGGTGGAGGACTTGGGGGTGACAGAGATGAGCTGTGGGGTTGGGGTGGGCTGGCCCAGGCAGGGGCAAATATGTGAGTGGCTGGGGCCCACCAGGTCTGACACCGGGGACCACTGTCCTTACTCCACCCCCAGAAATGGAGAACGTGGGCAGCGCCCACATCCAGCTGGCCCTGGCCCTGCGTGAGGAGTTGCGGAGCCTGGAGGAGTTTCGTGAGAGGCAGAAGGAGCAGAGGAGGAAGGTAAGGGGGCGCGGGGATGGGCCTCGAGTGGGCGGTGGCTGTTGTCACTGTGGAGGCAGTAGGGGACGGGCTCTCCTGATGGGCAGCACGCCAGGCTTGTGGGTGATGGCGATTTGAAGGAGGAGGGGGGCTGTGGACAGATGCCTGGTACTGGGACCAGGGCCCAGCTCTCGGGCCTGAAAGCCCCACTGGGGGTCTTCCCCCTGCGCTGTCTCAGGCCAGGAAGAGGGAAAGACCTTGGTCTTTTTGATCATCCTACTACAACAGGCTATAGAGGGTCCATGACAGCTTGGGGGTATCCAAAGGAGGCAACCTAAGTTGGGGAGTCACCAGAAACTGGTCCTGAGCCTAAGGATCAGGGCTGTTTACCTGGGAAAAAGGAAGACTTGGGAGTCAGTCACTGCAGCCACTCTGCAGGGCTGCCTGAGGCTGAGGGGAACAGACAGAGCTTGTGGGGAGTGGGGGCTGCCGAGCCTACCTCAGCATCCAAAGGTACTGTTCACCCATCTGTAGGGTATGGCTGTCCCTAGATGGAGGGATTGCATGGAGAGGAAGTGAGGTCCCCATCATGGGAGGTATACAAACAGAGGCTGGAGGCTACTTGTCAGGGAAGCTGCAGAGGTTGGATGGGAGGTGGGCTTGGTGACCCCTGTGTCCCAGGGCCCCCTCCCAAGCCTGAGACTCTCTGACTGGCTGAGCACGTGGCCCTCTGGGAAGGCAGGTACGGACACATGATCAGCCTCTCAGGGCCTTAGTGATGAGCGTGGTGCCTTAGACAGGGTGGGAGAGGCCAGGGCACAGGAGCACTTCTTGCTTGGAGAGGAAGCATTATTGTAAACTGTCCAAAGAACTGAAAATGGAAAATTCCACACAACTGAGCTGTGAAGGGACAGAAGGCAACAGTTCATGGCTGGGGCCAGGCTGGAACTGGGTGTCCCGGCCAAGCCACTTACCCTCTCTGTGCCTGTTTCCCTCTTGTGGGATGGGACACTTACATCCACCTCCCAAGCTTTGGGGGACCCAGCCCAGAACTAGGCCCCTTGCAGTCTTCACAGGCAGGGTGCTGGCTCCGATTAGTAGCTCTGGCCCCAGAAATTTAGTGTGGCTGTGCTCCCTGTCTGCCCATCTGGCCAGCTGGGGCCTCAGGCTTTCACGATTCTAAATTTGGGTTCCTGAGCAGACAGTGGGTCCTCCAAGCCAGCCCCAGAAGTTGGCCCAGCCTTAAGGAGCTGCAGCAGGCGACCCCTCTGAGCTGGGACTTGCTTGCAGGGCATCTACTGTGACAGCAAGGCCCCAGGATGGCTGTTTAGAGCGTTCCTGTGGCCAGTGGGGCTGTGATGTCTGAAAAAGCTGTTCTGGACAGAGGGACAGTTCCAGGGTGTGGTCAGGGCTCCCACAAGCGAAGGACAGCCGTGATGTAGTGTGCGGGGAAGGCTGCCTGGGTGTGTGTGCACACGTGTGCATGTATGGACGTGGGTGTGCACCCAGGAGAATGAGAGCACACCTCTGCACACCTGTGAGCATGTGCATGTGTTTCAGTGTGTGTGTGTGTGACCAGGTGGCTTCTCGAGGTCTCCCCGCTGGCACCGGCCCCACTGAGACCCCAGGCACGAACCGGCTCCAGCCCCAACACGAGAGGTGTTTCATTTCCCATTATCCTTAGAGCCAATCTCTGTCCAGGCCGAGTTCCATCCTCTCCATCTGTACAAGGAGCCTGGGAGGCGAGGTGGAGGTGCAGGGGCCCCGTGTGCACCAGCGGGTGACCATGACCACGTCTGGGGTGTGTACACAGGGCCCATGGCTGTGTGTGGCGGACATGGGAGAGTGTACGTATGTGTACTTGTGAGTGGTGTCTGAGGTTGCTCTGTGAAGGCCTTGTGTATATGCAAGGGGGAGTGTGGGGGCCTGCTGACGTTTACTTATGTGTGTGTGTGTGTGTAACTCTGTGTGCGTGTGTGTGCCCGCGTGGGTACACGGGGTATGATGGCTTTGAGTGGGTACAGAGGCTTGTGAGTGAAGGACAGCGTGCGTGCGTGTGCGCATGTGCACGTGGGTAGGTTGGGTATTCCCGGGCAAGAGACCAAGTCCTGGCTGGGGTCTGCAGGGAGAGGATACACCATGTGTATCCATGCCCCGGGTTCCTCTAGCTTTCTGTTCTGAGCAGTAGCTGTGAAAGAGCAGGCTGAGGGAGAGGGAGGGCATCTTGTCACCACCCCCTTCAGAGCCAGGAAGGAATGCTGGGCCTCATCCCAAGGACACCCCGTCCTCTGGACCTAAGGGAGTGTCCTGAGGCCACGCCCCAAGCTCAGAGCCTCACGTCCCCTGCAGTATGAGGCCATCATGGACCGTGTCCAGAAGAGCAAGCTGCTGCTCCACAAGAAGGCCATGGAGGTGAGCGCTGGGGTCTTAGGCCTGGAGGGGTGGCAGGGCTCAGGGTGTGGATGCCAGGAGCCCTGGACTGGGCACCTGGGACAGGGATGCCTCAGGCCTCCATCCAGCAACAGGCACAGTGGCCTGTCGGGTTCTTGGTGTTGCACTTGCTCCCAGGGTGCCATGCAGATTGGCCCACGGCCTGACCTTGGGGGGCTCCTGACAGATGGGCAAGCAGCCAGTCCAGGACAGCGGTCTACAGGGTCATCCAGGCTGTCAGCTGGGGACTCCAGGGGCAGAGGGAGAAGGGACCCCTGAGCTGTGTCTCCTAGTTCACTGAGTAAGGAGAAAAATAGCTCCACCACATGTGCAGAGGCTGGCATCGTGATGATGCATGGCATTTTAAGGGCCCTGCTGGCGGTTTGATGCGACCACACCTCTGAAGAGGCCGGGGCTGTGGGCAGGGCTACGTTGTCCCCACTGGGAAGGGGCCTGGGCACAAGACTCCCTTCTCCATCTCCATTCTGGACCCCCAAATCCTTGTCCCTGGTGAGGAGGCCCCCAACCCATCCACAGCCCCCAACAGGGAGAAGGGAGGTTGGGCTCAGGAGCCTCACTTGGGGCCCCCAAGTCACGCCCCTCCACACACCCCCCCCAGTCCAAGAAGACATATGAGCAGAAGTGCCGAGATGCAGACGACGCCGAGCAGGCCTTCGAGCGCATTAGCACCAACGGTCAACAGAAGCAGGTGGAGAAGGTGCGTGGAGCCCCTGAGGCCATGTGGTGCCACAGGGCTGGGGCAGGGCGGGGAGGGAGGGAAGGGGTGCCACAGACACTCCAAGGCAAGGTCTGCATCTGGGATATCCTGGCTGCTCACCTCGCTCTGAACCTTCATCCCTCTGTCTGTGAAATGGGTTTCCTAGAATCTCAGGGTCTAGATAGACAGTCAGCTTGATCCCCTTTGCCATCTCCAGGCTGCACCCAAGGACCCACTCCTCAGAGCAGGCCCACTGCAGCCCAGGCCCAGAGCTCACAGGGCAATGAGAGCAGATGCTAACCCTCACACAACCCTTCGGAGAAGGGCTCAGTAGGCCCATGTCACAGGAAACACAGGCCCAGAGATGGTAAGTGACTTGTTCAAGGTCTGAGGGCCAGGCAGAAACAGAGAAAGGACCCAAACCCAGGTTGTCCAGAACCCAAGCTCTTGACTACTCTGGCCTCTTGGCCAGGGTGGGAGTGTCAGAGATGCCAGGGCTCAAGAACACATTTTGCCCATTGCACAGACAGGAAAGCTGAGGCCCAGAGAGGGCAGGGGCCTGCAGGTGAGTTGGTGGCAGCAAGTCAGGGACAGAGCCCCAGCCTCAGCCAGGGGGTTCAGCAGTGGGCGTGGGGCCCCAGGGCCCGGCCCCTGGTCTACATTTCTCCCTCTAGGTCTCAACATCTAGTTTTCACATGTACCTGCATGAAGTACAGGTTTCTGTTTTATTCCTTTTTTACTGGAACCAGGCTGTGGGCCCTTGTAGGGTGAGGCTGGAGTTAATGATGGAACTTGCCCACAGTTGGCTCCTGACTGTCCCCCTGTGTGGCCAGAGAGGGGGTGACAGAGTCCCTTCAGGGTTGTTCAGGGAAACTCGGAGCCCAAGGGCTGGGCTGGGGGGTTCCCGGGGGCGGGGCTTCAATGCTGCTTTCCCTCTGTCTCTTCAGAGCCAGAACAAAGCCAAGCAGTGCAAGGACTCAGCCATGGAGGCAGGTACGTGGCTAGCCCACCTCCTCAGCTTAGGGGGTAGGGTGGCTTGGACATCCCTTCCCCCACAGCACACTGCCTTCACCCTGGGGACACAGTCACGCTCATCACTCTCATTTCCATACTTATGCAAGTAAAACGAAACCATTTGTTTTCTCACATTTGCCAAGACTGTTCTTGGTGCTTTGCATGTTTTAACTAACACTCACAACAATCCTGCAAGGTGGTCATTATTACTATCCCCTTTTTTTAACAGACGAGGAAACTGTGGCACAGAGAGGTTAATTAACTTGCCCAAGGTCACACAGCCAATAAGTGGTAGTAACTGTATTTGAACGCAAGCCATCTGGCTCCAGGGCCCAGGACTTTCACAGCCACAGTCAAGGGAGACAGGCCCACTCATCGCACATACCTCTCTCTTACATACACTGAAACCCATCAGAGCCTTCTCTGGGCTTCTGTCTCCTCTATCCTTCTCCTGATGCCAGAAGACCCCCAACACCCCTATCTCTGCTGACACAACTCCTAGGACAGAGAGCTTACCGTTGCTCCCTTTCCCTGGGAAGGCTCTCCCTCCTGCTAGCGCTGCCTTTCCCAGGACCCAGCTGCTCCCTTGGCTGGGGGCACAGAGGTCATGGTCCAAGCCTGCTGGCTTCCCAGCCTGATAGCTCCCAATGCTCCCCTTCACCCCTCCTCCAGGGCTGCCCTCTCTGAGCCTGTTTCCCATCTGGAAAGTGAGACGGTGGGCCCTGGGGATGGTGAGAGGCCCAGATTCTGACTTTGGGTGTATGAGGCTCTGCTCCAGCCCCAGGCAGCTGGACCACAGGGGGAGCTGAGAGTCACCCTAAGGGCAGTACCACAGTGGGTGGCCCTTACGAGCGTTCAGATGTAGCACCAGCAGCCAGGGCAGGTCTCTCTAAGGAGGAGGAGGGCGCTCTGGGCAGGGGCACTGCAGGAGCAAAGGGGTGGCCTGTGGGGGGTGTCTAGGCCGCTGGCCTCCCCGAGGACTGCTGTGCTTCCAGAGCGCGTGTATAGGCAGAACATCGAGCAGCTGGAGAAGGTGCGGGGCGAGTGGGAGCAGGAGCACCGGACCACCTGTGAGGTGAGACACTCCCGGCGTGGAGGCTGCTTCCTGAGCTACGAAATGGGAGGGACGCCCGTCCCCGCTCCCGCCGCTTCATGGGGGGGAAAAGAGGCAGTGCTGCGGGAAAGGCATCATTCCTTCATTCATTCACTCATCCACTCACTCCACAGGCCCTGTGCTCTGTGGGAGCTCACCGGGGAGCTCACCGCCTGGCTTTGTGCTCTGGGTCCCCTCTTGCAGGCAGGCATCCTTCACCCCTTTTGGCTGAAGCCGAAACTGAGGCTCAGACAAAACCCATAGCTTCCCTGGGCTCTGCTGATGAGCAGGGCCTGGGAGACAGGCCTCAGGATTCGGGGTCCAGGGCTCCTCTTAAGACACTCCCCAGGGGTACGCTCCCCCACGCCTGGAGGAAGGACGGGGCAGGAAGCCCACAGGCCGTTCAACTTCCCTCCCCAGAAGCCTCAGGAGCTGGCACAGAGGTGGGGGTGGGGATGCCCAGGAAGAGTCTTTCCTTTCGGCTTGGCTTCAGCAGAAGGGGTCTGGCTGGTCAGCCCCAGCTGAGCTGAGTGGGGCCTGGCCTGGCCCAGCCCTGCAGCAGCCCCCGCCGCCCCCGCTTCTCCCCCAGGCCTTTCAGCTGCAAGAGTTTGACCGGCTGACCATCCTCCGCAATGCTCTGTGGGTGCACTGCAACCAGCTCTCTATGCAGTGCGTCAAGGATGATGAGGTAGGGGCTGAGGGGCAGGGAGTGGGAGGGGGGCGTGAGGAAAGGTCAGCCTCCTAGCAACGGCACACCCAGGTCCACCTGAGCCTGTCAGCAAATATCTAGTCCTCTGTGGTCCGAGCCCTGGCCTCAGGGGTCTCCGACCTCAGCGCTCTCCGACCTCAGCGCTGAGCCGCTGCCCCAGGCCCCGAGTACAGGGAGCTCAGTACCACAAAGGGCCACAGCCTCTGCCTGCAGACTGGGCTTTGTGGTTACCTGGCATCTGCCCTCTCTGCTCACCCCTGCTCCAAGGCCTTGGCTCTGCTATCAGAGCCACAGAGCACATGCTCCCTCTGCTGGGATGGGGAAGGGAGGTGGACACAGCACCTCAGAGGTTTGCAGAGAGGCTGGGGGACCCTCGGTTGCCCTGCTCCAGGCCTGGCGCTTACAGGAGCCAAGCTTCGGTCCCTCTTCTGTCTCTAGACATCTCCAGGGTGTCCTGGTTCCTCCTTACTGAGCTCTACATGCCTGGTGGGCTGGGTGGATCCTCCTCAGCAGAGAGGGGCCGCCACCTCCCTTGCCTGGGGCCTTGCAGTCCTAGAGCCATAAGCTCCCTCTCTCATGGCAGCCCTGACTCCCTGATGCCCGCTGCTGTTACTTGCCTAATCCCTTCTGCCTATGGGGTGAGGAGTTTTGGGGGTTTTCTCCCCAAATGACTTGAGCCCACCTGGTGACCTCCTTGTAGCGGAGGAAGGAGTGTGGGCTCTGAATCCTCTCATACCGGATCCAAAGCCCAGCACACTGAATTCCTGCTTTGTGACCTTGGGCAAGTCACTCTCCTCTGAATTTCCTCATCTGTAAAATGAGGAAGCAGTGTCTACCTCAGAGAACAGGAGTGGGGTAAATCCCTTGCAAAGGAACTTGTGCACAGTAGGTGTTCCGGAAACAGGAGAAGCTGTCAGCCAGGGCTCTAACCCCTCAGGCAGGCCTGGGGCAGTTACACCTCAAGGCCCCTGGTCAGAGTTCAGACCCGAAGTGGGGGCAGGCTTGACAATGTGGGCATGGAGGTGAGGCCTGGCCCCTCAGCCTCTGCTTTTTCCTGCCCCCAGCTCTACGAAGAGGTGCGAGTGACGCTAGAAGGCTGCAGTGTGGATGCCGACATAGACAGCTTCATCCAGGCCAAGAGCACGGGCACTGAGCCCCCAGGTGAGGCCCACGTACTGGCAGCACAGACTCTGGGTCCAGGCCCGCCTTCCCTAGGCCTGGCCCAGGTTCTCTGAGCCTCAGCTGCCAGGACAGAACTGGGGTGGCTCACAGCTCCTTTCTGGGTGGAGAAGCCTTGGCCAGGCCCGGGGAAGCGGTCAGGGACAGGGCAGTCCCCTGGTTGGGTCCTTAGCCTGCCGCCTCATCCAAGATAGAGGATGAGCAGAGCTTAAGAACACTGACACTGGAGGGGGAGATGAGGATAGGGACAGAGGCAGGAAGCCTCCCCAGAGCACCTGCTCCAGCCTGCTTGGTGCCACTACATCTCGAGTCTAGACTATTCGGTCTTGGTGCTACCCACAGTGAGATATCTCTAGGAAGGGAGCGGGCCCCGTCCTCAAGCACCAAGGTGGCCAGGGCAAGGATGGTAAGGTGGGGCCCCAGTCTGGGTCTCCGGATGGGGAGAGGATGGGGTGCCGAGTGGCACAGGTCCTGCCTGCCCTGCCCTTGCCACCCTGGGCCTCATGCGCTTGCTGCCTGCAGCTCCGGTGCCCTACCAGAACTACTATGATCGGGAGGTTGCCCCGTTGTCCAGCAGCCCTGGTGTTCAGCCGTCCTGTGGCATGATAAAGAGGTGAGCCGCCTGCTGGGTGCCAGCCGGACGGGATACAGAGGGTGGGGCCGGGGGTGGGGAACGGGGGCTGCCAGGGAGGGAGGCCAGCCTCTCCTCCTGCAACTGGCTCTTCCACATGTATTTATTGGGCATCTATTATGTGCCTGGTGCCAGGGTTTAGGTGCTGGGCACTCTTCGGGGACAAGACAGGTTCAATCTAATCTCATGACACCCTCAGCCCGAGGGGACCTAGGCATTAAAGAATCACAGCCCCCTTATTCACTAGCGACTATGCTCAGAGCTCCAGGGAGACCCCAGGCTGGCTGACCCCTTGGGCTCTGCTGCTAGCCTGCTTGGAGCCTTGGACAGTCAGGCTGCAGTGGCAACCCTCTCCCACTGGCATGGGATCAGGGCATAGGAGAAGGCCCTACAGCCAGTACTCTTGGAGAATTCTCCAGGTTTTTCCAGGGCCCCTTCCCTGGCCTGGCTGTGGTAGGTGCCAGGGTCCTGGTGTCAGGCCCCAGCGTGTCACTTGCACAAGTCACACACCTCCTCTAGGCCCGGGGCCTATGCGTGTTGGGGGCAGACTCAGACCTAAGGACCCTCTTGGTTCAGGCCTTGGGTGACGATGGTGACAGCCCACTGGGAGCGCCATGGCCTGCTCAGGGAGCCCCCCTGCCCAGGAGCCAGTTCCCTGAGCTCCCCAACTGTGCACATCTAGGAGCATCCATGGGCTTCATATGGTG
The DNA here is from genome assembly GCF_949774975.1 of Lagenorhynchus albirostris. Classification (NCBI taxonomy): domain Eukaryota; kingdom Metazoa; phylum Chordata; class Mammalia; order Artiodactyla; family Delphinidae; genus Lagenorhynchus; species Lagenorhynchus albirostris. The sequence goes on along the minus strand of NC_083095.1, from coordinate 133,555,686 downwards.
CCTGCGCCCCACCCCCACCCCCAGGCCTCTGTGACCTCCTCCCTCCCTCCAACCCACTGCAGAGAAGGCCCTGCCTTTGAGAGGCGGGTGGGGTGGAGGTGACGGGCTACCGGTCCTCCGAGGACAGCTCATTTCTGAGGCCTCTGGAGCCGCCCTGCAGGAAGGCTCCTGGGAGGCAGAGGCTTGTGGGCACCATGGCATGCTCCTCTGGGAACCCTGAGAAAGTAAGAACCCCAGGAGAAGGGCATTCCTACCCTCGCTATCATTCCAAAATCTTAGGGGACTCAGACCTCCCTGCACTCCCAGTGAGGACCCAGATCCCAACACAGGTGGTCACTTAAACAACGGGACAGAAGAGCTCACCTGGGGCAGTATCAAGAAAGGACAGAAAGGGGTCTGATGAGGATGAAAGATAAAGAGGGAAAGAGGTCGCACAGGCAGAGGCCTGGCTGTTGCAGGGGACAGGCAGGGACCACCGTGTGGGGACAAGAAGCCAGGCAGGGCTGGGGAGGGGCAGGGGCCACTGGCCAGGAAGTGAGTGGACGGAGGAACGGAGTCGAAAGCGCAGACAGCCCTGGCACACACAGCCTCGACGAGCTGCTCCTCCAGCCCCAGCCCTGCTGGGTTAACCCTACCTGGCAGGGGCAGGAATGCCACAGGCACCAAGTCTGCAGGGCCCAAGTTAGCATCAGGCCTTCCCACGTGTGCCAAGTCCATGCATGCCTGTCCATGTGTTTCCATCCTGGGCCCTCAGCTCCACAAACCCTGCAAGGGGGCGGGGGTCCCGGATTCTCCCACCCTGGGAAAGGTCTCTGTGTCCCACCTGGCACTACAGGGCAGCCTCCTACGGGCCCAGCCCCTTACTGGGCACTCAAGACCCCTGGGAGGTCTGGCCTTGTCCCTATTTGTCTTATCTCCTATACACCCCAAACTGGTCCACTTCACTTCCCAAATTCCTCTGTCTGTACAATCTGCACCTTTGCACTCCTCTCCCATTCACCGGCAATGCCTTGCACTCCAGTCTCTACCTGATAAAGCTGAGTCTTTGCAGACTTGGCTTGACCCCAACAGGCCAGGAAGCCTTTCCTGATCAGGGGAAGTAGCATCAGCCTCTACTCGTTTAGCCCTTAGCACTGTCTGCTTCGGGGCACCCACATCTGGTTCCTTACTAGGTACCCCAGTGTCTGCCTCTGCCTCTTGATTCTTGCCTTTTTTTTCTCTTTTATTCAACAAACTTCCATGAGTCCAGCTCAGTCCAGGTCTGAGCCAGGCACGAGGGAAGGGGTGAATTAGCCTAGCACTGCCTCCTGGACCTCACTTTGTGTGGTCGGGGAGCGGCTGGGCTGCCCAGGCTGGTGAAGGTCCTAGCGAGGTGTGAGTGGGCCAAGCTCTAGGGGGCAGCTCCTTTGCCCATGGGGGAGGCTGGAGCAGGGGCCTGGTGGGTGTAGGGCCTGGGCCCTGGAGCACAGAGGTCTTAGAGCCCCCATTTAGGCCCTGCAGGGAGCAGGTACTGAGAAGACGTCTACAGGGTGAGGGACTGAGAGAGTGCGGCTGGGCAAGAGCCACTGGACCACTCTTTAGGGAGTCCTCATGGTGAGGGGCACCCCATAAATCATATCTGTGCCTGGAGGCTAGGGGCAACCCCAGCCCTGGAGCCCTGTGGGCTCCCTGCCTCATCTACTCCCCCCATCCCACCCTGACTCACCTGCTTTCCTCCCTGTCCCCAGGTTCTCTGGGCTGCTGCATGGAAGTCCCAAAACAACATCGTCAGCAGCTTCTGCAGGTAATTGGGGGTGACAACTGTCAACCTGGGGTGAAGGGGAGGATGCCTACTTGGCACAGATGGGCCTTCCAACAGCTGGGAGGTTGGGGGTTGGGAAGAGGCTGGGCCAAGTCTGGGGAAGCTCCACGTCGGGGGGGCCTCCAGGGACCACTGTTCTTTGTAAGGGGCGGGTGCCAGCCTCACCCTGCTCTCAGCCTCCACAGAGACCCTGACTCCCACCTCTGATCGGAATGAGGGTGTCTATGCCGCCATCGCTGTGCAGGAGGCGCCAGGACCCCACACCCTGCCAGCCCAGGATTACAGGGCGCTCTATGACTACACAGCCCAGGTGAGGCCTCGCCCTCCCCTCCTTGGGAGGGCACCAGCACGCCCAAGGGTGTGCTCACACGTAGGCACATGCACTGAGTGGGCTGGGGTGGGTGCCCTTAGAACAGCACCTGGCCTTTGGGAGGGGCCCAGTGCGGACGTGCTGAGTGAAAGCTGATGAACGGCACAAGGGCCTTGGTCACAAGAACATGCGGTATACAGGCAGGTGTGCACGTGTGCAGCAGCTGGCAGAGCTGCAGCTATCTGAGGAAGTGGTCTGAGGATCAGGCTCTGCACCCACAGGTGAGGGCCTTGTTCTCCGTGACCACGGGCGCCCAGAACAAGCCATGGTCGGAACGAGGCCCTCAGCTGTGCCGGGGTTGATTTTCTGAAGCCCACAAGGGGAGGATGAGTAAAGGAGCCACAGGGCAGCTGTGCCCAGATCCCCAAAGAGTCTAATCTGCTCCCAGTTTGAGGTGAGGGAGTACAGAGCTGGACTCCAGATCCACTGGGACTGAGGCCAAGCATCTCCTCGGGGCTCGGCGGGCTGCACTGACTCCTGAAGCCTGGTCCCTGGACAGGGAGACAGCCCAGGAGAATGATGGTGTGCCTGTATGGCAAGGGCTAGCAGAGGTGCGGGCGTGGCAAACACACCTGACTTGCTAGGTTGCAGCGTCTGAAGCAGGGAGGGGAAGAAGGGAGCGGCAGGGAGGTGAAGCAGGGGAAGAAGCCCCAGGTTGTGTGGGAGGCCCACGATGACAAACCAGAGGGGACAAGAGGCTGAGCCCCACGAGGCACCCCACACCCTATGTCTCCAGGGCTGCCTTAGCCCAGAGTGGCCGTGTCTTGCAGCCCCAGGAGGCCAGCATGTCTCAGCTGACAGCCCATCTGGGAGACAGGCTGGCATTTACTGCCTGGGGTTGGGGGAACGCCTGACCAAAGGCCCTCCCAGCAGGCCCACTTCAGCCAGATGCGTTTTCATTCTCTTGCCCAGAATTCCGACGAGCTGAACATCTCTGCGGGGGACATCCTGGAGGTCATCCAGGAAGGGGAGGATGGCTGGTGGACAGTGCAACGGAACGGGCAGCGTGGCTTTGTCCCTGGCTCCTACCTGGAGAAGCTTTAAGGAAGGGGCAGTAGCCCCCGCCTGGACCTGTCCTGTCCACGGGGCCAGCAGTGCCCCCACCACTGCCCTGGCCTCGCAGGGGCCTCAAGACAGAGCCTACCCTCAGGAAAGGTACCGGCTGCTCCCGAGCAGTCCTTCCCACAGGGAATAAAGGAGCGCTCTTTTTCCTCCTTGCACCCGTGTCCAAGTGCTCAATTCGGAGGAGGCAAAGGAGGGGAGAAGCCCAGGAGAGCAGAGCTCCCCCCCTGCAGTGTTGTCACTGAGGCCCCAGCTCGGGTCTGTCCCTGGTCTGCTGGGGATGGGGAGGTACCCTAGCCCTGGGTCCCGGGGAACTGCCACGGAGACATATTCACAGCGGGCAATGGGAGAAGGCCGCAGCGGTCAGGGAGGACGGGGGTAGGGGCAAGGAGACGCTTGGGACAGCTGGGATGGGGAGACCAGGCTTCCTGGGGCAGAGGGACTAGAGCAGGGCAGCAGCAGACAGAACACAGGGAAGGCAAGAGCAGCAGGACAGGGCAGGTGTGTGAGCACAGGGAGGAGGGACACCTGGAACGTTCTGGGGATGAGCCAAGCTTAGTTCCAGGCAGGAAACAGGTGACAGGTCTGCCGAGGCGGAGGGGCTGTGGCATGGTCACTTAGGCAGGCCTGGAGTCTATGCGGGCTGACCTGGGCACAGAGGTGGCCAAGCTCTTCTTCCGCTCTTGGTGCTCTCCGGCCTTTGTCTTTTTGGCCCCAGAAACGTAACTTCTACTGCTGCCCAAGGCCTGCCACGGCCCTGCTCCAGCCACGCCAAGGGCCTGGGGAGTGACTGCGGGGGGAGAGCCAGTGGGAACCGGCCGCTCCGCAGTCCTAGGCCTCCCCAGCGCTCGCCTGTGGGAGCCCCAACACTCTGCCGGCACAGCAGGCCAGCAGCCCGCCCCGACTCAGGGCCAGACATGCCGGGGGGGGCCTCCTCCACTGGGCACACATTGAGTGAGCCTGTTAGTATCCCCATAGACCACCTTCCCTGGGACTTCATCACTTCGCTTGCTCGTTCATTAACCTTTGTGGCCCACCCGCTGTGAGCACAAGAGGAGGAACGCCTCAGACACTGGCTTTACTCAAGGGGCCCTTGACCTGGTGGAGGGGAACAGATAGACCAGAAAGCTGGTGGCAGTACAGGAAACGTCCTGATGTGCCAAGCAGTCCTGAGGCTTCTGGGAACAAGTGACCAAGATAAGCCAAGGAAAAGGGGAAGCTGTTCCAGGAAAGGAAAGAGGGGGTTCCTTTCTGCTCCTGCTTGCTTGTGATGACAGCCTCACAATGGGCAGGGACAGAGAAGGGAGCGAGGGGCATCACTGAATTCTCCAGGATTTAGAACTAGAAGAGACTCTGGGGGAATCTAATCTGACCTCCTGCACGACTGGGCACCAGGCACTCCTGTCAGCTTCAACATCTCTGTGACTGGGAGCTCATGGCACCCACGGAAGCCTGCCGTGGACCTGTGGCTTCCCACCGGTCCTGGCTCTGCCTGGCCAGCCGTCCACCTGGCAGCCAAACGGAGGAACATTCCACGTGCTCAGGCAAACATCAGATGCCACAGTAGCAAAAATGAGGGCTTTGACCAAGCTCTGCCCTAGGAAGATGACCAGGAGGGGCTGGTAAAGAGGGCTGTTCCTCTGTTTATTGCAGACGTCCATCTTTATGCCTTTATCTTCATCACTTAAGCAAAAAAGTGGGTTTGATTAAGCAAACGTGACACCTGGTCAAGGAGGGGGATGGCCGGACTGTGGCCTCTGACCTCAGACTCAGGTGTGAGAACACCTCGAAAGTCTACAAAGCATGAAAGGATTGTTTCCACCCAGTGTTATTCATGCTGGGGCCAGGCAGAGGTGAAAAGGCACAGGGCAGCCCCTGGGTGCAGGGTAGGGTCCTGGAAGCACGGCTCCAACTACCCTCTGCTAGATGCCACTCCACCACTGCTTCCGCCAGAGGGTGTATGGCAGACGGGGTGGGAAAGGGCTTTGGGCCTCTGAAAAAAATCAGACTGAGGCTTAAATCCTTCCTGAAATGTAAATAAATTGTCTTTTATAAAGCATATTGTACAAGTGAACTGACCAAATGACCATACCGGTCCCTGACACATCTGAGGTTTATAAATAGGGATGTTTGGAAAGAAAAATGTAAACTTGTGCTTGGTTTTATGCTCCCTGAAGGAGAGAGAGAGAAGTCAGTGACTAAAGCCCTGCTTATACAAATGCTTGCCTGGGCCAGAAACGTTGCCCAGGACAGCCAGATATGAGAGCTGTCAGAAGTAATTCAATCAAGCAAGGTATTTTGATGACTTCTGTGTGACTGACACTGTATTTGAAAATGGGGGGGTACTAAGATAAGGGGGTGCGGGCACCCCAGAAGTAGTACAGAGACACTACTGCCCCTCTGATACAAGGTAGACAGTGAGTAGGGCAAGAGTAGGACCGGGAGACCAGGTGCAGGCTGTCCAACACAGAGATGATGGTGGCTTCTCCAGGAAGTGGCAACTGGGCTGGAGAGCAATTCTGGAAGAACGAGGGAAATAGATCAACAGGACTTGGTAACTTACAGGATGTGAGCCAGGAATGGAAAGAGTGGAAAGGAAGGAGATGAGAAGGAATTTCCCTTCCCAGGTGGACTAGAAGGTGGAGGAGGGGTAGCAGCAGGGACAAAGTCTGAGCAAAGGCCCAGAAGAGGCAGGACAGCCAAGTAGACTGACCACTGGCATCAGGTCATATATGGGCGGCCAAGAGGAAAGAAAAGAGGAGAAAGTTAGGTTATCAGTGCTTTATTTATTCCTTGAAAATACCTTGTCATCTTGATTGAGCATTCCATTCAACTGCAAAGATTTTTTTAAAAACCTTTGGCCTAGATATTTATCATCATCTCTGACAGGTGCCGCAGTGTCTACAGTCCTGGAGGGTGATGGGTAATGAGTGTTAGATAACAGAGCCTGCACTCCGGTCATTTAGGCAGCCAGAGAATAGAACTGAAAGCAACTCTGGGGTCACAATTTATACCAGGAAAAAAGAAACCCACGAATGAATCTAAGTCAGATTCATTGCCTCTGCAGCCTTCTCCAATCTCTGTGCACCAGGTCACAACCTCAGCTGGACAGACGGCCTTCCCAGCAGAGGAGATGGTGACAGATAAAGAGGTTGTTGGTGTGTGTGTAATTGGGTGTATAAATAACGGCGGCCCACTTCTTGACAGAGGGCTGCTCAAAGCCAGAATGGAGCAGGAGGAAAAGCATGGCCTCTGAAGTCAGACTATCAGGGTCTGAATCCATGCTCATGCTTCCTTGTGTGGTCTTAGGCAAGGTACAACTTCTCTGGACCTCAGTATCATCATCAGTAAGATGGGTGCAATAAGCCCCTGTGTAAGTTGCTATCCTTGTAAAGTTCAAAATTAGATATAAGCGCTAATTAAAAGCAAATCTTGGCTATAATCAACAGTAGCTTTGCGCTTGGTACAGCATCCTCACTTAACGTGCCCTCTGGAGAGTGTTGGTTATGTCAGTAATTCCTTCCCAAAGGTGACAAGGAGGAAAGGAGAAGCAATGCACTATTTGACCGAACTGGACACATGCACCACTGGGGTCTAACACTTAACTCCAACCACCTTCCCACAGCTATTCTCAGGCCTGGCAACCTCAGCACAGGGGTAGCTGTTAGGCTCCGTCTGGCTGAACCAGAATATCTGCCTATTTCCCATCCTGGCATGTGAAGCAGCAGCACAAGCCCAGAACAAGGTCACCACCAGCAAGTGGGCACCCCATCCTCAGCACCCTCACAGGATCCTCAAGACCACAGGGATGTGGCTTTCAAACTGTGCTCTACAAAGCCCTAGCAGGGGCCAAAGGGAGGAGAAGCGGCGCTCCCACTCCATTTCAAGCTCTACTTGTAGAGTTTACCTATTGGACCACCTGTGGTTCTCATCCCTGGCTGCTCAATGGAATCACCTAACAAGTTTTTTTTAAATGTTGATGCTTTGGTCACACCTTAGACGAACTGAATCCAATTCTCTGCCAGCTGAGCTTGAGCATAAATATTTCGAACACTGAGAACTTCTCTAGCTAATGGGTTCTTCAGCCGAAAAAAGAAAGTTTGAAAACCATCTTCTTATGGCACCACAGTGACATTTCAGACACTGAGGGTCCCACTATGGTGCTGGGGATACAAACATAAACAAGTCTCTTTTCTATCCTATTATAACTTCTGTATCTATTTTACTTTCAGTGGATAAACTCAAGAGACCAGGACCTGTGTATGAGTTAATTTCCCCCACGACTAGCCATGTACTCAGCACAAAGGTATTCAGTAGGTAAACTCAGAAAATTTCTGCAAGGTACTGCACAGGAAATCTCAGGGACACTGCAATAAAGAACCACACAGAACATGCAAATTATTTTCAAGAACTGCAAGGATGCTGCATATAAGATCAAGTACCCAAAAAGTAGGGGCTCCTACGCACCAACAATAACCAATTAGCAAATGTATCAGCAACATTACCCCATTCACAGTAGCAATAGACATTGAGTTTCACAGAAAAGTTTCCCAAGTAAACTTAACTTTGTTCAAATCTATAAGAAAAACAAAAACAACCTATCAGGACTTCCCTGGTGGCGCAGTGGTTGAGAGTCCGCCTGCCGATGCAGGGGACACGGGTCCATGCCCCGGTCCGGGAAGATCCCACATGCCGCAGAGCGGCTGGGCCCGTGAGCCATGGCCGCTGAGCCTGTGCGTCCGGAGCCTGTGCTCCGCAACGGGAGAGGCCACAACAGTGAGAGGGCCGCATACTGCAAAAAAACAAAAAAACAAAAAACAAAAAAAAACCTATCAAACTGGGCAGATGATACAAACTGGAAATCCAGGAGATACAAATGGCTGAAACAGCTTTAAGAGTCCTAGCTAAGAGTCAAAGACATACATATTTTCATCTACTGGATGGGAAGAAAAGGCAAAGGCTGATAATATCCAAAGTGTCAAAAACAGATCAAGATGGTGGAGTAGGATGGGGGACTCACCTCCCCCAGTGAACACATCACAAATACATCTACATGTGGAACAATGCTCACTGAAAACTAACTGGAGACTGCCAGAGAGACTCCTGTGCAACCAAGGCTGTAAGAAAGATGCACAAAGAATCAGGCAGGAAGGTAAGAGAAGTGATCAGGTTGGGACCTGTGCCCTTGGGAGGGGACTCAAACGAGCACGGAGATTACACGGGCAGAGATCCTTCCTGTGGAGTGAGCGGTTCCAGCCACATATTGGCTGCCCCAGGAAGATGAGATCCCTTGGTTGGCTGGAGGGCCGATGGCACTAACAGAAGGGCTGGGGGAAGCCTGGACTCGACTCATGAGGAACAAGCACAGACTTGCTTACTCTTGAAACAGGGCAGATTGAAACTACACAGGTCTCTGACCAGTTTCCCACCACTGCCCTGGCATGCACCCAGCCTGAGCCGAGCAACAGCTCTGGCCTCACTTGTTCCAAAAAGCAGCTCCACACTGGGGCAAGGGCTGTCTTGGCCAAGAGTAAAGCTCGTCTGTGAGGCACAAAGGTAGCCCAGACCCAGAGCAGTGTCTAAGTAGGGCGGGGCAGCCATGACTGGCGCTTACACAGGCAGCCCATTCAGAAGCTGTCTGCTGACTATGGCCAGACCTCCACAGCCCAGGCCCGACCCACACCGAGTGCCCACACACGCCCCACTTGCTCTAAGGTGCAGCTGCACACCAGGGTGAGCACAGCAGTGGCTGAGTGAAGAGACAAAGGAGGCTCAGATGTGGAGCAGCATCTGAACAGGGGAGAGGCAGCCATTACTGTTGCTTACACAGGCAGCACGTCAGAAGCAGTCTAGATCCCTGAGTGTGGCCAAACTGCCGCAGCCTGCGCCAGCACTGCTCCGCTCTGGGGTGAGTGTGCCAGCGATGGCAGCGGGCGCGCACTTTAAAGGGAACAGAGCTAGCTCGGACCTGACCCTCAGAACTTCTGCTCCAGCAACTTGCGGCCCAACCTGCCCCTAATAGCATGGTGACAGCCATTGAGAATAAGGGACATCACCTCTCACACCTGGCTCTGGCCCTAGCCCCTCTCTCTGCAGTCCCACCTTCTACCAAGGTGACAGCTGCCAGCATGCCCTGGAGAAAGATGTGACTTGTGTTCACGTCAGATCTAGCTTCCCCACCAAAGCCACTGGGCATGTGCAGACTGTATAGGGTTGCTCCCACACAAGGATACCCCTTTTCAAGACTGCAGTAGGTAACTGTTTCACCTAATTTCACAGAGACAGAGAAAGTTAAAATGAGAAGACAGAGGAGTTTGTTTCAATTGGAAGAGCAAGCGAAAACCTCTGAAAAAAACAACTAATGAAACAGAAATAAACAATTTACCAGATAAAGAGTTCAAAGCATTAGTAATAAGAATGCTAACTGAATTAGCAAAAAGAATACATAAACACAGTGGGAATTTTATAGAACTAGAAAATATAAAAAAGAACCAGTCAGTACTGAAGAAAGCAATAACAGAAATGAATAACACACTAGAAGGAATTAACAGCAGATTAGGTGATACAGAAGAATGTGAAAGTGATCTGCAAGAGAGAATAATGGAAATCACCCAATCAGAACAGCAAAAAAAAAAAAAAAAACAGTAAAAAATGAGAACAGTTTAAGGCATCTCTGAGACAGTATCAATCATACCGACATTCACGTTACAGGGGTCACTGAAGAAGAGAGAAAGAAAAAGGTCAAAAAGGTATTTGATGAAATTATGTATGAAAACTTTCCAAACCTGAAGAAGGAAACAGATATCCAGATATAGGAAGCCCAGAGGGTCCCAAACAAGATGAACCCAAACAAACCCACACCAAAACATATCATGATTAAAATGGCAAAAGTTAAAGAGAAAATTCTAAAGGCAACAGAGAAAAATAAAGAGTCATATACAAGGGAACCCCCATAAGGCTATCAGCTGATTTTTCTATAGAAAGCTTGCAGACCAGACGGGATTAAATATTCAAAGCGCCAAAAAAGGGCTTCCCTGGTGGCGCAGTGGTTGAGAGTCCGCCTGCCGATGCAGGGGACACGGGTTCGTGCCCCGGTCCGGGAAGATCCCACATGCCGTGGAGCAGCTAGGCCCATAAGCCATGGCCGCTGAGCCTGCGCGTCCGGAGCCTGTGCTCCGCAACGGGAGAGGCCACAGCAGTGAGAGGTCTGTGTACCGCAAAAAAAAAAAAAAGGCGCCGAAAAAGGGAAAAATCTGCAACCTCACATACCCAGCAAAATAATCATTTAGAATTGAAGGAGAGAGAAAGAACTTGTCAGACAAGCAGAAACTAAGAATTCATCAATACTAAACCAACCCTAAAAGAAATGTTAAATGGTCTTCCCTAAGTGTAAAGGAAGAGGCTATAACAAGAAGTATCTACAGGAAAGGAGAAATCCCACTAGTAAAAGCAAATATATAGTAAAGGCTGAGGATTAACCAAACAAAACAAACAAACAAAAGAACAAACAAAAAAATTGTAAAAACAACTATAACTACAACAATCAGTAAAGGGATAAACACGAAGATGCAAAACAGGACATCAAAAACAAAATATGGAGAAGGAGAGTAGAAAATATACACCTTTTGGAATGTGTTTGAATGTAAATGACTACCTGTTTGAAATAGGCAGATATAGTTATAGATCAGCATATATAAACCCCATGGTAACCACGAATCAAAACCCTAAAATAGACACACAAAAACTAGAGAGAAAGGCACACAAGCATACCAGTAAAGAAGGTCATCAAATCACAAGGGAAGAGACTAAAAGAACACAGAAGAGCTACAAAAACAAGTAATAAAATGGCAGTAAGTAAATACCTACCAATAATCACTTTAAATGTCAATGGACTAAATGCTCCAGTCAAAATACATAGGGTGGCTGACTGGACGAAAATACAAAACTCAACTATATCCTGCTTATAAGAGACTCCCTTCAGAGCTAAAGACACACAAAGACTGTAAGTGAGGAAATGGAAAAAGATATTTCATGCAAATGGAAATGACAAGAAAGCAGAAGTAGCAATACTCGTATCAGACAAAACAGACTTTAAAACAAAGTCTGTAACAAAAGACAAAGAAGGACTCTATATAATGATAAAGGGATCAATACAAGAGGATATAACACTCATTAACATATATGCACCTATTACAGGAGCACCTAAATACATAAAGCAAATATTAACAGACATAAAAGGAGAAATTGACAATAATACAATAATAGTAGGGGACTTTAAGACCCCACTTACATCAATGGAGAGATCATCCACACAGAAAATCAGTAAGGAAAGAGTGGTCGTAACACATTAGACCAGTTGGACTTAATAGATAGCTACAGGACCCTACATCCAAAAAAAGCAGAATACACATTCTTTTCAAGTACACATGGAATGTTTTCCAGGACAGATCACAAAACAAGTCTCAACAAATTTAAGAGGATAGAAATTACATCAAGCATTTTTTTCCAACCATAACAGTCTGAAACTAGAAATCAATTACGGGAAGAAAAACGGGAAAAGCACAAACACATGGAGACTAAGCAACATGCTACTAAAAATACAATGGGTCAAAGAAGAAATCAAAGAGACAATCAGAAAATGCTTTGAGACAAATGAAAATGGAAACAACTTTCCAAAATCCATGCGATGCAGCAAAAGCAGTTCTAAGAGGGAAGTTAATAATGATACAGGCCTTCCTCAAGAAACAAGAAAAAACTTGTTTCTAACCTAACCAACCATCCAAATAAATTAGAAAAAGAATAAAGAAAGCCCAAAGTCGGCAGCAGGAAGGGCCTAATAAAGATCAGAGAGGAAATAAATAAAATAGAGACCAAAACATAACAAACGAGCATCAGAAATGATCAATGAAACCAAGAGCCGGTTTTTTGAAAAGATAAACATAATTGAAAAACCTTTAGTCAGGCTCATCAAGAAAAAGAGAGAGGACCCAAACAAAGTAAGAAATGAAAAAGGATAAATAACCCCCAAAACCACAGAGATAAAAAAAATCGTAAGAGAATACTATGAATAGTTATATGACAACAAATTGGACAACCTAGAAGAAATAGACAAATTTCTAGAAACATACAATCTTCCAATACCCAAAGTATCAACAAGGCTGTAGGAAAATGCAGAATTTCATATACTGCTAGTGGGAATATAAACTGGTATAACTTTTCTGAGGGTAACTGGATGTATCTAAAAGTACAAAGTAAACCACTACTAAGAATCTATCCTTGAGTCCACGCAAAGATGTAGAACACAGGGTAATGAAAATGCTTCGGAACTAGATAGAGGGGGTGGCTGCACAATACTGTGAACGTACTAAATGCCACGGAGTTGTTCACTTTAAAATGTTAACTTTATGCTGTGTGAATTTCACCTCAATAAAGTTTTTTAAAATCAAAAAAACATTCTAAATGCCTGACAGCGTGTGTACGAAGGTGTTCACTGCGGCGAGGCTGGAATCAACGAGTGCCTGTCCACTGTACATTGGTTAATCATACTATTACTATATCTATGCAGCTAACAAAATGCAAGAACAAATTCTACAGACTGATACAGGTAACAGTACACATTTTGCTGAGAAGAAAAAAAGAGCACCTATAGAATAGAATTCATATAATAGCAAAAAGCAAAACCACAAACCATGACCAAGTCTGGGTTTTTTGCTTTTTTTTTTTGCGGTACGCAGGCCTCTCTCACTGCTGTGGCCTCTCCCGTTGCGGGGCACAGGCTCCGGACGCGCAGGCCCAGCGGCCATGGCTCACGGGCCCAGCTACTCCACGGCATGTGGGATCTTCCCAGACCGGGGCACGAACCCGTGTCCCCTGTATCGGCAGGCAGACTCTCAACCACTGCACCACCAGGGAAGCCCCCCAAGTCTATTTTTGTATATGTAGAGAAAACAGTTTAGAAGGGTACATATCACTGCTAAACTTGCTTACTTGTGGGCACATGTTCCTTATAGGTGTCTGTATGGTTTACATTTTTTAAAGCACTATTACTTTTGTTAAAAAAATTAGGAACAACTTTTAAAAGGCAGTAAGATAACTCTGATAGAATGAGAAGCAAAGACACCCCTGTAGTGATGAGTACAGCTAGAGCCAGGGACCAGGGCTCCTTGGAGAAACAATGATTCCAGGGCTGAGGGGAGGTGGGTACAAGATGAATCTGGAACATCTCGTTATGTCAGAAATAATAGAAGTGTTAAAAAAAAATGTTGGGATGTAGGAGACAACTTAAAGGGGCTCCCACTGGTCACATCTGGAACTATTTAAGAACCAAAAACAAAACAAAAAACAAAAGGACAATAATGAATTACAGACCATTGAAAAAAGGAGAATCCATCAGTTCACAATGAATATAAATAAGATATATAAAAATAAATAATTGGGGAAGAGAGAGGTAGGGCAGACTGGTAAATGAGGAAGGAGTGCTGAATTGGAAAAACAGTATTTCACAATCATCATTTTAAGATGGAATCTAAAACAACAATCATCATAGGAAAGATTGAATCAGGCCAGAGTCAGCACTATTCGCTAAATCTAGGCAGAAGTTTGGTGAGGAGCAGAATATTTACATGGTCTTATACCTCCAGAGATTGCTTGAGTTGGAAGGGGAAAAACAATAACTATACCATGGAGAAAGTGGAAAACATCCTGTCCCGGTGTGCTAGGTATGAATTTGTTGCCTCTTAGCTCCAAACTTGCCTTCCTTTCCCTTCCTTGCCACACTGAAGCTGGGACTCTGCAAACTACATTTCTCTTCGCCAGCTGGCCAACAGGGGCCTCTGAAGGGGAAAGCAGGGCTGGAAGAGACCATTAGTGTTTCAGTCTGGCCTGGATCCCAGCAGCATCCTCCACAGCGATTGTTCTTTGCTCTCATGTCTCGGCAGGCACCTCCAGGGAGTTGATTCTGCAGCACAGGGCAGGCAGCATGTTCCTGTTGGTCAGGCTTACAGGGCCCTCCTCTGAAGTTCTAAGTTCCTTCCTTGTCTTCTCGTCCCTTGATCCTCGGTGTGGTAGCCGTTTTCTATTCAGACGCTTTAGAGCTCTCTTCTTTCCCTTTTAGTCATTAACTACCTCTTACTCAGTTAACAATTATTTATATTAAAGTTTTCCTATTTACTTTTTCCCCCTCACTGGACTCTGAATGATACACCAGGTGATCAAAATTAAGATCACCACTGAGGGGCAGATGACATTGTGCTTCCTGAGAGGACATATGACATAGTGTTCCAGCCACCTGGAATGCAAAACTCAATCTAATCTAATCAAGAGGAAACAACGGATAAACCCAAAATGAGCGGCATCATTTAAAAGGAGAAACTGTATTCTTCCAAAATGTCAATGTCATAAGTGACAAAACTATGGAAATGCTCCAGATTAAAGGAGACCAAAGAGACATGACAACTACCTATAATACTTGATCTTAGACCAGATCTAGAACTGGGTGGGGGTGAGGTTCTACAAAGGACATTATGAGATCAATTAGAATGTGAATCGTATTTTAAACTATTTTATCAGTGTTAAATGTACTGAATTTGATAACTGTATTGGGGTTGTTACAGAGTATCTTTATTCTTAGGGAATACCCGCTGAAGTATTAGAGTTAAAGGGCCATGATGCATGCGCAGAGAGAGAGCATATGCAAGAATACAAATGACAAATCAAATGGGGTAAATGTCACTCAGTGGATCTAAGTAAAGGATATTTGGGCCTCGTATGTACAATTCTTATTCCTGCAACTCTTTTGTAACTCCGCATTTCCAAATAAAATTAACTTTAAAAAAAAGGCAACAGGTTACAGCAGTAGTTCTCAGCCTTCACTGCACTCTGGACACCCCAAGCCACTTCCGAAGCTCTGGGACCCAGGCATCTGTATTCTCCAAGTTCCCTGGGTGATTCCAATGTGCAGACAAGGGTGGGAAATACTGGTGCAGTGGGGGAGCTCACTCATTAAATTCAGACATAAAAAGTGGCTCTTTTGCCCTCCAGAGCAGCAGTCCCCAACCTTTGTGGCACCAGGGACCACTTTTGTGGAAGATAATTTTTCCATGGACCGGGGGAGGAGGGAAATGGTTTCAGGATGATTCAAGCGCATTACATTTACTGTACACTTTATTTCTATTATTATTACATGGTAATATATAATGAAATAATTATACAACTCACCAAAATGCAGAATCAGCGGGAGCCGTGAGCTTGTTTTCACTTGCCACTCACTGATAGGGTTTTGACATAAGTCTGCAGGCAATTAATTTATTATGGTCTCTGTGCAGTCAAACCTCTCTGCTAATGATAACCTGTACTTGCAGCCGCTAGCATCACCATCTCAGCTCCATCTCAGATCATCAGGCATTAGATTCTCATAAGGAGCAACGCAGCCTAGATCCCTCGCATGTGCAGCTCACAGGAGGGTTCGCACTCCTATGAGAATCTAATGCCGCGCTGATCTGACAAGAGGTGGAGCTCAGGCGGTAATGCTAGCAATGGGGAGCGTCTGTAAATACAGATGAAGCTTCGTTCACTTGCCTGCGGCTCACCTCCTGCTGTGCGGCCTGGTTCCTAACAGGCCATGGACCACTACTGGTCCATGGCCCAGGGGTTGGGGACCCCTGCTCTAGAGAATAGCCCTGGGGATTAGGGTCTCAGGGTAACACAAACTCCTAGTCTCAGCACCATGTGGTACGGCAGAGACCCTGAAGACCCTGAAGCAGGTAGAAGGTGAATTTGTATGGCCCTGGTCAACATGGAGAGATCACCCATCCAGAGGTTCCAAAGGAAAAAGGCATTTCCATGACTATGACAGGTATTAAGCACAATTTAAAGCTGGCAGGAATTAGAATGGTTTAAATGGCCCCAGAGCTACCATCTCCCCTTGTCTTTTTGGTTGCACTGTTAGCATGGTCGATCTGGGTCCAGCTGACAGAGCACAGGAGAGGATGCTGCTCTCTCTCATCAGGCAAGCCAGGGAATGAGTGAAGGACAGCGGTGTGGAATTAGCCTCTTGGGCAAGTTCAAGGAGTGGGTTACCAACTGGCATATTTTCCCAAAGCACTTTCCTACCGTGGAGGCTCAGCTAGGTAGGTCAACGCAGAAAGAGCTGAGGGCAACCAACAGTCACAGTCCAGCTATTGCTCACCTCAGCTCCAACCTGTGATAGGGTAGCCATAGAATGCTACATATGGAAAACTGGAAGCAAGGTTGGGGAGAGACAGGACTGGGGAATGGGGAAGGTGGTAGTCAAAGGCCACAAAGACAAGCAAAACATTCTTGCCCAACGTGCAATGGGTAGGAACAAGAGATGCGATGGGTCAAGAGAACATAGCAAATTTCCTACAGTTCTCTAAAATCAGGCATGTTTTGGTTAACTTCCACTTTGTGAACAGAAGTTAGTTTTTACTCCTCTCCTTTCTCACATCATCTCCATTTTCAGGCAGGACAGATTTGCACAATATTTAGGCATCTCAAAACTGATGGATCCAAAACTGAACATGAACTCATGTCCCTAGATGTGGTCCTTACTGGCTCCATATCTCTGCAACAATTCTGCTTCCCCAGTTGACTGAGCCAGAAACCTGGGACTCATCCTAGATTCCTTCCTTCCTCTCCCTTCTCTCTGCCCCATGGCCAATCAATGATCAAATTCTGCCATTCTCCGTGACTCCTAATTCCTCCTGAGTCCACGCCCCACACCATCTCCACCAACAGGGCGCCACTCCAAAGAGCCCTCGAGCTCTCTCCTAAACTACTACATCCACCTCACTGAGGCCTCGCATGGCCCCTTTAGCCCATCCCCACAGCTACAGGGACGCCTATGACAGGTCCGCCTGCACCACTACCACGTTCACACATGGCTGCTTCTACCTTCAAGTAAAATCTGACTTCCACAGGATGTCATATAAGACCCTAGAGGACCTGGGCTTTGCCAATTTAACTTCTTTTCGTTTTATTTTAAGCCCCAGGCACAATGAGTTACTTGTAGCTCCCTGCACTTTCCATCCCATTTCACATTCTTGTATACCCTCTCCCACAAAGCCTATTCAGCCTCTGGGCTTGGGCCTCTCCTCCAGGAAGTCGCCTCTGACCTCTCCAGGCACCTCCTTTGGGCTCCCATTCTTTAACCACTACAATCACTGCACTGTATGGAAATTATCTGCTTCTGTATGTGTCTCTGATACTAGCATTCCACATTCCTTGAAGAGGACAGGACCACCACTGTATCCCCAATGCCATGCACACAGTAGGTGTTCCATATTTGTGGGATATACTGGACTGAAAAGCATCTGTAGTTTTTTGAATATCAAGGCCTTTAGAATTTAGCAACAGATACAATTAAAACACATGCAAAGCATAATGAACTGCAGATAGCACCAACATTTAAAACATACTGCTGCTCTGGAATTGAAGTATCTCCAAATAATTAAAACCTACATGTTGAGGGGGTGATACAGAGTTTATTGAATTAGATTTTTCTATTTACAACTGAGATCACATCTACATACTATTTTGCTAGTCTACACGGGTACATTATTTCTAACGAGTTTAGACTTACAATGAATGGGCTCAATCATACAAAAAAACACACGCACACACTCACACTAATTGTTTTAAAACAGTAGTGCATACATTACACTCCTCCTATAAAGCCAGCTTTGATTAAAAACCACTAGTTTCAAAGATCAGTCTGATTTTGAAGATGAACCAAGATACACGCTGTATGATTCTAAAATCTATTTTAGCCATTTTGTACAGTTGCTATCTTACTGAACTATAGTATATATTTCTTAAAAGGACACTGATGAGGGGCACCATCTGGTATTAACTTTAACCAGACAGCTGACTGTCTCCCCCTCCCCCCAGAAACCTTTGGCCAAGAGCTCTCCATTGTGAAGACTGAAAGGACCCGGTGATACTTCAGCAGCAGTCCCATTACTGCTTGGAGGTAACAGAAGCAGGCTCATGTCCGCCTTTAATTCTACCACACTACGCAACTCGCAAATGGTTCTGAGATTAGAACATTTACCACCGTACTTAAACACTTACGGACATGGAGAGTCAGCTAGAACAGGGGAAAAGAAACTCACAGGTGGGTAGGTAAGAAGGTGGACACGTGAAGAGCCAAACTGCTCTGTCCGACACCTGTGTACGTGTGCTTTAACTAAATGAACTCAGGAGGCCAATAGCAGTGGACCTGCTCAATTCACCTTCCAAATCAGAACAAGACTAAAAAAGCTCAGGTTTGAGTTTTCTATTATGCATAGGTTCCACCGGTGATGAGCAGCTCATAAGCAGGATCTCTACTCCTTCTGCACAATACGATGCAGGCACACAGCATGCCCAGCAGCTGTGGGAAGAAAACAACAATGAAAAAAAAAAAGGCTGAAAACCCTCTTACAGCAAGTGCGTATTTCTTTGTTGGCAATGGAACTGTTTCTAAGTTCAAAGATCTCAAATCATCAAAAAAGCACTAACAGTAACGGAAGCAATTTCAAATGAATACATTATCTTTTTAGGATCTAAGTACCAAGTTTTAGTTTCCCTGCTTCACACCTAAGAACAATTTGTGAAGCCAGCAGAGAATCAAGTCTCTCCTAGTGCCATTCCCATCTCAATCTAGAGCAGTGCTGCATGAAAGAACTTTCTGCAGTGATGTAAACAGTCTATACTGAGCTGTCAAATATGGCAGCCACTAGCCACGTGTGGCTACTGAGCACTTGAAATGTAACTAGCACAACTAAGGAGTTGCAATTTTTATTTTATTAAAATTAATTTAAATTTAGACATATGTGGCTAGTGGCTACAATACTGAACAGCAAAGGTCTAGGGAGCGGAATGATCAAGACTATGTATGGTGAGCAAATTTAATGAGCAAATTTAATGTAGTTCACTACAATACTGAACAGCAAAGGTCTAGGGAGCAGAATGATCAAGACTATGTATGGTGAGCAAATTTAATGGTGGTGGGTTTTTTTGGTTTTTGTTTTTTTTGCAGTACACGGGCCTCTCACTGCTGTGGCCTCTTCCGTTGCGGAGCACAGGCTCCGGATGCGCAGGCTCAGTGGCCATGGCTCATGGGCCCAGCCGCTCTGCGGCATGTGGGATCTTCCCGGACCGGGGCACGAACCCGTGTCCCCTGCATCGGCAGGCGGACTCTCAACCACTGCGCCACCAGGGAAGCCCTAATGGTGGTGTTTTTAAGCATCTGGATTTGAGGGAGATAAACTTTATAACAAACCACAAAGTGAAAAGCCCAATACATGAGTAGCCCAAAAGCCCTATGGGGAAAACCAATCCTGATACTAAAAAGTATAGTTCAAAGGTTTTTGTTCCACAATTATTTACTATTTTTGAAATCTAGGTTTGGCTCTGTGGCATTATATACATATTACTTTTTAAAGGTCACTTTTCCTTCATCATTTTATTTTAATAAGGCCTAATCCTTCTGTGGTAGCAAACTGGAATAGTAGTGCCATGTTATTTTGGATAAGCGAGAGGATTAAGCTGGATTAAAAAGAAACGATTCTAGGGCTTCCCTGATGGCGCAGTGGTTGAGAGTCCACCTGTTGATGCAGGGGACGCGGGTTCGTGCCCCGGTCCGGGAAGATCCCACTTGCCGCGGAGCGGCTGGGCCCGTGAGCCATGGCCGCTGAGCCTGCGCGTCCGGAGCCTGTGCTCCGCAACGGGAGAGGCCACAACAGTGAGAGACCCGCATACCGCAAAAAGAAAAAAAAAAGAAAGAAACGATTCTAGAATTTTTGATCTGGCTTCTTACAAAATATAAACAGGTACTAAAGAGCTAAATAAATTAATTTGCTGCTCTAACTTTTCATAGACAGTGAAAGGTCTCAGTTATTTGATTTTTAAAAGGCAGGGCCCTCTGTACATATGGGATCAATCTAATTTCAACAAAGTTTACCTGATCCATAAACAAGACTCTCAAAATCTGAAGTGGAAGATTACTAATGAGACACATGTACAGAGAAAAAGGATGTCCTCAAACTGATTTCTCCATGATAAAGTCACACTCTCCAATTTCTGCCCTTATTTATTAGCCTCTATTCTACCCATTCAGGATATATACTTGCTGCTTGAATTCAACAGTTTCATTATATCAATATTTGCTGAGTGCTTACTAGCGCAAAGCACCTTAAAGACATTTTAAAAGTGGATATTGTTGAAAGTTTACTAAATATCTTAAGCCAATTCTAGACATGTTTAGTATCTAATTCCTAAAGAAATACATTTCCATTCACTGTACAGCAAAACATTCTTAGAACAGCTATAAGATCAAACACAATTATGTTCCCAGGCAATGTTAAATTGAGCAATAAAAATGCTAAGCTCTGAAGTTACTGATTAGCTTGGGGAAAAGATCTCTTCCCATCCCCACTTCCTCACATTCCTTTCAGTTGGCTAACTTCTACCGAAGGAGTCAGCATTCTCAAAATGGGGTCTGAAATAAGTATCCTTTTTTTCCTGACTTTAATTTCACTTAAATCAACTTGCACTGATTTACAAACAATTAAATAAATTTGATAAAACCCTACTCACGCTTGGAAATGAGTCTGTTTAAGAACATTACATACTACAATTTAAAAAAAAAACATTAAGCACTACACAATAACTTCTTATAGTGCAAACCTCATCACTAAGTATTACAGGTCCATTTCCAAAGCTTTGCTATACTAAAATCTCATCAATTATTGAAATTTTCCAAAAACAGATTTTAAAATATCACACAAATATTTTAGCTCCAGTGTGATTTCTTGCAATGAAACTTTCCCCTGTAGTAGTCACATCATGAGAACTAATCTACACTTAGTCCAAATATAACACCCAGCAACTGCAAAAAATGATTAGTAAATACATAGGCAAGTGGTGATTTAAAAAACTGCCAAGGACTAAAATGCTCTATGACACACTAGGTAGGTGGCATTATGGGGAAGTAGGTATTTTATACAAGGTAATTAGAACTGCACATTGAAAACACTCTTTTCTGAGAAAAATTTAGAAATACTTACCAAAAAGTCATCCATATTCTCTGACCCCTCAATTTCATGACTACAGGTATTTTGCTACAGACTTTGCCCATATATACAGAGGAAATTCACTACTTGCATTTCTGTAATAGCAACACTTCCATAAGTGCCCATTAATGTAGATTAAATTATGAAGTATGTCCAAAAAAATGGAATACTATATTGCCACAGTAGCATATTAATTTGTTTTTAAGAAGGTACAAAAGGTTACATATCATACATTATATGTAAACTTTTGTACCTTTTATGATACTTTTGAAATGATAAAATAAAATTTTAGATATGGAGGACAGATTAGTGGTTACCAGGGTATGGGGGAGGGGGCATAGGACAGAGGTGGGTGCAATTATAAGAGTTATCAGGCAGACACTTGTAGTGTTGCAACTGTTCTGTATTTTGACTATGGTGATGGATACAAGAACCAAACAGGTCATAAAGTTGTACAGAATTGAATACACATATAGAAATGAGAAATCTAAAAAAAATCATTGGATTGTATCAAGGCCAATATCCTGGTTGTGATATGTAATAGTTTTGCAAAATGTTAACCACTGAAGGAAACTGAGCAAAGCATACAGGATTCTGTCTGCATTGTTTCTCAAAACTGGAGGTTGCATACAATTATCTTAAGAAAGAAAGGTAGAAAATTGCATCCTATAAGCTTCTATTTGTATAAAAAATATTTATGTGCTTGTCTAACCACAAACTACTTCTGGAAGGATATACAGGAAACTGGGAACAGTGGTTGCCTCTGCAAGGGGGGACTCGAGAGCTGGGGTCAAGACTTGAGAGGGAGGCTTACCTCTTACTAAATTTGTATCTTTGAAGAAAATTTTATCAAATGGGTTTTTCAATTAAGAAATTTTCAAGAAGTTAACAATTAAGATTAATTTCCCCAAAATTAAAAAAAAAAATCTTAGCCACTCAAGAATTAGCTTCCCAAGCTTTGGTTTTAAGTTTTTAAGGAAGAATTACTTGAAATACTTTTTTAAAATGACTGTCAGAATCAAGCCACTCAATTTTAACTATCTGGGGGCCCAATCTGAAGTGCTATTCATTTATGTATTTTAACTCATTTTAATGAATTAAAATAGAAGTCAGAAGAGGCAGGAAGGAAATAACAGTCTCAACCTCCTTCACACTTGGCATACAGACCAGAAAAAAGCAACAAGGCCTTGGGAACCAGTTCTCTGTGAAATTTTGCTTTCCATCATTCCATCTTAAGAACATGCCAACGTTGTGAGACTCCAAAGACTGACAATTCCCATCTTCCCCATACTGCCTGTGCAGTGAGCCTTACACACAGCTGAAACTTAAGAGCTTGCCAAATCAAAACCTAGATTTTATTATTATCACCAGACTGTTGAAATATAAAATTTATAGCTGGTCATTTGTTCATTTAAGAGGCTGGTTACTCTCAGGGAAGTGAAATACCTTGCTCATTAAGAAACTAACAGTATAAAGGGTGTAGCAAAATTTTTAAAATCTCATTCTCTTATAGTTTTCAGGTTTTTCTTTCTTGGTAATTTTGGTCCCACCCAAACCTAGACCACTTAACAAGACTAGAACAAGGGTGGGCAGATGTTTCATAAAGGGCAATACAGTAAATATCTTAGGCTTTGTGAACCAAGAGACAAAATTGGTCTCTGTTGCAACTATTCAACTCTGTCACCGTAACACAAAAGCAGTCATGGACAATACATAAAATGTGTGGGGCTCACACAAAAAGAGGTGGTGGGCTAGACTGGCCCACAGATGACCAACACTCAAACAAGAGGCTTTTACTGGTAAATTAAGTTTATGGGAAAATTTCTTCTTAAATTCACCTTTATGCCTTAGAACATCAATGAAATGTAGCTTAATAGTTAGTACCACAAATCACACTCAAAATCAAAGGAGACAACGCTTAAATATTTTTGATACTCACAACACTACCAAAAATCAATCAATCTTTCCCATTATTTAAAATTGAATTTTCTGTGATAGCTCTTAGAGCTTCCCCACTTTAGAACCTGAAGAAAAGTGCTAATCATTTTTCAATGCTATTACATTGTGTATTCTAACCAGTTTAAGTGTCAATTTGCTGTCAGATTTCATTAACAGAATTTAGGAATTTAATCTTCTGAGAATCTTAATTCTTCAATTTGTAATTGGAGGCAGAGTACACATGGAGACGGGGTTCAAGCTTTAGTGATGGTCGTAAGTCATGCTATCCTTGCTCTCCCTCATTTTCATGGCCTTTAAAACCAGGGACTGCAGAATCTCCAAGCATCCTTCTAGCTCTTTCTCTATCAGGATAAGTATAAAAGCATAAAAGCTCCCTACTCTTTGAGTTGTTTCTGCCTTCATTCAGGTTTTCCACAAACATGGCACCAATCTACATCAGATTTTGAATATCAAAAGTTTAAACATTTATAGGCACTCTTAAAAAAAAAAGTAGAAAATTCTTTTATTTCAAATGGATGTTTTTCCCTTTAAAACCAGTTTTTAAATTTTCAAAACTACTAGGTTTTGAGGCTGTAAAAGCTCTGAATCCCTGACTTAGTTTTGCTGAACTGAAAACATCAAAGCTTCATCAGCCATTATTTAAGTCAGGGTGATTTAAGTATAAAATGCATATGAGAAGGCATCCTTAAGAGACTAGTTAGAATATTTATTAGCTCCCATTAAAAAATGTTTAATGAAGAAATATCTGACTGGTTAATAAGCTTAACTAGATGAGGGACATATCTAAAGTGTTGATTTCATCAGTCTTCTATATACATGTTGCACATTTCATGATCAAAAGCACCATACAGTTCTAAAGTTTTTTTGCTGCATGCTAATACATGCAGCTTTATTACCACACATAAAATCATTAAAAATGCACAGATCAGGATTTCACTTGGGAAAAGAGACCTCCCTCACGTTTCATTATTTTTAGCTAAATGAATGTGTTTACACAAAGAAAATATGGAGTACACCCCTGCTGATCAACAGACTACTGCTATGCTGAGCCAAAAAGAAAACGCTTAGAAGGGCAGAGACCATAGCAAATAGAGCTCGGCTTTTCAATGAATCATTTCAGAGCTCTTTGAATTATCAGCAAAGTAAACATTCACCCTTTTGCCATTTTATAAGGCACTTCCTGTTCAATACACTAGTTTCTGTTCAAATATACAGGGAGCAGGCAAGCCAAGCAACTTACATATAAACTAGCAATTATGTTGGTTTTTCTAACAATTAAATGATATCAAAACTTTCTTCAAGTAGACTCTCTAGACCTGAAGCATGTTTCAAGAACATACTAAAAGAACACTAAAGAACACTCTGAGAACTAGATCTGATGCAAAGGATTTTCAAATAGTTGTAATATCCTCTAACAGAATCCCTAAGATATAATGTATATACCCAAGAAACTAGGAATGTAGATTATACTGGGCAGAAAAATAGCCATCTTTCTTACTTGTTTTTTATGTGGGTATGAGGGATAAAGGATGTGTATGGGTTTTTTTTTGATAAAGTGACAGGTAATTAAAACAATTACCAGCTACTTTGTACAAGCTCTTATTAAGGGGGAAAAAGACTGTTTTCACTGGTAGGAGCTGGGACAAGTCCCCTCAGCTACCAGAAAGACATGGTACATTTCCAAATATGCCAAGTGGTATAACAGACTTCTTGATGACAGTCCTTCTAAAAAAACTAAGTCCACAAATACAAGGGAGGTTAGAATCTCAGTTTTTAATTAAAGGTCTTTCCTGTAAAGTGATAAAATTGCTCCCGTTACTGTAAGAGACTAGTGTCGTGCCACTAGTCTTGATTTATGTATATGAACATATAAAACCCTTGAAGACAGAAAAGCAAGAAATGGAAGGAGAAATTTTAAAAAGATTAAAATAGAACTTTCCACTTCCAAGGTGAAATACAGCAGTTTGATTTTTTTTTAATTCTGTGAAGTTCTACTGAAGTACCTCCCAAGAATACATTATGACAACAGTTTGTATTTTGAACAGGTCACTCACTAATCAAGTCAAGAAAATAAGATAAGGAGTCCCCTCACACATGGTTCCCCCATCCAGATCTCTGGTTTCTGGGACCATTCTGGGTCTATGTCTAGAAACAGGAAATGGAAGATGCTGGAAACTAGTGTCTGGTACCTCAATCACTTCCAAGTTATCTATATACACAAAGATTAACTGTACTTAGTAATTAAAACCATTCAGGGTTGCCATCAGAGAATCAGTACACTCTGAAAACTCCTTGGCTAGCTGTGCTTACCTGAATAGCTGCAAATGCCAGTGCTGCCCAGATAACATGCATCATGATTTCTTGTAGCTTCTTCACAACTAGAGCTTCACACCCCTAAAACACCCAAAGTCATCCTCATTAGTCTTTTTAAAAAGTGAAAGCTGCAAGGTCACATATTACTACTCACTGGCAGAAATGGAAATGACAGAAACTAAAAGAGGGAAAAAAGATAATGCATTTGAAAATAATTTATATTAAAATTAAATGGCATTAAAGACAAGTAAAAGAAGGTAGAAAAGAAGTTCCAGGTAGAGATAATTCACCAAGAAAAAAAGCTACCAGGCTAGATTCAAGTGTTGGCCAAGAAACTGAACTTACCTCGGCATAGAGGTCAGAGGGGTGGGCCAGACTGCCATTACAGCTGCTGGCGGTCTCTCTGCAACAGCTAAGAGGGACACTCTGGTTTTTGGTTTCTTTGAACCAGTCTGTATTTTCCCAGTCTGAATAGTTGTGAATTCCACAACAATGCAGCTAACAGAGAAGAGAACAGAGATATTACTTGTCACAGAACACATACCCCTGTGCTGAACTTTAGAGTTCCATGCACTGAAGAGCTTTAAGCTACTTTTAGACCAGTGATGTCCAACAGAACTTTCTGCAATGATAGAAATGTTCTGTGTCTGTATGCTCAGTATGGTAGCACCCAGCCACATGGGGCTATTGAGCAATTAAAATGTGGCTAGTGTGACTAAGGAACTGAATTTTTAATTTTAATTTAAACAGCCACATGTAATTAATTAGTGGCTCTAGAACCTCCATTTGAGAAATCATATTGCCCACAAGGGGTAGTTTACAGCTAAGAAAAATCTTTACACTTTGCCTGTTAAACATCTAATCCTGAGTTAAATATTATTTCCAATGACAAAGTATTTAAAATATTTTGTCTGAAATGTCTGGGACTTACTTTAAGTTAATCTAGCAAACGATATGTGGGAGTAATAGATGAAACAAGATTGACAAAAAGCTGACAATTTTGAGGTGGGTTTATGGATACAAAGATCTACTGTACGATTCTCTCTACCTTCAGGTATGTTTCAAATTGTCTACAATAATTTTTTTTTAATGGTTTTGTCTGCTATCCTTTCTGGTCTTGCTTTCTCAAGGTATATGAAGACTTCTCACCTCCTCTGAAGTCCATCTGATGCTGAACTTTCCTGTGACACGTACCTCTCTTCCATTATCACCTCTTTAGCTAATTATTTTTAAGGGAAAATCAGATGCTTCTTATCTGGCTGTGACTAGGTAATGGTGGGAAAAAAAACTTTCCAAGGGTGAAGGTAAGATTATCGGACTTGGACTTCGCTGGTGGCGCAGTGGTTAAGAATCCGCTTGCCAATGCAGGGGACATGGGTTCGAGCCCTGGTCCAGGAAGATCCCACATGCCGTGGAGCAACTAAGCCTGTGCACCACAACTACTGAGCCTGCGCTCTAAAGCCTGCGAGCCACAACTACTGAGCCTGTGAGCCACAACTACTGAGCCCACGTGCCACGACTACTGAAGCCTGAGTGCCTAGAGCCCGTGCTCCGCAATAAGAAAAGCCACCTCAATGAGAAGCCGTGCTCCTCAAGGAAGAGTAGCCCCTGCTTGCTGCAACTAGAGAAAGCCCATGCACAGCAACAAAGACCCAAGGCAGGCAAAAAATAAACATTTATATTTAAAAAAAATAGCATTGATCATTTAGTTTAACAACTCATGTGTAGCTGCATTTGAAAGAAAAAAAGGTTATTGGACTCATCACGAAGCTAACCACAGCTGTAAATGTATACTGCTAATTTACATAGTAACAGAGTTAAGTTTAATGTTTGCTCAACAGTGATTGGTCCTCAAAAACAAATTAGCCTCAGAAGAACTCACCTGTCTCTGTACATAATCAATAGCCCGGCTAGCAGCATCAGGGTTGGTTCCATTGTAGGTCTTATATACTTTCTGAATGCTGCGATCAACCTCATTTTCCACCTGAATTAAAACAAAGAATTCAGTCCCTCAAAAATACTGATAAAAGTAACATTAGTCAAGGCTCCAGCTAAAATGCCCTAATGGCATGTGTGCAAAGTGGCAAGATATTTCCGTGAATTTCTTGTAAGAAAAAAGTTTTCTCCCTTCCTGCCTCCATGTAGATTCAGGTAAAACTTCAGACATATTATATCACACAGATTAAAAGCAATCACAGAGAAGATTGTGTGCAAGATGGCAGGCTACCAATTTGTTCAAGAGGGAGAAAGCAGTTGAGCCTTGAGATAGGTGTCCTAACTTATAAACAGACCACCTTCTTTTTCAAATAAGTTTTCAGTGGGTTCTCAGAAGACCTACTCATTTTCCTTTCCTAAAGGAGGTAAAAATTAAACAACTTAAAAAGCCCCCACAAGATACTTTTGGGACAAATACCAACATTATTTCCATTTTACTTATTTAACGTTTAATTAGACTTGGGCAAATATGTAAAAGTAATCAGCAGGTTAAAAAAAAAATCAGTCCTTAAAAGTGGCACCTTATGAAGAGCTGCAGTTCAATGTATGTGAATGAGAAGACAGGAAATAAACTCTCCATAATGTATTGCCAAGTGGCAACTAAAGTGTCATTTAATAAAGTTTGCTTGTACCAGATTCTCCTTACCCTTCTAAGATGATTAGACCTATTTGGTAATTTTATCAGTGATGTAGTAAGACTATAAAATTGATAACCAGATCATAGGTAGGGGCATAATCCACTGCATTCTTTTTTTGGCATAGCTCTCTGGTATCTTATGTAGCAATGGTTGAATATTAAATTGGCATATCATGCCTTTGACTCAAAATCATAAGAGAATAACCCTACTATGAGAATAACCCTACTATGCCTTTATAACAGCTCTATAGTTATCCCCAAATTAATTTAAAGCAGCCTGTTTAGCCTTAAATGGTACTGTAGATGGAAAGCAAAAGCAGGAAAAATAGAAAGGAAAGGGGAAAGAAAAGAAGAATGACCAGAAAAGAGGAAAGAGGGGCAAGAAGGGAGTGGCTGGCAACAGTTGCCTTAGTGTTTGAGTTGGTAGGACCCCTTTTTCCTCAGGAACAAATTGCAGGATTACAACTCCCAATCACCTTTTTCTATGTCCAGAACCAACGCATTTTTTTTAAAAAGAGGCAATGGAAAATGAAATCCTCAGTTTAGTTCTTCTAAACAGAAATCTGGGAATCTATATAGGGAATCTATAGGCTGAGGAAATTTGAACAAAGTTCTCAGCTGACCAACTATTCATTTGCAGATCATCCTATGGTCATTTAAAGAAAACTACCTACAAACTAGGACAGTAGTAGAATTAACACTTTGCTATATTAAATGAGACTAGAAGTCCTGACATATAATTTCTAATTATCCTTACATTTTCAAAGCAGTGGCTAAAGTGAAGTCAGGCAAAAGAAAATGTTTACTCTCAAAATGAGTTTGTTCTATTTCACTTGAAACACTTAAGCCACCTTTTAAAACATACATTCCAGTAGACAACATACCTTTGCTCTGTAAACATATCCCAAAACCACTACAACAACTTCTGTGACAAAAACCAAGAGTAGGATGATGACAAACTGTAAGGAAAATGTAAGGAAACATTGTCAAAAATTAAATACAAATGAAAAAATAACTCTAAATACTCTCTTGATAAAAAGCAATTATCTGAGATAACTGCTGGAAGTTTAAGACAAGTGCTAATTCTGTTCCAATTATAAACAGAGTCAAATAGAAAATGGAGTTTCATGCTCAATTCAAGCAAGTAACACAAATGAATATTCCCACATACTATGACGACACATGCGATCAGTGAAGAGCTAACTTACCGTGGCAAGTCCACAGCGGCTTTCCCGGATTGTGGCACAGCAGCCAATTAGCCCAATAATGAAGAGCAGGGCTCCTACAGCTATGATCACCACAGCAGGGATGAGAGTGTACACATCTTCAAAGAAGTGGTCATAGTCGTCATAAGTGATGAAGACATAGGCTCCCACATAGCATAAAATGCCAGCTGCTCCCTGTAGAAAACAAGGTCAGAGCGCTGGTAAAATTCTCCAACCCCTGCTGGTAAAAATCCCCACTATTTCTTAGCATGTTATAACTCAATGAGATTTTCCACCACTTTTAAATCTTTGTAGACGTTTTTTCTGTGAAGCTGAAAATTATTCACTAGTAAGAGCATTTCGTTACTAAAGTTGTAAAGTTTTCCAAGCTCCATCTACTTTTCAATAACTGCTGGTTCATCTAGGACCAAGAAACCATGAATCCAGTAAGTAAGACTGATGACAAGAATGAAAACACACACACATCCCAAAGCGCTTCTGTAGCTCAATTACATGTCCAATGAGGGTCAGTGTGGAGGTGGGGACTGCCCCCAGCAAATGGGGAAATCGGGTACAAGTGGCAAAGGCAGGATTTGAACCCAGGCGATCTGACTCCAGAATCTGCATTTATAATCTCCATCTAATGACTTGGGGAAAGAAAATACAATAGCAACTAATAACCATGATACCCATATCTAAAACATTTGCTGTCCTAGTTGAGACTATGAAATTTACCATTTTCATAGCTAGAGGGCTACGTTACTAAAGAACTGTACAAACCCTTTAGGTCTATTTATTCTTTAGAATCGTGTTTCTCAAACTACATGAATAGGAATCACCTGAAGATCTTATTAAACTGCAGACTGATTCAGTAGGTCTGGGGGTGGGGCCTGAGATTCTACATTTCCAACAAGCTCCCAGGTGATCTGATGCTGCTGATTCTTGAACTACACTTTGAGTAACAAGGTTTTAGAGCACCTAAAGGCAAACAATGCAGAAAGTCATGGAACAGCTGCTGCTCCAGACACAATGCTCCAGTTACAGAGTTTTACATACATTTTCCTTTTATCATTGTCAATTTTGCTATCATTGTGTACCAGCACAATACTGACAGCCCAATGCTGCTTGCTTTTATGTGAATGAGCAAATACAGTGTGAGGTTAAGTGTTAAAACATTTGGTTTAATGAATTATCATTTACAGAGCACTTTGAGATATTCAAGTAAAAAGAATTATTTCACCATTCTTCAAAATTTTAACACATAAATCATTAATCTTCAAACTAGAAAAGAGCCTCCACAATGATACTGGAAATATCGTTAACTCCTCTCAACGTGGAAACTCAGTTTATTTCTTTTTTTTTTTAATAAGTTTATTTATTTATTTTTGGCTGCGTTGGGTCTTCGTTGCTGTGCACGGGCTTTCCTCTAGCTGCAGCGAGCAGGGGGCCACTCTTCGTTGCGGCGCACAGTCTCATCGCGGTGGCTTCTCTTGTTGCGGAGCACCAGTCCCAGGCACGCGGGCTCAGTAGTTGTGGCGCGGGCTCCAGAGCGCAGGCTCAGCAGCTGTGGCGCTCAGGCTTAGCTGCTCCGCGGCATGTGGGATCCCCCGGGACCAGGGCTCGAACCCGTGACCCCCGCATCGGCAGGCAGACTCTCAACCACTGTGCCACGGGGGAAGCCCTCAGTTTATTTCTTGAGTCTGTGGGACCCTGTAAGCTTGGGCGTCATCAGTATATTTTCATATACCAGGCCAATAGAATCATTCAGATCTGGAAGAAAAAGACCCCATTTATGGAAAGTTGAGAAAGTAAGTTGATTTTTTTAAAAAATAATAATGAACTTTTAAAAAGAGAAGACAAGACTAGAGTAATGGAGGCAACTTAAAAAACCATAATCTTTTTTTTAAAGCTTTTTTAAAATTTTTATTTATTTTATTTATTTTTGGCTGCGTTGGGTCTTTGTTGCTGCACGCGGGCTTTCTCTAGTTGCAGCAAGCAGGGGCTCCTCTTCATTGCGGTGCACAGGCTTCTCATTGCGGCGGCTTCTCTTGTCGCGGAGCACAGGCTCTAGGTGCGCGGGCTTCAGTAGTTGCGGCTCGCGGGCTCAGTGGTTGTGGCTTGCAGGCTCTAGAGCGCAGGCTCAGTAGTTGTGGCGCATGGGCTTAGCTGCTCCACGGCACGTGGGATCTTCCCAGACCAGGGCTCGAACCCGTGTCCCCTGCATTGGCAGATGGATTCTTAACCACTGCGCCACCAGGGAAGTCCAAAAAACCATATTCTTTTAAAACTCTCCTCTGGCTTTCAAGAGGCCCCACTGCTGGCTTTCTTCCAATTTCTCTCACTGCTTGCTCTCTCATTCTCTTCATGGACTCTTCTTTACCAGACAAATGTTAGTGATCCCCAGAGTTCTACCTTCAGCCCTATTTAAATAGTTTTCATTTTGTAGGCTCTCCTTGGGCTATATTAGCCATGGCTTCACCAGCCACTGCAGCTCTCTACCTAAGCCATCATCTCAGGATTACACATCCCCATCTGGAAGCCCCACAGACACCTTGCCCTCAACTTACCTCAAACCCTCTCTGCCTTCCTGCCCACTCCATTAAACCTTCCCTCATATTCTGTATTTCAGAGCAAATGGCACCAGACAGTTATTTTTTTCTAGTCAAATGCCTGAGAGTTACTCTATTTTCTTTCTTTGTCCTACCTCTACATCCCATCAATCACCAAACTCCTTCAGATTTACTTTCAAAACACTACCTGAATACCGTAACTTCTCTTCAACCCTCTGCAGTGCTTCTGTCTTAATGTGGGCCTTACCATTGTTCACCCTAAACCTTACTTCCTGACCCTCCCTGTCCCTTAATAATATGTTCTTTATATGATCAGTTATTTTTGTTAAAAATATAAAACAGATCAAGGCATTAGCATGTTTAAAATCAAGATGAGGCAAATAAGGCCCCTGATAAACTAAGCTGTTCCTCCCTGCTTTTCAGGCTCAGACTCCATTACCTCTCATGTACCCTGAACAACAGAAAGCTGTTATTTCCAAATGTACCACATATCCTCTTACTTCTTTACCTCTGCTATTCTCTTTGGAATGCCCTCTCTTCATCTGCCTGGGAACTCCCTGTCACCCATTAAAATGCAGTTGAAATATCACCTCTTCCTTTTGGAAGCCATTCTCGACCATTTCAGGTTGGATTAGGTGCACTTGGTCACATACCACCCCCTACACAGCTCTAACAGAGCATTTATTACAACTGTTGCAATTATAACTATATATGTCTCAGCATGCCATTAGGGCACAAACTTTGCCTGTCAGTCTTTCAGCCCTGTACCACCATCCAGCACCTAGAACGGTGCCTGGCACATAGAAGGTATTTGTCAAAATTCATTGAGTACACTTCATTTCATCCAGTCCCTTGAAATTGCCCTCCTATCTCAATCATAAAGCTTTGGTTTGAATTTGCTTTGTTTCTCTTCAGTCTAATGCTTATAGTTTTTAGTCCACCATTCAAACAAGATTTGGCAACTTAATCCAGCTTACTGAATTCCTGATGGCCATGACATCTGGAATACATTAGTTTATAAATGCTTCACCTACAGCAACTGTACCTGTTCAAAGGCCCTCAGTTCACTGACATACTTACTTTGGTGACATATTATTATGGGATGATGGAAGGCACAGGAGAGGGGAGAGAGGAGAAACAGCTTAATAGTCTGGGTGCATTAACTACCGAAGTACATGGAATACTTAACACTCTTACCAAACATTACTTTTTCTTGACTACATACACACACAAACACACACGTGTATACACACACACATTTTGTTACAGTAAATACTTTTAGTCCCCAAACAGAATTAGAAGAATACTAAATATGAAGCCATCAAATACTGTCCAGTTTGTCTTCACTAGTCATCTCTCTATCCTTTGGACTCTTAGCTTTTCTTACTCTAATAGGCAATCTTCATTTCTTAAATGGCTTAAATTAAAATGAATTCCATCTTTGAGCTGCTAGTAAATGAAATTTAAGACCACATAAATTTGAATAGGGCTTCCCTGGTGGCGCAGTGGTTAAGAGTCCGCCTGCCGATGTGAGGGACATGGGTTCGTGCCCCAGTCCAGGAAGATCCCACATGCCGCGGAGCGGCTAGGCCCATTAGCCATGGCCGCTGAACCTGCGCATCCGGAGCCTGTGCTCTGCAACGGGAGAGGCCACGACAGTGAGAGGCCCGCATACCACACACACACACACACACACACAAAAAAAATTGAATAAAAACAGGATAAAACTGGAAGATATATGTACTCAACAATTAATCTGAAGCATGGGAAAGTGAAGAACCATCTGCATTTCAAACATGAAATGATGAGTTTTCAACCTAAAGAGATCCCTATAAGGCTCACACTTGGTGCTGCCTGGGTGTGGGCCAAGTGAAATGCTTCCAGTGCAGCCATCCTCCACCCATACAGATAACGAATGCAATGGAAGGCTAGGAGGAAATGCCATTTGTAAAGCCGCCTGTTCTTTTCTAATAGACTTGAAGGCAGTTTCTTTTCCCAGGCTGCAAACTAGTCAACATCCAAATCACACAGCAGAGTTGAAAACATAACGCTTCTGTTTTGACAACATACAGTGGGAAGCAACTTAGCAGTTGCACACACCAAAGCAGAAACTGCACTGATTGCTGATATGAAACTATATAAATCAAATTACTGACAGAGACTGTCTCCTAAATTGAAGGTAACTTCAAAAATTTCTTCTTTTAACAACATGTATATATAGTGCTTAATGTAAGTTGTATAGTAAACAATTTATGAAATGACATCAGTTACTCTGAAAATATAGAGAAGGTGTCCCTAAAACAGCTGAAGACATAAAAACAGCAATAAACAACTGCTTTAATGACATCCAACCATCAGTATGAAAAACATAGGTAGAGCTTATATGGTAAACGGAAAAAGGTTATAAGTAATTCCTAACTAGGGACTTTGTAGTCATGCAGATTTTTGATATAGGAGTTGTGGCTATTAGAAAGCCTAAAAGGTAAGCAGGGTTAAATCCTTCTGAAGGGTAATGCTGGGATTGAGATGTATCAAAGGATCTGGGCTTTGCCAACAAACCAGCTGCAGGGGGGGAAGAGGAGGTGCAGCAGAAGAGGGAATGAAATGTAGAACTTGGAAGCAGCTGAACTGCATTAGTCATCGCTGAGAAAATCTGAGCCTATAAGGAGCATTTGTGCCAGGACAGTATACTAAAAATACTCATCCTTTTTACAAATAAGTGAAGGGAAATTTAACGGAAAGGCTGAGAGCTGAAACTATAGAAAAAAGAATTTTTTGAAAACCATTCTTCTTTACCTTTTAATAAACTCATGTTCTAAATTAAGTCACAAAATTTTAAAACTTTAGGAAAGCCAGTGCTTTTGCACAACCCCAAGCTGTTCCTCCAGAAATAAAGCTACCTGTCAGAAAACTTTAGAAGTATGAGTTCCAGAAGTATGACACTTCACTTTATCCTTTTACCCTTCCACTACATATTCAATACATACAAATGTGAAGCCCCTTTAAAATTAGAAATTTCAATGTTATGTAAGATTGATTTTTCTACAGTTTAGAAACCAGTGTTTTGGTTTTACAAACTAATTGTTTTGTTTTTGTACTTTTGAAATCCTCTGTGAAAGACGATGACATGCTAAAATCCACAAAACTCCTAAATTCTTTACTTTTCTAAGGAAGAAGGAATATGAAATGAAAGGGAGCACATCAACCACAGTGATACTTGCCACTGGAATCAGGGAACATTAAAAACAAAACAGCCTTGTTACAAGCCAGGAGGTAAAACACCTCTGCTGTGAAAAGTGCATCTATATGGAAATTTAGAAATGTGAAGGTGCATCCCACATCCCACAGAGCATATGGGTGAAGATAAAGCAAAGAAGAACAGGAGTGATTTTCTTGCAGTGGTATACAGTAGTCATGGATTCATTTGTAGAAGGGAAAGAATCAGGACAGTGTAAAGATGAGGGGACCATCTGAAGTCATTCAGCTAAAAAGCACAGTGTCTCACAAATTCTTGTTGCCTGCAAGAACTACTCCTTCAGTGTGATTTTTGCCTCCAACAATCAATTGGTAAAGCAGAAGCGACTGGAATGTTGGAAGAAAGAGTAGAAAGACCTGGCAAAAACCACCATGTATTCTAGACTTCATAAGAATGCAGATTTCAAAAAGTAAAGAGGGGAAAAACAGCAGCAGAAATCCATCTTATGTACCTATCTTTTAACATTTAATTCAGAGTCTCCTGTACGGTCATATTAGTTTTTCATGTACCTCGCTTCTCTCCTACAAAGAACCCATTAGTAATTCTATGCAGTGCATTTCTGAAAGCTTTTCCAAACTCCATCCCTCCTTGTGCCATTAGTAGTGTCTTAAAATCACCTCAAATCTTTCAGCATTCTACTTACCATAATATTCTCTAGTCAAACCTATATGTTTCAATTCTGACTTACTCTGACGAAATACTTCATATCATTAAATATAATTACTCTTACCAAGTCCAATGCCTACATATTTCATTTACTCTCTTATCACTCAAGAAAAAAAACTATCCCAAAGATTTCAATTCCGGGCTTCCCTGGTGGCGCAGTGGTTGAAAGTCCGCCGCCGATGCAGGGGACATGGGTTCGTGCCCCGGTCCGGGAAGATCCCACGTGCCGCAGAGCGGCTAGGCCCGTGAGCCATGGCCGCTGAGCCTGCGCGTCCGGAGCCTGTCCTCCGCAGCAGGAGAGGCCACAACAGTGAGAGGCCCGTGTACCGCAAAAAAAAAAAAAAAAAAAAAATTTCAAATCCTCTTTCAGAAATTAAAGCTACTCTAACCAAGAATTTCTGAAGCTATTAAAATATATCATTTTCAACCTAACAAATTGGTCAATAATAAAGGCAAGCAGTATTCAAAGATATGTAAGGGTACAGAGAGAAGAGCCCACAGAAGTACAAAATAATATAGAATAATCTTTCTGGAGAGCTATCTGGCAACACATTATTAGCCTCAGCATTTATACTTTTGTACCTACTAACTGCACTTCTAGGAGTCTATTCTTAAGAAAATAAGTCAGATGAAAACAAAGATTTGTATAAGGTATGTTCATCAAAATGTTATAATATTATAACAAAATTATAATAGCGAAAACAAAAGAAAAAACCCTAGCATCCAGAGGTATATTTGCATTATAGCCCTTAAATATGTTAAAGCATAATTTACTAATATGTTTGTGGTGTGTTAGGGGAAAAATACACTTACATGCAGACATTAAAAAAAAAGAAAAAAACACCAAAATGTTAATACTGGTTGTCTCTGAGTGGTGGAATTATGGTAACGTTAGTTTAAAATACTTTTTAGTGTCTTCTTTAAAAAGCAAATATATTATTTGCATAATCATAAAAGTAAATACTTAAAATTATATCTGAAATTGAGACTTTGTTGTTCTTTCACAAACGAATTCTTAGATCTGTCCTTAACCACCAACATAAAACAGGTATCTCTTCAATCCCAAATATTTTAGGCACTTCTGCCAATCTTCCCTGTTTATCACTTTTCTTGGGTCTGCCTGGCTTTGACTCATCTTTAGATGTTTTCTGACTATCTAACACAATTCTGATCCTTTCAGTACACATCCTTTTTTTCCCCCCATAAATGTTACCTATTAAGGAGACAAGTAAAAAACAAACAAACAAACCCTACTTGGAGGGGTAAAATTTTGACAGTAAGCCACTTCTGCCATCATTATCAATATCACCATCATTATTGCCATTATTCTTAAAGAAAACGTATTTTAATCCTTTAAACCAATATTACTCCGATGACATTCCACAGGTCATGTTCCTCAATTTTGTCCTATTTTCACTGTTTCTGTATTTGGTTTTTTATAATCACTGTTCATCTAGCTTAACAAAGTTGTTCTATTTAATCCAATTTATATCCACGAGTTGAAAGACCCCAAATGTTCAGGTTGCAATGAAACTGGAGATCCGCAACTGCCACAGCCAAATTATTTTAACAGCATGGAAATTAAATATTTTCAGATTGCAGGGCTCCAGGGGTCATCTGAGAAGCACGTAATTTAAACATGCATTTTTCTTTGAGACCCTCTGTCCTCACACCCTACTCTAACTGTAAAAAGAGTCAGTTATTACTACTGGAGCCTGAGGTCCTTAAGCTCTATAATAGTAGAGTTTGTCCTTGCTTGGGTTATGTGTTTAATCAGTAGCAGCAACAATGTAAAATACAGTATGTCAGCATTTACTATAGATTCCCTTTTAGTAAATCAAGAACAAATACATCAATGCAAATAATTGTTCTCATCTACTGACTCTACAAAACTATTAAGGAGGGGGAAGGAGGAAAGAGATGATATTTTTAAAGGAAGACTTGAGACTCTCTGTGAGTATAAGGGGAAGGAGGAGGGGGAGGAGCAGCTAGAAATTAAATTCAATAGACTATTAAATGGTTTTGCCTGTCTGACCCCTCTTCCTATAAGCTGTCAGAGAGCAGGAACTGTAACTTTTTGCATTTCTCAGAAACATGTAAAGCACAGATATTCAACAAGTATTTACTAAGTGAATGATTCTTAGAATATACTTGTTTGATGCAAGTATAAATTTTAAGAAAATAAAATTTCTGCAAAAATCCTAAGCTAAGTTGGATCTTATGGAATAAAATTCATTAAAATATTTCAAAGCATGATAAATATCCTAAAGAGCTACTAAACAACCTCTTCATTAAACTGCCAACTAAAGAGAGCTTTCCTGACTAAGTTCCCCATGCGATGCGCTCTTCCAGTTAATGATTACTCAGAGCCACAAGGCTCTTGGTATGGTGGACAGCTGACTGAGAATGTAGTAAGACTGGAAACATTCATTTTCCTAACTGTCAAAGTTAAGAAACAGGTCTCCTAAAATACACCATAACTTGCTTTTCTTCTAGTGAATTGAAAAATAACTATGAAAAAAGAAATCTGTTAGCTGGAGGTGTGTTCCAATGACATATTCTTTGTCAGAGCAGTCATTCATGATGATAGGAATACAGGAGGTGGAGAAACAAATTCCAGGATGTTTGATAAAGGTTCCGGTTTAAAAGTATCATATTCTCAACTCAAATGTGCAAGATGTGCTAGAAAAGACAAAATATGTATATGGAGATTTGTGAAGAAGAAGTCTTCCTTGAAATATTTCATTATAAATTTTTATCTTTTAAACAAAAGCATGAAAGTATAGTTAAGCTTTCTTTTGGTAATTTGAACACACCAAGTATATTCTTGCCTTAGAGCCTGTAGGCTGTTCCTTGTCTTAAATGTCCCCCATCTCCTCCAAATCACCCCAAAATCTGTTCCTTCATATTCCAGATTAAATTTCACCTCCTTGGAGAAGACTTCTTTGCCAACCTAAAGCAGCCACCCAATCACTCTATCACATCACCCTGTTATAAGTCTCTGCATAACACATCACTATCTGATATTTTCCTTGCTTATTTTTTTTATTTTTTTTTTTTTGCGGTACATGGGCCTCTCACTGTTGTGGCCTCTCCCGTTGCAGAGCACAGGTTCCGGATGCGCAGGCTCAACGGGCATGGCTCACAGGCCCAGCCACTCCGTGGCATGTGGGATCTTCCTGGACCGGGGCACGAACCCGTGTCCCCTGCATCGGCAGGCGGACTCTCAACCACTGCGCCACCAGGGAAGCCCTCCTTGCTTATTTTTAATTGCCTTGCTCCACCAAAAAAAAAAGTTCTGTAAGAACAGAGATATTCATTTTTCCACCATTCTATCAGTAATATAAGCACAAAGTAGGTATTTAAACATTTGTGTTGTATTTGTTTAACAAAGCAATTTTCCTTAATTATATGTATTCACAGAGGGAAGGGTAATATGAAACTTTTTTAAGATAAGGTAAATTTTAATGCTTATATAAGGCTTTTAAATATGATTTGTATGTAAAGGGTATTTCATATGAGTGAATGATGATTAGTGAAGGTGCCACATTCCAAAGTTGTTTCCAAAAGCATTTAAAAGGTGTTTAACCTTGTGGTATTTCCCACTCCACAGCTGTGTTAGTGTTACTACGGCCTTTCATACTGATGAAAAACAACACCCTAAGCAGATGTGCCAGACTATAAATTCTGCAAGCATGGACAAAGCTTTCTCTTGTAGTCCCTATAATGCCTAAGACACATATGAGCAAAATAAATACTAGCCAATTGGTTTTTCTCACAGGGTAGAAAAAGTAAAAGTAATTTGTATAACATGGGTCTTCATTAAGTACTCAATTAACTTGCCAGAATAAAAACCTGAAATTATAAAGTACTAATTAAAACTTGTTTTAGATGAGGCCTCCTGGGTCAGATTAAATGACCCACTGAATTAAGACCCTTGTCTGACCTTGGTGCAAAAGTGCAGTTTAGAGAAGAGGTTAATGACTGTTCCAAGAGCCTTCAAAATTTAGTCATGTAACTCAAACACTCCTGCCTTCCAAAAATTATCATGGGTCTAGAACTAATACGCTTACATTTAAAGCTATGCCACTCCATAAAAAACAAAGAGATCCAAGTTGTACATCCCTTCGCTAGTCCAAAATTACCTTTCATGCTATAGGCCCTAATATTTTGGAATTTGGTGAGGCACTCTCAATTTCCACTAAGACAACCTTCAGGATTTTAGAACCCACTGTTTCCCCTTTGTCTGAGCCTTTCCATAGTAACTTCCTTAGACTGCACTGTTCAAAATAATCTACACCAAGTCAACATTAACAGCTTTGGCTGTCAGATCATTTAATACCGATCCTAAGTATTTCAAGTACGTATCTATTTGCACATCACAGCTCTTTGAACAAGCTGCCAACGGAACCAGGATATCATGATATAGAGAGGTGTAGTTTAAAGATGTTGACAAAGCAATTAAACTTTAACACTTATCAACAATCAGTCATTACCATCGGATAGTGAAGAGCCAGTGCAACAGAGCCTGGGCAACTTTGCTGAAGTTGCCCAAGGGAACCTAGATAAACTTTAGAGATGCTCTGTGTAGGGAATGCTTATTCTTCCACTTATAGATTAAGGCATTAAAAGGAGGAAGAGGCCACTATATAAGAATATACTTATTAGAACTGAAGAATGCATTAGAAATTCCCAGGAAGAACAGGTTAACATCTGTTTTATGTACTTCCTCATAATGACCTAATTTTTTAAACTGACAAGTTAAATAGTGTAGTTTAAATGCTGGGGCAGGTTCTAAACAAGGTTAAAATCAGTGTTTTAGAGCAAGTGAGTCTAACACAGCCTAAAGAGTTCCTTCCCCTTTCCAAATCTTTTGAAATTCCACTTTGCTCTACCACCACCGGCTCTAGAGCACAGGACAACCTGGGTGTGAAGGCTGGCTCTGCCCCACCTTGCGTGTGCCCCTTTAAGTAAAATTTAATGTCCTCATCTGTAAAAGAAGCACGATATTCCCTGCCAGAAGGAGCTGTTATGAAGATACTCCATGTAAAGTGCTTAGCACAGTACCTGGGTTTTAAAAGCACTCAAATATTAGCTATGATTACCAACATCGTCAGATTCCAACAGTTGGTCCTTAAACTAATACTTTGGCACGAGACATATCTAATATTGTTTCCTCCTTAGTTATGTTGCACTAATCCTGCTGCACGCCACAGTTTTTTTCCCTGCATGTCTGCTTAACTTCCTCATCACAGCTCACAAATGTTTTATTATCCTACTAACCTAGATAAAGAGTGTTTTTACCACACAGTTTAACTTCAATCTTGGCAAGAAGCCACTATGAAAAGTACAACTGAAGTTCATCATAACCTTCTTCACTAAGTGCCAACAGTACCTATACTTACATAGTTTCCAAAGATTAATGAACCTTTGAATTAACTGCTATTTTAAATGAAAATTTAATTATTTAAAGAAAATGGCTCCTGCATTTCCAATATTTTGTTTCATTAGCAATTCCAGTCCCTGAGCTTGAATAGCCTAGAACTCACCTGACAGTACACAGACTCTTCTCCAATATCAAACTGTTATGCCCATAAAAATCACAAGGAACTGTAAAGGCTACAAAGCTAAGTCTATACCTAAGAATCTTCTTATCTAATAGTGTTTCTCATCTGGAGAGCCCTGGAAACTCTTTTAGCTTTTAAAAAGGCTTGTAAGTCAAACTAAAGTATAAGAAACACTGCTCTAATTGGAAAAGAAGAAATCATGGAAACATCAATGACACGTGGGTGATTCTGAACAGTACTATCGGCCCTACTAGTCAGGATTCTTTCCATCACACCATAAATATCCTGAAAGACTCTATGGCAATACATGTGTGTAGTAAGTGCTTTATTATATGTAATTATCCTTTTATGCTACCGCAGTCAGGATATGAAAAGTTTCCTCCTTTGTTGGGGGAGGGGGGAATGTGTTGTAAGAAGGAAAGGATTCCTCCTAATTTAGGGTATGTTTGTGGGAAAGAGTTGCATGGGGACATACAAAAGTATGGGAAGTGGGAATGTTCAAGAAGTGTCCTGGGGACTGGGGACAGGGAAGTGTGTCCAGGACAGCAAGTGTTTAAGAACATGGTCAATGGTGAGGAAGGAAAGGTGACTGAGGACTTTAACTGCAATACCAAGAGGAGGTTGAACCTTAATCTACTGCTGAAGCTTCTGGGGTGTGGGCGGGTGTTTATTTTTTAAATGAAATAAAGTGATGTGAGGGAAGAAATGCTTAATAAGATTTATCCGGGTGCAAAGTCCAGATGAACTAGAGGGTGGAGAGACTGACAGGAATAACACAGGTTATTACAAAAGTCCTTGGCGAGATAAGGACCTGAAGTAAGATGAAGGGGCTATAAACACCCCTTTCTTTGAGGGCGTGTCCAAAAAATGTGTAAGCCACCCTTTATTGAAAGTGAACTAACTCAACGCTTTCAAGATCTTGTGACATCCGAGTCATATTTAACCAAGGTTTATAATCTCAGGCTACCCATCCCCAGGACCAAACAGACTAATTTTCTGGTTACAGGATTATTTGGCTTCTCAAGTTGAAACCGTTCCATTTTCTGGGCTGGTAACCAGTCAACCAGTTCTCCATACACAAAAAGCTCTAAGGCAAAATCCCTCACCCCTGAGTCGGGAGCGTCCCCGCACTACTGCACCGTTTGCTCGCACGCCTCGGGGCTGCCACTAGAGCTGCCAGGGCTCCGGGCCCCGACAAAGAAAGCAGAGCCCGACCCTTTGGGGAATATCCTATTTCGAGCCTGGTGTCCTAAAAGAATCTGCAATGAGAGCTCTCCGTCCAGCAGGCTCCTCCGGGGAGGGGGGAGGCCGGGGGGCCTCTCAGCGCCGGCCCCTGGCACAGAGCTCGTCGGCGGGGGCACCGGGCCCGAGAGCGGAGGCCGCAAGAAGCCCCCGAGGGCTTCCTCTCACCGCCATCTACGCCCGGAGCCTTCGTCCCGGCCAGTGAGGGACCTAACGAAGAGGCCTCCGGGGCCGGCCCGGGCCCCCTCCCCTCGCGCCTCCGCCACAGGGCCCCCTGGTTCCCCCAGCGCCAGCCCCGGCCCAGCCTGGGTCCCCGCTGGGCCCCACAGGCGCTTCAGCCGAGGCCTCCTTCGGGCCGCACCGCCGGCCCCCCTCCCTCTCCCGCCCGCCGGCCACGCTCACCCAGAAGATGAGGTTGAGAAACACCAGCACGGTCTTGGAGGAGGTGATGCCGCACTGGCCCATGGTGCCGGAGGTCGGCTGAGGCCCTGCTCGGCGAGCGGGACGCGCTCACCGAGCGAGGCGTCAATGGCGACGGCGCCTTCCCTGTGGGAACTGCACGGCCTGCGAAGCGTTCACCGCAGCCCCCGGAGCCGTCGCCCACCCCTAGCCCAGCAAGCACCTCGCTCCTCCGCGCAGCCGCCGCAGTCTCCGCCAGGCCACCGCGCCACACCCCGGCAACCGAGTCCCGCCCCCGGACAGGCAGCTTCAGCCAATCACTCCCGTGGTTCTACAGCGAAGCCACGCCTCTTAAAGGAGACGAAAGCTCAGTGTCCTTGGCCTCTGGCCGCCCTTGGATGCAGACGGCTCCTTAGGGACGTTTCAGAGGACCAAACCCAGTCCCCTCCTACTGAGCTGCGTTTACTATGCCAGGCTTACAGGTGATTCAGAGTCCGAAGAACGCTGTCTTTCTACCTAGCCCGTTCTCCCCTAAGGAGGTCGGTCCTGACAAAGTAACACCTAAGCATTGTCTGGGAGAAGTGCAGTAAACATCAACAAATATTTATGGAGAACTTATTGTGCCAAGCGCTAGACTAGCTCTCAGAAGAGTCATTGGAAAGGAGAAAAGGCTGGTGAGGGGGTTGGCAATGAGGAGACATTTTCGTGTAGATGTGTGTTGGGAGCAAGGTAACACATGAAGTCTATTCCTGGGTAGGGCATTTTGGAACAAGACTTAGAAAGATTACAGAAACATCTTTTCACATTGCAGCATTTCACACTCTTCCCCCAATCTTGCATCGATCATAGTAATGAACAGTTATTGAGAGCTTACCCCATGCCAGACTTTTTATGGCCATTTGCTCAATTAACCTCCATCACAACCTTAGGTGAAGGTATTATGGTTATCAGCTTCATTTTACTGGTGGAGGAATTGAGGCTTAGAAAGATTAACAAACTTACCCAGAGCCACACAGAGACTAGGTGGTCTAGGGCAGAAAACCACATTCTCAGCCACACACGAAACTGCCTGTTTACTGTCTTACCTGCCATTACAACCCTGCACTCCCTCCTCAGTTGGCCCTTAAAGATGCCCATTTGCTCGTCCTTAATCATCTCATTCTCCTGAAATCTCCCTGGCTATC
This sequence comes from Lagenorhynchus albirostris, assembly GCF_949774975.1. Taxonomy (NCBI): domain Eukaryota; kingdom Metazoa; phylum Chordata; class Mammalia; order Artiodactyla; family Delphinidae; genus Lagenorhynchus; species Lagenorhynchus albirostris. Next base: position 133,511,386 of record NC_083095.1, on the reverse strand, counting down.
ACCTTTCCCAGGTACTCTCACCAATACCTTTTCATCTCAGCCTCCTATTGATTTGTAACAAGCAGCAGCAGCAGCCACTTATTCACTCATTAATAAGCACCACCTCTGTGCCTCACTGTTCTAGGTAGTGGGCATTTCACAGTGAGCAAGACAAATCCTTGCCCCCATGGAGCTCACATTCTGTTAAAGGAGGTAGACCTCAAACAAATAGGCAGGTTAGGTTTATGACATGATATTGAGTAGTGATAGAAAATAATTCAGAGGAAGGGGATAGAGAGTGATGCGGGAAGTCCTCCGAACAGAAGATGTTGGAGGAGAACCAACTAAAGTGAGTGAGCAGGCCATGTGAATATTTAGAGGAAGAATAGCCCAAAGGTGGGAATAGCAAGTACAAGGGCCCTGAGCAGGAACATGACCAGTAGGAAAAAGAACATTAAAAAGCCTGATGTGCAGGAGGTCAGTGGAGAGAAGAGAATGAAGTGAGCAAGGCCAGATCACCAAGGGCCTACTAAGCCATATGCAGCGGAAAGATACTGCAAGGCTTTGAGCAGGCCAGTAACAACATCTAAGTTTTTTTTTTTTTTGGTTGCATTGGGTCTTTGTTGCGGCACGCGGGCTTTCTCCAGTTGTGGCGAGCAGGGGCTACTCTTCATTGCGGTGTGTGGGCTTCTCCTTATGCTGGCTTCTCTTGTCGTGGATCACGGGCTCTAGGATCATGGGCTTCAGTAGTTGTGGCACACGGGCTTCAGTAGTTGTGGCCTGCAGGCTCTAGAGTGCAGGCTCAGTAGTTGTGGTGCAAGGGCTTAGTTGCTCCGCGGCATGTGGGATCTTCCTGGACCAGGGCTCGAACCTGTGTCCCCTGCATTGGCAGGTGGATTCTTTTTTTAATTTTTAGTTTTAGTTTCTGCTTTATAACGAAGTGAATCAACTATACATATATCCCCATATCTCCTCCCTCTTGCATCTCCCTCCCACCCTCCCTATCCCACCCCTCTAGGTGGACACAAAGCTCCGAGCTGATCTCCCTGTGCTATGCAGCTGCTTCCTACTAGCTATCTATTTTACACTTGATAGTGTATATATGTCCATGCCACTCTCTCCCTTTGTCTCAGCTTACCCTTCCCCCTCCCCATGTCCTCAAGTCCATTCTCTACGTCTGCATCTTTATTCCTGTCCTGTCCCTAGGTTCTTCAAAACCTTTTTTTTTTTTTGGATTCCATATATATGTGTTAGCATACAGTATTTGTTTTTCTCATAACTCAATTTTCTTTCTTTTTATGGCTGAGTAATGTTCCATTGTATATATGTGCCACATCTTCTTGATCCAGTCATCTGTTGACAGATGCTTAGGTTGCTTCCATGTCCTGGCTATTGTAAATAGAGCTGCAGTGAACATTGTGGTACATGACTCTTTTTGAATTATGGTTTTCTCAGGGTATATGCCCGGAAGTGGGATTGCTGGATCATATGGTAGTTCTATTTTTAAAGGAACCTCCATACTGTTCTCCATAGTGGCTGTATCAATTTACATTCCCACCAACAGTGCAAGAGGGTTCCCTGTTCTCCACACTCTCTCCAGCATTTATTGTTTGTAGATTTTTTGGTGATGCCCATTTGACCAGTGTGAGGTGATATACCTCATTGTATCACCTCAAATGAGGTGATACCTCATTTTGCTTTGAATTTCTCTAATGATTAGTGATGTTGAGCATCCTTTCATGTGTTTGTTGGCAATCTGTATATCTTCTTTGGAGAAATGTCTATTTAGGTCTTTGCCCATTTTTGGATTGGGTTGTTTGTTTTTTTGATATTGAGCTGCATGAGCTGCTTGTAAATTTTGGAGATTAATCCTTTGTCAGTTACTTCATTTGCAAATATTTTCTCCCATTCTGAGGGTTGTCTTTTGGTCTTCTTTTTGGTTTCTTTTGCTGTGCAAAAGCTTTGAAGTTTCATTAGGTCCCATTTGTTTATTTTTGTTTTATTTCCATTTCTATAGGAGGTGGGTCAAAAATGATCTTGCTGTGATTTATGTCATAGAGTGTTCTGCCTATGTTTTTCTCTAAGAGTTTTAGAGTGTTTGGTCTTACATTTAGGTCTTTAATCATTTTGAGTTTATTTTTGTGTATGGTGTTACGGAGTGTTCTAATTTCATTCGTTTACATGTAGTTTTCCAGTTTTCCGAGCACCACTTATTGAAGAGGCTGTCTTTTCTCCACTGTATATTCTTGCCTCCTTTATCAAAGATAAGGTGACCAGGTGTGTGTGGGCTTATCTCTGGGCCTTCTATCCTGTTCCATCGATCTATGTTTCTGTTTTTGTGCCAGTACCATACTGTCTTGATTACTGTAGATTTATAGTATAGTCTGAAGTCCGGGAGCCTGATTCCTCCAACTCCGTTTTTCTTTCTCAAGATTGCTTTGGTTATTTGGGGTCTTTTGTGTTTCCATACAAATTGTGAAATTTTTTGTTCTAGTTCTATGAAAAATGCCATTGGTAGTTTGATAGGGATTGCATTGAATCTATAGATTGCTTTGGATAGTATAGTCATTTTCACAATATTGATTCTTCCAATCCAAGAACATGCTATACCTCTCCATCTGTTTTTATCATCTTTAATTTTTTTCATCAGTGTCTTATAGTTTTCTGCATACAGGTTTTTGGCTCCTTAGGTAAGTTTATTCCTAGGTATTTTATTCTTTTTGTTGCAGTGGTAAATGGGAGTGTTTCCTTAATTTCTCTTTCATATTTTTCATCATTAGTGTATAGGAATGCAAGAGATTTCTGTGCATTAATTTTGTGTCCTGCTACTTTACCAAATTCATTGATTAGCTCTGGTAGTTTTCTGTTGGCATCTTTAGGATTCTTTATGTATAGTATCATATCATCTGCAAACAGTGACAGTTTTACTTCTTCTTTTCCAATTTGGATTCCTTTTACTTCTTTTTCATCTCTGATTGCTGTGGCTAAAACTTCCACAACTATGTTGAATAATAGTGGTGAGAGTGGGCACCTTTGTCTTGTTCCTGATCTTAGTGGAAATGGTTTCAGTTTATCCCCATTGAGAAAGATGTTGGCTGTGGGTTTCTCATATATGGCCTTTATTATATGGAGGTACGTTGCCTCTTTGCATACTTTTGGGACGGTTTTTATCATAAATGGGTGTTGAATTTTGTCGAAAGTTTTTTCTGCATCTATTGAGTTGATCATATGGTTTTTCTCCTTCAATTTGTTAATATGGTTTATCACATTGATTGATTTGCGTATATTGAAGAATCCTTGCATTCCTGGGGTAAAACCCACTTGATCATGGTGTATGATCCTTTTAATGTGCTGTTGGATTCTGTTTGCTAGTATTTTGTTGAGGATTTTTGCATCTATGTTCATCAGTGATATTGGCCTGTAGTTTTCTTTCTTTGTGACATCCTTGTCTGGTTTTGGTATTAGGGTGATGGTGGCCTCGTAGAATGAGTTCGGGAGTGTTTGTCCCTCTGCTGTATTTTGGAAGAGTTTGAGAAGGATAGGTGTTAGCTCTTCTCTAAATGTTTGATAGAATTCACCTGTGAAGCCATCTGATCCTGGGCTTTTGTTTGATGGAAGACTTTTAATCAATCACCGTTTCAATTTCAGTGCTTGTGATTGGTCTGTTTATACTTTCTGTTTCTTCCTGGTTCAGTCTTGGAAGGTTGTACTTTACTAAGAATTTGTCCATTTCTTCCAGGTTGTCCATTTTATTGCCATAGAGTTGCTTGTAGTAATCTCTCATGATCCTTTGTATTTCTGCAGTGTCAATTGTTACTTCTCCTTTTTCATTTCTAATTCTACTGATTTCAGTCTTCTCCCTTTTTTTCTTGATGAGTCTGGCTAATGGTTTATCAATTTTGTTTATCTTCTCAAAGAACCAGCTTTTAGTTTTATTGATCTTTGCTATCATTGCCTTCATTTCTTTTTCATTTATTTCTGATCTGATCTTTATGATTTCTTTCCATCTGCTAACTTTGGGGTTTTTTTGTTCTTCTTTCTCTAATTTCTTTAGGTGTAAGGTTAGGTTGTTTATTTGAGATTTTTCTTGTGTCTTGAGGTAGGATTGTATTGCTATAAACTTCCCTCTTAGAACTGCTTTTGCTGCATCCTAAGGTTTTGGGTCATCGTGTTTTCATTGTCACTTTTTTCTAGGTATTTTTTGGTTTCCTCTTTGATTTATTCAGTGATCTCTTGGTTATTTAGTAGTGTATTGTTTAGCCTCCATGTGTTTGTAGTTTTTACAGATTTTTTTCTGTAATTGTTATCTAGTCTCATAGTGTTGTGGTCAGAAAAGTTACTTGATAACGATTTCAATTTTCTTAAATTTACCAGGGCTTGTTTTGTGACCCAAGATATGATCTATCCTGGAGAATGTTACATGAGCACTTGAGAAGAAAGTGTATTCTGTTGTTTGGGGATGGAATGTCCTATAAATATCAGTTAAGTCCATCCTGTTTAATGTATCATTTAAAGCTTGTGTTTCCTTATTTATTTTCATTTCGGATGATCTGTCCATCAGTGAAAGTGGGGTGTTAAAGTCCCCTACTATGATTGTGTTACTATTGATTTCCCCTTTTATGGCTGTTAGCATTTGCCTTATGTATTGAGGTGCTCCTATTTTGGGTGCATAAATATTTCAATTGTTATATCTTCTTCTTGGATTGATCCCTTGATCATTATGGAGTGTCCTTCTTTGTCTCTTGTAATAGTCTTTATTTTAAAATCTATTTTGTCTGATATGAGAATTGCTGCTCCAGTTTTCTTTTGATTTCCATTTGCATGGAATATCTTTTTCCATCGCCTCACTTTCAGTCTTATGTGTCCCTAGGTCTGAAGTGGGTCTCTTGTAGACAGCATAACAACGGGTCTTGTTTTTGTATCCATTCAGCCAGTCTATGTCTTTTGGTGGGAGCATTTAATCCATTTACATTTAAGGTAGTTATCGATATGTATGTTCCTATTACCATTTTCTTAATTGTTTTGGGTTTGTTGTTGTAGATCTTTTTCTTCTCTGGTGTTTCCTGCCTAGAAAAGTTCCTTTAGCATTTGTTGTAAAGCTGGTTTGGTGGTGCTGAATTCTCTTAGCTTTTGCCTGTCTGTAAAGGTTTGAATTTCTCGGTCGAATCTGAATGAGATCCTTGCTGGGTTGAGTAATCTTGGTTGTAGGTTTTTCCCTTTCATCACTTTAAATATGTCCTGCCACTCCCTTCTGGCTTGCAGAGTTTCTGCTGAAAGAACAGCTGTTAAACACATGTCAATTCCCTTGTATGTTATTTGTTGTTTTTCTCTTACTGCTTTTAATATTCTTTCTTTGTGTTTAATTTTTGATAGTTTGATTAATATGTGTCTTGTGTGTTTCTCCTTGGATTTATCCTGTATGGGACTCTCTGTGCTTCCTGGACTTGATTGACTATTTCCCTTCCCATATCAGGGAAGTTTTCAACTCTAATCTCTTCAAATAATTTCTCAGTCTCTTTTTTTCCTCTTCTTCTTCTGGGACCCCTGTAATTCAAATGTTGGTGTGTTTAATGTTGTCCCAGAGGTCTCTGAGACTATGCTCAATTCTTTTCGTTCTTTTTTCTTTATTCTGCTCTGCACTCGTTATTTCCACTATTTTATCTTCCAGGTCACTTATCCATTCTTCTGCTTCAGTTATTCGGCTACTGATTCCTTCTAGAGAATTTTCAATTTCATTTATTGTGTTGTTCATCATTGTTTGTTTGCTCTTTAGTTTTTCCAGGTCCTTGTTAAACGTTTCTTGTATTTTCTCCATTCTATTTCCAAGATTTTGGATATCTTTATTATCATTATTCTGAATTCTTTTTCAGGTAGACTGCCTATTTCCTCTTCATCTGTTTGGTCTGGTGAGTTTTTACCTTCCTCCTTCATCTGCTGTGTATTTTTCTGTCTTCTCATTTTGCTTAACTTACTGTTTGGGGTCTCCTTTTTGCAGGCTGCAAGTCCGTAGTTCCTGTTGTTTTTGGTGTCTGCCCCCAGTTGGTAAGGTTGGTTCAATGGGTTGTGTAGGCTTCCTGTAGAGGGGACTGGTGCCTGTGTTCTGGTGGATGAGGCTGGATCTTGTCTTTCTGGTGGGCAGTACCGCATCTGGTGGTGTGTTTTGGGGTGTCTGTGAACTTATTATGATTTTAGGCAGCCTCTCTTCTAATGGGTGGGGTTGTGTTCCTGTCTTGGTAGTTGTTTGGCATGGGGTATCTGGCACTGGAGCTTGCTGGTCGTTGAGTGGAGCTGGATCTTAGTGTTGAGATGGAGATCTCTGGGAGAGCTTTCGCCATTTGATATTACATGGAGCTGGGAGGTCTCTGGTGGACCATGTCCTGAACTCGGCTCTCCCACCTCAGAGGCTCAGGGCTGACACCCAGCTGGAGCACCAAGACCCTGTGAACCACACAGCTGCTAGTGTTGGAGGGTCTCCTGCAGAGGTGGGGTGTAGCTGTGGCTCACCACAGGGACAAGGACACTGGCAGCAGAAGTTCTAGGAAGTACTCCTTGGCGTGAGCTCTCCCGGAGTCCGGCAAGTAGATTCTTAAGCACTGCGCCACCAGGAAAATCCCCTGATTTACGTTTTTAAAGTACCTTTCTTGCCACACCATATCCCAGTTAAAATTTAAGAAATAAATCAACCAATTAATCACAGCTCTCAGGTGTGATTCCTTGTGAGTGTCTGTCTCCTTGCTAGTCCCCACCTCTACAAATTTTTCTCTCTCTGCTTTACTGTGACGCTGTTCCTCCTTCCCCAAAGCATCTCCTTTGCATTTCTTCAGCCTCATCCCTTCCCATTTATCTGAGGAGGCCTTAATTCCCTGGCACCTGCACCTCCATCCTGTCCTTCCTTACTATGACACCTTGGGTGGGTCTTCCTACCACATCCCCCTTCAATATTAGAATCAGCTGGGCCACAAGACATTCTTCTGGGCATGGGTTTCAGCACCACACGTGCTTCTAATGTGCTGCCAGGGTTGCAAACCACTGTTCTAAGTTTACAAACATGCTCCAGTCTCTCCATCCTAAAAAGAAAACCTTTCAGTTAATACTGCAGTTTTCTTTCTCTCTTTCTTCTCTCATCCAAAGTTCCTGATAGCTCATCTAGCTCTGAAAGATCAGCTATTTTCAGACTTCACCGTGCATGTGAATCACCTGAGGAGCTTGTTAAATGTAGGGGCTGTTTCAGAAGATGGGGGTGGGACCAAGGTGCTGCATGTCTAATGGGCTCCCAGGTGATGCAGCTGGACCACTCTTTGTAGTTAAGAGCTGGCCTTCTGATCCTGACTCTCTTGCTTCCAACTCACTTTTTTTTTTTTTTTTTTACTTACTGCCTTGTGGTTTCACCCCGTAGTGCTACTGAAATTGCTCCTGCCAATGTTACCAATGACCCATCTGTTACCCCTGCTCTGAGGCAGCACGTATAACAGTGAAGAGCACAGACTCAGAGAACAGAGAGCCTGGGTTCAAACTACTTACTAACTGGGTGACCTCTCTGTGCCTCAGTACCCTTGTCTTCGGGAAGGGATCATGATGATAGCCCCTACCTCACCTGGTTGTTGAGAGAATTAAGTGAGTTATTACACATAAAGCTGTCAGAACAGCGTCTGGCACCCAAGTGCTTTGTAAGCATTGGTGTTTTTCATCTCACAAGGCCTCTCATCAGTGTTTGACTCTGCTGACTTCTCTCTGCTTAATCCTCTCTCTTCCTGTAGCTTCCAGAACACCCCCCTCTCTTAGTTCTCCACCTTCCTCTCTGGCTGCTCTTCTTCCTTGGCCCCCTGGGATGATGGTGTTTCCCAGGACTGTGGCTTAGGCTCTTGGATATTCTCACTCCACCTGGGCCATCTCACCCAATGCCTTGGATTCAGTTACCACCTAAGTGCATAACTCTGCTGAATCTAGAGCTCCGTCCCAGATCTTTCTGTCAGTTTCCTATACATGTATCCAACTGCCTGCTGCATGGCTCCAGGTAGATTCATTAATTCATTCAGCACGTATTTATTGGTTTCCGGCTCTGTGCCTGATCCTATGCCAGGTGCTGGGGATACAGCAGTGAAATGGTTAGATCTGGGCCGAGGCATCAGGGAGCTCGCAATCCAGAAGAGAGATTCAACACTAATCATGCCATTATTGACTTATTGCAATGGGGATAAGCAATATAAACAAAGGCGCAGGATGCTATGAGAGTGAATGATGGGGACCCTGACTTTGTCTGGTGGTGACTCATGCGTACTCTGGACATGGCATGTCCCAAACTGAACTCATTGTTTCCCTGCCCCTCCTCTGCCTGTGTTCCTTAGATCAATGAACAACACACCTAACAACTTACCCAGGTCAAGTCCTGGACCTCATGGGTCCCACTTTCCCTCACTGACTGCTTCCACCCAATAAGAGAATCCTTCCTTTTGGAAAATCAGCGTTCTAACTCCTGGCACCCTAAATTCCAACTGCCTAATGCTCAAGCAGGCTGGTGTTATCCCCTGGCAAAGCTGCACCTAGAAAAAGAGAAAATGAGGGGGTGAGGTTCATCCCCAGAAATGCAGACCTACTGTTGTCCTGCTGTACCTGACTGGCACGTCTATTTGGGGGGCGAGGGGAGGATGAAACATGCATGCCTTCTCTTACTGACCCTTGGCTTATAACTTTCCCCAATAAACCATGTTTCTTGATCTATATCGTGTGAACTAAAATGCACTCTGATCCACATTGTGTGACACAAAGGGGCTATGTTTTACCAAAAAAGAAAAAGACTTACTTACTTTTTCCACTGTAAAAGTAATGTCTCACAGGGAGATCAGCTCGGTGCTTTGTGACCACCTAGAGGGGTGGGATAGGGAGGGTATATGGGGATATATGTATATGTATAGCTGATTCATTTTGTTATAAAGCAGAAACTAACACACCATTGTAAAGCAATTATACTCCAATAAAGATGTTTAAAAAATAATAAATAAAATAAAAGCAATGTCTGCTTAGAGTGATTAGTGTCTTTATTAGACCAGCTCTGCAGTCCGATTTGGGACACTGGGGAAAAAAACCATAGATACAAATGATAGACAGTAATAATACCTATACCTGCTTGTAGTAGACATTTGTCTTTTATAGCTGTCCCACATTTGAACACCCTACCAATTTGGAAGGATCCCCATTGTATGAATCTTGTGGGAAGCCCAGCTAAGAGCTAGAAACCTCTTCTCCCTGCACTCAGGCAGCTATAACATGGGCACATGATTGATGCTGAATCAGATGATCCTGCTTAGAAATCTGAACCTTGAGAGAGTCACACAAAGACACAAGGACAGTTAGAGGGGGCACTGGGAGTCCAGCAGTAGGGGTGGCTATGAGTGCTCTGGTGGCAGTGCCAGTGGCAGTCTTCTAACCAAACCATTAACCTTGGTTTGACCTTGGCTGGGCTGTCTCCTGCTAAGCTTTCCTTGGCTTCCAGCATTCCTAAAGATGCTGGGAACTACCTAATATTTTTACAATAAATCCTTTTCTACTCAGGCTAGTTGGAGTCAATTTCTGTTGTTTATCATCAAGAATCTTGACTGATACGATGATCATTACAGAAAAAAGTGGAAAATTCCATAAAGTAGAAGGAAGACAGAAACTCATTGCTCTACATCCAGAACAAAAACTATTAACACTGTCTTCCAGTCTTTTACCACATACATATTTTGACATAATTGCAATTATTTAATTAAATAAAAATTTATATATTCTAAGCTAATTTTAAATTGTTGTATTATTTCAAAGATGATATATATTCATTGTAGAAATTTTGAGAATACAAGAAAAAAAAGCTACAACCAGAGATAATTGCTGTTAATAATTTTGTGTATTTCCTAAAAAAATTTCTCTATATTTTTATACTTTACATAACCAACAATACACTGATGATTCCAACTGTTTATGCATAGCTAACTGAGAAACTTTAACAGTTCCTACATAAAAGATGATATGAAGAGAAGCCAGGAGATAGATGTGGATAATATCTGCCATTCACGTGGTGTATTACTCAATACGAATTAAAAAGCCTTAATGGATTCAGGGCTTTAAAGATGCAGAAGATCATTATGCAAGTTTCTTGGCAGTGAACACGCATATTATGCTGCCCTTCACAACTCTGCTTCTACTGACAAAAATACAGAAGCCTTTTTGTTCAGCTATTTTCCTGGCACAGTGTTCCAAGCTCTTAAAAATTTGTCCATTATGGGCAAGTGCTGAAACACAATAGGAATCATTATTGTTTTCAGTGTCATCAAACATGGCAAAGATACCACATGAATTGTGGAATGAATTATGGAGCTTGAGAAACACTTCTCCAGGAACTGGGAGAGGAGTGGGACAGAAGAGAAACAGCTGACAAGCTGATTCAGTGAAGTGACAAGGAACATGCATCCTGGGACCAAACTGCTCAGGCTGACTCTTGGTTCTTACCCCTCGGTTGTTTTGTGACCTTGGAGAAGTTACTTTAAACTCTCTGGGCCTGTTTCCTCACCTGTAAAATAAGGAATGATGCTTGCTAATACATTCAGATTTTGCAACTCTCTTCAAAATGAGGGTGAGGTGGGTGATAAGAATAATACAAATTTCATAGACGACTGTTTATTTGGAGAGAATTGAATAAGTGAAAAAATAGAATACTCAGCTCTACTACTGAGTGGCAGGGTCCATATATGACAGAATTCAACTGGCTCACGGCATTTGAGAAGCCTTATAAGTTCTTTATATCACAAGTTTCCATTTCCTAAATTATCCATTTTTTATTAAAACTTTTACTGAATGAAAACATTACATTCAGAAAAATGCACAAACCATAAGTGCACAGCTTGATTGCAACAGAGTGAACACATTTATGAAACCACCACCCAGGTCAAGAAACAGGATGACCAGCATCAGAAATCTTCTCTCACAGCCCTTCTTGGTCATTATCCTCTACTATCCTGACTTCAAACACCATAGATAAGTTTTGTCTGTTTTTAAGCTTTTTATAAATGAAATCATATGGTATGTACTCTTCTGAGTTTAGCTTCCTTCACTCCATGTTATGTTTATGGAATTCCTCCATGTTGCTGTATGTAGTAGTAGTGTCTTCATTCTCATTGCTGAATACATTCAATTGTATTATTATATTATGATGAACTGACACATTCTATTGTTGAAGAACATTTGGGTTGTTTCCAGTCTTTAGGTTATTTAGAGTGGTGCTTCTCTGAATATTCTTGAGCCTTCCAATCCATGAACGTGGTATCTCCCTCCCTTCCTTTATTCAGGTCTTCATTCATTTCTCTCAGTAATGTTGTGTGTCATCTTGTACACTTTTCATTAGACCTTTTCCTATATATTTATATATAGGAATAAATATATTTATATATATATAGCAATATATATTGCTTTTTTGATGTCATTATAAATGGTCTCATTTTTGAATTTCAGAAATTGTAGCTGGATAATAGAAGAACTTCTGACTTTTGTATATAGACAGTGTTTCCAGCAACACTGCTAAATTTAACTAATAAATTAATTGATTGTTTTTCTCTATTGTTTATTTTCCTATTTCATTCACTTTTGTTATTATTATTTCCTTCCTTCTACTTTGTCTGGGCTTAGTTTTCTGTTTTTGTTTTTTTTTTTTCCTAGCTTCTTGCTCCGTAGAGAGATGGGGGGGGGGGTCCTCTTCTGTTCCCATTGTCTGGTCTCTGCCATTCTGGATCAGTTGGAGTCTGTGAAAAACTATGCCCTACCTCATGGATCATCACCAGTTCTTCCCCTTCTGTACCTGCTCCCACCTCAGTGCTTTACCTTGAGATTCTTCACCTTCAGTATGCTAAGTGCCAGCCCCAGGCTTTCCTACTTTCTCTCCTTTTGTTATTTTGGGATTGAAACCTCATTTAGTTGCAGAAAGGTAGACGCAAGAAGGACAGGAATTTAAGAACACTGGGCTGGCTATCTCAAAAAGCAGCCCATTTACAGCACAGGGGCAGCTGCACAATTTTCTAGTTGTTAGATAGTTTGGGTCTCTGGATGACAGGAAAATTAAGTGTATCTCTAGCTTTATTTACGTGAATGGATTGTTTTGTTTCCTAGTTGAAGCACGGGCAAGCAAAATTGTTTTGCCGTTCCGATTCTAGTAATTGATTGTCTGTCAGTTTTGATTTTCAAAATTGTTTTTCATTTTTGTGTTTTTCAGGTAAGAAGCGCAGAAGGCTGTAATGGGGGCTGCTCTCCAGACACCATTTAGAACAAGACATCTCACAGGACAATCTTTCTAAAATGCAACTCTGACCACGCCTTACCCTCACTTAAAGGATTTTAATAATTCTCACTGTCTACTGAATAGAGACCAAACTCCCAGCTTGGCTAAATGACCCTTTGTAACAAAGCCCCTGGCTGAGACTCAGGACACACTGAGCTACTTTCAGTTTTCAAAAACTGCCTTGCCCTCGCTCCCCTCCTGGCCTTTGAATATGTTACGCATGTGGCCTGGAATGCCCACTCTCATCCCCTTTTACCTTGAAGGACTGCTCATCCTTCAAGATTCAGCTCAGACTTCACTTCCAGAAAGTCTTCCTGATCTACGCCCTGAAGCTGGGTTAAATCCTTTTCCCTGAATTCTGACAACCCCCTCTCCCCCCATGCATACTGCCATCAAACCACTTGCCACATTGGCTTGTGATAGACTGTGCTATGAGCTCCTTTTGAAAAAGGACTGTTTCTTATGCACTTCTTTATCCCATGCCCCTGGGAGGAGTTCAGTAATGGTCTGTAGGTTGAACAGTGTGGCTCCTGCTGGGCTAGGAGCTCCTATCAGATGTGATTCTGGTGGTATTAAGGCCGCCACACATATGAAGATGCTGGTGCACTGAAAAGGCAAGGACAGCCCCATTTACTTCCATAAGGCCTACTGCCCCTGCTAGCTGTGCCCCGGTGTGCGTGCAGACAAATGACAAGTATTGCCTCCCATGCCTCACACTGTGCAGGCTAATTGCCCTCTTCCATCCATCAGGGTCCCTCTCTGTTAACACCCCCAGTCTGTTTCACTGAGGGTAGAAGAGAGACAGGAACAAGTGTGAAAGCTGCTCCTTTCTACCACCAGAGCGGAGAGAGGGCTGCTTCAACCAGTGGAAGGAGCACGGCCTTGGGGTCAAATATCTTAGAGTGAAATCCTGGCTCTGCATCTACTATGACACCTTGAGCACAGAGGATTTTCAGGGCAGTGAAACTACTCTATACGATACTATAATGGTGGATACATGCCATTATATATTTGTCAAAACCCACAGAATGTACAGCACAAAAAGTGAACCCTAATCTAAACTATGGACTTTGGTTGTAAAAAGAAATTGTATCACTTTATGATATGCAATGATTGCCAGGACTGTTAAGTGAAAAAAGCAAGATACAGAACAATATATATAGTATGCTACCTTTGTGTAAGGAAGAGGGTTGGGGAATAAGAAATATATATTCACAATTGCTTATATCTGCATAAAGAAAACTGGAAAAGATATACCAGAAATTATAAAAGTGGTTACCTCTAGGGACTAAGGAATAGGGTATATGGGGACAGGGGTGGAAGCACAACTTCCCAATGTATGCCTTTCTGTTTTGTTTTGATTTGTGAACCATATGAATGTATTACCCATTAAACCTGTTTAAAAAACTTAATTCATTCTATAACGTCTAAATTACATGGTACAAAAACCTACTCATGAGACTCAATGGGGGAAGTGTGCTAATGTATCACACGGAAAAATAACCTGGACCCAGGTAGTGCTTAGGAATCATGGGATTGGGAAACTTACAGGACAGTGGCTCGTCTCTTACTCATGCTTCTGCCTTTCTACCAAAGGGCTCTGCAGTTGCATCTGTCTGGGCTTCTTCTCCACCTCTTAGACTCCCCACCTACTCATGCCTCAGCACCAGAGCGACGCCTCTTCTCCCTGTTTATTTGAAGCTGTGGTTAGAGACAGTTTCAAAGAACAGGGGTTTGGGCAGGAGCACCATGATAGGCTTGCGTGGTACGGGCTATTGCTGGACAAGTCACTCAGATGTTAGGGCAAAGAGCCAACCGGAACTGGGCTCCCCTAGACATGGATGAGCAGAGGATGGCTCTAGGGTGCCTGGAGAAGAGAGGCAGAGAGACAAACTTGACAGGTTAGGAGTCTGTCCCCACCTCCTGTGTGACCTGGGCAAATCCCTTCTTCTCTCTGAGCTTCAGTTTCTCATTTGTGGGACAAGGGGATTGGACTAGATCCCTTCGGTCTCAAAAGGGGAAAGCAGCAAAGTGCAGTGAAAAGAACATTGAACTAGGGGTGGGGAGACCTGGTTTCCAGGGCCTCTACTCCCATAGCCTTGCTATTGGGCCTTCATCAGGCCATGTGATCTCCACGAACCTCAGTTTCCTCTACCAGAAAATGGGGATAACACTCTCTGCAGATTGCTGTGTGTTAAATAAACTCATGTGCATGAAAGTGCCTTGTCAACTGTCCTGTGAGTGTAGGTATGAGGGGTGATTATAAAGGCTACAACCTCTATAAAACTGAGGTATAACCCCTTCCTTGTCCCTCTGTCAGGATGACTGTGGGGGGCACATGAGACAGTATAGGATGGGTGCAGTGACTGAGCCCTGGACTGGGACACAAGAGCTGGGCTCTATCGCTTGCCACCTGTGTGACCGTGACCAAGGGTGCTTTCTCTCTGGGCTTCCATTTTTCATCTGTGGCCTGGGAATGATAGGGCCTGCCTGACAGGTTATAGTGAGGGTAGATGTGAGGGTGAGCCTGAGGGTGTTGTGTGGACTGTGGTGTGATTTTTGGTGAGAGGAATGATTAATGGGACTGTTCCCTGGCTCCCCAGTTCCTGATGGAAACTATTCTGTGATGTTAATTAAGCTCACTTACACAGGCCTCCTCCAAGGCCCTGGGAGGGGGCCAGCAATGTATTTACACGGTCATAATGTTTCTGTAAAACTTATAGAAGTAAAATGTTTCAGTTAAGACCACAGTCTCTTCCACTCTGAGGTTTATGTCAGATTTCCACTCATGTTGGATGGTGTTGGATGGTCATGGGCATTTTTGGGATCTGGCTAAGGGGAGGTTGAGGTGAAGGTACATTTATTTGACTTAGTGGATATATTTATGTAGTTTATAGTCACTTCTGGGTATACTAACTTCTGTGTATTGCTAGCCATTCTGGCAATCATACTTCTACCCACCAATACCCACCACGCAGACTCACCCATTATCATGACATGAAGGTGCAGGCCAGAGACCATGTTGAAATATGAACGTGTCAATGCCCAGCACTGGCAGGCTGTGGAGGAGAAAAAAAGTGTGAAGTGTATAGAGCCAGAAGCTAGTCTGTGGAAAATTCTTCCATCATCAAAACGTCGATTTATTTCTCATGGATGCCCAGTCAAAATGGAAATTCCCTCCTCTCAAAAAATATACTCAGTAATGCCACGTATACAATTATAAATGCACCACACATTTTGCTTCTCTTTAATGGGATTCATGCAAAATAAAATATATCAGAAGTCCATTGTTTGTAGGGCTTGAGCACTATAGCAGTCCTACTAACAGGAGGTATTTCTGTGTGTGAAGCTGCATGTTTTATGCATCCCAATATATGGAATCACATTTTGGTGTAACTGATGCATCATGTTCTGATGAGGTCTGGCAGTTCCAGATGAAATGGCACACAAAATTGCCCAACACAGCAAGACGGCCTGGAGAAACAAGGACTGCAGTGACAAAACAACTCCTACACATATTCATCAATAAGTACAGTGTATGTAGCATAAGAGTAATTTTATTACACAATCATGTAGCTCAAAGCAATGTAGTAGCAATTTAAGAATGCATCTGAATTGCTCTGGTTAACGAGCCATCAGTTCAGAGTTTTTAAGACTGGTCCTTACCCTGAAATCTTACAGTTCACTTATAAAAGTGGGATAGAAGTTTCCCCCAATTTGAAAACAATCCTAAAAATTTACAACTTTACCAACAAGCTGTGAAGCTGAAAGAAACTTTCCTAAACGATTAACAATAAAATAACAGATTGGCTAACACACAAGAGGAAACACTGAATTATCTTTCTAGTCTCCTTATAGAAAATGCCATATACTATACTTTATAGTATTGTCATACGAAGAGGACATCAAAATGTATGCAGCCAAAAATCAAGGAAAATAAGGTATTACAAAGGCACGTTAGGCACTTAAAAATATTATGCTCTTTGGGGGGGTGGGGTTTGTGATATTTGTAGTACGTCAGCTTTCCTTATTTGTAGGTTGTTTTGCTTTCTTTTCTCATTCTAAGTGCTATTCATGCTTGTACCTGATTTTGTATTTATAATTTTTTATTATTTTTTCCTTTTGGAAGACCTCCAGTTGTATAAACTTAGGGCCCCACAGAACTTGGATCTGCTGCTGCCTGAGGGGCTGCACTGACTTCCACCCCCAACAGACCCCTCCGGAACGGCCCCCCCACCGTTCTCTCCCGCCACCTTGGACCTTGCACACCGCACCCTGCAGCTGGTGCCCTCCATCTGAGCCAGCCCCAGCCTCAGCCCCGAGCACAGCAGGCAGCAGTAACAGGCACCTCCCAGGAGGAACAGGGCCTGGCCCTGGGAGCTCCCACCCTCTCGCACACTCTGTATTCCGCTTCCTAACCCGGGCCTCACTGCTCTCACATCTTCTCTGGCTCTTCAACACCTTCAGGACAAGATTGTCTGACATTCAAGGCTCTTCTGGGTCTGGTTTTATTTTACATTGAAAATGGGATTTTAAAAATTACAATTTCCTTGAAGAATAAAGCTAATAAATAGGAAAGCAGTTTTGTATCTGGTCACCACAGTAAATTATTTCATGTATTTTTTTTTTCTTTTTTGTCTATTTTTTTCCTGTTGATTCTCTAGGAATTTCTAGGAAGGCAAGCATGTCATCTGCAAATAGCCGTGTGGACTATTCCTTGCCAATATTTATATTTCTGTACCAGGCAGAGGTTTTGTTTGCAAACAACAGAAACCAACTCTACTTTAACATTGGAAGGCTATTGGAAGAGGCAAACTCTGGGAAGTCAAAATAACCAACCAAGTCCCACTAGAAATTCAGACTTCTTTCCACGCTTAAGTGCTTCCCCCTGACCCCAAAAATAAGTTCCAGCCTAGCAAACTGAAAATATCTTCACTCTTTTATCAGTTACCCTGAACAACTCCAAGTCCAGGATTTCTGGGCAAGGTCCATTCCTTCTCTAATTCTGTTCTAATCCTATCTCAATACTCTGCGAACAATATATACAATAATGGATTAAAGGGAAATACAAGAGAAATTCATTGAAGTATTTAAATATATACATGGCAGAGAAGAGAAGGAAATATGGGTAGAGAATATGGGGCTCTATGCCTTGGCTCGGATGTATGACCTCCCTCCTCTACCATTTATTCCATGTTGAATTTGCTGTCAGCCAACACCTCATCTGGTAGGGTTTTTTTACCTGTTGGGGTGGCCTAGACCATCATTCCTGAGGGGTCTGGGCCCTGGTGGTTTTGCCTAACATGTTTGTTGTAGTCTTCTTTCTATATATACCGCTATGCATAGCAGTATTAGCAAGCAGAGCAGAGGTTTCCCGGAGAGTCAGCCTCATTTCTTCATGCCCCATTGTAATGACCTCGCCATTACCCTTTAATACTCTCAGTCAGCACTGTCCAGTAGAACTTTCTGCAATGATGGACATGTTCCACATCTCCTCTGCATGAAATGGTAGCCAACAGCCATATGTTATAGCCCAATAAGGTAGACAGTAGCCATAAGTGGCTACTGACCACTTGAAATGTGACTAGTGTGACTGATGGACTGAACTTCTAATTTAGCTTAAATTAAATTTAAATATAATAGCCACAGGCGGCTAGTGGCTACAGTATTGGACAGCCACATGTAAATCAATCCTTCCAGCTAACACCATGACCTCCCTTGGGCCTGTTCGTCCACTGGTGTGAGAGCCCATGATGGCTGGTTGGCAGTATTAACTTCCTATTCGCTGGAACCATTATGTGTCCCAGACAGAAGCTTTCCTCCCTTGCATATCAAAACCTCTCAACCCACAGATGTAGAATTGTGGAAGCAAAAAGCAAATTTTTTGAAAGGGGGTTATTTGGTTTAATAGTGACACATGCCATTCCCACATCCATGCCTCAGTGCCAAGATTGCTATAAACTTATCACTATAAGTTGGTTGCTGGTTGAGCTCATATACCACATCCTGGAGGACAATGTCCCAAACCACAAGATGTTGTCTACCAGGGTGCTGTAACTGATTCTTCATCTGTCTGTCTACTCTTCTCTCAGGCCAGCTCTCCTGGTGTATGCTAAGACCTGTGAATCCCATGACCAGTGGCCCATTGTTTCACTTCTTTGACTGTAAAATGAGTTCCTTGGGCAGAAACAGTATTGTAGGGGCTGTTCTGATGGTATTTATGAAGTCCACTGATGTTGGTCCTGATGGAAGCATGATGGAGAGAAAATGTCTATTCAACTCCAGTCTACATATTTACTCCCATGAGGACAAATCACTGCATCTCCATGATGGAAGGAGGCCAGTATAACCAACTTGCTCTCACAGAGCTGACTGTTCCTCTCGAGTCATGGTATGGAGAGTCCAGTAGTATGATATCAGATGTGCAGAACTGGCCTCCACTGCTGGAAGTTAGACCCTTGTCAGCAGCAGTGGCTGCTTCAGCTTTGGAGTGGCTGTTAAGTCCTTACTTGGACGGGTGGTCTCTGCAGCTTCCAAAACCACCTTATTCCTGTGTAGGCCCAGGAGCAGCTGGGGAAAGAAGTTGATAGATGTCAGCTCATCCACTGGGTGGGTCATCATGTCCACCTGGTTACTGAGAACTTCCTCCACAGTAAGGACATTTTAGAGAGCCTTCATGGGAGACACGTAGTCTCTGTCTCTGGGTCACTTCTGACAGATCCATCCATATTACCTTTCCCAGACCACATGGTCACCAATCTCCAATCTTGCTCTTTCCAAGCCCCTGGTCATCCAGCCAGACCATTAGCTACTGCTCACGAACCAATGTAGATCTGTATCTCAGGCCATCTTGCCTTCAAGGAAAGAGGCCAACAAGATATAATGTTCTAAAGTCTGCCCTTGAGAAGATTTCTCTTCCCCACCATCTTTAGGGGCCACCTCTGAGTGGGACAGTAGCACCACAGAAGCCCACTTCTGGTGAACCAGCTCTGTGTAAACCCTGCTCAGTTCTTTTCCTCCCCCGTCAACTGGCTGTAGGAAATACTCCATGAAATTATAGATGTGGGGGGTGATGGGAGGGCAGGACCACAGTATCTGAGATGTCCCTACAGCTGTGTCTTGGTGACAGGCCACTCATGTGCTCAAGTGAACGCACAGAGCGCCTCTTGCTGCAACAACTTCCTCAGGGCAGTTTGTACTCCAGCCTTCTTGCTCTCCCTGCATCTAAGCATCTAAATTCTTGTAATTATAATTCCATGGTTTATTTTGTGTATCAGATTTCAGTACGCCAGCTTTGCAAAAGAGTCTCTTTCCATCTTTATGTCCTACATAGGTTAAATAAGAATATCAGTGCCTCGAAACTTTGTCAAATTTTACTTTGAAAAAAAAAAACAAAACAAAAATAATTTTACTTTGAAATCATTTATGTATTTTTGTGTTTTGGTGGGTAGAAACTGAACAATCTTTACAATTTTTTCTGTAGTTATTGGACCATTTCAGTCTTCCACCACTTACTGAGTCAACTTAGGTAATTTACATATTTCTAGCAATTTTTCCATTTTATCAATAATAGCTTTCTATTTTACCTAAGTTTTCAAAAAATGTTTGACATTGTGTTATACATATCATTTGCCTAAAATCTGTATAATCTCTTCTGTATCTGCAGCTGTATCATTCCCTTTGCCATTTATAATGATACATATCTATGATTTCTCTCCTTTTTCTTAGTCAGCTTGGCAGTCTGATCAGATCTTAACTTTATCAATTCTGTTTTATTTTTCTGTCATAAATTTTTTACATTTTCTTTATTCCTCTCTCTTACTTTCCTGAGAATATTTTATTGTTCCTTTCCAGCTTCTCGAATTGAATACTCAGGATATTTTAAAAAATAATTCTTACAATTATCCACTTGGATGTAAGCTCCACAAAGAGAAACTTTCTCTCTTTTGGTCATTGCTCTATCCTCAGCACCAGAGCAGTGCTGGCCTATAAGAGACACTCGAAGTATCTTTGTGGAATGCATGAATGAGTTATTGACTTTACACAAAAGAGTTTAAGACTATGACACTGCTCTGAGGAAACTTTCAGTCAGATTATCTAGGTTTTAGTATAAAATACTCTCATTGTTAACAATTTCATGCATTTTGCAATCAGAATTTTTTTTTTTTTTTGCGGTACGCGGGCCTCTCACTGGTATGGCCTCTCTCGTTGCGGAGCACAGGCTCCGGACGCGCAGGCTCAGCGGCCATGGCTCACGGGCCCAGTCGCTCCGCGGCATGTGGGATCTTCCTGGACCGGGGCACGAACCCGTGTCCCCTGCATCGGCAGGCAGACTCTCAACCACTGCGTCACCAGAGAAGCCCTGCAATCAGAATTTTTATTTTTCAATTTAACTTGAGCTATTTAGAGGAATGTTTGAAAATTTCCAAGTAGTTAGACTTGAGATGAAAACCTTCTCTTTTTGTTGTTAACGTCTAGATTTATTATGTTATGAGCAGGGACTGTGGCCCATCTGATTTTTACTTTTTGGTTTCTGAGATCTTTGTGGCCTGGTATGCAGTCAATTTTTGTTACTGTTCCATGAGGATCTAAAAATAAAACAGATAGTTTGCTTTTGGGCTACACATGAAGTTTGTAAAATTTGATATTCAAATCTTCTCTTTACTAAATTTGATTCTGAGTTATGATAAATCCTTCCACTATGCCTATGGTTTGGTTGAAGTCACTGTGTATTTCATATCTTCTTGGCAGACTATATCTTTTATTTGAAAAAAATTATGTTCTTTATCTTGCTTAATGCATCTTGTCTTGAATTCTACTTTGTCTGATATGAGCATATCCTACATTGCTTTATTTTTGTCAGCTTTTTCCGGGGATATCTTTGCCAGACCTTTAATGTTAATCTTCGTCATTTTGTTTTAAGTGAGTATTTTGTGACTGATTGGTGTGTAACTAGATTTGTGTGTGTGAGTGTGTATAAGAATATGTGTGTGCGTGCCCAATAAAGAGATTTAACTATAAGTCACAGGTATACTGTAACAATGAAATGTTTGGTCTTCCTGACATTTAATTTCATGTTTTCTGTTTATTATTCTTTCTCAATATTTCCCTTTTTCCCTTTTCTGAATTTAGTTGGGTTGACAAAGCATTGTCCGTTCCTTGTTTTTCCTCTTGTGGTTTTTAACTTCCATATCATACCCATATTATTAGTGCTTATCTTTATTTATCCACTGAATAAGACAAGTCTTTTATAAGAGATAGATACCCAGCTTAAACTGACTTAAGAAAGATTTTCATAACCGAGGAGCCCAGATGTCCAGACGAAGTTTAGATGTCAGCTTCTCAGAGAGCTGTCTAGGAATAGTAACTGCTGGCATCTGGTGGCGTGGTGAAAAACTGAACTTTGGCTGCTGAGATAAGGGTAGCCTTCAGTGGACATTCAGCTTGTTACCAGGCAACATGAGCTTCCACAGTCATTTGCTGGGTAATCCCTCTCTATCTCTTCATGTCCTTATTTTTTCTGTTCCCTGGAATAATTTAATTAGCTTTGAGAATGTCTGTTCCTTCAGCTTTGTAGAACTCCCCTCTGAAATCTTTTTTAGGGATTAGCTCTTTAACAACTTTCTCTATTTCTTTTATTCAGATTTATCTATTTAGACTTTCTATCTCTTCTGGGGTCAGTTTTGATAAATAATGTACTCCTGGAAAATCAATATTTCAACTAGAGTTTTCAAAGTTATATGCACAGTTATGCAGAGAAACCATTTATAATTTTGAAATTCCCTCAGTTTCAAGGGTTACTCCCACCGTCTTTCTTGTTTTGGATGTGCGTGCTTTCTCATGCATAATCCTCTCATTCTCTGATGGATGGATGTCAATGCTCAGAGCAACGTTGGAGCTCACTTGTTGAAGATGACAGTGCTTCTTTTAGCCTGGGTCTTGAGAAAACTGTGGGCAGCAAAATCCCCACCTCACTCTACTCCCTTCAGTTGGACTCCACATGAGCAAAAACTAAACTATTGTGCTAAGCCACTGATATTTTTGGAATTTACCCATTACAGCACCTTATCTAATATCCACATTTTCTTCTATTATTTTTATAATTTCATTTTTACAATTAAGATCCATCTGGAATTTGTTTTAGAATAAGAAGTAACATGGAAAGCCATCTTTTTTTTTTCTTTTAGATACATGGTGAGTTATACCGAAACCCTTTATTGAATGGTATTTCCCCCTGCTGACTTAAAGTACCATCTTTACCTTAAACTAAATTCTCCTATTATTTCTGTCCTTTTTTTGAGGTCTTAATTTTTTCTTTAATCTGCTGACATGCCAAGACCAAATGCTGTTGGTCTTGTTTGTTCTTTATCAAGTTTTCCCTGAGATGTACTGTACTTTTTCAAAATGTTAATTCAAGTCTTCCCTTACTTTAGGAAATTTTCCTCTAACTTTCTTGAGCTCTTTGTTCTCTCTCCACGTCACCTTTTGCATTTTCAGCATTCTCCTTTTGGATGCTTCTTAACTGACCTTCATTTTGGCAGTCATGTTAGTAATTTCCAAATTCTCTTTCTCCTTCATAGCAGCCTGCTCCAGTTTTATCTATGTGACATCCTTCAAATCTCTCAAACAATGCAGCTCAGAATTTTTCCAAAGTTACCTCTTATTTACTGAACTCAAACATTTCCACTGGAGGCCTGTTCTTAGTTCTTGCCTTTGTCCCCTCTTTTGAGCTTCTCTTTCTCTTCTCATTCTGATTTATTGTTGTAGCTAACATTTTTTTTTTAATTTTATTTATTTTTTTATATAGCAGGTTCTTATTAGTTATCCATTTTATACATCTTAGTGTATATATGTCAAACTTAATCTCCCAATTCATCACACCACCACCCTCCCTGCCACTTTCCCCCCCTTGGGGTCCATATGTTTGTTCTCTACATCTGTGTCCTGCAAACCAGTTCATCTGTACAATTTTTCTAGGTTCCACATATATGCGTTAATATACGATATTTGTTTTTCACTTTCTGACTAACTTCACTCTGTACGACAGTCTCTAGATCCATCCACGTCTCTACAAATGACCCAATTTCGTTCCTTTTTATGTCTGAGTAATATTCCATTGTATATATGTACCACATCTTCTTTATCCATTCATCTGTCGATGGGTATTTAGGTTGCTTCCGTGATCTGGCTATTGTAAATAGTGTTGCAATGAACATTGGGGTACATGACTCTTTTTGAATTATGGTTTTCTCAGGGTAGATGCCCAGTAGTGGGATTGCTGGGTCATATGATAATTCTATTTTCAGTTTTTTAAGGAACCTCCGTAGTGCCTGTATCAATTTACATTCCCACCAACAGTGCAAGAGGGTTTGCTTTTCTCCACACCCTCTCCAGCATTTGTTGTTTGTAGATTTTCTGATGATGCCCATAGTATGATGATGCCCATTCTAACTAGTATAAGTACAATGAGGTGATACCTCATTGTACTTTTGATTTGCATTTCTCTAATAATTAGTGATGTTGAGCAGCTTTTCATGTGCTTCTTGGCCATCTGTATGTCTTCTTTGGAGAAATGTCTATTTAGGTCTTCTGCCCATTTTTGGATTGGGTTGTTTTTTTTTAATATTGAGCTGCATGAGCTGTTTATATATTTTGGAGATTATTCCTTTGTCAGTTGCTTCATTTGCAAATATTTTCTCCCATTCTGAGTGTTGTCTTTTCGTCTCGTTTGTAGTTTCCGTTGCTTTGCAAAAGTAAGTTTCATTAGGTCCCATTTGTTTATTTTCATTTTTATTTCCATTACTTTAGGAGGTGGATCACAAAAGATCTTGCTGTGATTTATGTCAAAGGGTGCTCTTCCTATGTTTTCCTCTAAGAGTTTTATAGTGTCTGGCCTTACATTTAGGTTCTTTAATCCATTTTGAGTTAATTTTTGTGTATGGTGTTAGGGAGTGTTCTAATTTCATTCTTTTACATGTAGCTGTCCAGTTTTTCCAGCACCACTTTTTGAAGAGACTGTCTTTTCTCCATTGTATATCTTTGCCTCCTTTGTCATAGATGAGTTGACCATAGGTGCGTGGGTTTATCTCTGGGCTTTCTATCCTGTTCCATTGATCTATATTTCTGTTTTTGTGCCAGTACCATATTGTCTTGATTACTATAGCTTTGTAGTATAGTCTGAAGTCAGGGCGTCAGATTCCTCCAGCTCCATTTTCTTCCCTCAAGACTGCTTTGGCTATTTGGGATCTTTTGTGTCTACATACTAATTTTAAGACTTTTTGTTCTAGTTCTGTAAAAAATGCCAGTGGTAATTTGATAGGGATTGCACTGAATCTGTAGATTGCTTTGGATAGTATAGTCTTTTTCACAATATTGATACTTCCAATCCAAGAACATAGTATATCCTTCGATCTGTTTATATCATCTTTAATTTCTTTCATCAGTGTCTTATAGATTTCTGCATACAGGTCTTTTGTCTCCCTCCGTAGGTTTATTCCTAGGTATTTTATTCTTTTTGTTGCAGTGGTAAATGGGAGTGTTTCCTTAATATCTCTTTCAGATTTTTCATCATTAGTGTATAGGAATGCAAGAGATTTCTGTGCATTAATTTTGTATCCTGAAACTTTACCAAATTCATTGATTAGCTCTAGTAGTTTTCTGTTGGCATCTTTAGGATTTTCTATGTATAGTATCATGTCATCTGCAAACAGTGACAGTTTTACTTCTTCTTTTCCAATTAGGATGACTTTTACTTCTTTTTCTTCTCTGATTGCCATGGCTAGGACTTCTGAAACTATGTTGAATAATAGTGGTGAGAGTGGACATCCTTGTCTCATTCCTGATCTTAGAGGAAATGTTTTCAGTTTTTCACAATTGAGAATGATGTTTGCTGTGGGTTTGTTGTATATGGCCTTTATTATGTTGAGGTAGTTTCCCTCTATGCCCACTTTCTGGAGAGTTCTTATCATAAATGGGTGTTGAATTTTGTCAAAACCTTTTTCTGCATTTATTGAGATGATCATATGATTTTTATTCTTCAATTTGTTAATATGGTGTATCACACTGATTGATTTGCATATATTGAAGAATCCTTGCATCCCTGGGATAAATCCCACTTGATCATGGTGTATGATCCTTTTAATGTGTTGTTGGATTCTGTTTGCTAGTATTTTGTTGAGGATTTTTGCATCTATATTCATCAGTGATATTGGTCTGTAATTTTCTTTTTTTTGTAGTATCTTTGTCTGGTTTTGGTATCAGGGTGATGGTGGCCTCATAGGATGAGTTTAGGAGTGTTCCTTCCTCTGCAATTTTTTGGAAGAGTTTGAGAAGGATGAGTGTTAGCTCTTCTCTAAATGTTTGATAGAATTCACCTATGAAGCCATCTGGTCTTGCACTTTTTTTTATTGGAAGATTTTGAATCCCAGTTTCAATTTCAGTGCTTGTGATTGGTCTGTTCATATTTTCTGTTTCTTCCTGGTTCAGTCTTGGAAGGTAATACCTTTCTACGAAGTTGTCTATTTCTTCCAGGTTGTCCATTTTATTGGCATAGAGTTGCTTGTAGTAGTTTCTTAGGATGCTTTGTATTTCTGCGATGTCTGTTGTAACTTCTCCCTTTCCATTTCTAATTTTATTGATTTGAGTCCTCTCCTTCTTTTTCTTGATGAGTCTGGCTAATGGTTTATCAATTTTGTTTATCTTCTCAAAAAACCAGCTTTTAATTTTATTGATCTTTGCTATTGTTTCTATTTCATTTATTTCTGCTCTGATCTTTATGATTTCTTTCCTTCTACACACTTTGAGTTTTGTTTGTTCTTTTTTCTTTAGTTCTTTTAGGTGTAAGGTTAGATTGTTTATTTGAGATTTTTGTTGTTTCTTGAGGTGTGCTTGTATTGCTATAAACTTCCCTCTTAGAACGCTTTTGCTGCATCCCATAGGTTTTGGATCGTCGTATTTTCATTGTCATTTGCCTCTAGGTATTTTTTGGTTTCCTCTTTGATTTCTTCAGTGATCTCTTGGTTATTTAGTAACGTATGGTTTAGCTTCCATGTGTTTGTGTTTTGTACATTTTTTTCCCTGTAACTGATTTCTAATCTCATAGCGTTGTGGTCAGAAACGATGCTTGATATGATTTCAACTTCCTTAAATTTACTGAGGCTTGATTTGTGACCCAAGATGTGATCTATCCTGGAGAATGTTCTGTGCACACTTGAGAAGAAAGTGTAATCTGCTGTTTTTGGGTGGAATGTCCTATAAATATCAATTAAATCTGTCTGGTCTATTGTGTCACTTAAAGCTTTTCTGTCTGGATGATTTGTCCACTGGTGTAAGTGACGTGTTAAAGTCCATCATTATTATTGTGTTACTGTCGATTTCCTCTTTTATAGCTGTTAGCAGTTGCCTTATGTATTGAGGTGCTCCTATGTTGGGTGCATATATATTTATAATTGTTATATCTTCTTCTTGGATTGATCCCTTGATCATTATGCAGAGACTTTCTTTGTCTCTTGTAACAGTCTTTATTTTAAAGTCTGTTTTATCTGATATGAGTATTGCTACTCCAGCTTTCTTGTGATTTCCATTTGCATGGAATATCTTTTCCATTCCCTCACTTTCAGTCTGTTTGTGTTCCTAGGTCTGAAGTGGGTCTCTTGTAGACAGCATATATATGGGTCTTGTTTTTGTATCCATTCAGAGAGCCTGTGTCTTTTGGTTGGAGCATTTAATCCATTCATGTTTAAGGTAATTATCGATATGTATATTCCTATTACCATTTTCTTAATTGTTATGGGTTTGTTTTTGTAGGTCCTTTTCTTCTCTTGTGTTTCCCACTTAGAGAAGTTCCTTCAGCATTTGTTGTACAGCTGGTTTGGTGGTGCTGAATTCTCTTAGCTTTTGCTTGTCTGTAAAACTTTTGATTTCTCTGTGGAATCTGAATGAGATCCTTGCCGGGTAGAGTAATCTTGGTTGTAGGTTCTTCCCTTTCATCACTTTAAATATTTCATGCCACTCCCTTCTGGTAGAGTTTCTGCTGAGAAATCAGCTCTTAACCTTATAGGAGTTCCCTTGTATGTTATTTGTCATTTTTCCCTTGTTGCTTTCAATGATTTTTCTTTGTCTTTAATTTTTGCCAATTTGATTACTATGTGTCTCGGTGTGTTTCTCCTTAGGTTTATTCTGCCTGGGACTCTCTGTGCTTCCTGGACTTGGGTGGCTATTTCCTTTCCCATGTTAGGGAACTTTTCGACTATAATCTCTTCAAATATTTTCTCGGGTCTTTTCTCTCTCTCTTCTCCTTCTGGGACCCCTATGATGCGAATGTTGTTGAGTTTAATGTTGTCCCAGAGGTCTCTTAAGCTGTCTTCGTTTCTTTTCATTCTTTTTTCTTTATTCTGCTTTGCAGCAGTGAATTCCACCATTCTGTCTTCCAGGTCACTTATCCGTTCTTCTGCCTCAGTTATTCTGCTACTGATTCTTTCTAGTGTATTTTTCATTTCAGTTATTGTATTGTTCATCTCTGTTTGTTTGTTCTTTAATTCTTCTAGGTCTTTGCTAAACATTTCTTGCATCTCTTGATCTTTGCCTCCATTCTTTTTCCGACGTCCTGGATCATATTCACTACCATTATTCTGAATTCTTTTTCTGGAAGGTTGCCTATCTCCACTTCATTTAGTTGTTTTTCTGGGGTTTTATCTTGTTCCTTCATCTGGTACATAGCCCTCTGCCTTTTCATCTTGTCTGTCTTTCTGTGAATGTGGTTTTTGTTCCACAGGCTACGGGATTGTTGTTCTTCTTGCTTCTGCTGTCTGCCCTCTGGTGGATGAGGCTGTCTAAGAGGTTTGTGCAAGTTTCCTGATGGGAGGGACTGGTGGTGGGTAGAGCTGGGTGTTGCTCTGTTGGGCAGAGCTCAGTAAAACTTTAATTCAATTGTCTGCTGATGGGTGGGGCTGGGTTCCCTCCCTGTTGGTTGTTTGGCCTGAGGCGACCCAACACTGGAGCCTACCCAGGCATTTTGGTGGGGCTAATGGCGGACTCTGGGAGGGCTCACGCCAAGGAGTACTTCCCAGAACTTCTGCTGCCAGTGTCCTTGTCCTCACAGTGAGCCACAGCCACCCCCTGCCTCTGCGGGAGACCCTCCAACACCAGCAGGTAGGTCTGGTTCAGTCTCCTATGGGGTCACTGCTCCTTACCCTGGGTCCCGACGCGCACACTACTTTGTGTGTGCCCTCCAAGAGTGCAGTCTCTGTTTCCCCCAGCTCTGTCAAAGTCCTGCAATCCAGTCCCACTAGCCTTCAAAGTCTGATTCTCTCGAAATTCCTCTTCCCATTGCCAGACCCCCAGGTTGGGAAGCCTGATGTGGGGCTCAGAACCTTCACTCTAGTGGGTGGAATTCTGTGGTATAAGTGTTCTCCAGTTTGTGAGTCACCCACGCAGCAGTTATGGGATTTGATTTTATTGTGATTGCACCCCTCCTACCGTCTCATTGTGGCTTCTCCTTTGTCTTTGGATTTGGGGTATCTTTTTTGGTGAGTTCCAGTGTCTTCCTGTTGATGATTGTTCAGCAGTTAGTTGTGATTCCGGTGCTCTCGCAAGAGGGAGTGAGAGCACGTCCCACTACTCTGCCATCTTGAACCAATCTCTCTAGCTAATGTTTTGATTTCTCCTATTTATGAATGAAGGTCTACAGCCTTATTCTCCAAATGAATTCTGCTGCACACTGGTTCCGTGGGATATTAAAAGAGATCATAAGACAAAAGTTCAGTCGTTCTGCAAGTGTGAGAAATGATGAGTTAAACAAAATATTTTTTAAAGTTACTGAAGAAATAACACTAAATAATGGTGAGGATATGGAGCCACAGAGACTCTCACATGTTTCTGGGGGGAGAGTGTAAACTGGTACTCTGGAAACTAGTTTGGCAGTTTGCATACACCTGTAAATTCCATTTCTGGGCGTAACTATCCAGGAAAAAGGTGAAACTTGTTCACAAAAAGTGTAGTACAGAGAAGTATTTATAGCAACTTTGTTCAAGCAAAAACTGGAAAACGCTATTTACCAACAGGAAAAGAGATAAACACATTGTAATAAATATGTATCTTACAGTGGAATACTCCTCAACCGTTAAAAGTAATGAACCACAGACACATGCAGCAACATGGGTGGACTGTACAGATACTATTTTGAGTGAAAGAAGCCAGACACAGAAGAGCACATGCTGTATAAGAATCCATATACGTGAAGCTTTAGAATAGGCGAAACTAATCTATCGTTATAAAGCAGTTGCCTTGGGGGTGGGGGTAGGGGTGATGGGCAAGGGATGTGAGGGGACTTTCTGGGGTGATGAAAATGTTCAAAATCTTGATACAAATGTGGGTTATATGGGTGTGATCTTTTGTCAAAATTCACTGAACGTGGTAACTGCACTGAATGTCAATTAGACAATGAAAGTGACTGCAAGATCTCTCGGAACCTTTGATAAGCTAAGACATATTATGAATGTCAAGAGCGGGGTGTGGCACATAGGGTTTCCCGGCCTAATCTGACCCTTGCTGGAGGGGTGTGGGCAGAAAGTGTTCCCTCCTAAGTGTAGGAACTGGGAGCAAATGGCTGTGTCGGGCACGAACCACAGGATTCCTTGTGCCTAGTGTCCCAGGTCTCTTAGAGTGCTGCCTGCACCAAGAGGCTGGAGCTGGGGAGGGGCAGGTCTCTGTCCCCTGCTCTGGGGAGTCCAGGCCATGCCACCTGCTCCCCACCCACCCAGTCCTACAGCTTCTGCTAGTGGGGCCTCAGGGTGTCCACAAGGGGATTAGGCTGTAATAGTCAATAGCAGTAGAGAAGTTTCTGGCATGGTGGGAGCTACCATTGCTACCAAGACCCACTTATGCTTCCCTCTGTGGTGGTTGTGGGGTCCTATCCCCTCTGTCCTGTGCAGGCCTTCCAGAGCCCTCACTGACTCAGCACACAGTCCTAATCCGGCAAAGCCTGGAGACAAAGGCTGGGCTGGGTCCGGCTCCAGAGGCCCCCTCCCACCCCTTTGCTCAGCCCTGCCGCCCAAACTCAGGAGGCTCTCAGGGCTCTGGTGGAAAAACTGGTCCCCAGACTTCTCTGAGTGGGTCACGGGCTATGCTGCACCAGTGGGCTTCTCATTTTGCTTGTTCTCATCTGCTTCTCAGCTTCTAGAAATCCTGCAGAATGACTAATTTGTCAATGGTACTTTTGCCGTTTTCGAACACTGCTATAGAGATGTTCTTATTTTTCTCTTCTGTCAATGCAAATGGGGCAGAACAGGTAATTTATGAATGAACCAGGGTGTGTGTGTGTGAATGTCCATTCAGCCTGAGCCCAGGCGAAAAGAAGGGGCTGGAGGAGAGACCGGGGAGGCGGCCTGGCAGGCAGTGGACAGCCAGCCCCATGAAAGGTCCTTGCTACGCACGGGAATGACATTGCTGTGCAGTGGGCCTGACAGATGCTCCATGGGAGATTAGGAAATAAGTCTGCATCTCCCCTGGGCCCTGATACCATCAGCGGTTAAGAGGCCTGTCCGATTTCATTACAAATCTTCCATTCCCAGGGCTTAGAGCTCAGCCTCCAGACTCACAGGTGTGGGAGGACAGTGGGCCACAGCAAGGGCATTTTGCTTTTAATTGTGGTCATTAATCTGACACCAACAGCTGGTCTATCCTGCAGGTGAAGGGGGGGGTGACAGGAAAGCCATCAACTGGGAGCCCGCTGACTCTGCTGCTTTGCTCTCTAGGAAGTGGGGAGAGAGAGGGAAAAGCTTCCCAATCTTGCTTTCAGGGCCCCCTTTCCTGGCCTCACTGGGAAGGATCTAGGTTTGCTTTCTCCCCGGATTTTGTGGGAGTTTCCTGGAGCCTGTAGATGACTAGCTCCCAAGTCATGTTCCTCTTATTTTTCCAGGGCCACAGTGGTGTATGGTGGCACCTTGCCTCAGGCCAGGCCCTGTCCCAAAGTCAGGTTATGTCCCAGTGAGAAGGGTGGAGTGGGACTCCTTACCAGGGCTTACCAGGTAAGCATCTGGAGCAGCCCAATGAGGCGCACGACACAGTAGGGAGAGGCCAAGAGCCAGATGGGACAGAGCTAGAGAGAAGGCCAGCATAGCCACAAAATGGGAAGGTGGGCCAGACAGCGTATGTGTGTGCACACGTTTGCGTGTGATGGGGAGGGTGGACAGGAGAATTTCACCCTGGCAAATTCTATCCCGTCTCCATCCATCCACAACCCTGAGCTGGCACTCCACAGGAACAGCTCTGACAGGCCCCGGGGGCGATTTAGAGGCATGGGTCCACGCTGGGAGCTTGCCAGCATCAGACAAGTACCCAGTGGCAGATGGGCCAGAATAGGGCAGAGAGCAGGTGGGGAGAGGCCCCATGGGGTTGGGGAGGATGTAGGCAGATAGAGACCTTGAAGGTTGAATGGAATCCTGACAGGCAGAGACAGCGTGGTGAGTGCATGGGGAAGGGGTGTACTGCTGGGTGTCCTGGCAAAGCACCGACCAAAGGGTTTGCTGAAGGGTGGGGACCTACTAAAAAGAGGGTCCACTAACAGTGAGCTTGATTCCTAGGTGGCAGGCCTGGGGTCCAATTTCTGGGGTTAGAGGCTGCCTCTGTGAGGACACCTTTCGGAAGATGGTCCTCAGACCCCCTCAGCCTGAAGGGAGCCAAGAGCAAGGCTGGGGCAGCCATAATCACAGCAGTCATCGACTACCATGTGCCAGGACCCTGGGGACCCCACGCCAGCCCTGGGGGCAGGGGCTGATGCCGGCGTGGTGAGTCACTGAGGCTTGGAGAGGACAGGGACTTGTCCAGGGTCACACAGGGCGAAGCGTGTTTGAACCTAGGCCCTTCTTGCTATACTGTGGGGCCTTCAAGAGGAAAGTGCAGCCTGGCTCAACTCCTCCCACCAGCAAGAAGGGCCTGGGCATGGATGGGGGAGGAAACAAGATGCCCAGGTCGGCCCTGGTGCTTCTGCAGATGACGTTTGGCGCTGGGAAGGTCTTTCGACTCCTCAAAGGAAAACCTAGACACTTGTCATCTATTAGGGATAATTTGGGGTAAAGAGTCAATAAGGCCCTATTTGAACGTGGAGCACACTTATTTGGGGTAGGTCTGGCTCAGCCTGGGGAGCTGCTGCTTGCTCTCCCACTTGCGAAGCTTAGTGACCTTGGGCAAGTCATCGCCCCTCTCCATGCCCAGGCTTTCTCGCTGGTGAAATAGGGTAAGAACAGGATCCACCTCACAGGGTTATACTGAAGATGGAATGCATCATGCAGGCAAAGCACATGTAATGGTACCTGGCTGAGGAAAGCTGCTAGAGGTGAGCTATTGCTGCTATTGCAAGTCTTAGCACCTCGCAGAACCATTCAGAGGAAGAACAACCACCATTCAACGACTTGGCTCCAAGTTGCCAAGGAGCTTGTCCAAAAGGGAAGGTGTCACCCCTCCCTTCCTCCTCACCTGCTCCCTCCCAGGGTTTCCTCGGGACACTTGACCAAGCCAGGAAACGTTGACTCTACTTCCTAAATATTTCAGGACCCAGCGCTGCTCTTCCATCTCTATGGCAATGAGCTGAGCTGAGGGGCTCCCAGCTTCCCTCACCTTACAGGTAGGTTCTCCCTGCTCATAGATTCCCCCTCTGGACCCTCCTCTACTGCAGCAGCTAGAGGGATTTTCCTCCAGTGCAAATCTGAGCTTCTGAGAGCCTCCTGTGACTCTCACGTGTTTGCCGGAACATGCCAGAATAAACTTGGCTTTGCACTTGCAGACATTCCTCTGTCTGGAATGCCCTTCTCCCCATTTTGTCCACCTGCTGAACTCCCTTTTATCCTTCAAAATCTAGTGCTGACACGCCTCATCTTGAAGGCTTCCAGACCACCCTTCCTCCCCAACAAGTCTGAGGCAATATGCCTGGTCTTTTATGCTGCCTTTTATGTTGTGTGGACCCCTCTGTTGTCACCCAGTTTACATAATCGTTACCATTGTGCATTCTCCTTTGGACCTATCTCCACCCTCACCCCTAATCCAGGGTCTGGCTCATGCCAGTTTTAGCTGACCCAAACTGAATTTGTTATTAGTCAAATATTCCATGAGCTATAGATGTCACTAGATCAGGGCCACACTGTGTGGCCTTGGTCATGCCCTTTCCCTCTCTGGGCTGCAGTTTCAGCATCTCTATAATGAGGAAGCTGCCAGTGTCTCTGGGTTGTTCTGAGTTTCTGGAACTTCCCAGGTCTGCCTGCCTACTCTAGGGGTGGACAAAAAGTTTGGGGGGGGTCTCCATGCCTCGCAGACCACCTACTTCTCTGGTCAGCTGTGCCCACGGGAACCAGCAACTTCATCCCCCTGGAATCTGGTGACTAGCATTCTTGGGAAACACAAGGATGTTTGCAGAACTTAATATTTCTTTCTTTTCCCCCAAGCAATGGATAAACCTCATTAAGCCAAGACAAGAGAACTGGGTCATGCCCTGCTCATGCCAAGCAGGGGCTTGTGAATGAAGCAGGCTGTTGAATTTCAGACATAAGAAATAATCTGCTCCTTGCACCCGCCTGATCACTTTATTAGCACAAAAGATAAATTTAAACCTCTGACTTATGACAAAAGGAAGTAAGTCTGCACTATCCTCCTAATTAAACCAAGAGAAGCCAGCTAGATGCAAGGACACCAGGCCCACTCAATTAATTAACATTTATTACAATCAGAAAATAATCTAATTCAATTAAAATGTCTCCACAAAAGCGGTTTAATGACTTTCCCCAAAATAAAGTACATTCGACTGGAGCATTTATTATGCCAGGGACCAGTATCATTCATGAGGGAGCTGAAATGACAGCCCTGATGTGGCTCTGTGGAAAGGGGAGGACAGGGCAGGCGGGGCCGGGGAGGGCTTGGCCGAGCCTCTCGTCAAGAGAGAGGGGATGCTTCTGGACAGCAACCCTCTAGTGAAGAGGCAGGCCCAGAGCCAGAGGAGCTGCCCACAGCTGCCTTCACCCTCACCCCCACTTCCTGCTTCAGACCCCTTCCCTCCTGCCAGCTCATCACTGTGCCTGGTACCCCCTTCCCCTTATAGGATCAAGCTTGGGTAAGGTAAGGAATTAAGGGGCAGGCTTGGATTCAGGAGCCTGAGCCCCTTTCTGCCTGTGTCACCTTGGGCAGGTAGGAGGTGTTTAGAGAAAGGACTGTTAGCAGGGCTTTCTGAAACTTAGCCAGGAGATATTTGCAAAGCTGGAGAAACTGCCATTTGAAAGCTGCAAGCAGTTTTCTGACTCTCACGAGGCAGAGATTTGAATTCATAGTGCCTTTGTTCAGCAAAAATCCCTTGGTGGGTCCTTAGTTATAAAAACAGAAAGCAAATACTTGGAGCTCATCCTTCGGAGCTAACAATATCTGAGCACGTACTATTGCCAGGCAGAGGGCTAAACACATTTGTTGGACTACGTCCTTTAATCCTCACAACAACCCTGCAAGTTAGAACTCTCCATTGAAACCGAGGCTCAAAGTGTGCCTGAGGACCACGGTTAGTTAGAGGCGAACCCTGGATCCAAACCCGGGCAGCCAGACTCAGGGCAGAGAGGCCCCCAGCAAGCTCAGAATAACTGTGGGACTCGGCGGGGGTGGGGGTGGGGACGGAGGGAGGCCTCTGTCATTGGACTTGGGTGGGGCCCCAGAGTCTGTCCTGTTGAAAAGCCCCCTGGAGACTCTGGTGCTCTGATCTTGGAGACTGAAATCTCTACATCCACCCTGTCTCCTGGCGTCACACCTTGCCCAACACCCCTGCTCAGCTGTGGCCTCAGAAGAAGGACAGTGTGAATTAAGCCCCTTCTCATCCAGTTCAATTGCACCTACATTGTCTGAACTTTATACAGTCACCAGCATTGAGTATACGCTTTAAAAAGAGCTCTGTTAACTTGATAGGCAGAAAATGGGAGGCCAACAACAGGATCCTAACTAAAAAAGAAAAAGGCGGAGGAAACAACACTTGCGGGATATATAGCAAATGTTAGTGATGGTCACTTCTGGATGGTGACCAGCTTCTGGTGGGTCAACTTTATTTTCGATTTTCTACTGTAAACAGACATCACTTTTATAATCAGAAAAAGCTATGAAAATGGTTTTTAGGTATGCCCTCTTAGTTTTTCATTTCTCTTATTTCTAGAAAGTTTAAGCGTTTGGATTCTTCTATGACTTGTCTGTTCTCATCTCTCTATTGGCATTTTATGTTCTTAATGATGTGTATAAGCTTTTTACAACAGGATTTTAACCCTATGTCCATTATATTTGTTGAAATGGTTTTCCTGGCTGGTTATTTACTTTTCAATTTTGTTTCTAATGTTTTCAGTGGACGAAGGTTTATCATCTTTATGTAGTCAAACCTATTGATCTTTTCCTTTCAGGTGCCTTCTGTTGCTTTATAAGTTAGAAAATCCTTTATCAACAGCAGATAAAACAGGTATTGACTTAGCTTTCTTCCTAGTTCTTAGGGTTTCTTTTCTTTTTTCTTTCCTTTGTGCCATGTAGCTCCTTGTTTGATCTTCTTGGATTTATTTGAGTTTACAGAGTGCAGATTATTTTCCAAATAGCTAACTGATTGTACCAGCACATCTTATTGGATAAGACTTTCTTTCCCTTCCATATGGTAATATCTTACTGATCCTATATTGCATTTTTGTAGATAATAAGCTTTGTTTTTAAGTTACCTATTCCATTACACTGACCTTTTTTTCTTGTATCTGTATCACACTGTTTTATTGATCATAGCTTTTTCATATACTTAAATAGCCTCTCAATTTCAATAATTCCTGGGTTTCTTTCACCTATTCATTCTTCCAAGTGCCTCTGAGAACCATTCTGTAAAGGTCAAAACAGCAACAACAACCCACTGAGGTTTAAGATTCAAATTTCATTGAAATATTTGAGGAGATACATGGTCTTTCTACCCAACCTGGGGGCTCATCTCTCTATCTGCGCATCATCCATTATAATTCTTGGGAGAGTTTTGTAGTTGCTCGTATTTCTTTGTTTACCCATCCCTACAAGAATGTGACTAGATGCTCAGAGAAGCAGAAATGATAAGAAGAATAAATTTACATATGTTATATAATACTGTCATTTTTAGTGAGAGAAGCTGTCTTTTGAAAAGTGCCATGATCGTGATGTCTATTGGGTCAGCCCTTAAGTGAGTTAAGTGAGGAAAGCAATTTGAAGACTATTGTACACATCGTACAGGTGTATGTGTATGTTTTGTGTATATTTGCACAAAAATGGGGCAAGGGGTTGAGCACTTTACCATCTAGATCACCACGGCATGGGGGGAATGGAGAGGGTGGAGGAATGGAAGGTAGATTCCCGTCCACCCCTTTGCTTCCCATCCCCACCCCTACACACAGGAAAAGAAAGTTGCCAAAGTGGCCAGTTACCTCTATGGTGGCTGATGGTCACTCAGTTGCCTTTTTTTGTCCCAGAAGCAGTCCTAGGAGGCCCCCATGGTAGGCACCTGCTGGGTGGGTGAAACTGGGGTTTACTTGCTTGGCAAACTTTGCCCCTCTCCACCTGCAGAGTTGGGGTGGGGGGAGGCAAGTCCGCTCTGGGGCATCTTGAGTGGGAAGTTTCCACAGGCGGCCAGTACCTCCCTCTCCTCAGCAGACACCCCGTTCCTGGCCAGCTCCTTACAGAAGGAGCCAGGATCTGACTGCTCAGCCTGGCAGGCCCTTTCTGGATTTGCCCCCTTCCCCATCCCCACTCTGCTTGCTTCAGGAAGCCTTCCTAGGCTGCCCCAGTCTGTCACGGTTGGAGTGAATGACCCTAGGACCCAGTTATACATTGGCATAGAAACAGGCTAGCAGACTTGTGACGTGGTGGGGAAGAGAACTGGCTTCTGAGTGAGCCAGGCCGGGCTTGAATCTCAGCCCT
Organism: Lagenorhynchus albirostris; assembly: GCF_949774975.1. Classification (NCBI taxonomy): domain Eukaryota; kingdom Metazoa; phylum Chordata; class Mammalia; order Artiodactyla; family Delphinidae; genus Lagenorhynchus; species Lagenorhynchus albirostris. Next base: position 133,474,179 of record NC_083095.1, on the reverse strand, counting down.
ACTACTTACCAGCTGTGCAGCCTTGGACAAGTTTTTCTTTCTTTTTTTTTTAACATCTTTATTGGAGTATAATTGCTTTACAGTGGTGTGTTAGTTTCTGCTGTATAACAAAGTGAATCAGCCATACATATACATACATCCCTATATCTCCTCCCTCTTGCGTCTCCCTCCCACCCTCCCTATCCCACCCCGCTAGGTGGTCACAGAGCACCGAGCTGATCTCCCTGTGCTAGGCAGCTGCTTCCCACTAGCTAGCTATTTTACACTTGATAGTGTATATATGTCCATGCCACTCTCTCACTTCGTCCCAGCTTCCCCTTCCCCCCCTCCCTGTGTCCTCAAGTCCATTCTCTACGTCTGCGTCTTTATTTGGACAAGTTTCTTACTCACTCTGAGTTTCAATCTCCTCATGTGTAGAATGGGGGTCAGAGGGCTGGAGTGAGGATGGGCAGTGGGGAAGCCCGGCCCAGGACCCGTGGGCCGCAGTTCTGCCCCTGCCCCTCTCCTGCGAGTCTCGCTCAGACTCTTGAGGAGACAGATGGGAGGAGAGAGCGGAGGCAGGAGGCAGGACACACACCAGGCCGAGAGCTGAGTCTGAGGTGCAAGTTGGCGACTGCAGATAGCTGAGGGAACCCTTCCAGCTGGAGTCACCCCAACAGCTTCTTGGCTGAATGGGGCCCTGAAGAATGGGGAGGAAAAAGGACAAGAACCCTGTGGGCAGGGAAATCTCCAGGTGTGTTTGACGAGCAGCAAGGAGGCCAGCCGAAGCAGGGCCTGGGGGTCTGGTCAGCAGTAAGCATGACCGGGTGGCAGGACTCGGGCTCTGCAATTGGGTTGTCTTCTCTGGGCACCAGGGAGCCACTGATTATTCTGGGGCAACAGCAGGGGGTGAGGGAGGAAGGCCATGAGCTCTGGGAAGCTGGGAGGAGGAGCCGGACCGTCTTGAGGACAAATGCTAGTTCCCTCACTAGGGACTTGGGGCAAACAAAACCTCTCTGGCTTGTCTTCTCATGGGTAAAATGGGGATAATTCTAGAACCTACCTCATAGGGTTGTCGTGAAGATAAAATGAAGCTAGTTCAACCCTAAGAAGCTCTCCCTTGCTCTCCTTTGCGCTCCGAGGAAACAGCACTGACAAGAAGGCACACAGATCTGGATTCATACCCTGAGTCTGATTAGTTGAGTGAAAATGGGCAGAATGGAGCCATCTCCTTGGAAGGCTGTGGGGATGAAGCACACTCTCACCTTTGGTAGTGTTGACGCTCCCACCGGCGGCAGCCCAGGGCCTCTCTGAGCAGCACCCAGGCCACAGAGCGTGGGGGAAAGGCTGGCTGCCCTGACCTGCAGGAGGCCCAGGGTCAGGAGGCAGAGGTAAGTCAGTGGGGGACACTGAGCCACTCAGAGCCTGAGGGAAAGAGGCCTGCAGAGCCTGACACCCACAGTGGGGCTCTGTCCTCAGCATCGGGGAGGGGCCTGAGTGGCCTGGCCTGGGATGGCCGTGGCAGCAGGGTTAGGGTGTTTTCGGATGTGCCCTGGGTGTGTGGTGGAGGGAGGCGCAGGGAGGAAAGGCGCTTGTGGGGAGAGGAAGAGCTGATAAGGAGCCACGGCCTTGCAGGTTTTCACGCTGCCTGACCTCCGATCCCTGGTTCCAAGACTCCAGCCCAGGTGTAGGCTGCTGACTGATGGGTGGTGGAGGTGATGGACTCAGAGAGCTGACAGCTCTGTCCCCCGACAGAGATTCGGAGCCCCTCTACTCCTGGGGCCCCCGGGTCCCCCTCACCGAGCACATTCCCCAGCACCCAGTAGCCCTGCTTGGATTCTCAAACTGGGACTGGTGACCAGTAAGGCTCAGGCTTTTGGTTGCTTCCATGTACCTTCCAGCGGGTAAGGGAATAGTTGGTTGGGATATGTGTGTGCAGAGAGTTATGTTATCTCCAGGAGATCGGGGGTTCTACCCAGGCAGCCTGTTTCCACTCAGAGGTCTGCAAGTTTGAGAGAACCGGACCTTAGCAGCCAACTCCCTACTCACCACCCCCACCCCCACCCCCGTATGGAATCCAATTTTTAAGTTTCAGCTGTTAATTACCTCGACCTGCTCTAACTGGCAACCTGTGATCCGCCAACTGCAGTTCTTGGCTCCTGAGGCACTAATGAAGTTCTTTCCCTTGTAGAGCACAGGCTCACTTAAAAGGAAGTATAATTTGCTAGGCCTTGGAAAGCAGCAAGAGCTCCCGGAGCAGAGGGTGTACACTCAGTGCCAGGCAGCCAGAGAGCTTCTCGTACCAGTTAATTCCAGGTAGGAAAGAACTCAAGATTCTTTGTGGCCTGCGTTGAAAGAAGCCAGTTCTCAGGCATGTAGGAAGCCAAAGGCCCTACTCAAATGTCAGTGGCCCATCACCTCTGGACAACCCAGAATCAAAAGGGAAGAGTGGTCTTCCTGAGGGCCCACTAACGGAATTCCTAGGAATGGATCCCATGCTGTGCAAGGTGATGGAGGGGAAATAGGATCTGTCTCCAGCTATACCAAAGGACAAAGTGATCCCATTGATGACCGTGCTCCACCTCACTTGGAGTCAGGCTTGGGCAGCCCTGAACTGGTCCCACCATCCAAGCTTGTATCTTTTCAGGGGCCCCGGTTGGCCACTCACCAGCAGAGCATTAGACAGCAACCCAAGCCTAGTGTGCTCCATCCCTGGAACAGCTCCAGCTGTCTGTCTTTGTCTTTGGTTCTCTTCCTCCAGAAGCCAGTGTGCTGTGCTCACAACGAGGAAGGCTAGCTCCCCGGCTCCTCTCCAGCAAGCAGAGCCCGTGTCCCTGGGGGTCGTCTCTCAGTTTTTTTGCTGACCCTTCCTCCTAGGCCCAGGCAACAGAGAGAGCTTTGAGGCCCACATCAATATGGGTGTTGCCTCCTCAGCAACATAAAACTTGAGTATGGCAATCGGTTTTCTGGAATATCCCTTAAATACCATGTCTGAAAATTCCAGAGTGGAGAGAAGCAGAAACACTGGGCTGGAGACAGTGCCCACTGTCCGGGGTTTAGAGCTCATGTTTGCACTTTCACTCATTCTACTCCAATAACGCGCCAGCTGTCACTGCCACTGCCCACTGCCGACTCGTCCTGCCTGAACCCGGTGGCCTCCTCTCCCGGCTCCTGAAGTGTCTACACATTGGCTTGTCTGCCTTTGTGAGGACACTGTGTGTGACCGTGTACCTTTAGGAACAGGCAAACGATGTGGATTCTGTAGCAGATGACATTGTACAAGGCCCTGCCTTGCTCATATTGTCTGCAGAGCTCTGAGATGGCCACTCAGAGGCTCAGCCTCAGCCTGCTAACCAAACCTCTCAAACGCGTAATAGTACAAACCCAGGAAGTCTATATGGTGACTGGTCACCAGGGGGCGATCTCACACAGCAAACCCGCAGCCCTCTGAGCTCTGGGGGAAAGCTGAAGGCCTTCTCGTTCCCTTCCATGCCTAGTTTTCTCAGTTTAGGGAGGGAACGAATCGAAATATAGTCCAGGTCAGCAGGGAGGAGCATTCAAGAGGGCATGCATCCTGGGATTTAAGATGTAACCATGTCTGCAACCAAACTCCCCCTCCCCCGCAGCACATCAGTGTGGGAGAGCTGCTGAAAGGACAAGCGCTCGTCTGGTTTTTAGTGTATATGAAAATGAATTTATTTACACAGTAACATGATGCCACAGAGAACACAGCAAAGTACCACAGCAAACCAAAGGGCGGCGCCACCTGGTGACAGAGGGGACCTTTCATTGGTAGGTTTATGCAACTCCAAAACATGTTAAGTAGAGGTGAAGCTCCAGGAAAGAGCAAAAGAAATAAGATTTTCAAAAAGAGAGCATGGGCAGAGCCATGGGGAATGAAAGAGAGAGTGGAATGAGGGCTGCCATGATTCAAATCACTGAGAAGGACAACATCTGGCTTCTGCCCTCATCTCACGCCAAAATGCCCGGCATATCATCAACAGAAAAATCCCATCCCAGTGTGTTCACACATCTGCTAAGGGAAGGGATAACCAAGTAGTATTTGGAGCAAGTTTCCTGAAGCAGTGTGGTTTATCTTTCAAAAACACTACCCTGAAGCCATAGGACTGGTTCAACATTCAAGTTATCATGAGTGCGGACACACACATACTTTCCACACACTACACGGGCAAAGTGGATTTTCCATAATATAATATTTGTAGCAAAATATATGACTCTGTACTTCTGCTAGGTTAGAAAATGTCCGACCTCTTTGGATTCCCTGAAACTTTCTGGATTAAAAAAAAAACAACAACAAACATGGAGGCAAATGGATGGGTAAAGGTGAGAAGCTGGAATAAACGCGGAGGCTCTCTGGAGTGGGAAACATGCGATGGGACGTCCGGATGCAAGCCCCTGCCGCCAGCCCAGGTGGGGAAAGCTTCTAGCAGTGGCTGACGCAAAAACCTACTCTAATTTCAAACAGCTGCAGAGAGGGGGGTGTTTAACAGCTATATAGCACCTTGTACATTCTGGGCACTTATAAATATTAAATGGTGGTGATGGTGAGTGATAAACACCTCAGTAGGAAGGTTTATAAAAAAATATTACAATTTGTTAAGAAATTTCCCAAGAGTTCTTTAAACAAACCTATGGAAACTACCATATCTGTTTTAAAAAATTCCTCAGCTCTCAGTATTACGTGGATATGATGTTCCCAAGCTGAAGTTTGGGCAGTAGTCACAACCATGTCAACGAGAGAGGAAACAGTTCCTTCTCCTTAAATACTGGGGAACTTTATAATCTGCGCAAGGTTTTCTTCATCATCATCATCTTGTTTTTCCTAATACACAAAATGGACTTGTTTTAAAAAAATAGGTGCTTATTTGAGGATGCATTATTTTATCAGCTGAATACCTGGATGTGGAATGTATGTGAATTCTCCTCCCATGGCATCTGTCATAACTCAACCTCATCACCTAAGAAGCATCAGGACAAAAAGGCTTGATTTCTTTGGCATAATCTCTACCTAGGATCTTGCACTGCACCTCTTGTGGCTTCCCTTATGGCATCATTTTTGGTCCAACGGAATCCCCACTTTCAGCGCTGCCATCAGCGTGGACAGCTGGGCTGCAGTGCGCACTTCAGCAAGAGCAGCACTTGGATTCGTCTCAGCACAGCACTTAGGGCCTTTGAGAACATGAGCTTCAATGAGGTAAAACTAATAACCCGGTTTCGTGGGCAGCCATCCTGTTTACTCATTAGGCTGAACCAGAATCTTTAATCCTTATCAACTAGTGAGGGGAATAAAAAACATGTCAGAGTTGACCCAGGGAGTCAAGTTCCTTCCCCCCACCCCAAAGTATGCTCATACTTCATTTATACATCTAGAATCATCTGGAATATAGTGCAGAATAAGAAGTCCATCCCAATTTCTGGAACTAGCCTGTATTTTTTTCAGATCACTGCTGGTAACATCTAGGGAAAAATCCTAGTTGCAGGTTATCAGCAAAACCAAGTCAGGTTACTTCCCAGCACCAAAGTATTCTTAATTCAAATTTGGGAAGCTGAGTGCAATCCTTCTACGCCCTACCATTTAGTAGGCCCCAAAGATCTTTCATGGAAATTTTACAATGCTGGAAACTTTAAAATACAATTTTAGGTAGTTTAACTCCCAGAAATATCATTAATATTTCTAGAGGTTCAGATCTCTTGGTTTAGAGTTCTCTAAGTTCACAAACTTATTCTGAGTTTGGAAGCACAACTATCCCCCACTGACAATGAAAGGTTACTCAGAGTCTTGAAATCCTAACAAATAGGTTTTACTTTTAGCCCCTCAACATCAGTAGGCTAGGGAGTGTGGGTGCTTGTGCCCCCCCCCATATATCTCACCCGGTTTATCTTCCGAGGGCAAAACTTGAAACCCACTGCCATATTCCTGGCTTCCAATTCAGACTTAGCCTAGGGGTTGGTGGACGTCCTTCCCGATTCTTTTGTTGTTGATTCCACATGTTGCAACTGCTCTTTTCCCCATCCTGCTGTTATTCTTGATGAATTAGCTTCTGGGCATCACACTAGTACACCAAAGGGGCTCTCCTCAGGCTAGCAAAACAGCCCTCTCACAGCCCCGTCCTTCCTGTGGAACATCTAATTCCCTTCCTTCCCAGACGAGGTTATCATGCTAACAAGGCACTCTGCTGTACATTCAGTCTTGGTCTTGGCTACTCCAGCCATTGTCCTGTTTCTCTAGTACCCAAATGTGTACGAGAGATTATTCTTGCTCATGTGGCTTAAGGAAAAGTTCCAATAGCGGCTTAATTGTTCAAATTCTCAATATAAATGGAAGAATCTATAGTATAAATTTCAATAGAAGAGAAAAAATCCAATCAGTATTGAAGACAATAACTTGACATTACTTGAGAAAACAAAGTGCTATACTAGTCACAATCCAAAACTCATATATATATATATATATATATATATATATATATATAAATATGTATGTATGTGTCTGAGGGCAGGATTTCTTTCCAGTTGATGAATGTATTCGAAGTTCCTACTACAATTAAAATGGAAATGTAAAATATTTGTGATAATATGAGATTGACTGAATTTCATCATACTTGGAAAAATATTTGGAGGACCACCTGATGTAAATACTTCTTGCCTAGAAATAGGGTTATTTTGCCTATTCTGCTCTAACCTGTAACACCTTCTTCCCTCCCCACCTTACATTCCTTGGCCCTCACTCAGAGAGCTGTTAATCTAGCCACCTGTCTCAGGGAAGCCTGAGTCCCTTCTCTGACTAGTTGGCATTACTCTTTTGCCCTTAACAAATCTGAATATGAAAACAGTACTAAACACATCTGATGTGAAGAGGTGCTCGGTTTGCCAGTGCTATGAGATAACGGTAGTGGAGGGTGTCCATGATTATAATACTATAGAGTTAAAATGAAGAAGACTGGGTCCAAGGCAAAACAGAAACAGAGAAAAAAAGTGTGTGTGGTGGGGGAGGGAGGATACCTAGAGAACAAATAGAGGGACCAGGAAACATTCTTCATTAAATATGAAACCTCATTAAATAGTCAACATTCAAATTTACATGGGCAAGGCACCACGAGAGTGACATTGAGAAAGTGTCTCAATATGCAAACCACGGAGGGGGGCTGCTAAGGGAACGTGCTGGCTGACAGGGTCAGTGGTCTGTGCACTGCCACTTCAGTGTATAATTGGGCAGGGAGTTATGTGCACGTGGGCTATGCTAAGGTGAACCGAACACCAGCCTGCTAGGCAAGGTGTGGTCATGTCACAGGACACCGAGAGAGAGAGTGGACTGCTGGCCTGCAGCGGCATGCCCACCTTGTGGCCATTCCTAGGGGCAGAGCCTTGTACTCTGGCCAGAGGAGACAAGACTCTTTGTGGGCCAACCAGCTCTCTTCCCTGGAAGTCCTGTACTGCTGGCCAGGAGGACAGGCACATGTTCCATAGGGAGCCTCACATGTCCCATTCTCTAAAAAAAAAAAAAGAAAAAGAAACAAAAAAGAGCACAATAAAATACATTCTTCTCCTTTCTTGATCCTCTTTGATATAGGTGAATCACATGAAAGGTTGTTAATAATGTTAAAAGTTTAGAAATTACCAAAAGGCCACTAACGTGCTATCTAAGTAATACTGCACAATCAGGCTTGGCTTTAACAAATTCTGCACCGGTAGATGAGGGGCCCAGGGCTGTCTCACCAACCAGTGCAGAGAACGCGTCTATCAACCCTGCCACAGGTTGCTCCCCCAGAGGCCTGGCCTCTACTTCCAGCGTGCATGTGCACACACAGGGGTACATACGTGTACACACTCTCACACTGTCTGAGTGACTCTTGGGATTTCAAGGTTGAAGTAAACAGAACAGATACTCACAGTTTTGAATAAAACACACACACATACACACACACACACACACACACACACACACACGCACACACCCCGGTGGAAGGAACACTCGTCACTCAGCTCAAATATGTGCCAAGGGAAGAAGGGGAGGGTTTCTGGAGATATTGCTTCAGGTGAAGTCGCAACATAAACATTGTATATACAGCTAAAAAAAAATACATACCAAAATTGCACATATATCCATAGAGGAGGAGCACAGACCCCACGTGCGGTGAACAGCTCTCAGCCACCCACCTCAGCAATCCAAGTTCCCTGGGAGCTGTCCTCCAGAGCCATTTCAGAGGGTCACAAGGAGCAATGTGCCTGTGCACTGGGAGGCAGTCTCTCTAGAAAAGGCCGGCATTCTGGGGAGGAGGTCAGCAGTCTCATCAGCGGCCTTCTCCCCTTCCCCTGCCTTCTGGCCGTCCTAACAGCCAGCCACGCCATGCCCTCTAAGGAGACGTTACAGGTCCACTGACAGCCGTTTCGTGCAGGGCTGTTGTCTACAGCATTTGGTAGACTAGTTAACGCTGGCTACTGACAGAAGGAAGCTGGCCAATTACTGCTCGAGGGAAAACTGTGATCTGGGCACCGGCAGCCCTGGCTGCCAACGTTGACAGCTCTGACAGTAATCAAAGAACAGTACTTTAAACTCTGTCCCCCTGATGTCCCCTAGAGAATTGCACATGCAGGAAAATCATCTCCTTGTGTCCTGCCAGCTATTTATAAGATCTGAACTGCACTCCACCCTGCTGAGGCACTGGTGACACCACCTTGGGTCAGCTCTGTAATGGGCCACAAGTGGCCGATAAACCCAAACTTCATTGGCAAGTGGGGAGAGAGTAGAGGTGAAGGAGAATCAGGCAGTGGCAGCAGAGGGGAGACAGTTAGGGCCGCCCTCCATGCAGTGCACACACTTATCGATAATAGAAATGAAAATGGGTTCATGACCCAGAGGGTGGGATCTCTCCTCGTCCTTCTACTCCTCCTGGAACAAAGGATACAGTCCCCGGAACCAAAACTGGGCTGATGCTAAGGATGGCAGTTCCGCCTGGTAAGAGAGTCAGTTATTGATCCTTTAAAGGAAGAAAGTCTGTTGTGAGAGCTTAGTGGATGGTGGTAAGGACTGGTTAAATCCGTCTATTGCTAGTGAGAATAAATACACGGTGTTAAAAAGACAGGGGCTATTCAGAATTATGGAGGAACTGGACCCAGCTCACTGAGTTCAAACCAGAGGAGCTGTCCCTTCAAGGACATGTCTTCACTTCCCCTGCATCTGGGGGACAGTTAGGGCGGAAGGCATTCCCATGGAAGGCAGCTGCGTGTTTGTGCGGCTGACTTTCTGTGAAATTAAGAGGGACTCAGCGTCTCACTGGATTTAGAGCTGAGGACAACCTTTCAGAGTGGACTCATCTGTTCATGGATGGGGATGGAAGGCTCGTCTCTCCCCTTTCCTTGAATTCTGTGTGAGTACTAGGAAGGGGAAGTATGTGAGCCACTTGAAGAAGGCGACAATGAAGTAAGAGCAGCAACTGGGACACGTTAACGGGGCTGCAGGATTTTCACGACGCAGCTGAGGGAGTCTGGAGTAGCAAAAGCCAAATACTGAGCACAAAGCCAGTCCTCCAGGCTGACGCCACCTTCCCTGTCCAGGGACTTCTCAGCAAACTTGATCATGAGCAGTGTTCGCTTGATGTCTAGCCAGTTTTGGAGCAGGGCATTCCTCTGCACTGGGCTGGGGGAGGCAGTGAAAGTCTGGAAGAGGCCTTCCCGGGGGCCCCAGAGCAGACACTGGAGGATGCCTTTGGCGCCTGAAATGAGGAGTCGCTCAGAAGGGTTGGGGTTCAGGAGGCAGCTGGCCAGCTGCTGCAGGCCCCGGGAATAGGGGGAGCGGAGTGGGATGCGAGGCAGGTCTGCTCGAGTGTATTCCTTCTCCTTCAGCTCTGGGTTCTCATCGAAGGGGTTGGGCAGGTGCAGCATCTCGTATATGAGGATGCCTGTCTGGAACTCATCACACTTTTTATACTGGGTGGCTGTGATGATCTCTGGGGCGAGGCGGGACTGGTCCCGGAGGATCTCAGGGTCTACCAGATGGCTCTTCTGCTTGGCTTGAGAGAAATTGCTTACTATGAGCCTCGTGGGACAAGAAGAGGTGGGGCTGGGCTCCGCAGGCCCAAGGCCCTGGGCGGGTCCCCCGGGCTGGTAGTGGACAAGCAGCAGGTTCTCCAGACGCAGATCGCAGTGAGTGACGTGGTAGGGTTTGAGGTGCTCCAGGCCGGAGCACAGCTGTAAGAGCAGCAGACACACTTGCCTCTCATACACGTCAGGGCTTTTCCCATGCTGCGCTAGAGAGTCTCGCACGAAGTCGGCCACGGTGAGACAGGGAACCTCTCTGGTGATGACCACGACGTGGCTTCTCTGCTTCCTGCTAACGACTGCCTGGCTTTCTTTGTGGGATGACTCTGCTTCAGAGCTGGGCTCTGGGCTTTTTCCATCAGTTCCTCCTTTCACCTCTTCCGTCGCTTCCATTTCATCCTCTTCCTCTTCCGGGGCATCAGGGTCCTCCCAGGGAAGCAGACGTTTAGGAACTTCAGCAAGGAAGTGACCACAGTCCTGCTGGATGTTAAAATGGACAGCCAGACTCTGCCGGACAGCCAAGCTGTGATAATACTGCTGCGATTCTTTAGCTTTGCTCTTACAGATCTGTAAGAAGAAAGCAAAGAACACAATTTAAAATGCACACTTTCATAATAAGGCTTATGATGTGTAAAGAAGTGTTACCTGGAGGGTGACTGGTGGGAGTCTGGAGTGGCAAAGGCAACAGCGTTGCAGTGAAGACACAGCGTTAGAGCTGAGTCTTCAGAAAGGGTCTTGGCAATCCTGTGCTGAGTGACAGCAACAGTGTCTACATGCTTAACTTCATGTGTATTATCTCTAGTCCTTACACTAACTCTTCAAAGTAGGCGGAGGACCTAAGAATTAAAGAAACAAACCAAAACCAAAACAAAGCAAAACAAAAAAACCCCAGGGTCACCAGTTTGCAAACCTAAGTCTGTCTAACACCAAAGCTTCCTCTTTCCACTGTACCTTGCCCCTCATCTAGAAAACTGAACAACAAAAAGTCATTTTCCACCCGCCTTCTGTGGAGGTTTACAGCCTAGACTTATACAGCAGCTCAATAAATGGCTCATAAAGTGGGCCAGAATACCTTATTATATCACCGGTCAGGAGAGTGACATACAATTGCCCAGGTAAACTGTGGGTTTTCCTAACTTTTTAACGAATGTCATGGTGATGGCCACAACTCAGGCACTCATGGTTCACTGGCAGGGTAGAGATGAAAGAGTGAGAGAATCGTTGGTCTCCACTAGTCAGAGCAAGACCAACATTTCAATGGCAGGAGTCTGAGTTTTACACTTTCTCTTAACAGGCCTCACTGAAGGCCTAATATTCAAGCAATAAGGCCTCTCAAAAAGACCTTAAGTGCTTACGGATCAAGGAAGAGTTGCTTGATCAAAAACATTAGCCAAGAGTTCTACATACTAAAACAACTATTGTATTTCTGGTCTTAAAGGGTTAGAAAAGCAAAGAGTAAATAAAATCACCCCTAAAGGGATTCTCCTCATGATATGATATGAGAAGTTGACAACGGAAGGCTGAGTCTCCAACACCAGTTCATAGATCATAATAGTCTAGTCCAGACAGATCCTCCACGACCCTGGGAACCAGGTACACACTTGCCACTCTTCCTCCCCAGCAGGAGCACACTGCCGCATCTCACAAACACCAAAGCCTCCCAGCAACAGGTGCTCTGTAGTGTTTACATTTGCCCGTTTATTGCAGTAACACAGAAATGCAAATTTTAAAAAGCTTTTCTAGTCATTTCTATTTAAAAAGAAAAATGTACATCTTAGGAGGACGCTGATAGGTTCTCAGTTCGGAGAAGCAGCATGCTCTGATTTCCATTCAAATAGATATTAAAAAAAAAAAGGACCAAAGGCAAAGGAGTCTCAAGAGAGAGGAACATCCCTCTCTCATTTACTGTATTTATACATATTTATTACAGTTAGAGACTTGACATGAGTGATTCAGTGCAACACACACACATGCATGCACACATGTGTGCACATACACACAGAGGTCTGAAAACAAGTTTCTTCAAGTCTTCTACCACCTACCTCATAAGTTTGAGGGCACAGTAAGCATCTCTTCTTTAAGCAAACTTCTGGTCTTAAAACAGAGATATCCCCAGACTGAGTTCAAGTTCAAACATGTATCTTTCGGAAAGTATTATCTTTGGAAAGCTCTCAAAGTCTCAGCACATGCAGTATAATATATAATCCTATACGCTCGTTAGTCACAACATGAAATCTTTCTATACTATACTGTTGGCAATATTTCATATTTATAGGTCACTAGGTATTTAAAAATCCTATACTAGTCATCACTTAGTTGTATGGGAGTTAGATCCAGGACATGGTACCATTAACCCCATTTCCAGTTTTAATAATTTGCTCAATATCACACTGCCTACTGGAATGAAAGTTCAAAGGTCCCAACTCCTCAGCCTTTGAAAAGTCAATCAAATACCACTGAATTTGGCTGAATTAGACTGTGTAGTTAAACTCTCGCTGTCATCCGATAGAAAGGACACTCACCAAAGACTTGAGAGGCCTAGCATTTAGCCTCGCTACTAGCTGTGTAACCTTGGGCATTTCTCTTAATTTCTCTGGGTCCCAGTCTTTCTAATAAAGGAGACAATATAAAGAATACTGAAATCTACTTCACAGGGCAATTATGAGAATCAAATGAGATCAAGTATGTAGAGCATATCTGTAAACTACAAAGCTGTACAAATGTAACATTCATAATGACTAAAACAGTTAACAGGGCTTCCCTGGTGGTGCAGTGGTTGGGGGTCCGCCTGCTGATGCAGGGGACGTGGGTTCGTGCCCCGGTCCGGGAGGATCCCACATGCCGCGGAGTGGCTGGGCCCGTGGGCCATGGCCGCTGAGCCTGCGCGTCTGGAGCCTGTGCTCCGCAGCGGGAGAGGCCACAGCAGTGAGAGGCCCGCGTACCGCAAAAAAAAAAACGAAACAGTTAACAACTTGTAAATGCTAAAATGATGCATTATAGAATCCTCATATTTTTTCGAACAAATAGAGCAAGATAGAAAAATGCATCTTTGTTTTGAGTCTGAGAGCCACTAGCCTCAGCAAGGAGGCTCTCTGACCATAGGTTTCACAGAGGGCAGCTAAAGAGGGACCGTTAAAGTTTCACACCTCCATGCCAGGTCAGCCCTGACAAACAAGTCAAGATCAACAGCATGTTCTGATCTAAGACGGGCCAACCTAAGGCTAAGAGAGAGAGAACTGTTTGGCCCAACTGTAGTTTTCACTATGCCAAGTTGCACTGAAAAAAACTTGCCACCTTGTGGTTTGGCATTAGAAGCAGAGATGATACTCTAATTGTTATTTCTATTCTAATTTTATCTACACACACACACATACACACACACACACACACACACACACACATTTATATAAGATATCCTAGAGCTTTGGCAGTAGACAAGAGCATGGATCCTACAACAAGCATTTATGTTTAGCTTCACAGATCAACTTGAGATAAAAGTTCAAAGTGATTTACAAAGAAGAAATGATAAATTGTTCAGTCATTTTGGATGCTCTGAAGGAAAATGGTCTGCCTAAATAGTCAAGCTGAGGAGGCAGCACTTCCTTATCTCTTCATCTTATAATATGTAGACAGGCTGGAGAATAATGGGTCACTCTAGTTGTAAGGGCAAAGGAGAAAGGGAGAAGACTGGAGTGTGAAAGAGGAAAACAAAATACCAGGGCTTCTGATTGGCTCATAACCATGAGAACAGTTACAACCAAAACACAGACCTATGGAGATCTCCATAATAGGATTTCTCATATGATGAGTATCTCATAAATCTTTATTATGGAGCCTGCGATGATGTTAATTTAGGTAGGAGTATTATGTTATTCTATGTACCACACAGTAGCCATTTTTCTTCAGATGATAAATTTCTAGTCCAAAAGTCATTTCAGAAAACGAGCCACTCTTTTCAGAACAAATGGACAGGGTTCTTCCAGCTGGTTGTTGTTTTTTTTCCTTCTTCCCTTACCCAGTATTTTCTCTAGCAGAGATCAAAGTAACTTCTTCTTGGCCTCCCATTTTTATTTACTTTTCTTGAAAGGAATTCATACTCCTTCCTTACAAAGCGTAGCTGGCTTGAACTGAAAGATCCACTCCTCAAGAAGAATGATTTCCACAGGACTCCTAGGCTTCACAAAATTTTGAAATAGGAACAAAACTGGAGCTGGAATGGTCCCATATCTTCATGTAAGATTCCCTTTTGTAATGGGAGAAAAATCATCTCATATTTGTTTTGACTGTATATGGGAAAGCCTATTTAAAATGCTGCCAATTTTGACAGACTGTACTGTGTACATTTTCTGAATGGGAAGAAAAGCCCTAGGAGAGCCTGAGCCACAGTGACACTAGAGGGAGCTGCAACATCAAGATCCTGGAGTCGTTTGCACGGAGACTGCAGCAAGAGAACAAAACCAGGCTGGTGAAGGTTGAATCTTGTAAAATATGCCATAGGTCCTCTTTGTGGACAAGTTCCCGGTTCTACGAAGGTGGCAATGCCTAATTCATGAAAAGGGAACGCTTCGTGTGAGGAGCACAAGCACGAAGGGATGCCCATCCTGGGCACAGTGACTCTTGCCTCTCTGCCCACTCACAAGGCACACCTTCTGGAGCTACCTCTCCAGAGGAAGCCAGAAGAACATCAAAAGGGACAGTCAGCCAGCTGGTGGCTCCACGCCCACCGATGTGGACAATACGTTGTCACAAAAACAGAGGTTTGGGGGAAACTGAGTGCTTGTCTGAGTTAATAAAGATGAGTGAGAACAGAGAAGGGGAAGGAGAAATATTGATTCCTATCAATTGTGCATTCAAACAAGTATCTGACAGCTCCTTAAGCTTCCTATCTGTGGAACACAGCATCCTGAAGCAATCTGGCCAGAGCCCCTAAATACAGTGGGGTGGGGGACTCCTCAACCACTGTTAAATCATCTGTTGGAAAATGGGGGAAAAAATGCTTCCAGAATCAGAGCCAAATTAATCTCTCCTGAGACCTTCTTAGACCCAGGTCAAAATATACAACACTTAACACAAGCCTGATCTTAGTGGCGAAACAGAGCTGACAATGGATCCTCACACACAACCTGAGAAGTTTAATTTCAAACATTCATTTCAGTGCAGGAGCTCATTTTCTGTGTTGCTCATGGTAACTACTCTGCATATCTTTGAGGCAAATTTGCCATTATAAAGCATTTATGTTTGTTATAATAATCTCAACCTAGACAGCTAACTTTAAAAAAGTAGACTGTGGGGGGCTTTGACTGTAAAGCCTCATTAAAAGCAGCTGGGAAGGAGAAGACAGCGTTATGTGTCTAATGCTACTGACCCCTTCAGAATGCCTACGATGCCTGGGACCTGTAAAGAGGGTGTACATCTTGCTGCCCTTTCAGTATTGGGGAGTGGAATAGATATTCAGTTTAAGGAAACAAAGTAGGGAGGTGGGGGAAAAAGGTGGACATTTGGCAAAACAGGATGGCTATGGAGTAAATCAGCTGTTGAATGGGGAGTGGTATTATCTGTTCTTACTTACTCTACCTTCCTCCCAAAGGCTTCCTGAAATGCTGGTGTTTGAGGGGTCTGCTCTCTATCCTCTTTTCTCATTGACATACTCCCTTCAGTAAGCTCATGGCTTCAGCCATCTTGATATACTGCTGGCTTTCACATCTACATTTTTGCAATCCAAACTTGTCTCTGAGCTTCAGACTTATCTATACAACGGCCTACTTGATTTCTCTCCATGTATGTCCCATCCTATAGATGGATGCCTTAAACTCAACATAACCAAACCTGAACTTTTCCCCACCAAATTCCCTGTTATTCCAGTACGCCCTCTATTGGTGAATGGCTCTGTTATCTGTCCCAACAACTAGATGAGATATGAAGTTCACTCTGGATTTCTCCTCCAACTTCATTCCCTGCATCTAGTTAATTACCAACTTCTACTGATTTTGTTCCCATATAACTTTCAAATTATCCTCTTTTCTCCATCTCTATGGCTACCACTATCATTTTCTGGTCTACTACAAAAGATTTCCAACTGGTCTCCCTGCCTCTCATGTGATTCCCCTCAAATACACCTTCTACGTGGTCACCAGAGCCACCTTTCAAAAAAAAAAAAAAATTGGATAAACTTCCTCATGGTTCCTCATTATCTTCACAGGATAAGGTCCTGGCTTGGCCTCTTTTTCTAGTTTTATTTCTCACCCCTCTTCCACTTTTGCCACACTGAACTACATGCAGCCAGAGCCCTACTCCTACCCTCCAGGTGTTCTCTCTGACTTAGGCTCCTCTTCTCCCCTCATATGCCTGAGGGATTCCCACTTACTTTTTTCAAAGTCATCACATGAATCATGTGTGTCAAGGAGAGAAAGTGCTATATACCCTAAACCTCCTTTCTGTTTCACCTGCATCTCATGTACATGTCTCTGTTATTACAGCTATCACATTTTTCTTTTGTCTGTCTTAAGAGCAGATATTTGTATCTTTGGGTTCCAGCACAGAGCAAGGCACCTAGTGCATGCTCAGTATGTCTGCACAAATACTAAGAAAGGTGACATCTGACCTGGTGTAGCCATAAGGCTTATTTACTCAGAACAGCTAGAATATATGCATAGCTTTTATTAAACACATGGAAGTTGGCAAGGTGATGGGGAGGGGGCAATGGCTGACAAATCTGGGTAATAAACACTCATGACCTGACTACACAAATGAGTAAAATCTGAACAATGAGGGCTGTCTGCTGAGTCCAGGCTGCCTTGGAGGCTCAGGGGTTTTGTATTGCACAAAACCACACAAAACGACACTGTTCTTCATCATTCCATTCAATTTTCTCTTTTCCCCAAAGAAAGCCATAATTACAAAATACAGGACTCTTCAAAAATATTCTACATTAGCTTTTATTTTTCTATTATGGGCCCAGTCGGCCTAGTATGCCTTCAGCTGACTTCCACTTTATCAGCAGGGATTCTCATTTCCAGCTCGCACTATGCACTTTACAGTTTCTCAGTCAACTTTAAGTGAGATGGATATGGTAGGGAATGAATGGTAGAGGGACAAAAATGAGAAACACTGAAGATCACACACACACTATACCATCTGTGGCATTTTGTCACATTACCCAAAAGCATAACTCCATACAGGAAAGAGTATAGAATGAAAACTGGCAAATTCTAAATTGATATCCATTATTTGGTACAACCTCACTCTAAGAATACAGGCTGATCACCGATTGACCTCAATTCCTTGATCTGCCCAGGAGGAGTACTGCTTTACTTGCTGCTACACAGCTAAGACCTATACACACTCAACGTTGTTACAAATATATTCAAAATGGATTAAGTGTTTAATATATAAATGCTGTCTGGGCCCCAAGTACTCAGAACTCCATGCTTTAGGAATCTGCTATGAGACCTGTCAGGTAGGCCAGGTTTTTTACAGCTTAAATTGCTGCAAAAATATTCACATGCCCAGAAAACATTTTGGAGTCTAGAAGAGAAATTCAAGAAGGCAACTGTATAAGATTTTACTATTTTATTTGTGATTTGTACTCATCAAATCTTTTTATGCTCCCACTCAGCATATGGATCAAAAGAAAATCACCTGTAATCACCTGTTCCTGAGCCAGTAATTTAGGCTGACAGAATGACACCCAGGATGATCACACTAGAGAAACTGAGGCACAGCACAGTTCAATAACCTGCTGAGGGCCCAGATTAGGAATTCACTTAATTTGAATCCCAATTTATAATTCCTATCTATGTCCTCTCACCTCATTAATTAAATCTATGGCTCTCTTTTCCTACTAGACAATTCATTTTGATTCTAGGTTTACATGAGTACTCCAAACTTCTCCTTTCTAAATCAATTTCCAGTTGAGACTTTAAGGCACTTCTGTATGCATTCAGCTCTGAAATAAAGTGAACACTGACCTAGGATGGCTATGAGTCTGTAGAGCTGGCTGCTGATTAATCACTTTCTGTGAAGTTCTAACGCTGGGCATATTTGTGTTGAATTATGATAATGAAAGTGGTTTCCTCTATAGCTTTTTCTTTGTCACTAAGCCAGTAATTAATTGCCTGATCCTATAGTCTGAACTAGTTGTAAATTCCTACCAACCATAGTTATTCCTATTAATGCTTTTTCATTTAGTGTCTTGCTTTCTCAGCATCCACCTAAATGAGATCATCGGAGACTCCAGAGTCAAAATGCAATAAAAGATGCTGGTCTCCACAGTTCACCTCTACTTTATTACAAGCTTTTAACAAGATTCTTGGCATAGCTGGAAGAAAAGAAGCTGCTCCAGTGCTGTAATAGGAAAGTGTACCTCTTCACTGAGCTTGGTGTGCTCTATCCCTGAGAACAAAGCCCAGGACTACTTTAAAAAGAGAAGATACCTAGTATCACAGAGTTGGAACTACTGGAAAAATAAGTCAGAAATTTATTCTTTTTGCTTATAAAAGATTTTCATCACCTTCCTCGAGGTAATTTCATCAATTTCTCATGTGGTCTCACATAGCAGTGTTTGTTATAAAATGATCTCATGACAACAGTGAAAAAAGAACATCCCACTGACACTGAGTCATAATTTTACCAACTGTCCACCCTGCTTCTAGGCAAAAGGCTGTCATTTGTCCATTCAGGGATAACACTGAGACACAGCAGGGTCAATCTATTGACTCAGGTATGATATAACAAGACAAGTTCCACATAGGAATAAGGAGGCAGCCTGCCATAAAGCTAATGACGATATGCAAAAATAATTGTTCCTCTCTGCTCTCAGTTTCTTCCTGTGTAGAATGACGAAGGCCCGCCCTTCTAAAGTTGACGAGTGTACTTTGAAGACTACATTTGGTCAGTGGCTACCCAGATTCTTTGAAAGGTGGCAAAAGCAAGGTGGATTTTATTTAGAGCAGGGAAGTTAAGGGCTGGAGGCCAGCCAGCGTGTAGCCACAGAGACAGACGGTCCAATCTACCGCGTGGTGGCTCACCAAATGGTGACGAGGGGATAAAAGGAGACACGAATAACACAGAAACAGGAGTTGAACATTAAATATTGTCTGGGAATCAATTTGGCCTTTCCTTCACCAAAACACTTAAAAATACACTGTGCTCACTGCCTCCTCAGCCTCCCCGTTCCATATTCCCACTAACTCACTGCATTGGATATCCACTTCCACTAGTACCAAGATTGTATTTTCTTTTGAGGTTTACCAGAGATTCAACTCCTGCCTTCTCCTCATTCTGCTCAAGGCTTCTGCAATCTTGGACTCTGATCTGTGGGCCCTTGTTCTTTGCTACATCCTCTCCGAATTTTCCTGCTTTAGGTCACTTAGCTCTGTGGGCCTTTTCCCAATTTGCAGACTCTACCACTACAATCTCATACATTCCCACAGTTTGAACTAAATCAAGTTTATGAGAGGACTAGGTAAACTTGACCTCCCTTCTGAGTACCGAACTCACATTTTTGTCTGGTTACAGGCTTTCTCTTTACTTGGCTATCTCATGGGCATGCTCCACAGAGAGCTCATCTTTCTGGTTTTTCTGATTCATATTTCAGTTAATGGCATCACCATCCTCCTGGGGTTGCTCCTCCGTGAAATCTTAGCACAGTGCCCTCATCCTACATCCAGCCACGCAGCAGACATGGTCGACGGCCTGCCTCAGCTCTTTCACTGCCTGTCTCTTCTTTTCCATGGTCCTATTTCAGGATCTCTTTATTATTTACCTGGATAATTGCAATAGTATAATGACTGGCTTCCCTGCTTCCGATTCTTCTGGACTCTTCCACTGCAGTTTACTTCCAAAATCATTAATCTTATGTCATCTTTCTGTTTAAAAATCCTTAATGGTTTCCCACAAAACACAAAATAAAGCCTAACCTCTTAAGCTCATCAATCAAAGCCTCTAAATTTGGTCCCAAATCTTTCCATGGTTCAATTTTCCACTGTTCTCTCCATGCACTGTATTCACCCCTAAGAATCGTGTGAAAGGGACACTAGAGGCCCTTTTTTATTGGCCCTGAGGTAAGTGTTAACAATGACTTCTTTCATTCATTAATCTTTATTTATCTTTACATTTCCACACCACTGTGAACCTTTATTATCCGTCTTGTTTAAAAGTTATTTATGCCTTTGTCTTTCCCACTGGAATATATGCTCTTTGAAGGCAAGGTTTTTGTCTTATTCATATGTATTTCTGTATTCTGTTAAATGTGATATAACAGAGATATCACAATGTTTTATACAGTAAATGTTTGCTGAAAGGTCAAGAAATATTTATTGAATGCCCATTATGTACACGTGGTGCAGTGGATAAGATGCTGCACTCTCAATGCAGGGGGCCTGGGTTCTAACCCTGGTTAGGGAGCTAGATCCCACATGCATGCCACAACTAAGAGTTTGCATGCCACAATTAAGGAGCCTGCTAGCCGCAACTAAGGAGCCTGCCTGCCACAACTAAGACCTGGTGTAAATAAATAAATAAATAAATAAATAAATAAGATCAGAGAAGAAAATTCACAGAGCTGGATTCTTTAAGAAAACAGAGGTGTTTTCTAGGTACATGAGAAGAAGAGTGGTAAAATAAATAGCTACCATTTACTGAATGCTTACTTTGTGTCAAATGATGCTCTGAGCACTATATACATCTCTATGTACATACTGACTCTTGTGATTTTTTACAATGGCTTTAAGAAGAATGAAGTTTTTTCTCCATTTTACAGATAAAGACACTAGGCTTAGAAAAGGCAAGTAACTGGGCCAAGGTAACACAGCTAATAAGCTGCTAAAGCACAAATTTAAAGCTCAGTATCAAATGATCCCAAATCTCCAATTCCTTAGCTTTTTCAATGAAAAGACATTATGACCTCATTTTTAAACAAAATAAAAACTGCCTATAATCCTCACCACTCTAAATTTAGAAATTATTTGCATATTATGGTCATAGTATTTGGTATTCTGCTATATTAATGTGACATTTTACAAAAAATGTTTTCCATGATTTTATACAGTCTTCATGATGACCATTTTTAATGGCTGCAAACATTCCATTGGGATGATATACCATAATTCATTACATTGTTTCCTTAATATCAGTCACTTTGTTTCCAATTTTTGGCAGTGCTAAAATTCTGAGGGATTGTAACATGAGTAGCTTTCTCTCATAATTTTAAGGAAAGATGTTTATGACTTTGAAGGAATGAGAAAGAAAATATCTAAGTGCAGAGCCTATTAAAAATATGCTCAGGCTAGTGCCTAATATTAATGAAGAATAACAGAGAGTGACAAAAGAATGTTGAGAAGTAATTTTCTATTATTGTTAACAACAATAATGCAGTTTTATTATATTTTATATATACTTCATAGTTTACAAAAGCAGTTTCACTACATAAACACATACACATATAACAATCTTACAAGGTAGGAAGGGCAGTGAAAATCAAGGGAGATTACATGACTTGTTTGGGAATACACAATGATAGATTCAGAATTTGGACTCATGTCAGCTGACTACTTTTAGTTGAAGACCGATACAATTCAAATATCACACTGAATGAAAAACAGAATAAAGCTATGAACTGAACTGTGTCTTCCCAAGATTCATATGTTAAAGCCCCAACCCCCAATGTGACATATTCTCTCCCCCACCCTCCCAAGCCCTGACATAAGGACACAGAAAGAAGGTGGCTGTCTATAAGCCAGGAATAGAATCCTCCTTTCCAGTCTCCAGATCTGGGAGGAAATAAATTTCTGTTGTTCCTAAAGCCATCCAGTCTATGGTATTTTGTTATGGCAGCCCAAGCAGACTAAGACCTTGTTACTGAGAAGTGGGGCACTGCTGTAACCAATACCCAAAAATGTAGAAGTGGGTTTGGAATTGGGTAGCAGCTGGAAGAGTTTTAAGATTCATAATAGAAAAAGACTAGATACTTATGAACAGACTGTTGCTAGAAATATGGACATTAAGGGTGATTCTGGTGAGGTCTCGGAAACGAGGAACATATTATTAGAAAATAGAAAAAAAGGTGAGATTTCTAATAAAATGGCAAAGAACCTGGCTAAACTGTGTTCCAGTATTTTGCGAAAGGTAGAACTAGTGAGCAATGAAATTGGATATTTAGCTGAGAGACTTCTAAATAAAGGGTTAAAGGAACGACTTGTTTCCTCTTGGCTGTTTATAGTGAAGTGGAAAGGGAGAAAGAACTGAAGAAGGAATTGTTAAGCAAAAACGAACCAGGGCTTGAAGATTTAGAAAACTCTCAACCTACTCACAGATTGGGAAGGCCGGGAGGAGCCTGCTCAGTGCCTCCAGGGGTAGGCTGCCCTGGCAGAGAGTCATGTGGGCAGGGCCCCTACAAAGAGCCAAAGGATCAGGGTGCCCAGCAGAGCCACAGCGGTGATGCTATTATCTCAGTGGGCCTGGAGGGCAGAGTACTGAGTCAAAGAGGATTATTCTTGAGCCTTAATATCTAACAGAATTTGCCTTGCAAGGTTTTGGACTTGCTTGGGACCCATCATCCTTTCCTTCCTTCTGATTTCTCCCTTTTAGAATGGGATTGTGTGTCCTATCCTTGTCCGCCACTGTATTTTGGAAGCACATAACTTGACTAGTTTCACAGGTTTACAGTTGGAAAGGAAATTTGTCTCAGGATTTAACAGACCTTGAATTTCACACATATCTCATTTAGATAATATTTAGATGAGACTTTGGACTTTAGACTTCAGAGTTGATGCTAGAATGAGTTAAGACCTTTGGGGCTGTTGGGATGGACTGAACATATTTTGCATGTGTTAAGAACATGAATTTTGGGGGACCAGGAGCAGAATGCTATGCACTGAATTGTGAACCCCCCAATTCATATGTTGACGTGTTAACCCCCAATGTTACTATATTTAGAGATAGGGCCTACAAAGAGGTAATTAGGGTTAAATGAGATCACAAGGGTGGGGCCTTGATATGGATTAGTGTCCTTATAAGAAGAGACACTAGACAGCCCCCACCCCTTCAGCCATGTGGGGACTTAGGAAGAAGGCAGCCACCTGCAAGGCAGAAAAAGCCCTGATTAGAAACTAAATCAGCTGGAAACTTGATCTTGGACTTTCCAGCATTCGGAACTGTGAGAAAATAAATTTATGTTGTTTAAGCCATCCAGTGTTAGTATTTTGTTACGGCTAAGACAACACCCAAAGTTAAGCTCTTAGTACTCTATCACTGCAGTGGACTTGTTATTTAAGGGGTAGTATCCTTTGGTTTTCAAATTGTTAAATTCTAGCACCAACTTCCTTTTGTAACATTTGAAAAGACCTTTCAGTCTCTTCAACAGACATAGAGAAGAGACTTGTGGTTGTGGAGTTGGCAGGGGGTGTGGGGTGTGGGATGTGGGTAGGGGGAGGGAGGGAGGGGCTGGGAGTTTGGGGTTACTAGATGCAAACTATTACATATAGAATGGATGGACAACAAGGTCCTACTGTATAGCACAGGGAACTATATTCAATGTCCTAGGATAAATCATAATGGAAAAGAATATAAAAAAAGAATGTATATATATGTATAACTGAGTCACCTTGTTGTACAGCAGAAATTAACACAACGTTGTAGATCAACTATACTTCAATTAAAACAAAAAGAGAGAGAGAAAGACAGTCATACCTGTTAAGCTACTCTAAATTCCATTAGTACGGAAAGGGATATTTTAAGAAGACAAACCAGTAAAAAGTTGTTTGTGTGAGCCAACTGCTGGTCTTTTTTGCTTATCTCTGCAAAGGCAGGGTTCACAGTGTGCTAGGAGTTTATTCCTTTAAGGTTGTACTATCAACTGGATCCTTCTACAAACGCCTAGAGGGTCTTCAAGGAGACATTTATAGTCACCATTTAGTGCAAAACATCCTTTCCCAAACCTGCCAAGAACCCTCAGTATATAACCACTTGCCACCTGTTCTTTGGAGATTGCTTTTGCATCATTACAAGCAAATAAATCAATACCAAACCACTGATTTGGGAAAGAGACAGGATTGCACAGCAATAATACATAAAGTTAGTCAAGCCCTACTTCTTAGTTGTTTTGAACAACAGATAGTTCAATGTCCCTTTCTGAAATAGGTACTCATCTTGCTTGCACTGGTGATCTTGTAGCAATACAGGCCCAAGATAGATGAAGCCCCATAACTCCAACCGGTATAACAGTTCTTGAATGCTACACAGTATCTCAAAATTCCTTTTTAGACTCAACAGTAACATGTTAACTCGAATCTAGATCCTCTCTCTGCAGTTTACCCCTCAGTTTAATTTAAAAAGTGTGCGCTGGGGCACAGGGTCACTCTGCGAGTGTCACCAGAGGGTGAAGTGGCTTAGGTGCTGCAAATGCAGGGAGCAGCCAGCTGAAGGTCTGGTGCAAAAATATATTCTGTCTTGATAGACAGGCAAGACCAATCGTTTACCTTATCCATTAATTTACTAAGACACCATCTGGTCTTTCTAAGTCAAATTAACACGTACAAGTCCTTTAGATATGTTAATTAGTTTTGAACCAGTGAACAGAATCAGTAAAAAGGGACTATGGGAAGGGAGAACACTACCTTAAGTTTACACAGAGCTTTATGTTTTTAGAAACTCTTTCACATGCATTATCTTACTTGATCCTAACCTCAATCCCACAAAGTAGATGGATCATTGTTGTAAACATCTGAAAGAGGAGGAAATTGAGGCTCAAAAGATTGTTGTTCTCCTAAAATAATCTAGGGAAGAAGCTAAGGGATAGTGAAATAAGTGAATACCTATCAGGGGCATTTTGTTCTCTTTTAGCCAAACGGCCCCATAAGATGGGTATCATTATTATTCCTTTCTAAAGCTGAGGAAACTGAGACTTAGAATAGCAACTTATAACAGGGCTCCTAAGTGGCAGAGTCAGGATTTGAACCCAGATCTTTTGGACTTCAAAGTCCATGCTTTATTTATTACATTGATGAAGCCTATGGCTTACTGTTACAGTGAATGTAATTGCTCAAGAATTCTTGATTTTAAGAGTTTTAGCGTTCTTAAAGAAGTGTGTTTTCTGGTATGGGTGATATACATTTAAGAAGTTAATATGTGACATAACAGACAAAGTGTAGGCTATGGAGTCAGAGAGATCTGTGTTTAAATCCTAGCTCTACTAATTGCTAGCTGTGTGACCCTAAGCTTTATTCTCCTCATCTGTCAAATGGATAAAAAGATCTTAACCCCATGAAGTCGATGTGAAGATTAAATTATATAACACTAAAAAGTTCCTGGTACATCAACAAATATTGGTTACCTTCCTCTATAAAAATGTTTCTCCAGGGCTTCCCTGGTGGCGCAGTGGTTGAGAGTCCGCCTGCCGATGCAGGGGACATGGGTTTGTGCCCCGGTCCGGGAAGATCCCACGTGCCACGGAGCGGCTGGGCCCGTGAGCCATGGCTGCTGAGCCTGTGCGTCCAGAGCCTGTGCTCCGCAATGGGAGAGGCCACAGCAGTGAGGCCTGAGTACCGCCAAAAAAAAAAAAAGCTTCTCCAGGAAGCAGAGGAGTTAGAAATTAGGGATAGACAAGAGTCTCTTATTTGCTAGAGGATAAAGACAGAAGTATAGAATGGAAGGCACATAACAGACCTCATTTGTACAGGAAATCTTTGCAAACAATCACAGCTCAAGTATTACCTACTTCAAGAAGAATTCTCTGGCATCGAGAGTCTGGGTTAAGGTCCTTCTAAGCTCCCACAGAATTCTGTTTACTTCTATCTTAGCATTCAGTATACTGTGTTATGTCTGTCTCTTTACATATCTGTTTTCTCCTCTAGATAATAAGTTAACCTCTCTTTTATCACAATATCTGGTGTAAGGTAGATGCTCAGTAAGTTTTTGCTGATTGGAGGAATGAAGAAAAATAAAATAAAACCAGACCCATCTCAATAACAGTGTGTCAGAGAAGATTAAAATCAGATTTATAAAATTTTCTTACCTTGACTGCATAGTTATTAAGTGGATCTTTTGCATATGAAGCTGTGTAGTAAACTGCATCGCCTGCCTCACAACATGGCTTGTCACTGGTTAGCCTGAAGTCTGACCAGCTGTCCACCCCAAAACGGAGCTGGTCTTTCTGTCCAGCCATGAAGAGGTCTTCACATTTAATAGCCAGTTTCTTCAAGGCATCTGTATGAAGGCTTCGGATTTTACCCACCACTTCTTCACGATTCTCAAGTCCTCGATAAAGTGCTTGTCTCTGTGGCTTCTGGATACTCCGGCCCTGTCTACAAGAGGGACCACGCCGGCTGGACAGGGACTCTGTGCTATTGGAAAATCTATCCTTAATACTGAGAGTGGTTAAGCTGGAGATGCTGTTTGCTGCTGAGGGCACAGGTCTCTCCTTGTGCAAAGGTCTCTCCAAGGAGTCATAAGACTCAATGTCCAGTCCCTTGAGTTCATAACTGATTGAAGAGCCAGCACTGCTGGCATCCCAGTTGGGGTCGATATCATAGGTGGGATTAGCCATGACACAAAGAGTAGTTTCCAGGGATTTTTGGAGGTCTTTGGAGATTGGCTCTGTATTGGCTCTTATGATCATTTTCTTTGGCAGTGGGGGTGGTGTAGGTTGAGAAGCATTAGGTGCTTCTTGGTCTGTTTTCCCACCGAAGGCAATGGCATCATCCAAAGCTCCCTTAGGCTGCCGTGGATGCTTGGGAGGTATCATGGCTGCTCTAGATTGCCCTGTATTGTTTTAAAATAAAGAAAGAAAGGGAAAAGAAAGAATAAGTAAAGTTTTCATTCTTGTTACATAATTGAAACTTAAGCAGAAATAAGGGAGGTGGCCACGAGAATATAAGAAGTCAATGCTTTAATCCAAAAATGGTAAAAGAAAACAAAGAACAAATAGCTTAATTTAAAGGTAAGAGTTCAAGACTTGATGGAAGCAACAAATGTGAACAATGTCTCTGTACTTCTTTGCCATAGGAACAGGCCAATGGGCTTTGTTTTCAAGAAGGAATTCATATTCTCCATTCCTGGCCCCGAGAGTGCTGTATTCACCACTCTAGAGTACTAACGAGTGACAGACACTCAAATAACTGTACTGTGACAGAACAGAGATGATGGTATTTGTGCATAAAAAAAAATTACTTGGGAGCATTATTAAAAACAATTGGGATTAGCAACTGAGACCGCTAGACTGGTGCTCAGAAGATACTATTCTATTCTTTTAACTTTGTTCCAAAGTTACATTGTATTGTATAGAGCACTTGTCATTCTCCATCCAATACATATGAATACAATTTCATAAACCATATTATTTCACTTCACTACAGAGATGGATTCCAGCACCACTTAAACTGGTCTATGTATAAGATCCCTGAGATTGTGGTAAGGGGAACCATGTATATGAGCAGTCAACTGCTGTTTCAAACATCTTTCACAAACTCTTACATGATTCTGTTTTATTTTGGGGGACATATAAACTGTGATTTGAGGGATGCTACTTTTGAAATTCTCTTACAACAAGCCCTAGTTACAGGACCAGTCATCTTTGTTTCCTTTCTAGAATTTATGCTTAGAAGAAGATAAAACGCATAAGTATGTGATCAATGACACCTTCAGGAC
The DNA here is from genome assembly GCF_949774975.1 of Lagenorhynchus albirostris. Classification (NCBI taxonomy): domain Eukaryota; kingdom Metazoa; phylum Chordata; class Mammalia; order Artiodactyla; family Delphinidae; genus Lagenorhynchus; species Lagenorhynchus albirostris. The sequence continues at coordinate 133,446,501 of NC_083095.1, read as the reverse complement.
TTATTGTATAATGGGGAAGGAGCATTATTTTTTTAAAGACAGAGAAATATACCATGAAAGTTTAATAAAAGCTATTAAAATCAGTAATGTTACTAAAATGAAATCTCCACTCAATATTTCAGAGTTGGAGCATAATGCTCTGTTATGGGTGGAATTATGTGCTCTCTCCCAAAATATACTGAAGTCCTAACCTCTGGTACCTGTGAATGTGATCTTATTCGGAAATAGAATCTTTGTAGAGGTAATCAAGTTAAGATGAGGTCATTAGGGTGGGCCTCAATCCAATATGGCTGGTGTCCTTATAAGAAGGGGAAAATGTGATATAAAGACAGACACACAGGGAGAACACCATGTGATGACAGAGGCAGAGACTGGAGTAATGCAGTTGCAAGCCAGGGATGCTAAGGATTGATGGCCACCACCAGATGCTAGGAAGAAATAAGGAAGGATTCTACCTAGAATCTCAGAGGGAACGTGACCTTGCTAACACCTTAATTCGCCTCCAAGCTGCCAGAACTACAGGAGAATAAATTTCTCTTGTTTTAAGCCACCCACTTTGTGGTACTTTGTTATAGAAGCCATAGGAAACTATGCTACTACTGATGATTAGACAGAACAGAAGGCATCAGATGGTCTTGAGGATGATAATGAATAAAGATCGTGGCTTGTTTTATTAAAAATCATGTCCTTGTAGCAATGCCAAGGGGAAGCACCATACAAACCGTGATTGTAACAACAGTATACTCCATTTCCCACATATGCAACTCTCTTCAAGAACACCCAAGAGTTTACACAAACTATGACAATATATAAGCAAACCTAAGGATGCCCTTTCTCCATCAATGGCATGTAGCAATATTCTTTTTTTTTTTTTTTTTTTTTTTGGCAGTACTCGGGCCTCTCACTGTTGTGGCCTCTCCCGTTGCAGAGCACAGGCTCTGGACGCGCAGGCTCAGCGGCCATGGCTCATGGGCCCAGCCGCTCCGTGGCATGTGGGATCTTCCCGGACCGGGGCACAAACCCGTGTCCCCTGCATCAGCAGGCGGACGCTCAACCACTGCGCCACCAGGGAAGCCCAGCAATATTCTTTTCCGGGCTTCCCTGGTGGCGCAGTGGTTGAGAATCTGCCTGCCAATGCAGTGGACACGGGTTCGAGCCCTGGTCTGGGAAGATCCCACATGCCACGGAGCAGCTGGGCCCGTGAGCCACAACTACTGAGCCTGTGCGTCTGGAGCCTGTGCTCCCAACAAGAGAGGCCGCAATAGTGAGAGGCCCACGCACCGTGATGAAGAGTGGCCCCCGCTTGCCGCAACTGGAGAAAGCCCTTGCACAGAAACGAAGACCCAACACAGCCAAAAATAAATAAATAAATAAATTAAAAAAAATATATTCTTTTCCAAGGAACAGAGCTACATTACATATAAATAAGAAATATGAATATGTAGACAGCATGAGAATGAGACAGAGAAAGAGTATGAGAATGCTAAACTCTAAGAGGGCCAGGACTTCTGTTTTACTAATTGCTGTACCCTCTATGTCAAAAATCAGGGCCTGTATTTAATTGATGCTCAATAAATATTTCTTGAATGACTAAAGGAATAAATATTTAGGGCTAAAAGAGGCAAAACTGTATAGGTACCTGTAACAAGTAAAGATACTGAATTAATAATTTACAAAATCCCCACAAAGAAAAGTCCAGGACCATATGGCTTCATTGATGAATTCTACCAAACATTTAAAGAAGTATTAAAACCAAACATTCACCAACTCTTCCAAAAAATATAAAGGGAGGGAACACTTACCAACTTGAAACCTATGAAAGGCCAATATTACCTATATATCAAAACAAGAGAAAGACATTACAAGAAAACTATAGACTAATATCCCTTATTACTAGACACAAAAATCCTCACAAAATACTAGCAAACTGAATCCAGCAACATATGAAAAGGATTATGCATCACAACAAATTTGGATTTATCCCAGGAATGCAAGGTTGGTTTAACATCTGAAAATCAATCAATGTAATACACCATGTAAACAAAATAAACAGTGAAAAAACCTCACATGGTCAGCTCAACAGATGCGGAAAAAGCATTTCAGCAAATCCAATACTTTTCATGATAAAAACACCGAACAAACTGGGAAAAGAAGGGATCATCCTCATCCTGATAAAGGTCACCTATGAAAAACCAAGAGCTAAATTATACTTAATGGCAAAAGACTCGATTTTTCCCCACGAAGATCAGGAACAAGACAATGATTTCCATTCTTGTCACTTCTAGTCTACATTGTACTGGAGGACCTAGCCAGGGAAATCATGAAAGGAAAAGAAATAAGAACATGCAGATTGGAAAAGAGGTAAAATTATCTCTATTCACAGGTGACATAATCTTGTATATAGGAAAGGCTAAGGAATCCACAAAAAAACTATTAGAACTAATATACCAGTTCAGCAAGATTGCAGGATATAAGATCAATATAAAAAATCAACTGTAACCTAAACAGACATTTCTCCAAAGAAGATGTACAGACGGCCAGCAAACACATGAAAAGATGCTCAATATCACTAACCATTAGAGAAAAGCAAATCAAAACCACAATGAGGTATCATCTCATGCCAGTCAGAATGGCCATCATCAAAAAATCTAGAAACAATAAATGGAGAGGGTGTAGAGAAAAGGGAACCCTCCTGGACTGTTGGTGGGAATGTAAATTGATACAGGCACTATGGAGATTCCTTAAAAAACTAAAAACAGAATTACCATATGACCCAGCAATCCCACTACTGGGCATCTACCCTGAGAAAACCATAATTCAAAAAGAGACATGTACTGCAATGTTCATTGCAGCACTATTTACAATAGCCAGGACATAGAAGCAACCTAAATGTCCATCGACAGATGAATGGATAAAGAAGATGTGGTACATATATACAATGGAGTATTACTCAGCCATAAAAAGGAGTGAAACTGAGTTATTTGTAGTGAGGTGGATGGACCTAGAGTCTATCATACAGAGTGAAGTAAGTCAGAAAGAGAAAAACAAATACCGTATGCTAACGCATATGTATGGAATACAAAAAAACCCTACTGATGAACCTAGTGGCAGGGCAGGAATAAAGACAGAGACATAGAGAACGGACTTGAGGACACAGGTGGGGAAGGGGAAGCTGGGACAAAGTGAGACAGTAACACTGACATGTATACACTACCAAATGTAAAATGGATGTCTAGTGGGAAGCTTCTGCATAGCACAGCGAGATCAACTCAATGCTTTGTGATGACCTAGAGGGGTGGGATAGGGAGGGTGGGAGGGAGGCTCAAGAGGGAGGGGATATAGGGAGATATGTATACATATAGCGGATGCACTTTGTTGTACAGTGGAAACTAACAACATTGTAAAGCAATTATACTCCAATAAAGATGTGAAAAAAATCAATTGTATTTCTACACACTGGCAATGAATAATCCAAAAGTTAAATTAAGAAAACAATTCCATTTACAATATCATCAAAAAGAATAAAGTATTTAGGAAAAAAATTAGGAAATTAAGTGTAAGACTTGTACATGGAAAACTACCAAACACTGATGAAGGACATTAAAGATCTAAATAAATGAAAAGACATCTTATGTTCATGGATTAGACTTAATATATTCAGATGGAAATATTCCTCAAATTGATCTAAAAATTTAATGTAATCCCCATCAAAATCCCAGCTGGCCTTCTTGCAGAAATTGACAGGATGATCCTAAAATTTATATGGAAACACAAAGGATCAAGAGTAGGCCTCCCTGCCCAAATCTTGAAAAAGAGAACAGTCGAAGAACCCACATTTCCCGACTTCAAAACTTACTTCACAACTACGGTAATCAAGACTGTGGGGTACTGGCATAAGAATAGAAATACAGATGAATGGAATAGAATTGAGAGTCCAGAAATAAACTCATATTTATGGTCAACTGATTTTCAACAAGGATGCCAAGACAATTCAATGGAGAAAGAGAAGTCTTTTCAACAAATGGTGCTGGGACAACTTGGTATCCACATGCAAAAGAATGAAGTTGAACCCCTGCGTCACAGTATACACAAAAATTAACTCAAAATGTATGAAAGATCTAAATGTTAAGAGCTAAATCTATAAAACTCCTGGAAGAAAACATAGGAATAAATTTTTTCGGCCTTGGGTCAGTCAATGATTACTTAAATATAACACCTAAAGCAACAAAAGAAAAGCAACAAGAGAAAAAAATAAATAAATTGGAATTCATAAAAATGAAAAACTTTCGTGCTTCAAAGGTTAACTTCAAGAAAGTGAAAAGACGGCCCTTAGAATGGGAGAGAATACGTGTAAATTATATATCTGATAAGAGACTTGTATCTAGAATTTATAAATAACTCTCACAATGAAAATATAAATAACCCATTAAAAGTGGGTAAAGGATTTGCATAGACATTTCTCCAAAGAAGATATACAAATGGCCAATAAGCACATGTAAAGGTGCTCAGCATTTCTCACTAGGTAAATGCAAACTAAAAGCACGAGACATCACTTCACATCCACAAAGCTGGCTTCAATTAAATAGATGAGCAAGTATTAGTAAAGATATGGAGAAATTCAAACCCTCATACATTGCTAGTGGGAATCTAAAACGGTGCCACCACCTTGGAAAACAGTTTGGTAGTTACTCAAAAAATAAAACACAGAGTTACCACATGACCCAGAATTTCTAATCCTAGGGATATATCTGAGAGAAATGAAAACACATGTTCACACAAAAACTTGTACTCAAATGTTCACAGCAACACTTGAGTCGAAGTACAAGATAAGAGCCCAAAAGTGGAAACAACTCAAACGTCCATCAACTGATGATGAATGGATAAACAAAACGTAGCATAGCCACACAACGGAATATTATTCAGCCATAAAAAGAAATGAAGTACTGATATGTGCTACAACCTGTATGCACCTTGGAAACATTACGCTAAGTGAGAGAAGCCAGTAATAAAAAACCACATATCATATGATTCCACTTATATGAAATGTCTAGAAATACACAAATTCATAGAGACAGACAGTAGATTAGTGGTTGCCATGGCTCGGGGGAAGGGAGAATGGAAACAGACAGTGATTGTTAATGGGTTTCTGTTTGGGGTGATGAAAATGTTCTGGAATTAGATACTGGTAGTGGCTGTAAAATTCTGTTAACATACTAAAACTCACTGAATTGCACACTCAAAAAGGGTGAATTTTATGGTATGTAAATTATATCTAAATAAAGCAAATCAACAATCTATTTTTAGAAACCACCATAAATTCAGTTTTCAGTCATATCTTCCCATTTTTCTGTGCTCTTAACAATATGAAGGATGTAGGGGCTTGGCATTTACTGAACTCTTCCTGTGATGGTGAGGCCTCCCTCCCAGTGGTCAGCAAAGTAGGTCAGCCCTACTTTGCCTCAGTTAATGTGAGAAGTCAGAAGCACAGTTTATTTACAAGATGACAGAAATATGCTTTGTAACAAATCTTCATTTTCCATTTGCTGACCCAGACAGTGGAAATGGTTAGAAGTAGTGAACTGCACCAGCACCTTATCTTCCTGTCCTGACTACTGTGGCAGTGTCCTGTTACCACTGTCTCCAGTTTTGCCTTCCTCACCACACTAGCCATTAGAGACTTTATTCAAACACCAAAGCTGATCATGGCACTCCTCTACTTCAAAAATTCCGTCCTTGAGAATTTGGACTTGATCCTGAGGATGGAGTTTTCTTTGCTTCAGCACAGAAAGCAAGGCTTTTATGACCTTGCCCTGGTTGTTCTGTTCCTCTCATAGCATTTCCCCTTGTGTCATAAGTTGGGGCTACCAAACTGCTTGTGGTTTCTCCAGCACTCTTGGCTACTTCATGTTGTGTCTGTGTTCATGTTGACCCTCTTCCAGGAATGATTTCCCTCTCCTCTCATCTTCAAACATTCTGCCTCTGAGGAATGTTTCTTACTCCACTTCGCAAAACTGACCTCTCCTTCCTTGGGACCACAGATACATTCTGTGAACATTTCTCTCTAAGCACTTAGAATACTTGACTTGTGTCCCTGTCTGAATTCCCCATGGGTTTGTTCATTGAGGACAGAGACCTGCCTCATTTGTACACCCAGGACAAAGCAAAGAGTCTGGCTCAGGGGGAAATGGAAGGAATTAATAGAAAAACTAGAAACATGAACCTATTCTCACTCCTTCCAATGTGGACCTTAGGAGAATCTTTAAGGGATGGTCATTTTCTTTCCAGTTTTCTAAATCAGAACAAACGAAAACAATCATGGAAACAGAAGGAATGGAGGATTCCAAAAGTGCTTTTCTTTTCTTTTAAATGACCTCAGAACTGACAGGTGAGACAAGGTCTATCGTCATCAGCAGCTCTTTAGTGCTTATCAGAGGAGGTAGAAGAGGGCTGATCATGCCATTTTCCACCACCTTCAGAATAAAGTCCAAACTCCTCAGGAAATTGGTCAAGGCTGTCAGCCTTATCTACCACTATTTCTCATCAACCCTCCCACAAGAATCACTCAATTCCTGTTCTTTTGATATGCTCCATGTTTTTATTCTTACATCTCTGCCTTAGTAAATGTGTTCCGTCCTAAGCCCAGCTCAAATAACCCTTTCTCTACTGAAACCCTCCCTCCTCTCTAATCCCCACCTCCAAACTGGGAGCCATCCCTTCTTCCTCTGTGTTCTCTTACCACTTTTCACTCTATGATAGCATTTTTAGCCTTTTATAATGTGTATGTATTTTTTTATTTTTTTTACATTTCCTCAGAACTTCGGGCACGGTGTGAGACACAAAGCAAGTGTGCAGGAAACAGCTGCCAGACTGAAGGACAGAGTGTCAGCAGAGTTGGTCATCATTCCGAAATGAAAATGGACAGCCAAGGCAGCAAGAAGGTAAAGATAATTAATAGTGGTTTCTCTCCCTAAACAGTGGGATATGGTCTCCTGGGAGCTAAGATTTCCACATGGGAATAAGAAATGTTTGCGTTCCAAATGAAACCATGAACATTCTACAGCCCATGCAAGTAGGTCAAGCCATTCGCCCAAGTCTAAAAGCGTCCTGTGTTTTTTAATTTTTTTCTTCTGAGAAGGACAAGTTCTCCTAACTGAATTCCAATCATCTGGGTCAATGTTTTAAAAGCTTGGTATCTTAGTTGTTTTTATTTTAAACTTTTAATCCTGTACATTCTTCTCAAGCCTCCGGGACCAGACGCTAAGCTCAGCTTTCAGCAGGCCTGATATAACATCACATACTCTACATTTTTGTGGCATGCCAGCTCTCTAAACAGAAAGAAAAATAGATTGTGTTCTAAACCTTGCCTTATAGACTAAAAAGTTCTTTTGGACAAATATATTTGACTAAACCACACTCAATCTTCCCTTTCCTTTCTTTTTGAGTTTCTAAACTCTATCTTTATACTTTCTCTTCACTTAAAAATGTCTTCAGACTGACAAATAAGGCCTTATATCACATTCTGAAAAGCAAATGATGAAAGATGGATTAAAAGGGAATAATTTAATGACACTACTTCAAAGAAGCAAAAAGGTGTTTAAAACTCCTCAGGAAGGAAGATTATTGATATAGGCTCTAAAAACGTACACAATTGGTATAATAAATAGAAAGGAAATAAGAAAAATATTATCTCTAAAGATCAACATTTTAAAGATGATTATACAGTAAAAAACTCAAAATAATAATTACATCACTATAGACATCTACTGGAAGGCACTATCATTTGAAGACACACTCAGGACAAATCACAGCAAATGTTTGCTTAAGACCTGACAATCACTACAATCTTAGGGTGCTAGGGATTAAAGGCACTTAAGGATAACCCATTTAGACAGGAACAGTATGTTAATGAGTACAATTAGCTCTTTATTCCAGTAAGACAGGAATGTCATGGTCTCCTGGTCAGTCTCCCTGCCTCCAGTCATTCTGTAGGTAGCTTCCAGAATGAACTTTAAAAAATTCCGATCATGTCCCTCTATCCAAAATTCTTCAGTGGCTCTCCATTTCCTAGAGGTAAAAGATACACTCATTGTGATACATACATACCATTTACGATCTGGCCTTGCTTTTCCACTCTGCCCCATTTTGCCAACTCTGCCTCTTTCACTCTGCACTTAAGCTACCTTTAATTAATTACTGGTAGTTAACTGAACATTCATTTTTCTATCAAGCTTTAGGCCTTTGTACATACTCTTCCCTCTACCTGGAATGCTCTCCCTTGCTTGTCAATCTGGCAAACAACTACTCTTCTTTCAAGCTTGAAAACTTAGTGACCCTCTCCTAGACTCCTCAAGGCAGGGGCTTTTATTGAACCTTTAAATACCTGCATCACAGCAACTATCACATGAGCTCCTAAGAGGCCAGCCCCCATGCCTGTCTTTCCCAAAGAGCAGAAGTCCTTGAAGATAGCACTAGTATTCCCAGTGCCTAGCCTGGTTCCCAGGAGATAGCTGGCACTCAACAAACGAAAGTGTTAAAGCCAAAATAAATGGAATATATTTTTCTATTTAAATTGTAATTTCAATATTCACCCTTAATCTTTTCCCAGGACTCATGACAAGTAACACAGATGAGAACGGGAAGGGACAGGACAACAGAAGAGATGATCATCACCAAACTGGGAAAGAGGCACTGGAGTTTATAAATATAGATGCCACATAGCACACTGTGCACCAGCCTTGTCAAATAAGTAGGCCTCTCCTTGGCTGCCCCCAGCACTCACTGTATCGCCCCCTGGCAGTGGGCATCAGCAACTTAGGAGGAAGGGTCTTAATCTATCTGGGCATTATTACTGTGCTAGGTCCCACCACAGTTAAATGTAAGCACCAGCTGGCAAACCACAGGGGACATCAACTTCATGCCAAATGATAAAACGAAGCTTTAAGACCACTTCAGGCTCAGGCTTAGCCTCAAATAAAGAGATACATGGACCAATTTAAAGAATGTCAGTGGTGTAGCAGCTGACAGACTCAATTTTTAAAGATCTCATTAATGAGAACCTCTCCAAGAACAGAGATTATTTATTTGGGGGTAAGTTATCTATGTAATTTGAATATTGCACTCTGCCAACAAATTCCAGTACATGGGAAGCTATTTTTAAATGTGAATGAAGCTAACTTAAAAGATAGGAACACAGTCTATAGTTTCTTTTTAAATAGAGATAATTACATTTTTAGGAAGTACAACAAATGCACAAACAAATGTTCAGAGCTGTCACTCTCACTTTTTTAAAAAACATCCAGATAATCTAAAAATGTGCAATTCTTGCATCTTTGGTTCAAATAGTTAACTTTGCATTGTGTGGCACAGAATTGTTATTCCTCAATAATTATTTGTTGAGTAAATGAATGAATGATATACTTTTCAGAATGATTTTTTTTTAAAGCTGCCATTTATGATGACATTGCTCCATAATTACAACCATCAAGGCTGGCAATGTAATGACTTCCTTTAAGTTTATCTATTCTTTAAAATTTAACACCGATGGTCAATACATTGCCAAAGGAAGTTCTGGAGATAGAAGACTTTCAGGTGTTTTCTTTCAGTGTTTGAACAGTGCAGCCTTGAGGAGATGCTCTAGGTAAGTAAGATGAGAAATGTGGACAGTTTCACGTGGAAAGGAAACTGAGGTATGGCTTACATAATTCCTTAATTAGGAACCCCCTGATTAAGTCTCATTTTAGAAAAAAAAGCCAGTTGATAAATGGAACACACAAACTAGGACTTGAAATTTTCCTGTATGAACTTTCCTCAGGAGAGCTCAGTTTCCCTAACCGGAAACTTACATAGTCAAAATGCTAAGTCATTTTTGGCACATTCATCCAAACATGTTCTCAGCACCTTCTGTGTGTTTTAGATAACGTGCTAGGTTGTAGGCACAAAGAAAGAGGAACAAGCCAAAATTCTGTCCAGTAAAGGGAGACTAGATAGATCTTTCTAAAAAGTAACGTCTAGAGTACTCGGTTAAAAAGTGAGTGAAGGAGAGCTGAAGTCACCAACTAATTTCCAACAGAGTAGAAGTCATTACAAGATCCTGATTTCAGCAGGCTGATAAAGTGGTCAGGTGTGCCACATAAAAATCTAGCAATATTCTAGACATTTTGAGACAGACATAAGAAACGTGGGGAAATGTTGAAGGTCTGATTAAAAAAACTTTCTATCACTTCTTTAGGAAATCATTTTGGTGGCAGATACCCTGCTAAATTCAGTTTCGGGTGTATTAAAGTGCTATAGATCAGAGTTTGTTCAGTGATCATCACATATTACCATCACCCAGAGGAAAACCATCACTCTATAAGGGGCAACCTTCCTAAGCAGTTGTCAAGTGCATAAAAACCAATAATGATTTTTGTGCCCACAGAAAACAATACAAATCCCCCAAATAAGCAAGTCTTTAAAGCAGTGCTGTCCAACAGAACTTTGTGTGATGACAGAAATGTTCTGTATCTCTGCATGTTGAATACAGTAGCTATTAGCCACATGTGGCTACTGAGCGCTTGAAATGTTGCTAGTCAGACTGAAGAACTGAATTTTTATTTACATTTCAATGAATTTAAATTTAAATAGCCAGATGTGGCTAGTGGCTACCATACTGTATACTGTAGCTCTAAAATCTATAATTAATTCTGTTATAAACAAAATAAAGTTTGCTTTACTTATGTTAAGGACAAGAAAAAAGGCAGCTGAATTAACCCTGGAGAGGGATCTCTAAGGTGAAAAACAAACGGATGGTTCGCATAAGTCGGTAGCTTTTTGTGGGAATGGCTGAATCACAACAGCTCTTGTTATACCATAGCAGAGAAAGGAAGCTGTCTCAAAGGTAGAGGTCTAACGGGAGATTCTGACATACGGTAATCAAGGCCTATTCCAATCCAGTTTTTTTTTTTTTTTGACTTATTAGTTTTCAGAACTATCTAAGAAATGTGGGAACTACAAAACAAATGCAAACCATGTCCCTTTGTTTCGCTATAACTAGCAGACCTTGGGGACTGGGTCTGTCGCAGTACTTCGCTGTTATTTGTTATGTCTCCTCTGGTCCCTGTTGGCCACCTTGGTGTCCTGTCTCCTCTATCATGTTTCACTCTCTCAGTCATCAGTTGTATAGGCAGTCCACAACTTTTTGGACTTGGATTTTGTTGCTCTGCTTATTCAACATTTCTAATAAACATTCAAAATTATTTCTGCTTTATGCTACATTTTCTGGCTAGCACATCAAACATATTGAAAAAAGAAAGCAACAGTATATTTTGGTGTAGAAATAAAGGAACTTCACAATTATTAAGCACTTCTATGTATCAAGTACTTCCTTTGCCATCAGCCCTACAAAGCAGATGCTACTATTCCCTCATGTCAGATGAGGAAACTGAAGCTCAGAGATGGTAAATAACTGACCCACAATCATGTAGGTGGGCAGTGATACAGCTGTCGTATAAACCTAAACTTGTCTGATCCCCCAAACCTACGTTTTTTTCCTACTATATAACACTGCTTCCTAAGCCCACTTCACAATGCAATTTTCAGAAATAAATTCCACAGCAAAAATTATGGTAACCCTTAACTTCCCTCCTTCAGTTTCTTCTATCAGTCCATCCGCCCTCTGACTCATTTTTTTAAAAAAAGAAGAAGAAATTAGGAAAGAAAATGAAAAAGAAATATGTAACTATACACCTAGACAGAAATGAGTATATCCTAGAGATAGAAGACTTTACAACTAAAAATAGAAAAGTATACTGTTAGAGATAGAAGACTTTACACCTATAGATAGAGCAGTATACTCCTAGACATAGAAGACTTTACACCTACAGATAGAAAATTATACTTCTAGAGATAGAACACTATACAGCTAGAGACAAAAGAGTGTACTCCTAGAGATAGAAGACATTATACCTAGAGATAGAAGATTATACTTCTAGAGATAGAAGACTATACACCAAGATAGAAGAGTATACTCGTAGACATAGAAGAATTTATACCTAGAAATAGAAAAGTATACTCCTAGACATAGAAGACTTTACATCTAAAGATAGAACTGTATACTCCTAGACATAGAAGACTTTACACGTAGAGATAGAAGAGTATACTTCTAGAGATAGAGGACTATACACACACACACACACACAAATAAAATAAAAAATAATAAAAAAAAATAAAAAAAGAAGAAATTAGGAAAGAAAATGAAAAAGAAATATGTAACATGTGTTTGTGGAATGGTTCTAGAATATTTAAAAGGATCTGAAGCTATTATATTAGGTTTTGTTTCCTTTTGGTCTTAAAACACATTTTTTTTTTTTTAAAGCTACCAGGTCATTAAATTATAAGAAACTACTCCAAGGGATAGTTTAAAACTTCATGCAAATGATTTATTGAAAATATTAAAAAAGGTAAGTTCCAAATGCCACCTGAAATACTTGTTCCATTAGGAAAAATAACAACAACAAAACAAAAAATAACACCTATCAGTTTGTAGAACTGATGGAGACAATCCTATCTATTATTCAGTTATTATTTTACTCACATAGTAAAACCTTTCCAAAGAAGCAACTAACCATGTATCATATCCTATGGAGTCAAGTTATCACCACTTAAGCACTTAAGGAAAGTTAGGCAACATTTTATGAGTATCACATACTTTTAAAAGTAAAGCAACAGGTAGAAAGAAAGCTATTTTTCTGATGGGGCATCTGTAACTTGGTATTTTTGTACTCTATCATAATCTTTTTAAAAAAAAGTCTTAAATTTTGTGTCTCAAAGTAGATGACTTAAAAAAAAAGGGGGAGACAGCTGCAGCCCTTCAGTATCTTCTAAGAATTTAGTGGTTGCAATCATTATAGTCTAGTAATATAGACCAACTGGGTTCCAATCTTGGTTCAGTTCTTACAGGTTCTGTGACTCTGGGCACGGCACTCTGATGTACTTTCCTCATCTGAAAAATGGGGATAATAATTCCTAAGGTTGTTGTGAGGATTAAATGAGTTAATATGTAAGGCACTTAGTGTATTCTTGAAAGCAATGCTCTATTTTTTTCTAACAATCTACATAACTGGGACGATAATAAGATAAAACAGTTAACGTTAACTGATGTGGGCAAATGGATATTTTTAAAGAAAAGATGCCATAAGATAACATACAATCAGTAAAAATTTGTATATATTTTACTGAGGATGTCATGAAAGAAATTTCAGTGCAGTAAGAATGTCTGAAATATAATTCCTGATATATATGCTATCTGAGGACATATACTAAATAAAAAATAAAATTTTCATCTCATAATATGTCTCATAAAATGTAAAAGAATGGAAAAAGTTCAATAAACCACTTGACTATAAAATCTATTCCAACTGGAAAATGGTATCCAAGATGGTTGCTTGGGTAAACTGCAAGGGTTTACTCTCCCCTACCCACAAATCACAGAAGGCTTCAGGAACTTAGAATGGAAGTCTTCTCCTTATGGAATGTATTTTCAACTGCACGTGGGTTGTTATGATTGAGTTTCCCAAAAGGACATAGTAGAGGGCTTCCCTGGTGGCGCAGTGGTTGGGGGTCCGCCTGCCGATGCAGGGGACGCGGGTTCATGCCCCGGTCCGGGAGGATCCCGCGTGCCGCGGAGCAGCTGGGCCCGTGAGCCGTGGCCGCTGAGCCTGCGCTCCGCGGCGCAGTGGTGAGGGGCCCGCGTACCACAAAAAAAAAAAAAAAAAGGACATAGTAGAGCATTTCTCCAATAGTTTTACCTAACCTTTTGGTCCTCTTAAGGATGCCCTTATTTCCAAGTACACTAGCTGATTATAGAATGATTTAGCCTTACAATAACCTGACAGAGGAAAAAGACAAAGAAAGGAGGTGAGACACTAGGTAGAAGAACGCTTTGATATTATATGCCACTGGTTTCCAGACAGATGTGAGAATTGGTCAGTGGTCCATAAGAATCTTACTAGGACTACGCATGTGGCAGTGCAGCTCATGCTACTCATCTCTCTCTTGACTTCATGGGAGAAGAGCACTAAGAAATCCTTGTCCAGCCCCAAGCTTTGCTTTTCAGAAGGAAACTCAGTGACCCTCAAGGGAGAGACAGATCAGAAGTCACTGGGCAGTCAAGGAAGAAGAGTGAAGATGATTTCAAAATTGAATAATCTTTGCATTAATAAGTACATTAGAGATAATTTAGTTCAACCCTCTGTGTAGTGCAGGATTCGCCTTCACAGCATCTCTGAGAGATGATTCCTCAGGCTCTGCCTAAACACCTCCAATAACTGGGATCTTCCCTCCTCAAATCTGCTAGCCCCAAGCCAGAAATCTGGGATATATTATAGATTCTTTTTTTTTTTTAACATCTTTATTGGAGTATAATTGCTTTACAATGGTGTGTTAGTTTCTGCTTTATAACAAAGTAAATCAGTTATACATATACATATGTTCCCATATCTCTTCCCTCTTGCATCTCCCTCCCCCCGACACTCCCTATTATTATAGATTCTTTACATCATTCATATCCAATTAATCACTGAGGTAATTTACCTGTCAAATCTCCCTTAAATCTGTTCACTGTTCCCCTTCCCCACTATCTTAGTTGAGGCCTTTCTTTCTCATCCCTTTATGTGGTTCTGCAATAGTATCCAACTACCAGATTTCCTGCTACCAAATAATTTGCCTCTAATTCATCCTCACAAGGCAGCCTGCAGTGGACGTTCTAAAACACAAATCTTTTTTGAGACTTTCTTTTTTTTGATGTGGACCATATTGAATTTATTACGATATTGCTTCTGTTTTATGTTTTGGTTTTTTGGTCGCGAGGCATGTGGGATCTTAGCTCCCTGACCGGGATCGAACCCACACCCCCTGCATTGGAAGGTGAAGTCTTTTTTCCTTCTTTTAAATAAATTTATTTATTTATTTATGGCTGCATTGGGTCTTGGTTGCTGCTCGCGGGCTTTCTCTAGTTGCAGTGAGCGGGGGCTACTCTTAGTTGTGGTGCCTGGGCTTCTCATTGAGGTGGCTTCTCTTGTTGAGGAGCACGGGCTCTAGACGTGCAGGCTTCGGTAGTTGTGGCTTGTGGGCTCTAGAGCGCAGGCTCAGTAGCTGTGGCGCACCAGCTTAGTTGTTCTGTGGCATGTGGGATCTTCCCGGAACAGGCCTTGAACCCATGTCCCCTGCATTGGCAGGTGGATTCTTAACCACTGTGCCACCAGGGAGGTCCTGGAAGGCGAAGTCTTAACCACTGGACTTCCAGGGAAGTCCCTAAAACACAAATCTAATCATATCATTCCTCTGCTTAAAACCCTTTACCCTTTAGCGGTTCACTACCACAAACAGCAAAAAAAATCCAAGGTTTTAGCCTGAAATGCATGATCTTGCCTAACTCTCCAGGGCACACCTCAGCAACACTAAATGGTTGTGTTATCCACACGTACCAAGCCGTTTTGCATCTCCATACTTTTTGCTCATGTGTTGCCTCTTCTTTGCTCATGTTGTTACTCTTCTTTCCCTCTGTCAACCAGCTAAATAAGTTCAGAAATTATCTCCAGGAAGGCATCTTTCTTCCTTCTTAAAAAAATTTTAATTTTATTTAATTAATTATTTGTGTGTGTGTGTGGCTGCATCGTGCGGCATGCGGGATCTTAGTTCCCTGACCAGGGATCGAACCCACACCCCCTGCAGCGGCAGCGCAGAGTCTTAACCACTGGACTGCCAGAGAAGTCCCCTGGAAGGCATCTTTTGACACCCTTCCCTGTGTAATATAAAAATATTCTGTGTGGGGAATTCCCTGGCAGTCCATTGGTTGGGACTCTGCGCTTTCACTGCTGCGGGCCCAGGTTCAATCCCTGGTCGGGGAACTAGGATCCTGCTAGCTGCATGGCATGGCCAAAAAAGCAAAACAAAAAAATTCCATGTGTATTCTCTATCACTGCACTCATCATATTATACTGAAATCATTAACTAGCTCATCTCTTTCCCTCCAGGTGAGTCTCTCAAGGCAGGGACTATGTCAGAATCCTAGCACATGGCACAGGACTCATGGTAACAGGTGTTTAATATATGCCTAGTACAAATTAAATACAGGACTTTTTCTGATGTGAGTTAAAATTTATAACTCCAATTTCCAACTTTTGTCCCATGGAACAATAAAAACCATCTTTCCAGGGAAATAAGCATTAGGCTGGTACATAAAAAGACAAACTTTAAATACTCTTTACCTGACATTTGCACTTACCTAAGTTGCTGTATGTTGCACTACAGGGATTCGGGTCCATAGGACCTGAAATGTCTCCCTTTTCCTCTTCCCTTTCCAGTTCAGGCAGCGGCAATGCCGATGTGACTGAAGTACAGCTCCCACCATCTTGCTTCACAACAGTGCTTGGATCCCGAGGAGAAAAATCCTCTGTCACTTCACGGGTCACGTGACTGAAACAAATCAGACCACCATCACACTGGCATTCAAAGGTTTTTGCTAAAATTTAGATTTGTGGAAGGCACATATTGCCATAAATGTAAATAACTGGCCCTATAGTCACAGCAATGGGTCATAAACCCCAACATACTTGTCTGAATATAAGGCAGTCTTTCATGCAGGCAGATACTTCTATCATATATATATTGGGATACTTGATACATACTTGATTCATACATATTGAGAATTCAGTTTGGTAGAGGAGCTATAGTAGGCTCAGAGGGAAGTTTGAGAATAACAGGTAAGGAGTGGAACTTTTTTTTTAGGTAGTAGGGGTAGAGGGAACTGAATGCTTAACTTGTTAAAGAGTAATACACTAAAGTATTTAAGAAAGTATTTAGCATATTTACTATATTTACCATACTATAGTACAGTCATCCCTTGGTATCTGAAGGGGGCCGGTTCTAGGACCACCCACAGGATACCAAAATCCACAGATGCTCAAGTCCCTTATATAAAATGGCATTTGCAAATAACCTACACACATCCTCCCATATACTTTAAATCATCTCTAGATTACTTACAATACCCAATACAATGTAAATGCTATGTAAGCAGTTGCCGGTGCACTGCGAATTCAATTTTTGCTTTTTGGAACTTTCTGGAATTTCTTTTCCCCTAATATTTTTAATCCATGGTTGGTTGACTCTGCAGATGTGGAACTCGCAAATAAAAAGGGTGAACTGTGCTATAATACTATAATAAATATGAAATACTTTACAGTATTTACTTTATTTAGTATATAATATTTACTACACACTAAAGTATTTACGAAACTATTTAGTAAAGGATCAGGAGTAAAGTTGAGATTTAAAAAAGGAAGTAAAGCAATTATTTTAGGTAAACTGAGGCCTGGAAGCCTTGTTGCTAGGAGCACAGTGAAGCATCAACCTTTTGCCTGTATGCATGCAGCAGGCAAGGCAAATGGAAAAGAAAGTTCTAACCTCTAGTTAATCTCATCTATTAAAATGAATCTGAAGCATCCCACTGGCCACATACCAGAGGATGGTCATCCATAGTGCTTTGTGTTTCCCGATCTTGTTTCACTGCTGCCTGCTCATTTGCTTATAGCTATCTCTTCCAGTCTTCCCCACATCCCACTCTGCCTGAACTTCCAATTCTGTTGCTATAGAGTACAAGGGGGTGTAATGATTACTAAATGTTGGTGGAGAAAACTGGCCTAGTTAGAAAATCTCATTGGGCTGGTTCAATGAAACAAATTCAAAATCAAGCACCTTTAATGGTTTCTGGGTCTACTAAAAGTATTCCTAGACTGTCACACACTCACCAGCTAGCTCTTCTTCCTGTTTTTTTTTTTTTGTTTTGTTTTAATGGGCAAAGAGGAAGAATGAAAGGAAACATCTTATATACTGTGACATGTTATTTCTGGATTTTCAAATGGCAGTGAGTCATGGTGACATTTACAAGTTTCTTTAAAAGAGGTACTTTGTTTGATCATGTGTCAGCAGAACATATATCACCTGTGGATTTGAGGGAGTAGATCTGAAGGAGGAGTACTTTCTTATCAATTTTTCATTATGGAAATTATGCATGTGCCAGAACAGAAAAATAAGCCTTGAAGTCTGCTGGATACACAACTTCAAAAATATTCTTTCAAAGCTGGCAGAGCCAGAGGTCTCTCTATACTGAGAGTAAGCAATGAGTGGGAGGTACCATTATGGAATCTGGCTCTTGGGGATAGGGTGAGGTGGGAAGGGATCAGTTCACTAGCAGTCAGCAGGGTGGTTTATGTAAAGGAGGCCTCACATGCTAAAGCATGCTGACTCTTCTTAATGGGCCGCCTTAGGTTATCAACCCAAAACAAAGCTCGTTTCTCATAATATGGAACATCATAAATTCAAGGTAACAAGGGGCTCTACTTCCACGCGTTAGCGAAGAAAGCAAAGTGACACTTCTGAGACCCTCTTAGACGCCACTTAGTGTCACTGAGAAGTTATCAACGTGCTTCAGGAGAGGGAAAATGATCTTTGCTGGGCAAAAGTTAATTTAAGCCATTTTAAATTTCAAAGCAATAAATATAGTGATTAAAAAACATCATCCCCCTTTGACAGGAAAAACATTAAACCTCCAGACGCTCTCTTCTTATTCTCGAGTCAACTTGAGAGGTTTCTAAAAAGGTGTTTTTAGGCTCCTAATCTCTGCAGCCTTGCTCTTGCCTTTTCTCTTACTTCCCCCAATCTCATCGTTATTACTAAAAGGAAGCTCTCTTTTCCATTTGTCAAAAATGATTGGTGAAGGCGGGTTCAGAAACCATGACTCCACCCTTGCTTGTCTGTTTTCCTCCCAGGGAATGGGCTATTTATATTAAGCCTATTGTAAAAACTACAAGAAAGAGTTGCTGCTATTAACCAGTGAGGAATTCCCTGGGCCTGTTCCCACATACATGAAACATAGCTCTGTACTCTTAAGGGGTTCTCAAAACAAAATATGGATGCTAAAAAGCAAGAAATATTAAAGACTCACCCACTGTACTCACTCATACAATTCCCCATTAAAGGAAATTCTACAGGGCCTTCTTCAGTCTGTTAATCATGTTCTGAAGCTCTGATGAACCATAGCTCCCACTGAGTTCCGGAGGACTACAAGTCGGGCAAGATATAAGAGGCTCGAATCCTGCACCTTAATATAACCCACTGCACCTTGACCTTTACCTGAGGGGTTTGGTCTGGGAAATGAGCCAAATTACCTTTGGGAAACTAAGCAAAGTGAAAGCTAGTTTTATTAACTCTTTGAGGACCAGGGCAGCACAACCTATATTCTCTACAAAGGTCAGTTTTCACAAGCACATTTTAAATAAGTGCACTGGTATATTAAATCACCAGTTAAAACAATTGTCATCTATGAAGAACTATGCAAAAGAGTTGATGAAAGTTAAATCACATGGATTTGCAAATGGATACTAAGATGTTTAACCTGCATTTACAGTGACAGCAGTGTCTAAAAGGAAGAACTTTAAAAATGCATCAATGATATGTCATGTCGATGCTTGAGGGAAGAAAAGCTCTTTGTATGATTAAAATGGTAAAAGAGAGAGGAAAGGGGAAAGGAAGAGGTTTTGAGAGTTCAAGCTTAGATGTGGTAACATGCTGTGACTAAAAAATGAAAAAGAATCAAGAACAGCATCAGAGAAGGTGATTCAGTCACTATGAATAAACAAATTGTCCAAGAAGAAAAAAGGAAGTAAAATCCTATAATTAATTTATCTTAGGCATATTAATTTTATAAGGGAATATAATTTTTGACCATTGACTTTTTTAATGTTTCATATTTAGATATAAAATCAGAAAACCCTCCCAAATAGTAATATGACGCTTTCCAAATACAGGCTTTATCTCCTAACAAAGTGGTTCACCACTGACCTTTCATTGGGAAATGTTTGATGTAATGGAGAAAACACCAAAACAGGAATCAGAGAAGCCAGATTCTGTTTCCCTATTACTTTGATCTTCTGTACAAACTAGATGACAACATCAGGAGGGAGTTAAAGGAGAAAATGAAATGTCCCCCATTTCGCCCATGAGATAGATGGTTAAAAAAAAAATTCTTTAAAATGAAATTACAAGAAATCTACTAGGATTTCTAATACAATATATCTTAGCACATGTCTTGAAGTAGCAAATAATGATGAAGGTAATGATTTTTTTCAGGATAAGTACAAGTTGATATTCATTATTATAAAACAGAACTGTTAACTGATAAATGGCCCACAGAGAGGAAGTTATGGCTTTTCTATTCCTGCTATTTAAATTCATGTTGAAACAATCCCTAGTTCTGTAATGCAATGTAGGATATCTGTAGTAACTATGGCATTGACATCTAGGTCCTTGATCATCAGGCTGGGTCAAACCCTGACTTTGTCTCTCTTTTCCTGACCCTCAGCATTTGTTCTACTTTCAGAATGGGAGATAGCACGCATTTCTTTTTACCTCAAACTCTTTGACCAATGTTTCATTAATGACCAGTTTTTAATTGAGATTTGGTAATGCCTGACCTGACACAAAAAAAATCACGTCACTATCTCCACAAAGACACATCTCATTTTCTGAACATGGAGGATGAACTTAAGGTATTCAAAGGAAATGGTAACATTGTTACAGATTTGTCTGTAATACAAATGAAGCCCTTGGTAAGTTTATATCTCAACAGTCTGCAATAGTCATACATAATTCAAAGCCGCAGAAGCAATCTGCGGGAAGCTCACTTGGCTTACCCAGGTAGTAGGATTAATCATTACACCATCAAATGAAATAATCCTTTTTTTTTCCCCCCTGGCAAATTCATTCAAGACAGATTTTGGTAGAAATTCTGTTAATGTCTGAATATACTTTTTAAAAAGGCAAATCAAATGCCACATTAGAAAGGATTAAAGGCCTTTATGTATCCAAGTATTTCCACGATTTCAGTTCAACTTTTTCTTCAAATTCAACCACCTTCATTCAGCTTCAGAAGGGACAGTAAATGAAATCAGGCTTCTATAGAGACCATCTGCCTCTTGGGGCAAATGGTATCCTAAATTCTCATTTGCCAGCTCTCTTCAGCAGCTGCATCTGTCTTTAGTTGTCCAGGTCAGCCAATAAGCAAATGCGTGATTTTTAAAACCTCCTTTTACCCCTAAAGATCAGATCAAAGCAATCAGAAACAGCATTTCATGGTTTTATTACTGGTTTCCAAAGCTGCTTATTTCTGGAGTTGCTGGGGATGATGGACCTTTGCAGAAACGGGATGTGAATCAACACGAGGAGGAAAGATCAAAGTTATCGAATCCCACACTGTTTATTTACTGAAAGGGGGAAAAACTCCATTTCCTTCTGTCTCCCTACCTCTAGGACCTCCCACCAATATGACATTTCTTAATCCTATCTTAGTTTCCAGGTCATCTACTTGATTTCGCTACACTTTCCAATTACTGGCATTCTCAGGTAGAAAAGTGTTGTGTCCATTGATCACTATCTTAGTGTCTCCAATTTTCCACTAAGCCTTCTGTCGTCTTTAACTGAAAACTTCAAACTTCTTATCCTGGACTGAGATTAACCTTTAACTGAGATCTGATGAGTTCTTGCTAATACGTCTAACATAGTCTGGTCAGACAAAGGTAGCTCTTCCTGGTGTGAATGAAGTGGCTAGGTCTTGGGATAGGGAAGACTGGCAGCCATGTGCAAGGTCTTGAATAGACTAATTTCCAGACACTGCACAGTTTCAATTTTTTTTCTTTAACAAATGTGTTTTTTTTTCTTTAACAAATTTTTTCTTTAGCAAATTACAAGTGTCTTCAAGGCACTAGACTGCAAGACAGCAAAGTAGATAAAAACACAGGCCACTGTAAATCACTGTCACCTTCATAATACTAAGAAAAATTACAGTTTTAAAATCCTATGAAATAAAAATTCAGAATGGCATCTGTACAAATTAACAGAAAAGATAAATTAATCTTGGAAAAGAGCAACAAAATAGGGCTGCTTTTCTCAATAACAGAGGTGTGGAAGGAGATTCTCAGCGTCACCATTTGGCCTTAGCTCACTTCTAAAGAATGCGGTCAGATATTGATGTTTACTTCCTGGAAAGGTAAGTATGAGAAGAAACTATCAACAGGCCTCTCTAACAGGACTAACCTAAGGACGATATGGAACAGTCATTTTCGGGTCCTGGACTTTTCCCGCATGCCCAGAAGCTCTGGAGAAGTGAGTCACTGCACCTTTCCCCAATGTCCTCTTATCTCCCTCAACTGCCCGTTTGCCCTTTGAGTCGGGGAAGCGAGATGATTATGTATACTAAACTCTCCAGAACATGGCACGCTCGCTGAAGGAATGGATATAGGGAGGGAACAGGAACAAACACTGCTCAGAACCTATTCCTACTCTACGCTGCACAAGCTGCACACTATTCTGTTTAACTCACAAAAACACCTCAAGAGGTAAAGGCGATTATTCTCACTTTACAGATGGGGAAACCAAGACTGAAAAAAGTGAAATGAATTGTCTAAGGTTATGTGTGTACTTAGGTGACAGAGTCAGGATCTGAATTCAATACTATGCAACTCTAACATCCGTATTCTTTCCACCACAC
The DNA here is from genome assembly GCF_949774975.1 of Lagenorhynchus albirostris. NCBI lineage: Eukaryota > Metazoa > Chordata > Mammalia > Artiodactyla > Delphinidae > Lagenorhynchus > Lagenorhynchus albirostris. The sequence goes on along the minus strand of NC_083095.1, from coordinate 133,423,919 downwards.
TGATACCATTAGGTAAGCCTGGTGCATTGTAAAGATTCAAGAATAAATGCTTGATTATGAAGATGAAGAAGTAAAAGTGTTTTGAAAAGAAAAAAGCTATTATTGAAATGTGGGGTATTAATGATTACAGATGGATTCTTTTGAAAAATTCTAAACAAAGTCATTGTTTACATTGCAAAAGGATTTCTTTACATGGGAACTGCTCTGGTATAGAAAGACTGTGTTTATAGATGTTTGGCTTCCTAATAATAATCACCACCACTACCTCCACATCTGCTGACTGCTAGGTACTGTGTGCTTAAATATATATCTCCTAACAATAATACTCTGAGTAAGGGTTGTTATGCCCATAATAGCAAATGATAATAGTAGCCAAAACTTACACAGTGCTTATTATGTCCCTGTTCTAAGCCATGTCTCTCAACAGTGGCACTACTGACATTTTGGACCAGATAATTGTCGTGGAGGGCCTTCCTGTGCGTAGTAGAATCACACTAACATCTCTTACCTTCTATCCAATAGGTGTTGGAATTACTCTCTGCTTCCCCAGTTGTGACAACCAAATAGTCTCCAGACATTGCCAAATATACCCTAGGGGTATAAAAATCCCTTCCCCTCCCCTCCTGTTTAACACTTAACATTAATTCTTTTAAGTCATACAAGGTTATTATCTCTGTTTTACAAATGAAGAAATATTAAGCCCAGAGTGGTTAAGTTATTTGCCTCAGGTAACACAGCTAATACCTGGTGGAGCTGAGATTCAAACCCAGCACTTCAGCTCTAGTCTGTGCTCTAAACAGATACATTATTCTGTCTCTCAGTTTACAGATGAGGAAACTAAGAAGCAGAGCTCAAGAAACTTGTCCCAGATGACACAGCTAATAAGTGGTGAAAGCAGGATTCAAATCCAGGTCTGAGTGACTTCAAAGCCTATGTTCTAATATATTATGCCAATTGTTATCAGACTTTAACATGTCTAAGAGTTACCTTGTTAAAGATGCAGATTTGCGGCCCTCACCCCCAGGGGTTGATTCTACAGCTCTGTGGTATGATCCAGGGATCTGCATTTATATAAACACCCCAGGTGATTCTGATGCAGTTGTTCCTAGGGCCACAATTTGAGAAACTATTTTTTACTGCCTCTCTCTCTGCAGAGAGAAGAGGGAAATTAAGTATAAAAGGAGTAAAGTATAAGAAGTGAGGAAGAAAATTTTAAGTGAAGGAGCATCATTGCTCAGAAGCAATATGGCTGAACAGGGGAAATAAAATAATTTAAGTAGTCACAGATAAGAGATTCATAATGGGCTATTAAAAAAGGGAGGGAGTGCTTTGGGACCAATCCTTACCTTCTGAGGTTTATTCTTAGAATACAATCATACAAACTTACAAAATGTTAGGAAATGAGGATATGGCCTAGTATGACATTTATGATTTTTATTAGAAGGCCTGGCTGGATGAAGACCACTCTGAAAATAGGAAATGGCAACTGTG